>NC_047053.1:57074541-58467291 GCF_011762595.2 Tursiops truncatus
TGAATTGGAGGGTTTCATTTGCATTTTTGCCAGAACTCCAACTGCTCAGACATTTCTACTGTGAAGAAATAAAAGGCTGAAAAAGCCCTGGAAGCCCACGTTGGCCCACGTTAGGGATCATCGCGATCGTTCCTCCTCACGGCAGGATTTTCCATTTCCTAGTGGTTTTCTAATCTTTGCACATTGGAAAGTAAAGATGCTTGGGGTTGTTTATAATAAGAGGGGAAAAAAATTTATGGCAGGCATGGATTTTTTTTTAAGCTTTTAAATGCCCTGGGTTGTTCTAAAATACTTTTGAAAACATTTCTTTCAGTGTTCTCTCCTCACAAAAGGAAGATTTGATAGGAAGTTTATTTTTAATTATTGGTTTTGAGAAAGCCTAATCCTGGCTTCTGATATGTAAATCTGTGGGGCGGGGCTGGGCAGGAAGGGGTCTGGGGGGGGGCCTTGGGTGGGCACAGAGGTCCTAGGAGTCCAGCGTGGTGAGCGGAACGCTCCAGGGGAGCTGGGGTGGGGGCTCGGTCCTTCATCCATCTTTCCCTTTGGGGTGTGCCAATATTCCCCCTTTGTACCTTGCTATTTTTTATTTTTTTTAATGTGACAAACATTTCTGCAGCCGGAGAAGAACGGATGTTCATTACCAAGTGAAGCTAACCCTGAATTCACCCAGAGGGTTCTCCAAGAGGTGCTGCAGGCCACAGGGACGGTGTTCCTTTAGGAACCCAGCAAAAGGCCTTCCTTTCAAGTGGCTTTCAGAGAGGATGGCTGAGCGTGTGACGAGAGGACATGTCAGGAACAGGCCCTATTAAAGGTGGCTTTGCTGGAGGCATGAGAGGGCCCAGAGCCAGGGACATTCTTTTTAATAAGCTTCCACCCGGCTCTGGCCTGAAAGCGGGAACGGGCCTCAGGTCAGCGCTCAGAGGAGGCACAGCCTCCCTTCCCCGGCCCAGTTGCCCGCTGGAGGGGGCGGCGTGTGTGTGCAGAGGGCCCGCTCCGGGATGCCTTTCACTTTGGGGGAAGTAAGGAATGCCCTTGACATCCGCAGGCCTCACTGGAAGTCACACCCACTGCCCCGTGTTATCCACCATTTAGCCTGAGTCTACAGCGCGCGCTGCCTCGTACCGGCCGAGGACAACTTTCCCAACCGCTCTGTGCCTCGACTTCCTCGTCTGCAAGGTGGGCGGGGCGGGGCGGGACCCTGTCTCAGGACCACCGTGATCGTCAGAGGCAGGGCGGTGTCTCTGGCTCCCTGTCGCAGGCACTCGGCAATCAGAATTCCTCCGGGCGTTGTCGTTCTGTGTGCACAGACCCAGGAAAGATGGTGCATCTCGTGGAGCTTCTTGAGAGTGGGGACTGCGTCTCCCTCTGCACCCCCAGGTCCTGGCACGCTGCCTGGAACAGACGGGCAGCGCCGAGGGGTCGTGGCTGCCACTCGGACCACCGCAGACTTGCTCGGTCGGGAGGGGCGGCAGGACGAGGAGAGCCACAGTGGCCCTTGCTTCACACAAGCGCCATCTTGCAGGGCTGCCCAGACCGGAGGCGCACTGGGTTTGCTCAAGCACGGGGCAAACTTTCAGGCCCAGGGTGAAGCCCATCACGTGTTAAACAGGGACACCTACTGGTCAAGCCTGGAAGCGCAACCCGATTCTATTAGACACTGTCGGCAATCAGCCGAAGGGCCGGGAGAAGGAGGTTCTGAGCTGGGGATCCTTGGCCCTTGAGCAGCGGTTCCCAACCTTTCTGGCACCAGGGACCGGTTTCGTGGAAGACAGTTCTTCCACGGACGGGGGCGGGGGGATGGTTTCGGGATGATGCGAGCGCGCTGCATTTACTGTGCACTTTATTTCTATTATTATTACATTGTAACATATAATGAAATAATTATGCCCCTCGCCATAACGCAGACAGGAGGTGGAGCTCAGGCGGTAATGCAATGGGGAGCGGCTGTAAATACAGACAAAGCTTCACTCACTCGCCCGCCACTCACCTCCTGCTGTGCGGCCCGGGTCCTAACAGGCCGCGGACAGGTACCGCCGCCCGGGGGTTGGGACCCCAGACCCAAGAAGCTACAGAAGAGGAGATGAAGGTGAAGGAGACAGTCTTAACTTGGGAAGAGTCGAATGCTACCAAGTTCTCAAACTGCTGGCGACAGGCCACAGCACCCCTTCCCAGCGGACTGTGACCCTACGAGTGGCTCTGCTCGCCCAGCACTGTGACGAATCTGTGTCCATCCACCCTCGTTATCTCGTCTGGGCTCCGCGGCCCATCACAAACGTACGACTGACCAGGGCCAGATCGCTAATGCCGGCACGAGGAAAATAGGACGGGGCTAGAGGAGATCAAAGCCACGGCCTTGGTGTTTGATCAGTCAGAGAGGTTCCCATCCCCACCAGGACGACAGCAGAAGAAGTCAGTGGGAAAACAGGATTCGGTTTACGGTGATCTTTGCCAGAACCCGCTGTTTCATGCCCCTGCCTCGACCTTTGCTCTCGGAAGGAGTCGTGCGCAGGTGACCTAATGAGGCTGTGCACGTACGTGTTTCTACGACCACTCACTGAGCACCTACTGTGTGTGGTGGGCACTGTGCTGAGGCTGAAGTCCTACTGGAGAGGAGTGAAGAGAGGACCAGAGTCCTTCAGTGCCGGTGGGGGATTGGTTCCAGGACCCCGTGCGCACACCAACATCCCAGGGCGCTCAAATCCCTCACTTTTAATGGCAGAGTACAGGCGGGCCTCCGTAGTCGCGGGTTCCGTATTCGCGGGTTCCATTTTCGCGGGTTCGAAGCCTCAGTCTGTTGACTCCGAGGGTGTGGAACCTGAGAATACGGAGGCCGCCTGCGCTTGCATCTATTCTAGTGCTCACCTTGTGTCAGGGCCGTCTGAGCAGCTCAGTCATACTCATCACTGGTTAGCCCTGTGGCCTTGGTCAAGACACTGAAATTCTTAAGTTTCTTCCTCCGTAAAGTGAGGGGTTGGACTAGATCCTCTCCAAGGTCTCTTTCAGCAAAAACGTAAGTACCACGCTCCATGTGGAAAAGACCAGGTAGCCGCCATCGCTCTGGATAAGCACAGTGTCGCTTCAGAGCAGTCACAGGGGTCCTCGCCATCTGTCCTGACCATGTCCTGCCACATCACCTGCCTTTCACATACAGATGTTCCCCCGCCCCGTTATCAAAAGCCCGCTCCCCGCTTGCGAGAGCTTCGCCGGGTTGGTGCCGCCCGTTTCTGGCAGGCTGCCTGTCAGAACTGCCTGGATGCCACGCCTGTCCCGGACGCCAAGGAGACAAGTCGGGGACATGACAGCACTTCCTCCCTGCTCTGAGTAGCCCCCAAAGGGCAGGAGGAAGGCAGGCTGTTTGAGGCGGAAGAATAAAGAGAGGCAGAGTGCTTTTTCTACAACATTCATGGACGGCATGGTGGCAACTCCTCCCTGAAGTTCCAATAAGTCACCCTAATGCCGGCTTCACATCTGGGGGGATCTGTGGGCCCAGCAGAACCGCAGCCGTTTCCAGATCTTTTGAGAAGACGATCAGGCATGAGCCTTAGTGTCTTAACATTTTTGTAATTATTATTTCTCCATTGAGATGGAAATGTCTCTCCTCCTACCCTGATTTACTGGTAGGTCTTCTGTTGTTTTAAAAAAAAAAAACAGGAGAGAGACTGTTTGGAACAGTTTGAAATATCTTTAAAGGCAGACTCTTCACCCATTCAACCAAATCGGAGTCAACTCCCCTACAAATAACTTATAAACACTTCTTTGGAGTATGACATTTTCAAAGCGAAATTCTTTTCTTTTTTCAAAAATACCACAAGCAATGCATTGAGTTCAGGGAATACTGCCTGCCAAACTGCAATTTTTAGATTTAACCTTTCTTCTTCTTTTTTCACGGCTTGCAAAAACATGCTTGAAACTCTTCAAAAACCTTTTCGGCTTGAAAGTTTGGGAAAGAGTCTTAACTGATGAAACCCTCAGTTCCTAGCTTCCCTGTGTCTTCCCTTCCCCCTTTCCTGATTCAGGAGAGAAAAGATCCCTGCCTAGTCACCGAACAAGGTTAACTCTGAGCAGGTTGGGGAGCGCCAGGCACCCGGTGCCGGCTGCTCCCTTAATAGTGGCCGCACTACCTGAGTGACTGTAAGTAACTCACAGGTTTTGGGGCCATTAAAAGTGAGAAGCCCTCAAACCGTGCTTGTGTAGAAAGATGATATCAAATGTACCCCCTTACCCTTGCCTCAGGGCAAATCAGCATTGTATAGTCAGTTCCGCCAAAGAAATTGAAAATATATCTACAAAGTGGAACTAGTGGCTCGTCAGTATGAGAACTGAACTTTTAAAAGGGTGTTGATAAAATACTTGTTAGGACAGGAAAATTGGATTAGTGGTGGTGTTCTGGGCATGACGTCCTCTGGGCCGAAAAAAAAAAATCTTGTTCTGTTTTTCCTGGAGCCCAGAAAAGCACTCTCCGCCCAAACATCAGCCCTTAATCTTACTTTCTTTTTCGCTAGCGTGTATTTTATTAACCCATTTTCTCATTTACCCACTTTGAATAGCTCAGTGGGTAGCATCCTTCTTAGAAAGTGAAAGCCTCCTTGGAGATGCTGTGCCTGGGCAGAAATGCACACCCGCTCCCAGGCCCGGTGCAGCGAAGAAAAGCCCCTCTGTAATCCTGTCTGGTGGAGCCGCACAGCGAATTCCAGCCTGCCGGGAGTGCTCGGGCCTTATTAAAACATGCGCCGTCAAGGAATGCAGCTGGGAGCAGGCTGGCAGTCTGCGGCGTGATTAATATCTAGGTGGGGATGAGAAGCAAGTCTTTCCCATCCAGGGCCGAGGCCAAGGCAGCTGCTCCCCACGCATCTGCCCCCTGGCAAAGGGCTACCGTCCCCAGCACAGCAGTATCGACTGCGCGGTGTCTCGGGGGCATCAGGTGCAACTCGCCTTGGGCTCTGTGTCTCAGGAGACCAGCCTGGGGTTTAGGTTGAGCCAGGGGAACCTGAGTTCTCACCTCAGCCGTGCTACTGTCTTGAGACGATGAACTTGGACACCACTTTCCTTCTCACGGCTGACTTACAGGGCTAGAGTCCTGCGTGATCTCACTGTACAGGGAAGTCGTGAAGAACCACAGGACAACGCCCAATTCTAGGTCCCTTGCAAGGAAGACGCAGACACATTGTCCCTATTCTAAAGGCAGAGCCTGAAGGCAGGGGGTACTTTTATTTCCCCCCAGTTTCCCATTCTGACTCCTGAAAAAGTCTGCTCCACGGTCTCTCTGTGAAGCCGAGACAGGGTGGAGGCTGGGGAAGAGTGGCCACAATTCAATCCCGCCAGCACGAGGACCTACTCTGCGCCTCCGTCCGTGCTGAGCGCTGGGGTGACGAACAGGTACAGCATAATCACCAGTGGAATGCAAATGATCAGTAAACCCACAAGAGTTAACACCACACGGCCCCCAGAATGGCTTAAATTTCAAAGACTGACAATACGTGTGTTTGCAGGCACATGAAGCACTGAGAACTCCTGTACGTTTTGACAGGAGTGTAAATTGGTTCAACCAGTTTGCAAAATCATTTAGCAATATCTCCCGAAGCTAAGCCTACATCTGTCCTATGTCCCAGTAATTCGACTTCTGGTACACGTCTAGGGGAAATGATTGCACACGTCCACCAAAAGGTACGTACGATCATGTTCATGGTAGTTACGTTCATAATCGCTCCAGACTGGAACCCAAAGATCCATCAGAAGGTGAAAGGATAAATAGATTGGGGGGTATTTATACAACGGAATACTACACAGCAATGAAAAGGAATTGAGTACTAGTACAAACAGTAACATAGCTAAAACTCACAGAGGTCTTGTTGAGTAACAGAACCCAGGCACAAGAGGGCATGCTGTATTCCATTTATATGAAGTGTGAAACAGGCAAATTAACTTTGGTGATAGAAGTCAGACTAGTGATTACCTCTGCTGCTGGGTACTGAGTGGGAAGGGGCATGAGAGTACCTTCCGAGGTGATGGATTTGTTTTACGTCTTCGTCTGGGTGATGATTACATGTATAAAAATTAATCTAGCTGTACACTTAAAGTTTGTGTTCTTTACTGTATGCAAATTATACCACAAGAAAAAGCTAAATAAAACCAACCAAAAACATTCCCTAAACTTTTCTTATATGTTTCCTTGGTCTTCTTAATCAGACTATAAATATCTGTTAGAAAAAAAAAATCCAACAAAATGAAACAAAATAGACACAGATGTGACAACACTGCATAGAACTAACCACACACATCCAGTGCTCCCAAGCCACGCTGTGGAAGTGGCCAGGCAGACAGGGAGGGGCAATCTGAAAGGATGCTCACATCTTTCCTTTTCAGCACTTCAGAGATGATCCCTTGTCTTCTGGTCCCCAGAGTTTCTGATGAGAAGCTAGCTTTCATTCATAACATCATTTCCCGGTTATAATGTCTTTTTTCTTCAGTGGCTTTCAAGAATTTTTCTTTATATCTGGTTTTCAATAGTCTATTATGTACCTAGCTATGGTTTCTTTGTACTGTTTATTCTGCTTGGGATTTGCTGAATTTCTTTGATCCGTAACTTAATGGTTTTCACCATATTTACCAAATTTTCAGCCATTATTTCTTCGATATTTTTTCTTCCTTATTCTCTCTCTCCTGTGCTTCTAATTACACATATCTTCTAACCCACATTATTGTTCCAGAAATCACAGAAGCTTTACTCGTTTTTTGCAATATACTTTTTGTTCTCTTCAAATTACATGCTGTTGATCTAATTTTCAGTTTACTGACCTTTCTTCACTCTCTCCAAATCTGTCGTCAAGCTCACCTAGTACAATTTTCATTTCAGATACACTTTTCAGTTCTAGAATTTCTGATTAAAAAATTGTTTTTCTACCTCTCCTCTCAGATTCTCCATTTTTAAATTCATTGTGACTATCTTTTCCTTTAAGTCCTTGAACAAGATTATAAAAGTTGCGTTAAAGTCGTTGTTTACTAATCCCAACATCTGAGTCATTTTGGGGTCAATGGCTTTTGATTGTTTTTTCTTTTGACTAAGATCATATTTTCTGTTTCTCTTCACGTCCTGAAATTTTTAAACTGGATACTAGACATTGCGCTTTACACACTATAGAGCTTGGATTTTATCTTCCTTTGGCGATCACAGCTGACTTGAAGGGACTCACACCCTAGCCTGTCTCTCCTGTGGTAGCTGTGCTGAGACACTCGCTCCACACTTGCGTTTTCCAGCGGTTGCTTTCTGTGCTCCTTGGGGTCTCTCCACACATTGACCGCTCAGGGATCCGTCAAGAGTTGGAGATAAGTTCATCTGCAGATCTCGAGGTTCCCCATCTGTGGCTCCCTCTTTTCCTAGATCTCTCCTCCATTTCTGGCCACCCTGGCAGCCCCACTTGTGTCTCCTGATGCCTCAAAGAAATAAGAGTATGGGCTTCTGCTTGAGCTCTCGTCTCCCCAGGTCCTGTAGACTGGAGGCTGCCCTCGGGGGGAAAACAACAAGACTATGGGTCCCCGTTCTGCTTCCTTCTTTCAGAGGTTGACTACCTCCAGATTATTCCTGATTTTGGCCACTCTCTAGTCTCTCCAAATATTAGAGTTTTTTTTTTTTGTTTGTTTGTTTTTTTTTTTTTTTTGCTGTGCTGTGTGGCTTGCAGGATCTTAGTTCCCTGACTAGGGATCAAACCTGGGGCCTCGGCAGTGAGAGCACAGGGTCCTAACCACTGGACCTCCAGGAAATTCCAAAAATACTTGCTGTTTTCTTTTTTTAATGATTTTGTCAAGAGTTTTTCATTGATCTCTTCCAGAGAGTTAGTTCAATACAAGCTGCTCCACCATTACGAGAACTGGAACACAACACACTCTTTATGCTTTTTATCCCCTAATCTTTATACAATGAACATCCTCCTTTGTCCAAAGGTATAAGAAAAACTGTGGTGTAAAGAAGACTCTGGTGTAGGAACACCTAGGGTATGTGTACGTTTCTGTGTGGGGAGTACAGAGGAACCAAGGAGGATGGCATCTAGGCAGATGGCCAGGTCCACTCCTATTTGGAAATTTCCTAAGCATCTGTAGGGGCAGGGAATTGAGGTAAACACCAGGGATCCTTCAGGACAGAGACCACATCGTCCATACTTCTGTGAGGCACCAGGGCCAACAAAGCACCTTGCACAAAATCAAAGGTCAACAGATGTTGACCTGAACTGAGTTCCTGCTCTCAAAGAACTTAACATGCCCTTAAAACAACAGTAAAAAACCCCTTTTCACCCAGAAACACAGCAACCTATGGAAGATGATTCATCCCCATTTGGAAGTAGCTGCGTGGTAGAGAGTAGATCAAAAACTTTACATCTAATCTTATGTCTATCCCTAACAGGCTGTGTGATAGTGGGTAAGTTCCTCCCACAATTTGGTCTCTGTTTCCTTATCTTCAAATACATAAGGGCCCTGCCATGGCACCCAGCTCCCATTCTGTGGTCATGAGCTCCAGCTCTGGGAGGAACTTTTTTTAATTAAAAAAATTTTTTTTTAATTTTTGGCTGCATTGGGTCCTTGTTGCTGTGCGTGGGCTTTCTCTAGTTGTGGCGAGCAGGGGCTACTCTTCATTGTGGAGCACAGGCTCTAGAGTGCAGGCTCAGTAGTTGTGGCTCGCAGACTCAGTAGTTGTGGCTCGAGGGCTCTAGAGCGCAGGCTCAGTAGTTGTGGCTCGCGGGCTTCAGTAGTTGTGGCTCGTGGGCTCAGTTGCTCCGAGGCATGTGGGATCTTCCTGGACCAGGGCTCGAACCCGTGTCCTCTGTGTTCTCCCATCTCATGTAAGGGCAACTGCGTGCTTCTCGCTGTTCAGACCAAACATTTTGGAGCCATCCTGCATTTTCTCCCTCATACCTCACACCTTCTCCATCAAGAAATCCCTGCCCATCTGAGCTGGTCTCCAGGGCCTGTGCCTGGTCTGCACTTCCAGGGCCCAAGTCGGCCTTCTATAACAATAGCGGTTTGTTAATTTCCCTTTGTAAACAAAAATACTTATTTTATTTCTTTACTTGTTTTTGGCTGTGTCGGGTCTTAGCTTCATGCGGGCTTCTCTCTAGTTGTGGCAGCGGGTTTTCTCTCTCTAGTTGTGGTGTGCAGGTTCCAGGGTGCGTGGGCTCTGTAGCTGTGGCACATGGGCTCTCTCGTTGAGGCGCGCAAGCTCAGTAGTCGTGGCGTGTGGGCTTACTTGCCCTGCGGCACGTGGGATCTTAGTTCCCCGACCAGGGATTGAACCCGTGTTCCCCGCACTGGAAGGCGGATTCTTTACCACGCGACCACCAGGGAAGTCCCAATTTCCCTTTGTTTTTTTAACAAATGAAAGGAAAAGGCACTTCAGCTGCCCGCTAATTCAACTGACTAGATGAATCCCCAAGGTCACGGCTTCAGGTCAGAGCAGGTCCAGCTCTGCAATTTTCTGGTTTTGTGAACTTGGGCAAATTCCTCCTTCATAAAGTCCAACATGGCAGCCCTACCCCATCCATCCCAACTGGCTCAGGCCTGAGGATCTCCCAAGAGGCCTCCAGCCCTGCATCTTCTGTCTGCAGATCTCCACTTCCCCACAGATCTCTGTCCTCTGTTTCCCCACAGAAACACAAGGGCCTGGGACGCTTGTCATTTTGTGGTCCCTTGGAATGGAATTCCTTGAACTCTGTGTCCATGGGATCCGTGGGCAGTGTCTCTTCATTCCCCGAGGAACAAGACAGTGGGGCTTAAATCTCACGTAAGTGGGCTGGAGGGTCAGCCTCTCGTCTGTTCCGCCACGTGGCCAACTCTGTGAAGACAAGGGCCACTTACTGTTACCGGGAAGCCACCACAACTCTCAGGTCACCCAGGAGAGATGACGCCTCGGAAGACGATGCGTCTGAACCATCCACATATGTTGCAGATTTAATGCGACATTTGCTGCTTCTTCAAAACAGAACTTTGAAATGAAGTTTGAAAAGTCCAATTGATGTTGAACTGGAAAAGTTTCATCTCGACCTCGTGTCTCTTTGGTCATTAGGAAGACACAGTGAATCAGCACGGTATAATGGGATCCTTATTTGAGTGAACTGGTTTATGAAACGCTCCCGAGGATCTGGAAACAGCTGGTGATGGACCCTCAAGTGCTTTACATTTGGAGAGAGGATGTGCGCTGGAGTGGCGGTGAGGACAAAGCTGGGGGGGGGGGGGCTCTGAAGGGGAAGGAAGCGGGGGGACTGCCTGCAGGACTCACTTGTAGGGGTTTTGATAAAAGGCTTCACCAACCTGCCTGCCCCAGCCTTCTGCTCAGCCTGGGACTCGAGACTTAAGTGTTTCGTCTGGGTTGGGGCACCGCGTTGCCTCGGAGGGGTGACACATCAGGGCGATGGGGTGCGGCTGGGCTCGGCACCACCCTGTGCTAGGTAGGCGCTCCGGCCCCATCACGCGGGAGACTGGATGAAACCCACGCGCCCAAGGCGGCTCTCAGGGCGGCCGAGCGAGGAGAGGTGGGACCAGCATGTGAGGCCCCTCGGGCTTCGGGTTTCCTTCCCCTCCTCACTTCCCAGGCCAGGTGGGCTGTTAGGAAGAGCAGGTTCCTCGGCCCCCATTGTCCCCTGCCTGGGGATGAAGCAGCCTAGATGAGCTGTGGGTGAAGGGGGGGATCAGGAAAAGTGTGGCTGCAGGCTGCCCTCCACAGGCAGTGGGCGTGTCCCTCCACAGGCAGTGGGCGTGTCCCTTTCCGTGCACTCGATGCTTTTGCATGTTTTCCTAAGAAACGGCATCCAGACACCGGGGTGGCGGAGGGGCCAGGAGACCAGGAGAGTAAACGCCTCTTCCTCCTCGTCACCGGGGCTTCCATCACCGTTTACGGGGTGCAAGGCCCCAGATGGGCTCAGTATTTGTGTTCCTGCCTGTAAGCCTGTAGCTACCCTGAGGCAGGTTTCCACACCCAACCCCTAGCCCCAGGCTAACCCTAAGTGAGGCTCTGCAGGGGGGCGGGCAGGGACTCTGAGGACAGTGCCCTTGCCGCCCTGCTGGCACCAGGGCTGGCAGAGGCGCTGCACGGGGCCTGGTGACGGGGGGGAGGGGGGGGGCCTCTGGGGAAGCCGCAGGCTGCAAGAAGCAGACCCGCGGGCACGTGTGATTCGTTCCCAGTGCGAGGGCTCATGGGTGACATAAAGGCATCTGCAGGGAGGACGACACCGCCTGGCAGCCCGCGGGATCCCCTGGTCGGCACTGGCTTTGAAGCAGTGAGCGGGCAGCCAGACGGACAAGCTCACCGGCCCCGCCTCCACGCACCGATTCCCCACGAGCAGGCGCTGGCACGGCGGTGCGTCTCCTCCACGTTCATCGGGAACCTCACCCCACTTCCATCCCACAGACAGCGCTTCAGAGCCCAACAGCACCCTCATCTAGCGGTGCGCCCTGGCACATGGCGGGGGGACCTCTCGTCCCAGGGGATTCTCGTCTCTTTCAGGTCTGGGATTGGGAGGGCCTTCAGCAGTGGTTCGTGTCCGGGCCGTGTGTTAGAATAATCCAGGCCAGTCTTCCTGCTCTCGTTCGCAGGCTCCAGCCCCGGTCCGAGCATTATATCTAATTGTTCTGGGTGGGCAATGGGCCTGGGTGTGTCTTAAAAGCTTCTCAGACGATCCTAATGTGAGGCCCACTGACCACTCTCTCCGGGTTGGGAAAGGTCCTCACCAGACAGGCCTGGGTTGGAGTCCCTGTTCTACCACCAGGATCGTTTCTTCTTGGCAAACAGCCTGGCAGCCTCATTTCTCCATCTGTAAGGAAGAGCCGGTGACATCTCAGCTCACAGAAGGGCTGTGAGCATTCAGGGAGAAACGCCTGTCGAAGTGGCTTGCCCTCAGAACACAGATGATTTCCCATTAGCATTGATCCGTGCACGAACATTTTCAGCTCACAGCTGGCATGTTTTAGGTTGCTTCAGAGTAAACACAGCCAGCGCTCTCGAGCCCCCTTTTTTCAACCTATGTGCAAACTACGGAAGAGATGAGGGCTTCTGGCTTATTCTGAAGTAACCCTGCCTCCTGATGAGCCCTGAGGGGTCCGGAAGCTGCTAGCCCCTGAGATATGATTTGCATATTATGCTATCTTGGAGCATTTTATTTCAAGCAAAAAGTGAGATGTGACATTTTGAATCCATCTTCAGTGACAGGGAGACCCGAGCTTGGAAAACAGGAGGTTCTGCTTCTTTCCTTCTCGAGGGATCTCTCGGGCTGCCCTGGGACCAGCAACACTCCGTTTACAGCCCTCAGCTGCGTGTCCATCCTCTCCAAATGGAAACCCGGAGACTCCAGCAACGGCAAAGCCAGACCCTTATGCGTCAGAGTCTTTCTGAAGGCGTCCAGTTTTCATCCCGTCTCCACGCGCGGCACGTGGCTGGGCGCCAAGGGTCTGTCTGGCCGCTTCCCACTGTTCCCTTCTCTTGCCCAAGTATAGCTGCTTATCTGCACCCTGAGATTCTGTCACAGCATCTTGCAGTCACAAAGGGCCCACGAGGTACCAATCACAGGCTTGCACTATGCAAACTCTCATTCTCCCTCCTGCTTCCCTGACACCACTGCTCAAAGACCTGCAGGAATGAGGACCCGCTAGCTCCACAGGGATGGGAAGGTCAACCTCAGATGGCTCCTCTATCCATGCAAATGACGGGAAGGAAATGAAATTCCAGACAGAAAGGATTTTTCCTTATTTGATTTTAGCAACAGCTGAGGTTCGAAGGCGGCAGCTCCCTCACGGACTCTTTGCCCACCGCCCAGAAGACCGTCTCCCTAGAGAAGAGAGAGGAGGCCGAGGGCCCAGGTATGGACGGGGGCAGCTTGAGACCGGGGAGCATCTGAAGCAGTGCCAGGAGTCCCCTCTCCCAGCTCCCTCGCCATTTTTCACACTCTTGCCGAAGAGCGGGCTCTCGTACGGAACGCTCTTGGGCAAGCGTTGTTCTCATATAATTTCTCCTGTAAAATGTCTTATCAGATGGTTTATGAGATGAAGCTTTGATGCCTTATAGCACATTTTTAAACAGACACTGTTCCCAGGACGAATAAGGGCTAGACTTTTTAGCCTTTCTAGATCACGAGACACGCAAAGTACCGAAGGAACCAGTAAATGGACGTTGGCCAAGCGCAACCATTGTGAAAAGGAAAAAGGCTTGTTTCATCTCAGCACGAAGTTAAATTAGTGTTTCTAATGCTCCCAGTGTGCTGTGGATGGGGGGGGGAGAGCCAGCAAGAGGGGGCAAAGGGTGGGCTTTGAAACCAAAAACTTGGGTTCTGGACCTAATCTGGTCACTTGTAGCTGATTTTGGTCTCAGAACAATCACTTTTGATCTCAGAAAAACTCAATCGAATTGAACACTGAATCATAGATGTTCCTTTCTGAAGGCTTTTCTTCAAAGGAATTTTTTTTCTTTTTAAAAAAAATTTAATTAATTAATTAATTTGTTCTTGGCTGCGTTGGGTCTTCGTAGCTGCACGTGGGCTTTCTCTAGTTGCAGCGAGCGGGGGCTACTCTTCGCCGCGGTGCGCGGGCTTCTCGTTGCGGTGGCTTCTCTTGTTGCAGAGCACGGGCTCTAGGCGCGCGGGCCTCAGTAGTTGCAGCACACGGGCTCAGTAGTTGTGGCTCGCAGGCTCTAAAGCGCAGGCTCAGTAGCTGTGGCGCACAGGCTTAGTTGCTCCGCGGCATGTGGGATCTTCCCGGACCAGGGCTGAAACCCGTGTCCCCTGCATTGGTAGGTGGATTCTCAACCATTGCACCACCAGGGAAGCCCTGAAGGCTTTTCTTCATGGGCGGAGTTGGATGAGTTTTCTTAAAATATGAGTCCAATGATGTTGGACAGAAAAAAGGCATCTTTGTGTCAACATTTTTCATTGCTCCAAGGGCCTTGGAACTGTGTTCAAAATTTGGGTCGTCTCTAGAGAATAGTAACTGTGTAAATGGTGTAAAACCCATTGATGGGTAACTGCTCGGGGAGAGCGGATTCTGTTGCTCCCTTTCACGAACTTCTCTGTGTAGTTCTTTGACGCTTCTGAATAGGTTCTTAAAGCGTTCTCCTGTACTTTGACCTCAACCCAAGGTCATCTCCGGAAGTGCTGAACCTGCTGTGGTGGCGCTGAAAAGGCCTTTTCCTATTCTTATGTGTTTAGGAGGCAAGCCGTTCTTTTACCCAAATTACTGCTTATTCGGAGGCACACGGATTCATTGCCTCTGATTAGGTCAAGTTTCTTCCTGCTTTACAAACGAGCCTATCACATTCTTTTATAACCGAGGAATTGGCTCTATACATACCTCAAACATTTTTTGTGTTCTTCAAAATTGTGCTTACAATTAAATAGGATGTCTTCCTTTTGCTGAAATGCTTTATTTCTAAAACTATGGCCTTTCTTTCCTTTTGTCCATTCCAGAATCTGCCCATCACATTTGCTTTTCTTAGAAACACTGAAGCATGGGAACATTTTAGTACTTGATGAATTTTTTAAAATGAAGTCTTGCCAAAAAGATCTATCTTTTCTAAGTTGCAAATGGAGTCAGAGGAATCGCTAGCCACCTTGACCTTGAATGGGTAGACCGTACATCCAGCTGAGTTAGGCTGCGTTTTGAGGGTTAGCGGTCTTAACCAGGTTAAGAGAAGAGGATGAAGCAGGGCTGGTACCCAGACAGGCTGTTGAAAGTGAAGGGTTGTTTACTGTAGCTGCAGGTGGCATTTCTCTTTTCAAGATGGCCTAAGTGATTTCTGCATTGTGACTTCTATTCTATATCTTAATTGCACCGCTAATTTGATAATCCTATAGTCATTTTTCCTTGTCTATTTATCTTGATGGTGAACCTACGGCACACAGCATTTATGTGGCTAGCCTAAAGGCCATTCTAATCAGTGTTAGAAATTGAATTTGTCCATCAATACAAGCTCTTATAAAGTATTGTGAATGACAGTTGCAGCAATAAAATAGTTAATAAGTGGTCTGAAGACACAGTAGAATTATACTTTCTCTTCTCTGTGGTCAGAAGGTATAATGCAAAATTCAACTACCCTCAGAGGCATAATCACAGGTAAAACCATTACCACCAAGTCGGCATTACAGTATAAAATCTAACGGCATAAAATGGAATTATTTAGATGGTATTACAGTGAAGCTAATCTGAAATCAGACTCTACTTATTTTTGGTCCAAAGACTCCTTTCAGAGGAAGATAAGTGCTACTCCCCGTTTTACATACATTTCTGGGAACAAAGCGCATCCTATCAGCAGGAGAATGATAAGCATTTGAAAATCAAGCTCCTGATCGCTCCTGGCATTTCTCAGTTTGCTTTTAGCTGGTGCGTCTGGCAGAGGAGTGGCATCGCTTCTAAGACACCAGCGGCAGGAAAACCCTGAGGCGCTGTCTGCAGACCTCCCTCTCACCGTCCACACAGCTGATCTCTGCAACGGACAGGCCAAACACTGACATGCTTAAAGTTGTGACTGGGTCCCAGCAGCTGGGAGGCGCGTGTTCTATTACCGAAAGAGAGACCCAGAGCTGGACTGGTGGAGGCATGTTTAGGTATGTAGGCATCTCCAGACGTTCCCCGTGGGGGACCCCGACCTCTGCACAGGGGAGGGGGGACCACAGCCTGGCCACCTTGAGTCGACTGAATTCTCCCAACAGCTCGAGGGCACTGGGCAGAGTTGGGTTCCCTTTGTCACTTCTTGGGAGGACAGTCAGCAAATCTAAAGCATTTACACCCTCCAAGATGCCCTAGAAATTATAAAGTGACCCAATGTCCTGTTCTCCATTTTCCTTAGTAGAAAAAAGCCCCTGCCCTCCTTCCCTCTAAGACGAGACCATGATCTATTTTGACAGGATTATAATGTCTTGCCTCTTTCTAAGTCCCTATTTATAATTTTCGGTGTTGGCATGAAGGAAATTTTGGTGCCAACCTACAAAAAAAAAAAAAAAGAAGGAAAGGAAGGCATTTATGGTTTCTAGACATTGCCCTAAACAAATTTACAAAATTTATTAAAGAAATTTTAATAAGTTTAAAACAACTTTCTAAAGTTGTTTCATCTCCTGGGGTTCAGTACCAAAGCCTGTACGCTGTCCTCACCGCCCTCTGTTTTTAATGCAGCCTCCTTCACCCTCCCTGCCGCCAATGTATTCATAATCATTCGCCTGGTTTTCTTAACTATTGTTTGTTTTGGGTGGGGTGGCTGGACATTAAAAAAAGTAATTTTGTGATCGAGTATACCAGTCAAGGTTAAGTTCTGCCTAAGTCTCAAGTTCAAGTTGAGTGTTCGTTGGTTGTTCTTGTAAAAATAAAAATGCCTAAAAACCAACGATAATTCATATAAGTAAGGATCAGAAACAAAACTGTTTCAAAGTAGAGGAATGCTCCTTGAGGATGATCAATTTTATTATTATGATTTATCTTAAGGGTTAGTTTGCAAAATGGCTAACTTCATTTACTGACTGCAAAATTTACGAATTGGTGCAGGTTGTATAATGAGAGAAGAGCTGAACTCTCACAAACATTACTCTAAACTTTCATAGATAATCCAGGCACCTATGTGCACGGCCAGGCCTGCACCCCCTGGGCCCCTCCCGTCCCTCTCCCCCTCCTTGCCGTTTCTCCAGCCTTTCCCCAGCGGCTCTCTCAGCACCGACTCTCACCCACGTGTCGCTGCTGGACAAGTCTCTGGGCGCCGACCCGCACTTCCAGTTACCTGGGGAAGCTCTGTCTATCTAAACCCAAGCCCATCCTTCTTCCTCCCCACACCCCGAACCTGTGCCCCGCGTCTTCCGAGGCTCGCAACCCTGGCCCCGTTTTTGCTTCTCTCTCTTTCACAATCATCTCATTCATTCAGGTGCCACGGTAGCTCCGGAATCTTTGACTTACTTTCCATTCACGGAGGGAAGCTTCTCTCGCTGGGGGTTTGGTGCAGCGGGCGGTGTGTGTTCACCTCCGGACTTCTCTCTGCTTCCAGCCTCTTGTCTCCTCTGAATCACCCCCTCATGCTGTTGCTGGACAAATGCTCATCCAGGGAGCCACCCCCTGCGCACGACGCTTTCACTGTTCCCAAGCCTCGCCTCTTCCACGGAGGAAACGCAGTTTAGTACAAGAGGCCGAATAAAAGTAGGAGAAGCGACAATGAGCGAATCAGAGAGTCACGAGTTCCAGTTCCGCTCTCATCGCATATTAGAAACATGGCCTTGGTCAAATTTCCAAACTTCTCTTTCCTTCAGTTTCCTCAAGTATAAATAATACTTAGCTCATGCAATCATGGAGGACTGTCAGAAAATAAGAATAGTCTTCATTCATGGAACGTCTATGGCATGCTAGACTTTTTTTTAAAATTAATTAATTAATTTATTTTTGGCTGTGTTGGGTCTTCATTGCTGCGTGCGGGCTTTCTCTAGTTGTGGCGAGCAGGGGCTGCTCTTTGTTGTGGTGTGTGGGCTTCTCATTGCGGTGGTTTCTCTTGTTGCAGAGCATGGGCTCTAGGCACGTGGGCTTCAGTAGTTGTGGCACGCGGGCTCAGTAGTTGTGGCACACAGGCTTAGTTGCTCCGCGGCATGTGGGATCTTCCTGGACCAGGGCTCAAACCCGTGTCCCATGCATTGGCAGGCGGATTCTTAACCACTGGCCACCAGGGAAGCCCCCATGTTAGCCTTTTAAAATGCATTATCTCCTTTAATTTTCACAACCATGTTCTACCATGTCCTCCATTGTTTTGGCCTCGCCACGCAGCATGCGGAACTTCCCCACCCGGGGATCGAACCCACGCCCCCTGCACTGGGAGCACGCAGCCCGAACCGCTGGACCAGCAGAGAAGTCCTCCTCCATTTTTTAAGATAAAGAAACAGACTCAGAGAGGCTAAGCAACTTGCCCAATTCCAGATCCTCTGACTCCGAAGCCCTTAAGCACATGTGCTGAGGCCTGGCCAGCACTGGGGGTGGTCAGCTTCCTCTGACATCTGTAATCTGATTCCAACACACCTGTTAAACCATCTCTGACAGTACTTTTCTCCCAGGTTGCTGGGATCTAGATCATCCGAGTGACTCCATCTGGACCATCCTTCCCCACATCTCTACCGACTGAAATCCGACTCTTACTCCAATGTCCAGCTTAAATGTCACCTTCTCCTATGGAACTGGATTTCAAAATGTTATTACTTCCTTGGGATTCCCATAATATTTGGCACTTCCCTTATACAAAGATCTTGTTCTCTTCTGTATAATCTTCTTTTTTCTACTCATGTCTTATCCTCCCTTGTGGATGACAAGCTCATCACAGGCCAGGGGCAGGTCCCGTTCATCTCTGTACGTCGCAGAGTCCCGGCTCAGCCCCTGAGACAGAGGAGGGCCTCGGCAAGGGACCTGCAGGAGGTTTAAGTTTGGAGCAAATGGGAGAGCTGAGCTCACTTTACAGTTTGCAGGAAGTGAAAATGCTCCTCGTATGTCAGACGTGATGTCGCAGAGAGAAGGGTAATTACAGTGTAAGATGGGGCCTATTCGCCTTTCTCCTCCGCCCAGAAAAAGGCGGAGAGAGTGAACTTTACATGGTTTTAGGCAAAATACCTAATAGCAGGGGCAGGAGGTCTATGTAGGTTTGTTATCTTAATTAGCCGATTAAAAAATTCTGCCAGAAAATACTACAGAAAAGAATCTGAAAAAGAATATATATATGTATAACTGAATCTCTTTGCTGTACACCTGAAACATTGTAAATCAACTGTACTTCAATGAAAGAAAGAAAAGAAAAATACTACAAGAAAAAAATGCATGGATAGGCCTTTGAAAGTATTTGGATTTACCACTACACACACACACACACACACACACACACACACACACTCCAAATAAGATTGTAGAAAGCATTAAAAAAAAAAATTCCCTTAACCCAATTTGTATTCTAGCAGTTTCCAGATTCACATGCTGAACTGCATCAATAAAAAAACTGAAGAAAATCAGATAACATAAGTGGGAACTCGGTCAGAGAAAGTTTCCCTGACGTTGGAAGAAATATCACCCCAGGTAGAAGACTGCCACCGGATCCTTAGCTCCAAGGAGAAGCAGGTGGGTCCAGGAGGAAGCCACCCGCCCAGGCTTCACGCGGGAACCCTGCACCCGGCTTGGATAAATATTTTTATTACAAACACAGTGACATGTCATGGGCCAAGTGATCAGTCCTATAAAAGGATTTCACACGGGACTGCGACACGGCAGCAGCCGGGAAACACGAAAGTAAGTGTTCAAGGGAACCCGGACGGGAGCGGAGCTGACACAAAACTTGAAGAGCAACCTCAGCATCAGCGCTGAGCAGACGCCAGCCACAGCCAACCCACGTGAAACCAAGTTGGGAAACGCAAGCTGGCTTTCGAGAAATCTCAGTTGATGTCAAGATATTTCTGCAAAAGATGCAAGATTCTCAGGACCCTCTGCTAGCCTGTTAGGAAAATACTTCCTCTTCCGAAAGAAACAATGTTTCTTTTCTGTTTTCCTTTTCCGCCTTAAACTTTCAGGCCCTGCTTGCGGAACAGAGCCAAACGCCATTCATACCAATTGTTTAGATTTCTTTCAGAACACATGCTGGTCACCAGGGTGGCTGGACTGTCCAGTGACCTGCCGCAGTCGGTGAGATTCGGAGGGTCAGACAGCAGGACGGCGGCCTCGCTCTTGTCCTTGGGCGCTTGGCCGCACTCGCGTGTTTACGGCCCCTCACTTAGGTTCAGGCTGGGAAGAACCAGGCAGAGGCGGGATGAATGGAGATCCCTTAGCAGGGGTGAGAACGCTGACGGGCAGCTAGGAGGCTGATTCACTTGTTTATCCGGATGGTTTTGCTCTGCTTAGAGGAGCAGTTTGTCAGTGTCCTGTGGCTCAGGAAATGTTCCTTCTCAGCCTCATCAAGTCCACATCCTTCCATATTTCCACGAAGGAAGGAAAAACCAGGCTAAGCACAGGGTATGTGTTTTGGCGGAGCTTTATAATAACACGCTAGCCGAGATAATTACAAAAGACCAGGCGTACCAAGCCTCAAACAGAGAAGAACGGGAAGAATCATTCAACTCTGGTCACTACCATCTTCCTAAAGAATTACACAGGAAGATATGGCTTCCCTGAACACTCCCAACCCAAGCAGCGTTTCCAGATCCCTCATTTAACCTGTGGTTGCACAGACACAACACTGATTAACAGGATTTTTGAACAGGAAGGAATTTTTAAGACATCACCTAGATCTGGACTTTTCTAATCAATATCTCACGGAACTTTAAAGAATAAAATATGTGGACCACAGGAAAACGATTCCATGGATCCAATCATTTTAGGAGATTCCAGAGGAAAAAATTAGATAGGCTTCTTTAACAAAGAGATGGTCACAGACTCTCAGATACCGCTGGGGTCTCTGTCTCCTACCGTTGGCTCCTGGGGGCCTCTGCCTCTGACAGGATTCAGCAGAAGTGATGCTGGGTCGCCTCTGGGCCCAGGCCTCACGCGGCCGGCGGCTGCTACGGCTGGTCTCCGGGTGAGCTCGCTCTTGAGGACCCCTCGCAGCTGCCACGTGAGTGAACCCTCGCGGGCCTGGGCAGCCCACACCTGACTGCACCTGCGTGAGGCCCACGTGAGAACAGCCTACTGGAGCCTGGTCGACCCGTAGCAACCAGAGAGATGATGATAGATCACCGCTTTCAGCTGCCGGGCCCGGGTGGCTCGTGTGCTGTCTGGCATGTAGCAGGCATCAATAGCTATTTAGTAAATGGATGAGTGAACGGCCGGGCCAGCGATGGAATGTGAACCTTGCAGAGGGGGGCTCTAGCGGCGTGACGTTTCCTAAATGTGACTATCTGGATGCCTGAAGACGAGTCATACACAGAACAGGGCTTGATGGAATGCTAGTGTGAGAAACACTGAGTTAGAGGCCTGAAATGGTACCGAATAGGAAGTACCGGTCTAGCTGTACCCTTGACGTTACAGATTAGAACAGTGAGGCCCGAGTCGCCGAAGAGAACTGCCTCTAAGGAAACAAGGCCGACGTGTAGACTCCGCCTATGAACTAGTTTCCCCTTGTAGCTGAAGTGAAGGAGTGCAGACAAAACTGCACGTTTCACTCACGTAAGCCCGTTTTTAGCTAATTACCTCTACCAGGCTTCTCGCTCGGTAGCCCTCTCGTGTCGCTCCGTGTAAAGTCTCCGTGCGCACCTAGCTGTTTTCTGTAAGACCGCTCTCAGACGGGAGACTCCCAAAGAGGATATAAGAGCGTTTATCAGCCTCAGGTCTAGACCAAGCTCAGCTCTAAAAACAGCAGAATCTATAGGAACGTCTTGGGCCTTTGGTTTTGAACCATTTGCCTGGTGGAAATCCTTGCTTAAAACTGAAATAACTGAACTGTCTAGAAGCCCGGCTCTTCAGCTGCCTTAGGTACTGGTGAGGGACCCAGATTTTAAAATTCCTTCAACCTTATGTTTCAAGTTGCATTTTTCTTCCCCCATGGAGAGGTAAATAATATGATCTGAGGTTTGATTCAGCTCTTAAAACTATAGAGAAGAATGTTAATACAGGTCAAAATCTGGGCTCTTCAATTTTTCCTTTTCAGATACAGCCTATGTCACTACTCCCTAGTCAAGTCTCCAAATCCAAGAACCACTTCAATAGTTGAAGAAAAGTTTTATCTAATTATCATCTTTTCCTACTTTGAATTGACCAACCATGTATCTCTTCCTGGTTTTATCAAAGGGGCTGCCAGGGCAAAAGCACATCCAATTCTAAGTAAGCTTTAGTTAGCAGACTTAAAATCGATCATGCATTTTAGTTTCAGTAACTTGCAATTTCTACACCCTTTGATAATCCACTTTAAAGAGCAAACCGTCTCTAATGACAAGGCTTAAAAGAGACGACCTTTCTGAACAAAATATGAAAGCTGAGGAGATAGTTTTTTTAAAGGAAACTATGAATTAAAATGACCTCGTGTTCTGAAACTTTCCTCCCACCATTTTTGATGTTTTACCTTTTTCCTTTTTACTCTTAGAAAGAAAGCGAAGACACCCCTGCCTTCTGCAGATGGGCAGACACTTCAATAAGAAAGCTGTTAATTGTTCATTCAAACTCAGTTTCTTCTTTCTGCACTTTCTCTGCCGATGCCTTTAATGAGGTTGCTCGCCATAGAGCCACGTGCCTGGTTCCGAGGAAGTTGTTGCTCGTCTGTGACATTACAGGATAAGGCTCGAATCCGAGCTATTTCCCTTGAGTCTCAGTCAACCCTTTTGTACAAACTAGGAAGCAAGTCCGCCCCTTCTCCATTCCCTCCCTCTCTGTCCTCTTTTTTCTCCCTTGTGCCCCTGGGCGGCTGCCCTCGGAGGAGAGCTGATTGTTGAGCGGGGATGTGGCCAAACCAGAGGCCAGACCCCTGAAATGGCTCACTGTGGGGCGACGCAGAAACGGTGGGTCAGACAAAACCCTGACGCGTGCCGATGGCCGGTGCCAGCGTTCCCGTTACCGCTCTCCTGCTGCCCCCTCACCGGGCAGACGTGCACACCAAGGGCACCGTGACCCCACACCTCTCCTCCTGCTCAGCTCTGCCAGCCACTACCTGGCGACCGTGGCATGTTGAGGTGGAACAAGCACAGGTGCCTGACTCAGGGCAGTGCCCACGACTGCTGGCAATGTGGCTAAATTAGGTACTTGTGATGGGCAATGGATCTTCCACCAGATAAGAGCGAGGATGACATCTTAGATGACTTTACAATAAGGCACACGGTTTACAATTTATTCCTAAGCACTTGCTTTCTCTCCCGGTAGCCACTTTTAAACTGAGTACTCAACTCAGGAAGGACTTTTCAACATGCCAAGTGCAATCTTTCTTCCTCTTCCTTATCAGAGGACGTTTACAGAAACACCAGTGTCAGCCACCTAGCCCCTACCACACACAATCCAGCTGACCTGTACGACACTCTTCAGAAGGGAAACCGGATCTGGGTGATGTGCAAGGTCCACCCATGTTTGTAATTTCATAACCCTTGAAATAAGGAAACGAAAGAACAGCAGGCAACTTTCAAAACACCTATTTACCCAAAGGCAGCGCACGACGCAACTCACAAGGTGTTTTCACTTCAAGCCGCTAAATAACCTTCCTAATGAAATCTGCTGACCGTCAACCCGTCTGCCACGGTCTGTACAGAAGGGCTTAAAACTAATCACGGGGTCGCAATCGTTCCCTACCGAGTGCTAAATCACAGTCTGAGTACCAACTGTCTTTCCTTGTTAGCTAGTTTTAATAGCATCTGATACAGTTTTGCTTTTTCTCCGAACAGTCTTTAAGCCAGTGCTATCATTTATTTCACATGCAAGGAAAACCCGATCTTTCAGAGGACAGAGACCTACATTCCTGGAGGAGGTGTCGGGTGAACCTTAGCAGGCAGCGTGGTGACCAGGCCGAGACTCGGAGGCCTCTCACTGATGACCAGGCGGTGTTCTTGCTGACCCTGGCCTGGCTGTGGAAGCGGCTGGAAAACCTGCTACTTCCTTATCATCCCACGTCTCAGTTACAGTACAAAAAAGGGTAATTAATCCTTGAGCAGCAAACAACAAAGATGGGCGTGGGAAAGGGAAAAGAATTTGAAAAACGAAGTAAACGTTCTGCCCTGTCCTTTCACAGCAAACCGGGTGATTGCAGCCCTGCGCACGCCCCAGATCTTCCGAGAGCCTCCGAGGGCCTGCGGCATAGGCACCACGGCACAGCCCAGAGAACATGACCATCCGCTGCGGTTCAAGGTTCCCTTGGCAAATCAGCGTCGACCAATCAGCACAGAACTGCTTACTGGCATTCGGGTGGGGACTGAAAACACCCAGCCTTGGGAGCCAACACCAAATTCTCTCCACAAGGAAAACAGGACTGAGCAAAGCTCCTTCTGTCATCACTTGCTGGTGTGCTGAGTATCCTCCCAACACATCTTGACATTTTCAGGCTTCCTTAAGGAGCGTCAATTGATATTATAATTAAACCACAACCACAAAATCAGAGATCAAGCAAGTAACAATAAAACCGGAGCTGCTACATAAAATTCGTACCCTATCCTGCCTCTGGTCCCAGATGAGACTGACAACCAACATGACAAATACCTGGACTGACGTCAGGTGACTCAGTGACTTTTGTTCTAAATAAATGCACTACTTATGGGTTTGATTTCTGACATGACATAGGTATTTCTTCCCGTAGCACAATTTGAGATGGTCAGTATATTCTAGGGAAAGACTGCCATGTCATATTTATTTTAGCAAACGAGGTGCAATTAAAAAGTAGAAATAAAACTGAAAATACAAAGTAATATTTTAATAATATATGAACATGAACACGAAAACAATGTAAGCGTTAAATTTTTATATGATTCTACAAACGTGATTTTGATCAGCTGCAACTGGTAAAATTCTATGTAAAGGCATTAACAAGGCATCGCAAGAAATCATTTCTTTTCCCAATATAAGCAGTTCTCAGTACACACTCAAACGCACACAGATATGGAAATCAGAAATAAAGGAATGTTAAAAAAAATAATGTAGGCAGACGCAAATAAAACCACCCCGTTAGTGTATGAGTGATGCATGTTTTTATGATCTTAATTACATTTAAGTATTAAAAAACGCCATTGATCTCACAATTTACTTTACAACATCCAAATCTTCAAACCTGTGGGAAGAAATCCAAAGCTCTGTCCCGACGGTTAGATCCATCCCACTCTCCTGGGTTTCTCAGGTATGTCACCACGTGGTTACCTGAAGATCAAAAACCCCAAAGTTACAACCTTCTCTCGGTTTAACGGGCACGTCCATAACAAAATATGTTCTAACTCAGGAGGAGCTGGAGAGAGGCTAAAAGGTATATTTGATATCAAAATTTCATCACTGACACCCATAAGGGATCAAGCCCTATCTGTACCAAGAATCTTTTGAAAGGTGAATGAGTCTCAAAGTTTTTACTTTTTGAAAGCTGAAGTATAGCTGATTTACAACGTTGTGTTAGTTTCAGGTGTACAGCAAAGTGATTCAAATATATCTCCGTACATATTTTTTCGATTCTTTTCCATTGTAGGTTATTATAAGATATTGAATATAGTCCCCTGCGCTATAGTCCCCTGGGGTCCTTGTTGTTTATTTTATACATGGTACTGTGTATCCAAAGTTTTTACTTTTAATCCAGTGCCAACTAAATGGTTCAGCCTTTCACTGTACCAAGAGGAGGGCTGTCAGAACAGGTAAATGTGATCTATGTCAGTGACGTCTCTGGGAACCTTTGACTGGAAGGGTCTCCTGCATCCCCGAGGTGTGCGCTCCTGGGGGCACAGTGTTTGCACACCACGGAGCCGTTTATCTATTGATATTTGGGGTTGGTAAACATCTGCTACAGAGCCAAGTGTCCAGGGATGTGGGGCTCTGGAGATGCGGGTGACCACACTGAGGACCACGCCATCTCACTCTCTTAAGAGGAAGACAGTGTCTCCTTAACCCTGCAACTGGGCTTCAAGGCAACGTCCTGTCGTGACTCTGCAGGTGAGCCCGGCCTTGTCAGGCACTGGCGGACCCTCATCTCGTTTGGATGGTACAAGGAGGGGGTCTTCTCCAAGACAGGCTCTTTACGAAAAATAAGTCTTTTTTTTCAAAACTGATATGTTTACGAATTTTTTAAATTAATTAATTAATTTATTTATTTTTGGGTGTGTTGGGTTTTCATTTCTGTGCGAGGGCTTTCTCTAGTTGAGGCAAGCGGGGGCCACTCTTCATCGCGGTGTGCGGGCCTCTCACTGTCGCGGCCTCTCTTGTTGCGGAGCACAGGCTCCAGATGCGCAGGTTCAGTAGTTGTGGCTCACGGGTCCAGTCGCTCCGTGACATGTGGGATCCTCCCAGACCAGGGCTCGAACCCGTGTCCCCTGCATCGGCAGGCAGATTCTCAACCACTGCGCCACTAGGGAAGCCCCAACGCATTTTTAATGAAGATTTTAACACCCAACCGGGAGACCCACAGGTGCAGACAGTACAAACTACTCAGGAGACATTCTGGCCACAACAGTACCTTCTGCACTGGTAGGTCATCAGCTCCTCTTGAAGGATGGATGCCCTCTTTTGCAGAAAGTTAACCTAGAAAAGAGACCTCGTGTGAGAAGAGGTGAAGGTGGCTTACAGGGCGACACTGTGCAGATACAGTGTCTGGTCGGATTTTATTTAAATTCAGACAACTCTCTAGATAAAACGCAGAGGATCTGTTGAATGCTAATGCTGTGGTTTTGTATTTGATCACATCCCATCCCCACTGGCACTCCATCAGAGGCTACAGAACCCAGTTCAAACCCCGCACTGCAGAGCTGTTTGGACCTGGCCCTGGCCCACCTGGGCGCTTCATCTCCTCTCTTCCACCATCACCACCTTCCACCTCGCATCCTTCCTACTCTGCGGCCCTTTGGCCCTTTGCGGCCATCTGCCATCGTCTGCTTGGGAATCCTTGGCCAACTACCTCCTATTCACTGTCCACTGTTGGGTTCAAGGTCACCTCTGCTCCTGAATTCTTCTGCCCCCCCTCCAGCGCTGCCCCTCATCACCTCCTGCCCCAGGCAGCCAGCGGCCCCTCCTCTGTGTTCTCCTGTTCTGTTCTTAGCACTTTTCCAACTGCCTTCTGGTGATCTGTCTTCACGTCTCTCCCTCACACCCGAGAGCTCTCCTGGGGCAGGGATAATGTTGGAGCGTCTCTGTAACCCCAGTTTCTTTTTCAGGGCTGGACATGTAGCTGGCATTCCCTAGCTGTTTCAGGAATGAGTGAGTGAGTGGAAACAACATTACTGCCTACTAGAAACCTTAATCTCTCCGGGGATTCCCTGAGGTTGCAGAGGTAGTATTTTGTCGTGGGAAGAGCCTGCGCTCTGTCTGGAGTTAGGCCAACTGGCGTTCAGCTCCTGACTTGGCCTCCACAGCGCTAGGAAAGGTCCTTTTTCTCTTGATGCCTCATCTGTGAAATGGGGTGAACGACAGCCAGTTCCCAAGGTCATGAGGATGACAGGAAGTGACTAACAGGAACTGCCTAGTCCAGAGATCCTGGCAGGTACCACCCTGTGGCCCCTGCCGCTGAGGGGCTGGGGATGGGGGAAACTGGGCTGTCAAGAAGAGTCTCTTCAGTCAGACCTTCACAGCATGGTTGGATTAGCCTGAAGCATGAATTTCTATACTATTAAAAATACCTGTATCAGGCATGAATTCAAAAGCACTTTCCACAACCCACTGGAAGTAGTTTCCGGACACTTACACTATGGCTTAACGTGACCAGGAGTCAGTGGCATTTGATCACTTTGGAGCTTTACTCTTGTCTCTTTGGTCTGAACTGAAACCATGGCAACGGTCGATTCTGAAACATGGTTATGCAAGACAGGACAGCTGGCAGAGTAGAAACTGTGCTTGGAGAGAGGGAGCACGGCTTTTCTTCTTTTTTTTTTACATCTTTATTGGAGTCTAATTGCTTTACAATGGTGTGTTAGTTTCTGCTGTATAACAAAGTGAACCAGCTACACGTATACATACATCCCCGTATCCCCTCCCTCTTGTGTCTCCCTCCCACCCTCCCTTATCCCACCCCTCTAGGTGGTCACAAAGCACCGAGCTGATCTCCCTGAGCACGGCTTTTCTAAATGGGTACATATCAAAGTGGCCCCGCTGCTTTTCTGACTCTTTACATCACCCTGGTCTGAATTTTATCCAATTAATCCAGTGACCCACAGGACCACTGATAACTTTGACAGATGCAGGGACTACGCTGATCCCACTTCCCTGCCTCCACCGTGCTTTGCCACTGGAATTCCAACAATTTTCAAAAACACAGGCACCTGCGCTCTCAAACTAAGTCTGCTGGCTCTGTGGGCTGCGCCTCTGCACAGCTGCCGATTCTGAGGCCCTCACGCAGCTGGCAGCGCTCTCTTTCTGGGTCAACATCCAGTTTTAGGAGGCTGAGTGGCTTTTATTACAGTGAAATGATGTGAATGATAGCAGAAGCCCTGCAGGTGGATATCAGATTTCTCTTTCTTTTCTTTCTTTTTTTCTTAAAAATACCTGCTCTGAAGGTGCTGGGTCCTACACAGCTGACCCTAAGAAAGCCCTCCTACAAAGTGAATGGGTAAGCCACATCTTGAGGAGAGCCTTCCACGTAAATAAAGACGACCTGATCCTTTGTAAGTTAACACCCTCCTGTCATACTTATTTTTATAGGTAGGAGTGAGCACAGCCAAACTTCTTAGCCTACAGAAGCGATAGCTAACAGTAGCATAAGGGTTGATGTAATGAACTTTTCATTTTCAGATAAGAGACTTCTGCTGAGGGGAACAGAAAAGGCAGGCTAACATCTGCTCCACGTATCTGTCCTATACATTATAAAGAGCTAACGTGAATTTCATCAAACTACAGCATTTGTTTCATTCGTCAATAAATTTCTTGAGGACCTACTCTGTGACAGGCATTGTTCTTGGCACAAAGAGAAAAGAAATCTTTCCCTTGCAGAGCTTTTCCAGGAAAAAAGTATGTTTTAAATTTCTAAGTGTATTAGAAATGGGAATATGTGAACTTCTTCTCATGTTGAGTTAAAACATTTGTTTTTCAAAAAACCAGGAATCTATAAAACTAATGCTATATAAAATATTTACAGCAATATATAAAACTTGTTTTAGAGAAAACTTATGTAGGAAGTTTTTAATTAATATCTAAATTGAAGTCAATTTTATCTCTTATAAACTACTGTACCAAGAACTACACGTTTCAGCAGAAATATCAATATTTAACTGAATTGTTTGAATACCATGTCATTAACCTGCCTCGATCCTAAAATGCATCTTGTTATCTCTGACAATCATATAAAATACACCAGAGTAAAAATGCTTCTAACTTAGCCATGTTTTTTATTTCTCTGCACTTTCACATGATAAGGAGTTAGCAATGTGCTAACTGATGGCATTTTGGGCCTGGAACCAAGAATAAAAGGGTGAGTCTGTGTTGGAATGCAGACTGTAAATAAAAGTAACCATAACTGAGCTTTTCAATTTCAAGGATGCTTTTAAGAAAATCTTATCGAGACAAAGAGTTCTTAAGCTAGTAAGAAAAAATTCTAAAAAACCCCACAAAACAAAAAACAATTCATCCTGGGCACTCGGTTGTTCTGTGACATCACATGGATTTCTGGCATCAGTTCAGAAACAAACATTAATTAAGATATGCACATCATCTAAACCAGGGGTCCCCAGCCCCCCCGGGCCGTGGACCGGTACTGGTCCGCAGCCTGTTAGGAACTGGGCCGCACAGCAGGAGGTGAGCGGCGGGCAAGCTTCCCTGTCGCTCACATTATCACCCGAACCATCCCCCTGCCCCCCGCGCCACCCCCCCGCACCCCCCACCGGCTGTGGAAAAACTGTCTTCCATGAAACCGGTCCCTAGTGCCAAAAAGGTTGGGGACCGCTGATCTAAACCCTTGGAAAATTCCCTGATTCTAGAAATTACCTGTGACTTTAGGGAGGAGATAGTGTCTTCAAGTTCTTGTCTTAGAGATGCTGGCATCAATCCTTTAAATTTTGTTTCATATTCTTGTCGTATGTAAGTTATCTAAAATGAACAAAAAAAGCGTATCTTTTTAACCACAGAAATGATTGTTTTCAATTTAAGAAATCCCAGAATAATGTCCATTCATTACAAAGGTAAGTTTGTTACATGTGGTCAGAAACCAGACAACTGAGATGAAATAAGAGGAAACACAAACTGAACAAGGTGCTCTGTCCTTGTCAATCTGGGAGAGAGAGTCCCTGCACCAGCACTTTATTTCTTTAAAATCCTCGTTGACACAGTTTTTGGCATTGGATAAGGAAAATACCTGTCCTCTCTTCTCCACTCATTATGTACACACGATGCTAATCCTACGTCCTCTTCCTGATCAGGGTGTGGGTTGTGATCATACTAAGCTGTGTGTGAGGACAATTCGTGGTATGTCATCTGTTTGGCTAAGACACTCCCCGCTAACCGTCTAGGTACCTGGGTGCCTGATATCACCATGTGATTATGAAGATGCGAGTGAAGGAAAATCTGCACAGCTGTGTCTCCAAGCCTCCCCATACAGGAAACCAGAGGGCCCTTGTCATCGTGAGCATCTCTGATTCATGAGTTTCCCTCTGCCTCTGGAATACAGCCAGGTCTTGCTCAACTAACTGATGGTCACTGGGCTGGTCAAGGAAAAGCCGGCGGCTCATCCAACTACAAACAGGTAAGGAAGGTGGAAGAAAAGTCTTTGGAGGAATATGCCTCAGCAGGATGAAGAGGTGTGTCTGAGGGGGAGCACGAATGTGAGTGTGTCCGTCTTGGTGCCCTCCTTCAGCTCTGTTTCTTTATTTCTCCTTCTCCTAATCTGAGATGCTATGGAATTCAACACTGTGTTGCATGTGCTGTGTGGGACTTAACTAAATATTAAAGCTGAATTGCAGTGTATCCCACAAATGAGTCATTGGACACACCTGGAAATAAGGTAATGGACTATGAAAATATGTGCCACTGAGTTCAGTTAGACAAGTCTATGGATTTACTGAGGATAATTTAAAATGACTAGCCTTTAATTCCCAAATTTTCTTATACTAAACTAAACTAAGGTGGAAATGTGCTCTAATAGTTTATTACCTACTACAATCCCATGGCAAATGTTCTAGAACACAGTTTTTAAATTTTTAGCAAAGTATTTTTTTCAGGTATGTTACAATCTTGTGATTTATGCCTAAAGGGTAAACAAAAATGATGAAAAATGATCTCTCCCACTGAAGAAATATTTGATTTTTCCCATTTTATCTTCTTGGACGTAAGTCCAATAGTAACATCTGTCAGTTGACTCAAATGAAAGGCAAACACAAAGTAAAACACATGGTTTATAAATCAGACTTTAGGGGCAACCTTTATCAAGGGCTCACAGGCTACTATATATTGAGTATTTTTTTTCTGTCGCTCATCACTGGCTCTGAAATTTTGAGCTACTACTCTTAAAAAGGACTCACGTTTGCTCTATTTTTTGTATCCCTGTTTGTTTAGAATGTCTGCCCTCTGCCTGTCCATTTGAAATATAACTTGTCTGGGTATAAAAATGCTTCTGTCCCACGTTCTTTCTCTCAGAACTTTGGAGGTGTTTCCTCAATGTCTTCTGGCATTGCTATGGTGAAGTCTGAAGTTAGGCTAATTTTTTTTCCATGTTGAATGTGACTTTCTTTCTCTGCTTGGATGTCCATATGATTTTATTTTTCCCTCGATTAGGTAACTTCACTGGGATATGTTTTTGTATTAATGATTCTATATCAATTTTCCTGAGACAATGTGTGTGCTCCTTCTATCTTTTAAAAAAAAAATTTATTTATTTATTTATTTGGTTGCACTGGGTCTTAGTTGCGGCAAGGAGGGCTCCTTAGTTGCGGCATGCGTGTGGGATCTAGTTCCCTGACCAGGGATCGAACCCAGGCCCCCTGCTTTGGGAGCATGGAGTCTTAACCACTGTGCCACCAGGGAAGTCCCTCTTTCTATCTTTATATTCAATTCTTTGAAGAAAAGCTTCTTCTGTTAGAATTGTTTTCTATTATATCAATAGTTACATATATTCATGTTATATATGATTTTTTTTCTATTTGTTCTCTTCTTCAGGAACAGAGATTTTGCATGTGTTGGCTCTTCTTTGACAATCTTCCATATTTACAATCTTCTCTATTATTTTACTTTCTTATCAATTTATATCTGTTTTCTATTTTCATTTTATTTTGTGTGATCACCGTATTTCCTTAGATGTTTTCAGTTATGATTTTCCCATTTTTGTTTCTTCTACTATGGTTTCAATCTCTGTAATCTCTTGATTTTGACTACCTTTCTTCCTAAACTCTGAGAAATCACTTCTCATCTTTGTTGAATTATATCATCTTTAAACACATCTCTCTTCTTCTTCTCTCTCTCCCCACCTTTTTCCTTGACAGAGAGATACGTCAATGTGTTTTGTAAATGCTTTGACATTATGAAGAACTGTTTTGGTTTCAAAGAACTGTAATTTGTCTGAACCTTCTCCTTACTTCTTGGGTAATTTCCCATTAGATCTATGTTCTAATTTGCTTTTTGCTTCCACTCCTTCTTTCTCTCTCTCTTAATCTAGCAAGGCTCTTAACCTCGTTCCTTTTTCTTAAAAAAAATTTAAATTTCATTTTTGAATGGAACCAGCAATTTTCTGAATGCTGAGGTGGGGAGTAAGCTGGGGCAGGCCACAGCTGTGGTTCAGTTTTGCTGTCATCAACACCCTTTGATCAAACCTATTATTTCGTTTGTTCTTGGGGCCCACCTGCTCTTAGTTTTCAGCTATGTTGGAGATCAGGGCCAAGTACTGAAGCTCTTTAGTTAATGTTCATAGCTTCTCTGGACTCTCTTTTTTTCCCACTTCACTTTTCACACCTGATGGTCTCCCTCTACTGGAGGCGAGTCGCAGACAGCAGAAAATTGTGCGTGAGCAAGGTCATTCATTGATCACCACCATCCCTTGCACCACTTTTAAAATTCAGTACGCTATACTCCCCAACTTTTAGAGGATCTTGCTATTTCTACTTTCTGTCTATCCCTTTCTTCTTTGTTTTTATGATTTTGGTGAATCTGAGTGAACTTAAAATGGGCCCTTGGAAAATCCGACATTACCTCTCCTGTGGGTGAGACTATCACTCAGGAAAATATTACTATCCTGAATCCTTAAACCCAAATCCTGAATTTAATCATCATTATACCAAGCAGACGCCTATGACTTTAATAAAGTCATGGAAAACTTTAACCAATCCGTTTTACTCTACTTATGAGGTTAATGACGTTACTACCAGCAAACGTTTATTGAGTACTTTCTATGTGCCGGTTACAATTCTGAGTATTTTAAGAAGTGTTTAATCCCTCTGGCAACCCAATGAGGTAAGCACAAATTTGAACTCAAGCAGTCTGACCCTCCAGCACATATTCTTAGCCACTGTGCTCTGCAGTTTCTCACACAATCTTCCCACATGCTGACGGGTTTCCTTCACAGACACCACCAGCTAGAGCAGTTTCATCCACTGCACAGTTGTGCTCTCCCTAGCGCAACAGGGGCCAGGGGACAGCCTTCCAGACATCCAGCTGATCTTTGCTCTATTTATTTAATTTTTTTAATGACAACAATAACAACAGTGCCAACAACAATTGGTTCCAATATGGTATGTTTTCCCTATACTTTCCCATTGGTTTAAAATTTTAATTTACCAAGCATTTATGATAAGACTAATTTTTAAACATCTGTACAAATGCAGTACACATACTGACCTAAAACAAAAGTTCCGCAAATCCCCCACATAAGCACACATTTTAAAGTCCGACCAGTGAAGGATATATCTAAGTTTGTTCCACAGCAAAAGGAGAAGGAGGAAGGAAAGAATTAGCATATAGTCCTGTATATCACTTTTTTTTTTCTGTTTATCACTTTTGACTCCCGCTACTATTTTTCTGTCCCCACGTCTGTCCCAGGATGTGTTTGAGGGGAAATAATGAGGGAATGATGACATTTGTCTACAGACTAAGTGCAGACTATTAACTGCTAACTGCTAACCGTGCCCCTCTCCCTCCTCCCTGCCTTCCCCCTCTGGCTGTTAACCCGGCAAGAAACAAGGGGAAGTTGAGTTGATCTAAGCAAAGGGTTTGATGGGCATACAAACTAAGGGAGGTCAAAATTGTTTACATGTAAATCTATTTTACTATTAGATTTGAATATTAAATCTTATTCACATACGGTGTCCAACTGTATTAGTGCATGATGTTTATGAAATGCGGAAGAATTCAAAGGTCGTTCTCGCTTGAGTCCTTCTTGGAAGGAATTTCCGTCCCACCTCACCCTTCCCACTGCCCTCGAGAAGCACCGTGTAGAACTATCCGCTATTCCTCGTCCCTCCAGCATCCCACCCAATAGACACAGCTTCCCTCTCTCCACAATGGTTACTTCTCTCTCCATTTCCATCTTCTTTCCTTTAGGAAAGGAAGATTAGGAAACTCAGGACATCACGACAAACAGTGACGCTCCTGTAATGTAAGCCGAGTGGAAGCGGCGTATGTATAACCTGGTACCCACGTGAACAGGGAGGGCTGTGCTTGCCTCTGGCCACAGACCGCCCACCTTTCCCTCGAAGGCACAGCACTGACAGTATTCCCTTTGACTTTAAAAATAGACTATGAAGGGCTTCCCTGGTGGCGCAGTGGTTGGGGGTCCGCCTGCAGATGCAGGGGACGCAGGTTCGTGCCCCGGTCCGGGAAGATCCCACATGCCGCGGAGCGGCTGGGCCCGTGAGCCATGGCCGCTGAGCCTGCGTGTCCGGAGCCTGTGCTCCGCAACGGGCGAGGCCACAGCAGTGAGAGGCCTGCGTACCGCAAAAAAAAAAAAAAAAAAAAAATAGACTGTGAAGACCAAGAACCTCAGACCTGGAGTTCAGCATCACAATGGAGTAAAGCTCACATCCTGTATAATCAGGTAAATACTCATGTGATAAATAGGAGTGTATGAAGTGGACCTGAGCCAAGAGGGTGTCTGCAGAGAAAAATTCAAAGTGGTGTTGAAAAAAAGATCGAACCTTGGAACTCTATCATTTCATTAAAAATATGGAAGGGAGAAGTAACACATGTCTGGTGGCCCTGCATCAATTAGTCATGTCAGGACGTCCAAACTACGGCAAATACGTCAACCTCCTACCGTAAAAACAACGAGGCGGAAGTGAGTAGCTCTGTACAAACAACGTAGGGACGGGGTCGCAAACACACGGTATTTTATCACAGGTGCAAATGCAGCCAATACCAGACTCACTTTCCAAGAGCTGAGCCGCGGGGAGGCCGGTTGCTGAGTCGCCACTGGGAAATCCTGCGGGTTTTCACACGTGTCGGCGGGGTCAGCAGAGTGACAGCGCCTAGTGTTACTTTACAAAGCGCGTTCCAACCAAGCCCCGTGGGGTCAGTTCGGCAGAGCGCCAAGGAACCGTAAGGACTCTTAGAGTTGATGTCACCTCCTAGCTGCCTCTCCACTGGCCCATCCCCGTCCACGGTGCCTCAGTTTGCCCCCAACTACTGCAATGCCCGTATGTTGGTTTTGCTTTTCGAGTCAAATTTGCTCCATCTTTAAAGTGAAAATCAAAATCCTTTACGTGGCCAACGAGGTCCCGCCCAGTTGGCCCTTAAACGTCTCTCACCCCGCGGTCTCCCCAGAGAGTCTCCCCACGTCTGCAACATCAGACAGCTTAGCCTGCTTTGAGTTTATTCACCAAGTGCCCGGGTGCCTGTTCTCACCAGGGCCTTTCTCGTGTTTCTCTGATGGTTCCTTCTTGTCTCATGGGGGGTCGTGCCACTGCCTCCACCTGGACTCGGGATGCTGGCGGGTCCTGCTCTGTGGTGCTCTCAGGGCTGCTGTAGGTCCAGGCACCCAGCCGGGGCAGCTTCCCAAGACCCTGATGTGGCTATGTCTGGGTCGCTGCCTTCCCGCCTTGGAGAAGCCACGGCCCTGGTTACGGGCAGGTGACGGAGGTCCACAGTCTCCACACCAGCCTGGCTTTCCAGCTGCGACCCAGTCTCTTGTCACTCACCAGCAAGAGCCCTTTCTGCATCTCCGTCCCCGGGCCTTTCCTCCCAGCCGCCTCTGCCTGCTGTCGGGCTTGGGATCCCGTCCCGGAGGCTTCAGCTTCACCCACCACTCTGGGGTTCTGATCCGCTTCCAGCCACACACGTGCTCATCACGCTTTCGATACCAAATACATCTTCTGCTTTGTTTGTATTTTACCCATCACCGCCGAGTGTTCGAGGCACAGGGGTGCCCCGTGACATGACCCAGCAGAGCCTTCCTGTACAAGGGCAGACGGCTGCCACCTGCCTTTAACTCAGTACAGTAACGCCTAGGGGTTAAGAGCCCAGACTCTGGAAGAGAAACGTCGGGGACTGAATCTGGGCTGTGCCTCTAAACTGCGTGCCCTGGGAAGGTTAACTTCTCTGTGCTTGCTTCCTTATCAGGAAAATGGGAATGAAAACTTCTCAAGGCTACTGTGAGGACTAGAGGATTCAATACATGTATAATTTTTACAACAGCGGCACTTAGTCAAGTTCAATAAACATCACTACAGCATATAATGGAGGTTACACGTATGTAACGTATTTCACTATATTATTATGCATATAAGTCACGAATTAAATTGAAGTATATATTTCATGTAGCCAATCTTTTAGACTTTCGGCTGATTATCTGCGTGTGTCTGTGCTTAGCCTGAGGGCTCCGTTTGGCCTCTGACTGAGAAAGGACATCATGACCAGAAGCCTCTATGGATTCAGAATCGACTGCAAATGAATCCTCATTGTACAATAGAAATAACCTACATGCGTCTGGAAGCACGACTTATCTGCTTTTGAGCCGTATTATTTAGCCAAGCCACAACAGTGACTGCTGTGTCCACGGGTTTTCTCAGACCCTCGCTGCAGGTGGGGAACAAGTGCTCCCTGATCAATGATTTCAGGGAGGGATCCCAGCTCAAGACCACCCACCCAGCCTGGATCCCTCCCAAGCAGAAATCTGTGGGAGGGTTAAGGGACATCACCAGACGCTCCTATTCACTGTGGGTTAGTTTATGCAGAACCCCGTCCTTCTATGGCTGAGTTGAAGGCCAGAAAGAAAACTGAGTTTGACTGGTGGGGAGGGCGAAATTACAAGAGAGAATTTTGGAGTCCAGTCCACACTCTGAGGGAGGGTGAGCGGGGGGTCAGTAGAGAGCATTACAAAGACACTGGGCTTCTGAAGGGTCGGAAGGGGTCGGAAAGCCTGGGAGGTGGTGGGCGGAAGCGGGGTCTTGGGACGGTGGCGCTGGGGGTACGGAATGCAGTGCCAACAGTGCATTGCATTCCCCGCTGGACTTCACCGGGGGATGTCACTCGGGTGTGACAAGCCATCTTGCTGCCCAGAAGCTAGAGGTGACAGAGTGGAGCCAGCCCAGAGGAGGAAGAGCTGAGACTGGAGAGCCTGAAACCAGCCCTTGATCAGGAGTCAGCCTATCCTTGGACTCTTCTGCCTGGGCTGCCTTTTCTGTCACCCGCACCCAAAACACTCCTATTGAAACAAGGCAGAACGTGCAAAATATTAACCTGCATTTATGTGATGCATCTGCTCAACCAGGGGTCAGCAAATTTTGGACTGCAGAGCAAATCCGGCCCACCACCTATTTTTTTTTTTTTTTTTTTTTTTTGCGGTACGCGGGCCTCTCACTGTTGCGGCCTCTCCCGCTGCAGAGCACAGTCTCCAGACGCGCAGGCTCAGCGGCCATGGCTCACGGGCCCAGCCGCTCTGCGGCATGTGGGATCCTCCCGGACCGGGGCACGAACCCGCGTCCCGTGCATCGGCAGGCGGACTCCCAACCACTGCGCCACCAGCGCAGCCCCCACCACCTATTTTTGGGGAATGAAGTTTTATTGGGACACAGCCACGCGCGTTTGTTTGCGTATCATCCATGTGGCTACTTGGCCATGACCTCGCTGAGGGCTCTTCACAGAGACCCTGTGGCCCACAAAGCCTGAAACCTTTTCTGTCTAGCTTTTGGCAGAAAGCAGGCCGACCCCTGCCCTAGACTGTGACACTGCAGGTCGGGGACGGTGTCCGGCTGGCTGACTCCTTCAGCTCGGGCGTCCAGTTCACTGCCTGGCCTGTGGCAGCGCCTCCTTAGTATTTGCTGAGTGAATGAACGAATCAAAACCTCAGCGCACACAACTGTGGGTGTTAGCCAGTCTTTGTCTTAAGATGACAGGACCTTCAGAAGGTCCAGAGTACCTACGGGGCTGCCAAGATCAAAAGTGATCTCAGAGATTCACCCGAAGGTGGGTAGTCCGTGCGGCGAGGTGCGTGGGCACGTGGAAGGCAAGTTCACACGCGTCAGAGGACGGCAAACTGTCCACTTTACGTCAAAAGGTACGTCCCTGAAAGGGTCTGGAGAGAACGCCCGCGGGAAGACACGCGTTTTTCCCTTTTGTTTACTGTCTGGATTTCCTCCCAGAGGGAGAGTCGATCAGCCCTTCCTGAAAAGGGGGTGTCCATGGACGGAGGAGCAAAACCCCAGCCAAGGGCAGGGGGAGACACCCGAGACGTGTAACCGACTTTGTGAATAAAAGGCCAGGAAGACCTATGCAGTGAGACTGGTATTCAGTAAGGCGGACGCGGGGTCTGGGCTCCGTTGGATGTTTCCTCTTTGTACCTTGAAGTGAGGTTGGAACACGTGGTACACGGTAGGTGCTCAGTAATACTGTGAACGAAGATACGTTTGAATAGGGAGGTGGGACCTTGAAATCACGGCGGGCAGTAAAGTTTAGATTTAATGGCGTAGAAAGTACAGAAAGTATAAGAGAAAGCACCGCTTAGGAACATCTGACAGACACCAGGCACTGTATTAAGGAGCTGACAGATAACCTTCCACACGTCGTGAAGGTTGTATTTAATCCTTACATAAACTTCGGGAGGGAGATATTATCCTACCCACGTCGTGGATGCAGACGCAGGCTCCCAGCGAGAACCACGATGGAAACTGCCAACTCCTCATTCCTGGGAGGAGGAATTATCCGGAAATATTGTAAAGAAGCTCAGGAGGGGAGGTGGCCTGGGACTCAGGGCACAGCCGTGGTGCAGGGATCAGGAGACGTTCTTGTTGTAGGGTGACGGCTGTGGGGACCTCGTGTCACAGAAGCTGACGACTGAGTGGCTTGTGAAAAATAAAAGCACGAGGTGAGTCGACTGAGAATTTACGTCTCAGCCGTGTGCCAAGAAGAGTGAGAACGGGGGGAAGAGAAGGCCTGGTTTGGGTTCGCATTTACTGTGTTTCAGGTGCCCGGGAGATAGGCACGAGCACAGCTGATGAGGAAGCCGGGCCTGGACACCTGAGGACCACTGAGCCAGTGGAGGACGCAGAAGCCGGGGAAAGGGGGCTCCTTGCAGGGGGAGAGAGAGACCAGGAATCTCCCAGGAGCGAAGACTTATGCACAGGAGGCACCAACGTTTAGGACCGGGATGGCCAGAGAGGTGGGTGCAAGTGAGGAGGGGAGAGCCGTCAGCCATCAGATGCTGCCGGGAGGCCAAGGCCACCTCTGTCGTCTCCCTGGCACGCCGCCACCTCGCACGAAACGGGGCCGCCCAGCTAGCCTGTCAGTCATCAGAGATGCTGGTGAGCAGCGATGCTACCAACAGAGTTCAAGAGGCAATCAGCGCTAAACACGTTGCTTCCTATTTTTAAAGCAAAAATTACACTAGAAGTGCCCAGATCTAACCTTCAGTTAGATATCGTGCAAAATACCTGATTTAGTCAGAGGTTTTTTGAACTGGTTCGAGGGCATCTTTCAAAATAGGCAAGCCATGACTGCTCTTTCTTTCCTGCATTTTTAAACTCCTGACAATTATAAATAAGTTAAATCTCTCCCTCAAAGCACCAATTACCTCCTATGTTTAAGGAGGCCTGTCTTGCCAGATACGGCGTTCTACACAAAACACAAAGTAGGAACACGACGGCGGTCACTGTCCCACGGTGCGCCCGGGATGCACGCAGGCGGCTCCAGTGAGCAGAATGAGGATTTTGTGCACGAGTCCCCTCACCTCCCAGCTGATGGGAACCGAGGCCCCGCAGCCTCAGAGCAGAAAGCTTCAAAACACCATGTCAACGGTCACCGACTAAGCTCTGCCTTCACACGGCAGAGGTACGAGGAATTTCCGTTCAATCAAAAGTTAGGGAATGTGGAGTCATCAAGACGTCGCACAGGCTTTCTGAGCGATGACGGTCAGGGTGTGTGTCCAGCCAGCGTGACGGCTGGCGACCCGGCACAGCTCTGCGTGGGGAGCAGAGTGAGTGTGAGACGGGTTTTGTCCCCTGGAAGCTTACACTGTCCCCACGAGACGTGCAGAAAGGGCACGACTGGAGTGTGACAGGCCCCGGACAGGAGCAGGGCCGACTGATCACCTCTAAGCAGGGGACGGAAGTCTCTACAGAGGTGATGGAATCTGACCCGGATGCTTTCTAGGTGGACGAAAGGGACAGGAGCTGCTGGCGGAGGGGAGAGTGGGAAGCACAGAGGTGACGTGTGCGGCACTTAGGGACGCCGGCGGGGGCCGGCGTCTGCTGTGGATGGAGGTCGTGCAGGGGCAGCGGCTGAGGGAGCCACGTGGAGGCTGTACGGTCAGGATCCACGCGGTAGATGATGGGAAATCTCAGGTCTCTGACTGGAGGCTACTGCATCTTGACTTCTACTACAGGACAGGGAGCCTACTGCAGCCGCCCTGCTTCCAGATTTCCCTTCAGCTGACTCTGCGCTGCCGGCCCGTTTCCCTGAAAGGCGGACCTGACCGCCCAGCCCTCTCTCCCCCATCATAAAAGTACTTCCATGGTTTTTTTAGCTGTAGCTGAAGAACGACGTCCCCGGCACGGGTCATCCGAGGACCTTCTCAAGCTGACCTGGGCCTGACTTCCCAGGACATCTGTGCTCCAGTAACGACCTGCGTCTCTGCCCAGAACCCCACCCACTCTGCGCCTCGTGCCTTTCTTTGCACACGCTGTCCCGTGCCCCTTCTGCTCCCTGATGCTCTCACACGGAACCTGCTCCAGGACCCCCATCCTCAGCCTTGCGGTCAAGGTAACCATTCCCTCCTCTAAGATGCCGCAAACCTTGTGCATCTAACAGTTGTGACCGTCATCATCACCATCGCCGTCAACGATGACCTTTACCCGGTGTGTTCCATGCATCAGGTGCCGTCTTCTGCGTAGTGTATCATACTTTATTTAATCTCCCTGTCAATCAGCTCCATGTGGTCCACTTATGGCTTTTTATGCATGGAGGAATAGGCCTAGAGAGGTTCCTATTCTACCCACAGTCACACAGCTAATTAATTAGCAGCTGAGCCGACACCCACAGCGAGGCCCTCCTTACCCCAGCGCCCCTGCTTTTACCTCATTATCACATAAATTGTAATTATTGATTACATACTGCTTTTTCCCATAGGCTGCGGGCTCCCTGAGGGTAGGTGCTATGTTTTACTGGAGATTATAAAAATAAGATTACATTATTTGTCTGAAGTGTGAAAATATTACATGGATTTTTTTGCCAACATAAGGCATCTTTGCAAGCCCCTTATGCAGGCTGGAGGCCGCAGGAAGCAGAACACACCCGAAGACATATGCCTGGGCTCACATGACCAGCACCACACCTGTGCTAGGTGAGATGGGGAAATGGCGGGCCAGAGAGCGGTCCACTTTCAGGCTTTCAAGAGAGGCTGGCATTTCAGGGACTTCCCTGGAGGTCCAGTGGTTAGGACTCAGCTCTTTCACTGCCGAGGGCACAGGTTCAATCCCTGCTTGGGGAACTAAGGTCCCGCATGCCATGCCCTGTGGCCAAAGAAAGTTAAAAAGAGGCTGGGGTTTCTATTTTTACAAATCAGATAAATCGGTAATGAATATTAACTTGGCTTGGTTCACTTGGACAGATGTGAAAGTAAAATTTCTGTTAGAAACAGTCCCATTAAAGTATCTTTAAAAAACTTCAGTGAGTTGCTCCTGACTCAGACAAAACCACCACGGCCTTAAGAGACTGTGTGGGGAGAGCAGCCGTGCGTCAGGCTGAGCGAGAAGCCTCCTCTCCTAGTCTTTTTCATCATTATTTTCAGTTGCTTTTCCAGGAATGTCTCTGGGCGTTCTTTGTAAAACTGTTGCCCAGATCTTTTTTAAAACACATCAAACCAACAAAGGTCAAATCAAGAGCAGGAAGCTTTTGTTCTTTCAGTCGGAAGACATTGCTTTCATATTAAAAATGTACTGAAATCGAGAAACATACTCTGATGATGTCTGAGAAGAATTCATGGCAGAGAGTAAAAGAGACAAAGAAGAAAGCTCTCCACTGTCACTGGTGGCAGAGGGCTGTGCGATCCTCTGTGGGACAGCTTTTTTCTTGACTTCAATGGCAGAGAAAAATCACTCTCTAAAATTAGAAAGACCCTGAACATTGCGTTCTGACATTACGACTAATGATGACTACCACTGTCGTTCTTTGTGTTTATTGGCCCTCAAGGTAAAACATACTACGGTGAAAATTTTAACTACCTTATTTATACGTGAAAACAAACAGAAAGGGTCTTTTCTTACTCGGGTGGAGTTCTCGAAGGTCTGTGTGTGCTTTATTTCCAACCATTGGAGGCTGCTATCAGAAGCCTCTGTCTGTGCAGCTTGAGGGCCAAGTGGTAACTGAGGGCTCCGGAGCAATTCCATCCCCTCTCTTTACCTCCCATGTGGATTTAAAACCGACGTTGGCAGCTGCAAGGCTAAGATTTGGGGTAAGGATACTATTTTATCTTGCATTATGTGAACGATTTTTTTTGCAACTTTGAGAAAATCTTTTCCTCAAAGATTTTCTTTGAGAAAATTAATCTCGCTTCCTCTGGCCTGACGAAGATTTTAAATAGTCAGACAGATGAGCCCAAGTCCCTGTCCTAACAGTGGCCTTGTGAGACCTTGGTCCAGTGATCTTGGAAATAGAAGGGCTGTTGTGAATTTAAGCTAATATATGTCCCTTAAGGCAATTAAATGTTTGACGGAATGGGAACTTTTGGAAGACTCGTCTGGAATTTTAAATTTAATCTATTCATGGTGTAGCTCGACTGTGTTTCTGGATCGCAGGTGGTGACTGTCCCTAAGAAGCTGGGAGAGGCGCAGGCCAGCACGCTGTCTAGGGACCAGCAACGGGATATCAAAGGGTGGCTGGTGGTAGGCGTGGAGGCCACGGATCCGCCATCTCAGGGTCCCTGGAGCAATCTCCTCTTAATGTAAAGGGTTCCAGGCCAGCGGGATGGTAGAGCCTGGTGGGCGGTTAGGTGGGAGCCTCCTAGGACGGGTGGGGCTGCTTCAAGGAAGACCAGCCTATGGCGTGCCCAGGACTGGACACACACCTTGCGCCAGTGGGTCCCTCTTTACCTATCCTGTCCTGTCCAGTGTTGAGCGCCTAGCAGGTCACCAGCGCTAGTCTGTGCTCTGTGTATGTGGCGGGGGGACAAGGGCGAATTAAACACTGTCTTCAGAGAGTTTACCATTTCCTTGGAAACAAAATTAGCCCACAAACAGCTACGGGGAAACTAAGTATAACAGAAATTGGGGTCAAGAAGAAGCTCTTTGTGGCGTGGCACTGTTTGGGAAGGACTGAGGGAGAAGGTGAGCGCCCAAAGGTGAACTGCAGTTGGATGGGCAAAGGTTCGGTGAAAGGCAATTCCAGGCAAAAGGGAAAGAAAGCACGAGTCAAGGGAAAAATGAGTGCGGCAGGTGTGGATGCCCAGAGCCCACCCAGCCGAGGGCCCGACTGGAGACGTCAAGGAATGCTTAGAAGAAACAGTAGACAGTCAATTAACCCAGACTACAGAGACCTTCAGACGTCTGGCAGAGAAGTCCGCTCAGCGAGTGGGAGCCAGGCATATATTTTCAAGCAGGGAAGCGCGATGACAGCAGCACTTAAGGAAATTACTCAGGGGAGAGGCAGGGAGGCCAAGGAGGGAGAGGCTGTTTCACCTGAACACAAGGTGATCAGGGTTCCAACAAAGGTGGCAGTGTGGAGGACAGAGACGTGAGGCGGATGGAAAAGATGCACAGAACTGAGGTGACTTTCGGGAGGTGAAATAACAGGACTTGTGATGAAATGGTTACAATGTGTGGCTGATGGAGAGTTCCAGCAGAGCCTTTTCTCTCAGCCCCGCTGATGCTGTCAGGGCTCAGCGTCCACACAGAGGAGCCGTCCTGATACCTTTGGCTTCTTGGTTCCCACCTGTCTTAGCTCAGGCTGTTGCAATAATATCCTCGAGACTGGGCGGCTTAAACAACGGGCCTTTCTTTCTCACAGCTCTGGAGGCCGGAGAGTCCAAGATCAGGGTGCCAGCAGGGTCGGGTTCCGCGAGGGCTGTCCTCATGACCTACAGACGGCCACGGTCCTCACAGGGTGGAGAGAGAACGCCATTTCTCACATCTCTTCTTCCAAGGGCACTAATCCCATCCAGAGGGCTCCACCCACGACCTAATCACCTCCCAACGTCTCCATCTCCAGGTCCTATCACACTGGGGCTTAGGGCTTCAACATATGAATTCTAGGTGGATACGATAACCAGTCCATGATACCACCTCGATTTTAACAGCTTCTGTTTCCACACTATGGGCGTTTCTACCCCCACCTGCTGTGTCACTTGGCCTTTTATTCACTGGCAAGCCCAGACCTCGCAAGCTGCTCAGACAACACAGGTAAGGACAGGAGGCTCCTTAGTGGCCAAGGCCCAGCACCTGGAAACGGCTGGATTTCTCTTACTCGTGCAGCCCCAGGACCAGGGCCCTCGGGCCCCAGGCGATGCTTGGCTTCACTAATCCAGTCCCCAGGCATGAGCTGCCTTTCCCCTGCCAGCTGCGCCAGGTCCCTACTAGGACTGGAGTTCAGGCCAGTGACAAAGGAGCTGCTATGAAAGGAGCTTTCTCTTCTGTGATTTGAGCCTGGACCAGGAACTAGCAGTCCTCTCACAACCACGAGGAAGAAAACTTGCTGGGGCTGGAGTCGACGATAAGGAAACGCAGCTTGAAAACGGAGCGAGAGCAACCGGCTTCTGGTCACATAACTTGAGTAACTGGGTTAAGCCTCCACTGCTTCTCAGTTACATGAAGCAAAAAGTTCTTATTGTTTAAACCAGTGTGAGTTCCCGCCAGCTATTTCTTTTTTGTTTTGTTTTTTTAAGCAGAGGTCTCCTTAGAAGCCTATATGATTTAAATTTATTTATTTTTTTATTTATGGCTGTGTTGGGTCTTCGTTTCTGTGCGAGGGCTTTCTCTAGTTGCGGCGAGCGGGGCCACTCTTCATCGTGGTGTGCGGGGCTCTCATTGTCGCAGCCTTTCTTGTTGCAGAGCATGGGCTCTAGAGCACAGGCTCAGTAGTTGTGGCTCACGGGCCCAGTTGCTCCACGGCATGTGGGATCTCCCCGGACCAGGGCTCAAACCCACGTCTTCTGCATTGGCAGGCAGATTCTCAACCACCGCGCCACCAGGGAAGCCCCCACCAGCTATTTCTAACGGAGTTCTTGGCCGGAGCCGAGATTCTCTGCCAGGGCCTTGATTCTGCACCTGAAAACCAGGGTCCTGACCAGGCGGCCCGCGAGGTAGCGACGCCAGGGGGAAACTGCCACGCTGGCCGCAAGCTGGAGCCAAACCTCCCTCCACATCTCCAGCCAGCTCACCTCCTCTTCGCCCTATCAGGGTTCTGCCACCCACAGTCTGCCTGCTCCCCAGTTAACTGGTCAGCTCTCTCCTCATCTCTCCTGCTGACCTAACCTAGACCTGATACGCTGACGTCTGGTACCGCCGGGTCCTCTGGGCCAGATCCCAGCTCTGGGGGCTCCCTGACACCTGCTTTCTTCATCCTGGGGCCGCAGAGAGTACACAACAACCATAACACACACACACTGTCTTGACAGGGTCAACTATAAATTCACGCTAGCTAACCTCAAGTGGCCCTTCTCCACTGCCAGCCTCTGTGTTACGTTGTATGGGCCTTTCCCACACAACTGCTACCTGACGAGAGACCTAGTAGCCGACGCGGCCGATGATCTGCCAGCGACTGGCCCCGGAATTCAGGGCCTGGGGCCCCTGTGCCTGGTGAAGCTTTAGAAGCAATATGTCGGGAGCGCCCCAGAAAATAACTTTATTCAAAGTCAAGAGTTTAGTTCTCTGCTGTGTCTTAATTGATGCAGCCCATCAAAGCAGGCACTGCGGTGAGCAAGGTATAAATCAATAACACAAGTAAATGGAAGTGCTTAAAGGACAGAGCCACCTCCCAAAAAACATAGCCAAACGGCTTTGCGAGAGAAGTTACAACGGTCTGCCTTTGTTTTCACTAAAAAGCACTAATAACAAATACTGGCAAATTCAATTGATAATTAAAGAAAAAGAACGCTTCACTCCTGAGCTTTCGTAAGTGAGGCAAAGCTCTTTTCAAATGACCATAGTCTGGCAAGGCAGAGTCAAGGTACTTTGGTTTCTTTGTACTTTTCTCCCCTTTATTTCAGATTTTATACGAACGAAACACGATGAGTAATTCCTTCTCTTTGGATCCTGCAGGATATTAGTTAAACACTGGCATCTGGTCTAAGGGAACTTTAATGCTAAGTCAGAGGAGTATTTGAAAAATAGTTTACATCTGCTTTTGTACCACCCACCCCTGACGTACACAGAGCTAGAGGACAAAATGAGCCCACGGTTGGTTCTTGGGGTCCTGGTGCCTTTGGTGTAACGCACACCCCGCATTCCCTTTCATAGAGTGAGGGATTGGAGCCACCTTCTTTGTAGCGAAGTCGTGACCTCTATAAATGCTTCTTAAACTGAAGACAATTATGGTCTCACTGAGCCTTAACACATGATTTCGATCTGATCTGACAGCACCTCAACCCAGAAGCCCAGGAGGCGAATGGCTGAGCAAGCTTGGGAAACTGTCCAGGGAACCAAGTGGAGAAGCCCAGTGAGTTCGGAGAGCGATCACAACTTCAGGGCAACGGGGTGGGGGAACAAAATGATACTTTCTGAGTTGGTATCTGTTATCGGATTGACTAAAACTGTGGGCCCACTCAGAGGTACTAGAAAGCGAAAACCAAGACCAAAACCAAACCAAACCAACCCCCCAAAACAGAAACCCCCAACCAAACAACTAGAACGACAAAATACCCCCAATAAACCCCTTAAACTCCCAAATCCGATATTCTTTTCTTGTATCCCTCTATAATTTATTATATTAAGGATATGCATTTTAAAAACATTCCTACACACACACACACACACACACACACACACACACACACACACACACACAGACACACACACGCGCCTTTTGAAAAGGATCCAAGAGCAGCAAATAATTAGCAGTGGGAATGAGGGTGGTAATTAATTTTAGGAACAAGTATATTTTAAATTTCATACGTTTAGACAAAATGGAAAAGGGATTAAGATCAGTCTGTAATGTTTGCACACTGAGGAAAAACTTGCGGAACCTCGAAGAACGAAGTATGCACAGGAATGAGGCTGTCACAGCAACCATGACAGGCGAGCAGTCACTTTTGTCCAGGGTCTCCCATTGCCTGGGAAGGTCGGTCCCAGCCTCTACCCCTGCCCTTCGGACTGGGGCCCGATGCCTGGGACGCTTCTGAGGGAGGTCACCGCATTTTGATAAACTAAAATTTGCTGATGAGGCCATTTAAAAAGAAATTATTTTTGGCTTGTAAACAGTTCACACATCAAAACCAACCAGGCTTTGTTCTTTGACGCATCCCCGGGGCCCTCCAGGTATGCTGAGCTGTTCAGTGTACACGGTAAGCCTTCGGCTCTAAGTCAAGAACTTTCTACCCACATCCAAGAGACCTTATTACCCCAGTGACTTGTATTTCAGCATTTTTCTTTCCATAACTCCGATCCCCCACCTGGAAAATCCTCTGTTTGTAGTTAAGCACTAAAAGTCTATATAATTCAAAACCACAAGGGCAGAGAAAACCCTAAAACCACCCGACTGCACGTGGCTTTTGGGGAGCAGCGTTCCTGGGATTACAGGCTGAAAAGGAATCAAAGCGCCTTCTGACAACAACACAAAGTCAGACCTACGTCTCCTCCTTTCCTGGGATGGAACAGAAGGGTTTCCTTTCCGCTCTAGTTTTGCTAAAATTTCAGCGGTTTCTCTTCTCCCAGTTCAGCACCACTGATTCACGGTAAGAGCTGCCGCCACCACCTCAGCCGGGGACAGGCTTGCGCCACGCAGAACTCTCAAGGGACACTTGCCCCTGGTCTCTCCTTTCTCCATCCTCCCCAGCACGCGGAGTCCCGCCTCCCCTGCCCCCCCGCCCCCGGCACCGTTCCGGTGCCCAGTACTGTCACGTGTTCTCACCACTCTCCCAGCACAACTGTCCTTGGGTAAAGATGCTCTGACGGGTGACCACTTTGAGTCTCTAGTGGAAAAATATAGTTCTGGTCCCTGATACCTGAAATCCTGCCCCGGTGATTTCAGTTTTCAGTGTGTGAGTAGGGGAGACGTTTTGGAAGAGAGGCAACTGACCCTTCTCTCTTCACTGGAATCACACCACCGGTCTGACTTTGCCTGGTACTAAGACTAACTGTATTATCATTGCCTATTATGATTGACTCATCCCTCTTTCCTTTCCAAGATGTTATGACATTGAGTCCCAACCGTTAGATCAACTGTAAAACCTAGATTTAGCATCAGGGAGCGTTTCTTCTCAAGACTTTGTTTTCAGATTTGAGAGGCTATCGTGCCACATTGAGGTGCATGTGTCACTACACAGATATAAAGGCAGGACCTGAGTTTGAGAAAGAGGTGCGCCCTCGGGATAGAAATTTGGAAATCACCGCAGAAATGACTGCGGAGGTCCTTGGGGATAGATGGTATCACTGAAGAAAAGAGAAAGTATAGCTGGAAGAAGCAAGAAATAGAGACCAGAAGACAGCTTACCTGTGATAAGGGGAAAGGCCAAAGCCCGGGAGTCCACAGAAGAGATTGTAAAGGGGGGTCTAAAACGGAGCAGAAAAACAGGATAATGCGGATCAACAAGCCAATGAAAGTTAACTTTAAGAATCTCTGCTACTTAGATCTGAGCTCCTCCAGGGAAAGATTCACTCATGCTATGCTCCAGGGCTAATGGTGTCTGGCACATAGCAGGTGCTCTATACATGTTGGCTGAATGAATAAGAGTCTTCTCCTATTAAAAAATGACTTGCTTCTGAGGAATTATTTACAATTGCCAAGATATGGAAGCAACCTAAGTGTCTTTCCACAGATGAATGGATGAAGAAGATGTGGTTCATATATACAATGGAATACTGCTCAGCCATAGAAAAGAAGAAGAATTTGCCATTTGCAGGAACATGAATGGACTGGGGACTTGGAGGGCATTATGCTAAGTGAAATAAATCAGACAGAGAAAGACAAATACTGTATGATCTCACTTATATGTGGAACATAAAAAAATACAACAAACTAGTGAAGATAACAAAAGAGAAGCAGACTCACAGATGCAGAGAACAAACTATGGGGTACCAGTGGGGAGAGGGAAGGGGGAGGGCCAAGGTAGGGGGAGGGAATTAATATAGCCAAGATTTTATAATAACTATAAATGGGATATAACCTTTAAAAATTGTACACAAATTTTTTTAAAATTAAGGAAAATAACTTGTTCCTCTCTTCAGTGAGGCATGTCTTCTTCGAGGTTTATTGATTTTTGAAATATACTCTAACTACACTCTAATATGCCTGTGGACGTATCTTAGCTAGACTTTCCTCCCAGGCGGGTCAACTCACTGTTCGGGTCGCTTCACTTTCTGTATATTGCTATAACTCAGTCGGAATTTTAAAAACCTTGTAATTTAAAATCTCAGGACGTTTTCTGTTTGCTGGCAGGGGATTTTGTACCTTGGAGACGAGGATCCTGCTCTGTGCCTAAGAGACCCTGGGATGGGGTAATAAGGGTGGGCCGAGAAGTCACTCCGTGACGGGTGAGGGACACGTGGGAAGGGGATGACGCTTCCATTCCACACGCCTGAGAGGCTCTCCGGGTGTCACATACACACAACACACATGTGTGTGTGTGTGCACATCTATAGGTCATGTACACGTGTGTGCACACACATCGACAGGTACATGTACACGTGCATGTGTGTGTACACATCTACAGGTACACGTACACGTGCGTGTGTGTGTGTGTATTCCTACTACAATATACCCTCTGCCCTCAAAGGTGTCTTAGTCTAGTAGGAATGACGAAATGTATACACAAGTAATTATAATGAAGGTTGCGTCTAAATGCAACAAAGAGGAGCTAGCAGAAACCCTCAGAAACCGGAAAGGGAAACTCCTGCACTGCTGGTGGGAATGTAAATTGGTGCAGCCACTATGGAGATCAGTGTGGAGGTCCCTCAAAAAACTAAAATTAGAGCTACCATATGACCCGGCAATCCCACTCCTAGGCACCCCAGTGTTCACAGCAGCACTGTTTACAATAGTCAGGACATGGAAGCAACCTGAATGTCCATCAATAGATGAATGGATAAAGAAGATGTGGTCCATATATACAATGGAATACTACTCAGCCATTAAAAAGAACAAAATAATGCCACTTGCAGCAACATGGACGGACCTAGAGATTACCATACTAAGCGAAGTAAGTCAGAAAGAGAAAGACAAATGTCATATAATATCTCTTATATGTGGAATCTAAAATATGATACAAATGAACGTATCTACAAAACAGAAACAGACTCACAGGCATAGAGAACAGACCTGTAGCTGCCAAGGGGGGAAGCGGGGTGGGGAAGGGATGGATTAGGAGTTTGGGATTAGCAGGTGCAAACTATTATATATAGGATGGGAAAACAACAAGGTCCTACTGTAGAGCACAGGGAACTATATTCAATACCCTGTGATAAGCCATAATGGAAAAGAATATGAAAAAGAATGTATGCATGTGTACCTGAATCACTTTGCTGTACAGAAGAAACTTACACAGTGTTGTAAAATCAACTATACTTCAATAAAATTTAAAGAAACCAAACGCTTGAGCGGAACCTCAGAAGCATTCCCACTGGAAATGAGTAAGAGGCAGGGACGTGTTCTGTCGTGACTCCTCAGTGCTCAGTAGAGACCTGGCCTGGGCACCAACCAAAACATAGGGGGATGCAAGCTGACACAGAAGTTGTCTCTGTTAAGGAATTATGTAATTACCTACATAGATAAATTGAAGAAATCAACAGAAAATTTACTTAGAAAACTTAAGAATTATCAACTGAAAAATCACCAGAATTAATATTGACAATAGCTCTGGTTGGCTGGATGTATACAAACAAATGTGACTACGTCCCTAAACAACAGCAATAACAGTTTAGAGAATATGAGGGAAAATCCACAAAAGGAAGAAAATGCCATAATATATTTTGAAAAAAATCTAAAAAGAAATGCACACCATCCATAAAAGGAAACATTTCAATTGTAATGAAGATACTAAAGAAGACCTAATGAAGTTCAAAGAGATGCAAAGACGTTAATTCTTCCCAGACTAATTCGTGAAGGTGCAATAAGACCAATTCTAATCAATCAATCATTCAGATTTTAAAACACGAAAGTTATTCTAAGATTCTTATGCAAGTACAGATGCTTAAGAATAACTAGGACAATTCTAAAACAAGTGATGAGGGAAGACTTTCCCCTACAGATAATACAGTTTGCTGTGTACTAGTGCCCTTCTAAAGTGGTCCTTGTAATAACTGACAATCCTCACAACTATTTTATGAGGTGGGCATTATTATTAACCCATTTTCAAGACAGGGAAACTTAAGCAAAAAACGGAAACTAATTTGTGTGAAGTTCTACAGCAGGTAAGTGGACGCAGCATTGGGATTTGAACCCAGGCACTGGTGCTACAGAGTCTGTTTCTTCAAGCGTCATAATCTGTGACTCATGAAGTCAGAGCACAGGGCACAGGAAGTGGATGGTCAGGAAAGGATACAAAGTCCCAAACAGATCCATGCACACGTGGAAAATGCGATTTTTTTTTCCCCCTTCGGTACGCGGGCCTCTCACTGCCGTGGCCCCTCCCATTGCGGAGCACAGGCTCCGGACGCGCAGGCCCAGCGGCCATGGCTCACGGGCCCAGCCGCTGCGCGGCACGTGGGATCTTCCCGGACCGGGGCACGAACCCGCGTCCCCTGCATCGGCAGGCGGACTCCCAACCACTGCGCCACCAGGGAAGCCCGAAAATGTGATTTTTGACAAAGTAGAATTTCAAATAAATGGCGGAAGACTATCTCAGTCAGTAAGTGGTACCAATAACTGGGTATATGTTTAGAAATAAAATTAGGTAGGATCCCTGTATAAGCTTCTACTGTTGCTGTAACCAATTACCGTAAATGCAGCAGCTTGAAACGCACAAATCCACCATCTCCTCGTTCTGTAAGAAGCCTGAGCGGGCTGCAGGCTGCGGGCCCCGCTGTTCCTCTGCTCTGGTCTCACAGGCCGAAGTTCAGGTGTGGGCTAGCCCAGACTCTTACCTGGGGGCGCTGAGGGAGCATCTGTTTCCAAGCTCCTTCGGGCTGTGGACAGATTTCAGCTCCCTGCAGCTGCAGAGCCGACGTCCCCCCCTGCCTTGCTGGTTGCCAGCTGGGAGCCTCTCTCACCCCTGAAGGCCCCCGGCAATCCTCCTCATGTGCCCCCCACCCTGGGGCACTGGACCCTTCTCACACCAAGAAGCTCTCTGGCCTCCCCTTCGGCTACCTGTCTTCTGCCTTCAACCTGAGAAATTTCTCTGCCCTTAAAGCGGCCATGTGTTTAGACTGGGCTCACCACTTGCATAATCTGGGATAACTTCCCTGTTTTAAGGTCACTGATTCTTAACTTTAGTTACATCTGCAAAGTCTCTTTTACCACATAATGTATATATGCACAAATTCCAGGGACAAGAGAATGAACCTCCTTGGGGAACGTTCTGTTGCAATCCTTATACCACATGGTATATAGCAATAAATTTGAGGTGGATTAAAGAGTTAAATGTAGAAAACAAAACTCTTAGAAGTAAAAATGGAAGAAAATAAAAGAGAACATATTTTATAATTTGGGGTAGGGAGGACCTTCCTAAGCAAGCTTAGAAATCATAAAGAAAAACATGGAAGATAATGTTCTCAAAAATTAAAGCACTGAATAAAAAGATTAAAGATAAGCAACTGGGAGAAAGTATTTGCAACTTATTTAACAAATCATTAATATACAGAATTTGTAAGAAAATGAATTTCTATAGATCCAATTAGAAACACAAGTCAATAGAAGAGATTAGCAACGAATGTGATCAAGTATTTTACAGAAATGTAAATACCGATGGTCCCTGACTTATGATGGATCAACTTATGATTTTTTGATTTGATGATGGTGTGAAAGTGATGCACATTCAGTAGAAACCATAATTTTGAATTTGATCTTTTCCTGGGCTAACGATACAATCTTCTCTCGCGATGCAGGGCAGGGGCTCCCAGTCATGTGATCACGAGGGTAAACAACCAACATACCGACAACCATTGTGTCCCCAGACAAACCATTCTGAAAAAATTTCACTTTCAGGACGGTATTCAATAAACTGCAAGAGATATTCAGCACTGTTATAAAACAGGCTTTGTGTCACATGATTTTTCCCAACTGTAGGCTAACGTGAGTGTTCTGAGCATGCTTAAGGGGGGCTGGGCTAAGCTCTCCTGTTGGGTGGGTGAGGTGTATTAAATGAATTTACAACTTACAGTATTGTCAACTTAGGATGGGTTTATCAGGATGTAACCCCATCGTAAGTCAAGGGAGATCTGTAGTGGATTTCCACTTCTAGTAATGGAAGCCTACGTTAATTCCCTCCCAAGTCTGCTTCAGGGTATTAGGGAACTAAGAAGGCAGGGAGGAATTATGGGGCCAATCCTGGAGGTGGGAGAAATCAAGAGAACTTGTAAGTCTGGCATTTGGGGACATTTTAACATAGTGGCCTTTGTCACTTCTAGATTGGTTGGCGAGAGGTTGAGAAGCTGAACAGATCTTCTAACAGCCTCACAAAAGAAGTCAGGGGGACACAAACTGCAGTCCAGGAGTTCCTGGTAAAATCCCATGCTTTTGGGTGGAGCCCAAAGGGCTACACCCTCGGAGTAGGAGTGAATTGGAAACAGACCAGCCCTCTCCAAAACTGAAATCTAGCTTCAAACAATCTCAGTCCCTGAAAATGGGTTACGGTTATTCAAGACGGCAAGTGCCGCTACCTGCTTACCTAGAAGCAAATGTAAATTCTCTTTGGAGACAATTATCATCATCCCACGTCCCAAATTATTTCTATGAAGTTCTATATAAAATATCTGGCACACAATCAAAAGTAGCCAGGCTCACAGGAAAGCAAGACTGTATGACCAAAAGCCAAGAGAAACAAATACAACGAAATGAGAACCATGTGAATTCCAGATAATGGTTATCAGACCTAGACTTTACAAGAACCAAGATAAATGTTCAACAAAATAAGAAAAATAGTTGTGAACTTCAGCATAGAACAGGAAACTAATAAAAGAACTAAGGAGAAATTCTCTCTCTGGAAACTACAGTCACCAAAATTAAGAATGGATGTAAACAGCAGGTTAGACACAGCTGAGGAGAGACTCAGTGAAACAGAAGCTAGATTTAGAAATATCCAGAATCAATACAAAATGCAGGAAATATAGTTAGAAGATCAGATATATGTATATAGACTTATAGTCTCAAAAGAAGAGAGAATCTGGCAGAAGTTAAAATAGGAAATCTGATACTATAACCACTAAAGAAAGTAAATCCATAATTAATTGAAGATATTCCAACAAAGAAAACTTCAGCCCAGAGAGCTTAATCTACCAAACTTTTTAAGGAGGAAATAATTATGAACATTGTACAAACTCTTCCAGAAAATAAAGAGGGAACACTCCATTTTGTTTTATGAGACCATCAAATTTTGATACCAAGATCTAGTAATATCATCACAATAAAAGAAAACAGTAGGCTAATCTCATTAATAAGCATAGATGTAAAAATTCTAAACAAAATATTAGTGAACCAAAATCCAGCAAAAGGTAAAAAGGGATGAGTCACCATGATCAAGTGGGGCTTCTTCTAGAAATGCAAACTTGATTTAACATTAGAAAATCCGTCTATGAAGATCACTGCATTAGCAGAATAAAGGACAAGATTCATGTAATTATCTCAAAAGATGGAAAAAAGGCATGTAAGAAACATCCATTTACGATTTTAAAAAGAAAAAAAGACTCTTGGTGAGGAGAGAAAGAAACTTCCTAAATGTGATAAAGAGAATCTATACAGAAGCCAATTGTATTTCCAAGGACTGCAACGAACTGTGAGAAAATGAAATTTAAAAACAATGTCATTTAAAATAGCATCATAATTGTCAAATACACAGGAATAAATCTAACATAAAATGTGCAAGATATCTTTACATAAAATGATAAAAAATATAACAAAAAAATTAAAGAATGCTTAAATAAAGCAGAGGGATATTCTATGTTCATGGACTGGAAGATTTACTAGAAATTGACAAGTCCAGTCTAAAATTTATATAGAAATGCAAAAGGCTACGAAGAACCTATCGTTAAAATGTAAGCTTCACAAGAACAAGGATTTCTGTTTGCTTTGTTCACCGATGTATATCAGGGCCAGTAAAGGGCATGGTCTATCATAGGCGCTCAGTAAATATTTGTTGAATTGAATTGAAATGTCGAAGGTATGTATCACTTGGGGGTTTAGAAAAAGAGTTCACTCTGGGCTGTCATTTAGTTTCCGTGGCACACGCTGATTTACCATCTCATTTACCCTCCTCTGTTTATCAAGTCAAGCAGAACCTCAAAATCTTAGGCGCTGAATGAAGCATTTGGGACCACTCAGTCCAGTTTTCCAATTTTCTCCCATTCTTTCTGCAGGGGCGTTCATTCAAATAAAATCTTAAAGCTGAAGGGCAGAAATATAAGAGAGACGGTGGCTCTGGTTCCGTAGGGGGTGCCCGGCCTGACACACCACCCTTCCGACCACTGCCACCTTTCGCTGCTGCCCCTGGAAGACCCAGCACAGCGTCCGAGCCTGGCGCCTGTGCCCTCTCTTGCCCACACTGGGCTACGTACCGAGCAGGGAAGAGCCCCCCGCGAGTTTGTCAGGGCCCACAGCAGCGGGCTGTGAATTCCTCTCTTGCTTCTTAATCAAAAGTGAGACAATCTCCTGTCAGAGTCTCCCCGCTGCTTCTCCGCATCCCTTCTGAATAAACCTGAGTGTAAATGTCACATACGAAACCAAGAATGGATCCTTAAACAATGCTTTCTTTTATTATAATAACAGAAGCTCCTAGAAGACACCAAGCTTTCCACGTAGATTCAGTACGCTGACAGCTGAGTAGGTACTAGGTTATCTGGTTCACAATCGGCCTTTTATTTCACAAAACTCTAATAATGCCAATGACGCTATATTCTTCACTAGTTCTACATTATCCATTTGATTCAATAAATCATTCTTTTCCTTGAAGGTTTTATAATACTCTTTTTCAAACTGGAACTATGTCCTCTAATTCTGTGTAGAAATCCAAAAGCTGATTTACGTGGAAAGTATACTCAAATGGCCTTTTAAACTTCTGAATTTTCCTTTGTATTAAAAAAAAAATCACCTTTCTTTCCTTATTTCTAATTCAAATTGATATACATCTGATGCATCTAAAATGCCTCTGCTCTGTCATTTGTTTGACAATAAACAATTTCAATTGCTTCTACCTCAAAATAGCCCTTCCTCAACAGGAAAAGGAGGTCTTTTCTGGCTGGACTATGGTAGAAAAGGAACTGCATGTAAGTGGCACCGTAGACTATCTGATACTCTTTCCTGAACGTGACAAGCACAGTAAATCGTCATCGGACGTCTCTCCCTCTAACCGTGCTGACTCTCCCACCCTCTTTACCATCTCTGTGTTTATCTCTTCTTTTACTTCCTCTTTCCAGCTGTTCACTCAATTCCATGAATTCAGTGCTTAGGAGCTGCCAGAAAAGTGAGCCCTAAAGACACAGCTCAGGGATACAGTCTCCCTTTTCATCTTCCTGGGAGACGATATCTGATTACCCAGGTTAATCCCTGATCATTTTCCTTGTCCTCCAATTTTAAAAGGTGGGGTAGGACCCAACTTGGTTTTAAGCTTTTGTGCCTGCTTTTTCTTTAAGGCCCTCCATAATTTGCTGATTTGGAGTAAATCTTTTGGATTAAATCATTTTGGGATTTTAAAAATTAATTTTAAAAAAGACTGAACTTAAAGCCAAAACTACCTCAAAAAAAGGAACAAACCGAAAGAAGTGAGAATGCATGAGCACATCCCTTCATCCTGGGCAGGCACAGCCCGGCTCTGAACCTGGTAGCCCCAGGTCAGAGGTCAGATCCCAGCACGGCCAGCCCGGCAGCCTCCACCCCTGCTTCATCGTCCGCCCCCGCTCCCACCCGTGTTCACTAACGTGCATTGACCAAGAGCCACGCAGAAAATGCTTTCTGGAAAAACAGCTGCAATGATGCAGTGGGTGCTTTGTTGACACTTGGCTTTGATACGTCAGCAAAGCACAGGATTAAAACCACGTGGCGGGCGCCTCAGGGACCCGCCTGCTCTCTCCTCCAGCGAAGTTCAAAACAAAGGGAATCTCAAGAAAGCAACGATGGAACACAGAACCCATTCACCCCACAAGCGCTGCTGCAAGTTATCCATCAAAAATGGCTCTGTGATCATCATGTAGTTTTTAGCGTTGGTTTTAGGTACAAGTGTTTGACTTGCTTTGCCACTAAAATCTACCAGAATAACTGACTTACAAGGAATGGTTTGATGAGATGTATGCTTCAAGTGTTTTTCAGAAAACAGGGGCAAGTATTCAAACTCTCATTGAGAATAAGATGTGGCCAAAATTGAACGTGGTTCTATCCCTCATAACAACTCCAATTTTAGAATGATGCATTCATGCCAGCTGTCTGGGAACAAAAGAATTTATCTGAATTTGTAAATAAACTGTGGTTATAAAAATTACTTGAAACAAGCCAGAATAATAACCATTAAACATGAAAAGTCAGTAAAAGTCTTTGAATTACATTTCTGTTGCAATTATTATTCCTGTTTTCATAATGTGCTTAGGGATAAAACATAGTTTTGAGCTGTTAGTACTTTTTTTTTTTTTTTTTCCGGTGGCGGGCCTCTCCCGTCGCGGAGCACAGGCTCCAGACGCGCAGGCTCAGCGGCCATGGCTCACGGGCCCAGCCGCTCCGTGGCATGTGGGATCCTCCCGGACCGGGGCACGAACCCATGTCCCCTGCATCGGCAGGCGGACTCTCAACCACTGTGCCACCAGGGAAGCCCGAGCTGTTAGTACTTTTAAGTAAATTTCACTGCAGATGAGTTAGCCCATAGCAGCTAAGACTGTGAAGTTTTTAAATCCATTATGGAAAATGGAAATCTGTAAAAGACGAATTCTTCCTTTTAACAACTGTCATGATTGTTGCTTAACTGATTTTCTGTCTGCATCGCATCTTCCTCCGTAAGCCTGCCTGTGACTGTAGATTTGCTGGTTACCCTCGATGCTGACCGAGGTGTTTTAAAGATAAGCGGTGCTACCCAATGAAAGCTTTACATATATTGATGTTGGTTCTCCTGGTGTTCATGTTTCTCCCCGACAGATCACTGGGCTTGGTGGGAAGCCAACACATTCTTTGGGAATACAAATGATAATGTTGTAACAGTACAGCAGGCGGAAGGAGCTGAGATGTTAACGTTATCCCAAAGCTACTGATACCAAAGGAACCTGGGAAGGAAGCAGAAGAAAGCTCAATTTCTCAGTAGAGAAAATCAAGGGCTCCACTTGTATTCATCCTGCTTTGGCCCTCTGAGGGCATCCCATGGAAGAGATCTTGCAAGGAAGGTCTGCCCTATTTCAGGGAAGAATAGAACGGCCGGCACTTGTGACAACGTGGATGAACCTGGAAGCCATTATGCTAAGAGAAGTAAACCAGGCACAGAAAGAAGAGCTCACTCATCTATGGGATGAAAAAGAAAAAAAAGAAAAGAAAAAGTTGAATTCATAGAAACAGAGAAGAATGGTGATTGCCAGGGGCTAGAAGGTGGGGGAAGCTTCTGATCAAAGGGTGCAAACCTCCAGACATCAGACAGTTCTGGGGTCTAAATGCAGAGCCTGATGACTATAGTTCAAGATACCATATTGGGCACCGGAAATTGGCTAAGAGAGGCCACTTTTTTTTTTTTTTAGGCATATCATGCTTTATTATTTCAAGAAAGGTAAAAATGCAACTGAAACGCAAAAAAAAGATTTGTGCAGTGTTTCATGATTCAGTCTTGGTAGGTTGTATGTCCAGAAATTTCTCTGTTTCTTCTAGACTGTCCAATTTTTTGGTTTATAATTGCTCGTAATAATATCTTATAATCTTTTTTATTTGTGAGAATAATTGTAATATCTTCTCTTTCATTTTTTTCCAAAAGGATTACATACCCTTTCAGTATAATTGATAATCTAAGAGAGGACACTTTAAATGTTCTCACCACACACAAAAGTAACCGTGGGAGGTGACGGATGTGCCAATGAGCTTCACCGTGGCAATCACTCCACAAGGCATGTCGAGTCATCACGCTGTACATTTTAAATACATACAATTTTATTTATCAACTGTACCTCAGTAAGACTGGAAAAACAAAGACTGAGGACACAAAGGGGAAAGGGCCATGTGGCAGAGGGTGCTGGCATACTGCTCCGTCTTGGTTTTCCCTGGACCACGGACCCTTTGGTGCCAGAGGCCTGGGGAAGAGCTGAGGGCCACAGACGAGCCAGGAGAAGTCTTGATAATCCTACTCACCCCAGACGAAAATTATGGAAAAAATCTGTAATCTTTATTACAAGAAAAGTCTAGAAAAGAATATGCGTAGAAAAAGTCCATCTAGACCGCGTGCAGGATGCGCGTTACAAAGCCCTGTCATCACTGCTCAGGCGTGGTGGCCTTTGAACTCTCCACCCTCAAACTCCCTGCACACACGACGCCGCTAACCCTCCCTCCGTCCCTCCTCCACTTCTTCCTTTCTTCCACAGATTCACTGAGTGCCACGTGGGTCAGGTGCTGGGCTAAATGCTGAGTGTACGGTTGAAGAGGACACAGTCCCAGCTCAGGGACCCTCCCTCAAAGAACAGTGTCTCCCGAGGGAGTCTGATGGGAAAACCTTTAATGGAGCTTCACAGAAAGTATGACCAGAGCACAGAGCAAAGGGGGACAGGGCAAGACTGTCCTGAGGATAAGACTCAGAAGAGCAGAGGCCCCACAAGCAATTCAATTCAACAACAAGGGCTGGGGATGCCGTAAAGATGACAGTTGGGTCCTTACCCTCAAGGGGCCTAATGTTTAGTAGGAAACTCTCTCTGGTTTTCACGACATTAAATTCTTCTGGCTCTGCTCTCATCTTTCTCACCATTCATCCCTTCTAAATCCTCTCTGGATCTTCCCCTACTTTCTCTGGCCCCTGGAACCTGGTCCAGCCCATGGTTCCGCCCACGGCCCTCTTCCCTCTCTGCTTCTCCTTGTCAGTATCATCCGTCAAGATAATTCAGAAACGTCCGTGCTTCTTTCCTAAGTTCTAGATCCAGATTTTCAACGTGGCCTCTTTCTTACCTTCTAGATTCAGACTTTCTTTCTGGGGTTCTAGTTCAGATTTTTAGCTACCTGTCTCCAAAGGAATGTTCGGCTGCCAGCATCTCAGACTCTGCCTCTAGACAATGATGCTGTCGTCCACTTGGTATTATTTTTGACATATTCCTTTCTTTTACTCTCTAAGTCTGTGTTCTATGAATTTTAAGTGAGTCTTCACATCTACTCTTTTCCTCTTCTACTACCGTTGACAATATCCAGTTCAAGCCCTTTTGATTTCTCTTGCGACTAGTGATGTGAATTTAGTGTGATCACCTACGAATTCATCTCTTTTCGTATTTTTCCTTTTATCTTCTGCTGCTGGATTAATCTTTCTAAAGGAAAGACGCAATCATCTAACACTACCCAGTTAAAGAAAAAAAATCCTCAGTGGCTGAAAACTGCTTTCTGACCAATGACGGAAGTCCCCGGCGTTGTATCCAGCTTGTTGGGTGCACAGTGCAGGGTAAGGAGTAGACAGTAACAAAGATTTGATGCTACCGCTATTTTTAGTGGATGAAACGAAGGTAGCTAACTTCCTGGGTCCTCGCCCCACTGACGCCCCCTCTGGCCAGGACGCCCCTGAGCCTGCTCCACCCCCGAACCCCTCGTCCTAGCCCGGGGTCCCCTCTCTGCTGGTGACCAGCTCACGGGGCCTCCTCCTCTGTGAAGAATTACAGCCACGCGCATGGCACCCGCGTTATGTTCTCTAGTTTCTGAGGGCTCACATGCATCTTGTTTTGGCGTTCACGTGAACCCCGCGGGAGGCATTATTACTGACATCTTAGGAGCCTGATATGGGCACCAGCTAAGTGACTTGCCCAAGACCACACGACCGGTGGTGGCAGAGGCGGACTGCTACCTGCAGTGCTTCCCTGCTGCGTCCTACTCGTCCTTGAAGCCTCTTCTGTTTCCCCTCCCTGTGTCTCGCTAGGGGTCTCAGGACAACCTCTGTTCCCTCCCCAAGCACAGGGAATTACCAGATTCACCTCTGCTGAAGCATCCGCTGTGTCTAGGCCTTAACTGGATATAAAGTGCCTGCTGCAAGGCTGTGACTGGAATATATTTTAAGACACTTTAGGGTGACCTGCGCCTGCACAGCCCAGACCTGAATGCCTGGAAACACCAGGTTTAGATGAGAACTAAACCAGCCGGTGGCTGAAACACGCCGGCCAGGAAACCCGAGAGGCCGCGGCCGCAGGTGCTGGAAACACTTCCTGCCTGTCAGCAAGCACCAGGCCCTGCCTTGGGTGGTGGACCCTTTCCCGCAGGGTCGGGAGGACGGCGGGCAGTACCAGGGCTGCACACAGCCCGCATCGTGTGAGCTGAGCCTCGAAGCCTTTGGAAGAAGAAGAACGTCTTTTAAATGCCATGACTGCAGTCTACACTTTACACCCATCTCTGCTCTGCTAGACTGTAAACTCCTTGCGGCTGGAAGGAGAACTCATCCGTGTTTCTTCTCAGTACCTGTCATGGGCCAGCACAACACGCCTGTCAAAGGCATGCAATGTGGGGTAATTGTATGACGCTGCTGTGAAATGCACGGCACTGCATTCCCTTTATTAGGTCTCAAAGTATTAGTTCTTCTCACTAATTTATGTAAAAGAATCTTCTGGGAAACGGAGTGATCCATGTAATCAAAGCTGCTCATACGTTCGAAACTGAAAAAGCCCAGTTCAAAGCAGGGGTTTTGTTACGTGCATATTAACATTTATATTACGTATTACACGAGGTTCAAGGCTGACATTGTTTAGCGCCTCCGTGGTAAGTATATGCTTGCTTTGCGCAGTGCTAAGAGCGCCAAGTAACACTGTAGACTGTTTCTTTTCCTCCCTCTCTTTTCTATAATTTATCAGACCGAATTATTTTGGCAAGGGCTAGCAAATCACCTAGTCTCCCTGTGAATGATGAGACATTGTTTGTTCCCAAATAGGAGATTTATTTTTACCCACAGCCTGAACCTGAGTGATGCACGCCACAGATGCATTTCACACTGTGGCCAATACAGTGGAAAATCATACCCCGGGGTGGGCCGTCCGCTTCCCCCGCCCCGCCCCGGGTCTGCCATTGCCATGCTAGGGAAGTCGTGGCCTTTTCCAGTGACTCAGTTTCCTTACATAACGAGGAAGTCTGATCAGAACTCTGATCTCCCCTCCTTTGCTGCAACTATGGGATTCTTGCTCGGATCTTATCGGGAATTAGAAATTATTAACTCCTGGTATGGAGAAAAAGAATGATCGCTTTTAATTACTTTCCTATTTATGGATTACAGGAAAGATATGTTTCTATAAGGCTGACTGAGAAGGAAGTTGGTCTTTTCTAATTTTATTGGTGTTGTCTTGACGCTTCACGAGGGGCAAATTAACCCTTTGTAACCACGGATAAACCAGCCTTCCCTGGGCGCCCTGGTGACAGACCTGCCGAGGGTGTGGAGTTAGAGGAGAGGGTTGATGCCACTGGGGCAAGTGGTGGGCAGCTAGGGTACCACCCATCAAGACCTGATGAGAAGCAGCTTTTTGCGTTTAATTAAAAACACAACTTTTAGAATGCCTCATTCATTTTTTTGTTTTTATAAAATCAAAACACAGGAATTTTTCTTAAATGAAAAACAGAGACAGTTTCAACTTTTTTTTTTTTTAAGCAAGCGAGTTAAAAAAAGAAGCCCAGGAAATTGTCCTTTGTAATCCTGCCAGTTTCAATTTTGATTCTTTATGCAACTAGTATCAGGATAATAATATTTGGTTGAAATGAAAGAGAAGAAAAGTTCCAAGAAGCTGTTCTGCACACATTTTGGTTGTTTGATTGGCTGATGTCAGGCTAGCTACTGTTATTTTGCAATTGCTTTGACAGACGCAAAGAAGAAAAGAACAATTTCAACATTTTAAAATCCCTCAGTAAGCATATATATAATCAGACCCTAAAAACTGTACATGACGATACTTCTGTACTTCTAATTATTTTTGACTACCTCTATTAGTGTCACGAATGGAAAGGTCAGATTTAGATAAAAGTTAAAGCAAATTAAATATAGATGAATAGTATTTATGAAGTGCCCATGATTTGTTCTTCAGCTTTCCTGAAACAATTGGCATTTCTGCTTAGCTACACCCTAGGATCTCGTGGAAAGAGCCCAACATTTCATGGTTGCAAAGATTATGAAATATTCAGCTTTACCCATGGGTATTTCCTGACATTTCTTTGGTGAACTGGAGGCTAATAGAAGATATCAGGAATTAGCGTAAGAAACAGTCTAGAAAGCTATTGTCACTACAGAGATGAAAGCAACTTTGATGATCAAGCAGAAGCCAATGAAATAAGACTGCAGTGGTTCCCGAATCCTCCCTACTGTCCATCTGGGATTTCTTAATTTCCCTGCTCTCAATATGTTACGGAGTTTTCCGTGTGAAGCTCTGCCGTGAATTAGAGTGATGTCGACAAGCTTTACCTGAAGTCATATTCTATCACAAGCTGGGGAGGGCCCAGCCCTCCAGGGAGACCTGTTTCCTGCTTTTAAGAAGCTTGTCTTCTTTTAGTTCCAGGCATCCCAGCCAGCTGGGGGGTTGCAGGGAGGCTCAGATGACCTCAGTGACAACTGAGCCTGTGCCAGTCCCACCTGAAGGCCACACAGCCACCCAAGGACGTATTTTCACCTGTGGCCAAATGGGCTCTGCTTCCGTCTGCTTTGCTCTTTGCTGCTCTCTGCCCACAGAGAGTTAATGGCGTTACCCGCCGTACCGGGTGTCTGGGGCGGTATTTTTTTCCCTGCCATCCTTAATAAACTCACTTTCCCTATCGCTGCTAGGCAGCTTTCTAAACTAGAAATGCTGTAACTTAAAAACTGTCAAGGGGCTTCCCTGGTGGCACAGTGGTTGAGAGTCCGCCTGCCGATGAAGGGGACACAGGTTCGTGCCCCCCGTCCGGGAAGATCCCACATGCCGCGGAGCGGCTGGGCCCGTGAGCCACGGTCGCTGAGCCTGCGCGTCCGGAGCCTGTGCTCCGCAACGGGAGAGGCCACAGCAGTGAGAGGCCTGCACACCGCAAAAAAAAAAAAAAAAGAAAAAAAACCCAAAACTGTCATGAAAGGAGCAAAGATTTGGAATTCAGCTAAACCAGGATGTGAATCCACCTGTACTGGTTACCAGCTGTGTGACCTTGGACGTGTCACTTAACCTCTCTGGGTTTTAGCGTGCCAATTGGGAAATGGGGGGGTCATACTGGGCTTACATGGTTATTATCAGGATAAATGAACTAACATGTGTAACGTTTCTTGTACAGTGTCTCTCATCTTGTGGGCCTTCAATAAATATAGTTACTATTAGTTTTTCATCCTAGAATTTCCTATTTTGTGACCCTATCATGGACTGTCCGACACAGACCCTATACAAGACATATCGTATATAGACATGATATATACATACATGACACAAAGATGACATGCATATGATGCAGGGCATACATTAGACAGCAGGAAGGAATTACAGGAGGTCAAGTCCATTCAGTAAGTGTTATTACGTGGCATCTATTAGACACTCACACCTGCCATTCTGTGCAATCCCTACCTTGGGGTCTTGTTTGTAAACAACTCCAGAGATGACAAAAGTTCCTCTATTCGCCTTACTTCAGGGCTTACTCTTCTGACAAGGCCGAAATGACCTAACCCAATATCCCTGCACTGAATTGACTACGGGACAACCAAAGTCTAAGCGCCTGCCAGCACCTACAGCGGGTTCTGTCCATAAAGATTTGCGGCACTTAGAGGAATTTTAGTAATGCTGTACGCAGTAGCTGAGGACAGTGCGTTTACAAAAGGTTTCATTAAGACTCATGAAGTTTATTAATACACGGTTGACTTTTCAGTTTACATTTAGTTAAATTTACTTTAAATGTAAAAGAATTGGATGAAAATGATCCTGTGGTCACTGGCTATTGTCAAAGCCAGACTATTCTGGTTATACGAGATTTGTTTCATCAACACACTGGAAAGAAGGAGGAGAAAATTAAAATTCAAAAGAAAACATGATCTACGTCCCTGTGTTCTGATATGAGGACGCAGCAGACACCGTTGGCTGTGTCCCCAACACATTTCCCCTCTCCCTTGTCCGGGCTGTCCTTCCTTTTATGACTCCAACGCCGGCAGGCAGACCCTAAGTGGTCCAGCCTAGTTTGGTACCCTGCAGCCTCCCGCCAGGGATTGGACGTGTGACCTGCTCTGAGCGTGTGACCTGCTCTGGCCAATGAGATGAGAAGGGAGTTGCGTACGGGGGTGCTTCTGGGAAAGGTCTCCTGACTTTGCGGAAGGGCACCCCGGAAACTAAGTCCCTTTTTGCCCCTGGATACTGCTAGATCTGCGCAGGATGCCTGGAGCTGCTGTGAGCACCGCGGAGCTGGCTTTGGGATGGACCCTACACAGGACGTAGAGCCGCGCGAGCGAGAGAGAGGCGGAGCCAGCGACCCAGGGCTCCCCGCCCAGAGCCCACCCTACCTACAGGCTTTCTGCGACAGAGGTTAACGAGTTGCGAGGCAACAGATCCCTTTGTTGTTTACACGCAGCAAGGGGCCGAGGATTCTGTTACTCGCGGCCAAAGCACCCGGTGGAAACAGGACACACGTGAGCTCCTGGACCTGGAGAAAGTGAACGAGCAAACCAGCCGAGCGGGCAGTACCTGCTCCTGTGATTCCAGTTCCTTGTGCTGCAGTTTTTTCTCCAAACATCGTGCTTGATTCGAGCGCTTTTCTAGCTCGTCTTGTAAAGCCTGAAACGGTATGAGATAAATACAAAACCATTAAAAATTAGCAGCCTTGGAAAAAGCTTTACCACCCTGAACTGGTATCAAAAAGGCCTCAGCTCTGGTCTATTACTGCGGCTCCAAAACCAGCCTTTTCGTTTCAGGCCCAGATGTTTTCTACTTTAGGAACAACTAGTATCAAAAACTCCAGACTCACACACCAGACACATTAGCAGGTGTCAATGCATCTTATAAAAACATCTCCTGTTCCCAGCATAGACACACAAGCACGCAATAAAGTGTAGAACTATTGCTAATTAAAGTAACCCTATCAGGACACCTGCGAGGTACACCCACACTCTGAAAAGTGTCCTGGTAGCTAGGAATCGTAACACTGGACCGACATGACATTGTTCAGAATTATGCTCTGGTCATTGGAGTATGTTATGGTAACCTTAAAGGCATTTTTTATTAAGCCGTCGAGGATGGCATGGAATTTGAGGAAACTGAAAGAAATAGACAGAGATGAACACTTTCAGTTGCCAAGTAGCTGTTGGAAATCAAATTCAGGTTCAGGCTGGGGGAAGCCGGGAATGGAAAGATCAGTAAATATCATTGTATCCATTACTACTTTAAGTAAAGAGGTGAACTAGAAAAGAAACAGGATCCATTCAAACAATCTGATGTTAATTATAGATATAGCACGTGGGAAATGACGGTGAACAGAACACACTCTCAAAGAGTGACTGCAAAGATGCTAAACGAATTCTCAAAATAAAATTCATTCAATTAAGACTCCTGAGTTTCTGCTCTAGGCGAAGGACTGTGACACGTATTCCAAATAAAGCGGTGAAAGAAAACAGACGAAACACATTCCCTGCTCTCACGGAGCTTCTGCTGTACTGGGGCAGACAATAAGCAAACGGTGAGCATAATATATGTCAGTGGTAAGTGCAGAGGGAAAACACTGCGGGGAAGGAGGCTATCCTGGAACGCGGTGAGGAGGGGTGCTGCAGTCTTAAACAGCTGGCCCAAGACAACCTAACTGAGCCAAACCTGAAGGAGAAGAGCGAGCAGGTCACAGAGACACGTGCAGGAAGAACCTTCCAGGCAGGGACCCCTGCACATACCGGGGGTCGAGTCACGTCAGGTCCCGTGAACCTCAGAGGGCACTTGAGGACTTCAGGCTTTATTCGAGGTAGACGGGGGCTCCTGGAGGGCTGTGGGCAGGGTTGCTTTGGTTGCCGTGAAAAACAGATGGAAGAGGGACACGGGCAGAGGCAGAGAGACAGGGTCGAGGCCGTGAAAACACACCGGGAAAGGGTGGTGGAGAACTGGACCAGCCGGGGGCGAGGCAGCGGCAGCTTCCCAGTCTATCTGAAGACAGAGATCGCAGCTCCACGGAAAGGACGCAGAGCATGAAAAGTAAAAACAGAGAAGAGACTCCGGGATTTTGGCTTGAGCAGGTAGAAGACCGCAGTTGGGGAGGTTCGGGACGGGAGGGACCGGTGTGGGGGAGAAGGTCGGAGCTCAGCCTGCGGTACGTCGAGTGCGGGATGCCTGTTCCACATCCAAGCCGGGATGCTGGGCAGCAGCTGGGGGAAGAGTCTGCAGTTCAGACACGATGTCTCGGTTTGTATCCACTAAAAATTCTTTCAATGCAATTCCAGCCTTTTCTCCATGCAGACAGAGACCGTGGTTCTTACCTTTTTCTGGAGTTCTAGCTCCACTGGAGCGTCTGGCAAATGCCGTGTGGTCACTCCCCACGTGGAAAACAGTGCTTATTATTTTGCCTGTGATTTCAGGGAGTCCAGTTGCCTGAAGCCTGTCCCTGGATGGACCCCAGGCTAAGAACCTCTATTTATAAGAGTATAGGGCTTCCCTGGTGGCGCAGTGGTTGAGAGTCCGCCTGCCGATGCAGGGGACGCGGGTTCGTGCCCCGGTCTGGGAAGATCCCACATGCCGCGGAGCGGCTGGGCCCGTGAGCCATGGCCGCTGAGCCTGCGCGTCCGGAGCCTGTGCTCCGCAACGGGAGAGGCCACGACAGTGAGAGGCCCGCGTACCGCAAAAAAAAAAACAAGCAAAAAAACTCAAAAAAAAAATCAGTTTAAAAAATGGAAAGTAACCAAGTAATATCCCACTTTCCAAAAAGTGAAAATGTATCAGACTAAAGGAAAAGGACAGCTGTTCCTGGTCTCATATTCTAAAAAGTTATTAGGTCATGAGATGTTCATCCTCAGTTTGCCAGAGGCCTGTATGAACACAACCACAACTACTGAGTGAGCACAAGAAGGACCTTTCTTTTAAGTTGTGGCTTCTTTATTCAAAAACCTTCCAATTTGACATTGGACACACCCACAAAACAGAACTTTTACTTTATTCCTGAGAAAAGCCCAAGATCATTAAAGAATGGAATGTCCAACACTGGGTCAAAAATCTAAAACAAAATCCAACTTGAACGGCTATGCTGTTTATTCTGCACAAGTAGGCCCCGCCTCAGCTCTGCTGTGTGAACTTGCATCACTGCGGAAAGACGGTTCTTTTCTCCCAGTTAAACCTGCCTTTAAATGCCATGCAAGTGGGCTTGCTGGGCCTGGCCGCCCTCAGCTGGCTCTCAGAGAACTTCGTGGGGACTGTGAACAAAGAATGACATTTTCCAGAAGAAAAACGTACATGACATAAGCAGCTCTACAAGAACAACGAGGGCAGGCCACACTCTTTAAAAGGGAGCCGGTTATAGGATAATTTGATTTGTTTATTTAAAATATGAAAGTAGTGAGAGCACATTAAAGTGTAAAAGATTTGACAGTTTCATGGACTCTCCAGGGCGAGGAGAAGCCAGGGTAGCTAATGTGCCCCGAGCGGCACCTGTGATGGTCCCAGAGCTCTGCTGTTCGTTGGAGAAAGAGTATTATAGTCAACGCTATTTCCATAAAACTTATAAACATGGTTCGAGGCCAGCTGCTCAACTCGTAAAGCCACGCATTAAGGACTTCTAAAAACCAAAGTATCGGGGCTTCCCTGGTGGCGCGGTGGTTAAGAATCCGCCTGCCAATGCAGGGGACGGGGGTTCGAGCCCTGGTCCTGGAAGATCCCACATGCCGCGGAACGACTTAGCCCATGCGCCACAACTACTGAGCCTGCGCTCTAGAGCCCGCGAGTCACAACTACTGAGCCCACGTGCCTAGAGCCCGTGCTTCCCAGGAGAAGCCACCGCCATGGGAAGCCCGCGCACCGCAACGAAGAGTAGCACCCGCTCACCACAATGAGAGAAAGCCCGCGCGCAGCAACGAAGACCCAAGGCAGCCAAAACAAAACAAAACAAAACACCGAAGTATCTCTCATAGGCCTTAAACAAACATGAAATGATGGCAGATACATGCCTTTTAATAATGGACACATGAAATGCAAGTTCGTTTGAATTATAAGTGGTTAAAAAGTTATTTAATAAAGGAAAACTTCATTGGAAAGGAGAAAGACTGGGCTGTAATGATACACAAGATACAGTCAGAGCGTCCCTAGTGTACAAGGCATGACAGAGGCTTTCAGACTTAGGATTTAGCACAAGTTTTTCTAGAGATTTCTGACCTTGTCTTTGGCCAAACTCTCAGCCAGGTCCTCCCCTCATCTGAGGGTGGGACTGGGGGGGTGGGCGTCCATCTGGCCGGCCGAGCACGCAGACTTGTCTCATAACCCGGGACACCTGCACTGCAGGGTCTCACCAGACGGCATGATCTCAAACTCCCCACTTTCCCATCTTTACCAAAAACCTCAGTTGTGAGAAATGTGGAAAAATCCACTTGCAGATCGAAACAGAATCAGTAGCATAGAAGTCACCTTTCTCCTGAATCGCACATTCTACAGAACTGTGCCCTCCACTTTTTAGGAGTTTTCAGGCCGGTTCTCACTGACTTGAGATTCGGTGTGTCTTCCGTGCACCCTGCCTCATTCTGTGTTGCCAGGTCGTGGCTCACGCTTGTGTCTGGCTTGGTCACAAGTCACCACGAGGTCGGCGGTACATCTTCTGGGCCAGCCATCTGTATGAGGGCTGAAGCGTAAACGGCTCCTTCCCTGAGTGCTGGCCCGTGGAACGTGTTCTCCCGGAAGTGGGACCTTGAATCGTGCAGCGTTCTTTTATTTGAAGGGACTGGATTAAATCAGATGTAAGCAAAAAAGATTGCGGATGAAGTTTTGCCCTATTTAAGTATAAAACTGGGGTTCTCAAAGCCGTTGATTTTGCGTTAAGTCTGTGGTCAGGAATCAAGGAAGGGACGAACCTCTGCTGGGTGAGACACAGGAGGGGCCTCACCAGCGGCACCTCCGCGTAGCCAAGGAGATGAGCAAGGAAGGAAAGCAGAGTGTATGAAAGACACTGCCAAGAAGGAGCCAGTCCCGCAAACTGTTAAAAACTGGTGAAGCCGGGTGGTGGGTAGATGGGGATTCTGCATATTATTCTCCCTACTTTTGCGTATGTTTGAAAGTTTCCATAATAAAGAAAAAAAGAATTTTTAAAGCTTTTTCTAGTTAAAAAACATGAAGTCACCATATCCTTCCTTTCATGAGGTTTGAATTTACTGTTTTACTTCAGAAAAAACAGATGATTCATTCGTCCTTCAGTGAATAGGCGGGATGTGTAAGGATTTCCCCATGTATACTTTGGAAGCAGGGAGTGGGGTGTTCATATTTTGACCTAAGGAGAAGATAACAGGAAAGGGAAGGCTTACTTATATTTTTATTGAGATACAATTTACTTATGGTAAAACTCTAAAATTTCTTAAAAAAATGGTGATGGTCTGTTTTCCATTTAAAACATGTCATATGATTTAAAAGTTTGTGTCATAAAATATCTGTTCAGATAATAAGATCCTGCTTATAAACTATCTTCCACTGATTGGTTTATCCATCAAACCGAAATGACACCCGACCTGTGACTACAGAGAAGAGACACAAATTATGAAAGGGAAGGAAGCAGAACTCTCATTTAAACCTTAACTGCCTTTTTAACAATGCCCAAGATTACACATGGTGCTGACAATATTTCTGATCAGTAGGTTTCCTTTGACAGGTAAATTGACACAGAAACAGCAAATGCTTTTCTTTCTACTACTGCTAACCGGAAGGTAAGGGAAAATTAAATAAAACAATAAAATCTCATTACTTTTTTAAAAAAAATCACATCTTAAACAATTGGGATCCAGCAAAAAGCCCAAGCCCTGTGCCCCGGATGAGGAGACACAAATCTGGGGTTAGGGGAGGTGACACAAGAGCAGAGAGTGGCGTTTTGACTGGGGGGCCTTGCTGGCTGTTTACACGGGCCCCAGTGACTCCTTTTCTCATTTTATTTTATTTTTAAGTAGGCTAAACCTACTAACAAAAGCAACAAGTCTTCTTCAGCTGAAATGCCGGTCAAGATTTCTTTTAAAGTGATTTCTTCAGACCTACCCAGAACGCATAACAAACCGTAAAATCGTTTTATTAGTGATTCTGTAGCACCGAGCACAGGTTTGTGCTCTAGAGGTAAAGTTACTCAACTAGAACCAGTTACTGCCGAGGCCACTACCATATTCAAAACACAATAGTATAATTTTTTTCCTCTAAGGCTTCCATTCAGGCTTTTAATTTTTTCACACTCCATGCAAGTACCTTTTCTTTTCTTTTTTTAACCCTCGTAAGTCAGCCTCTCGTGGTACTGGTATGAAGAAAAGGGGTTTTAATGCCTATGATACTCTTCACATGAGGCAAAATTCCTTTCCGGTGAAAACTTTTTAGTTGTTGCAACAAACCGCAGGAATGAGAAATTGCACTTTGATATGAGCGATTTTATAGTATTTATTAGGCTACTGATTCAACAGAAAAGGCAAAAGTATTGCAGCCAATATAAAAAACAAGAGTAGCACTTTCACCAAAGAATACGAAAGTTTTCGCTTTCCCTCTCTTTTCTTCTCCCTCTCACCTACTTTCAGGCCTTTAAAATTTCCAAGAAACCTTCCTTTAAAAGTCTTAAAACTGCACTTTTTAAAAAGTTAGTGTTTCCCAGTCTTCACAGAGGTTCCAGGAAAAGAAATCACGTTATTCCAAAACTTGGATGATCTAAGGAAGCTGGAAGGTCCTAACACACCTCGTTAATGTTCCCCAGTCACACAGAGACCGTCCTGACATCACCCACGTCTCCTCTGGGAGTGGTCAGTGCATCTGTACTCAGGAAATTCAAAGCACATTTGCCCTACTGCGTCCCTCCAGACAGCTTCACTTGCGAACACATTCTTATCTCGGGTGGTAGGAATCTAGGATCAAGTTCAAGAAGCCCGGCTACGATGTTTCAGGATCTCAGAGGAATTTCCTCATTCAGCCTGTGTGATAAGCATTTGCACTGCAGTCAGTCTCTGCAGAACAGAGGCCGCCCCTCCTCTGCGTGAGCCCAGGGAATGCGGAGCGCCCGTAAGTCACTGGTTTAAATTTTTACTTACTTACATGTCTAATCGTTCACACGTGCGGTCCCCTGCGCCTGCAGCATCATTCCAACCCCTGCCAACAGACGTGAATTTCTACCCCGTTGAACCTGAAGTTGTATTTCTCACTAAGTCAGTATGTCCCCTATATGATAACATATTTATGAATTGTGAATTCATCTGACTTCCCCCCTGCATCTTAGACTATGAGCTTCACAAGGGTAACACTCCTGCCCATATTTTTAAAGTGATCTCTGAAATGCTTAGTAAAGTGTTGGGACTATGGTAATAGTAGTTACTGGTGACATGAACCACTTATATAAAGAACAAGCTGCTTTTCATTGGAAACAGTTGGGGTGTTCCTGCTAAAACTTCTCCAGATTTCATTCCCCCCCTCAAATTACATAACTACCTTTCCTTACTGTGTCCCTAGCTAAAAATGTCTGAGCTTTACCCAGTCTGCTCCCTCAACTGTCCAAAGGGGTGTCCCTTCTTGTTTCCTCAAGGGAGTGCATGCATCAGTGCCCTCATTTCTCTTTTCAAGTTCTAAGGGGTTGGTCACAACTAGCGGACATTTAGTCCTGTCCAAAATGGCCATTGAGACGTTGGTCCAGGCCCAAAGGTCCTTGGTGTTTGCGCCTATCAAAACGTCCACTGGATTCAAACAGCCCATTACATTTCTTTATACTTTGGTTAATAGAATAAATGTATTAAAGATACTATCATGTTTTATTGGTCCAATCATTGTGCTGTGGCTGCAGCTGCCAACGATAACCCCCCCTGCCTCGGTGGCCGGGCACAGGGGTAGGTAGACGGGCTGGGGTCCAGCTCTTACAGAATCGCGGGGTTCGTATTAAGTATGTGCACCAAGAGGAGACCTAAAGCTAGAGAAACGCGCAGAGGATGGCAAGTCGGGGCTGGGATCTCGCGGCGCATGGTGTGTTGACACGTCACCGGGCATCTGGTGGAGGGTGGAGTTGGAAGGGAGGAGCCTGGCCCAGCCTCCAGGTAACACGGGCAGTGACAGAGCACTGGCTCAGGAGGAGCGAGGACAGGCGTGCTCTCCTGATACACGGCAGTCGCGTGTGACAGCCACCGTGAGGGGACACCAGGCATCTGATTAACCCTCCCCCCGCTGCCCCATTGCCAGGGGTTAACGGGAGATGTTCTCTTGAATCAGCGTCCTGTAGATGGACCATCCTGGGGGGCCACAAGAAGCACCTGCTGCTCTCTGGAGGGGTTTCAGTGGGTGTGACCCCCATACGTACCTGCTAGTCAGCGTGGGCCGCCGTGCCCTCAGCCGCTGCCCGGCTACCTGCTGACCCAGCCCAGCCAAATGGGGTGTGGAATCCCTCAGACATTAGTAAGGTTCCCCTACCAGGAAACCAGTCATCACTGGTCAGATGGCCACAAAAGAACAGAAGTAGCCCTTCTTCTGCTGCTTGGCAATGGAACACCTTTATCTGGAAGTTCTCAGGGGAATATGGCAGCAATAGTATACTCACAGAAAGAAAAGCCAGCACTACATGATGCTGGTTTCTGTTACCGTTGCCACTTTCATAACAGGAAGAGGAGTAAAAGGCACTGACACCACGAAGAGGTGGGGCTCTGCAGTGCCTGATGGACGACTAGTTGGGATCTGGATAAATGACGATCATTCAGACGGGACCAGAAAGCATCCGCACAAGGTGGACGCTGAAGGGGAGATAAGGAAACCCGACAGGTTAAAATGACACGCAGAGAGGAAGCAAACGCAAAGCCATGGAAGAACTCTCTCGTGATATTCGTGATGAAGGAGTCCTGACGATGCTGCCAGAAAGAACTCACGGAAGAGGCAAGTCCACCCAATGTCATTGCATGGAATTGAAATTCCAGATGAGTATAAAGGGACCAGATGCAGAAGACCATTTCCTGGGGACGATTCAGGTGCTCAAGACAATGAAAGAATTGTGATTTGCACGGCTTGTGACACTGTTCGCTAGTTAGGTGCCAGGCACACTATTCAGTGACACCTTCAAGCGGCACCGACACAGGTCACGCACGTATGGACTGTGAGCTGCTGTGTGACGCTACACTGTGCCTCTGATGGACCCTTTAACCGTGAACAGGCGAAAGCACACTTACGAATACATACGTGAGAACACACTTGCATTTGCACAGGGAAGAAGGCTCAGCGTTAACCCTTCACTGTGCAGACGGGTCTCAAGATTGCAACCATGACTGCAATTCAACTACTCAACCTAACGCAGCTGTAAGAGGATGCCTGTTTCACTTTTCACAATCACTGTGGCGAAAGTTACCTTCTTTGGGTCTAACGTGGGGGTGTATGACAACGGAAAGTAACACCTGTACACCTGTGTACAGCGTGCGTGCGTGCTGTTTAAACTTCCACTTGTGCCTTTGGAAGATGAAAATGACACTTTGGAGTATGCTGTGGAGAAGGCGGAAGAAAAATCAGATGACCAAATAGGTCGTGTTGAGGGTGTATGTCCGTGGAAGGACTGGCAGGGCAGAAGACCAGACGCCCCAAGAGTGCAGCAGAAACCTGGAATGTTCGCACATCAGTACTAAACGGTGATCACAGGACAGACAGCCCAGCAGAAGCTGGCACGGCACATCTCAGAAGCTGGTGGTAGCGCATCACCCTTCCATGTGGAGATTTACTGAAGCGCTAACAGACAACTGGCAAAGTCGCGACACGTTGTCACCCAGGTGTCTGGTGGTCACACTCAAGTACAGCTCCAGCTTCACAACAACACTGACAAGATCAAATTCATACAACCGAAACTGCACACAGATATCATCTAACACATACGACGCCAACAGTCAGGTCCATACGTACTTGAGAGTGATTGCTCATCCGCTTAAGAGTAACCCTGCTGATTCATGGTGAGGAAGAACAACAATAAATGGAAAATCCAAAATCCACCACGAATGACAATAAAAATAACGTCAATAAAATTTTAACTAGGTTAAATGTTTGTATTGTTTAGTGAATCGTGGACCCAGTGGCCGTTCTGGACAGGACCACGTGCCCTGCAAGGCCCGGCCACACTGCTGACCCCTCCCTTTCTGCCCAGCCTCTCTCGGCGTCTCGTCTCTCCCCGCTGCCCGCTGGAAACTGGTCCCCTTGCGCACGTTGTTCGGGGGAACGACGTCGGCTCTGGGGAGACACTCTTCAGGCCCCTTCAGTCCTGATGCTCCTTTTTCCCATGACGGCCACATTTCTCAAGCATTTTACTCCGTGACCCAGATTCTCGCCCATCAGCTACCATTTTCCTCACCTGGAGCCTGACTTTGGTCTCCACACCTTATTAAACTTGCTCTCTGCAGGGTCCGCAGTGAAGCTTTCCTTGCCAACGCGATGGCCTTTCTCGCATCTCTGCCTGCCTCGACCTTTCTGCTGCCCTGAGCGCTGCGAGAGCCCCCCCTTCCAGGGCTGCTCCGAGGCCACGAGGCCCTGGCGACCCTCCTCCTCCTCCAGCGCTTTGCTCATCCTCCTGTTCTGCCCTTTAAATTGTGGATCTTTCCCGAACCAGGTTCTCGTCGCTCCATTTTCCTCTCTAAACAGTCTTCTTTAGACAATCCATTTCATACATTAATAAAAGTATGTCTATGATCTGAACGTATACCAGGCCCCGTGTCAAACGTTACCCTGCGAAAGCACAGGCTCCTGTGTATACGGCAGATCTATAAAGGAATAGTTACATCATGTAAACAGCACCAAAGAGGTCTTGGCAAGCATGGAGGAAGGCGGGACGTGGGGAGGAAGACGAGCGGGGAGGTGAGCTGTGGCCGCGGGAGGCGCAGGGAAGGCGTCCGCACAGATTCACTGCAGAGGGCAAGGCGTGGCCACACGGGGGCAGGCTGCTGGTGGCACACGGGGCCTGGCATGCGGACGGTGGGCCTGGAACCAACTGGCAGAGGCAGCCTGGGCTCCCGAGACGGGCCTCGGGGGCCTCGGGGACTATGCATTCTGTCCTGCAGTAAAGGGAACCACCAAAGGGCCCAGGGTGACCAGCTGGACGGATCAGGAAGAACATCCAGGTGACAGCGTGGCAAGCGGAAGTGCTTTCAGAGCCTCGGCCAGACACACGTGCGCGTCCACGGGACCAGCCGGGGAAAGAGCGTGCCTCCGCGCTGCGTGTCAGCGTGGGAGAAAACTGTGCTCGAAGCCTCACGACTGTCTGTGCCAAGGCTGGGCACAGGGATTTTGCCGAGGGTTAGGAATACAGAATGAGGCAGAACGGCAAGTTTCAGGTCAGTGAGAGATGTTGCGGAAACCCTAAAAAAATCAAAAGAAATTTAAAAAGCACAATTTTCCAGACTGTCTTGTGCAGGACCATCTGCCTTAGGAGTTGCCCCTGTCAGAGCCGGGGGACCATCACGAGGCCACCTCGATACCACGAGGGGTGTGGGGCTGGCTTGGATACGAGCTGGGGAGAAGGGCTGGGCCTGGGGCGGGGGGGGGGGGCACGCGGGGATGGGAGAAGAGCCAGAGCCAGAACCTCGGGGCTTGGTAAGAGCGCGCCGGCGCGGGTACGAGAGAGGAGGGTTAAAGCAGGACCCCAGCATCGGTGGCGAGCAGCCGCCACCCACCAAGGCGGGGAACACGGTAGAAAAAAAACATATGGACAAGAAGAGAGAAAAATAAGTTCCTCGGCGACACACGTTCAGAAGCAACATGACGGCAGGGCCTTGAACATGAGAACACGGGGCCGAGGAAGACACAGCTCGGGGGCGGAGCGACCGTGCGCGGACACCTGCCCAGTAACGGCGGGTCCACTGGGGCCTTCCTGCCGCCGATCCCCAAGCTCAGCCGCGCTCCCATCACCTCACGAGTCCTCCCTCCACCTGCTTCTCACCCGCGCGCTTCTCACCGGCTGTCAGCAGCGTCACGCCAAACCCACCGAGCTCAAGACGCAGCTCAGGGCACCCCAGCAGCTTGCCCGGCTGCCCTCTGGTCGGCGGCGCAGCCGCCTCCCCGCGCCCCGGTTTAACGCGCACAGTCCGCGGGGCGTCACCCCACGCGCGGTGACCGCGCCCGCCACCCACCGGGGGGCCCAGCCCCGCACCGCCCGGGGCCTTGGCGCTTCTCCCCGCCTCGCCTGCAACACTCTTCTTCTCCCTGTACGCCCTGCTACCTCCCTTCAGAAGCCTCCAGTGACCTGGAATGACTCGGTTCGGTTGTACTATGTTTAGACTTTAACGCGATCCATTAAAATGTAGGAAAACAGGAAGAAAAAGTTCCTAAGTCACACATTCAACTGTAACAATGATGCCAATGGTTTGCCTCTTACAGTATGACGTCAAAAAAGAAATTATGGGTTGAATTACATCCCTGCCAAAAGATATGTTTAAGTCCTAACCCACAGAACCTCAAAATGTGACCTTGTTTGGACACAGGCTGCTGCAGATGTAATTAGTTAAGATGAAGTCATACTGGAGCAGGTGGGCCCTGCATGCAATCTGACAGGTGTTCTTATGAGAAGAGGAGAAACACCCAGGAAGAGCTGGGCCACGTGACAATGGACGTAGGGACTGGAGAGTGAGCCACCTACAAGCTAAGGAGCCCCAAAGATCGCGGAGGACCCGGGAAGGGAACAGAGGCAAGGCAGGAGCCTTCAGAGGGAGCCCGGCCCTGCTTGAGCTCAGACTTCTAGCCTCCCTCCAGAACTGTCAGACAACAGCTTTCTGTCTGAAGCCCCCCAGTTTGTGTTACTTTGTTATGGCAGCCCTAGGAAACTAATATACATGGCAAGAAAATTCCCTTGTTCTACATATTTTCTCTCTGAAACTCTACCCCGCCTCCACTCCTCTCGTGCTACCCAGTTCTACACCTCATTTCATCCATGTAAGGACCAAGAGTATTCTCATTATGAGCCAATCTGGAAAACCGCATTAGGAGAGTATCACTGCTATTATATGTACTCGCTGGTTTTCCTGTAACTGTGTGTACACAGTCCTGTCAGGTTAGGAAGGAGCCCATTCCAATATCACACTGGCACATTCCTACACATGATGGAGAAGATTCCTAAGACGTGAACGCAGAGATTCTTAGGCGAGCCTTTCTGGCACTCCCATTCAGAGAGGGGATGGAAATTATATGTATGCCAGGTAAAGTGTTTTTTCTTCTCTTTTTCTTTTTCACCCTTAGGATACTGCACTATGTGGGGCCAATACTTATGAAGGAGGAAGTTTAAAACCTTCCGTTTAAACCACTTAGAACGAGAGGGTTTGCAAAGACCCTGCTTAATGTTCAGCTGACACACTGTCAGAAACGTTTATCGTGCAGCCTTCTGAAGCGTCTTCCACTTCCTTTTGGTTCTTGAGGCTTGGACTGCAGTTAGTTATCGGCAACAAAGCATACACGTGATGGCGTTTTTACAGTCATTCTTTCAGTTTGATTTCCGAACTACTAAGCAAAATTCAATTCTCTGATCAGAAAAATGATTAGTGACCTAGTTTCATGCTGAATGCACAACACAGCTGATTTCTGAGGTCACTTTTATATGGATCTGGAGACAGTGTAAGGGGCTTAGAGATGTCACTTAAGTGTTTAGCATCTTCGGATATAAAAATGTGCCCCTTGACTTTAGGCTCTAATTCTTTCAGTGCAAATTAGGAAACAGCGACTTACATTATTGAGATTTCTCTGGCAGCTTAATTCCTAACATAAATACCTTGGCATTGACTACACCTCCAGCTCACATTCGTGCAAGAGGAAGCAAAACTCTTTCTGGATAATTCAACTGAATGATATTTTTTAAAGTACATACAATGTGTTAGACATCATGTAGGAAGCAAAATGTGGAATAAGCCATGGTCTCACCTTGTAAGGCGCTCGCACTATCTTAGAAGGTATGTGATAAGGACAAAAAGCAGGCGAGTTCTCTAAGTGTCTTGAGTGTCCAACTGAGAGAACAAAAGGAAAAGGGAAGGACACAGGAAGAAGTTCCACGACAGATGAGTGCAGAAGGTGGGACTTTCTACAGGCCAGCTGACCGGGCTTCTGCAGGAAGTCACCGGCATGGAACAGAAAGCCGGGAGGGTGCGCTTTAGACTGAAAAGGACACAGGATACGTAACGACCAAACATAACGTGCGGGTCCTGTCTGGATCTTGATTCAGACGAATCAACTTAAAATGGCACTTCTGAGGAGAATTGGGGATATCTAATTATGAAGCAGGGATTAGATGATACTAAAGGATAATCGTTAATTTTCTTGGGTGTGACACTGGCGCCATGGCTGAGTGACGGAGTGTCCACATTTTCCGAGGGGCATTCTGACATATGTAGGATAAAATGACGGGGTGTCTGGAATTTGCTTTAAAATATTTTCGCCAAGAAAAGAAGGAGAAAGTGTAAAACAAATATGGCCCAATCTTGATAATTGTTGAAGCTGCATGATGGATACATTGGAGTTCATACTACTAAACTCTCTACCTTTGGGTATGTTTGCAAACTTTTATAATAAAACTTAAAAAAAAAAACCCATATACAATTAAATGACCTGGGGGAAAAGCACAAGGTGATTAGGAAAGTCTTCCGGTAGGAAGTGGCATTTGGGAAAAACCTTGAATAACAGCAACAACTCTGACAGGCAGAGGTGGGGAAGGGGGAAAACTGTCTGCTAAAGAAACAGCATTTGCCAAGGTAAATAAGAGGAAATAAACCCACCCATATATGGTCAATTAATCTATGATAAGGAGGCAAGAATATACGACGCAGGAAAAATAGTCTCTTCAACAAATGGTGCTGGGAAAACTGGACAGCGACATGCACAAGAATGAAACCAGACCACTGCCTCCCACCACACACAAAAATAAACTCAAAATAGATTAAAGACATTCTCGAATGTAAGACCTGAAACCGTAAACCTCCTAGAAGAAAACATAGGCAGTAAGCTCTTTGGTATTGGTCTTAGCAATATTTTTTTGGACCTGTCTCCAAAAATAAACAAATGGGACTACCTCAAACTAAAAAGCTTTGGCACAAGAAAGGAAACCATCAATAAAATGAAAAGGCAACCATCAATAGAATGAATGGGAGAAGACATTTGCAAATCATATAACCAATAGAGGCTAATATCCAAAAGATATAAAGAACTTATACAATTTGACATTAAAAAACTCAAACAACCCGATTAAAGAATGGACAGAAGACCTGAACAGCCATTCCTCCAAAGAAGACATACAGGTGGCCAACACACATGAAAAGATGCTCAACATCACTGATCAATACGGAAATGCAAATCAAAACCACAATGAGATGTCACCTCACACCTGTCAGAATGGCGATTATCAAAAAGACAAAAAATAACAAATGTTGGCGAGGATGTAGCGAAAAGGGACCCCCCCATGTGCTGTTGATGGGAATATAAATTGGTGCAGCCCTTCTGGAAAAAAGTATAAAGATTCCTCAAAAAATTAAAACTAGAACTACCATACAATTCAGTAATTCCACTTCTGGGTATGTATCTGAATGAAACGAAAGAGTAACTCAAAAAGATATGCACTCCAGTGTTCACTGAAACATTATTTACAGTAGCCAAGATATGGAAGCAATCTATGTGCCCATGGATAGATGAATGGACAAAGAAGAATGGAATACTACTCAGCATAGAAAGGAATGAAATAATGCCATTTGCAGCAACATGGATGGACCTAGAGAGTATCATACTAAGTGAAGTCAGACAGAGAAAGACAAATACCATATGATATCACTTATATGTGAAATCTAAAAAAAATGATACATATGAACTTATATACAAAACATAAATAGACCCATCCAGACACAGAAAACAAACTTATGGTTACCAAAGGGGAAAGGGGGGGGCAGGGATAAGTTAGGAGTTTGGGATTAGCAGATACACACTACTAAACTTGAAATAGATAAACAATAAGGACCTATGGTATAGCACAGGGAACTATATTCATTATCTTGTAATAGCCTATAAGGGAAAAGAATCTGCAGAAGAATATATACATGTATATATGTATAAGTGAATCACTTAGCTATACACCTGAAACTAACACAGCATTGTAAATCAACTATACTTCAATAAAAAAAAAAATTTAAAAAAGAGAACATGAAGGATTAAAACTTTTTGTGAGTTACTGAATTAACAGTAACTGTTTCCAGGAGTGTAAGTGTTATCCTTCTAATCACTAGGAGTAGCACGTGATCAATACAAAGAAAAGCCCTTAATAACGTTTTAACACCTTTCAAACTAACTTGAGTAAAAGACAATAATGTGCGAGACTTCATGAACTATAGAAGAACCAGCTTGAATCAAAAGACCCAGCACTTAATGCAGGGATGCAAATCGTCAAAAAAATATTTTTAAGCAAAAACCAAAGCTGTTTCTTGGTAGAATGAAGCCAAAATATATTTGTTCAACCTTAACTTCATCAAAGGGTTGCTTTTACTGATGAATTATGCCTGTAACTAAAACCATAAGGCTAGCACAGGTTTTTTTGAAATGAATTGCCACAAACCAAACACCTACCTACAGCTTAAGATAAGCGTGGTTTCTCGTCAAAATTGGTAAAACTCATTTTAGTGCATTGCAAGATGTGGCCTAGGAAATCTGACTTTTTAAATAAATTTTTTAAAATTCTACTCCCTCATTGATTCACTGCTAGCATGGCTTGTTGGCCCAACTTCAGAACAGCTAAGGCCTCTCAATCTCCCGCTGGTAGATCAATCTCTGTTCCAGCGCCTAACATCTATTTTAAAAATTGATGTTTTACTTGTTTTTATGTTTTACTTCTGACTGTAAAATAACACATGCCAGGTGAAGAAAAACAGAAAAGCATAAAGAGGAAAATAAAATTTCCATACTCCCCGCACCCACATACACCTCTCTGAGCCCAGCGTCTTTCTCCCGTCTTCTCCCCACGCGCCCGAGAGCAGCGCGCTCAGAGTGTAATCATAAAGCCTCTATCCCTCTGTCTCCCACTGTTCTTTTAATCTTGCTTCATGCACGCAGCTCTTCCACCCCTCGGTGAAAACTCAGAAAGGGGCCTTGAGTTTCCAGGTCCCTCCAGTCCTACGGCCACTTTAAGTTGCACACGTGGTCTTCATCCTCTGGGATCATTCTCAACACATTCAATTTGTTCCTAATTCAATCTCATCCAAGGCAAGACACGTTCAAGGGACTCCAGAACATCAGCGAACATGATTTGTTATCAAGGCACTTCGACTTCCTGTTTATCTTTGAACAGGGACCTGAGTCAGCGGGGTGGTCCTGGGGGGGCCCCCGCACCCCAGCACCCCTGATGATGGCTGAGACGGGCGTGGATGTGGGGTGCTCCTGGCCTCCCCACGCTAGTTCTTCCAGGTTACGCTCCTCTGGGAACACCCCTCCACGTTTGCCTTCCCCTTGCCCCCTTGTGTGCTGCTCTCAGCCAGCTGGATGTGGGGGTCACCTTCCCTCCCCCGCCCCCCATTCTGCAGAGAGCGGCACGTGGAATAGAAGTCTCACTTTCACCCTGTGCTCATGCAACGGATTTGTCTCAAAAGCCCGCTGTCCTCAACAGAACAATTGCCGAGATGCTGCAAGGGAGGGCAATTGGGCTGAGGGATGGATGGGTCTTGCCCTCACGGGGTAATTCTGATGACTTTTCCTATAACTCACGGATAAGACACACAGAAGATGAATAATAGGACAAAAAATAAACACCTCTTTACCCACTTCTTCTGGGTCTCCGAGGAGACTATTCTGTATTTATATGTCAGGTGGCGAGCAGTCTGGAGAAAACGATGTCTAACATTGCTTATACGCCACGCAGGAATAGTTCCGAAGACTTTGGAAAACGGCGTATTAAAATGCTCGCGGCACTGACACGAAGCCGGGCAGGGTTACACGCAGCCCCATCCTCCATGTGCAGTGACCGCCCTCGTCCATCTGACCAGCAAAGCCCAGACCAACATATAATTTCTGCTGTGCCATGGGGCTTCAGAAGGGTTTTGAGCAACAAAAAAAGCCTTCTGCTTTCTCCCCAGCAAATGTAAATAGTGACCAAAATAGTACTAGAAAGTAAGCTGGGTTAGAGCTGTGTGGGCCCTGCTCTACCTTCCACTTTTGATGAGAAGATGTGAGTGAGTCTGTCCTCTGCGTAGGCGGGTGCACGGGTGACACTCAGAAGCAAGGACTAGATGGGACTCAGGGCTGTGCACCATGGAACTGGAATGAAACTTCGTTTATGCCAAAAATCACCTGTGCCAGGCTGAACCGGCTAATGCTGGCTCAGGAACGAGGTGAAAACTGGGCATAAAAACTAGGAAAGGCAGACTCAAGGCACAAAACACATGGGAAGGGACTTTCCTGGTGGTGCAGTGGATAAGAATCTGCCTACCAATGCAGGGGACACGGGTTCGAGCCCTGGTCCAGGAAGATCCCACATGCCGTGGAGCAACTCAGCCCGTGCGCCACAACTACTGAGCCTGAGCTCTAGAGCCCGCGAGCCACAACTACTGAGCTTGTGTGCCGCAACTACTGAAGCCCTTGCACCTACAGCCCGTGCTCCGCAACAAGAGAAGCCACTGCAATGAGAAGCCCGCACGCTGCAACGAAGAATAGCCCCTGCTCACCACAACTAGAGAAAGCCCACGTATAGCAACAAAGACCCAATGCAGCCAAAAAAAGTAAAAATAAAAATCTTAAAAAAAAAATTAAAAACAAACAAACACATGGGAAACACGTTCGAAGCATTCGCAGCCTAGTACACTGACAACACAAACCCCCCTGCAGTCTCCATACGTCAATCATTCTCACTTTTCCTGTGTTTTTTCTGGTTTCTGAACTTTATAGTAAGGTAGGTAGATGACATATGGCTCCCGAGTATTCTGGTCGCTTACGGAAACGCATAATGTAAGGTGGGAGTAGAAGATGGCTTTTCTAGCAGATAGTAGTGGTCTAGGGTGTTACCAGGTATGCAGACAATTAGAACCTGCTGATATAATTGAAATTATTACATAGCCTTCTGAAATTGCTGTTTTTATTTTGGGGAACCTCAAGTCCAAATCTGCAAAGGATACAAATTATATTAACTTTAGAAACAAAAACATAAGAAAACCTAAATATAGCCATTTAAGGAAAACCTATACTGTGTAAAGAACAATTTAGAAGTTATTTTAAGAGCCACGCCAAATTGTCGTGCTGCACGTTGGTTCCTGACAAAACAGGTCCAGGTGACGGCAGAATGCAAATATTCCATGAATACAGCCCATTTCCATCCCTCGAATCCTCTGAGAGCTATGAGTTCCTGCAGGCCAAGCCAGTTTACTCTCCTTCTGCCGTAGGTTCCCCTCCAAGGAGCTGAAGGGCATGACACGCAAACTGCCTCTTCTCTCTAATTCTGGCCACTCCTCACGTGCGCACACGAGCTTCCCAGCCACACGTGTAAAGGAGTCTGAATATCAGTTCTTCAAACCTTGAATATAATCTTCACCTAAGTTACGTAAAAGCATCTTCTACCTTCTCCTCTCCAGAAAGGATTTGATTTTTCCCAAGACAATATGTCCCTTTGAACTGCAGTTTTCAAAAATGAAAATTAGAGCAGGGACCAGACAGTTCCAACTCAGCTCTAACACCCCCTCCCAGCCCCCGCCCACGTCTCTCTGTGTCCCACACGTTCACATGCATACGTATGTACATATATATAGATATAAAAATATATATTTTCATTTCCCTCCCCACAGTGTAGATATGTGACCTCTTTAGGTAACTCTGTTCGTCACATCTAATTTTCTCTGGGTTGTGATAACCCAGCTAATCAAAGTGTACAAGAGCCAACAAACCACATATTTTACAATATTCGTGTTTGGGGGGAAGGTCTATGCAGCGTCCAAATTCTCACGACTGACTTGGCAATTACTGGCCCCCGGTGTGAAGATGAACGCTACCTAACGGAATATGCTTGTCGGTTGACTCTTCTCCCTTCCCCTCTGGGCTCAGAGCGTGAGTGCGCAGCCCTGGCCGTCTCCATCCCCAAACCCTACACTAATCGGCCACCTGTGTCCTTAGGCATATGCTCTGAGCTCCTCTCTTCCCTCTCCTCCAAAAACCTTAACTTCGCCTCCGTTTTGTTAAATTAAGCAATCCCATATTCTGACCTGGTGAAAGAGACAACATCATTAAAGATCTATATACATGGAAACAGTGGGTATATTTAGGCAATAAAAATCGTCCCCTCTGGAAGCTTCTGAGTAGGGGAGGGACATGATTCGGTCTGTTTAGACATGGGGCTGATTTATCTGCTCTAGGGACACACGGAAGAAGAGCTGGACGGCACGGAGCAGGGAGACTCAGGAAGAGTCGGGAGAGAGAGGCAACAGGCGTAAACTGGGTAGAAAGCAAAGGGTGAATGTGCGGCGCACGAACAGCAGACTGCGCAGGAGTCAAGGAAGGGACAAGGCAGCCGAGGAGCCGAGTATAACCGGGGCCACGCGCGGTGCGAGTGGGGAGAAAACACCCTGAGCTCTGGATTCTGAGAGCTCATCCCCACTGGGGTGTCAACTCCGGGGAAACTAGGGTCAAAGCTGTGATTCTTCTGCAGAGCGATCCGCGGTGAGTTTACTGAGGGAAAAAAATAGAGAAAAAAATCGTAGAGCATTGGTGCAGGATTTATACTCAGGGCTCCCGAAGAGAAAAGAAGAGCCAGTGAGTGCGACCGTAGAGGACACGTTAAGAGGAGTGTGGAGCCACGGCTTCATGACCAACAGCCTCCACCCTATCGCCAGCAACGTGACCTCGGTCACAAGGCCCAGCGCCATCCCCACTCCCACGGCTAACACGGAAAACAAGTGGGCGGAAGTCAATCGTTTTTAAGAGCGTGCTTTTATGAGCTGGTAGATGTAATGCCAACTTCATTTCTCCCTTCAACATACTTTGAACGCGTGCTCACTATTTGCCATATACTGAACTGGACGCTGGGAATCAAGCAAAGAACCAGAAAGGAACGCACGGGCAGAAAGAAGAGAACAGCACAGCCCTGCTCTCCAGCGGGTATAAGAGGCCGAGAGGGGAAAGTGGGCCAGGTGGCGGGTGGGAGGAGGGTACTCAGGGTCACGTCAAAGTTCGTATCTGGGGGAAGAGCTGAACCTGAAAAAGCTTATTGAACCCGTATGTGTATGAAATATTATATTGCACCCTTGTGAGACCCAGTATCCACCATTTATTACAATGTTTCTGTTGGGAAACACGTTTCCGTTTGGGATGCAAGGGAGACATCTTCCTACAATAGCCTTGGTGGTGTGTGTAATCGATTCAAAATTTGGGGGCTAAGGGTGGGAGTGAAGAGTCGGGATCATGACACTATGAGGAGAAAAACAATTCGAGAATACGAGGCCACAAACGGGCATTTCAGGGGATGATGTGATTCTGAGGGCCTTGCTGGGAACCGGATGGGGCAAGAGAGTTACGGCAGATGGCACCCTAGGAGTCATGCTGCAATCCCAGGTCTGGATTCTAGAGATGATTAACATTGCCATAACTTTTCAGTTACAAATGGCATTTACACCGACAGAAGCCAGTCCCTAAACAATGGTGCACATAATTCAAGCCTGAAGACATTCTCGGTTGCAATGACATTTGTATTTACATGTTCCATTTCATTTAATTCCGAGAAAAATGCTAACCTTTATGACTGGGCTCCTGTTGGGAAATGTAATTTGCTCAGCTAAATAAATATGTATTATTGTAGGACTTCTGACTACACCACACTAAAAAGTCTTTACTATGAATTTTAAACCTTCCCCAGAAATAGCCTTTGAAAGGACGTCGTGTACCTCAGGCAAGTGGCCAGATGGGCAGCACACAGCTCACTCTCTCTCTCTAAACTGTAATGATCTCACAGATAGGAAGGCAGGTTAGTCCCAGAAGACAGAGAAAAACTCCAAAAAGACACTAGGAATAGAACAAAAATAAGGTTTTGAAACTGATCTGATGATTTTCAGAAATGCCATACTATGGTCACTGTACATAATTTTTATCTATTCTTTTGATTAGCGCTTTTTCCTCTCTGGCCTTTGAATCCTGGCTCTTCCTCCTGGCTCCAGGGCTTAACCTAGAGGCAGCCATTTGGAAGTACATATTCTCGTGCAGTATCCCCCGGCGGAGGAGCTGTACTTTATAGATGCCATATGATAAACACAAAGCACTGCTTTGAAAACTTTTTTTTGGGTCAAATCTCTTTTTCCAGACTCTCTCGGCTTTCAAGTTTTAATTTTCCTGCACACCACTTCTTGGAAAACTAGTAGCTAGAGAATTTGTGCCCGATGAGGCATGGGTGGCTGAAGGTGAAAATGTTTCCAAGGGCCCCTGGCTTCTTGGCCAGGAGGAAATACGGGAAATACAAGGAGAGAAGCTGATTGCTCCGTCTTGCCCACTGATGGGCACTTGGCAGGCAGACCTCAGAAGCATCTGAAGCAATCTCAGTCTAAAAACTAAAGGGAACGATACAACTTTTTTGCCTGCAGGTATTTTCTTCTGACAACTTTTCTCTATTAATGTAAAATGTATCTATCTCAACTCTCAATACTTGACTAAGTGAATGTCCTGGAATGTTAAGGCGATATTTTGCTCTTTCTTAACTGGAAGTTGCATTTACCATTTTAATTTCGATCAAATATTTACTATTTTTCTCTAGAATATAATCAATGATTAAGTTTTCGCAAAGCACCTCCTTCAACTCATCCCATTAGGAAGACAGCCTCTTTTCACGGACCCCTTAAATTTAATGTCTATTTCATTAGCAGTTAAACATGTATTTGTATTAAATTCTATTGATTTCATTCTTGGGAGGATTTAGCTGAACTTTTGGGGGGGCACATATTTCTTTATGTTTATTGATAAAACATTAACAAATGTCATGAAACAACCCAGCCTGAACATGCTGAAACAAAAGTGGGATAAATCTCCTAAGGAGAAGGGAAAGGAAATCCAGCTTTTCAGAACTTCTAGATGGTCTAGGGGTTGATGACTGAAAGAGGACAGACCAGAAAATGTTCTTATCTTGGGGTAAAACTGTAAGTATGATTGTTTTTTCAGCCCTAAAATTTTGTCAAGTGTCGCTGCATGAAAAATTCAGAGAGATGCTATGAATGATTTGCCCCAGAGAGATGTACAGAAAACAGGAAAGAGGAGGGACTGGGCGGGGGTGTGAGGGTGAGTCTGAGGACGTGCCCCAGACGCGTGGTGGAGAATATAAGGGTTCAGGGATGCTTCGGAAATTAAATCGCTTGCTTTCTCTGCATGAGTGTTGCCATAAATTTAAAACATTGATATAACTTATTTACAAAACAGGAACAGACTCACAGATTCTGAAAACAGACTTACGGTCCCCAAAGGAGGGAAGCGTCAGGGGTAGGGAGGGATAAATTAGGAGTCTGGGATTAATATATACACACTACTGTGTATGACATAGATGATCAACGAGGACCTGCTGCACAGCACAGGGGACTCTGCTCAGTATTCTGTAATGACCTGTACGGGAAAAGAATCTGAAAAACCAATTTGTACCTGTAGAACTGAATCACTGTGCTGTACACCTAAAACTAGCACAGCGTTGTAAGTCACCTATACCCCGATAAAACTTTAAAAAGTTGTTTCTGAAGAAAGGAAAGTGCTTTCTGAGAGGCACTCTGTCTTTCCCGATTCATACACGCCACACTCGAGTGGACACTAGGCCTTTATCCGCCAGTGACCATCCGGCGGGCCGACACACGAGCGCTGCACGACCACGAGGTCTCGGCACCAGACTGGGCCCGGGGCTGTGGTGAGTGGCCCTCGTCCTGCTGGAGCCGAGCGCCCAGCGCAGAGGTGACGGCCGTCACCACGCCCGTGTGCCCACGGCCGGGAGAGAGTCCGAGCCCACAAGGGGGCAGAAAGGGTGGAGCGGAAGGCAGTCCTGGGAGGCGGCCGTGGCCAGCGCAGTACTCCTCGGGGCAGAGGCGTCAGGTCGCAGGGGTAGCGGAGGAGCGAGGCTGGGGTGCCCGCGGGGCGGAGGCACGAGCTTGCCGAGGCAGTGGGTCGGGAGCCTCGCAAGCCTGGGGGAACCCGGGACCCGGGGTGGGGGGGAAAGCCGGCGCTGGGTGCGCGGGAGAAGCGGCGGGAGGGCGAGCCTGCGGGCGACGCCGCTCAGCGTCAGGACACAGAGGGCGCCCCCCGCGCGAGGGGAAGGGCCGAGCCAAGGGGACGCGAGGCCGGGCGACAGGCCGCCTGCGGCGACGAGCGACGAGCGGGAAGGAGGTGAGCGGGAAGGAGGTCGGGGCCGCTACCGCGTCCGGGAGCGCCTGGAAGGGGCCCGGGCACGCCTCGCTGTCTGGACGCGATGAGTTTCAGGTTCCTGCAGGCTACGCCGAGCTGTGTGTGGAGGACCAGGGCACTTCCAGAAAGGTCTGGAATGCAGTGAGACCGGGGACGTGGGGTAGGGACAGGACGCTCCACGTCCAGGCGGCAGCGGGGGCGGAGGCCGCGTGCGTCACCCGGCCGAACCAGAAGAGGGTGGAAGAGTTCCCGAGGATGGACGGGATTCGAGGGCAAGAGGGACACACAGGGCCGAGCGTCGGGTGCTGCAGGGGCCGCAGAGTGAGGGCAGGGGTCCGAGGGCTGAGCAACGAGGGCGCCGCCAGCAACACAAGGAGCGGTTTCCGTGAGGGGCCGGGACCCAAGTCAGCCTGTAAAGCGAGAGGAAGCGCGCGGGCGCGGAGCGCAGACAGCGGCTCGAGGGGCCGGGCTCGAGAGCGGGGATTCAGCGGGGCTGCATCCGAGCACCCCTCCACTCTCACTGGATCGGGTCTTTGAACTCAGGATTGAACAGTTACACATACGCAGGGCTTAGTAAATGGAAGCACTGTCCTAAACGCTGTTCGAGCAGTAATCATTTAATTCTCACAGCAATTCCTGCTCATCTTTCATAACTTCCATTTTGTGAAATGAGGCAACTGGGGCCCAGAGAGCCCGGAGAGTAACGTGTTTGAGGTCCCACGGTTCCTGAACGGTAAGAGCAGGATTTGAACCCGGGCAGTCTTGGCTCCAGAACCCACGTTATTAAGCCCTGCACGTCTCTGAAACGCAACACAGGCAAGCACACCTAAGAGGATGCTTTGAGCCTCAGAAAAATGAAACAGTGGGAACAAAAAGATGGGGTTTCGGGTAACACTTCACAGTTCGGCAAAGGTTGAAAAAATTACTCCAAGGGACCCCAGAGCCTGCCATTTTCAGTCCACTGTTAGCGTCCTTCCAGAAATAAAGAAGGCTGCTGTACTGACTTCGTTCACTGATCACTGGAATCATACAAATAAAGCCATGTGAACGACACGGATTCTCAAAATGATCGGTTTCCTCTTGGAAAACGAATTCTTCGGTCTTCGCACAAACCAATCGTGGGGTGTCTGCCGAAGCTCCACGTCTATGAGGCTGTGAGAGACCGTGATTCACCGTTTCCCTCCTTCGAAACGCTCTTTAAGTTAGGTAACGTGCTTTTAGAAAGTTGCTTTTCAAATCACGACCTCTATTCTAAATTGGCCTTAAACATGTTGATTCCAAGAACAACTAGTGATAATTGTAAAAAGTCACAGCAAGCAACAAAGCCAACGACAGAAGGAAACGTTTCTCCAACCGTCCAGACAAGCAATGCCTTCGCCGAGCCCCAGTCTAAAAGCCAAAGGGAAGTTCTGCTTGAGTCACAGGAACCGCATCAGGTCGTGAGGAAGAGGCTTCGTCCATTTCGACAGCTCACATATATTTTAAAGTAAAATACATTTTACTTTATTTCCATTCTCATGTGTGTTTGAATACATGGAGCACAAGGGCAAGACCAAAGACGTGGGAGCCTTGGGTTCGAGGCTTGAAGCTGCCAACAGCTACGTGAAAAGGACCGTGCACGTCCCCTCAGGTGGGCTCAGGATTTTTATCTGTGAGATGGGATGAGCATGGGAGGTGGGGGAGCCAGTTCTCTAAGAGTCTTTTCAACTTTAAGATACTATTGATCCATGAGGTATAGTGGGACTGCGATTTTAGCTGATATAAAACGCAAGTTTCACAGGAATCCACTATATTTAATACTTTGCTCATCAAACTTTGTTAAGAATAAAGGGAGGATGGAGGAGAACAGGAAGATGGTGAGCTTGAGTGGAAAACTGCTATCAGAAGAAAAGAAATCGGAATAAAAACTCAGCTAGAGAAAAGGTGACTCAGGATCTGATAGACAAGACTGTAATTTGAAGTGACCAGCGCTCAGGATCAGTGTTAACGAAAAAGCACCAGGCCAAGAAGGGAAGGTGGACTTGTCAGCAAGGCTGAGACAGGGCCGCAGCAAATTTGCTCACGTGGCGGAAGACCCGCTCTCTAGGCTGGGAGGGACTGCAGGTCAAGTGTACACCTCTGGCCTCTGCAGTTCAGCACAACTACCTCATAGTTCATCTTAGCTACACGTTGTGTTCAAGGAAGAAGACGTGCCTGGTCAGATGTAGAACACGAACCATCTTGTGAGGTTCATCCTGAACTTGCTCCACATTCTAACAGGAGTCCAAACTGTTTCTGCATCCTTTTCCCCTGGGAGACGTGAACTTAAAACAAGGTGCTGTTTATTGAGTATATACCAAAGAAGAAATCAGGCCAGACTCAGACTCTGTAAACAAGGATCTGCAGATACGATTTAAAAATAAAAGGAGGGACTTCCCTGGTGGCTCAGTGGTTGGGAGTCCGCCTGCCAATGCAGTGTTCGAGCCCTGGTCCGGGAAGATCCCACGTACCACGGAGCAACTAAGCCCGTGGGCCACAACTACTGAGCCTGCGCTCTAGAGCCTGCCAGCCACAACTACTGAGCCTGCCCGCCTAGAGCCCGTGCTCCGCAACAGGAGAGGCCACCGCAATGAGAAGCCCGTGCACTGCAGCGAAGAGTAGCCCCCACTCGCCCCAACTAGAGAAAGCCCACGCGCAGCAATGAAGACGCAACGCAGCCAAAAAAATAAATAGAAAATAAAAAATAAAATAAAATAAAAGGAAACTAGATAAGCCAGCTTGGAAGATAGAAAAGTAAGTAAATATATCTCTCTGAGGAATACCGATATTCCTAACCAATATTCCAAATACTGCTAACACTTGAAATAGTTGGCTTTTTAAGCAACAATGAAATACTACTGACAAAAATGATTCACTGCAGGAGAACCAGCAAGTCCAACTGTGATCTGGTCTGAGCTTGCTAGGAAGACAAGTTCACCGCGAAGAACTTGAGAAGGACCCGGTTGCCTGGATGAGGAAATGCAGGCTAGCATCGCTTTTGAACTTGGAATGAATCTGCCCCAAGGAATGGCAAGAATATAAGATGGGAAAAGAGCAATGGGGAAGAAAAGAAAAAGTAACGCTGTTGCTAAGAACGCTGCTGCTTTGTTTCATGAACTGGTCTATTTGTTTTGGCTGCGACCAAACTCAAGAATGTTCTCTGCATATTCCACAGCGCAGTTTATCCACATCAAAGGAACAATCTCTCCTTTCATCATTATTTACACATAAAAATAATGCAATTTGTGGTGCGTGTAAGATGTTACTTCTTAAAAACCTCTCGAGTCTAATTTATTAATTGCTTGAGATTTAAAGTTAAACAAGGGTGAGATGCAAATCATATGTTACTCTGGAATATTTTACCACCAAATCTTGGTTTATTAATGAGACGCTGAGCAGCCATGTGAATATTTATTTAGGTGGTTAGAGGGCTTTCTGAAGGGTCCTGGAGCAAGTGACAGAAACATAAAAGCAAAAGGGTCCTGCCTCTCAAAAAACATGGGGGCTGTGTCTTTGTTTTTAATTCTACTCTTTCCTCTGTGCTTCCAACATTAAAGCATTCCTGTAACCCACCAACCAGCCCAGATCCCTTCGCTCCAAACCTCTACTTTTAGCTGCTACTACTGCTGCTATGATAGCAAAAGACTCCTATTGACATCCCTGGAAATGACATTTTGGTCTTTTTTGATGGCATGACAGCATCACATGAATTTTTTCCAATTATATGCATTTGGAAAATATAATCTATGTATAAAAACTAGGTTTATCTTCATTAATTTATTGATTTGATTTGGCGCAGTGGTTGAGAGTCCGCCTGCCGATGCGGGGAACACGGGTTCGTGCCCCGGTCCGGGAAGATCCCACGTGCCGCGGAGCGGCTGGGCCCGTGAGCCATGGCCGCTGGGCCTGCGCGTCCGGAGCCTGTGCTCCGCCACGGGAGGGGCCACGACAGTGAGAGGCCCGCGTACCGCAAAAAAAAAAAAAAAAAAAAAAGGGTACCTGTATCTCAGCCTGTCCGTGTCAGTGTAGGATCACGTAAACCACAGTAACAAATACGTATGAATCACTCCCCCTCTTCCACGGTGGCCCAACCTTGAAGCTGCTGGTCCCACCCCTGAAGACACCACCAGCTCTACTCCTCAGGCCCCTAAATTACCGTCTATGTCTCCCCTCCCCACTTCCTGCTCTAGATGCTAAGTCCTTCCTGGTCCTTCAAGTGAGATGAGCTCATCTAATTGTTGGGAAGAAAGTCTCTGATGAAACAATTTCACATTACAGCATGAACTTCTTCAAGTGGTTCAAGGTGTTAACACATCAAGGACCTCTGCATCTTCAGAGAGGAGTTTGCTAACCCAAAGGCTTAGGTATCTGATTGCAGACTGTGTGTGTGTGTGTGTGTGTGTGTGTGTGTGTGGATCCCTTCTTTTAACTGCAGGCTTGGTGCTAATGTGCTTAAAGCTGCCTTAAAATACAATAACAGACATAAAATTCAGCATATAATAATTCGAGATTATATTCTTTAAGTCAACTAAGTCTTTATTTTTGGGTGCCCAGTACTGCGGGTGCGATGCAGAAACCAGAAACAAGAAGAGGATCACTAAGCATTAATGGCAGAACCTCATGAAAGTATAAGGCTCCCCAGGGACAGGGGCAGTCAGAGAAACTCCCCAGAGGAGGCAGGGAGGGCCCCGAGATGGCCTTGGTGACCTCAACAAGGCTGAGGACAGACGAAGAGGCTGCAGTGAGCACGAGTGAAGGCAGGACGCGGCACTGCCGTGAACCTGAGGACAGCGAGAAGTCCAGCTTGGCTAGAACAGAACATACATGCTGAGGAATGCTGAGAAACCTGGACGGGCTCTGAAAGCCGGGCGCAAGAGAGTGACCTTGTCGTTAAAAGAGATCCTTTAAATTCAGTTTAGTAATATGACATTGTAAGAAATGAAAACATCATCAGAAGACATAAAATGAAAAATAAAAAGTCCCATTTCTCCAAAATAACCAGTTACCCACGTCTGAGATGCATCCCGGCAACTTTAGATGTACACAGCATTCTGCATTCGTTTCACTTACTAATGTCGGCAATCCTGTCTCACTTTCACAGAGGTCTACTTCACTCTTTTAAAATGGCCTCATACTATTTCATTGCTTGCATGGACCATAATTTATTTTCCCCTAGCTTTTTGCTCAAATGGCGCTACAAAGATATCGCAGAGCCTGGCAACTAGATCCACGGGACACATTCCTGTGAGTGGAACCAAAGTTCAAAGGTTCTGTGCACTTGAAGTGGCAGCGCATTCCCCCACACTGACCTCCGAAGAGGCTGCACGGATTTAAACCTCCAGTAACGCTGCTGCATCACGGGCTGGTTTTTCAGGTTCAAAATTTATGCCCATCAAGTGGCAGCCAGGCCCTTCCGAACTTTGCAGTTTCGTTACATCTTTAAATGAGGAATGAGAGTAAGCGCGCTTTCCCATATTTACTGGATATTACTTTTTGTCTGTGAGTTCTGTGTTCATATCCTTTGCTCTTTTGGTCCACTGGCTGGTTAGTGTTTTTGTATTGATTTCTAAGCACTCTTTGTACGGCAGGGAAATCGGTGATTTAAGATTTCTCTGGCAGAGTTCTTCATGCTGGACCGGAGCTGAGAGTTTTTGGCAGGGACACCAGCTGAGGGAGACTGTTTTAAATCAATCGCAAGTTGAGAAGGGCTCTGAACAGGGTCCTATCAGAGGAATAAGAAATACATTTTAGGACTCTGGTGATACACTTGAGATAAACGGGGATGAAGGAAAGAAAGGACAAAGACGGGCCCAAAGTTTCTAACAGGAAACAGAAAGACTGGGGGTAACCCTGATAGACTGCAAAGAAGAGCCAATTTGGAAGGGAAGATGCTAACTGCATGTTGCAATTACTGAGTGTGAAACAGTGGTGCCTTCTCCGAAAGAAGACGATTTACAGGCAGTGGGAGACGCGCGGCCCAACCAGGAATCAGGCAAGGGGTCTGGGAAGCATCTCTATAGAAGTGACAGCTCAAGTCACAGGGGAGATGAGCTCACTGTGCGGGGAAAAGGAGAAGCAAAGCCCAGGACACGGACTTAAGGACACCCACGAGGAGGGAGAGAGACCAGCAGAGGAGACAAGCCAAGAGAAGAGTGAGTTTCTACAGCAGGGGTGAGCAAACAGTGGCCAGTGGGCCGTATCTGCCACCTGGCCCATCTTCCTAAATAAAGTTTTATTGGAACATAGCCTCGCCCACTTGTTGATCAACTGTCTAAGGCTGCTTCCACACCACAACAGCAAGAGCTGGGTAGCTGTGACAGAGACCTTATGGCCCACAAAACCTAGAATATTTACTATCCAGCCCTTTTACAGAAAAAGTTTTCCAAGCCTTGCTCTAGAAGGAACGTTGGTCAATTCGGTCAAACGCTGCATGGAGTTGGAGGATGATTAGAAGTGGGGAAACAGCACCCAGTTTAGACGAGAGTTAGCAGGTTACTTTGAAGACTGTGGCATTGGGATTAGAAAAGGGGCTTTAAGGGAACATTTGGTAGAGCTGACTCATATACATCAGAGAGAGCAGAGCACGAGGTTGGCGGGTAGCTAGAAAGCGTACCAAGGAGGGTGGTGAAACGCAGTCCATCCACCCATCTGTCCTTACACCCCTTGTATTGGGAAGGCAGACGGTCCTCATGACCGGGGGACCAGAGCTGGAAGCAGGGGGAGGGGACCATGGCAGCTGAAGGCTGGTGAAAGTTTAATAACGCTGGGAAAAGCTGGCTCTCAAGAAGCATTTGCAGCAGTGTGCCCCGATTTCCACGGTGCACGTGCCCCAGCTGGCAGTACTCCTGGTAATGTACCAACGGGCTCCTTCAAGCCAGCATACCAACTGGGTGATGCTGTCACCAGCGCCGAGGCCTAGGGAGACATGAGCAGCGTGTGGAATCCTTTCCCAGGAAGTCCTGGGAAGCAAGAGGTAATGTCATGGCAGGTGGAAGGAAAAGGCACGAACTTCAATACTGGGAAGTGGTGACAGAGAGGCTGGCTGAGTCACCAGGCACGGAACAGGAGCTCAGCTTCTGCCAGAGGGAAAGAGCCATTTGTGGTGAGACATGGCCAGATTTTTAAAATAAAATTAGCTTAATATATTAAAGTCATTATCAAGTCTTCTAATAATTAGGATCCTATATAACCCAGCGCTTCTGAATATACACATGTATGTAAATATATACAACTACCTGTATAAACACCTACGTATACATGGTAATCATTCAGTCACTTTAGTTGTTGCTGCCTACGTAATGATGAAATTATATATTTCAGTCCATCATACTGACATTGAAATGGCTTCTGATACAGTTCAGAATTATTAAAGATGAAAATATTTCCAAATAGTTATTTGTTAATTTTTTATACATTAAAGAACCTGAACGATACATCTATATTCCAATGTCTGATTAGCCGAAGCCATTCGTATACTGGACGGGGCGGTAATTAAACTAACCGCGCAGAGTCGCCTAGTGACTCTACTCCTGAAGGGAGTGCCGTCCGCGCCGCCAGGGCGGGAGGAACCTGTCTCACCTGCACGCCTTCAGTCGCCCCCACTCAGTCACGCGCTCAGCCATCCACAGCCCTACTCCATTCCTTAGTACACACAGGCGAGGTCCCAGGGGCTAAAGGCATTTTTCGTAGTGCTGAAGGTTTTTTTCCCACTGAACAAATAATCTTCAACTGGTCTTTAAATAAAACAAAATCTGCCAGAGAGCAGACCTGGAGGAAAGGCGGGGGCAGAGCACTGGGGGGACCGTGCGTTTCTTCTCCGCTCACGCACTGCCACTGCGCCCCCTTGCTCTAGCAGCAGGTCATAGTTCACGGCCTCCCTGTACTCAAGCCCGTCTTCTGCAGTACCCTTCCTGGACAATGGCACTCATGCTTCATGCTGCCGTGACTGAATGGCTGTCTTCCTTTCTGAGTGAGCAGGCAAGCCTTCTTGGGTGGGATGGAAAATACATCTCTCTTCTTAGCGTTATTCATTCCGATTCTGCGCCCTCCACGCCCTTAGGACGTGCAGGCAGGGGGGACGACAATTAAATAACGAGCGAGCGGGTCCCAAACAAAGCCATGTGATGCTAGGCACTGAGCTTCCTCTGTTTCCCAACGCTCCTGAAACCCCACAATGAGGTCTGTAATTTTATGCTTTGAGAAATGGATTCCTGTAAGCTGTTAGCACAGTGAGAATTGCCCAATCTTATGAAATGTTCTTTTTTCCCTCCCTCAAGCCCTTCGGGTAACACAGACCAGATTTCTAGATGTCCTACTGGCAGCCGACCTTTTCTCGTGAACTCTAGTCAGTGGCCAAGGGAGAGGAGCGTCCGTGCTTTAGAATCTCTTTTCTGGGCCTGCAAGCAAAAATTTGATGACATTTCTCCTTGATATGAAATCTCTGCTCGGACATCTGGCTTCACAGTGAGGAACTTTCAATACACCAGCTTCAAAGAAAGGGCTTAGCCGTGGTGGGGCATGATGCCAGAGGAATGTTCCCCGGTCTTTCCATACAACTATTTCTATCAGTTTCCCCCCCATGAACTTCTGGGAGTTCAGCAGAGAGCAGTCACTGCCGAGCAGATGACTTGGCTTTGGGGTACAGCCTGGTGGGACCTCCCACTGGAGTGCTGGAGTACAGAAATTATGTGTAAACAAGGTGTAGGGTATTTTATTGGAGTCTGCCTATTGGGCAAAATATATTACTGTTACCGCAAGCCAGTTACTTCTGCATATCTGCTATAGCATCACAAAATATTTACAAGTTTGCTGCCATCAATTAAATGAGAATAAAGTGACATGATTAGTTTCCAGAGCCTTGATTTATGTGGTAACATCATTCAGTTACTCAGTATATTTCTAGAACTTCCACTAAGCCATGAACTTCAATAAGTGGTTGCTCTCAAGAGGCTGAGAGTCTACTTGGTGATAAAGAGAAAGAATCAAATACAGGTCACAATCTCCTCTTCTCAGTCCCCAAATCCTCCTCAAATCATGAATTGTTTTTGAAAGGCTGCGGTTAACTTGTGAAGCAACAAAACCTGACTGACGCTGTGAGGGTGTTCAGAGTTCCTATTTGTCCCGTTTGGGGGATTCACATGCACCACTCTGCACGTGAGTCTGGGTGCAGCGTGTTGTCCCAGACGCACCTGGAGATAAAGACAAGCACTATGCCACCTCCCTAGACCTGCAGATGCTGATTTGCAAAACACATTCTAGGTTTTGGATAAGGGGTTGGGGACCACCATTACAGTGCAGAGAAAACTTCAGTAGAGGAAGGAGCAAAGCTGGCATGGGCTTCTCACTCAGACACCTCACAGAAAGATGACATTGAAATCTTAAGAGAAAGGACTCTACAGGGAGCTCGTGTGATCACAGAGAGCGTGAAGGTTGAGGGCTGGCTGTTGATACAGTGGAGAGAAGGGCCACATCTAGACAAGTGGTTCTCAAAGTTTTGGGTCTCTGGACCCCTTTACACTCTTAAAAAATCAAGAACCCCGAAGAGGTTTTGTTTATGTGGGTTATATCTACTGATATTCACTATATTAGAAATTAAAATTAACAACTATTAAAACATTTATGTATTAATTCATTTAAAAATACCAGTAATAAACCCATTATGTATGAACCTAAACATATATTTTAAAAATAAAAGTAACTACTTTTCCAAAGCAAGAAAAAATTAGCGAGGAGCGTGGCTGTGTTTTATACTTTTGCAAATCTTTAACGCCTGGCTTAGTAGAAGGAGCTCGGTTCTCATCTCTGCTTCTGCATTCAGTCTCTTACGAGACGTTGCTTTGGCTGAAGTATAGGAAGACAATCTAGTCTCACATGGGTAAGCAGTTGAAAAGGGAGGGGTCCTTTAGTAACCTTTCAGAAGACTGTGGATATTCCTTGTGACTACATCAAAAATTGACAAGCGGTAGTTTCTTAAAAATGTTATTAGCTGCCATGTGGAATCTGAAACTCTATCAGTAAACTCTGTGTACTGTGAACATTAAAATCCACTGGTCCACTTTGTTTTTTGAGTGCGTCTTTCACCTATGCGTGATTCTGTAACAACAGTGATTTGGAAAACACTGGTTCAGAGTTTTATAAAAATCTTCCAAATGTTGATACACTTCACTAATTCTTCCCTGTTTCTTCCCGTGCACATCATTAGTAATACCACTGATCTCATCGGAAAAGTCTTCAAGTACTGGGAAGCTGTCAAGCTTGCAGTGATGGTATAAGTTTTCCAAATTCCTAATTTTTGCTTGAAAGCTCAAATTTTATCATTAGCAACAATATAGTCAGTTGCTATCCTTGAAGCATCAGACGCACTTCCTTCATTTTCAAGAAAACCTCTGCCAGGCAGTCAGAACAGAATATGCGGAGTTTGCCTTTCAATCGTCCTTCCAAGTGACTAGAGTTCAGCTCACACTCAAACAAATGCAGAACTGCTTCTCCTCAAGACAACCATCCGACTTCAGTATGCAGCAGGAGCGCTTTATGTGTACTTCCTATTAATATTAGAAGATGTGTTCTCAGGGCTTGGGATTTAATAAAATTAATACTATGTGTTTCAGTTTTTCTTAAAGCACAAGTGTGTGGTGGTGAAGAAAATGACTACCCATGCAGTTCAGTGTCAATGCCATGTCTCATGATCAAACGCCAGCAGCTTTATCCTCCACTGCTTTTATGCCATCAGTGCAAATGTGAACACAGTGAAAAAGGCATCTGATGTCTTTGTCCTATTATGAAAGTAGTTTTGACCTGGTGGAGCCCCTGAAAAGATCTCAGGGGCCCACAGGGGTCAGGGGTCTGAGGACAACACCTTGAGAACCACTGGTTTAGGTGGTGAAGTGTTTCATACGCCATGCTACAAGGGTAGACTTCATCCCGTAGGCAATGGAAAGTCACCGATGGATTTTAAGAAGCAAACCACATACTCATATCTGTGTTGTAGAAAGATCCCTTTATGGGACTTCCCTGGTGGTCCAGCGGGAAGGAATCCATCTTCCAACGCAGGGGACATGGGTTAGATCCCTGGTCAAGGAACTAAGACCCCACGTGCCGTGGGGCAACTAAGCCCATGTGCCACAACTACTGAGCTCGCACGCCTCAACAAGAGAGCCTGCATGCTGCAAACTACAAAGCCCACACGCCCTGGAGCCCACGCACCACAACTAGAGAGAAGCTTGCACGCCACAACTAGGGAGAAGCTTGCAGCCACAACTAGAGAGAAGCCCACGCGCCACAACTAAGAGCCCGCGTGCTGCAACTAAGAGCCCACGTGCCACAGCTAAGACCTGATGCAGCAAAAAAATAAATATAAAAAAGAAAGGTCACTTTATCAACAGTTTGAGGGACAGATTTGAGAGGGGCAAGCTACTGGCAGTGATTCTGCAAAAAAGGGATTGTAACAGGCAAAGTCAAAGACATGAAGGTCTAAGAAGGTAGGAGCTAGTGATTGAGGGATGGGGTGTGCATTTGGAAATATGCAGACGTTATTCTAGGAACTGACCTTGGGGAGGGAGGGAGGCAAAGAATTCATTCAAGGGGGCTTCCAGAATCTGACTTGAGTGACTGAGTGGATGATGGTGGTACTTTAATTGTTATAATCAGTACAAGAAGAACAGGTTGGGGTGAGAGAAGAGTGGGAGGAAGATAAAGTCAGTTTATGGTGTATGTAGTTTGAACAGCCTGAGGGTCCTCCAAGTGAAACTGTGCAACAGTACGTAAAAATGTGGACTGACCGCCTGCCAGTTCAGGGGACATAGGTTCCCTGGTCTGGGAAGATCCCACATGCCGCGGAGCAACTAAGCCCATGCGCTACAACTACTGAGCCTGTGCTCTAGAGCCCGCGAGCCACAACTACTGAAGCCCGTGTGCCTAGAGCCCACGCTCCACAACAAGAGAAGCCACTGCAATGAGAAACCCAGGCACCACAACGAAGAGTAGCCCCCGCTCACCGCAACTAGAGAGAGCCTGCATGCAGCAATGAAGACCCAATGCAGCCATAAATAAATAAATAAATAAAAATAAAATTTCCATCCTGTTAAAAAAAAATGTGGATTGAGAGCTCAGAAGAAGTCTGGGTGGAGGTGGAGATTCAAAATTCATTTGCGTGGAAGTTTACATGAGGGGCTGGGATTGTCCAGGGACAGCACATACAAAGAAAACAGAAGAGGCTTTGCTTAACACCAATATTTGAGTGTCAAAAAGAGGAAAAGGAGACAGGGGATGGGAGAAACGGTTTCAGGATGGTTGGTGAACTGGGAAAGCACTGCCATGGAGCTAAGGCAGTTTTCAGAGCCTGTTTACTGGCAGATTAAATCACTGTTCATAGATGCTCATGGTCTCAGACTAGAGAGGGTATATGATTTCCCTGCCCCACTGATGTGGATGGAAATGAAGCTGAGGCTGCAGGGACTTTTCTCCTGCTCATGTTTTGCCCTCCTGTAATCCACCATGAGGAGGACACCCAGGCAGCTACTAGTCCAAGGAGATTGTACAGACAAGTAGAGCAGGCCTGAGCCCAATCTAAAGCCTGGAGTCAAAGCACACGAATGGTCCATAGATATGTTTTAAGAAAAACAAATGTGTGTTATGACAAGTCACTGAACTTGGGGGATCGTTTGTTACACAGCATTGTGGCAACTGCTGACTAACACAGGTTCCTTGTTAAGTGTTATTAAGGAGTCAAACAGGCTTCTAAGGTCACAAAGGAGACTGAATTTCCCTCTCCCAACACCAAATGAAGCGAGTAAATATGAGTAAAAATGAGCAGAAAAGCACTAAGGCACTGAGATAGGGTAGTAAGGTGGACATAATGGGAAAAAACCCTCAAGGGCTTGTGGTGAAGGAAACAAACATGACTCTGGAGACACTACAGCATTTCAGTGACTTGACTTCAGGATCTGCCCATGTCCCCAAATTGCTACTTTGTTAGGGTTAACAAAGCCCCAGGACTTCCCACTAATACCACCAACTTTGAAGACAAGGACACTGTGTGGGTAGCCACAGCTTTCTCCTCTTCTGGCTGTGGAATGGGTGGGAAAACAGGTAGAAGTCAGGGCTGTCTACCACTGAGGAAAGTGAAGGTGTCCAGCCTTCAGGACGACACACCAAGTTGGGATAATCCAACCCCCAATGGATACTGTGATGCACCCCCCCACCCCATTAAGGTAGTGCGAACTCAGCAACTGAACAGTCAGCCCAACCAGACTGCAGGCACGTCTCTACTCCAGCTCATCCTCCCCTTCCCTCGGGTTCCAGAAAACACAGAGACACTACAAATAAGTGTTACTGGTGCAGGGGAGATGCGCTGTGTTTCAGAAACATTTGATATGGGACGTTGAACGTTTAGAGGGACCTGGTTAACTGCTGAATGTATCCTGGTTAATCTATTAAACTTACCAGATAAAGAAAGACTGCTCCAGGAATCCCCCAGAAAATGCAAATCACTGACGTGGGGGAAAGCTCAAACCTTGCTCAGCCTTCTCCACAGCAATGTTAACTGCTAGATGAGCCATGTCTAAGTTCTCAGGCGAAACAATGAAAACAAGTATATTGTGCCATCTAACGTGTCATTCAAACATACAGGTCACTGGCAGACATTCTTTTTTTTTTTTTTGCAGTAAGCGGGCCTCTCACTGCTGTGGCCTCTCCCGTTGCGGAGCACAGGCTCAGGACGCGCAGGCTCAGCGGCCATGGCTCACGGGCCCAGCTGCGCCGCGGCATGTGGGATCTTCCCGGACCGGGACACGAACCCACGTCCCCTGCATCGGCAGGCGGACTCTCAACCACTGCGCCACCAGGGAAGCCCAGTACCATGAATCTTGAAGGAACTACTTGACCATGAAATCCAGCCAATTAAGAACCACATCAAAGTAAAACCTTCGGGAATGGAAGTGCAAAAGGCTGGGGTATAAAAGGCCTAGTGGTAAGCACCATGTCGTTCATGTCCTTTAAAGACAGCATGGGTATTAAACTAAGGGTTATGGTTAAAGACAAACTGTGAATATCGTAAACCCAGAGGCTGTAAAGATACAGCACAACCCCAGGCAGGAGGTGGTGAGGGGGCGTAATGGGAACGACTGTGAGTGTTCTAACCTACTCAGCTTTCAGCCCCGAATCAAATTCTGCCCAAAAGTTTAACAATTCCTCCCGTTTTAGTCTAGCTTCTTTCATCAGCTGAATTTAAGTAAAATTAACTTGAGATTTTTCTAAAACTAAAAAAATACCGGATCTAGAGTATTAACCCATTCTGTACGTCTCTCTGGCTTTCCTTCTCTTTTCTCCTTATATGTAGTCGGATATCTGAAATGATGCTCATCTTAATGCCAAGATGGCTATTTCTGGGTGATGAAATCTGTGGTGACTTTAAATATTTTTACCTTTCTGGCTCGCTGCATTTTGAATTATTTACGAGCATATGCCATTATCCATTTTTTACAAAAATAGAGTAGATTGTCTTTAAAAATATGCCCTGATTAGTTAATGACCAATGTTGATTCTGGGTGGTAGGAATATAGACACAGGTTTTCCCCTGTACCGTTTTGTGCAGGTGAGGGGTAAGAGGAGATGGCGCTGGACGCTGGGCACAGACCACTGCTGGGGATCTACGTGGCCTCACAACCTCTTCCCCTCGCCCCTCTGAGAGGTGGTGACCGTCTCCCCTCCCCCTGGCTCGGGGCTGGCCCTGGGACCTGGCTTGACCGACAGAATGCGGTGGGAGCGCCACTGTGAGCCTCCTACGGTAGCCGTAAGGGAGGCGCAGGTCTGCCCTCACCGACTTGAACCCCACTCTAAACAGCAGCTTCCACGTACAACCCCCTATGCTACCCATTGAGCAGAAGACCCGCCCAGTCCAACCCTGCCCACATCTCTGATCCACAGAGTCGTGGGCACATAACAGAGCTGTGGCTTTAAACTGCCCAGTTTTGGGGTGATTTGTTCTACAGCAGAGAGAGCTCTTCTTAGAAGCTTGACTCAGCAGGTGAGGAGTGGGCTAAAGCAGGAAGTAAGTGATGAAGACCCTTTGCTCTCGAGGTCGGGTGCACCGCGGCACGAAAGAGGCGCTCGCGGGACCGGGCTGCTTCTGCTCTAACTCCTTCTGCGCCCCAGGAATTCCATTCTGTGAGAGGCCTCGCTTCTGAGCCACAAGGCTCCTGCCTGCTGTGAGTCTCGGCTGCGTGATTCCCTTATGACCACTGGGTTCCTCTGGGCTAACGAAGGCTCTTCCTTTTCTACCAGACACTTTTTATTGTCTCTTATTGTAAAACTGTTGTTATAACTTGAAGTATAGAGCTAAGATAAAAGAAGAAAATTACCACAAATTCCACCACTCAGAGATATAACCACGAGTAAAATTCCGATGTGTAATTCCAGTCTTTTTTTCTCTTTATATGTACTTTTTTTGGGCAAAGATGACCTCGTATGTACCTACTGTCTTGTAAACTGCACTTTCATTGACAACTGTCTTGCGAACATCTTCAAGACCCCTAAATATCCTTCTCCAGCATCGCTTTCAATATTGCTTAGTTTTCAGCTGATGTGCTACGGTGGAGAAGAAAGTATAGCAAGGAGACCGAAAATGCCGGTGCTGTGAATGCCTTTCCCATGACGGGAGATCGATGAACAGGTATGAGAGAAATGAGTGAGTGCTAGAATGAGCATCTTTTTGGCTAGCTAAGGCTCCGTGCAAGTTTTTAACTGCCACGTAGGGCGAATTCTGGAAATGCGTCAAAGCCTAGGCACGTCTCTCGGGCAATGTAATAATGGTAGGTATTGCCAAATTATTCTCCGGAGATGTTTTATCGTGTCGCATTACCCCAGACCGGTGGCCCTTTAATTGGGTTTCAGCGGCCTCCACTCGATACCTCCGTTTTCTCTGAAGACTGACTTTAATGAAAGGGCTCCTTACCCACGGGAACACTGAGGCCCCCGCCGAGTGAGCGCTGGGCCTTCTGTGCACTCTGTCCTCCACCCAGGAAGTGGGGTGAGGCACACTTCATCACGAGCACACACACTGTTCTTACAGCGAATATTTAAACACAGGAAGACCTAATACTGCAAAGTATCAGGTCCATACGAGCTTACTTGAATGTACATGTAGGCAAATGTACCTGGTCTCAGAAAACCAAATACAAGCCTCGGGGTGACTCTGTCTCTCTCTGAGTATCTCTATCCCTCCATGTATCTGCGTGTACAAAACACTCACACACAATTAGAATGTCCAGATCAAACAGCTGTTGCAAAAGTGCTGTCATCATTCAGGCAGACAGGGAATCAGAGTGACGACACCCTGACTTGGTTACGCACTTGGTCACCAATTCACTTTCACAGACAATGTAGGTGCAGGGGTCTGGTGTAACGGTTAATAGCTGAGGCTGTCAGGTCAGAAGACCATGACTTGAACCTGGCTCTGACAGTTATCTGGCCATCTGACCTCTGGCTGGTTACTTCACCCCAGAGCCTCAGTTTTCCCATCTGTAAGATGGGGATGATAGAAACACTCTTCCTCGTAAAAATTACTCATAAAGCTTAAATGAGACAATGGAACGTGAGGTGAATGAAAATGTTTGGTAGAGAGCCTGGGACATACTACTTGTTGAAGAAATATCAGCTATTATTTCTATTATTTTTTGTGACACAGCCTAAAAAAAATCGTGCAAGGCAACAAGTGCTAATACATTAACTATCTGATATAGGTTAGTAACTATCTGATATAGGTTAGTAACTATCTGATATAGGTTAGTAAAAGAAAAAGTCATTCACTTTATCCATAATCTACGTGAGTGAATCAAAACTCAACTATATCTTATCTACATTGTGATTTTAATTATTTTCACGTACCTATGTTTTGGTCATTATATGTCATAAATATAATATAAATATATTTATGTACATATATATATATATATATATATATACTGCCATCTTTGAACTTCAACTTCAGTTTTTATGATTAGACAGTCTGTTGGAGATTAGGGTCAGAATGTTTTTCCCTTTTAACAGGTGAATGGATTAAAACTACAGAAAAATTAATTAAAAATAGGCAGTTATACTAATTACATTTCTTTCAAGATGTTTTTTTTTTTTTTTTTTTCAAGATGTTTTAATCTTTGAGAAACAGTACTGGAAACTCTGTTGTTATGAAGTAAATGAATGTTCCCCTTTTGCATATATTGGGATTCAATTACTTATTTAAAATGTGGAAATTACCTACCACTCGGTATCTGGGTATCAAGTGGAAAAGAAACTCACGTAAAATGAAATTTTTATATAGCAAAAGAATTTAAATAAAGTTGTAACTCAGTTCATGCAAAGCAAAACAGTTCTACAGATCAATGAGTACTTCCTCTGCATCTATAAATGAAGAGTTTCAAAGATTTGTAAAAATTACCAGAATATGAAAAAGAAACATCTTTTTTTGTCTCATCACACGTAGGGGGAGAAAACGCTCACAGATGGAAAAATACAGGAAAAATCTCATTAACGACAAAACAAGTCGTCACCTCTAAAGTGAGGAGGCTGGATATACTCGCCTCTAAGGTTTGGTCCATGTCTTAAGGTTTCCCTTGTATTCAGTGCTGTCCAGGCTTAAAGGGTATATACAACAAAGCAACTGACATTAACACTGACTTCTCCCTAAATTACTCAGATTGCCTACAATAGGCTAGAGAAAAGAAAGATGGAGGGATTAGGCAGAAAAAGGCAGTGACCCAAATGTCTCTTATTTTTCTTTGCTTTGTATGATCACATACTTCAAGCATTGTTATAACAAAGCAAAATCACTGAAAAATAATCTTTTGCTGGGAATTCTTTAAAAAGTGTTTTGTTCTCTTTTAAATCTTATTTATAAAGGTTTCCAGATGCTTATCCTCACAGATTAAACACAGCATGATGTAGACACTTACAAAAATATTCACTGCTATGAAGCCAAGAAGAAACTACTTTGAGATCTAACTGCCTATCACCTAAAGAATCGGGGTCCAGGGGATTTTCTGTTGCTATTAAAGGTGTGATCCTCTGAAGCCATTTGGAAACAACCTAGGTTCTCAGCAGCAACGCAGTACGGTGTCCAAGCACATCACATGGTTGGCATTCCAAACCTCCAACAGGTTCTTTCTCATTATGCGAATCCATAATGAAAGGATGTGGGCAGAGAACAGAATGTAAACTGGAAGCTGACTTCTGAATTCATTAGCCAGCAGTCCTTGGCTAACACAGTCATTCTAATTTCAAGAGACAGCTCCAGAGTGGTTCTCAAGAGAAAGGACAGGGTATTTTTCAAATATTTGTTCAATGTGAATGGACTGGGCTCGCCCAAAATGACTTTTTCCGCTGGCATGTGATCTTTTAGAGGGAAGGCAGCCTGAGTCACTGGCTACATCAAAGTTAGAGTCCAGTGAATGGATTACTGCAGGCTGTGTGAGCAAGCCAGATACCTGCATTCATCCGCCCACTGCTGGGGTTTCAGCCCTCCTTTTAATTACATTAAAGCAGCTGGTACCACTGGTTACTGGGGTCTCCAGATTACCTTGATTGCTCGGTCATTATCTCTAATCAGCTGCTTCTTCTCATCTTCAAACTTCTGTACAACGTCCTGGAGCTGCCTTTCTGCAGCGAGCCGCTGCTGGCTGCTCTCCTCTTTCAGAGAGGAGATGGTCGTCTGAAGCTCTGCTATGATCTAAAATGAAAACAGCATGCTGTAGCTTCAAATTCTTCAGTGAGAGGCCTCTATTTTATATGTATTTATGCTTCACCAAAGAATGGATTTGGCAAAACTCTAGTCCACAAACTAAATATTTTCAATTAATGTATCACACACACTAACGCATGAAATTCCACACAATAAAAGACTATAATAAAACTGTGAATGGTGAACAACTGCTGAACCAAATATACTTGGAAGCCGTTCCCACTATAACATTCCACAATGTTTACTCATCAGAGGAAAGGACATCTGTGATCTCAAAACTATGAAATGTGTCAGGATTCATTTTACTGAGAAACATACTTGTTAGAGTGAAAAAAAACTATTTTGCCTTTCATAATACTTTGAACTCTAATAACCAAAGAAAATCATGAACAGAGTTCATGGTTCATAGTTACCTAACTCTACACAATGACTTTTGAGTGTTTACTAACGCTTGTGCACTGTGCTAAGCACTTCGGTTCCTGTGTCAGTTACTACTGGGCGACAAGCACTGTCACTGCCCATCGTTTATAAATGGAGAGACAGAGGCAGTGCAAGAGGTCAACCCGTGACCTTGCTGAAGATGCCATGCGACCAGGAGACAGGCAGGATGTGAACCCTGCAGACAGGTCGAATGCTGTACTAGTCGGTTCCTCTTAACTAGCTACTACTTTGTCTTCCTTTTAAACAAGGTTTTGGTATTGAAGAGAAGTTTATTATGATACAGGTCCAAATAGGTTGCTTTCTTCCTAACTGATATATATCCATGAAAGTTTATTTTTGGTTCAAATGAGTCATTTCAGAGGCTCCCGCAGTATTCTCTACATTTGAGAATCGGGTCTCTCCATGACTGGGTTCCCTCCATGGTCTCAAAGTAAATCGGATGAGGGACCTTTTCTTTAATAGGTTTACTGAGAGCACTGCTCTTCCTTTGGTTTGGATGTGTCCATTTCCTTTCAAGTTCAATAGTGATTGACCTTTCAAAAGCAGGAAATGGTTGTTTCTTCTAATAAAAGAAGCAACCTTGGTCCTGGGTTAGAACTTTATGCTGTTGGGTCTATAGGAGAAGGGCTGACTGGTGAGAAACACTGAGCCAGTTAGTACTAGATTTTCCTTGAAGCTCAGTTTTTCAACTATTATTTGATGACAAAACTAGATTACAGTATCATAAGGCAGTAACCAGAAAGTGTCTGGAGTCTTCCAGATGCTATAGAAGCATTAGTTGTTACTACTGACATAAGTGCATATTTACCCAAAGAAGGAACATTTAAGCTTTGAGAAGTGAGCAAACTCACTGTAACAAAGGTGAACACTTAGAATTTGTAAATAATCAAATATAAAACAAGTGTGACATAAATGACAAAATATATTAATATTTTTAAATGCAAATCTGAACCTTCTGCAATGAGAAGAGGGATTCATTTACTGAGAATGAAGATGTTTTCATCTGTTTTCTGAATTTGGATTGAGTGTTTCCATTCTGGCTGCAATTCAGTTAATTCTCATAGCACTTCTATGAAACAGGGAAGGTTAAATTCTTAGAGTAAATGTCAAAAACTGAGGCGCAGAATAATCAGCTCACTCACAGTTACAGAGCAAGGGGAGCTGGAGATAAGAAACAGCCAGATTTCCTTGGCCCAGCATGAAACTTAAGAGTGATATTTTATAAGAACATGGGGCCAAATAGTAAAAATAACTATTGCAATGACTAGCGCAGTGTTTCAAGTTGAGTAAACTGAAACGTGGTAGAAGTGGTGAGTTTAATTCTGTAGTGTGTTCAGTGTGTGTGTGCGTGCGCGCGCACGTGTGTGTTTAGTTCTGTCACGCAATTTTATCACGTGTAGATTCGTAGACCACCACCACGATTACACAGCGCATTTTTATGGTACAAAGTAATTTTGTGTCTTTAAAAATTAGTAAGATGTAGATTCGCTTCTAACTGACCAAGACTGAAGGTAAAAAATATTTGGGGGCTCTTCAAATGACCACCAGGACATAAGACATGGATCTCTTCTTTTCAGAAGACTTATGACAGCGTACGTCAAAAATAAATAAATGCAGGTTTTGGAAGGAATGACGGGTGAAGACCAGGATGCCCTGAGGAGAACACACTCACTTTTGTGTAGAAAATGAAGCCTTAACACCCTTTGCGGGAATAATGGAATTCCTTTGGGGAAATAATGAGATTATCTTTGGCAAGTTATATTTTAAAACTTATGAAGATGATATAGGGAGAGTGTCAAAACACTTCAGGTGAAATACCTCATATAGATAAATGAATTGATAGACTGATAGACATGATGGATTTAGAGAGGCGGCTGAAATATGGATAATATTGGAAGCAGATTTGAGGTTTACTTGAAGATTGAGAAATAATCACACTAACTAGATGAATTAGGTCTTGGCTGTAGACCTAGAGTATAAGACAACAGACTATTCCCTCCTTAGCTCAGGGCACACAACTGGCACATGATAGATATTTAAGTATTGGAACTATAATCATAGTAAATAAGAAAAAATAATTCCCTGGCAAATTATATTGAGATAATTTAGTCTTTTCATAGAGTAATAATGTAAAACGTTTCTGAGAAAAAGAAAAACTGACCTGTGCAATCATAATCAAATGCCACAGGGTTTGACTGAAGCATATTAAAAATCGTAAGACAAAATGCTACCGCTCAACTAAATGTCTATCCTGTATTAGCTTCAGAGAAAGAAGTGGATAAGAACATTTCCATATGGATATTCAAAATTAAGATTTGGGGAAGCAAAAGGAAACTTATTTGGGGCTAATACTGTAAGCAACCTAACCAATGAAAGCTGTAATATTTCATCATATTGTTAAGCAATTTCTACTTTGCATAAGTGTCAGTGGGCTTATTAGGTCTTAAAAATAACAGGATTCTAAATAGAGGTTAAGATTTCATTTTTAACTCTCTTGCTTTTTAGATCATAGTAGAGTTTGAGATTTTCATAAAACTCTTCTTTAAAATACACTGGACAAGGCATACATGGCAAGGTTTGGCAAACATTGAAGATCCCTAGAAAATAAGTGGAAGAGGGGCACCCGTGCCTTCTGGGTGGCCACCCTGAAGAGTGGCAGGGAGGGGGGCATATGGGCACGGGGCATGAGCCCAGGCTCTAATCTGCGCCAGTGGGAGCTTGGGGGCCACGTGGGGGGACATGGGTCCCTCGGCGATGGGCAGGCTCTGCTAGCATTTCTCCGCAGCCACCTACGTTCCTGCAAAACCGGCAATAGTTTTCTTTGAAAAATGGCCTCTAGGTAAGTCAGCTGAGTGGGGAAAACCACATGAAAGATGAAAAGGCAAGGTGAGTATGTAATATTAAGATAAAAAAGAGCAAATACGCGATTCTGATGGAAGTTATATTGGGGAGTGTGCTCAGAGATGGCGCTACCGTTGCCATCAGGGTGAACACCGCGCGACCCAGGAGGGGCGCCGTCCTGGGCCTGTGAGCGTTCAGAGTGCATGGTCTACTAGGTCCTGGGGCTTGATAAAACCTTAAAGGTTAAGTGACTTCCTTTAAGGGAGTAAAATATTTTCCAAATTTAACCTGATGCTTCCCTAGGTACCAGTGTATTCATTACTAATGTGTGCATCTTATTACTTTTTTTTTTTTTGAGAGAGAGGGATTTAGAAGAATCTGATAAGCGGGTAAGCAGCTTTGCTTCGGGCACTCTCCTCAGCGAGACGTGAGTTAGAGGTTCCAGCAGACCATCACTGGAAGACGGCAGACGTCCGTCCGCAGTTCTGCTGTATAAGGTCTATTTTCAAATAATCTGTTTCTCTGAACTGACTTTATTAAAGACAAGTGTTTCTCAAATGCCAGTTCACAGATATAAACATATACATATATTTATATGCATATAAATATTTATATTATTCAGAGGTGGGCAAACAAAATGTTTGTAATGTAAGGTCATCCTACCTCTTATGAGAAGGTGGACTATCGTGTATCGTGTTATTCTATCTTTTCTAGGATTTTTCTTTTTAGGTGTTGCACTGCCCTTTCATTTATGAAGGGTGGCCACAGCACAGGACACCAGCTGATGTCTGCTCCTACCTCCTTCATGTCCGTACACGGGGAAATATCCAGCAACCCTTTGCCTCTCCAAATTCTGGAGGGAGATTTTATCAGTTCTTGAACGCCCAGAAATAAATTTCAAACACATCATTTCTTGCTCCTTCCATACATTTTTCATTCTTTGCTCCCCCTTTCCTTTCTCCACTGAGATCTCACAGGCCCTTATAAGAACTAATGGCTGTTAAATGCTTTACCGTGTCCTAGGCCCTGTACCAAGCACTTTTCTGGCATTGTGTTGAGGTAAGTATACTACTCCCCCATTTTACACATGAGGAAACTGGATTCCAGAGAGAGCAGGTCACTCGCTCAAGGTCACGTAAGTGGTGGGGCTGGTATTCGGACTCAGGTCTGTGGACTCCAAAGCTTAGGCTTTCTTCCCCCCAACTTACATTTAATTTGCTTTAATATGGACTAATCAGGCTTCTTCACACCTTCCTTTAGGTAAAACTCAAATACTCTCAGTGTTCAAGCATTTCTACCAGCTGTTTTGTACCTCACTTTTGGTCTACCTCCGCCATTTAACATAAAGCAAAGTAAGCAGGATGTAAGGGTACGCCAGCTGGGTTTTTTCACGTTTTAGTTTCGCTTTTGGAGTAATAAGATTTCTTTTGATTATAAGAATCTTTCTCAGTGGATTAAAGAGGATATTTCCCCATGTTATTGCCTGGAATAATGGCCCTTGAGACATCACCGTCACCTTTTAGATAAACACGTTCGTCTTCACTTAGACAAAGACTTTTTGCTTTCCTAATGGGATGTGAATCATATAACACATGCACATTTTAGAAACAACTGTAGAACCCAAGCAATTTCACAATTATCGGCAGAGTTCTGCCGTATCAAAAGCGTGAGGGGTTGGGCCAGACGTGGTGGTGTCAGGTTAAGACCTTCCGTTCCAATGTCCAAGACAGGCTGGGTCCTGGCTTAGTCACTTGCTAACCTGCGTGACCTCACCTCTCTGAGTCTCAGTTTTCTCAAACGGAAAAATGGGGCCAGTAATAGTTTCTAATCCCAGAGTTCCTGTGAATGAAACTGAATGAATCAATATGATTAGTGCCCCATAAACTTCTTAATTTCATTATCGTTTTGTTGTAGCCTTGCTAGTACCGCCACTGTGTACGTACATTTCAGCTGACGGCCACATCTCACTATACATGGCAAAAATACTAAGAAAAACTGATTTTAAAAATCATCAGATATGATGTCCACAAAGTGAAATGGCTTCATCTATCCATCTGTAAGATGAAAATTAGCATTTTATTTATTCCACAATGACTCATACGACTAAGGAATGTTTGGAATTCCCTAGATGACGCCAGAGGACATCATTATAACAGCTTGTGCAGAAGGACTCCGAGCATCGTAAGTCAAGTAGAGACAAGTGTTCAGTATTTGGCCTTCTACTACAACTACTATAGTAACAGCATCCAGCAAGATGTCAATGTTGGCCCTTGTAATTCTTCTTTTTCCCAAAAGGAGTCAACAGTTGAGCTGCTAATTTAACCCAGTATATTTGCCATTTTGAATCTTGTTGTTAAGCAGTCTTTAGGTGCAGCAAAATGGAATACTGCAAAAAAAGCACAGATGTATCAAACCGCTTACAACACAAAGGTAGGTGTGTCTCTCCAGCCCTTGCGAAATACGTTTCAGCCTGGACTTGTTCAAGTACACAGGCTGGTTTTACAATATCTGAGTGTGTGTGTGTGTCGGTTCAAATGGTTCAGTATGCTGATTTTAGAAAGTTGAGACTGAAATATTAACAGCATCTGCATGCTCATCGAAAATATGACACTAATCCATAAAAAACGGAAAAGAATCACATTTAGCTCTAAAGTACAAGTGCTTTTATGGTAGGTTTCTTTCTTGTTTGTTTTGGTTTTGCTCTTTTTTTCTTTAAAGCTCTTACCTGTGAGGATTTGGCAAGCTTCTGAGTGTATTCTTTCTCGGTCTGCTTCAGCCTGCTGTTGGCCTGAAAAACACATGCAATGAACACACACACAGTGACCTGTGAGGTTGGTATCTCTCGCACACGCCTATCACCAGGCAGCTGGGATGGCTGCCAGCTGCACCGCCCTTCTGGGGCAGCCAGAAAACCACAGGGCTTGCCTTTGATCTAACGCCAACTATTCATCACTTAAAAAGCAAAAAGCAAAAGAGGAAAAAAAAAAGATCTCTCCTGCCAATTATTAGACAAACACAGACTTCTGTGGAAAGAGAAAGGGAGAAGGAGAGACAGAAATAGACCCAGCAAACGTGTGTGAAGTCAGGGAAGAGAGGAAACACAGGAGAAGGAAGAGGAAACGAGGGGAGAGGGAATCGGAGGTGGGGGAGGGAAGACGGTAAATTTAACACTCTTTCTCTTAGTTTAAAGAGAAAAGAACTAGACCCTCCTGGTGGAGGCTGATAGGAGATTTTAGACTCACTGAGCCAAGGTCTGAGCCCTACTCTGCTGACACACAAGAGCTCTTTTTTTGAAGTGACAGATACATCTAAATCAAACAATTTCTATGGCCTGGAAGTAGGGAGGCCTTCCCAGAAGAAGTCCACGTTACTTAGAACTCCACGATCTCCTTTGCCACCCGAGTTCCCATCCTTTGTGTGTGACCTGCTTTCCGTCTCCCTGGAAGCCTCAGGATCTGCACTTTATCCTCCGTGTTCGGAAATGTCGCGGTGACTTGCCCTAGCCGGGCCTTTTTTCTCATCCATTGTGCAGGCACTAAACAGGCCCTTTCAATCTGCGCTCGTGTCCTGCATTTCTAGAAAAGGCTTTGGTCATTTCTCTCTTAATTTCCTCTCTTTTTCCCCCGGTCTCTTTCTCTCTCGTCTCTCTGTCTGCCTGTCTCTGCAGCTCTGAATATTGGACCTCACAGGTTTAGCATCTTTTTCTTGTTGTTTCTATCTTCCATTACTTTGTCTTTTTGATCTTTTGTAGCAATTCTCGACTTTAAATGTTAAACTTTGTATTGGATTTTAAAGACTCCGGCTGTCCTGTTTGTAATTTCCAAGAGTTTCATTGTTGCTCTCTGAACACGCCATCACTCCCCATTTTTAACAGACGAGGAAGCTGTGCCACAGAGAGGTTAGGAGAGCTGCTCAGCGGCGCATCTAGGAAGCGATGGAGCCAGGACCCGACCCCACGTGGCAGAGCACAAGCGCTTCACCGGCTGGAACACACGGCACAGGGCGTCCCAGAGAATCCCACTTCTCCGAGGTGACTGATTTCATACACACCTATACAATGTCTATACCTACACACACACATTTAAATTTTCTTTCTGTTCTCTAGAGTGTCTGTATTTTTCTTAGTTCCTTTTATTTCTTTGCTGTACCAGCCGGTTTTGGCCTCTGTTTTTCACTTTAGAAATTGTCCTCAATTTTTGGTGATCTTTGGTGTTCTTTCTTGTTTAAAGTGTGGCCCTCTAAAACAGGCAGGCTTGGGGACAGGTGGAGTCATCACAGGGTATCACTAAGGCTCCTGGACTCTCTCATACCGGTATCTGACTGGACACCCTTCTTGGACCCTTTTGCCCAGAGCTGTGCCCCTTGGTTTACCGCCTGGCGGCAGACGTCGGGCTGCCAGGGTGTTCAGAAGGGTGCCTAGATGTTCATGATACTGATTCCTGTACAACCCCGTTTTTTTGTTTTTTTTTTTGTGGTATGTGGGCCTCTCACTGTTGTGGCCTCTCCCGTTGCAGAGCACAGGCTCCGGACGTGCAGGCTCAGTGGCCATGGCTCACGGGCCTAGCCGCTCCGCGGCATGTGGGATTTTCCCAGACCGGGGCACGAACCCGTGTCCCCTGCATCGGCAGGCGGACCCTCAACCACTTGCGCCACCAGGGAAGCCCTACAACCCCGTTTTTATTTTAACCCTGAGCTATACCTGGGTCCCCTCTCTCATTCCATCTCTCCAGGGAGCAAACCAGGGGTGGACATGGAATAAATTCAAAGGCTGAAGCCCTAATACCAGTGTGATGGTATTTGGGGTGAGGCTTCAGGAAGTGACGAGGTTGTGGGGGTGGAGCCCTCATGAATGGGATTAGCGCCTTTATAAGAAGAGGCCAGTGAGCTAGTTCTTTCTGCCGTTTGAGCCTACAGTGAGAGGATGGCCGTGTGCAACCTGGCAGAGGGCTCTTACTAGAACTGGACCACACCAGCACCCTGACCTCCAACTTCCAGCTTCCAGAACGATCAGAAATAAATTTCAGTCCTTGATAAGCCATCCAGTTTGTGGTGTTCTGTAACAGAACCCAAGCTAAGACAACAGCCGTGTGACTTATGAACTGAAGTTCACAAGCAGCTCTCTAGAGTTTATCCCATAAATCTCTTCGCATCTATAATGGCGCTGAATACACTGGGTAGTTTTGTTTTTTCCCGACTAGAGAGGGCTTGTGACTATTGCTGTTTTCTCTACTAAATCACCAGCCTCTATTCTAGCTCTATGACTAATAAAGCCACTCTCTACTACAGAATCGAGGCCACACGGGGCCTCATGAGGGTTATTTGTCTTGCTTCACATCCTGCCAATACTTTTTAATCAAAAAATGCTGTTGATAAAGTACTTGTTGCTTATTTAATAAATACTTGTAGAGCTCTTACCCGGTGGCACACACTGTTCTAAAGGCTTTAAAAATACTTACTAGAAAATATGAAAATTATAGTGTCATAAAGGTTGTTACTTTTCCCCAAAAAAGTTGGAGTCAGAGAGGCTGGTTAGTGTACGACATCCTGTGACGAAGATGCAGCTACTCTTCGAGAGTCTGAGGCTACTCAGCCCCAGAACCCCACAACCTCAGATAGAGTCTTTTACAATTAACCACCCAATTCATGCATCCATTCCAGGCAACCGGGACTAGAGCAGCGGACAAAACAGACAAAAATCTCTCCCTACCTTTATGGAACTTCTAACCTAGACAGCAATCATATAACTTATCAAAGTGATAATATTTTAGATGGTGCAAATGCTATGAAGAAGGATAAAGCAAGAAAGTGAGACGGGAAGTGAGGAATGGTAGGGGGTAGTTTACAATTTAAAAAACATATTAGTTAGGGAAAGCCTCACTGAGAGGGTGATATATGAGCAGAGACCTGCAGGAGACGAGGGAGCCATGGTGAACTCTAGGGAAAGAGCTCTCCAGACAGAAGGAGAGCCAGTGCAAAGGCCCCGAGGCAGAGGCATGCACAGTGTGTTCAAGGCACAGGGAGGATCTGTGAGAAGCATCTCCCTTGGACAAGATGAGAGAGAACGAGGGGCCAGATCCTTCATGGTGTTTGTAAGCAGCTGTAAGGAACGTGCGTTTTAATATGAGTGAAATGGAGAGTCAAGGAGGTGTTTTCAGTACAGGAGTGACATGGTTTCACATGAGTATTCATACGATCACTCTAGCTCTTGTTTCGGGCAAGAATCAGGCAAAGAAGCCAGTTGGGAATCTACCGCAAATAATCCAGACGGTGACAGAAAAGGTGGTGAGAAGTGGTCAGATTCTGAGAAAGATTTCAAAGTAGAACCAACTGGAAATGCTGCAAGATAAAAAGATGAACCAAGGATGACTGCAAGATTTTTGTCCTAAGCAACTAGAAGAGTGGGGTTGTCATTAACTTACATCAAAAAAAACTACACGTGGAACAGATTTTGGGGAAAGATCAAGAGATTGGTTTTGGACACATGAAGTTTGGAGATGCCTAATGGACACCTCGTGTTGAGGTGAACATTTGAATATGTTCAAATGTTCTGGAGTCCAGAGGAGAGGTCTAGGTTAGAAGTATAAATTCAAGTGTCACTAGTATATAAACGGCAGGTAGAACTATGCTACTGGAGGAGATCTCAAGGCACTGAGTGTGTATCCAAAACAGAAGTCTAAGAATCCTGAGCCCTGCGCCTGCAGATGTCAGGAGGCTGGAGATAGGGAGGAAAGTAAATGGAAGTAATGGCCAGAGAGAGAAGGAATCAGGAGCGTATGGGATCCTGAAGGCAAGGGAAGAGAGTGTTTCCAGGACTAGGCAACTGTGTCGGGCTCTACGGGGAGTCATGTGACATGAGCGTGTGGAGGACAGTGGTGGCCTGGACATGAGTGATTCTGGTACAGCACCAAGGAGGAAAGCTGGACCGGAGGGAGCTCAGGGTAGGAGGGGGAACTGGAGAAGACGAGACAAGTTGTCCACAGTTTTGTTACCAAAACAAAAGGAGAGAAATGGGCTGGAAGTTGCCATTTTTGGAAGTGAGTAAAGAAAGGGCTGATGATTGATTTCTTTTTTACAAGACGAGAGAGCAGCATGTGTGTAAGATGATGGGAAAGGTCTGGCCGTAGAGAAGGAAAAGACAAATGATGCCAGAGACCTACTGGTGGCATGTCCTGGAGTGAAGGAGAAGGGGTGAGTTCTAGGGCACAAGGGGACAGGGTGGCCTTTGCTGGGAGTGCAGGTCAATTATCCCTGGTACAGTGGTGGGAACTTCTCCGTGGAGCAGGAGGAAAGATTCCTCAGCGAAGCATGAGGATGGCAGAAGAGACTGTTGGGAGATTTGAGGTGTGAGGAAAGGGTATGAATAGCCATGTCAGAAGTGGGAAAGGGAAGAGGCTGAGGAATCCGGTATGAGCCCCAGGGCTCCAGGAAGTATTAGGGCCCACCCGACATTACCAGTATGAGTTTAAAGTGCGGCCAATGGGTGAGATATGAACACCTCTAGAAGCTGCCAATAGCAACATGGAGCAGAATCAACATTTTGGAGAATAATGGGAGTAACTGAAGAAATACAATGAACTTATCAACCTTCAAGGTTTTTACTATTTATTTGATTCTAAATCACAGTTGTCTGGATTTCTGAACTCTTCTTAGATGAATCTGAAAAGCTCCAGTTTAGCATGGCTGAAAACTGATAGCTCATTTCTCATGCAAAGTGTCTCTACAACAGCTTTGCATAATTTTATTCTCAGGATGGTTCTCACCGTCCGTTTTATTTCCATACATAAACTTAGGTTAGGGTTAGCTCTTTTCATCCAAATCTTATTTTTACAGCTATCATTACTACTTAGAAATACAATTTTCTTTCTTTTTTTTTTTTGCAAAATATATATTTCAATTCAAAGTGAATCGACAGTAATACACCATAAATTCTTATTTTGACACTCACCAAAATAGTCACCTGGAAAACCCGCTTTTCGTGACAAAGTACAGAAGGCTTGGTCACATTTAAATCACTGAGAACTAGAGGGAAATACTATCGCAAACCGTAATAGACATTTACCTCCATAAAAATCTTCCCAGTCCTTATTGTAATATTGCACAGTGCAACTGCTACATGGCAAACTAGTGCAGCATAGAAGTAAAAGCAAAAACGAACCAAAGAAAGAAAGCCACAAGTCTAAACCTGTTAAACAGTTAACAGTTCAAACTCAGTAATCAAATCTATGTCATTGGGTTCTTTAAAACAAATCTTCCTACACCTTGCAGTGTATGACTTAACTTTTACTTAACACAAATCAACTTTAAAATTAGTAGTAGAGATTTTTAAAATGAAAAAGTTTTGCTACTACAGTAACATATTTAAACACCCTGAAGGAAAAGAAACGAAATATCAAGATATTTGATTAAAAAATAATTTGTAAATTAAAGTAGTATGCAAATACGCAACTTGGAAGTCATGCAGTGTTTTATTTAAGAAAGCAGTAAAACCAAAGAAAACTGGTAAAAATGGTTTTAAAGACAGTACAAATTCTTTTCTCAGTATGCTAAATTTAGACTTTAGCAGGATCTTGGATCTTTTTTTATCTTCTTAAACACATGAAAAGCACGTGATTAGAAGAAATACAATTTTCAAACAATCATCTGTAGCATGACCTGAACAGATGAGAGGAAAATCATCATCTTGAAAGGAGAAAGTTGTTTTGTTTTCTTATCTCCGGCTCTTTCTCTCTGCCCCGACGTGTGCTTGGGCTGCCCTCCGCCTCCGCCAAGCACTCAGTCCCCTCTGCTGTCCTCAGGTCACTCTTCTCTGCTGAAGAGCCCAATGTGTTTGTTTCTCTATGTTATTGCCATCAAAATCTTGGCTTTAAAACCCCTACTGGAAAGGAGCAAAGCAAACAGTTTCACAAAGGTGTCGATGGTTGTTAACCATCTTAATTGCTACTGTTTCTCTGCAGGTCTTAATTCAAAAAAAGTCTCTCGGGGCTTCCCTGGTGGCGCAGTGGTTGAGAGTCCGCCTGCCGATGCAGGGGACACGGGTTCGTGCCCCGGTCCGGGAGGATCCCACATGTGGAGCGGCTGGGGCGCTGAGCCTGCGCGTCCGGAGCCTGTGCTCCGCAATGGGAGAGGCCACAACTGTGAGAGGCCCGCATAACGCAAAAAAAAAGTCTCTCCTTCCTTTTTTTTTTTTTGTTTCCTATCATTAATGGTGAAACTTCAGGCATTCATGATTTCCAGGAAGGTGATGTGGAGAGAAGAAGATTAGGAGACTCCCCTAGAATACTTATACTCAAGGCAGCCCCAGATCTTATAAAGAGAAATTTCTTTAAAATATAATAGCATACATTTCTGAATTAAATATTTGTTTTTAGGATTTAAAAGAAAGATGCTTCTCAGATTCTTGAAACACAGCATAAAGCTCAGTGCACTGTGCAGTATTTCCTGTTCAAAAGCTTTGCAGGCATTCATCTGAAGCTTCTTCAAACGCTGTGAATACAGTCATGGCCAGCCGGTGCCAGATTTTCATATATAAGTGTGTGCTACCCTGTCAACAAAAGTACTCAGAGAATTCATAACAAACACTTATATGTAATTTAATATATTTACAGAACTTTCAGACTTGACAATCTCTGCATTCTACCTTAAAATAAAAGTATAAATTTAGAGTCATAAACAAAATTCATGATTTCCATTTGGGCCATGATAGAGTAACTGGGGCCATACTTAATCGGCTGTAGTAAACAGCCAGAAAGCTGGACAAGACACAGGAAACACAGCTTTAGGATGCTGGGAAACAAGAAGCACAGGATTGCGACCCTGTGAAGGGAAGGGAAGCAAATGCGACAAGCCCTACAATCACCCCTGCTTCCGTCGCAGGGCACATTCTGGGCCTGAACACAGGGAAAGGGAACCGAAGCACAGCATGGCAGTATTGTGAGTGGAGGAAACACAGACTGGAGTTTGGGAATCTGAGGAAGCTGGAATTTGTAGGCACCGAGTCCTGGACAGGAGGAAGCCATGTAGAGAAGGAGCTTCAGAATCTACCTGGTTTCCTCTTGAGTCTGTTGCTGATACTTTGGGTACGTAAAGGGTTAAGTTCTGTAAGGCCAAGTAAACAGCGACTGGTGAGCTTTAAGATGAACAACTCCCAAAGCTCACCCAAATCTGGGAGATATTTGAGTTTTAACCAGCCAGAATGAAGAGTCATCACGGAACATACACAAAGGCCACACTTTAGTCATGGGGTTAAACTAGCCTTAGAGTAAAGAAAACCTCAAGTCAGTTCTAACAAAGTTCAAGAACAAGCTTCAGATGGGTCAGACTGGTCACCTGCAAGTACTTAATTGCTTCCTAAACAAAGCCAAATAATTTTTAAAAGAAGTCAAGAAAACCCAGCTTCCAACAATATACATTTTACAGTGTTGATCATCCAATAAAACATAACTGAACACGAGAAGAAGCAGGAATATGTGAGCCGTAAGCAGGAGAAAAATCAGTCAACAGAATTAGACCTAGAAATGATAGAGATGGTGGAATTAGTGGACAAAGATCTTAAACTACCCATTAAAAACAGACCCAAATATTTAAACAAAAAAATTGAACACAGCAAAGAGAGAGATAGAAGTATAAAAAAGAACTAAATAGCCTAGAGCACATTAATATACTATCTGAAAGGAAAACTTCACTGGTAGGATAAACAACAGATTCAGCGTTATAGAAGAAAAGACCAGCGAATATGAAGAAAAAGCATTTTAAGTATCCAAGTGATTGTCAGAGAGACAAAAGACTGGATTTAATGAATCTCTGAGACTATATCACATCATCTAACATATGTGAAATTGTATACCAGGAGGAGAAGGTTTGGGAAAATATTCGAAGACATAATGGCTGAAAATTTTCCAATATGAAGAAAACTATAAAACCACAAGTTGAAGATCAATGAAAAACAACAAAACATAAACACAAAGGAAATCACATCAGAAACATCATAATCAAATTGCAAGAACAGAAATAAAGTCTTAAAAGCAGCCAGAAAAAAAGATACATTAAAAAGATTGGAATAAGGATATTTCATCTGAAACTATGCTAGTCAGAAGATAACATAATGAACCTTTAAAGTGCTGAAGGCAAAAAAATCTGTCAATCTGAAATTGCATAATTAGTGAAAACATCATTCAAAACTGAAGATGAAATACAGATATCTTCAAACAAAAATCTGAGAGAATTTGTTACTAGCAGACATGCACTACATAAAAGGTTAAAGGCAGTTGCTCAGGCAGATGGAAGATGATGCTAAATGGAAACCTGGATCAACTCAAAGGGATAAAGGGCACTGGACATAGAAAATACGTGTGTCAATATAAATTGTTCTTTTTCTCATTTAAAATTTCTTTTTAAGACAATTTACTGTTAAAGCAAAAATAATAAAAGTATATTGTGGAGCTTACGATATAGGTAGAAACAGGTATAGGGAAATGGAAGTATACTGTTATTAAGATACTTACATTTTATGTAAACTGGTATAATAGTATGTGAAGGCAGATGTAACAAAGTACATATAAAAAATGAAGAGGTAGGGCTTCCCTGGTGGCGCAGTGGTTGAGAGTCTGCCTGCCGATGCAGGGGACATGGGTTCGAGCCCCGGTCTGGGAAGATCCCACATGCCGCGGAGCGGCTGGGCCCGTGAGCCATGGCCACTAAGCCTGCGCGTCTGGAGCCTGTGCTCCACAACGGGAGAGGCCACAACAGTGAGAGGCCTACCTACCGGAAAAAAAAAAAAAAAAGAGGTATATCTAATATGCCAATAGTAGAAATACAAATGGCAAAATAATAGATTGAAACCCAACAACATCAATAATCACATTAACTATTATAAATGGTTTAAAAACTCCATCTAGGGGCTTCCCTGGTGGCGCAGTGGTTGCGAGTCCGTCTGCCGATGCAGGGGACACGGGTTCGTACCCCGGTCTGGGAAGATCCCACATGCCGCGGAGCGGCTGGGCCCGTGAGCCATGGCCGCTGAGCCTGCGCGTCCGGAGCCTGTGCTCCGCAACGGGAGAGGCCACAACAGTGAGAGGCCCGCGTACCGCAAAAAAAAACAAAACAAAACAAAACAAAACAAAACAAAAAAAACAAAAAAAAAAAACTCCATCTAAATCACAGAGATTGTTGGACTGGATTTAAAAGAAGGTGTAAAAAAAAAAAAAAGGTGTAACTACATGGTAATTTCAAGATAAACACTTTAAATATTTTAAAATGTTAAAATTAAAAGGATGAAGAAAGATGTACCACACAAACAGCAATTACAAGAAAAGTAGAGTAGCATAGCTAATATCAAAGTAGATCTGAGAACAAAGGAGCTTAGCAGAAAATAAGAAGGATATTTCATAATGATAAAAAATTTAATTCATAAATATAATATAAAAATCCTAATGTGTTTGTACCTAATTTCAAGAGCTTCAAAATACATAAGGCAAAGACTGACAGAACTGAAAGGAGAAATAGGCAAATCTACAAATTACAGTTGAGGGTATTTCAACCCTCTTCTCTCAGGAGTTGATAGAAAAAGTAGATAGAAAATTGGTGAGGATATAAATGATCTGAAAAAGGCTGTCAAACAACTTGACCATTAATTAAGAAAGACCATATTCTAGACCATACAACAAATTTCAATAATTTTATTTAGTTATAATTATATAACTAAATTATAAATCCGTAATAGAAATGTATCTGATGTCCCTAAAATGTTTGGAAAATAAACAATATAATCTAATTTTTATGAGTCAAATGAGAAATCACAAGGGAACTTAGAAAATATTTTGAAATTAATGAAAATGGAAGCATAGTATTTGTGGAATGGTAGTCAGTGCCTAGTGGAAATGTTTAGCTTTGAATTATTTTATTAGCAAAGAAAGAAATTCTCAAATGAATGATAAAAGTTTCCCCTGAAGAAGCTTGAAAAAGAATAGCAAATTAAAGAGAAAGTAAACAGAGGAAAGAAAATACTAAAAATAAGAGTGAAAAACAATGAAACAGAAAAACAAAAGAGAAAATCAATGAAACCAAAAGCTGGTTCTTTGAGAAGACATCAATAAAATCAATAAACCTCTAGACAGACTGATCAGAAACAGAAGAAAGAAGGTATAAATTACCAATATCAGGAATGAGAGAAAGGGGACATCACTATCAGATCCTACAGACATTAACAGAGCAATAAAGAAATACTGTAAACATATCGTCAAGTTTTCTTCTAATTTAGACAAAAATGCATAAATCTCTTAAATGATACAAATCACCAAAAGTAACTCAAGAAGAAATAGAAAATTCAAAGGGTCCTATATCCCTATATGTGTTAAAACACACACACACACACACACACACAAAACCCTACTTACCTATATTCAGGCCCATCTGGCTTTACTAGTGAACTCTATTAAACACCTAAGGAATAAATAATATCAACTCCACATAAACTCTTCCAGAAAACAGAAGGCATAAATTACACCAGGACAACTGGTTAAAGGAGCAAAATGTTCCTTCACCAAAACATGGATTCTACCTCTCACCACAATCAAAAGACTTACACCATCAGTTCTCCCCAGTCTCCCTCTTCTCAGGTCACCAATATTTTCTCCTACATCGACTTGTTACCATGTGATTATAAATAGGCTAGTTTTTCACACACACACACACACACACACACACACCCCAACAGCCCTCCCCAAAATCCTGGTATATCCCTGTGATGATTTCACAAACATTTACTTGAAACACCTCCTCTGTGTTGGGCACAGGATGCTCACCATGTGACCCAGCAATTCCACTTCTGGGTGTAGGCCCGGAAAACCCAAAACCACTAATTCAAAAAGATACATGCATCTCAGTGTTCACAGTAGCACTATTTACAATAGCCAAGATATGGAAGTAACCGAAGTGTCCATCAACAGATGAATTTGGATAAAAAAGATGTGGTACATATAGACAATGGAATATTACTCAGCCATAAAAAAGAATAAAATAATGCCATCTGCAGCAACATGGATGGACTTGGAGGGCATTATGCTAAGTGAAGTAAGTCAGACAGAGAAAGACAAATACTGTAATGATATCACTCATATGTGGAATATAAAAATACAACAAACTAGTGAATATAACAAAAAAGAAGCAGACTCACAGATATAGAGAACAAACTAGTGGTTACCAGTGGGGAAGGGGGCAAAATAGGGGTGGGGGTTAAGAGGTACAAACTATTATGTATAAAATAAGCTATAATGATAAATTGTACAACACTGGGAATATAGTCAATATTTTATAATAACTATAAATGGACTATAACCTTTAAAAATTGTGAACCACTATATTGTACACCTGTAACTCATAAAATATTGCACATCAACTATACTTCAATTAAAAAATAAAGAAAATGATTTAATGAAGTTGGGGAGGAGACAGATATGTGAGTAAATAAAATACAGCATAAGCATCATGAGAGAGCTATGCACAGTGTGTTATTAGAGAAAAGCTACCTGAGATACTTCACATCAGAGAAGGCTTTTGTAAGGAGACAAATATTAAAGGATGATGATGGCAATGATGATGATGATGGTGGTGTTGATGGTGATGATGGTGGTGATGGTGATGGTGATGATGATGGTGATGGTGATGATGATGGTGATGATGATCATGATGGTGATGATGGTGGTGGTGATGGTGATGATGATGGTGATGATAATGGTGATGGTGGTGATGATTATGGTGATGGTGGTGATGATGGTGATGGTGGTGATGATGATGGTGATGATGATGGTGATGATGATGGTGATGGTGTTTCTGATGGTGGTGATGGTGGTGATGGTGATAGTGATGATGATGATGGTGGTGATGGTGATGATGGTGGTGATGACGGTGGTGATGATGGTGATGATGGTGGTAGTGATGATGATGGTGATGGTGATGATGATGATGGTGTTGATGGTGATGATGGTGATGATGATGGTGGTGGTGATGATGGTGATGGTGATGATCATGATGGTGATGATGGTGGTGGTGATGATGGTGGTGGTGGTGATGGTGATGATGGTGGTAGTGATGATGATGGTGATGATGGTGATGGTGATGATGATGGTGATGTTGATGGTGATGGTGATGATGATGATCATGATGATGATGGTGTTGATGGTGATGGTGATGATGATGATGGTGATGATGCTGGTGATGCTGGTGAGGATGATGATGGTGATGGTGATGATGGTGATGGTGGTGATGGTGATGGTGGTGGTGATGATGGTGATGGTGGTGGTGGTGATGATGATGATGGTGATGATGATGGTGATGATGATAGCAACAACAAGTTAACTAGTATTTATTTTGTTCCTACTCTACTGTTAAATGCCTTACCCAAATTAACAGATCTAACCCTTCAAAACCTCTGTGAAGTAAGCACGATTATTATCCTCATTTATAGAAAGAGAAACTGAGAGATGAAAGGGTAAAAAAAAACTTGCTCAAGGTTACCAGCTGGGAATGAATAGGAATCAACTAACTGAAAAAGAAAGAGAAGAAAATTCCAGGTGATAGTGGTAACAGGTACAAAATGGGTTTCCAACATGGCATATCTGAGGCACCGTGCTTTCTTTTCTTCCTACCCAGCCATATTTCCTGAAAAGATAATCTCTACCCTCTGCCTCCATTTTCATTTAATCATTAATTAAGAAGTATATACTTGCTTAATGTACAAAAACAGACAGATATATATTTCCTGTAATCTATCATCCAAAGTAACAATGTTGACATTTTAATGGTTTTTATGTGCTATATATTTGCATGTACCAGGATATTTCTGAAGTCTTTTTTCCCCCTATAATTTTCTTCCCATAATATCCAGCTCATCCTTTTTAGGGAGTGGTCGATGATAAATCTTAACATAAGATGATTTTTTTGTAAGGTTTTAACCTGAAGACTTTTTTTTGCTTTTTAAAAAATTCCTAATTTCATATTGGAGCACAGTTGATTTACAATGTTGTGTTAGTTTCAGGTGTACAGCAAAGTGATTCAGTTATACATATACATGTATCTATTCTTTTTCAGATTCTTTTCCCATATAGGTTATTACAGAATATTGAGTAGAGTTCCCTGTGCTATATATCTTGTGCTACCGAACAACACAAGATGATTTTCCTTTTTTAAATTGAAATATAGTTGACATACAATGCTTTGTTAGTTTCAGGTGTACCAAAGAATGATCTGACAACTGCATGCACTATGAAATGATCAGCATGATAAATCTAATAACCATCTGTCTCCATACAGACTCCAGTCTCGGCCCGCACAGCATGGCCGAGGGAACTGAGGGGGACAGAGCCAGGCAAGTGAGACACGCGGGAGGCTGCCCCCCCAGCAAACCCGGCCAGCATCAGGGCAGCTCCGTACGCTGGGAACGGGGGCAAAAGCACTGGGATCGGCTTTGCCTCTTTGCATTATACAGGCAACGTTTTCCCATGTAATTAATATTTCAAAATATAATTTTTAAAAGCTTAATACTGGATTATATGAGCTGAGAATCAAAAATGCTCCACAAATGTAGGAAAAGACGTTCTGCAGCCACGTCGCAAGGAGTCATCCGAACCGGTTTTAAACCTGTGATCTCACTTCGGTGAACGCAGTTTTGCAAGCCAACCAGGAGGTGCCAACCCCTCACTCCTGGCAGCCGGCAGCCAGAGGCAGACCCACCCCAACAAGCACGGCTGCGAGGCTCGGCCAGGCAGCACGTCTCACGTAGGGCTCTGGAAGTCCCCACCCCAGCCCAGAGCTCTCCGCCCGAGCCCCCTAGCAGGTCAGCAGTCTGCTGTGCTCGGAGGCTGTGCCTGACCGGCAAAGCTGTCCCTTATGATAATAAGCAATAAATTCAGCTTTCTCTTTTTATTTCAGATACTGAAAGGATACAGCATGACTTATCGAACCATACTCCTCTATTACTGGATATTGAGATTGTTTATAATACCTTATCATTATAAGTAACCCTTCCACCTAAGGTGTCCCCTTGGCAACATCAAAATCCAACATCTCTGCAATTCTGTACACTTTGGGGGTAGGAGCTGTGCTACCGTCGTTTATCCTCCCCCCCCCGCCCCCCCCCAGCCCGCCCCACACCAAGGCCAAAGTCAAGTGCCTTTTAAAGAGCAGATGCTCAGTAACGGTTTGGTGATTGAAATTCTCCTCCTCACAGAGATTCTTAATCCACAGTCTACGGACAGGCTTTACGAGTCCATGGACACCCCTAACATTTTATGCAAAGTTTTAGGTTTACTGTATTCTTCTGGAAGAGGATCTAAATATTTCAACAGGTTTTCAAAGGAGTACGTGACCCAGAGAAGACTGAACGCCTCTGTCCCTGCGGCCTCACCACGTTTACCATGGAACCAATTCTGCCTCTCCATGGGTTTAAACCACTGCTTTTCCTTTAGTTTGTTGGCCTCTGATGTCTCCTCCGCTTTACCCAGTTCAGTTCTTTCTCAGTCTCACGCCAACAATGTTTTCCTGACTTGCCTCGCTGCCTCTGCTTCTAACCTACCCTGAACCCCTGCGGAAGAATCCTGCTTCCAAAGTCTGACCCCTTGGCCCGGTCCTCAAGGCCCTCAGTGATGCGGAGCCCACATCTCTCTCCTGCTTCAACACCCCAAGCACTAACTTCACCCTGTTAGGGTAGCTCCTCAAAGACAGGAATCTTTGTCTGTTCTATTAACTGATATATCCCAAGACCGACACATAATACGACCAATAACTGTTGAAGGAGTGAATCAACATTTTCTAATATGGACTAATGGGGTTTTCCAGGCTAGTTTGCTGCTTTGTAGCCTCCATCTCTCTGCAAGCATAGCGTTCTTCTCTAAGCCTACCCATGTACACACACAGACCAATTCAGATGCTGACGTTTTCTTTGCTCACATCCTTTAGAACTGATTCGGTTTCCTTCCTTCTGTACGTACAGGCCTCACTCCTGGTAATCTGCATGGCTGTACTGTAGTCTTTTGAAAATAAGTCTTATCTTTCCCAGTGGATTATGAACAGAGTTTGTGGCTCTGGCATTATTGCTGTGCCCTTAGTAGTTTCCTGGAAAATACTGTTTAATGAGTTAATGAAGAAAAGAGTGTATATGGTTTGAAATGGCAAGATTTTTGACAACTTTTGAAGAAAAAGATCGCTTTCTATTTCTTCATCTCCACTCAGCATATGACAGGTAAGGTGGAGGAGAGGCAGAGTGAGAAGTTTCATGAGTATTTTTAAAATGTGGTTTACCATACTTTATTATCTCTTCTAAGAGGAGATAAAAGACATCTTGCAGCAGAATGGAAATTGAGCATAAATGTTTAGGAGAGAAAGCATCCATACTCTTTCTTGTCTTCATAAATGTAACTTATTTTACATGCCACAGACATTTTAAGACATTTTAAGATAATTCAAATATTACAAGAAAGTTGATTATAAAAATAACTTTTTAAAGGTATAATTTAATATCAATTCAAAGTATTACTTTTCTAACATTGCAGTTATAGTGATAACTTTTTCCAAACATCATATTAAATGACACAATTTTCCTTACTTAAAAACATGAAAGCTAAGTGAGAGATAATATGTAATTATGTCTTGCAGGCTATTATGCTTGTTCAAACAGAATATCCATGTTTTTAAGGAACTATCTTTACTTTCACTTCTACAACCTTCAATTTTCAGACTGGCCTAAAAAAATCAATGTAGTTAATTTAAAAATTACATTAAAAATTAATATAATTAATTAAAAATTAATGTAATGTACATTTTCTATTTGTTGTTCATTTAATGAAATACTCATATTGCTTTGCCATTCATTGGACACAGTGTTCATTGAACTGAACATTGAAAAAGGTTTAATCCATCCACGACATGATCACACTAATTCTCTCAATCACATGATAATCTCCAAGGTCAACTACTTAATGGAGGATTAGTGGGGAGATGGTCATTTCCAAGACTTCTGATGATCACATTTCTAATTTCAAAGTCTCTTTTTGAAACAACTAATTGGGACAGGAAATGAATGAACATTCGTCAAATCCATTCTATGTGCCAGGTGAGAATACCCACATGAATAAGAGAAAGTCCCTGCTGCTGCATCCTAGAACATCTGAATCTCACTTTGAGTCAAGGTTAAGGTCTCAGTTTGATACAATCATTACAAGAAACGGTACTTAAAGACTCCTTTTTCTTTTCCATCATTATGTACAAATCCTAACTAGAGAAAATGGCGAACTAGTCTAAATTGCAAAACACTCACAAACGTCATATTTAGTGATTCTTCAATTTTAAGTCACTTCTAGAAAATTGATTGAGTCATTTTCTACGGCTGCTTTACCCAGAACAATAATCTAATAAATAGAACCCCAAGTGTTTTGGTTTCTGTCGCTGCCTATTGTTTTGTAAGAATCCATGGAGAAGCTACATCCTCTATTATAGAAGGAAGAAACTGGACACTCTTGGAAAAGGGCTGTGACATCATTATCAATATCACTATTGATTATCTGCTCTGTAACTATTGGTGGATCCATTCTCAGAAAGAATGCCCAGATTCCTGAATTTGGCCCTATTTCTGAATATGCCAAATTAGTATTGGTTACGTCCTCTGTACAGACTTAGTAACTGTGGTCTGCTGTGAACTAAAATAATGTGCATTTAATGACCACTAAACCTAAAGAATAACATGGGGCAGCTGGTTGTCTGCCCTCGCTGTAACTCACCGGGGCGAATTTTCTCACCACTGCAACATATATCCTTACGTGGCCTTAACACCCATAAATGATCACGTAAGATTTACATGAACTTCCTTCCCACTACTGAATAAGAAAGCAAACTGTGAAATAAGCTTATGGAAATAGTTAAAGAATTAAGATCTAATCATGTTTCAAAAGCTCACCCTTAGAGAAGCTCTCTGAAGCAGAGGCCACAGAAACTGAAACTCATGTATTACTTGGGCGGAAATACAAACTTTAGGAGAACGAAGGAGAAAAAAAAAACCTTTACTTTGCTCTAGGGAAGAAGCAACTATTCTCTGATGTGCAAAGAAGAATTTATCATCAAAGACCAAATGTAAATGGGGCCAATTAACTTTTTTAAGGTTTTCTACCTCCTATAATATTTTTATGTCTTTGCTACTCTTATGCTTCATACCAAAATCTAATGTTGCACGACTTGACAAATGTTAAAGGAAAATGACTACTGTATTTAACAAATTTCAACATACATAACACATATTTTAAATATGCTTAGTATATTTATATATGAGTGGCACATTTGTTGGTACGGTATTTTTAGGAAGCAGATAGAAGATGTATTTCTTTTTTTTTTTAGAAGATGTATTTCAAATACGTGACTTCAGACATCAGAAAACGTGGGCACCGTCCAATGATCAAATGATGTTAATTGAATTATTGGTCAAGTAATAAATTACTTCAAATAAGCTTTGAATCTAGGAGTTAGATGTCCTGATTTGGCACTCATAAATCCCATTAATATTTTACTTACTTTGGAAATTTTTCTGCATTTTTGGCTCACTTGTATACAAAGAAATGTAATGAATATTAATTGGGAAGTTTATAAAATAATGTATTTATAGGAAGCAGCTATGTTAGGTTTGTTGGCAGTTCGATATAAAGCGGCAATCTCAATACTTAACGAGAGCTTTAGCTCCTTTCCTGGATGATCTGGACGTTCGAGAGGTGCTGAAAGGACATTCTTGAGATCTAGCCGTTAGACCTTCCTTATTAAAAAAGGCCTAGAGCATACGTAGTTTCCTAGGGTCATCTGTACCGAGAGAACTCCCATACCACTTCATTGAAAACTAACATCCGAAACATCTGACAACGAGTATGCTGCCCCGTCCCCCATTCAGTCTGCACACAGAAGGTCTTCAGTGAGTTTTGTTGCTGCGCAGGTGAATTTCCCATCACCCAGATCCTCAGAGCTGCTCCAACCATGCTTTTCATCAACCCAAGATGCTTTGATTGACTAGTCCAACAACCGTTACCAAATGGAGCATGGTGGTTACGAGCACGAGCTTTGAAGTTAAACCAACCTCGGCAGTGTGACCACAGGCAAATTAGCTAACTTTCTTGGGAATTACTTTATAATGTGCAGATAAGGTGGACAGTAAAGATTAAACTGGACTGAGGTTTAGCCATGTAGGAATGGGGCGGGGCGCTCAAGATGGCAAGGGATCAGAGAGCGCTGAGTAAGCACTGGCAGGAGGATAAGGCCCGGTTCTTTATGCGGGAGGGAGCAGGAAAAACAAAAGGCGAGGCAAGAGCGATCAAAAGCAGAGCTTGGTAGACGCAGATCCTGAAGGTGAACTAGCTGAGTGAGGTTCCGGTCTAAGGCACGGGTGCATTGTTTGATGGATAAAGTGGAAGCAAGACAGAACTTACTTTACTAAAGCTGAGCTTATGAAACTGTAAGGCCAGGTATTAGAGAAGTCAGCTATCAAAACCAGTCTTTTATAGCCAATTCTCGTTACTCTTTCTTTCTCGTTCTCCCACTTGAAGTCCATAAAAATAACAATTTGCTTCACTGAAGAAGCAACCTCCTTCCTGACGTGTCCCCAAGACTGGGGTGCTCGGCTGCTTTTGCCACTGCTAGTAATATTTATTTGTCGATGTTTATAACTGACACATACAGGACATATGTATGCTTATGAAACACGATAAAGAACCCTCTTAAAACGACCATACAGCTTAATATCCAGCATTGCAAGTGCCGGCGCTTCCTTCCCCACGGCATCCCCTGACTCTCCTGAGGATTAGCGCTCTCTTGAATTTTATTTATTGCCTGGCTTAAAAAATAGTACACGTGTAAGTGCCTCTAACGTATTATTTGGTTTTACGATTTTCAGCTTTATAAATCCATGTGAATTGTGCTCCATGTAATTTCCTGAACTGTGCGGTTTCTCACACAGCACTGTTTCTAAGACTTATTCACGATGTTTCATTTGAAGCTGTATTTCGTCCATTTTCGCGGCTTTAGTATATCCCACTGTGTGAACATTCCAAAGTCATGCACTCATCTGTTAACGGGCATTGGAACTTTGCAAGTTTCTTCCTCCATGAGCTAGGCTGCTACGGACATTCCAGTACACGTCTTCTGGTGTGTATTTGTGAATTTCTACGGTGTATGCTAGTGAGTTGAACTGATGGTTGATAAATCGAATGTTCAACTTTACAGGATAATGCCACCAACATTTTGTATTCTCACCGCAGTATATGCATCCTTTCTGTTCCACACTTTCCACCACACTTTGCATTGTCAATTTCCTATTTTTCACAACAGCTTTAATAAGGTATAATTCGCATTTCATAAAGTTCACACTTTAATCTGCACAAGTCACTGTTTTCTAGTATATTCACAGAGCTATATATCTATCACCGCTACCAAATTCCAGGACACTTTTTTTTTTTTTTTTTTTTTTTTTTTGGGTACGCGGGCCTCTCACTGTTGTGGCCTCTCCCGTTGCGGAGCACAGGCTCCGGACGCGCAGGCTCAGCGGCCGTGGCTCACGGGCCCAGCCGCTCCGCGGCATGTGGGATCTTCCCGGACCGGGGCACGAACCCGTGTCCCCTGCATCAGGCAGGCGGACTCTCAACCACTGCGCCACCAGGGAAGCCCCAGGACACTTTTATCACGTCAAAAAGAAACCCCACACCCACTCGTGGTCACATCCCATTTTCTCCTCCCCCAAAGCCACTGGCAACCACTCATTTTCTTGCTGTGTCTGTGGATTTTCCTCTTCTGGACATTTCACATGAACAGAGTCATACAACGGAGGCCTTTTGTGTCTGACTTCTTTCCCTTAGCACGTTTCCAAGGCCCACCTATGTTGCGGCATGCATCAGTACTTCATTCCTTTCCACGGTCAAATAATATTCCCTTGTGTGGATATACCACACTTGCTTATCTATTTGTCGGCTGATGAACATCTGAGTTGCTTCTATTTTTTGGCTCTTATAAAATGACACTGCTGTAAACATTCTTGTAAAAGTTTTGTTTGGGAAATATGTTTTCAGTTTTCATGGATAAATACCTAGGAGTGGGATTGCTAGGTCATGTGGTAACTCTATATTAACCTTTCTGAGGAATTGCTAAACGATTTTCCAAAGTGGCTGCACCATTTTTCACTCTCACCAGCAAAGTATGAGGGTTCTAATTTCTTCACATCTTTGTTAAAATGTGTTATTTTCCACCTTTTTGATGACAGTCATCCTAGTGGTATGATGTGGTATATCACTGCATTTTTTGATTTTCATTTCCTTAACGACTAATGATACTGAGCATCTTTCCGTGGGCTTGTTGGCCATCTGTATATCTTCTTTGGAGAAATGTGTATTCAAATCTTTTGCCCATTTAAAAAACTGGGTTATTTATTTTTTTTATTGCTGAGTTCTAGAGGTATTTATATAGAATGGATACTAGACTCTTATCCAGATATGTGATTTACAATTACTTCCTTCTATTCTATGAGCTGTTTTCATACTTTTTTGATAGTGCCCTTTAGAGCACAAAAGTTTTATATCTTGGTAAAGTCCAATTTATCTTCTTCTTTGTCATTCGTCCTTTTGTTGTCATATCTAAAAATCCTTTGCCTGATCCAATGTCATGAAGATTTCCTCATATATTTTCTTCTGAGTTGTATAGCATTTTCCTCTTTTATTGTTTCCTTCTAAGAATGTTACAGTTTTAGCTCTTATATTTAGGTCTATGATTCATTTTGAGTTAATTTTTTGTGTATGTTGTGAGGCAGGGGTGCAACTTCATTCTTTTGCATGTGGATATCCAGTTGTACCCGGTCTATTTGTTGAATTTCCATATGAACTTTAGGATCAGCTTGTCAATTTATACAAGAAAAGCAGCTGGGATTTTGACAGGGATCGTGCTGAACCTGAGCACAAATCAGTTTGGGTACTACCGCCATCTTAACAAAATTAAGTCTACCAATCCACGAATGTGGACGGCTTTCCATTCATTACATACTCATTAAAATTTTCAGTGATGTTTTCTAGTTTTTAATGTACAATTTTCCACTTCTTTGGTTCAACTTTATTCCTCAGTAATTCATTCCTGCTACTTTAAATGGATTTTTCTTAACTTCATTACCAGATTGTTCATTGCTAGTTTTTGAAAATACAATTGACTTTTGTATATTGATTTGTATTCTGCAACCTTGAACTCATTTATTTTTCAAGTAGCTTTTTCTTTGCTTTGATGTGGACGCCTTAGAATCTCTCTGTGTGTAAGATCTTGTCATCTGCAAATAGGAACAGTTTTACTTTTTCCTTTCCAATCTGGATGCCCTTTATTTCTTCTCTTGTTAATCTATTATGTATAAAACGATATCTCGTTAGGGTCTTTGTTTTCATTTTCTTGATTATTGATGATATGAGCAGGTCTTCATGTCTTTACTGGCTACTTATATTCTCACTTCTGTGAAACACAGTCACATCTTTAGCCCGTTCTTTTATGGGTCATTTCTGACATAATATCAGATTTGCTTCTCTATTTCTAATTCTTATCCAGTTTATTTCTTTTTCTTGTGTTGTGATTAATGGCATCTCTGTTACAATGTTGAACAGCAGAAGTGGTAGTGGATATCTTTCTCTTTTCCTGGTTTTAAAAGGAATCCTTCTAATATTTCACCATAACAGTGATGTTTGCTCTATGTTTGTTTTTGTTTTTTTTCGGTACACGGGCCTCTCACTGTTGTGGCCCCTCCCGTTGCGGAGCACAGGCTCCGGACGCGCAGGCCCAGCGGCCATGGCTCACGGGCCCAGCCGCTCCGCGGCATGGGGGATCTTCCCGGACCGGGGCACGAACCCGCGTCCCCTGCATCGGCAGGCGGACGCTCAACCACTGCGCCACCAGGGAAGCCCTGCTCTAAGTTTTGACGTGCTATTCTTCATCAGGTTAATGCCGTTCCCTCCTATTCCTAGCTCATTAAGAGTATTTATCACAGATGGGGGTGGAATCTCAGCAAATGCTTTTCCTTCATCTGAGACGATCACATGGACTCTCTCCTTCCATCTGGCAGATGCAGTGCATTATATGCATGGGCCTGTAACCTGAATTCACCCTTGAATTCCTGCATTATATCCAAATGACCGTCACAACCATTCTTATATGCTGCTAGATTCTAACTTTTTGTTAGAAATTTTACACTTAAGATGAAACGTGTAATTGTATTTTTACTGTTTTTGGCTGGTTTTCATATCAAGATTATATTGGCCTTGAATGGACTGGGGAATATTTCCTCTTTCTCTTTCCTCTGAAGGGCTTTGTATATTACTGGAATTATCTGTTCCTTGAAAGTCTGGTAAGAACTTGAGTGTAGAATTATTTGGGCCTGTTGTTTTCTTTGACGAAACACTTAAAACTAAATGCTCTATTTAACAGCTTATGGAACTATTAAGAGTTTTCTATTTCTTCTTCATTCAATCACATTTTCTAGAAATTTCTCCATTTTGTCCAGATTTTCAATTTTTTTGGCATAAAGTTACTCACTATACTCTTATCTTTTCTATCCTTCCTGGTCACGAGTCCTTGTTCTCATTTCCTCTCTTGTGTATTTGTGCATTCTCCCTATTTTTCTGATTAGTCCTCCAGAAAGTCTGTATTTTACTAGTCTTTCAAAGGATCAAGTTTTGATTTTACTGTATGACTTACTCACTTTTTATTAAAACTTCCTACTTGCCTTGGCATCCATGACATTATTTCCTTTTGATTCTCCAGGCACCCCTCTGATAACTGCTTATTGGTCTCAGCTGATTTTAAATAAGAATTGCCCCATGCCACCTGCTCTTCCCTGTCTAAACTTCACTCTTCTCTAAAATTTTAGAATCCACGCTCACAGCGTTAAGTCACCATTCTGTTGGTGTGAATTCCTACCCTTTCTAACTTCGACCTCCCTTTGCACCCACACCCAGACTCCTGTCCAGCCGCAGGTTAGAGGCACTGCTCTCTGAGACCTCGCACAGGCACTCCACTAACGTCCCAGCTGAACTCAATCATCTTCCCCAGATCTGTCCTTCCTCACCTCATTAACAGCACCATCATTTAGTCACCCAAACCGGAAACAGAAGAATTTCCCAGGATCCTTTCCTCTCACCCTTGATTGTCTTGCCCATTTTCACTTGTAGGTCTTCACCTTTTCTCCCCTGAATTTTACAACAGCCTTCTCACTATTCTCTCAGTTCTGTCCTGTTCTTTCCATCCACTTTTTTCCTGTCTGATATAGATCCACCTACTGGTGTTCTATGTAAACTGTGCATGTGATCCCATCGCCCAGCCTCCTCTCTGCAGCCTTAACCTCTCCAGTCCCCCACTCCTTCCGTTCCTTGCACAGAAGCTGTAGTAAACACATGAGCTTAGGTCATTCTCCGAAGGCTCTACTTGCTTTTGGCTTTTCACAGTGATGGTCTAAAATAGTGGCTCCAACCTGGGAGCCTTGGACTTAGAAGCATCACAACATTATCAGGGGACACGAGAAAAAGCCCGTTAGAAGCGCTCGGGGCCTGAAGACAGAATCTCCGTGATCTTCTGTGGAAGGGTTTTCCCCGCCGCCCCAACCCCCATTACAGAGGCTGAGCTCTTCAGACTGTTCCGTTTCCTCCAATAGGCCTTTGCAGCATCACTGCCAAGCCTTCCCTCTTAGTCTAACACCCCCCGTGGGAACACACCTGACGCACTCACTCACCAACTGGCCTTTGACTTCCCTTCAGACCAAAATCAGCACTGCAGGCCATCATATCTATACCCCAGCTACACGTTATTCTGATCCCATTTGGAATGGGGAAGTCTTAATCCTCATATCAGTTTTGGGGGGTGATTTGTTTATAGCTAATGTCAGATTGATTTATTATAGTATTAGTGTAAGTCTGATTTCACTAGAGAAAAAGGAATCAATAAAAGTATGGCAAGAGGAAACAAAATAAAACAAGGAAACAAAATCTTGAGAAATAATCTGTAAAGCTTAAATGTCTGTTAATGGTCTATAGCATTGAAAAGTATTCCCCAAACAGGATTACAATGAAGGAGGAAATCAGGAGAAAAGGTATCAGTGTGAAAGAAGAAAAATGTTGTTTGAGGCTCTAAACTTACTAAATCAGAATCACCAGGATCTCATAATCCAGGAATTTGTATTAAAAGCTCTCCTGTTACTTCTGATGATCAGCCCATTTGCAGAACCACTGTTCTAGTTAATTGAGGATATGACTGAGGGCACTTCCTTAAATAAAAGCATTAGGATAGGGACTTCCCTGGTGGTCCAGTGGTTAAGACTCTGAGCTCCCAATACAGGGGACCTGGGTTCAATCTCTGGTTGGGGAACTAGATCCCGCATGCTGCAACTAAAAATCCCGCATGCTGCAACAAAGAGCCTGCATGCCACAACTAAAGATCCCACATGCTGCAACTAAGACCCGGCACAGCCAAATAAGTATATGTTTTTAAAAAGCATTAGGACAATAATTTATATAAAGCACATAATTTCAGCTTACCATTCTGCTATCTCATTTCTACTGTGATTTATTTTTTTCGTAAAAAGAGCCCAATAAGTTGAGATTGGTTGTTTTAAATGAGTGAATATCATCAACTTTGATAACCCTGAAAGGGTTTCTATGGTAACACAGAACAAAGATAATAACCACCAAGACCTAAATAATCAAGGTTGCTTAGTGATCTTAGGCTGGCTTACTTCTACTGGTTTTAAATGCAGTGAAAAGCAAACAGTTCCAAGGAGCCAGACACTATTACTACCAGAGTACGAGACTAATTGTGTGCCCCCCACAAACCCCAAGCAAAAATAGACTGGAATATACTGTTTACTCATGAAAGCAATTAAAACACATAAATACAATTTTCACCAAGTCCGCCATTCTCAGCATGTAGTTGTTTATCTAATTCAAATCATGCAGCTAGGTGTTAGAATTAATGTCTCTGAGCTAAATACAAATATGGAAAGTCATTTTGGGGTTTGATCCTCATTCATTTTCAACCAAATATCCAAATTCATTTCGAATTCGCACAAGAACTGCAGCAGCCTCACCTAAATCAGTTTTCTACGAGTTAAACATCCCTCCTGTACTCAGATGTGATTGTGGAACTACTTTGATCTTTATTCCCAAATTTACTGCTCTGTGTAATCCATGACAAAATATAATGTGATTTACTATATCTCTATATGACAGCCCAGCAGCTGACAGAACTTAATAATTTAGCATAAGAAAAAAACCTTCTGGCACCAAAATATACCGATCATAATGGGGACTCTTTAGTCTAGTTTACAATGGAGCCTATACAGGCCGATCCCAAGAACTTTAAAACAATTCTTTTTTTCTCATGCATTTAACGAAGGAGATTTTTATTCCTTAAACGTGCTTTGTAGCTGCAAGCAAAAAATTCTGGAACATTTTGCTTTTGTTCTCATGAAAACAATGCAGGACTAGTCGCATACTAATGCTCTTTTCTCAAAGAAAAGGACTAAATTTCTCCATTTAGTTTGAAATAAGTGAATAAACACAAACATGGGAATCTTAGGAGACTCTAAAAAAAAAGGAAATTTATATTTGGTTATGATATAGAAAAAGGACAGGTTAGATAGTCAGGCACTACTTATAATGAAATCGAGACCTGTCTTTGGAATTGCTAGAACTGAAGTTTCCCTGAAATTCCCTCTCTCTGAACATGCGTCTGCATTCAGGGCAGGAAATGCAGACCAGACGGTGCTAAGGTCTCCTGTGAGACCACTTCTCAGGGGGTCATGGTGGCTCTGGTGCTGCGGGTGGCGATGGGCCTGAGGGTCTCACGCTCCTGCCCCCAGCTCCCTCGTCCAGCACCCCTGCAGAAGACGAGGCCTCGGCCAAGTGGTCTGGCTGGGCTTCCGGAGTTCCACGTAGCCTCTGGAACCTCACTGGTTTCCTAGTGCTGAGATTCTCAACAGAATCCCCCCAGACCCCTGCCCCTTGGATCTTTAGGTATCTGTCAGCCTATGATCCAGTCAGTGAGGAGTCACCTCCTATCGCCTCTCCAGGATATTTGGTTATAAAAGACAAATTATATATTCATCACTTCAATTCAAATATTTGACACAACGTTTTCTTACAGGTATTTGAATGAAAGATTCTCACCTAGGTGAGTATATTGCTGGGACTTCCAAGACGCCATCCATGCGCTGCATCTGTCTTCCTGAATCCACCACGGGCCACAATCTGATCCCCTGCTTTGCAGGTCCACACACACACTCAGGGTTGCCAGTGCCCCTGGGTGGGTTATTTGACTCGTACAGACTGAAGCCATAGCAGACCCAGGTTCTAGAGGGTGTTTTCTGTTATCCTGTCTTCTATCCTTTCTTAAATCTCCTTTAGATTTGCACATAACCTTGCTCACATTCTAAACCAGCTTCTTGACATTCTTCATACCTATCACGTGTCAGAAACACTCATCTCTAGTACTGTAATCTCAGAACAGAACTTGGAAAAATTCGAAGAATTTTTACTGTTTCTTGTTCGGAAAGGTTATAGTTAATTGCTTCAGAATGCAAAGCTACTAAAATCCTTGAAGTGCTTTTCTGATGAACTGTATGACTGCTTTTCAATCCATCCCAAATAAAAGAACAAATAAAACTCTATATGCAAATGTACCACAAGCCAGGCTTTGTCCCGCAGTGCTCTGGTGGACTCCCAATCTTTTAAAATGGTCACAAGCCTTCTGAATATTTAAATACAAAAAAAAAAAGACATGAACTAAATAATTTACTAGGCAAAGAGGCAGAAACTAAAATTTAAAATTGTCTTGACTGGTCAAAGGTATAATACAAATGTTTCAACCCAAAATACACTCAAAAGCTGTTCCCCTCCATTCGGCTTCCGAAGTTCAAATATAAAAATGGAGTATTTAATTCTCCAGTGTTGTTTCCCTTCTATTTTGAGGTGAAATAATGAGAAAATGTTTTCTATGCACAGTCTCCTAAAGTGTTCTCTTTTTCCCCACATTTGAAATAAAATCTGTGGCTGCCAACAGAAGATCCTTAGGAACATCTACCGATAAGAAACCCTACATCCTTCACAGCTTGGACGAAAAGCTCCTGATGCTTCCCATACGCTCACCTCTCCGCTTCACCCCGACATATGCATTACTGGTTAGATCTACTCTCTTGTTGTGTCTCCTACTCGACTCTGACTTCAGGGACAGAAATTCAGGGTTTTCGCCAAATCAAGGAGCCTCGAGCCAAGGAATCTTGACGCGACTCTGGATGCAGTGGGTGCATTAGAGCTTGTGAGCCGGGACGAGGTGAGCCGTCACAGGAAGACGCATCCCCCAGGACTAAGGAGAAGGAACCAGAAGAGCAGAGCTTGGGAGCCGGGACGAGGTGAGCCGTCACCGGAAGACGCATCCCCCAGGACTAAGGAGAAGGAACCAGAGGAGCAGAGCTTGTGAGCCGGGACGAGGTGAGCCGTCACAGGAAGACGCATCCCCCAGGACTAAGGAGAAGGACCCAGAGGAGCAGAGCTTGTGAGCCGGGACGAGGTGAGCCGTCACAGGAAGACGCATCCCCCAGGACTAAGGAGAAGGAACCAGAAGAGCAGAGCTTGGGAGCCGGGACGAGGTGAGCCGTCACCGGAAGACGCATCCCCCAGGACTAAGGAGAAGGAACCAGAGGAGCAGAGCTTGTGAGCCGGGACGAGGTGAGCCGTCACAGGAAGACGCATCCCCCAGGACTAAGGAGAAGGACCCAGAGGAGCAGAGCTTGTGAGCCGGGACGAGGTGAGCCGTCACAGGAAGACGCATCCCCCAGGACTAAGGAGAAGGACCCAGAAGAGCAGAGCAGAAAACGGGGGCGACAGTCGGAGAATTGCTGCTTTTGTTTCAAGTCCTAACACAGCTACAGTAGTTGAGGAGACAAGTGAAGTGAAACGGGGTTAGCCCAGCCTTGTGCCTCTTTCTGAAGGAGAAAGTTACATTAGGGGAAATCAGAAAGTTAAACCAAAGGAAACAACAGCATTTTGAACTCTTTACGTGTCATCTACCTTTCTACCATCTATCTTACAGAAACACGTGGGCACCCAAATGCTGACACGCTCACAAATGGATTTTCCTATAGTAATTCTTCATTTCAAGATGAAGAATTTTGGTATATTTTTCAGAGTGCAACTGGGATAAATGGAAGATGTACTGAGAGATCTAACTATGGGTGAATCATAAATAATCCCTTAGAAACTGAGGATAAGAGCCTTGTCTTCGTGTGAATGTGAAGTCACGTCTCACAGCTGCTCCCACCTCTTGATACACTCTTCCCAGTATTACTGATGGCCTTCTCTTCCATAACCCATTTTCTTTCTTTAAATTGAGATATAATTTATTTACCATCTTATTCACCCTTTTCAAGTGTACCGTTCAGCAATTTTTAGTATATTCACAAAGCTGTGTAATTATCGTATTTGTCTAATTCCAGGGTATCTTCATCACCTGAAGGACACCCGGTACCATTAGCTGTCATTCTCCATCCCTGCCTTCCCTCAGGCCCAGGAAACCCTGAATCTACCTTCAGTCTCGATGAATTTGTCTATTCTGAATGTTTCATATACATGGAATAATATGTGGCTTTTTGTGTCTGGCTCTTTTCACTTGCACGATATTTTCAAGGTTTATCCCTGCTGTAGCATGTGTCAGTCATTCATTACTTTTTATGACTGAATAACACCCCACTGGATGGATATACCACATTTTGTCTACTTATCGTCATTAGATGGGAATTGGGTTGTTTCTACTTTTCGAATACTGTAAATCATGCTGCTATGAACGTTTGTGCACAAGTTTTTGCATGAACATGTTTTGAATTCTCTTGGGAAACACTCGGGAGTGGAACTGAGGGCTCTATAGTAATTGGGAAACACTCGGGAGTGGAACTGAGGGCTCTATAGCAATTGGGAAACACTCGGGAGTGGAACTGAGGGCTCTATAGTAATTGGGAAACACTCGGGAGTGGAACTGAGGGCTCTATAGTAATTGGGAAGCACTCGGGAATGGAACTGAGGGCTCTATAGTAATTCTATAGTTAACTTTTTGAGAGACTGCCAAATGGTTTTCCACAGTGGCCGCACCTTATGTCCTAATTTGCCCACATCTCTGACACTTCCTCTTGTCTGTCTTCTTGATTACAGCCATTCTGGTGGGTGTGAAGTAGTACTGCATTGGGATTTTGATTTGCATTTCTGTAATGACAAATGATGCTGAGAATCCTTTCATGTGCTTATTGGCCATTTGTGCACCTACTTTGGAGAAATGTCTATTCAAATCGTTTGCTCATTTTAAAATTGGATTGTCTGTCTTTTTATTGTTAAGTTATGAGAGCGCTTCATATGGGTTTCTAGACCCTTAACAGATAGATGAGTTGCCACTATTCTCTCCCATTCTGTGGGTTATCTTTTCACATTTTTGCTGGCTATATTCTTGGAGGCACAAAAGTTTTTACTTTTGCTAGAGTCCAATTTGTCTATGTCCTCTTTGGTTGCTTCTGCTTTTGTTGTCATGCCTAAGGAACCACTGCCTAATCCACGGTCCCCCAAATTTACTGGTATATCTTCTTTTAAGAGGTTGTATAACTTTAACTCTTACACTGAGGCCTAGCAGGGTCGCTATCAACAAATTCTCTTTGTCTTCGTTTATCCATGAATCTTTTATTTCTCCTTCATTTTTGAAGAGTGATTTTACCGGGTGGAGAATGCTTGGTCAATCGTCTTTTTGTTTCAGGACTTTGAATATTTCATTCCACTGCCTCCTGACCTTCATGGTTTCTGATCAGAAAACAGCTGTTAATATTTCCATTAGCTCTTTAGATATAGTTTCTTTAGTTCTTCAAGCATATCTAAAAGAGCTGATTTAAAGACTTTACACGGGCTTCCTCAGGAACAGTTTCTGCGATTTTGTTTTTACCTGCCCCTAGGCCATGCTTTTTTGTTTCTTTGCATGTCCCATAATTCTTTTGCTAAAAACTGGACATTTTGAATATCATAATGTGGCAATTATGGAAATCAGATTCTCTCCTTTCCCCAGGGTTTGTTGTTGTTGCTAGGGTTTTTTTGTTTGTCTGTTTTGTTTTTTAGTGAGTCCTCTGAACTAACGCTATAAAGTATGTACTCTCTGTCATACACGGTCACGGAAGTCTCTGCTCGGTTAGTGGTCTGCTAATGACCGGGCAGAGGTTTCCTTAAATGCCTAGAACCAACAGGTCTTCCAGATTTCAACAAGGGCTCTGTGTGCATGTGAGTGCACACCTTCCACACTCAAGTGGCAGATCACAACCCTGCCTTCTCCTCCCGCTTGTGCAGAGGCGCGAACTGGAACCTCCTCAGATCTTTCCTGAGCACGCGCACAGCCCCACGCGTGTACATGGCAGGCTAGATTCCAAGGAATGCGCTGGAGATCACCGAAGCCCCCGTGGACAGCTCGGTCCCAGCTTACACCTTAAGCTTCTGAGTTAGCTTACTGTTTGCCCTGACTGTTACACACCGCCTCAGGCAGCTGGGACCCTAAACAATGATCTCTAGCTGTTTCTGAAAAGTGCTCCTCCGGTAAAAGGGTCCTCATACTGAGTGAGCTCCAAGTCAGGACAAATAAAGACAGCCTTGTGGGTGGGGTCTTCCTGGGACCCATCAGACAGGTGGGTCAAATAGCAATCAAATGACAGTTTTCAGGAAATGGGGCTTTGAAGGAGCTGCCCTGTTCCGCCCCCTCTGGTCGCTTCCAGGCTACTGGTTTTCTCCTTGATCGCTGGCTGTTGGTTTTCAACATACTGCGGAGCTGGGAAGAAAGTACGGACATTGGGAAAGTTGAAAAGTCACAAAGCTGGCTGTTCCTACCAAGACCCAGATTTTACTTTTGTTTTGTTTTTGAATGAATGCTCCTTGGATTGCTGTAAGCTTTCGGTTAATTTCCATAGTTCTGAAAAGGTTATGATCATTTTTGCCTGTTTTCTAATTGCTTTTATGGAGGACAATTTTTGGAGGTTCTTATTTTGCCATTTTCCCTGGCATTCTCCCCAGCACACTCATTAAGTGTTGTTTTCCACAGGGTTATATCCTTTCCTGTTTTCTCTTCTTATTCCACAAACTTTCCTTGGGAAATATTATCCCTGTCTAGGCCTTCAAATTCTACCCAAAGTCATTGGCTCTCCAACCTACATCTTCTGCACTAACACTCTCCCTTGGAAGACTTCCCGGTGGCCAACGGCCATCGCTCTGTGTGTATTTCACAGGTGTCTCCAGCCCGACACGTCTGAAACCACTCAGCCACTTGGTTCCCATGCTAGGAAACTGAGAGGCATCCTAGATTATTCTCTTTTTAAAAACATTTCAATTCTTCACTTAAACACCTCCTCTGTCGAATATTCCAACATCCCAACTCCCACAAAGTGAGTCATTCTCTTTTCTTAATACACTTCTCCCCTTGTGTAACATTTGTTTACACAATGATCCTCTCGGCATCGTAAGCAAGAACTGACCCATGTTCTCATCCCTAGGACTCATCACAGCACCCAGCATATTAGAGTCAGTCATATGTTTTATCCGTGTAGCAAACTATTTTCCAAAGATGGCCACACCAATATATATACCTTCCCACATGTTCTTCTCACAACGTAGTGTCAACGTTCCTCCATCAAAAGATGGGGTCTCTGTTCTCTCCTCTTGAGCCTGGGCAGAACTTTGTAACTGCCTCCACCAAAGAATGAGGTGGAAATGACAGTGCTTGATGTCTAAGGGTAGGTCAAAAAGGTGGTAGGGATTCCACCTGGTTCTCTGTCTCAGGACATGTGCGTTGGGAGTCCTGAGCCAACATGTGAGAAGTCTAGCTACCCTGAAGCTGCCACGTGAAGAGACCACGTGGAGATGGGGGGCTGTTAGACAGCCTTCCCTGTACAATCCAGAAATGTAAGTGAAGAAGCCCTCGGATGGCCTCAGCCTCAGCTAGGTCCGACTGCAGCCACAGGAGGAATCCAAGCCAGAAACACTCAGCTAAACAGCTCCCCAACTCCTGACCCACAGAAACAGTTAAGAGATAATAAATGTTGTTTCTGAAGCCACTACATTTTGTGGTGATTTGTTTTACAACATTAGATAACTGAAAAAGTAATAAATGCAGAAATGAAGACGATGATAGAGAAGTATCTTGGTGCATACACAATATTCATCTTTGTTTTCTCTACCATGCATCATTTTTAAATGGAAAAAAAGTGGTAAATATGTGATTAAAAGAAAAGTATCTCATACCTGCATCAAAAAATGTCAAAATGTAATTAATGTGTATGCAAAACGAACTTGCATCCAGCAAGGAAGTCTTTTCCCAAAATACTTAGGGGTTGCATTATTTTCTCAAAATATAGTTTTTCAAATAATAATTTGCTTATTTAACCAAGTGCTATATGGTACCCCAAAAGGCAAAAACCTTATTCTCCATTCCCTCCAAATAGATAATTTCATAAATATAACTTCTGGATCATTGATGTTACAATGCTTGACTGTTCTTGGTAAATGTTTCCTATATTAAATGTCTTAATATGTTTTTGTAGTGTTCTAATCAAGAGAGTCCTTTTATAAATCATTGAGCACTTCTGTTAATTCTGAATTTTCACACATTAGTGATACTTAATGAATTTAAGATAGTTTATATTTATGAAGTATTTAAGATAGCCTAGATGTAAACAAATCCACAATGACAGAAATAATGATTCTGTTTTTAACACATATTTAACCTCAAGCTAATAGCTGTGAATATCTTGAGGTTATATTTCTTTAGAACAGATGCTTACTTAACACAGATAAAAGAAATTAAACATTAAACAAAGCCTCATCCAAAAGAATTTGCCACTTTGCAATAACCTTTCAACGTGTTTTAAGAGTTGGGATTAATTACCTATAGTTTCTAAAAATGTGTATTGTCTGGTTTATCTAAGCCAAAAGGAATAGCAATTTAAGCAAAAACAAGAAAAGCTTTGACTCACAAATACAAAAGAAAATTTCTTTGTATCATTAAAATTAAATGTGCAATCTATGCTCCTGACGCTGTTTTGTATTCTAAGTCTATAAAGCTTTTTGTAAAAAAGAAATTTTAGATATTTTTCCATTTCAAATGTTGGTGAAGAAATCTAATTACTCAACATATATGTTGGGAGCACTATATAAACCGCCAACATTTCCCTTAGAAGAGATATATAGTTTACAGTTAAATATCAGGAAAACTGTCCTCAATTCACATTTTCCTTTTTGCTTAGTACATTGAGCATAATTTCACATAAAGTATATTTCTGATGTCATCATTAAAAAAAAATCCCTTATTTGAGTTTTATTTGCCAATTTCAGGCAGCTACATTCTGGGTTGAAGCAAAAAAATTAATAGTGCTTTGTGAATTATTTAAAATACTATACGTATATGGGTGAATGTATAATTTATTGTCAGAATTCGATAACTTTTGAGAATGAATGGAGTGTTAAGAATCACAGCGAGAAAACAGGCATTGAAACAGGAACCTGAGGTCACTCTAAGTATGAATTACATCTCCGCTACACTAGTAACAGAACAAGATGAAACACCACCATGCTAGGTCAGCTCCACAGTCCATCTGGCCAAGTCCATTACGTACCCATAATCTACACAGTAACAGGAAGAGTCACAGAGGTCTTCATCAACACCATCATTAATATGAGGCCTTCGTCAACACCACCAACACCATCATTAATATATTTTATGTTATTGTATTGTTTCTGCTACCACCACAATACTCCCTTGCCCGGAGGTCAGAGTTCCAGTGGCAAGATCACGTATACTGTTTAGGAGCTGCCCCACGGCCCCTGCCCGTATGCTATCGGGTGTAGAAAATCAGTCAACAAATTGAAGGCAGCTGCCACCAGGATAAAGTGACAACGGAAAGAAGAGGGAGGGGTGGGAAGAGCCATGAAAGGGAGAGAGAACCAGAATGACAACGTGGGGCACACTTATTGTAGGGAGTTTCTGCGTGGCACCAAACATTCACAGTGACGACTCTGAGTTGTCAGGAAGGGGCGTTGGTGGTTTCGGCATTTTTTGTCTAAAAGAGTAGAGTGGTTTGTTAGAGAAAGCCTTCAAAATGAACGTTTTGGCACATAAGTGGTGATTACATTTTAGTTATTTGGAAACTGACATGTGGAACAATTTATTCCTAAGCAATATCTGATAAATGAGGCATTCCTGTACTTCCTTTTATTTGTCTTGAAACTATCTCTTTCAAGTTCTTCTAAACAGTGTTTGTTGAAAAAAAAAATCAGAATTAACCCACTCATGGTACGAGAAGATTAGAGAACGTGATCATAGAATCCCTCGATCTTCTGCCTAAAGTGAAAACATGTCTTCGTGTCCAAGTTGCTTCATTCCCTTTATCGCTTTAGTTATCCTGTTTCAAAGGTTCACTAGTTCTGTGTTATCTTCATAATTTTAAGCTTCATTAAGTTCATTCAAATCGTATTTGATACAAAAGCAGAAAAAAATGTTTTGCTCTATTCCGTTTCCAGAGAGCAAGAAGTGTCTGTGTCAGTTTCACAGGCTGGTGAAACCACGGCCCAAGAATTCTTCTTTACGAAATCTTTTCAGTCTAACTGGGGAGCTAGAGTTGAGAAAACAATGAAGATCCATCCGTCCATCCATCCGTCCATCCATCCAGCCAACACATTTTTATTGGCTGCCCACTACGTGCCAGACACGGTTCCAGACACAGGAGAAACAACAGTGAAAAATCCAGCAATAAAAATAATAAGTCCTAGGAAGTGCAAAGTGATGTGGAGAAAAAAGGTACATTCCAAGCACAGACAGTGAGAGGGGCCGCTAACATTTAGGCAGGAACCAGCTGGTCACTGGCTGGGACGAGGTCTGGAGGAGAAACCCAGAACAATCTCGGCCTATTTACAGATGGCGAGAAAGCCCCCTGCTGGATCTGGGGGACCAGCGGGAGGGGCAGGAGGTAAGTCGGAAAGGAGAGGGCCAGATCCCACTGCACCTTGAGGGCAAAGTGAGGGACTTTCCCTTCTGTCCTATAATAGTGGTGAGCGGCCGTTGCGAGGTGATGAGCAGAGAAATCCGTGTGAACAGCAGCGTTTAGAGAGAACAAGTGCGGAAGGGAAACCGGGTGAGAGCCGCCGTAGAGTCCAGCCGAGAACCGAGGGTGCTTTAAACCAGGCGGTCATGGCATCAGTGACGGGAAGCCGTATGACACGGGACGTACTTTGAAGACAAAATCAGAGGGGCTTCCTGATAGGAAGGATGCGGCTGTGAAAGAACGAACTGCGTCAGGGATGCCTGCGAGTCTTATTTCCTGACTTGGAGAAGACTGGAGGGGAACTGAGAGCTCTGTTTCAGAAATGCTAAGTGCGGGGTCCCAGCATCCCAGCAGAATTTCAGGGGCGAAATCTAGGAAGAGGCTGGATATACAAGTCCGGGGCTCGGGAGAGAGACAAGGACAAGAGATGCAGACTGGAAGCCTCCAGCATGCAGATGGCATTGACGCTGTGGGGCGAGACAGGGTCAGCTAGGATGAGAAAAGAAACATGAAGGGGCGTGAGGACACGGTGGAGCCACTATCACAGCAGGCGTCCAACCAGGAGAAACCCCCGGGGAGTGTGACACCACCTGTTCACGTGATTAAAGTCTGTCAAAGAGAAAGTGACCGGTGGTGTCAGAACTGCCGAAAGGTCCACTGAGATGAAGACTGAGGACGAACACCGCGTTTAGTGCCGAAGCCACTTGCTGATCCGACACATGTTTCAGTTCCTGGAGTGGCTAGAGACCGGGGGACACGGGTGGAAGAAGAGAGTACGAGAACACGGAGCAGGTAGGCAGCCAACCCTTGCTGGGGAGTCTGGCTACGAAGAAAAGCAGAGGAATGGTGGCTGAAGGGGGTCTGCGTCATTGCAGCAGAGCATTTACTGCTCGTCCAGTACCATTCCCCTTCCCCACACCCCACCTCCGTTTTCCAGCCCCTGCAGGTAAGTGGGCCTTTGTCTAGTGACATTTGAAAGAGTGGAGTCTCCGTAGACTTCCAAAACACACTTATGGTTACCAAAGGGGAAACATGGCGGGGCAGGGGGTGGGGGGAGAAATCAGGAGCTTGGGATGAACAGACACACACTGTACCTAAGCTACCTAACCAACAAGGACCTACTGTGTAGTGCAGGGAACTCTACTCAACACTTTGTAACAGCTTAAATGGGAAAAGCATCTGAAAAAGAAGAGATACATGTATGTGTATAACTAAATCACTTTGTTATACACCTGAAACTAACTAACACAACATTATTAATCAAATACACTCCACTATTAATAAAAGAAATATAATTTGTGCCACATATGCAATTTTAAATCTTCTAGTGGTCACATTAAAAAGTTAAAAGAAAAGGTAGAATTTTAAAAAATTTAAAAGTTTAAAGACCTTTGTACTTTAGGACTATAAAAATACTTTCCTATGTTTTTGCTTGTACTCTTTTAAAAATATTTTAATATTAAATCTACACAGAATAAAAAAATATTTAAAAGAAAGATAGTGGAGTCCCTTTGTCGAATGATACAGGAGTTACGATCTGGGAAAGTATTAATCACATGAAATTTATTGGTAATTAACCAGTTTAGACCTACAAAAACAGCACTTCCTTATGACTTCACAGTAAACCTTTGTTAAGCCACCGAAATCTTGGGGTCAATTTGCTACCACAGTATAACATAGCACAATTTGGTATAAGTGGTCAAAGAATTCTTTAAAATATTACAGAATGTTTTTATGATTTGGGAAATAATACTGTAGAGAGAAAAATGTTGCTACAAGAGATGAATGATTAAAGGAAAAAGTCCTTCGGTAGAGGTGAGGCCTGCAGTGCACCAGCGAAGTCCTTAGACAGAGGCACACGCTTCCTTAAGTAAGGTGTCCATGCGTGTTCTGAGGGGGGAGGGGTGACCACACAGACGCGGATGCAGCTGGAGGGGGATGTGGGATGGGCTGATGAGGTGATTCTCTTCTGTTGCTTCTACTTTTCCAGCAAAACAACAGTCAACAATGAGAGGAAGAAAGTAAAAGGAACTGTTGGAGGTTTGAGAAGAAAAGAGAGGTATGAAATTGTCCTAGAGCACGGGAAAATGAATTAACCAGGAAGTGCTGAGGGCCCACTCGAGCTTTTTGGCCTTACGTTTAAGTGAGACCAGTTAACCTAAGTGTGTCTTCTCTTGAACTGTGTTCAACTGTTTAGACACAAGAGTAGGGTCCATGAGAATTTGGTTTAACCAGGCTTGGGGATCTGTAAGCAAGGGAGGGAGGAGGAAGTTGAGGCCAGTCCAAGGGGGCGGTGAGTGCACTGCTGGGATATGAAAGCTAAGCTGGGGAAGGAAGACACAAGGAAGTTGACGGAATGTGAAACATGGCGAGGTTCGTGGATTCGAAGTCCCCATGGGGCAAAGATCTTAGTGAGGATGCTAAACCGAGTTAGAAAGGGGGTGGGCTAGGGACAGGGAGAGAGAGAGGAATGCCTGAAGCCAAGATGTTGAAGATGGTACAGGTATTAGAAAGGGCAAGGACTCTAGGTCATAACCATGGGCAGAGAGCTGAGGAGAAGAGCGATGAGCTAAGGGAACCGAGAGGCCAGTGTGATGGAATGCTTCTCATCAGTGGGCCCATCCATCCCATGCCATCTTGGCTGTGGACAATTATGACTCGTGTCAGGACATGCTTTGTACTTTCTATACTGGTTTAATCACGTACAAGTTACAGCCACGAAAGTCAAGCCTTAGGAATAAGATAGTGTTTGAAAAATATCTAAATTTCATAAGAAAAGTGTGATTTAATTAAATAAAAGTTTAAAAAATTTTGCTCTTCATTAATCTCTCGATAACTTAAAGCTAAAGGACAAGCCGTGCATTTCTACAGTAACAGAATGCCTTAGTTTTGTCGAAACTCTAAACTGAAGTGGCACTTTACTACTAAAATATATGTAAAAACCATTCTTAATTTCTCTCCATGAATACCTATTTTTTCATTGCTGTTTTCCAATCATACTCATATGTCCTGAAAGCACCTTTTTCTTACTGCAAAGTATCTAACTCGTCTGTGGGTTTCATTTTCTTGCTTTGAAGGATATTTATATGGAAAAATGGCTTCTTCCTCTTGTCGATGGTTCATGTTTAAGAAAGGAGTAGAATTCCTGCTCCAACACAGACCTAAAGAGCCCAGAGAAAATTCTTCCCTGTCTATCAAACGCAGCGGTCTAATGCGGCTGACAAGGACACCTGAAGGCAGCAAATGACAGTCAGCCATTTATAATGGAAGGTTTTCCATTGAACTATTTTGGGTTCCTATTATAAATTATCTCCAGATAGAAACCAACCAGATTAAAATGAAACATTACAATGGAAAAACAAAACTTCAGTTTTATTTAGAAATAAAGCAACCTTCCAAACAAGCATCCCTAATCTCTCAAAGACAACGATAAGGCAATCTGGCGGCTTTCAAAAGTCAAAGTGACTTTCAAGCACAGCTATTTAAATGGACAGAAATTTCTGCAGTTGTCAAAAATGCAGAATTTAAAAAGAGAACTAACACTTTTTTAAATGAATGTATAAAACTTTAGAATTTGTATGAGATAAAATCTTGTTTTCAACATTTTTAAGGTTGAAAAAAAGCAGACACCGCTTTTCTAAAGCTATTATTGAACAAAAATGTTCAGAATAAAGAGTACATGGATGGACCTAGAGAATATTATGCTTGGTGAAAAAGTCAGAGAAAGACAAATATCACTTATACGTGGAATCTAAAAATTACACAAATGAATCAATATACAAAACAGAAGCAGACTCACAGACATAGGAAACAAACTTACAGTTACCAAAGGGGAAAGGGAGAGACAAATTAGGACTATGGGATTAACAGATACAAACTACTATACATAAAATCAGCAGCAAAGATGTACTGTATAGCACAGGGAACTGTATTCGATACCTTATAATAACCTATAATGGAATATACTCTGCAAAGAAATAGCTGAATCACTATGCTGTACACCTGAAACTAACAATATTGTAAATCAACTATACTTCAATTTAAATAAAGGTAACGCACGAGTGAGCATTTCCTCTGATACCATAGGACCCAGGTGGCTTGCAGGACACTACAGGAAGATCACACTTCTGGTCATCCTATACAAACACCAGGAAAAGGTCTGGTTCTTGTCCTGGGATCTGGACCAATAATTCTGCTTGAAAAGGTACATTAAGAGGATTCCACTGTTGAATGGATCTCAGATAGAGTTCAAAGCGATCAAATAAAGGCTAAAGATCAGTCAGGTACCAAATAGTCAAGAAGACCAATCAAGGTAGAAAGAAGAAACATGGGTAATGGGCAGTTAGGAACCCAAATCAGAGTCCGGCTGGGAGTGAGGAATGTGGAGTAGGCATGAATTGGTTCATTCCTTGGTGGTCCAGTGGCTAAGACTCCGTGTTCCCAATGCAGGGGGTCTGGGTTTGATCCCTGGTCAGGGAACTAGATCCCACATTCTGCAACTAAAGATCCCGCATGCTACCACTAAGACCTGGCACAGCCAAATAATAAATAAATACTAAAAAAAGGAAAACATGAAGAAAAAAAACAACAACAATGGTCTTGTGAAGCAGGATCTCCTTCTACCTTATGCTCATGGCGACTTGTCTGAGCCAAGAGACAGCTGGATTAGCTGGGTAATGGCATGGGAAGCAAACGATTCCCAGCGTAAGTTTTGGAGAAAGATACGCTGGAATTAGCATGTTGGTTCTGCACCTGTAGCTGTGTAACTCGGAGCAAGCTGCTTCACTCCTCTGAGCCGTAGTATCACCAACTATTCTACGGGAATAATAACTTCAAGGTGTTGTGAGAGTTAAACGATGTATGTGAAAGTGCCTGGCACATGGAGGGCGCACAAACGCCTTCCTCCGTCGGGCCAATACATGCGCTACACGCTTCTCCACTGTTTCAATCACATCAATTATTTTCAGGAATTTGAGCACAAGGAAATGCAAATCAGAGGATCTGTGTTGTGTGACCTTAAGAAAATACAGATGATAATTTGTGTCATGACACTGGCAATGTCAACTTTTATAAGAACAACTATTTAAAAAATCTTGTGTTTCCTCGTCAAATTGTTGGCATGGAAATGAGAAGGGAATAGAAGATAGTAAACAAACATTATTTGCAAACATAAACTCAGATAATAAATACCTTTATCCCCTAAAGGTGCCTATCTCTTGATAAGCATGAAAAGCTGAAGCTTGGAGAGACAGCAGCCGTGTGAGTGAAGGACAGAATCCTGTACGGGGAGATCACTGGTCTACACTGCCTACCCAGGTATTGACAAAGGCCTGGTTAGAAGCCACTTGTCTCCCTGCATGTGTGTCTAGCGTTCATTCTCACCAAAGAAGAAGTTAACTTGTTTCCTGGGGAAAGTCTCGCGTGGTCCCACAGCTAAGCTGTCCACTCTGGCATAGGTCACAACTCCTTGTGTTTCCCCTCATTGCAAAGTCACCATATGGTTCATTTCCACGTGTGTAACAGTAGTGAAGGGCACAGGTTCTGGAGTCCAGCTGAGTTTGAATCTCTTCTCTCCAAATTACTGAACCTACCTAAGCCTCCACAAAGAACAACAGTACTTACACTTTGCGGTGAGAAGAGATAATGAAATGAGCCTTTACAACTATGCTTGACACTTGATGCAATACATGTGGGTCATTTTTATTACTAGTCAGTAAGGGCAACTAGGGCAAAGAGTGTTTAATACCAGATGTCAACACACTCGTGGTGTGGAGCTCTCCCCAAAATACTATAGGACGTGTCCCTTGTCCGACATTTAGTACAAATGAAAACCCATGAAAGTCACAAATGTTGAAAGTAGTTGTGATTATGGTTTTAAAATATAGGTAGTCCTTGCTGTGCACCATTTTGATTTGCGTGCATTTCAGTTTTCATGGGTGGGTTAGATAAACCCAGTGCCTCAACAACGTAATAGTTAAATTTTCAATTACTACAATACATCTTCTATGGTGAAGAGTCTATTAAATGATTTTCTGATTTTTTAAAAGCACATTGCCTTATTAATTTTATAAGACTTCTTAATATGTACTAGATAAAAATCTTTTATATAAGGTACATATTTTGCAAATATTTTCTTCCAGTCCATGGCTTGCCTTTTCATTTTCTTAAAGTGTCTTTTGAAGAGCAAAAGTTTTGATTTGGATTAGGTCCAAGTTACCAAATTTTTCTTTCATGGCTCATGCTTTTTTATTCCAATCAAGGAAAAATTCTGCCTGAACCAACATTGCTAAGATCTTCTTCTAGGGTTTCATACTTTTAGCATTCATGTTTAGGTCCAGGATTTATTTCACGTTTCTTTGGTAACAGTGTGAGGCGAAAGAAGAGGTTCTTTTTTTCCCCTTATGGACAGTCAATCGTTCCAGAGCCATTGATACTTGTGAAAAGACTATCCTTTCCCCATTCATTATAGCACATTTTTTGGTCAAAAAACAATTAATTATAAACGTGTAGGTTTTAAAATCTAAGATTTCCTCAAGATTTGCCTATCAAACACTGTGCTATTTCTAGCTTCTGAATAGTGAAGATCAGGTTTATAACCTTCAACAACTTTGACTTGGTGCTACTCCTGAGCTCTCAAACGGTATTTAAAAAACAAATCTCAATCGTCACATCTGGATTTTTTATTAAAAGGCCGTCTAATTCCTTGGCCGTATAAGGTACATTTTAAAAGGATGGTACAGGGCAGTTAAAAGTCATGCCAAAGCACCACTCTGACTGGAAACTTTTATAGTATTTTATTTTCAGCATATAACCTAACAAATGCAAATAACATGGAAATTCTATGAACCCTGCCAAATGTAGTCCACTTACCCTGGGTTATCTTTTTACTTAATTTGAGCTGATACCACGTTGGGGCTATTTTATTCCCAGCTACGTTTTTTGGGAAATAAACTGATTTGTAATTTTTTTAAAAATCTGTGTTAAGGGCTTCCCTGGTGGCACAGTGGTTGAGAGCCCACCTGCCGATGCAGGGGACACGGGTTCGTGCCCCGGTCCGGGAGGATCCCACATGCTGCGGAGCGGCTGGGCCCGTGAGCCACGGCCGCTGAGCCTGCGCGTCCGGAGCCTGTGCTCCACGACGGGAGAGGCCACAACAGTGAGAGCCCTGCGTACCGCAAAAAAATAAAAAATCTGTGTTAAAATATTTTTTAATCTTTCATGTTTTGATCAATAATGATAAATTTTCTTCTTTGTATCTCTGGTCTTTAACACATTCCCAAGCTCACATTTTAGGTCCTCAGCAAATGCTTAACTGCTGATGTGGCGACTTGCAAAATAATCCAGAAATCCAGACCCTAATGGGACATACAATGAAAACAGTAATTATGCATTTAGCGTTCCTTTACTAAAGTTGTTCTAAATGTACAAATACACTTTGCATATCTCAGGTGGGCAGCCATTCATATAAATATTGTGAAAGGGGTTTTTAAAGTTTTTCTGTTAAAAATAGCAAAGCCTTCATTGCAGATCAAAAGTCCCATATTTTAAGATAATGTCAAAATCTTAAATACTTCTAGCTCTTTGGAGATAGAAACACAGTGAGGGATAACCTAGGCAGCGTATGAGTGCCTTTTCTCTGCTTCCCACTTCTCTTAACACCCTTTCTCAGGGTTCTGTGCCGGTGGGTAAGATTACGGTCAGAAGCAAAACCTGACGCTAATGCGGAAAGATACATGCACCCAATGTTCACAGCAGCACTACTGACGGGAGCCAAGACATGGAAGCAGCTCAAGCACTGTCAACAGGCAAGTGGATAAGGAAGATGTGGTACATATAAACAATGGACTATTACCCAGCCACAAAAAGAATGAAATGCCGTCATTTGTAGCAACGTGGATGGACCTAGAAAATATTATGCTTAGCGAAATTAGTCAGACAGAGAAAGACAAACGCTGTATGATATCACCTATATGTGGAATCTAAAAAAAATACAAATGAATATATATATATATGCAAAGCAGAAACAGACTCACAGATATAGAAAACAAACTAGTGCTTAGCAGAGGGGAGAGGAAAGGGAGAGGGGCAAGTTAGGGGTATGAGATTAAGAGATTCAAACTACTATGTATAAAATAGATAAGCAACCAGGATTCACTGTACAGCACAGGGAGTTATAGTCTTTATCTTACAATAACATTTAATGGAGTATAATCTGTAAAACACTAAATCACTGTGCTGTACACCTGAAACTAATATAATATTGTGAATCAACCATATGTCAATTTAAAAAAAAGGCAAAACCAGAAGGAAGAAGTCAAGAATTACAACAAATAAGGCGAATGCTTGACAAATGTCAATTTTGTTAATTTTCTCTGCAAGGTTAATATTGTGGTACTATTTTATAAAAAGGTCATTTGGGGACATCTCTATTTAATCTGTTTTACATGGTTTGAGACTAAATGATTTCTACTCCAGAGAAAGTACTATCATGAGAAGATTTTGGTTACTTAGTACTGTAGCGTTTGAATAGCAGAAATTGAATTTTTGTTAAAGTGAAAACTATCTGGTCAGTAATTGGATCCCCAAATAATTTAACAAACCTTCAAACAGTTTGTGAGTTCTAAGGGCCTCTGGAGTTCAGATCGACTTCTAATCCATTACATCTCACTCTAATAATCACTCTTTTAGAAAAGTTAAAGGCAAAATGATACCTACTAGACCTCCATTTTAAGAAAATACCCTATAAAAATGGCGTGTTCCATGAAAATGTTTGGAGGATATTAACCACATTACATACTGTCTTCTTCACTGAGAGCCCCTAGTAAATTTTTCTCTGAAGAGTTCAATTCCAGGAATTTGAACGAATGACTTTTAAAATTATATTGCAGTGAATCTTTTTTTTTTTGCACTGAATCTTGTTCTAATTGTGATGCTCTCTCTACATTTGTTCCTGACAAATGTGGAGTCAAATGCATGTCGCTCCCACGGAGGAATACAAACCCTCTTAGCGTTCATTGTTCTTTCATAAACCTTACCTCTAGCTTCATGCTTTTTCTTTTTATTTCCCTCTAGATTTGATCCCTTACTCTCAAAAAACTTGCATTTAAAAAGTCATCTTTGAGTTCTAATATTTTCTCCCCTAAAGATACGGAAAAGTAAAAAGGAAAAACAACAACACCACCCTTAGCATAAGTTAAAGCCAGAAAATGCCAGAACTGCAAAAGAGCTCGAGTAAAAAAAAAAAAAAAACACAAAAAAAACGCAGGCAAGATTCACCCATGGATGATAAAAGTAGTAGCTGAAAGTCTGAGGAGATACAGGACACTTAAATAGTCTCAGAATATCTCCTGAAGATATCTCACATGTTACAAAGGGGAAACATAACTTTACAACAAAGAAACCTGGCAGATACCACCTAACCACACGATCGATGGTAATGTCACCACAAATACAGTATCTCGATATGTACCCCTCGATATTATGCCCTTGAGATGGGCACAACACCAGTTCCGTAGGATTCTCGCCAAAAATGCAGGACCTCAATCTAATCATGAAAAACATGACATGAATCCAAAATGAGAAACACTGTACAAAATAACTAGTACTATTCAGAAGTGTCAGGGTCATGAAAAATAAGGAAAAACTGAGGAACTGTCACAGACTGGAGGAGCCTAAAAAGGTATGACAACTAAACGCATTGTCAGACCCTTGACTGGGCCCTTAACACCAAAAGAGCGTTAGTGGGAACCTGGTGAGATGCAGAGGAGGTCTACGGTTGCTCACCAGCGTAAAGGTCAAGTCTTTTTTACCAGTGGTAACCGCCTGGTTTCAGTGACCACACTACGGGTAAGTAAGGTGCTGCAAGGGGGGAAGCAGGGTGAAGGACATGTGGGAATTCTCTGCACTATGTTTGCAACTTCTCAGGAAGTGTAAATAAAAAGTTTAAAAAGTTTTACAAAGTCATCTTCTATCTTTTTATAAGTAGAGCTTTCATAATTACCGTTTGACATTCCCCCAATTTGTCCTAAGCTCTTAGCTTGCCATTTTTTTATCCCATTGGGCTGCCTCAGAAAATTGTATCTAGTGTCAATTCAAATATTGTATTTCAAAGACCATCTTCTCCATAAAACAGCCTCTGATTACCCAGACCTCAGATTTCTAGCATTGTACCCTAATCTAGAATTTTACTATGCATTGTTATATAGTTTTTAAAGTTCTTTTATGCTTGTATTTCTCATTACCACCACTATAAGAAAAGTCTCCAGAAAGCAGGGACAGATTTACATTCCTTTTCCTGATCAGCACTGAGCTAAGTATACGGTAAACGCTTGTTAAATATATGTTGACTCATTCACCCACAAACTAAGGAAACTAAAGATTTGGAAGTTCACATCACCCATTTATTCCCTCTTTGTGTTATTAGACACCAAATACAGGACGAAACGGGCCATTAGTTATGCGCTAAGGATGGCAACTCTAATACTTTCTTGTTCACAGGAAGTCTCTAAACTGTACAAGGCTTCCTTCAATTTAGTAAGTTAATCTGGGTTGAATAAGTACCATAATCCATGCTAGAATTGCAATAATTAGTAGAAATATGGGCCTAAACTATAAATCTTTAAAATCTCATTTAAAGATCTGTTAAAATTCCTCATCCAATCATAATATGAAACGTGTAATAGTAAAAGCAGCTGTCACAAATAAGATTCAAAGATACTGATGTTTGAAGAGATGTTTTCCATGACCAGGGCTGCTTCCTTAAGAGTATTCCTAGGATGTCTACTGAGCTGCTAAATTCATGCAGTGGGAACAAATGTCTGTTTTCTTTGCCAAGAAAATACCATAGATGAATATTAAAAACAGTTCTGTTAGCCAAAATTCACATCTGCACATACTTAAAAGTGTAGCTTTTCTTTTTTTCCAATAATAATTTGTAATACATTGTGAACATTTAAAAAAATAGCATACAATACTCTGCACCTGGCTGGTTAGCTGTGTTTTAGCCATAAGTGCAATGATACAGCCTATACCATTACTGAAATGGATTAGTGTGCTCTGTGGATATATGCACGCATATGTGTGTATCTATTAGTAACTTTTTTGGACATATATCTCAGCGTTCTCTCTCTGCCTCTCTCTCCATATGTATATATTCAGAATATAAAATTCAAAACATACCCTAATGTTGTAATCAATTTAAAAAGAGAAAATATTTTTAAGGGTTTTATAATTTTAAGAGACAGGAGTCAGATTTTTCTACATAATTTGGGGATTCCAACATTTAAAAAAAAACAACTTCTCAACTATCAAAGTGATATTGTTCTTTTAAAAGGACATTCTTTCACTGAGAGTGACATATTACAAGCAATGGTGGGGTTTTTTTTTCCACCAGTTTTTCGTGTGTAGGAGAAATATATTTTGGGCCTGATTTCGATACTGTTGTTTTTGCAAAAATTTTATAGTTATTTAAGTAGTAGAGGTTCTCAATCTAATGCAATATTTAGAATATGTCCATAAACTATTATCTTAAATCATTTGGATGTTTAAAAAGAATGATTAATATGGAGAGTCAAGACCAAGAATAACTTGTATCTTAAAAAGAGGCACTTAAGGGCTTCCCTGGTGGCGCAGTGGTTGAGAGCCCCCCTGCCGATGCAGGGGACACGGGTTCGTGCCCCGGTCCGGGAGGATCCCACGTGCCACGGAGCGGCTGGGCCCGTGAGCCATGGCCGCTGAGCCTGCGCGTCCGGAGCCTGTGCTCCGCAACGGGAGAGGCCACAACAGTGAGAGGTCCGCGTAGCGTAAAAAAAAAAAAAAAAAGAGGCACTTAAAATATCTGTGTATTACTGTTATTTAAGAAGCCACATGTGTGTCCTAGGACACACTCAAATAAACCAGGACCTCCGTGTCTCATAAGCATTTTCTCTGGTTAGTGTGACCTCACCTGACTCTTCATACGTTAGGTTTGTTTTGAGAAGTCATTTTCTAAAATTCATCAGCCTAGTGATAAAATATGCTAGTGCGAGAAATAAAATATGTTGACATATGTTGCTTCATTACATTAAAATTAATTCCCCCACAGGGAAAACTATCAAATACCAGATACTTCTCTGATTATGTAGAAATTCCAAAGAATCTATAAAAAAAGTGACTGGAACTAATAAGTGAGTTTAGAAAGGTCACAGGATAAACAATCACTATAACAAACTATAACAAATTGTATTTCTGCATATTAGTAATGAACAATTGGGAATTAAAGTTAAAAACATGAAATGAAAGGCATAAATCTAACAAAATAAATGCAACATCTATATGCTAAGAGCTATAAACACTGATGAAAGATATCAAAGAAAACTAAATAAACGAGAAGACAGTCTAAGTTCATGGACTGGACTACTCAATATCATTAAGATTTCAATTTTTTCCAAACTGAGAAATAGATTTAACACAATTAAAAGAAAAATCCCAGCAGGATTTTGTGTAGAATTCATTATGCTGACTCTAAGAGCAAAGGAACTACCATAGGCAAAACAATTTTGAAAAAGAACACAGTTGGACAACTCACATTACCAGTCTCCAAGACTGACTATAAAAGCTGCAATAATTAAGATGGTGTGGTACTGGAAAAGGAAAGACATATACGTCAATAGAACAAAATTAGGGAGTCCAGTAGTGCTGCACACATGGACAGTATACTGATTTTCAACAAAGCTGCAAAGGTGATTCAATACACACAAGACAGTCTTTTCAACAAACAGTGCTGATACAACGGAATCTTAATCTGTATCTTGCACCAGTCCCCAAAACTGACTCAACATTGAACATAAATATAAAACTTAAAACTACAAAACTTGTAAAAGAAAACAGGAGAAAACCCCTGTGACATTAAGTTAGGCAAACATTTTCTTAGATGTGACACCAAAAGCGCTATCTATAAAAGAACAAAATGATAAACTAGACTTCATAAATATTAAGAACCGCTGCTCTTTGAAAGATAAAGGAATGAAAAGAAGCCACTGACTATGAAAAGGGTTTTCAAATCACATATCTTATAAAGGACTTGTATCTAAAATACATAAAGAACTCTCAAAATTCAGTAATAAGAAAGTAAACAACTTAATATAAAATTAGAAAAACACTTAAATAAACACTTTACCAAGGAAGATATTCAGATGAGCAATGCACACATGCAAAGATGCTCAGCATTATTAGTTAGTAGGGAAATACACGCGCAATGAGGTACACCTATTAGGGTGGCTAAAGTAACATTACAAACTCAAGAACACCAAGTGCTGGCGAGGAGGCAGAGCAACTGGAACTACTACGCGTTGCTGATGGGAGTGCAACGTGATATGACCACCGCGGAAAGACTGGCAGTTTCTGGTACAGTTAAAAAATAGGTTTACCATATAACGCAGCAATCCCACTCCTTGCTATTTACCCAAATGAAATAAAACATTTATGTTCACACAAAATCTTTACATGAATGCTTAACAGTCCCCAAATTTCTCAACGAATTGGTACATCCATGCAATATTATTATTTTTAAAAAAATAAACAAAAAAAACGAGCTACTGTGACACACACGTGAATGAATCTCAAATGCATGATGTTAAAGGAAAGAACCAGACTCAAAAGGCTCATATCGAATGATCCATTTATATGACACTCCGGAAAAGGCAAATCTATAGCTGCAGAAAACAGAGGAGCGGGTCCCAGGAGCTGGGGCTAGGGGGAGGGACAGGGGCGACACCCCAGGTCTGGAGGGATATCTGAGCTGATGGAACAGTTATCTTGACTGTGGCGATGGTCTGTCAAAATCTGTGGAATTATACATCATCTGTATGTAAGTTATATCTTGATTAAAAATATTTTAAAAAGAGAGCAATCAGTGAAGAATTACAGGAGTATCGGAAAGAGCATGATTTCTCAGGAGCTGGTGTAGGAAGGGGGAGACGGGCAGGCCATGTGCTGAACGAGGATGAGTTTGGCAGGTCTTCCAGGCAGAGGGCACTGCCCGCGTGGAGCCAGGAAGGGAGAGTGTTTGCAGCCTGCTTGTTTACAGAGCGAGCGTCTGGCCTGGGCACAGCACAGATGTGTCTGTGGTGGGGGAGACAGTTAAAGGTAGAAGAAGACACCACTTCACACTCATTTTGATGGCTACTAGAAAAACAAAAGAAACAAAGCAAAAACAACAAGTGTTGGCCATGATGTGGAGAAACTGGAACCCTTGTGCACTGCTGGTGGGAATGTAAAATGGTGCAGCAGCTAAAGAAGACAGCACGGCAGATTTCTCAAGAAATTAACAACAGAATTATCATATGATCCAGCAATTCCATTACTCAATATATACCCAAAATAACTGAAAGCGGCAACTCAGACATCTGTATACCCATGTTCCTAGCAGCATTATTCACAATGGCCAAAAGGTGGAAGCAGCCCAAGTGTCCATTGATGGGATGAATGGGTAGACAACATGTGGTCTATACACACATACAATGGAATATTATTCAGTCTTGAAAAAAAAGAAGTTCTGACATACGCTATAAGGTGGATAAGCCTGGAAGACAATATGCTAAGTGAAATCTGCCAGTCACAAAAAGACCAACGCTGCTGGGTTCTACTCGTGTGGGGCACCCAGAGTCGCCAGAGACAGAGACAGAGGGGAAAATGGTGGCCTCCAGAAGCTGGGGGATGGGCAAACAGGGAGTTAGTGTTTAATGGGCATCAGGTAGGTTTTGCATGAAGAAAGAAGTTCTGGAGATGGATGGTGCAATGATTTAAATGTACTCGATGCCACTGAACTGTACACTAAAAAATTAAGGTAATTAAAATTAATAAGAGGGAAAAAAAGGAGAAAATAGAAGAGAGAAATGAGGTTATATAAACCCTTTGTCAGAAAACTAAGGTGCCATGGTAACTCACTTTGTCGTGGGCAATGGTACCCGGAAGTTCTTAAGCGGGAGTGGGAAACGCCATTCGCTCACAGTCCACCTTGTCCTGAAGGTTCTGCCTGACGCTGTTCCTTGGTGCTTCTCAGGGCAGCTGTCCAACAGGTCTAGACGGAGGCTCTGATTTCAGTCACATGGAATCAGAGTTTCATTCCTTCCATTGTCCCCGCCTCATTAAAATAACTCTCTTTGAGGCGAGAGGCCATTTTGACGTTGCCAGGGGCCTGATCCAGCCCAGCAATGAGATCTGTCTTTTAGGAAGACCCCTGCCCTATGTCTCAGTCTTACCTTCTTCTCTTTGAGGCCAGACGGTCCTGTGTCCCTCAGGGGCCTCAGACCACCAGCCTGCTCTGTCTCGGGGGTGTTACCATGTTCTCCTTTCATCCCCACCAGACGCAGGGCTTGACTCTCCCTGAGAGACGAGGAGTCTGACGTCAGAGAAGCCCACATTTCCTTTGACTCTCAGGAAGATTCCAGAAGCTAAGATGAGAGCCGGATGAACAGCCTGCAGGACAACCCTCTTCGAGGCTAATGAGGGCACAGCTGCCCTGCCCTGACAGAAAGATGAGTCAGGGGACAGGGATTCAGGCAGGGGTGGGCAGGGGCTACTGATGTCACAATCACGCTGAACAGTTTCTGATGTAACTCGTGTAACTGCTCATGTAACTCCAGGGTTGAGTACCAGCACATCCCTTTCTTTGTGACTCTGGTCTCCCAGGGGCAGAAAATGGGAAGAAAGTTGAAGATGCCCTAGGGCCTACGGGCAGGGCAATAAGATAACTAGATGGTGACCTTTGTACATCACTGTTCAGCTTACAAAGTGGTTATAACATAGAACATTTAGAAAAAACTGAAAAATATAATTTAAAAATCCCATATAAACCCATCACACAAGGAAATGAGCTAGCATATCTCCATTCTTCCCCTAAATGTAAGTTTATCTATAGCTTACTTTTTCTTAGTCTCACGTCCCATATCAAATCCCTCAGAAAGCCGTGCTGGCCCCAACTTATAATACATCCAGAACCTGGCCACCCGCGCTGGTGCCACTCTGGTCTACGCCACCACCTCTCAGGAGGGTTACTGCAGCGCCCTCGTCATTGGCCTCTCACCTGTGCTCTCACACGACTAGAATGACCTTTTCCAGCCTGAGTCAGATCACGGCACGGTACTCGGCTTTCTTCCATGCCTGCAGTTAAGGTCCTTACGACATGCTCAAAGGGCCTGTGTGGTCAGGACCCCTGGGGTCCCCCGAACCGCATCTCCCATTTCCTCTCCCTGGGCTGCTCTGCTCTCTTCACAGTGGCTTCCCTGCTGTTCCTTGGCCATGCCAGCCATGCTCCCGCTGCCAGGTCCTTGCACTGGCTGTTCACCGTGCCGTACATTTCTTCCTCCAAATACCTACAAGGCCGACTCAACCCCTTCACTGACCTTATCAGTGAGGCCAACACTGACCACACTATTTAAATGGTCCCAACTCTGGAACTCCAGAGCCTCCCTTAACCTTCTCTATCATTTTATTCAATAGCACTCGGACATGCTGCTTACACAGCACGTTCTCGGCTTAAGTCCGTCTCTCCTGCTGGAATGTGAGCTCTGAGAAGGCAGGACTATCTGGCTCTTTGTGCGCTGCTGTAGCAAGCGTCTAGGACCACTCTACACAGAACAGGTATCAAACGCTAAAAGCATGACAAACGTGCCGTTGCCTGCTCATTCCCCTTAGCATCAGTTCTTCTTTTTAAAATAATAGTCCGCCCAACTCGTAATGCGCACATGCTAACAAGTCCCTGCTCCTGCAGGCGCAGCCCTAGGGCTAAGACTCCTCCAGTGGAGCGTGAGTGGGGATGACGCATGCGACTGTTGCCATGGCACCTCCTAAAAAGTACTTACTTGTCCTCATCTTCCTCCCCCCTTCCTGCTGGTGGAGAAGTGGTGACGGCTGGAACCATCTAAGGCAGAGGTGGAAGCTCCACACTGAAGATGACAGAGCCATTCCACGAGCCAGCCTGGGTTCCTGAATGACCTAGTGGGACGGAACAATTTGTTCCCACCCCTGAACCAGACTGTGATGAGAGAGTGAAGTAAACTCCCAATCTCACTTGTCCACGGTTTCGGGGTTCTTTTTTTACAGCAGCTTAGGCTCATTGTGAAGAATATGGAGAAGACTGTATACAATTTTTCACTTGTGATTTATCAATATAGTGAATTATACTAATAGCATTCCTAATATCAAGCCATCTTTGCATTCCTGGAATAAAACCCATGTGATCGTGGTATATGATGTTTTAAATGCACTATTAGATTCTATTGCCTAATACTTTATTTCATTTTTTAACAATATTCAGAGTGAGATTAATTTCTGTTTAGAGGGATATATTTCTGGGGTTTTTATTATCAATATTATGCTAACCAGGAAAAATTACTAAGTCAAAAGAGATAGATATTTTTAAAGTTAATAGCTTAGGTTACTGAAGGCTTTCAGGAAGGCTGTACCAATTTCTACTCATACTAACAACGTTTTAGAGTATTTATTCACTGCACGCTTGGTATTTGGTATTATTAATTTAAAACAAAACATGGTATTATTAAAATAATGTGTTTATTCAATGTATGCGAAGTAGCATCTTGTCTCAATTAGTGTTTCCTTGATTACTCGTGAAGATGCAGAAGTTTATTTAAGCCAACTGCACTTTTCCTAGTCATGTACATCATTTTTTTTTCTGTATCCTGTAATGTATTCAATTCAACTCAGTTAGTTGACCACTTATAATCATTATTTAATCATCACAATATTGAATCAGGAAACCCTGCCTCACATAGCATGATTGCTTCCCTTCCATTATGAACAGTGGTTAGAACAAGACGTGACTCTCAGCCCAGAGCTCTTCCACTGCACTATGCTCTGACACTCAACACCCAACACCTAACGCCCATCAGCTCACCATCTGCCCTCCCCTCACAGAGACTCTCTAAGCAAAATAAGTCAAGAGTGTGGATAGGAAAAGGCTCTGTCTCTTTACTCCAACTTCCTTAAGTCTCCTAATAAACTTTTGAGCTAAGTGCATTGAATGCTACTGAAATGTTAGTCTGGTGTGAAAAAAAACATCAGTAAAGGCTAGTTGGGGTATTAAAATAACTAGAGTCTAGTTATCTAAACCTAAGTTCAGTATTACTGTCAAAAAGGCACTCATTTAAAATATATGTATTCAGCATTATAATGTTTAGTAATTAAGTCATAGGATATATAAAAAGAAAAGATGCCTCCTTTACATAAAAAGTACCTTCATAATTAGGGTAATCATATAACTTAGCACGCAAGCTGGGACATGTTTAAGAGTGAAAGAGGCTAGGGAAACGTTAAATCATACAGGATACTGGGACAACAGGTATAAACAGGGACTTTCCTGGGCAAATTGGAATGTATAGGCTCACTATTTATGGTAAACTATCAAGATAGTGCCATAAATTATTATTTATGTTGTTATTTGTAATCATGTCATCATTGATGAAGATACTAATAAAACAGATTTTTTCATTTTATATTCTTCAGTGTTATGAAAAAAAGATGCCGTGTCCAATAAGACTCCTATAAGTTTGGCCACGAAGCTGAAAGAATCAAAAAGGATTGTACAGTTATCATTACTAATCTTAAACACACACACACACACACACACACACACACACAAAGAGAAACTCTGACAACAACAATTATTAGTAAGGAGACTGAATCATTAATCAAAAAACTCCCAACAAACAAAAGTCCAGGACCAGATGGTTTGATGGGTGAATTCTACCAAACATTCAAAGATATTTAATACCTATCCTTCTCAAACTTTTTCAAACAATTTAAGAAGAAGGAATCCTTCCAAACTCATTTTACAAGGAAGGCCAGCATTACTCTGATACCAAAACCAAACAAAGACACCATAAAAAAGAAAATTACAGGCCAATATCCCTGATGAACATAGATGCAAAAATCCTCAACAAAATATTATCAAACCAAATTCAACAATACATTAACAGTATCATACACCATGATCAAGTAGGATTTACTCCAAAGCAAGAATGGTTCATAATTCTAATGGTTCATAAGGTGATGACACACCACCTTAACAAAATGAAAGATAAAAATCATTGACCATTTCAATAGATGCAGAAAAAGCATCTGACAAAATTCAACATCCATTTATAAAAGCTCTCAACAAAGAGGAAATGTACCTCAACATAATAAAGTCTGTGTATGACTATCATATACAACTGTGGAAAGCCAAAAGCTTTTCCTCTAATATCAGGAACAAGACAAGGATACTCACTCTGGTCACTTTTATTTAACATAGTATTGGAAGTCCTAGCCACAGCAATTAGGCAAGAAAAAGAAATAAAATGCATCTAAACTGAAAAGGAAGAAATACTGTCACTGTTTACAGATGACATAATACCATATATAGAAAACCTTAAAGACTCCACCAAAAAATTGTTAGAACTAATAAATGAATCCAGTAAAGCTGCAGGATAAAAAATTAATATACGGAAACCTGTTGTGTTTCTATACACTAATAATGAACTATCAGAAAGAGAAATCAAGAAAACAATCCCACTCACAATTGAATCAGAAAGAATAAAAACCTAGGAATAAATTCAGCCAAAGAGGTGAAAGACCTGTACACTGAAAACTATAAAACACTGCTGAAGGAAATTAAAGAAGACACAAATAAATGGAAAGATATTCTGTGCTCATGGATTGGAAGAATTAATACCATTAATATGTCCATACTACCCAAAGCAATCTACAGATTCAATGCAATCCCTACCAAAATTCCAGTGGCATTTTTCACAGAACTAGAACAAATAATTCTAAAGATTGTGTGGAAACACAAAAGATCCTGAATAGCCAAAGCAATCTTGAGAGAGAAGAACAAAGTTGGAGATATCATGCTCCCTGGTTTCAAACTATACTACAAAGCTATAGAAATTAAAAAGTAGTATGGTATTGGTATAAAAACAGACCTACAGATCAGTGGAACAGAATAGAGAGTCCAGAAATAAAACCGCACGTGTATGGTCAATGTACGACACAGGAGGCAAGAGTATACAACGAGGAAAGGACAGTCTCTTCAATAAGTGGTGCCGGGAAAACTGGACAGCTACATGAACAAGAATGAAACTGGACCACTATCTTACACCACATACAAAAATAAACTCAAAATGGGTTAAAGACTTGAAAGACTTGTAAGACTTGAAACCATAAGAATCCTGGAAGAAAACATCGGCGGTAAGCTTCTGACATCAGTCTTAGCCGTGTTTTTTTGGATCTGACCCCAAAGGCAAGGACAACAACAGCAAAAATAAACAAATGGGACTGCCTCAAACTAAAAAGCTTCTGCACAGCAAAGGAAACCATCAACAAAATGAAACGGCAACCTACTGAATGGAGAAGGTGTTTGCAAATTATATCTGATAAAGGGTTAATATCCAAAATATATATAAAGAACTCATACAAATCAACAATAAAAACTAAACTAATTAAAAAATGGGCAGAGGATCTAAATAGACATTTTTTCAAAGACATACAAATGTCCAAGAGACACATGAAAGGATGCTCAACAACACTAGTAATTAGGGAAATGCAAATCAAAACTACAATGAGCTGTCACCTCACACCTGTCATGATAGCTGTTATCAAAAAGACGAGAAATAACAAATGCTGGCAAGGATGTGGAGAAAAGGCTACATCTGTACACTGTTGGTGGGAATGTATATTGGTGCAGCCACTACAGAATATGAGAAATTAAAGATATAACTACCGCATGATCTAGCAATTTCACTTCTGGGTATCTACTTGAAAAAAATGAAAACACTAATTTGCAAAGATATATACTCCTCTATATTCACTGCAGCGTTATTTACAATAGCCACAATATGTAAACAACCCAAGTAGCCATCAATGGATAAAGAAGACGTGGAATACTACTTAACCATGAAAAGAAAGAAATCTTGCCACGAGCAACATGGATAGACCTTGAGGGCTTTATGCTAAGTGAAATAAATCAGACACAGAAAGACAAATAGTGCATGATTTCACTTATATCTGGAATCTAAACAGCAGAACAAAACCCAGACCCATGGATACAGAGAATAGTTTGACCGGTTGCCAGCGGGGAGTGGAGGTTGAGGGGCAAGATGAACTGGGTGAAGGGGATTAAGAAGTACAAACTTCCAGTCATAAAATAAGTAATAAATTAAATAAACAATGGGGATGTACTGTATTGTATGGGGAATAGAGTGAATAATACTGTGTTAACTTTGTATGATGACAGATGGTAACTAAACGTACACTGTGGTGATCATTTCGTAATGTAGGGAAATGTTGAATCATTATGTTGTACACATGAAACTGATATAATATTGTATGTCAAGTATGCTTCAAATAAATAAATAAATAACACTCCTATAGGTTTGGCCTCGAAGCCAAAAGGATCAAAAGACCTGTACAGTTATCAATACTAACCTTAAACACACACACACACACAAAAGGCTCTGGGCACAAACACCTGCTCATTTACTTGCTCCCGCCTCTCTTAGTTTGGGTATCAGTCTCTGAGGACGGCAAGTAAACTGCTCTACTTTCAATAACTTACCGATTACTATCACTTGCTGCACTGACCTAAGAGTTTTTTCCTTTATTCTAGGTAAAAATTTTTCCCTTAAGAACGTCCAAAAAGGATAAAACCAACAACAACTGGCGAGTGGCAGAACTCCCATTTATATTGGTACGATTAGAGTATTAGAAAGTTAGGCTACAGAATGACAAGGGGGGTTAATCTTAGAAACTTTAAATGTTTACTTTAAAAATAAACAATGATTCATTTATAATTCTAGATCTGATTTTCAAATAATCCCTAACATAAAATACACTGTCTTTTCATTTCCTCCTAGTAAAACTTAGCTCTCCAGCCTAGGAAAGCTATAGCCTCGGAAGTGAAGCTACTGCTTTGCTCTCCCAGATCTGCTGGAAAACAGGAGCCCTCCGCTACAGGAAGCAGCGCAGGTAGAGGGGGTGCGAGAGGTTCTCAGGGAAACGGTGGGGAGCTGCGCATCAGGCAGCAGCGCTTCTCCACCTCACCCGCCCGCGACTCTGCAGCCCACGCAGGAGAGGGCGGTAAAACCCTGGCAACGTAACTATTCAAGCACGAATGATGACAGATCCTCTGCTACTTCGGCTGAATAAGCAGACACCCCAGATACGATTCCAGTATTTAGTGGGAGCACTGTGAAACAGGTGCCTCGCATCAGAATCAGAAGAAGTGGGAGAGAGCTGGGAATTGATGTTAAACTGAGTCTCAAAGGAACACACAGTTCCTCTTGTTACACAGAGATACATTAACTGATTGAACTAAAATATGTGGTTTGGACTGATTTGAATATATTGTCAAAATGACAAAAAATCTTAGCTTTTGTATAAGACATAGCCCCTTTCACCATTCAAAAGAAGGTTTACGATTGAGGCCATTTGAAGATACTTTAAAATTCTAAACAATATAAATGAACACCAATCCATCATATTCAAATTACGAACACACCCAAAGTTTTCCAAGTTTCCATTTGTGCAAGTTTTTTCTTTTCCAGATTAATTTATTGTTACTTTTAGAGGTATCATTAGAGTCCATTATACCAAGCTGTGGGTTAAAAACCCAGAAGAAAACACCGACTTGAAGTTCATCAACGTTTGTGGAATACTGTAAAAATCAAATGGGATGTTGTTTGTCAATCAATTTTTATAAATCTGAACTGTTCGAGAATCATATTTAAAAATTTAAGGATACAAACTTCACATTTTTAGCAAAGGAAAAACTCAGGGAAAAGATCAAAGTAAAAAGAACAGAATTGAGATTAGAAATCCATTTTAAGCCAAAATGACGTCTTCATAAGTTAATATTAATCCTTTAATTATAAATTTCAAAGGTTTAAGTAGTTTCTATGACCTTAGCTTTGAATAATTGTACCATATGGAGCTTTTCTTAAATTTGAAAAAGATGCTGAATTGTTGCTCAAAGCCTTTTAATGACTTCAGGCTGGCAGAATTCCAGTATAATCCCTCAGATACCATTAAAATTACAGACCAGGAGCCCAAGCGGGTAAGTACTATGTCAATTTCATAAGAGCATTTTACTTAGTACGGCGTGGAAAATGCTTGATGTGTTCATATATTTTAAAATATCAAATCGTGAAGCTTAAAACAACTACTTATACTGGAGACTTCACAAAGGAATTGATAGATTACACAAATACAAATAAGAATTTTGTGTATCATAAAATTAAATGACAAAAGTAGAAGGCAAATACCAAAAGTACCTGCCACAAAGAGCTTCATCATCCTAAACATAAACAGGTTTATATAAGGTGATGAGGATAACACTAGGACATTAACAGAAGAGAAACTGACAAAGGAGGTGAACAAGCACTTCTCAGAAAATGAAACATGAATAGCAAATCTATTATATATGTTCAGTCTCACTCTTAAAAATGCAAATTAGAAACAATTAACGTTTTTCACCACCCCCCACCCCAAATCAAAGAAGAGGTTTAATACTAAGGACTGTCTAGATAAAACAGATATTCTGTTGGGGAAAATACAAATTAGTACAACCGTTTTGAAAAGCAATTCAATCCTGTAATTCTACTGGGATCTTAAACTAAGGGGTAAAAAAAGGGAAATGTTGACAAAATTTGATGTATGAAGATGTTAATTTTTGCATCAATTTACATAAAAATGTTTAAAGCTAAATGTTTAAAAATAAAGGAATTTCACACTAAATCATGTTACATCCATAAAACACAGTAGTATGAAAAAATGAAAACTACATTTTCAAAGAATTCCAAATGACATTGGAATATTATTAGCATAGCTCTTAAAAAAGCAAAAGGCATAGCTGTTTATTTAGTATGATCTCAGTCAGCTAAGTTAATATAGCTATTTTATATACATATTAAATTACTACTATTGGTTATCTCTGGGTGGTGATAGTAACAAGGAATTTTACACCTCTCTATTTCCCATATTTTCTAAAATATCTTCTATTTCAAGAAAGGCTATTTTTAAAATAGCTGAATAGACTTCTGAAAGAATGGTAAATTTTAAATACCAAAGTTTTTTTGTTTTGTTTTTTTGCGGTACGCGGGCCTCTCACTGTTGTGGCCTCTCCCATTGCGGAGCGCAGGCTCCGGACGCGCAGGCTCAGCGGCCATGGCTCACGGGCCCAGCCGCTCCGCGGCACGTGGGATCCTCCCGGACGGGGGCACGAACCCGTGTCCCCTGCATCGGCAGGCGGGCTCTCAACCGCTGCGCCACCAGGGAAGCCCCAAAATACCAAAGTTTTAATCAAACATCTGAGAGTTACCCACGACCATCATTTAATAATAATGTTCTTTAATTTTTCAAAGGTTCAGATTTTATGGACTTTGTTTCAATTTGGTTTAAAAAGATTTTAAAAGGCTGGAAAAGCAGCTTTCACTTTGCAAATGTCAATCATTCATTCTCTTGGATTCTCTATTTCAAGTATTTTGACCTTGTGGAGGTATTTCATGTTTCTCTTAACTCAGAGCCATTGAAGATATCACTGGGGTCTAAATCGCTGCTGACAGAAACTCAGGGAGGATCTGGACTTAGGAATTCTTTTATAACCTTAACATTGTAAGTGCTACTGAAACAACCCAGACCCACAGGGAAGGTTACATTTAGATTATTTATTATTCTGGGGTTATTCTCTCCTCTTTGAACCTCAACTTTATACTTAATGAGAGAAAACCAATTTCTAAATCCTCAATTCTCACTGGAGTTTGAAACACTAGCAAATATTTTAACTTTCAGATTTATTTTAAAATGATAAAACATTAAACCTTTTATAAGACATAGTGAGAAGAATTCAAGTAACATGCACGATGACACAACAGGCTAGCAAGAGAATTATCTATCAATTCATTAGAGCTAATTCAAATTTTTATAGTGAGAACTCAAATATCTATTAATTTTTAAAACTATCTTTAAAAGATGTTATGCTTTGCTTTTAACTTACTAATATGAAGGGAATTACAACAATAGAAATGAATATTTGAATATAAGGTGCATCTTGTCCTACCCAAAGTACATATACTGCTCTGAAAGCAAACTTGGATGAATCAATGGCAATTTTTAATTTATTCGTATTACCATTCACAGTAGCAGAAACCGCAGAACTAATTTCTAAGTTCATCGTCATTCGTTTATTCACTTAACATGTACGAATGCCTACTTTGTACGAGGCACCATGCGTGATCATGAAGCTTTGGAAACGAATATTTCACAAGGACTGTTTCAGGGAACTCACAGCGCTGTTCTCACTGCGTGGGGAACTCCTTCAACTAGTTAAGGAAAAATATACATCAATGGGAAATGCAAATTGCTCTTCGCATCAAGAGCAGAGCACTTGTATTTTATCATACGGACTCTGGAACTCATGGCACTAACATGGCAACTTAATGCTCTCCTCCTGTCCCCCAGGCCCTCCTGATGCCACCAAGTGCCTGCATTCCAATTCATTATCCATGTCAGCTAAAATCACTCCACTTAAACCCCGCTTCTATCTTCCTGTATCACTTGTGTTCTCAGTTCAGTTCAGGGCATTCCATTCTTCCACACTCACCCCGCCATGCTCTGCTCTCTCCCTGCAGAACCCCAATCCTACCCGTGCACATTCCCTCCATCCCCTTCCTTCAGCTGCATCCCAACCATCTGCTCAGCCTGCAGCCCAGGGGTCCCACTCGTCTTGAAATTCCTCAGGCTGCACAGACTGCGGTGATACTTTACTAAGGATCCAGATGGCATCAGACAGAAGCTCTTCTCGAGTCTCGTCAGACTCCTTTGTATCCTTCCCAATTCTCTCCTTCCTTCTTCCCCCTAGAAAGTCACGGCTCCTGCCATCCCCTCCTTAACATACACAGGTGAGCACCCACCATGGGCCAAGTTTTCTAGACACTGGCAGTACAGAAATGAACGAGATAGACAAAGTCCTGCTAATGAGGTTATGGTCTAATGGGGGGTGGGCGTTGCAAATAAGTAAAAAAATGAAGACGTATTCAGAGAGTGAGACGAGCTGTGAAGACCTCGGGAGGTGCTGAGGAGGGAGGGGGACAGGACGTCAGCTAGAGGTGGGGCTGCAAGAAGAGCGGGGGACAAGCGGGAGGACGACTATAGGAGAACGCGCGCGAGAGCATCCCAGGCAGGGAGAGCACCCCAGGCAGGGAGGGCGAGGCGGGTCCCAGGAGCAGAGCCCTGCCTGCCGCGCTCACGCCCTCGCCGCTCGGGTCACAAGCCGCAGTGGTGCGCGGGTCTCTCGTCTCTCTCTCCCTCTTCCAGGCATTTCCAGGTGTTTCCACCTAAGCGCCCTCCGTAACTCCCGCTGCTCTCCGGGTGACACCTCCCTGGAGCGTCAGGCTTCCCCTCACCTCCAGCCCCTCGCTCCCCCCTCCCTGACCCCTGCAGCCGTGCTCCGGCCACACCGCCACCTGCAGCGATCCGTCCAAGGTCATCAACGATTCTCGGTTTCCAATTCTGGGGCCCTTCTCTCACCCTCATCCTTCCGGGTCTTCTGTTGCATTCCTGGCAAGCCTCCTTCCGAATACTCTCCTCCTTCCTTCCCATGAAAATGCCTTCTTCCTCGCGTCCCTCTCACCGTAAGGGCCCTTCTTGGACCATCTCTCCGACTTCACCGATGAAGCCCTCCCCAGCTGCTGGTTTTCCGTCTGTACTCTCCCTGCGCAGGCTCCATTCTAGGGCTACTCCTCCGGTCCTGCTCTTCCTGGGATTAACTACAGACGTCCCTTCGACCGCAAGGGAACGTCACAGCTGGGTCCAAATGCAACTGACGTTCATAACCGACTTCATCCCCTTCCCCGGACCAGAGACTGTGACATTCCCCATTCATCCAGGGCGGGGTTTACACCTCACAAGTGTAATCGGCGCCGTGGCTGGGCTGACTCTCACACACGCCTCCTCTGGCCCGTGCTCACCACGAGGCCCCCACCACATTCCCGTACCTCTGAGGTGCCCTCGGGGACCTGTCACCTGGATTAATCCAGTCCTGCCAGCTACCTCTACTCCATGGCACCTTGGAAAGATTCTCCTAATAACCGCTCGAACCTTGACACTTCATGGCTTAGAAACCCTCAGTACTTGGGCTTCCCTGGTGGCGCAGAGGTTGAGAGTCCGCCTACCGATGCAGCAGACGCGGGTTCGTGCCCCGGTCCGGGAAGATCCCATGTGCCGCAGAGCGGCTGGGCCCGTGAGCCATGGCCACTGAGCCTGTGCGTCCAGAGCCTGTGCTCCGCAACGGAAGAGGCCACGACAGTGAGAGGCCCACGTACCGCAAAAAAACAAAAACAACAAAAAAAACCTTCAGTACCTCCTCACTGTTACCCCATGAAGCCTAATCCCCACCACAGCTTCGGAGGCCTCCGGCGCCCCCGCCGTCTCCAGGCTCGTCGCTGGCCACCCTCCCTCAGTAGCCGCTATGCCACGCACATGGCTCTTGCCGTGGTCATTCCTGTGGCTTAGAACCCACTAGAAAATCCTACACATTACCCGTGTCCAGTTCAAGTGACATCCATCTCTTCCAGGTAATTTCCCCTGATTTTCTTAATAGAAAACCATTTCCCCCCAGTTCACACTCTACCTTGCATTACAGTTATCTGTGTACGTGTGTGTGTCCTGCAGCCACTACTGTTTTATAATCTCCTTAAGGACAGTGCCTTTTTTTCCCTTTTTCTGTGTAGCCCCAAAGTGCCTGGGATAATGCCTTTGAGATATAGAAAATATTCAAGAAATACTTGCCAAAGAAATTACTGATGGCTTCTAATACTAATTTCTTTTATTATCTGTAACCTGTCAATTCGTTAGTAACACATATAAACCTATCCTTGAAAAATTCATCTCCTATTAAAAAGAAACCTTTAAAATGTGAACACGTGATTCAAGAAAATGAAGGCCTAAGCTGTATGTTTTATAAGTCTGGCTTTACTATGTCCAGTGTTTTAAAAACTCGAGGTGCACTGGTATCCGTGCCATTTAAGCACATTTACTTGGAGATACTTTGAACTTTTGGTGGCAGTGAGCAGAGCTGAGGTGCGGCGTGTGTCAGCTCCCAGCAGCTTCCCCATCGGTAAGCTTCCCCTTCTCCTGTGCGCTTGTCAGGGGGCGAAAACTACTCGGTATCAGGACATTCCCCAGTTCCTGACACCTTGTATATTTTGGCATCAAAGAGCACGATTCCGCGCTGCTCTGATGGAATGACTGCTAGCATCCTCACTGGGGTACGAAGGCCCCTCAGCCAGGTCGTGTCCCTGTGGCCTGCGCAGCTCTTGCCGTCTCTCACACACAGCAAAGGGCACGTAACTCCGCTCGCTTCGTGGCTCCAGCAAGTCGCCTTGGAATCACGCTGGGCGACTCACTCACAGGTTCTCTCTCCCTCCGCCTCTCCCCCGACCCCCCACTCCCACGTCTGAACCCAAAGCAGATCCCGTCAGCTCTGTCTGCAGACCATCAGACCGTAACCCAGCCGGACCCGTGTACCACCTTCAGTGCTACTGGCCAAGCCCAGCATCTCTCAACTCTGGTCTAAATCACTGCAATAGCTTTTGAACTAGTCTCCCCACTTCCACCTTCACCCTCGCAGGCGGGCGTGGCCCGAGAGCCCTCTGCTCCAAGCACGCCAGGCTTCCTCTACTTATGGGGGCCAAAGCCAAGCCCTTGCAGTGGCCTCCACAGCCCTACGGGGCCCGGTCCGTCCCCAGAGGCCTCGTCCCTGACCTCAGCCCCTCGTCCTCCCCTCCTCCGTCTTTCCCAGCCACACTGGCCTCCTTGCGGTCCCTCCAGGAAGCCAGGTGCACTCCTGCCTCTTCACTCCTGCCTCTTCAGAGCCCTCTTCCGGTTTATCTCTGGGTTCAGAGCCAGGCTGCCACGGGCCCAGTCTGCTGAAATCTGACCCTCAGGTAAATGACGGTACTGATGCAAAGTGAGCACCTTAGGGCCACAATCCAGGTAAAATTAGTAGAGCAGCACCTGGAATGCCATGGTATGCTCTATGAAGGCTTCCCATTTAAAGATCAAGAAGAGGCAGGAAAAAAATAAAATCAGAAGATTCTTAAATTACCCTTTCCCAGTGTCTTGATCCCAGGATAGAGGTTGGTCTTAAAGAACTCAAGGGGCAGTTGACAGTTGTGATGATTAATAGCAATTCACTTTTACTACCTGATTAAAATATTTATACTTTTCCAGAACACCAGAAGAACAAATATTTGAGGCTGTCTCTGGAATATAAGTCAACTCAAAATGTGTAAACATTATACTGACATATATTTCAAAAATGTGTAATTCTAAAGAAAGTTCTTCATTTGAAATATCAATCTGGGAAAATATGTCATCATCTATGGGACACATAAAAAACTGTAAAATCTAGAAATGACCATTAGACAACATAAGAAAGATCTGAAACCTAGTCTTACCTTAGGAAAAACTCAAGGTTACAGCCCCAATACTCCTAATCAGTATAATATTTGATAATATTATAACACTTTTCTCACAGTGTATGTTTAATAACTATGGAAGGGATATTCCATACAATCCCTTCCACAAAAGTCAAGGGAAAAGTCAGGAAACTCCCTGAGACATACAGCAAGACACTTAGATTGCTCATTTGAATGGTTTATCAACTGGAGAGTAATTCTAAGTCCACCACCTCTTCGAGATTAAATATAACGGTGGCATCAGTGGATCTCAAACACGGGTCTCGACTGTCTATAACACATCCAGGTGGGCATCTTACCTTTTCCAGCGTCATCTCTGTCTCAGCGGCATGAGTCTTTTTCAGCTCTATTTTCATCTTTTCTGACTCAGCCTTCAGTTTGTTGACGGCAGCCTCATGGTCCCGAGCAGTCCTCTGCTTCTCCTCTTCACGAAGAAGACCGAGCTCCACCAGCTGCTGCTTCCGCTGGGAGTTCACGCTGATCAGCTCTTCTCTCAACTTGTGGACTTGTGCCTCCATGTCAGCAATAACCTTGTTTTTAAAAATGGGAAAATGGTCAGAGGATATGACTAGGAGAGCCGTAAAAGAAGAACCGCAAGAGGCTACCAAACAAAGGAAGTTCACTGCTTCCTTCCTCCTGCTTCCCTCCTTCTCCAATCCCATGCCACCCCTTCTAGCTCAGACAGAGATCCTACCTGAAATCGTTTGCCACATACATCACATTTAGTTTTCCTTGTTTCAAACACCTATGTAAATGGAATATTACATGTACTCTTCTGCAACTTGCTTCTTCAAATAGGCAACATTATGTTTCTAAGATTCGTCTAGTACTTGCTACTGTATTTTTTGTTTTTATTTCATTGATTTCTGCTCTTATGTTTGTTATGTCCCTCATTCTACATTCTTGGGTTTTTTATTCTTCTAACTCCTTATCTTGGATATTTAACTCATTTATTTTTATCCTTTCTTCTTTCCTGATTTATATAAACTTAAGACTATAAATACCGCTCTACCATTGCTTAAGTTTAATCTCTTAGGTTTAGATACACGACATTTTCATTACCATTTAATTCAAAACATTTTGAACTTCCATTTTTATTTTTTTCTTTGACTTATGGTCTACTTAGAAGTATGTTTCTTAATTCCCAAACCTATGGGGTATACTAGTTTCCTAGAGCCGTCCCAACAAGGTACGAAAAGCTGGGTGGCTTAAGACGACGTTTATTCTCTCAGAGTTCTAGAGGCTGCAAGTCTGAGAGCAAGGTGCTGGCAGGGCAGGCTCCTTCTGGAGGCTCTGAGGCAGAGTCTCCCCCAGCTTTCGGTGGCTGCGTGCCATCCTTGCCTTCTCGATGTGTCGCTCCAGCCTCTGCCCCCATCTCCTCGTGGCTGTGCTTGTGTGTCTGTATCTCTGTGTCCAAATTTCCCTCTTCTTATAAGGACAATGGTCACCTTGGACTTAGGGCTCCTCTTAATCGAGCATGACCTCATTTAACTTGATTACATCTGCAAAGACCCTATTTCCAAACAGGGTCACACTCCCAGCTTCTGGGTGGATATGAAATTTTAGGGGGACAACAACCAACTTAGGATGTGAAGTTTAATGACTGTCTTTTTGTTATTCACTTCTAAGTGCATTGTGGCCAGAGAATGTACTCTATACCACGTTACTTCTTTGAAAATTTTTGAGATTGCTTGATGGCCAGAAAATTTTTGAGATTGCTTGATGGCCAGTTGTACAATTTTTTTTTTTTTTTTTTTTGCAGTACGTGGGCCTCTCACTGTTGTGGCCTCTCCCGTTGCGGAGCACAGGCTCCGGACGCGCAGGTTCAGCAGCCATGGCTCATGGGCCCAGCCGCTCCGCGGCATGTGGGATCTTCCCGGACCGGGGCACGAACCCGTGTCCCCTGCATCGGCAGGTGGACTCTCAACCACTGCACCACCAGGGAAGCCTGTGTGGTATATTTTTATCCACGCTTTTAAACCTTTTTGTACCCTCAAGTTTTAGCTATATATCTTATAAATAGCATATATTTTGGAAACTTCTTTTAAAAATCTCATCGAAGTTTGTCTTTTAAAGGGGGCATTTACACAGAAATCTCTTGCATTCCTATACACTAATGATGAAAAATCTGAAAGCGAAATTAAGGAAACACTCTCATTTACCATTGCAACAAAAAGAATAAAATACCTAGGAATAAACCTACGTAAGAAGACAAAAGACCTGTATGCAGAAAACTATAAGACACTGATGAAAGAAATTAAAGATGATACAAACAGATGGAGAGATATATCATGTTCTTGGATTGGAAGAATCAACACTGTGAAAATGACTATACTGTCCAAAGCAATCTACAGATTCAGTGCAACCCCTAACAAACTACCAATGGCATTTTTCACAGAATTAGAACAAAAAATTCCACAATTCGTATGGAAACACAAAAGACTCCAAATAGCCAAAGCAATCTTGAGAAAGAAAAATGGAGCTGGAGGAATCAGACTCCCTGACTTCAGACTACACTACAAAGCTACAGTAATCAAGACAGTATGGTACTGGCACAAAAACAGAAATACAGATCAATGAAACAGGATAGAAAGCCCAGAGATAAACCCACGCACGTATGGTCACCTTATCTTTGATAAAGGAGGCAAGAATATACAGTGGAGAAAAGACAGCCTCTTCAGTAAGTGGTGCTGGGAAAACTGGACAGCTACATGTAAAAGAATGAAATTAGAACACTCCCTAACACCATACACAAAAATAAACTCAAAATGGATTAATTAAAGACCTAAATGTAAGGCCAGACACCATCAAACTCTTCAGAAGAAAACATAGGCAGACCACTCTGTGACATAAATCACAGCAAGGTCCTTTTTGACCCACCTCCTGGAGAAAAAGAAATAAAAACAAAAATAAACAAGTGGGACTTAATGCAACGTAAAAGGTTTTGCACAGCAGAGGAAACCATAAACAAGACGAAAAGACAACCCTCAAAATGGGAGAAAATATTTGCAAACGAAGCAACTGACAAGGGATTAATCTCCAAAATTTACAAGCAGCTCATGCAGCTCAATATCAAAAAAACAAACAACCCAATCCCCAAATGGGCAGAAGACCTAAATAGACATTTCTCCAAAGAAGATACACAGACTGCCAACAAACACATGAAAGGACGCTCAACATCACTAATCATTAGAGAAATGCAAATCAAAACTACAATGAGGTATCACCTCACACCAGTCAGAATGGCCATCATCAAAAAAATCTGCAGAGAATAAATGCTGGAGAGGGTGTGGAGTAAAGGGAAACCTCTTGCACTGTGATACAGCCACTATGGAGAACAGTATGGAGGCTCCTTAAAAAACTAAAAGTAGAACTACCATCCGACCCAGCAATCCCACTACTGGGCATATATACCCTGAGAAAACCATAATTCAAAAAGAGTCATGTACCACAATGTTCATTGCAGCTCTATTTACAATAGCCAGGACATGGAAGCAACCTAGGTGTCCATCAACAGATGAATGGATAAAGATGTGGCACGTATATACAATGGAATATTACTCAGCCATAAAAAGAAACAAAATTGAGTTATCTGTAGTGAGGCGGATGGACCTAGGGTCTGTCATAGAGAGTGAAGTAAGTCAGAAAGAGAAAAACAAATACCGTATGCTAACACATATATATGGAAGCTAAAAAAAAAAAAAAAAAGGTTCTGAAGAACCTAGGGGAAGGACAGGAATAAAGACGCAGACGTAGAGAATGGATGTGAGGACACAGCGAGGGAAAGGTAAGCTGGGACGAAGTGAGAGAGTAGCATTGACATATATACACTACCAAGTGTAAAATAGTTAGCTAGTGGGAAGCAGCTGCATAGCACAGGGAGATCAGCTCGGTGGCTTTGTGTCCACCTAGAGGGGTGGGATAGGGAGGGTGGGAGGGAGATGCAAGAGGGAGGAGATATGGGGATATATGTATATGTATAGCTGATTCACTTTGTTATACAGCAGAAACTAACACACCATTGTAAAGCAATTATACTCCAATTAAGATGTTAAAAAAAAATAAATAAATGGGGCATTTATTCCAATGTAGTCCATTAGTTTGTACATGCTAACATATTTGCCTTTATTTTGTCTCTTATTTTGTGCTGTTTGCCCTATGCTCTGCATGTTTTGCTTTTCTCCCCCCTTTTCCTTCTTTTATTCTGAATGAATAAATGTTTTCCTCCTTCAACTCTCTTCTCCTCTCTGGTTTGGAAGTGACACACTGTATTTTCTTTAGTGCTCACAGCAAGAGGCCTCAACACCCATGTTTCACTTATCAAATTTTAAAGTTAATTATTTTTTATATGCTCTTAAACAACAAAAGAAACTTAGGACATTTTAAGTCCTGTAGCAGTCTCCCATATTTATATGCTAGAGTTGTTATTTTCAGTTTATTTCGTTTTTATCAACTCAAAATTGCTAATTATTCAGTAGCTGCTTAGATATATCCATATATTTCCCCGTCTTGTCTCCTCATTCCTTCTTGCAACTCTGACCTTCCATACAAGCATTTTCCTTTAGCCCCAAGCGCATCCTTTAAGTTCTTTAAAGAAGTTTAGTGCCAAGCACTCTCAGTTTTCACTAATCTGAAAATATTTTTAGGGGTGTTGTTGAAAAGTCAGCTGCTATTCATTGGAAGGTAATTTTTTTTTTCTCTCTCTGGCTGCTTTTAAGATCTTCTCTTCATGTTTTGTATTCTTCAATTTTTTAATTTCTCTAAGTGTAGATATGTTTTTATTCATTCTGATTGGGACATGCTCCTCCCTGGATCTGTTTTTTATAACGACTGCATGACTCTCAGGCTTAACCTATTAATTTAACGTCTCTGTTCCATTCTATCTCCACTCTTTATGAACTCACACGATGTACATAGATCTTCCCATTCTTTCATTTCATCTAACCTCTCTTTCATATTTTTCATCTTGTCCTCTCACCTACGTTCTAGACATTTTCTGTGTGTAATCTGCTCTCAAATCCATTCAGATTCTGAATTTCAGTTGTTTTATTTTTAGGAGTTTATTCTTTTACAAATACGCATGGTAATTTTTAAACGCCCTTGCCATTTTAGTGTTTTCAATTCCTTTAAAATCTCTAAGTTTACATCATATACTAACTATGACTATTTTCTATTCTGTGGCTGATAATTCCAGCATCTCAAGCCTTTGCAGGTCTCGTTCTGCTGTTCAAAAACTTTTAAGACCCTGGTTCATGGTACTTTGTTTTTTCTCCTACCGTTTTGCATTGTTGTTTTTTTTTTTTTTAAACTTTTTTTTTTTGCGGTACGCGGGCCTCTCACTGCTGTGGCCTCTCCCGTTGCGGAGCACAGGCTCCGGACACGCAGGCTCAGCGGCCATGGCTCACAGGCCCAGCCGCTCCGCGGCACGTGGGATCTTCCTGGACCGGGGCACGAACCTGTGTCCCCTGCATCGGCAGGCGGACTCTCAACCACTGCGCCACCAGGGAAGCCCCATTGTTGTTCTTTTTAAGTGCAAGTTCGTATCTGTTGGAATTGAAAGTGGTTCTCTGGCAATCATGTGACTCTGACAGGGCCCTGGAGATGTCAGCATGTCTGGACGACTTTAGAGTGAGTTCTCAGACTCGTTTTCCAGGACACGGTGACAGTGCGAATTCAGGCATCACACATCCACGAGCACTGGCTTACGGTTATGAATTCTCAGGGGCACCCCGCTCAACGTTAAGGTTGTTTCTAGTTCACTTGCACATGGTGGGTGTGGCCCTTGGTGTCCCAGCTTTATGCACAGTAGTAGCCTAGATTCTCTACCTTAAGCAAACCCTGGACTTTGTTTTTCCCCTGTGCCCAATAAGAGGCCCCAAACTGAAGTTCAAGTTCACTCAGTTTTAGAAAAGGTCCTCAAGGTGAGAGCTGCCTCAGTGCTCTGCTTACACCTCTGGGTTTCTGTTTTCATTTAGATGTTGATATCTGAGTATCCTACCTAACTTAACAGCTTGTGAATACACTCAAAAAGATGTTCTTTAAAAAAAAAAATTGTATCTAGCCTTTTTAGTTGTTTTCAGAGGGAAAGTAGATCAGGGAACCTAGCATGCCATGCTACCAGATGAACAGTTAGTTCAGGCTAAGGGGACTTGCTGTTGTTGTTATTATTATTATTATTGTCTCTGCATTAGCTAAGAATGCAGCATTTTCTGAAACACAGTGATAACTGTTTTAGGTACTACGGACTTCAACAAGCACTGTATAAACCAACAATTCCTTGACCGGGAACTAGAAGACCCGAAAGTGACAGTAAGGACAAAAGTTACATCGGGATGATGGGAACAGGATACAAAGGCAAATACTGAGAAGTTGCTTTAAAAATCAAAATACCTACAACATGAGATTACCCCATTTTCCATAAACATCCTGCACTCACTTATTTTGAACGCTAACCATTTCTGTGAGCTAAGTAATAACTGCTAGCCTTACTCAAAGCTAAACAGCACTCTGAGTACTGACTGCACCTGGCACCTGACGCCGATTACTTCACTGAAGGTGACAGAGGCTAAATAAGCCAATATGATGGACACTGTCAAAATCCAAAGTTTCCTTCACCTTGGCCTGGGGTTAGTTCATACTATTTCAGCTACTGGCCCTGCCCCCTCTCGACACTAGATCACAAGAGACAGGAACGACAGATGGCTGGTCAAACACATTTACGCTGGAGAAGGAGAAATGGCTGAATGATAACGAATCTGAGACTGGGTGCTCCATTTCTATCCTTAAAAAGCTGATTTGAAATAGATGATCCCTGGGAAGAGTGTAAGAGGACTTTATATAAAAGGCTTTTTAAGTGCATTTGCTCCCCTGTTTCATGGATGTATTGATACCTGGATATTGGTACACAGCTCTAAACCAACTATCCTGAAAACAAAGTCTCTTGCTTTCTACTCCTTGTTTTAAGACTCCTCCCCTTTGAACACAATATTTGGGCATAATAAGAGAAGAGACGGTCAATTTACTCACGTTCTGAAACAGAAGAGAAATCTTCTAAGAGCAGATAGGCTTAGGTAGTGACAACAGTTATGTTTTTAGGGGACAAAAAATAATCTTTTAAAAAACACTCAGTGATATCGATACGGCAGAATAGGATGGGCTGCTGACTCTGTTTCCCAGAATCAACCATGGAGAAACCACAGGAGGCATGAATCTGAGATATTAATGATACCAACCACCACAACAATAAAAACAACAGAAAAACAAACTCCAAGGAGCTCCTGGGGAGGACAAAGGCTGTCCTGAACTGCAGACCACGCGTCTGTGGAGGGGAAGGGGTTGCAGTCCGGGAGGAAAACCCGGAACCCGTAAGCTGAAAGAAGCGGGATGGGAAGCAAGCTTTGCTCTCTGCTCCCGCCTCCCCCTGCTTAGCCCTGGGACAATCTCATCTGTCCCACTGCCGTGTTGGAAATAAGAACCCAACATGGTGTTGCGCTGAGTCTTGTCAAGGCAAGCAGATGCCTTGCTGGGGCGAGAGGAGCTGGAGAAAGCAGGTGCTCACTCACGGAGCTTCTTGGGCACTCACGCTCTGCACTGTCCCCTCCAGCTTCCAGAACTAATGACATTCGACCTTAGAAAACTGCGTCCTCCTACTGCCATCTTGTCCAGGAGGTTAAGGTGAGCTCCTGGGCAGCAGATTTTCCCGGTGGAGGAGTTGTGAGTGGGGAGGTGCACCAATGAGGTGCTCTGGCTGAGGGTCCTTAACCTCTTTCTCCTCCTTCTAGGAGCTCATCCAGCAGGTCGGGAGCTGAAGCCTGGCCTTTTGCTCTTTCAGGAGAAGTGACCGTCTAGACTATCTGATAGTCCCTGGGGAATACAAGCTCACTGGCCAAATTCAGGATCCCTGAGGAGCAAAGCTACTATCGAGAAGCAACAACAACGAATGGCATATGTTATCTGCAGCAGTATAACTGCAACAGGTGGATAAGTATTTTTTAAAAGCAAAATAAATATATATATGTGAGTATATATGCATAAAAATATACTGAAAAGGGTAAGCAAAGAAATTAGAGACACGAAGCAGAAATAAGAAGTCAGAAAAGAATGAAGAAGTGGAAATGATGGGAGAAAGAAAAGGTCAGCTACAGCCAGAGAAGAGAACTGTATACTGTACATATGATCAGATGGAAGAACTCTCCCAGAGGCACCAGGAAAAGGTCATGACACAGGAACTATGAGAGAGAAGTTGAGATCTGTGGAGGACAGAGGAAGTGACGGCATGGGGGTAACAGAGTACTACGCTCTGAATGCCAGTGTCCCCACAGAATTCACAAGCTGAGAATCTAATGCCCAGGCTGATGGTTCTAGGAGGTGAGGCCCCTAGGAGGTGATTAATGCCCTTATGAAATGGGACTAGGGCCTTTATAAAAGAGACCCCCGAGAGCTCCCTTGCCCTCCACCGTGAGCACACAGTGAGAAGGCACTGCTGCAAACCAGGAGGATGTCCCTCAGAACGCGACCACGCTGCTGCTTTGACCTCGACTTCCAGCACCCAGAGCTGTGACAAATGTCTGTTTTCTATAAGCCACCCAGTGTGCGGTGTCTTGTTGTAGCATCCCGGACAAACTACGTCATGGGGTCTGAGAAAAAGAGACGCGGAAAGACTTTGTCCAAGTTCAATCTGATTTGAAAACCTTTGCTTTTTATCACATACTACACTGTGTCAAAGTAGCAAGAATTTCCCATGAAGAAGGATATTCATAAGCGGTATAGTATGTATTTTATTCACTTATTCTTACTGTGCACTTCTAATCGTTAACCTTCACTGTGATTAATACAAAGTTAACATCCAAAAGCCACAAGGTTATTAAATCTTTACAAAAAATAAAAAGAACAAAAAAAGTTAGTTTTCCACAGGCACTGACACCACTGCAAACTGAATTTCAATGTTTGTCAATGTACATAAAAATATTTTTAATGGTATAATCACTGAGTAGATACCGTTCTACCTTTCCCCACAACTAATTTTTTATCTTTAGTCTCATTTATGAGTGTATTTGGTATTTTTAGTGGCTGTTTGGTGTTTCATCATTACAGTGTATCATAATTTACTTAATCATATTATTCTTGAATATCTGCCTTATTTCCAATTATTATTACATAGGCGACATCAGGGAATGAATTACAATATTTTGCTTTTAGGTTATAAAAGCCTACAATATTAGGCTTTTAGGCTCACAGCAGTCCTCTAAAGTTATTTGGAGAAACTCTAAGAATAACTTTTTAACTTTTTTTCCAAATTGCTCTGCAAAAACACTGAACCCACTTCCAATGTGAACAACACGTATATGTGTACTTGTTCCTCCACACCCTTCCAGGGCTGCACTTCACCATTCTGTGTATTTTTATCAGTTGACTAGGTATGTAATGGTAACTTAGAGGAAGACATTTTAAATTGCTGGCAACACTGATATGAACTGGCTTCAATCCAATGGTGATTTTCAAATAGAAAAATTATGCTGAAAAATGTATCAACTAATTATGGAAAAATAAACATTAAATGAAAAAACCTGATGCCAAAGGCTTCCCTTAGGTATTTAATATTTTAGTCATTAGCATGTGCTGATAGTTAGAGTGATGAGACTGCCAAGATGGACTTGGAATAGATGTGTCATTTCTTTAATATTATAAATAGTAAAGCTATAAAACTGCATCTACGTGACTGATATGAAAGAGCAGATTTATTCCCAAAATTCAAAATCTAATAAAGCTTGTGTCTCTAAGAGACAAACCGTCAGGACAACTTTTAGTCAAGCTGACTCTCAATTAGCAGTTTAAAAACATATAGACCAGAAAACGTGGAAGCAAGCCAAAAGTCCATTGACGGATAAATGGACAAGCAAAACGTGGGATATTATTCAACCTTAAAAAGGAAGGAAATCCTGCAATATGCTACAATATATATGAATCTTGAAGACATTATGCTAAGTAAAATAAGCAAGTCACCAAAAGACAAATGCTGTATGATTCCCCTTGTATGAGGTACTTAGTCAAAATCATACAGATAGAAAGTATACGGTGATTGTCAGGGGCTGGGGGGTGGGAAGAAAAGAGAGTTATTGTTTAATGGGTACAGAGTTTCAGTTTTTGTTTTGTTTTGTTTTGTTTTTTTGCGGTACACGGGCCTCTCACTGTTGGGGCCTCTCCCGTTGCGGAGCACAGTCTCCGGACACGCAGGCTCAGCAGCCATGGCTCACGGGCCCAGCCGCTCCGCGGCACGTGGGATCCTCCCGGACCGGGGCACGAACCCGTGTCCCCTGCATCGGCAGGCGGACTCTCAACCACTGCGCCACCAGGGAAGCCCTGAGTTTCAGTTTTATAAGATGAAGAGAGTTATGTGATGGATGGTGGTGGTGGCTGCACAACAAGGTGCACGTGTTTAGTATCACTGACCTGTACACTTGAAAATGGCTAAGATGGCAAATTTTACATTATGTGTATTTTAACATGATTAAAAAATTATTACAAAACCCCCCCCAACAATATAAACCAGTTTCCTTAGAAAGTTAATGATTCTTTAAGCCACCCTGAATCTGACAAGTCCTAGAAAAGAAGAGGTTGAAACGTCTTATAAAGGATTATGGATGCCAGGATTATCATCCCAAACAAAAACTTTAAATGCACTTTATGAAAGCAAAATGTATTTAAGTTGAGGACATGTTCATGGTTAAGAAATAATCATTTAGATGATTTTCAAAATTGAAAAATCATTCTACAGGCACTTTGGGAATAAAGACACATTAACAACTTATTGATATATGAGGTCACCTTTGTACATTCATAGAAAGTTTATGGGTAATCATCACCACAAGCTGAAATATTTTGTTTGTGCCTCTCTTTCATTTATAGTTATGTATAATTCACTATTTATTAAGATCTATGATGTGGAAGCCACTGTGATAAATGACTTCCAAAACAAATCTTCCCTAAAATACTTTACACTATAATACATAAGCTACACATACATTCACACACACACACACACACACACACACACACACACACACACACACACAAGGCATGAAGACAAAGGGCCATAAGAGGTCAAAAGAGGGAGGAGCTACTTTGAGCTTGGAAGGATTCTGGAAGACTGAATAAAACTGAATGCATCTGAGATGGACCTTAAGAGAGAAATTAGCACCATCTGGGGACAGCGATAGATACAGGACATTTCAGGCAGAAAGAATGAGCCACATGTAAGAAGAAAAACAGAGCATTAAAGAGGAAGAAGGGAAACTCAGAAAAGAGAAACTTGGTGAGGTTATTGAAGGATTTCAAACGTTAAGCTACATGGGTTGGATTTCAGGAACTGAAGAAGCAGCGACGAGATTTAACTTGGCTGCTGGAGAGGGAATGGGGGCCAGGGAGCCAAGCGATGCCACTGCATTTGTACCAGGAAAGATGAACCCGGAGGCAGTTTACACAATGACTCGGCACACTCAGGCAAGAAGGCCAGCAGTGGGGAAAAAGCGGAACAGACGGGAATGCAGTCTTAGAGGCAGAATTCAGAGAACTAAGCAGCTAAGTGCATGTTGAAGGAAGGAGGAGTGAGGCATGCTGGTGACTGAGGATGTTTGTTTCAAGCAGTTTGCCAGACTAGATACACCCTCATGAGATGAAGCATCTAGATCCTGTATAAAACCCAATGCTTCCCTCTTTGCTCACTGGAAGTAAGAGAAACATTCAAAGGGAAAAACAAAACAACAAAAACCACATACATGTAAAACTGCACGTGCCAGAAACAGGGTAATAAGCAGTAAGCACAATCAAAGGCCAGGTATCTTTGAGGGACAATGTCCTCGTCTACTTTGCTGCTTCAAGGGAAAGCGATGTGTGAGCTGAACATGACACCACCGACCAAGGTGGGGAGCCTGGAGCAGGATAGAAGTGGCTTCAGGTCTGTAGTGCTATCAGCTTCCACCTGAAGCTAAAACAAGTTCCCTCTGGGGAAAAGCTTCTTCATTTTAATGTCTCCAGGTTTCCACAAATTAAGATAAACCAAATATGAGCTCCTAATAAAAAATTACTAAGTTCCTCCAAAAAACACCATTGGTAAGAGTCAGCAGAAACATTCCCACAAGCAAGTCCGTCAGGTATGGGAATTATCAGAAAAATAATATAAAATAAACATGTGTTAAGTGTTTAAAGAAACCAAGGACAGAGTCACAAAATGAGTAAACCAGAAGAGATTAAACAAAAATTCCAAGCTTTGAGAAAGAACCAAATAAAAATTTTGTATAAGAGATAGAATGGATGAGTGAAGGCAGCTTGAACAGAGCAGAAGTGAGAAGCAGTGAAACAGGAGACCTTAATAAACTACCCACAATACAGCACAATAATATCAGAAAAACAACAGTGAGATGTTTAAAGCTACAGAATAGAAAGTAAGGCTGACATATGACTAGAGCTCCAGCAGGAGAGGAGAGGGAACGGAAGACAGGGCAGACATGAAAAGACGATGACCGAGAACCTGCCAGAACTGAGGAAAAGCAAGGCTCCACAGAAATAGTGAGCAGGATAAATATCAAGCAAGACGGAAAAATAGAAAATAAGAAAAGAACAGGAAAGAAGGAAAGAAAAGAAATCCACATGTAGATACTGGGTAATGAAATGGCGAACATGAAAGACAAAGGGAAAAACTTAAAAGCAGACAAAGTGGGTAAAAAACAGATGACACTCAGTAGGGGACACCCCAGTAGCAATCAGCACACCAAGTCCCAGATGACACTCAGTAGGGGACACCCCAGTAGCAATCAGCACACCAAGCCCCAGACGACACTCAGTAGGTGACACCCCAGTAGCAATCAGCACACCAAGCCCCAGATGACACTCAGTAGGTGACACCCCAGTAGCAATCAGCACACCAAGCCCCAGATGACACTCAGTAGGGGACACCCCAGTAGCAATCAGCACACCAAGCCCCAGATGACACTCAGTAGGGGACACCCCAGTAGCAATCAGCACACCAAGTCCCAGATGACACTCAGTAGGTGACACCCCAGTAGCAATCAGCACACCAAGTCCCAGATGACACTCAGTAGGTGACACCCCAGTAGCAATCAGCACACCAAGCCCCAGATGACACTCAGTAGGTGACACCCCAGTAGCAATCAGCACACCAAGCCCCAGATGACACTCAGTAGGTGACACCCAGTAGCAATCAGCACACCAAGTCCCAGACGACACTCAGTAGGTGACACCCCAGTAGCAATCAGCACACCAAGCCCCAGATGACACTCAGTAGGTGACACCCCAGTAGCAATCAGCACACCAAGTCCCAGATGACACTCAGTAGGTGACACCCCAGTAGCAATCAGCACACCAAGTCCCAGATTTTGGTTTCTCATACCATCCTCCAGTGAAAGGAACCAGTGGTCCTTGGGCAAATGGGCAGAAAATACCTGAGCTGAGCCTGGAACACCCTGCTGTCCTAGAAGTGCACACTGACGGAGCCCAAAGCCCAAAGCCGGAACAATGTGAGAAACTAGCATTGGATTCTGTCCCAAGGTGAAATAAATATCTATGAGTACATACTGATATAATGATTTCATTAATAATAAGGGAGAAGAGACATATCTTCCTTGCAAAAGAATTCCACATTACTATAGAAGGGCATTTTACAAATTCTGATCATCAGAAGATCATCAAAAATAAGGGAAATCTGACAATCACAGTGAAGAGGCGACTAGGGAGATATGATAACTAAAATTAATTTGATGTTCTGGGTGGAATCTTGGAACAGACAAAACGCATTAGGTAAAAGCTAAGGAAATCTGAATAAGGTATGGATTTTAGTTAATGATGCTGCAAAGTTGTAAGCAGCGTACCGTCCTAATGTAAGATGTTAATAAGGGGAAACTGGGTGTGGGATAAACGGGAGTTCTCTATACCTTATCCTCTCATTTTCTCCACAAATATAAAACTGTTTTTAAAATAGTCTATTTTAAAAACTGGGGCAAAAAGAAGCATAGAAGAAAGTGGGAAAGATGAAAAAAGTAAGATGGTATATCAAAAATCACAATACATGTAAATGGACCAAAATTACTAATTAAAAGAGTGTAATAGTTTAAATTTTTTAACATAAAATTCATCTATGTTTTTTATGAGAACAATGAAGACATGAAATTGAAACCAAAGGGATGAAAAAAGTTATACCAGTAAATTATTAATGAAAGGTAGTCTCAAAATAGAGTATCACTAAATTATTTTTTAATGTCATTCACCAGAGAGACACATCTAAGTTTGTACACATGTGATAAAACAACCTTAAAATATATACAACAAATTTAACAGAACTACAGGGGAAAATGGTCAAATCCACCATTCCAGTTAAAGAATTCATCATACACACACACAAACACATGCCAAATTCAGGTGTCAACATGTTGCAAGAAATTGGTGGTATCAAAGATATTCTTTAACAAGATTGCAACTAAATTAAGAACCATGACAAAAATAGCAACAACAAAACCAAAATAACATCCCATATACTTCGAAATTTAAAATATACACCTTAAATAACTCATGCTTCAAAATGAAGTTAAGATAAAAATTAAATGTACTTAGAAATAATCTCTGGAAGAAGACACACACACTTTTTATATTTGTGCTGTTTTAATTGGGAATGAGGGGGTTAGTGCTGACAGGGGCGCATGGGAGATATTTCACTCTATTTTTATGACTTTTAAATTCTGATTGGTGTTAACACATTTCCTAATCAAATTAATTCATAACATTTAAATTCTGAGAAATGATTGATAATGAAAATATGCCTTATCAAATCCTGAAGGATGAAACTAAAGTGAAGGAAATAGGTGGCCTTAACGTGCTACTCATTTTTAAAAGGCGAATTATTAGTGAAATAGGCAGCCAATTTAAGGAATTAGCAAGATAGAACTATTTCCGGTAAGACCGATGAAGGAAACAGGAAAGAAGGCACAAATAAACAAATATGAGAGATAAAAATAAAGTATGGCAATATTATCTAGAAAAAAGAGATAATAACTAATATTAAAATTAAAGAACAACATAGTACGGGATCCATCACAGATCAAAAAGATAATAAGGTGATACCATAACAATATTATGCCAATAACTGGAGATCCTAGGTGAAACAGATTCCTAGGAAAATAAAGAATGAAGAAACAATCAACTAAAACAATCCAATTAAAAAAATTGAAAGAACAGTTAAGAATCTCTCACACTAAGAAAACACTAAGCTCAGATAATTTTGTAGGTGCGTTCTAGAAAAATAACCCAGGAGATAGATCATTCTAATCTTTTACAAACTTTTCCAGAGAACAGAAAATGAGAAATATACACTGAAACTATTTCAGAAGTCATAATATTGATACCAAAGGATGACAGGAATAGGAAGAGAAATAAAAATTATAGGCCAACTCAGTCATGAACCAGACATAAAAATCTCAAATAAATTATTAGCAAATCAAGCCCAGTAATGCATAAAAATAAAATATGTAAACAGCAAGTTGCAGAGAATGCAAGGGCAGTATAACATTTATAAAATTCTATAAATGCCAATAAATATCAGATTTAGATGAAAAGGAAAAATTCCTAAACTATAAAATTTTTCCAAAACTGACTAGAAAAGAACTGCAAAATGTGAATCATCCTATAACCACTAAAAAAATTTAAATAGTAGTCAAAAATCTTTCCAGAAATAAAATATCAAGCCCAGATGGCTTTATTGGCCAGTTCCACCACATATTCAAGAAACAAATACCTCACTCGCACACTAATTCTTTCAGAGAATAGAAAAAAGAGGTTTATTCAGCAGCTCAAATTATGAGACTAGCGCAACATCAATGAAAAACACGTCCAAAAAAGAAAAATCTCAGGTCAATCTCTCTCAACAATTATTAGCAAATTGAATCCAACGACATTACATCATGAAAAAATTGGATGGTACATAATGTTGGTTTAATGTTAGACAATAACCTATAATATGATTTATTCCATTTATGTATTAAAAGAAAAAGTCTTATGATTATCTCAATACACAGAAAAACATTTGATAAAATTCCACCATAGAAACTCTTAGTAAAATAGGAATAGAAGAGACCATTCTTAACCAGATAAAAGTATTTACCAAAAACTCAGCAAATTTTATTCATTCTTTATTGTGAAGTTTCAAAATAGCTCTTTTAAAACCAGGAAGAAGCAAAGAATGCCTGCTACCACTGCTTGTATTCATAAGTGCAAGACAAGAAAAAAAATATGAAAACAAAACTGTCTTTAATCATGGATGTTGTAATTGTCTATTGAGAAAAAGTAAAATCAATGCACAAGTTACTAGAAATAATAACAGAGTTTACAAAGGTATCCGAATCAAAGACCAATGTTTAAAACTCATTTGTAATTTTTATACACCCGAAAAAATTATAAAACACCGTTTATAGCTACGTATAACAAATATAAGTTTCTCAGATACATCTACCAAAAGATGTGCAAAACTCTGAAGAAAAAACTATAACCCTTTTTGAACGACATTAAAGAAGCTCTAAATACCCGACAGGTACATCGCAGTGATGAAAAGTCTCTCCATCGGCTCTCCCCGAAGTGATCTACAGAATCAATGCAAATCCAACTGAAGTTTCAACAAAAGCTTTCCAAAAACTTGGCAAGTGGGATCTAAAATGTACAGGAATGAACACAGCACCATGCTGTTCCTAAAGAAGAACAGGTGCTGTGGCATTCCACCCTGATATCAGGACCTAGAATAATGTTACTGAAATGAACAGCGTCGTGTTATCACAGAGACCGGGGAGCCCAGAAACGAGCTCCCGTGGGGCAGGGCTGGCGTTGCAGCTCAGTAGGCAAGTAATGAACTAGTCTCAAAACGGTGCTGAGATCATAAGTGATTCAAATGGGAAAAAAAGAAATCATATCCTCATCTTACACAATAGACGAAAATAAACCCCCTCCATTCCTAGCTACGTGTCCAAGAGAAACAAAACACATCCCCACAGAAACGTGCACAGAGTGTGCAAAGCAGCGTCATTCATAACAGCCAAAAAGCAGAAACAACCAAAATGTCCATCAACGGATGAATGGACAGATAAAGTCTAGTCTATGCAAACAACAGAATATTATTCAACAATTAAAAGAAACTGAGAACTAAAACACACAACAACATATATGAACCTTGAAAACATACTGAATAAAATTGCCAGTCACAAAAGACCACATGTGGCATGATTCCACCATATGAACTAGCCAGAACAGGTAAATCCAGAGAGAGGATTTATCAATAGATTAGTGGATACCTGGGGCTGGAATGTTTGGGGGAAACGGAGAGTAACTGTTAACGGCTAGCAGTGTTTTGAGAGGAGGTGATAAAATGCTCTAAGATTGATGGGCGATGGCTGCACAACTCCGCGAATAGACTAAAACTCACCAAACTGTACACTTTAAATGGGTGAATTGCATGGAATGGAAATTACCTCTCAACAAAGGATCATTTTAAACATAATGCTTAGTGGATTAGAGACCAAATGTGAAAGACAAAATTTTTTTAAATACGGGAGATGGCTTTTTTTTTTTTTTTTTTGGCCGCACATTATGCGGGATCTTAGTTCCCTGACCGGGGATCGAACCCAGGCCACGGCAGTGAGAGTGCTGAGTCCTAACCACTGAACCACCAGGGAATTCTCTGGGACATGGTGTTTTTACTTCAAGGTAAGGAAGGATTTCTTAAACATAACTCAAAGGGCACTAACTTGAAAAGGTTGATAAATTAGATAAAATATAATTAAGAACCTTCATTCATCAAAAGACACCACAAAGCTATTATGCTGGACACAATAAATATATCTTTGGATTTAAGCCTACAGATGAAAGAAAACACATTATTTTAACTTATGGTCTTTTAACCTTCTAAGATTATTTTATAAATATCATGTGCAACAGAATGTTCTCTTTTTGTTGTAAACAACTCTCAGAGGAACCTTAGCATAAAAGGCAGTTTAACCTTGTAAGAAAACATTAACATTGTAAGAAAACATTGCTTTTGTCTCCCAAAGAAAAAAGTATCAAAAATAATGATAGGTGATTAGTGTGTTTCTAACAAATTAAATACAATAATTAAACACCAATCAGCTCTGTTTTGAACCAGCACAACTGGTATGTAATGAACACCATGGTTCAGGCAGTCGTAGGATCAAACAATACGGATTAGGGAGGATTAAAGAGAAACAAAATGGTAGGAAGTCAGGATCAGGAGGTTGGAACGTAGTATGATCTGAAGCAGAGGTGCTCACAGAATGGCAAGCATCTCTAGAGGACTCTCGCGCTGACTTAGGTCTCAGGTCTTCCGAGACGTTCGATCCTCGGGTAGTTCAGAGCTCTCTGGTCAGCTGTGTCAGTCACTGGTTTGTCTGCCCATCTATGAGCCCATCCATCTCAACGGCCATTGCCTCATCACATCCTATTTTAAGGAGCTGGGTTGTCTGTATCTATTCATGATTCTCAGGGTCCGTTTCTGAAGAGCTGTGTTCTCATCTATACACAGGGCTTATCAAGGAAGCAGAATCCTCAGCGGGGCTGCATTTCAAGAGAACAGCCCGTGCCCCTCAGTGCCTACTCACTGGAGGTGCCCTGCCACCATCAAGGGTGAGGACCCTAAGAACCGGCCTTCCATGAACGTCCTTTGCCGGGTCACAGAGGTTAGAATTAGCACAGAGAACAGGATGGAAGTGCTCTTTCGCCTTAGAGTCTATTAATAAGTAGGAGTTCATTATATAACTTAGCTTTATTTATTAATATATTTCCTGCTTTAAATGTGCTTTAGGTAAACATTTAAAATTGGTCCTCAGTTAGATGTCTATAAAACCTCACTGAGCTCGCTGTCAACAGAAAATACTGGAAGACAACTTTCAGTGTTGGCAGCTGCCAGCTTACGATGGAAAAACGTAACCCATGGATGTTTTTAAAAATAATTTTGTGGGGAAAACAACCTGATGACTAGTAAGGTTTTTGTTAGCTATAATATATAATCTAAATATATAATATACTTGCTATAAATTTATAGTATTATATATTTTATTATTAAATATTGTATTTTAAAAATTAAAATACAGATAATAGATTCTTTCTGTTATACTCGGTTATTGATCACTCCTTATGTCAGTTATTTTCGAAGCAACTTCAGATCTTATTCTTCTAGAACTTTAATTTTACTCCAAATGTCTCATTTTATTTTTGAATAAAAGGAATACCTTGAATGAAACGTGAATTTGGGGGATCTGATTAAATATATAGAATTGATGTGAAAGTAGATATTCAGACTTCAAGGAAGGATAGCATCTATATTAAAAAGTCAATACAGCAGAAACTAACACAACACTGTAAAGCAATTATACTCCAATAAAGATGTTAAAAAAAAAAAAAGTCCAGAGTGGGATATATTAGAAAAATGCAGTTGGATCAACAAAAAATAATATTTTAGAAATATCTATATCTATTTTACAGACATTAAACTTATACCAAGCATAAAACTATATCTTACATGAGATCCAATGTTGATTATAATTTAAAACCTGAAATCCATCTAAAGAGTTAAAATAAAAGCCTATTTTACTGTATAATTATATCCTACAACATTCAATATATCTTTTAACATATTTTGGAAATTAATGATTTCAAATTAAGCCAAGTATTATAAAATTACTTTACATGTGAGTTAATTTTTTTCCTGAGTTTTAGAATAAAAGTTTATATTTTTTAGTGTTTTTATAGGGCTAAAAAGCTTTTAAAGTGTGTTCCCATAAGCCATAGGAAAGACAGGTAGTTGATAAAAGCAGAAAAGAGAAACATTAAGAGATGCAGGGAAAGTCACATAAAAGTCTGGGTAAGAAACCAGGTCTTCAGATTCCTAGGGCAGCATATTTCCTGTTTATAACCTGCTGCATCTAGGCTGCAAACAGAACTTTCTTGACTCATAATGTCTATGTTCTGTCAAATGGAAAACATTTAAAAAATCCCTTCAGTGACTCAGAGATATTTAGAAAGAAGAGTCAGCAGATTTACCTTATGGTTATTCAAAGATTTCTCTAAGATCCAATATGCATGTTTAGGATATTTAAGGTACATTTGTGTTTCTAGACTCTTGTTCTACAGTTATTAGACCCAGTAATTAAAAATATAATCATTTGCCCACCTTGCAGTTCAGGAAAAATATTACCTCTGCAACTTGTAAAGATGAGAAAGGAGTTTAAACTGCCCCAAATTCCAAATGAATAGCTTAGCTCTGGAAGGCATTCTATACAAAAAATTAAAATGTGGTATCGTTGATCACAATGACACTACTAAATTACATGATGAAGGAGAGGACAGAGCCTAACATATAGGAAAGGCAAGAAAAACTTTAACTTGATTAAAACTTTTTAGAACAATTAATACTCAGTTTTGGAACATACTACAAAGGGCTTACGTCAAGAAATAAAATATATTTTTTACCTTCAAAAGAAGAGAGCACTCTAGGTGGAGAATAAAAAAGAAAAAAAGAAATAGGGTGAAAGTACAAAAGAAAAGCACTCATTAATTTACATGCCTATCTGGAGGAAAAAAAACTTCAAAAGGAGAAACAGAACATATAATGAGACACATGAACTGGCAAATATTATGTCTGCATTTGTTTTTTGTGAATAATGATGATACTACTAAAAATTCATAACTGATATTGAAATTTATAGTTTTATTCTAAAAGAACCACCCAAATCATCTAATTGCAAATAGGTCTTGAGGAAAGTGAGTGAAAACCAACAGCAATTTGCTTTTAGGTTAAGTTACAATTAATCAGGAAAAAAGGAAGTTCTCATTGGCCTATTTTGGAAACTTGCAAGTGAAATGTCTACTACACTTAAAATGACTGTGTATGAGCATTTATTTTATAGATTAAATATATTAATAATGAACAGAAGCACAAAATATAAATATGTATATATTTTCTAGACTCGCATGGAATTATAAAAGTGGGAACAGTCCCCTGGAGAATTAGGACACTACAAAGACACTATCTTCAAACAGCACTCTTAATAATCTCATCTTGAGAATGCAACATAAAGTATTAAAGAGCAAACACGGACGTATTATCCACAACTCACTTTGGTAGAGGATCAGGGCTAACGAACAGGACCACATGTTGGGAACATGTTATTTGCAGCATCTAGAAACCCTTAAAGCTATTCCTTTGACAGAGTGCTTCCAGGAGCAGCAGGTAACCTATTTGGCCTTGGAAGAAAAATAAAATTCAGGGTAGGTTCTTCTCCACTAGAAAACTTCTTCTATAAAGAGTGACATTCAAGTAATCGGAAAGCAGATTTTCAGCATTCTCTCCACTTACTATACTTCCCTTTCCCAGGAAGGCAAAGCACCAGTTTTCTCCTGGTTCTCTATTAGCCTCTCTATCCAAACATTCTGTATGCATTAGGGTCACAAGAGCCCAAATGTTAGACCAGTGCCATTAAGAAAACACTGATTACTGTGCTAACAACCAGGTGACTTGACTGAAGCAGGATATTCAGCAGCTTTGGCTGCTTGCTTAAATATAAGAAAACCTAGAACACTCTGGCTTTAAACAATGAGCCAACGGAAGGAAGGGCTGCCCGCCTCCGGTGAGTCCAAGCTGCCTGCCGGTGTGCCGCTGTCAGAATGGACACGGTGCGTGCTCTCTTATTCTTGTTTCTAACAGCATTTCCTCCCAGGCATGTGCACTTTTGTGCATTGTGTGCACTACACACAACCAATTCTTTAAATCTACGCCGAAACTAAAGCAGCAAAATCACATGATAGGTTTTAAGTCAGTACCATGTCGACACCAGGATTTCTAGCTTAATATTCCTGTCCTCTCACTCACTGCAGAAAACAGCGTAATTCTTGGTAGATCTACTTCTAGGAATTTTGAAAGAAGCTCAAAGTAAGTACGCTTTTAAAGCCACGAAGGCATCGGTAGTGAGTATCTTCACACAGTAGCACAGTATCCTCCTATGTCAATGTGACCTTAAAAGACAGCTTTGAGATGGAAGTACAGTTACTGCCAGGTGGGCCTTCCCAAGATCTCTTAGGTGTTAGAATACCTTGTATGAGGTGTAGGGTAGAGGGTCAGAAGAGAGAGGGAGATTACCTCACTATTAATCCATCCCACTCAGGAAAGCATCCTGGATAATTCTGATGTCCATACAGCAACCCCAAGAAATGGTGAAAAATAACTTAATTTACTATAATAATTTGTACTTTTGTGCATGACCTGCTACTTGCTGCTTTTACTTCTCTATTCATAAATGAAATCACTTAATATAAAAGGAAATTGTATGGGTAAAGCCAATGCAAATAACTAGGGAAAAATGCACTAACTAAATCCAAGGTGATATTCTTTGCCTCTGCTTATAAACATAAGTAGAGGCAAAGAATATCATTGTTAATTTTTTTCATAATTTAGGCTTTTCAGTTTAAAATTACTTTCAAACATTTTTGTAGTTTATTTTTAGCTGAGACTCAATAAAAGTATAAAAAAGGTTGTTCTTAAATATATTCAAGTGTATATTCAAAAGGTATACATAGTTCTATCATACCTGGCGTACCGACATTAGAAACAGGATTCGTAACAATGATATAATATAAAAATAAAGGCTTTCAATGAATTGATAGATAGATCTTACTGTCTTACTAAATACAATGTTAAACTCTTTTCAACATTATATTCTTGCATCTGGTAAAACTAGACAGTTATGAGATCTCAGTAAAGTTATATGTCTTAGACATACAAACACAGCCTCAGGCACACTGATCCTCATTGTAACGCTTTTAAAAACAAACTGAGGAACAAAGGCTACCTACGGTCAAGATCATGGATACCAATAGTTTTTCAAAACCCAAAGGAAAAAGTGCTATGAGTAAATTTAGAGATGAACGTCAACAAAAAATAAACGTTTCAATTCGCTTAACATTTTTTGATAAATATGTGAATTGAGTTTGTTCCAGTAAACACTAATCAACAGCCAATGGATTTTAAAACTGATGGTTTTGTTAAGAAAAATGTTCTACTCAATTTGATGCAGAGCTCTTCCAAAACCACTCTGCAATGAAAACGTCCGTGTGACCATCTCTAACTTCCACTAGTCAGTATCCAAGCTCCCAAGGCCTGTTAAACTCTTGGTAGCTGACTATGTACTCAGCGCAGAGAACAAAGCCACCTGACAGCTTATAAGACAGATGATTTCCGAGATTATTTTCCTTTTTGTTAACCTGAAAGGTTCAGCAAACCTTCCTACCTTGTCTCCCAGATTCCACCTCAGGCACAAGCTCACACTTGCCCCGTCCACTCACCTGCCAGCCCCTGTTAAGCAAGCGCTCACCTACAGGACACGTGCCAGAACACAGCTCGCCTCCCAGCCAGGCTCACAGCCACGGACCTTGGTTGTGGCCTGTCAGGCGCAGCTGCCTGACTAATCCTCCGTGTTACCCTTTATCTCGGATATTTATTTGCTTCATAATCTGAGATTTGGATTCCTGATTTCATGCATGTTTCAAAATTACAGTTACTACTCACTCCCCAAACCTGCCGTCATGATTAGATTCTTGCCTTTAAGTGATTACATCCTTTTTATCTCTTGTTTTAACTACCTGGACTTTGGAAGACCTTTTCCTGACCTCTTGATCTGAGTTCCTTCTCCTAAAACTGATCTACTTCAGTTTCTGACCCTCCCAACAATTTAACAGCCCATGTTAATACCTGGCTACCTAGGTTTCTGGTCTCCTTCCCCTGTGTCTTCTAGAATACTGAAAATACTCAATTTACTCTCAGGCCATTTATTGAGACATGTATCCCCAAAGAAACCAGCAAACCCTAAGAAAGCATTAGGATGAAAAGAAATACCTGCAACGTGTTGAAACAGAAATAGATGTTGCTATGGATACAGAACTCCATTTATGACCTTAATTTTATTCTATGCAGTTCCAAAGCAAAGCAGCCAATGAGGAGGCAGAAACGTAACTAAAGCAATGTGATCAAAGAAATCAGAAAGTACATTATTTTCATTAGCAGGAGATTAAATAAAGTGGTTTTTGTTTGTCTTCATTGTCCGTTCAGTACGAGATGACTTGAATGTCGGTATATGCCATCTACTAATTTCATAAGTCAAAAGGAAAAAAATTTTCCCAGCTCTGTATGATTACGATTGAACGTATGTAATAAAGTGGATGCTGTTAAGTAAAATGTTATGCATAAGGCAAACCACTTGCATTTCAATTCTACATTTTAGAAAACCATTGTGTGCGCACTTGTGTGTGTATTCCATATGCTTCAAAATTTTACAGGCAGTTTCACAGATTTATTTGGAATCCTTATAATAAATACATAGGTATTATCATTTCCATAAAAATGATTAAGTGGGTGCTCTAAGAGATTGGGTTAACGTGTCTGTTTTAAGTTCACAAACCTTGCAAGCAGCAATCAGGACTGGCTCCCAGGTACCTAACTGTCCTCATCTGCTCCATTAGACAGCTTAATTAACACTTCCTGCTCTAGAACTCACAGAAATTCTGCACAGAGGCTTAGACTCAAGTGATTGAGGCACTTAAATGTTTAATTAAATGACCATTATTTATTTTATTTTACTTTTCAAACAGTTGCCTCCTGGATCAATAAAAATGATTCAACTAACATGGCAATGCTAAAGAATTCTAAAATAACATTAGTGGGAAAAAGCATATGTTAGAGTCTTCCCCATGGAGTGATTTCCCATGCACTGGTGAATTACCCATCTGAAATAATACTATCTTATTACAGTCTGATATTGCTTCTCACTTCAGATTTTATCGCATCATGAAATTACATTTCAACACGACATTCAAGATTTATTAAGAAAGTCTTGCCTCAATCAGTCTTCTATTTATTTCCACTAAGATTTCAGTTTTTCATGCAGTTTCTCTTTCTCAGAGCATCTTATAATCCTTATACTTAGACTTCGTATCTTCAACTCACTACAACGCTGACGACTGTATCATGGGGCCTGTCTAATGCACTTTCTTTTTTTAATTTTTATTTTATATTGGAGTGTAGCTGATTAACAATGCTGTGTTCGTTTCAGGTGCAGAGCAGAGTGATTCAGTTACACCTATACACGTATCTATTCCTTTTCAAATTCTTTTCCCATTTGGGTTATTACAGAATACTGAGCTGAGTTCCCCGTGCTATACAGTAGGTCCTTGTTGGTTATCTATTTTAAATATATTATAGCAGTGCGTACATGTCAATCCCAAACTCCCAATCTATCCCTCCCCCATCCCGGGCACTTTCCCCCTGGTAACCATACTTTCGTTCTATAAGTCTGTGAGTGTTTCTGTTTTGTAAACAAGTTCAGTTGTATCATTTTTTTAGATTCTGCATGTAAGTGATATCATATGGTATTTGTCTTTCTCTGTCTGACTTACTTCACTTAGTGTGGTAATCTCCAGGTCCATCCGTATTGCTGCAAATGGTAATGCACTTTCTATGCTGATGAAACTATGCCTGTGTTCTGTTTTTCACCTTGGCGTCACTCTTATTTGAAGCACCTATGACCACCACTATGGAGCACGGATAAGGTTTCCCTACGCAACCTTAAGTTATCCATCCCAATATATCACTCCAACTGATGAGTATCCTTGTCTTCTTAATTCTAAAATGTATATAACTTCGTTGCACCAGTGACAGAAATACTTTACTGACCATTCTTATAAGAACATAGTATGATGTTACCATGAGATGTTTCTACAGGATGCAAGATAAATGCATTCCACAACATCAGCAACAAATTGCAAATGTCTTCTGACCATCTCCAAATTCCTCTGAAAAAGTGCATCATGAATTAACTAGTTAGGAATCTGCCCAAAACTTTTGTGAATCTGTTTTAATGGAACACCTCAGAAAACAAAGATTAAATGAAAATAGAAAAAGAAAAATTAGGCCACTGTATTGGCAAAAGTGTTCTTATGAAAATTTTCACTCAAATGCTTCTTTACAATTTTAAAATACACATCATCAAACAAACCAAATGGTACAGAACGGCTCTTAATGCAAACAGTACTTTACTGCTTTTGATTCCCCATCTCCAATCCCCCCCCCCCCCCCCACCAGGAGGTAGACACATTTAACTCTTTCAGGTGTGTTTTTTTTTTTTTTTTTTTTTTTTTTTTTTGCGGTACTCGGGCCTCTCACTGCTGTGGCCTCTCCCGTTGCGGAGCACAGGTTCCGGACGCGCAGGCTCAGCGGCCATGGCTCACGGGCCCAGCCGCTCCGCGGCATGTGGGATCTTCCCGGACCGGGGCACGAACCCGTGTCCCCTGCATCGGCAGGCGGACTCTCAACCACTGCGCCACCAGGGAAGCCCCAGGTGTGTTTTTAACTCTTCCGATAATGACCTTCATATCTTTATATCTTTCATGAATTACTACTTATTCACCACCTATTTACTTCCTGCTATGAAAGAGAAGGAGTTAGCTTCCTCAAGCCATCCACCATCACTCCTTCCCATCTCTGAAACATGGTTGCTTTTTTTAGTTCCTTTATGGTTTACCTTTATAGCTTTCCTCCAGTTTCATTCAGATATAATTGACATATAACACTGTATAAGTTTAAAGTATACAACATAATGATTTGATATATGTATATATTGTGAAATGATTATCACAATAAGTTCAGTTAACACCATCACCTCCACAGTTACAGTTATTTTTCCTGTGATGAGAACTTGTAAGATCTACTCTTTGCAACTTTCAAATCTAGAATACAGTATTGTCAACTCTAGTCATGCTGTATATCACATCCCCAGAACTTATTTATCCTATAACTAGAAGCTTGTAGCTTTTGACCATCTTCACCCAATTCCCCCATGTCTCACCCTTTGGCAAACACCAATCTGTTCTCTGCTTCTGTGACTTTGTTTTTTTAAGGTTCCACATATAAGTGAGATCATATGGTATTTGTCTTTTTCTGTCTGACTTAACTCACTTAGCATAATGCTCTCAAGGTCCATCCATGTTGTAGTAAATAATAGGACTTCCTTCTTTTTTATGACCAATAGTATTCCATGGTGTATCTATATATATTTTCTTCGTTCATTCATCCATTTATGGACACTTAGGTTTCTTCCTTGTCCTGGCTATTGTAAACACTGCTGTAATGAACGTGGTGTGCCAATGTCTCTTCAGGATAGTGATTTCGTTTCCTTCAGATATATATCCAGAAGTGGAATTGCTGGATCATATTGTAGTTCTATTTTAAATTTTTTGATGTGGAGAAAAGGAAACCATTGTGCACTCTTGGTGGGAATGTAAATCAGTGCAGCCACGATGAAAAACAGTATGGAGGTCCCATCAAAAATTAAAAATACAACTTTGAATAAAATAATTAAGCCTTCCTTTTCCAGCAGTTATGGGTGGTGCCTTTTAATTCCCCACTTAATTCGAGGAGTACATTAGTACGACCTAATCTTCACCTAATCATGCTCATAACCTTGATTATCTGAGTTTTTACTTCTATTATCTGTATTTTTGTTAAGGTTGGTAACATTTATGTTGTATCTGTAACCATGAATAAATTTTCTATGCTTTATATAAAATTGATTTCAAAAGGTGAAATTTAATAGTCTAATTATTGTGCAAAACAACCAGATAATATATTACAAAACAACTACATTTTGCTGCTGGTAGTTTTCCAGCCCTTTCCCCTCCATGCCCCAAGGTTTCTAATTCACTTTCTTTTTTTCCCTTTCATTTTCTGCTTTTATTGCCTCCTAGCACTCAGAATTCTCTTGGATAGAATCTAGACTTTTCCTCCCGTCACCCCCCACCTGTGCCGATCTGGACTGGGTATTTTCTGGATTCTTTGTGCAGCCATTCTCTGGGCCTTCCCTTTTCTCTTCTCCAGTCTGGATCCAATGGTCCTTGAATCCTTTGCGTTCCTCTTTTGTATTTGCTCCTTTAGTTTACTGAAGAACACCTCCAAGCAGCTTCCAAAGAAATGCAGGAAATAAACTTTCCAAATCGTTGCATGTTTGCAATGGCTTCCCCAATATGACTGATTGTTCACTTATGTGTAGAAATCTTTTGATTTGAAAAATCTTTGGTTTGAAAATTTTCCCTTTCATGCGTCTAGTGAAGGCATTACTGTATTTTCCCATTTATTACTGGAAATGCAATGCCAATCCGCCTCGTTCCTGTGAAGAACCCTGCAAGGCTTTAGGATACGCTTTTACTCCTGTTCTGAGGTTTAGTGGTGATGTGTGCAGAGGCAGGTTTTTTTCATTCATTATGTTGGTACTTATTAGCCTTTTCAATCTGAAGACTCACATCCTTCGGCCTTGTGGACTTGAGCACTATGACCAAACTGATAATTCCTCCAGGCTTTATTTCTTGAACGTCGGTTAACTATTGAGCAACCTGGCTTAATCAACTATGTCTCACCTTTTAAAAACACATTTTTATACTCATATTTTTGTCTCTGCCTTTTGTTCCTGCTTGTGGGAGGTTTGTTCAACGTTAGCTTTGGCAAACATTTTAAACAATTTTTAATTTTCAGACCCGTTTTTATTCCTTTGATTGTTACATTTTCATAGCAGCCTGCTCTTCCTTTATAAACATAATACCGTATTTGGTATTTCAGTCTTGCTCTCCTTAAATTTACTTTTTGTTCCCTAAAGTCCCTTGTTTTCCCTGGAGTCATGTTTGTTTTGTCCTTCTCTTTCATGCCTCAAATGTCAGATGATCCCGGGTTGTCTGTTCATGCTCAAGACTGAGGAGGTAAATGCAGAGTGGAAGCTCCGTGTGTGTCTGGAGCCCGAGTCTGCGTTCTACAGGGCTCGCTGCGCTCGAGGGTGAGCAAGAGGAGAGGGTGCTGCTATGGTACGGACCCCCAACATGTGCTAGAGCAGGCTTTGCCCCAAGCTGTCACTTCCCACCTAGCTTCCCTGCACTCTCTGCAGTTGCTCCTCTACTCCCCTCAGCTGGGAATAAATGCTGTCCATCCTGGGATTGTGGTCGAGAGAAGTCGCCTATTCTGTACGCTGACTTTCACCGAATCCTGTTTTTCACCTCACATCTCTCCTGCTACCCTTCCTTCGTGGCATCTCTCAGTCCTGGCCCTCTCCTGGGTTTTATGAGGAAGACTGGCTCTCTCCGAGGCTGTAATCGTCTTCACGTGTAGCTAGCAGCTGGCCATCTCAGCACTGCTTCCAGAAATGTGCCTAAGTCTCTTGTCTGCTGATGGCCATCCTCGTGCTTTCTTTGTTGTGGTAGATTTATACCTTTGTTATTCCATTATTGTCATTCTAAAGGGGCCTAGTGAGGGACAGGAAGTAAACTCATGTAGTCTGATTACTTGGGGCTTCTTTGGTATGTTTTAAATAAACATGATTCAAATCTATGAAAGCTGTTTTAATGCGGTTATGTAGGGAAGACTCTATTGTGTAAAAAAAGATGCTTCTCTATTTCTGACCCACTTTCACTGTTTCCATTAAATTCTAGATGCTTCCTGGTGTCCTGGGCCACATCTTTCTGACCCGACTGATTGCAGCCCAGCTAAGGCAGGCAACTCGTACCCGATTCCACCTCAAGTGGGCCGTGGTACAGCTCAGTTTTCCACCTCGAGCTTTCTTCAAAGCCAGGGAAGGCCACTCAGTCCAGGTTCAGGTGAAGCTAGAAAGACAGGAGCAGGAAGGAAGCGCAGGCGCAGGAAGTGCAGGAGCAGGAAGTACAGGAGCAGGAAGCTGAGAAGCAGGAAGGAAGAACAGGAGCAGGAAGTGCAGGGGCAGGAAGCTCAGAAGCAGGAAGTACAGGAGCAGGAAGCTCAGAAGCAGGAAGGAAGCACAGGAGCAGGAAGCACAGGAGCAGGAAGTGCAGGGGCAGGAAGTGCAGGTGCCGGAGCAGGAAGTGCAGGGGCAGATGCCCTTTGGGAGCACCCTCAATCACAAGGAGCCAGAATTCCAGGGATAAATGCTCCAGACTCACATTCTTTGGCAGGACAATTCCGTGGTGTCTTCTGAAAGATCATCCAGGGTCCTCAGTGGGATGGAGACCCCCTTGCTCTTAGTAGTAATTGATCAATCGGCTTTTCCCTTCCCTGTTTCGTTCTCCCCATTCCCTCACCTCAGAGTCCTGGAATTCCCTCCCCAATAAACTACCTGTATGCTGATTCTTGTATCGGGCTCTGTTTCCAGAATAACCCAAACCTCAGCAAGGCTCCTAATGACGTGCTCTGTGACTGCACTACTTTATAATGTGAAACTCCGAAGGCAGCGGCAGGCTGCATGTCTATTAAGGTGTCTAGTGACCCTTCATTCCAGTCAATTTCAAAGGCCATTCGTTTAAGAAGTAATAAGTATCAAATTATTTTGTTATCAGATACAAGTTAGCAAAAAGTTTTAGCCAGTATTCATTCCTTGAATGCACTATTTTCGTCATTGTATCACAAATATTTTTACATCTTTAAGTGAATATTGTGATACGTTAAGAATCCTGCTTTTAGTGACCTTTAACCCATTTAGTGAATGGCTAAGAAGCGACCTTGAATAAAGGAAAAGCTGTAGATGTACAAACAAAGTCACTACAGGCATGTTTGGGAGACATTCACCAATCAGGAGCTGTCGGTGCATCTGCAGATTAGAAAGTAGTTACGAGAACATTGAGGTGTTTGAGGACAGAATGAGCTGTGAAAGCAGAGCCAATGGGGAAGCTTCAGCTGAGCCAGGCCTCCATCCACCCGGGCCCCTCTGGGTTCTGGGCTCGCGTGCTGCAAAGATGGTAAATACATCAGCGAGAGGTGAAAATACAAACAAGCTCCTGAGGTTCTGTGTACAGGGGAGGGGGGGCCGCACCCCAGTCTGTAGATTGCAGGCAATCTGGGTGAGAAACAGAAGGCTCTTACCTAAAAAGAAATTGAAGGAACAATCCAGGGAAACCTAAGGCTTCTAGTGTGGATTCTACAAACCCAGAATAAAGCCCTCCTCAGTCTAGCATTTAAGGGACCTGGATGCTAACACATCTTTCAGTCTAAATGTCACCCCTACCCAAGAACTCACTCTGATTTACCACTCAGGGAGAGACATATTAGGAGGTGGGGCAGGAAAGAAACTCTGTTTATACAACAGAACAGCTCTCCTGCCATCCCGTCTGTGGCAGGTTGAATAATGGCCCCTCTACCCAAAGACGTCCATGTCATAACCCTCAGAACCCATGACTGTGTCACCTCACATGGTAAAAGGGGCATCTTTGGGTAGAGATGTGACCAGGGACCCTGGCGTATGCATGTGGGCCCAATGCCATCACAGGGTCCCTAGAAGAGCGACAGAGGAGGGTCAGAGCCAGAGGGGACAGCTGACCATGGAAGCACAAGAAGGAGCGTGATGTGGGGCAGGCCTGCGGAGAAAGGTGGCGGCTTCTAGAAGCGGAAGAGGCAAGGAAGCAGGCTCTTCCCTGGAGCCTCCAGAAGGGACCACCCTGGCCCACAACCTGATTTTAGTTTTGTGAGACTAATTTTGGATTCGTCACCTTCAGAACTATAAGATAATAAATTTCTGTTGTTTTAAGCAACGAAGTTTGTAGTAATTTGTTACAACAGCAACAGGCAACTAATACAATATTCATCTTCTGTAACATGAACAGAAAGCAAAGCCAGCAAGCACAGAAGAGCCAAGACAAGCACGTGAATGAACAGACGGACAGGAAAACGCCCTGGAGGAGAGCGGTAATTCATAAACGTGGGAAGAGGACATTTTATTACATCTATACAATGAAAACAAGAGGCTCTGAAAATAAGTAGGAAAAGTACAACAAGATTTTTTTAGACCTTGAAACTATCACTCTTGAACATAAAGGGAAAGAAATCTGACTTCCCAAAGACACTGACTGAAAAGTCCAAATGAAAAATTTGAGAAAAAATTAAGAGTCAGGAAGACCTTCTGAGGGCTTTGATTTAGAGTGAACAACCTTGTGACCGTGGGGTGTAAAGGACGCACCCCTGAGGGTGAGGCTGTCGCCCCTCTGACCACAGGACAAGGGTGGGGACAGTACTCAACGCCAGGTAATTGTCTTAACGCTTCTTATTCCAGCGATAAAATCTCCTGATGGTTCAACCTCCAGAGTTGCCTAATAAAGGAACAAAATGTAATAATTCCACACTCTTCATCTCAGATGAGAAAGTTTATGATTATGGTAAAAACAAAAATTAGAGATAGGAAGTCAAAGGCCCTCTGGAGCTAAAGCAATGCTGCTTCATTATGACTGATGTGTTTTTTTCCCTTGTGTCATTTTTATGAGAACAGATGCAGCCAACTTCACACATGAACTTCAGAGGCAAAGCAGAAGAAAGGCTCTGTGTGTGTGCGTGTGTGTGTGCACGCGCACACTTGCATGTGTGTATGTTTTCGCCTTGGCCATCAGACATAGCTTCAAACAACCGTCTCATTATTTTACCCCCTTAAAAGTTAATTTATTGCCTGGAAAAGAGCTAGAGAAGTTCCTGAAGAACTCAGACTATGTTCCCTTTGCCAGCTAACTACCCTTAATTATAACATCATACCCATTGGACGTGGATAGAAAGAACAAGCGATGTCTCTATGGTACCGCAGGACCCCATGACACAGATGCTACATTTGTCCTCAGAGTAGCAACACTCAGTGACAGGAAAGTAGGATTTCTACACACTGAATTCACTTTATGTACCAGAGAAACACTCAGAAGTCCTCTAAGATAAGACCAGATCAATCTCATGGTTGCTACCAGTAGACAACAAAATTAAAGACACTCTCCCACCCTTTTGAAGATTTTAATATAAATTATGGAGAGGAAGACTAAAATATGTAGGAATATTGTTCGAACACCACGGAATCAGTAGCGTAATTCACTCCTCAGTTGGTTGTGATGGCTTTCAGCAAAGAACTAAAAAAGGAATGTTTACAGATTATGTGCCTGGACCTTCATGGTCACGACAGCCTCTGCACGGAGACACCACACAGAGGTAAGACAGTTCTGTACTTACGAAAAAAGTTAAAGAAATAATAAAGGAGGAAAGTTACACTCTTTTCAGTTGGGAGAAAAGAACACATGAGCAGTGCCCAAGGCACGTGCACGCTGGAGAGACGGCGCTACCGCCCTGCCCGAGGACCCCATCCGCGATGGCTGAGGTCTCCGTCCTTCTTCACAGCTCACAAAGTCCCGTTAGGTCTCTAACGCTCTGCTTACATTTATGTTTCTTGTCCTTTCCCCCAATGATTAAGTGTGTGCTATTCATTTTTTACATCTTCAGCAGCTAGCAATGTGTCCGAAACTAAGGAGGGCCTTGGCATACGTTGGATAAATATTCTATAATTATAGAAGATAAATATTCTATAATTAAATGCTATAATTTAATATTACCCAAGTGGCAACCAATTCTCTGAAGTCAATATGATTTGGAGATTTAATAAAGAAACTGGCTGCATATTTTAGAAATCTGAAGGTTAAAAAATATGGGAACAAGCAGAGCCCGGACCGAGACCAATCCCTGCAAAATAGTTAAATTTACTGATTTGTATTCATTCACTGATTGGGCCAGGCCCTCTGGCAGGATCTTTGGATGCAAAGACATAAGGTGCAGTCCCTCCTCTGGAAGACACAAACATGGAAACAATAATGACGTCACGGTGATTATGGGCTAATGCTACACACCTATTTTTGTCATTGTAGATTAGAAATTTTGTGAGAACTCAGAGATGGGAATGACAATACACTGCCGGTGCCATCCCCCAAAGAACAAACACACACACAACCAAAACACGCTAACGAGCTGGCGGCTCGCTGAGAGCCTGGCAGACCGTCGCCTGGACCCCTGTGACCTAACCCAGCTCTGAAGCCGCTGCCGGCTCCTCGGAGGGAGCCCAGCTCCGCTTGCCTGTGGCTCCCATTGCTCAGTGACTCTGCCTTTGTTGACACAGATGCTCACAAATGTCTGCCGAGGCCACGGTCTGCACCAAGAATCTTTTCAGTAGAGGGTATACAGAAGTGAGGAAAGCGCAGAAGGTCCATTTTCTCAGTCCATTGGGGGAACAGACAAAAAAATTAATACATAGGTAATATAAGCTGGGAAAAGTGCTATGAAGTTCACAAACAAGGTGCTTGATAGAGGAAGCCCTATCTATGTATTTATTTATATTATCTATTTATTTATATTGAAGTATATATGATTCACAATATTGTTAGGTGTACAGCAAAGTGATTCAGTTATATACATATATATTTTTTCAGATTACTTTCCAATATAGGTTATTGCGAGATACTGAATACTGTTCCCTGTGTTATACAGTAAATTCTTGTTGCTTACCCATTTTATGTACAAACTACTGTTTGCATCTGTTAATCTCATACTCCAGATTTATCCCTCCTCCCCTCCCTTTCCCCTTTGGTAATCATAAGTTTGTTTTCTATGTTTGTGACTCTGTTCCTGTTTTGTATATAGATTCATTGGTATTATTTTTTGTACTCCACACATAAGTGATACCATATAATACTCATCTTTCTCTGACTTACTTCACTAAGTATGATCATCTCTAGGTCCATCCACGTTGCTGCAAATGGCAATACTGCATTCTTCTTCATGCTGAGTAGTATTCCATTGTATACATGTACCACGTTTTCTTTATCTATTCATCTGTTGATGGGCATTTGCGTTTTTTCCATGTCTTGGCTATCGTAAATAATGCTATGAACACTGGGGTGCATGTATCATTTCAAATTAGAGTTTTCATCTTTCCCAGATATATGCCCAGGAGTGGGATTGGTGGATCATACGGTAGATCTATTCTTAGTTTTTTAAGGACCCTCCATACCGTTCTCCATAGTGGCTGTATCAATTACATTCCCACCAGCAGTGCAGGAGGCTTCCCTCTTCTCCACACTGTCTCCAGCATTTATTGTTTGTAGATATTTTGATGATGGCCATTCTGACCAGTGTGAGGTGATACCTCATTGTAGTTTTTATTTGCATTTCTCTAATAATTAGTAATGTTGAGCACCTTTTCACGTGCCTCTTGGCCATCTTTATGTCTTCTCTGGAGAAATGCCTATTTAGGTCTTCTGGCCATTTTTTTATTGGGTTGTTTTTTGATATTGAGTTGTATGAGCTGTTGGTCTATTTTGGAAACTAAGCCCTTGATAGTCGCATCATTGGGAAATATTTTCTCCCAGTCTGTAGGTTGTCTTTTCATTTTATTTATGGTTTCCTTTGCTGTGCAGAAGCTTGTAAGTTTGAGTGGATCCCACTTATTTATTCTTGCTTTTATTTCTTTTGCCTTGGGAGACTGACCTAAGAAAATATTGCTATGATTTATGTCCGAGAATCTTTTGCCTACGTTCTCTTCTAGTTTTATGGTGTCATGTCTTATGTTTAGATATTAACATTTCAAGTTAATTTTTGTATATGGTGTAGGGAGTGTTCTAATTTCACTGATTTACATGAAGCTATCCAGCTCTCCCAACACCACTTATTGAAGAGACTATCTTTTCTCCATTGTATATTCTTGCCTCCTTTGTTGTAGATTGATTGACCACAGGTGCGCCAGTTTTTCTGGGCTCTGTATTCTGTTCCATTGATCCATATGTCTGTTTTTGTGCCAGTACCATGCTGTTTTGATTACTGTAGCTTTGTAGTATTGTCTGAAGTCTGAGAGGGTTACATCTCCAGCTTTGTTCCTTTTCCTCAGGATTGCTTTGGCAATTCTGGGTCTTTTGTGGTTCCATATAAATTTTAGGATTATCTGTTCTAGTTCTGTGAAAAATGTCATGGGTAATTCGATAGGGGTCACATTAAATCTGTAGATTGCTTTGGGTAGTATGGCCATTTTAATAATATTAATTCTTCTAATCCGAGAGCATGGGATAGCTTTTCATTCTCTGAATCATCTTCAGTTTGCTTTATCAATGTTTTACAGTTCTCAGTGTATAGGTCTTTCACTTTCTTGGTTAAGAGTATTCCAAGGTTATTTTTTTTGCATGCATTTTAAACAGGGCTGTTTTACTTTCTCTTTCTGATATTTCATTATTAGTGGAAAGAAATGCAACTGATTTCTGTATATTAACCTTGTATCCTGCTACCTTGCTGAATTCATTTATTATTTCTAGCTGTTTCTGTGTGGAGTCCTTAGGGTTTTCTATATACAGTATCATGTCATCTGCAAATAATGACAATTTTACCTCTTCCCTTCCAGTTTGGATACCTTTTATTTCTTTTTCTTGTCTGATTACTGTGGCTAGGACTTTCAATGCCAAGTTGAATAGAAGTGGTGAGAGTGGGCATCCTTGTCTTGTTCCAGAATTTAGCAGGAAGGCTTTCAGATTTTCACTGTTGAGTATTATGCTGGCTGTAGGTTTATCATAAATGGCTTTTATTATGTTGAGATATGTTCCCTCTATACCCACTTTGGTAGAGTTTTTATCATGAATGGATGTTCAATTTTATCAAATGTTTTTTCTGCATCTATTGAGATGATCATGTGGTTTTTGTCTTTTCTTTGATCGATGTGGTTTATCACTTTGGTTGATTTGCATATGTTGAATCATCCTTGTGACCCTGGAAGAAATCCAACTTGACCATGGTGCTTGATCCTTTTTATGTATTGTTAGATTTGGTTTGCTAATATTTTGTTGAGGATTTTTGTGTCTATATTCATCAAAGATATTAGCCTGTAATTTTCTTTTTTTGGTAGTATCTTTGTCTGGTTTTGGTATCAGGGTGACGGTAGCTTCATGGAATGACTTTGGGAGTGTTCTCTCCTCTTCAATCTTTTGGGAGAGACTGAGAAGGAAAGGTATACGTTCTTGTTTGTATGTCTGGCAGAATTTCCCAGTGAAGTCATCCAGGCCTGGACTTCTGTTTGCAGGGAGTTTTTAAAATTACAGGTTCTATTTCACTTCTAGTGATCGGTCTGTTCAATTTGTCTGTTTCTTCTTGACTCAGTTTGGCAGGCTGTATTTTTTGTATTTCTGTAGTATCAATTATTATTTCTCCTCTTTTATTTCTTATTTTGTTTATTTGGGTCCTCTCTGTTTTCTTCTTGGTGATCCTGGCTTGAGGTCTGTTGATTTTGTTTATCCTCTCAAAAAATCAGCTCTTGGTTTTATTGATCCTTTCCTTTTTTTTTTTTTTAATCTCTATTTATTTCCTCTCTGATCTTTATTATTTTCTTCCTTCTGCTGACTTTGGGTTTTGTTTGTTCTTCTTTTTCTAATTCTTTTAGGTGATAGGTTAGGTTGTTTATTTGAGATTTTTCTAGTTTCTTGAGGAAGGCCTGCATCACTGAAAGGAAGCCCTTTTTAGGGAAGGCCCATGTGAGGAGTTAACAATTAGGCTAAGACTTAAAGAATGAGAAGAAGCTGCTCATGCCAAGGGCCAGAGCAAAAGCTTTCCAGTCCCAATAAATAGCACGGGCCAAAGTATGAAGGCTAGAAAGAGTCTGGTATATTTCAGCAATGGGAAAGAAGCTGGTGTTGCTCCAGCACAGTTAGCCAGGGGAGAAGAGCGGGAGAAAGTGTTGGGAAAGCAACAATAGGGCCAGTTCATGCAAGGTTCTGTAGGCCATGCTAAGAAGCTTGGAGTTTATTCTAAATACAAGCTACTGAAGGATTTTAAGCAGGGAGGTTTTGTAATCCAACATATATTTTGAAAATGATCATTATGGTTGCTGAGAAGAACAAGAAGGAAAGCAAGACTATCAGTTAGGGGACTACTGTGGAGGTCTGGGTGAAAGACGGTGGTGTCCTGGACTAGGGAGCGGCTGGAAGGGAAGGAAATGAATGGATTCGAGATAGATTCTGGGGGGCTGAATCTATGGTATTTACTGACGGATTAAGAGAAAGGTAAGCCATTCAAGGATGACACCCAAGTTGTGGCTTGAGCACTGAGCTCATAGACATGGAAAAGACGGGGGTGGAGGTTTCAGTTCTGGACATGTGACATCTGAGGCGTCTGTGAGCTAAGAGAAGGGGCCAGGAAGCAGCTGGATATCTGCGACCAGTTCTCACATGAGGGATGGGAGCTTTGAGTCATTAGCACATAGCTGTTATTTAAGGCCACTGACATGCAGACGGCTGCTTAACAGAAGAATTAAGGGGAAAGAAGGGCGGGGAGACCACAATATTTAGTGTAAGGTCGTGGAGCTGGTAGAGAAATAAGAAATTCAGATGGAGAAGTGGGAGAAGCAGGGGAAAACTAGGACTCACTGGGAAGACACAGACATAATTCAGTAGGATAGAGCAAAAGGGATGTATATAGGGATGAAAACTTAACTACATGGTTAATAGCAGTGAAAGATTGGCTCACCATTGCATAATAAAAAAGGGGGAAGCTAAAATAGGATTCCAGAGTGAAAAGCAATGATGATTATACTGAGAGAAATCCAACTTCTTCCAAGTAACTCAGTAAACTTATAAATCTACAAAAATATGTTAGGGCTAGGCAAAATGTACTTCCTGGTAAACCCTATATCAAAGTGCATTATTCCATGTTTTCTTCTAAAGAGAAGGGAGGAAAAAAAGACAATGAAGCATTCTAGACTATGAGGTAGACCACAGATCGTAGTAGGAGAAGAATTAAAGTACCGCTCCTCTAACTGACATCTGTTTTGCCAGATTAAAACTATGCATGTTCAGAATTTCTTCAAATACGGTTTGGATACTAATTTGTAGTTTAAAATAGAAATTCTATTTGAAGAGAATGAAAAATAATTGGTGCAGAATGATCAAATCTGTACAAGTAAATGGTACCAAACCTTCCAAGTAAATGGAAGAACCATTTCTTTACTCTGAAAAAATAGCACATTTCTAATGTAAAACAGGTGCGCATGATCTTAAGTAAATTTCTAATGGATTAAAAGTACAATTTACCCTGAATTATTATAGAAAAAAAATTTTTTAATCACTTTTTACTTTAAAGTGGACTTAGATCTATGTTCTAGGTTTGCAATTATCCTAAATGACTTATCTAGTTACTGAATGGTCTGGCTCAAAATAACGTTTATCATTCAGTAGTTTACTGAGCAAAGGCAATGTTGAAGTCTACTTTCAGAAAGCATTTTTTGTTTTTCAGATCAATAATTGGATGAGGGGAAATATCTGAAGGCCAAATAAGTCATTGTTTTACAGTTACGTTGTTTTCCTTTTCTAAAAAAGTGGTCTGAGTTAACTGACTACACTTCATTCCCCTGCAATGCACCTGTGCACATTAACACTGCAAGAAGCATATGAAATAAAAGAGAGGATGCATCTTCAATCCTTCTTGTCAAATTTTAAGAGATACCAATCAACCAAACACCTCGCTAATACTCATGAGACTGTTGTCTTAATTAGCTGGTGATATTTTTGACTAAGAATCTCAGATGATGAAACTGTTCTCCCCTGTGTTGAACCAGCTTGGCCCAGACTAGCCTGTCCCGCAGTGACATGTAGATTGAATACAAATCAGACAGCACAGCTTTAAATCTGTGTTGCAGCTCTCATTTCCAATTCGAGAACTGTACTATAATCATAAGCTTCTGGTGGATGAAAGGAAATCAGCTCTCTGAATATTAGCTAATGCCACATTTGCAAGTCCTGAAGAGATCTGTGCTGTTAAAAAAAAATAGATCATTTCGCGTGAACCTATATATATGAATTGCTTTGTTCTGCTCAACTGATAGACGCAATGCCTGTGCTGGGATTAAACCCTTTTCATCATAAAACCTCATCTGGTTCGGAGTCCAAGTCCATCAAACCTTTTTCCTTTAAAGTCCCGCCTTTGATTCTACATCAATTTATTCAAACCGCAGCTGGGTGGCTGAAAACGAAAGGACAGCATCATTTAAACCAACCATGTTCTCAACTTGAAAGAAGGGCTATAATTAAAAAAATGGGCATAAAAGAATGGAAATGGGATAATATTTTTTAATGGTAGTTCAAAGGCCGACAGATGTCAGAGTCTTTGAAGATGTCAGTACACTGAGCAAGGAGTTGCCATGAAAGCCTGCCTGAGAGGTGAAGCAGCTTTTTAATGGCTGAAAAAACCCTTGCAGACACATCCTTGTGTTTTTAATTTGTCAGAGTTTCTGCAGTATTTTCTGATTAATGACACACGATTATAACTGCATAGCAGACATATTTTTATCCTCGGTTAAATGAATCGTTTACTCCACATTCTTTTAGAACTAGATAAGAATAGGGACACTTTCCTAGGAAGTCCCAAAGTGTTCTGATCGCTTCACATATTTATGCTAATTTTGTGGGACTGGCCAAATCCAGAGTTACTGTATGTTGCCAGCTTTTGTTCTCTTAATAGTCTGTTGCTGGTAACATTATGATGCACATGTGGTAGTCAGAACGCGACTCACTACAGCTCCATTCTTTTCATGTACGTGGAACAATATGTGCTTGAATAATTAATTTGTGCACCAAGTCATGTCAAACCAAATTAATATTTAAAAACATTCCTGAGCTCCATCTAAACAACCATGGGCTGCCATAGGGTTGCAGAAGAGAAAGAGGTGCTTAGGGGGAAAAACTGCAGCCCCAACTGCAGTATGACGTTGATGCCACCCGAAAAGCAAGGGCCCTAATACCGCGTGTAAGCCCCTGGGCGCTGCTCTGGGTGGCGAGAGGCTCTAGGTCGTCTGACTCGTCGATCTGACGTGCTCTGCGAAGCGGCCTCACGGTATTCCTGGACAGCAACCACGGGCCACCAGAGAGCAGTAGCAGAAAAAGGCTTTCCCACCAAGGGCTGGCCTGTAACTGATACCATGACGAGGTGCGGGGGAAGCGCTCACAGCTCTGAAGGCACACGACGTGGGGGCAAGTCCCAACCCCTCACTCCAGCGCCGCCCGGCCGGGTCTGCCCGCCTTCTGTCAGAACTGAGCTCACACCTGCCCCCTCCCAGAAAGCCGGTGCAGGTGTCCAGCACGCGCGCTCTGCTCGGTTCTCCTTCTCAGGAACAAATAAAAGCAGGCCATTTCTAGTTGGAAACGTTCCCCTCCTGCAGGGCTACTCCTATTTCCACAGCTCGGAGCCCGGGCGCTGCCCTCCGCTGTCACCCTGTGCGGCCACGACGGGTCAGGCCCTGAGCACACGCCTGTCCGCTTCGGAGAGCTGACCTCCGCCAGTCCCACAAGGAGGCGGCCCAGCAGGCGGGGACCAGGGTCGGGGCTGGGGTGCAGGGGAGGGCGCCCCGGCAGGCAGGGGGCGGTAAGCAGCGTGCCCACGCGGCGGGAGCCCCCGGGCCCTAGAGGACAGGTGCTCCAAGGGGTCACCCTCCTCAGGTAGGGGCCGCGGCCTCTGCCGTGTCTCTAGGTGACTGTCGGGGCGCCACTAACCCTGGGCCTGACTTCGAGGCAGCTGAAGGTCCCACCTCGTCGTCTGCAGCTCCTGCATCTGTCCCTGCCCCGCCCCCCACCACCAGGCGCGCGCGTCTCCAGACCGCAGCTCCCACCCTCGATGGTGTCCCACCAGGACAGTGTTCCTCTTCCGTCTCCTTTTCCACTCTTTCCATCCATCAAAACTCCCGCTTCTTCAGTGTGACGGATTTCACTTTTTTTAATTTAATTTTTAATAAAGATATAATTGACATATAACATTGTATTAGCTTTAGATGTACATAATGGTTTTTAAATTGAGGTATAATTGACACACAACATTGTATTAGTTCAGGAGTGCCACATAATAATTTGATGTTTGCATATGGTGTGAAATTATCACAATAAGTCTAGTTAACATCCTACACCTCACGTAGTTACAATTTTGTGTGTGTATGCGACAAGAACTTTTTTTTGGAAAAAGCCTTATTTTTTTATTATTATTTTTTTAATAAATAGGTTTTTTCTTTTTTTTTATATATACAGCAGGTTCTTACTAGTCATCGATTTTATCCACACCAGTGTATACATGTCAATCCGGATTTCACTCTGACGAGAGCCATTTAACGAGAAACAATTCCGTGATGCGGTCGCTTACTTTCCTCTGCACCTCAGTGCTGTTCAGACCTTCCCTCCTCTGGGGCGTTCCCAGGCTCTCTGGGGCACACGCAGCCTCCTGACTGGGAACACGGGGCAGGTAAGCAGGGAAGGGCGATTCTCTCGTTCGCGGTGCTCTGCGGACTTGCTAAACTGCCTGGCGGAGTGGGAGCTCTTCCAGCGAGGGCTGTGTCTTATTTGTTTTGTGTCCCTTCTCTCAGCGCAGTGGCTGGCGCATGAGGGTGCTCCGTAAATGCGGAATGAACAAAGAGGTAAGTGAAGGAACCCTTGGAGACACAGTTCCATCTTAAGAGAAATCACTTGTTCCTTTCTCCTCTATTCATTTAAGGTGTAAAAGCGGTCACGAGTTACCTACTCCAGAAGTCGCCTTGCTGTGTAATATTTATCCGTTTTGAACACTGAAACGCACGCATGAGTGAGGCAGTGAAGGCGCGCGCGTTAAATAAGGAAGAGGGCAAACGAGAGAGGCTCCCCGTGGCGATTTCCAGCAGCCTCGCGGCTGGGTCCCGGGCCCGGCAGGGGCGCCGTCGGGGCATCTCAGGGCTGCGGGCAGCCTGTGGTCTCCCATCTCCCAGGCCTCGACCTCGGAGGCTCAGACGCTGAGCTCCTGTGCGGGCCAGGACACACCCTGCTCCTCTGCGCCTCTCTGGCTGATCTCCAGGGCGTCTGCGACACCCTCCTCTGTCCCCAACCCGGCGGCTCTCCGTGGACCCCAGCCTCCCGGGAGCGGCAGCGGGCCCGGAAGTGGGGCCGGGCGGGAGCCGGGCTGGCGTGGGTGCAGGCCGAGCACGACCCGCCACTCCGAGCCGCGATGCGGCTTTCACCTGGGTCTACCTTCCCATCGCTGGCTTCCCTGATCTGAGAGCCCGTGTCCCGCGGCAGGGCTGGGCCACGTGGAGTCGGTCCTTACGGACTGCTGCTCATTTGGTGCGGCCGTCTGTCTACGTTGTTTGGCCACGGTTCACAAACTGAAATACGTAAACTAACATTTACAGGCTTATTTGAAAGTATTTGCCCATTTCAAACTCACAAAAACCCAGGAGTCAGGCATTATGGCTCCCGAATCACCACCTTTTCTTGGTTCCCTTGCCCTCATCCTTGAGCCATTTTCCCAGTCTTCTCGTTCAGTGCTATGTCCTCCATCTTCTCTTAGGCAATGAGTGTGGCCCACCCTCATTCCATTCCCCTCCTTAGAGGGGCTCATCCTCACAGTTGGTACCTGCTGCCATCCATCCTGGTGACCCCCAAGCCTTTATTTCCAGAGGAGAGCTCTCCTCTGAACTCTAGCCTTATATTCCCAGGTGCCTAAGTGACATCAACACCTGATGCCCTGTGCACATGGACCACAGCTCCGGCCTCCTCTCCCTCCCTCTCTGCCACATCAGCTTTCCTGTCGCCAAAGCCTTGGCTAAGTCCCTCATCACCTGTCACTAGGATGACTCCCAACGAGCCACCCAGCCTCCAATCTCACTGCCTTACGACTCTTAATCCTCTGCTTCAATTCTCCAGTGACTTCTGATTGTCAACAGTTATGATCTCTCCACTTTGCACTGGACACGCCTATCATAAAAAACTGGAGCATGCAACCTAGCATGTATATGTGTAAATCTGTAACACTAGCATATTAATACATTCTGCACATTACAAAAACTTACACAAAATAGATGAAATACAAATACACATAAATGGCAGTTCTTTTCTTTCTTCCTATATCCTAATGGACCCTACTTGGGAGAACGCTGTTCTACATAATCACCAGAAGGGGTGACAAGTGTTGCAGGTAGGACGCTGAGGTAAGGAAGTGGCAGCACAGATGACAGCATAAACCCCAAACTGGAGACCAGCGTTCAAGGAGAGCTGGTTCTGACTTCCCAACATGGTGTAAAGTATTTTGCAGGTACTGATCTTGCTACTCCTGTTTAGAATACTTTTCCTAGTCTAATTTGCGTAGCAAATTTCTATTCACTAAAAAAACCTCAATGCATATGGTATCAACCTTTTCTGATCCCCTCCCAGACCCTATCTCCCCACACTCCATAACTCCATCTCTTCTTTACCTGGGATCAAGGCACTTCCTCACTTCATTGCACTTTGCTATACACACGTGTGTAACTCTAGAAGGCCTAAAGGCTGGGTCCGCTACAGGAGGCCCCGAGATATAACTGCCCATTTCCACGCTGGTACTGTTACTAGTTCCTTACACACAAGGTGGGCAAGGCGGGCATGTAGGCAGTTTCCAGAGAGTAGAAAGCAGCCAGGAGGGTACCGACCTCCCTCCACCCCAAAGAAAGGGGAGCTAGGCATCCTAAAGGGCCCGATTAAATCATCACATGGATCAGGTGGTACTACCAGCAAAAGGGTGCCCCATGGGGACCTGTGGGCCAGGGCAGGTTGTCCTTCTGACCAGGGGTGTTACTGTGTCTCTGCTCTATGCAGACGCACCCTCCGTCTATGTGAAAGGAAGGTATTCCTTGCCCCCAGCTGTTGGAAGGAACCATACTGCCCTCCTATCATGACAGATGCACAAATGCCTGCTTCTCCATAGACTATATGAGCTGGAGGGCAAGAATCACTCCGTTTTGAATATTCCAAGGTTGACTACGGTGCCTGACACGTAGTGGGAGCTCAGTAGAGGACACCGCTGAATGAACGACTGGATATCACAGATGTGGAAAACAATGATCAGAGATATGAAATTGGTTACTCAGGTTTATAAAGCCAGCAAGTGGTCGAGACTGGTCATGAACCAGCACCTTTGTTTTCATATTCGAAAGAAATTGATCACTGCATCTAGGCCCATACGTTATCTATCACCTGTATGCCAATGATGTCCAAATTCGTATTTCTGGAGTCTCAACCTGCATCTCCAACTCCCTGTCTGACGCACCTCCATCTGGATATTTAACGTGAGGCTCGAACTTAACTCGGCAGAACTTTGTTTTCATTCCCTCCTAATTGCCCTCATAGCTGGCACCATCGTCTAACTATAGCTGCTCAAACCCTAACTCTACAGAAGTCCTCTTTGCCTCACTCCCCACAGCTTACCCATCAGCAAGTCCTACCGACAAATGCACACATCACACAGACACCCAGGACTGCCCGCAGAGCCTCAGTGGCCTTTTAGAAGCGTGAGTCAGATCACGTCACCTTCCTGCTCAGAAGCCTCTCCTTGTCTTCCAATCGCATGCAGAGTCAAACCCAGCTCCTCAGAGGCCCGGCCCTTCCTGCACCTGCTCTGCTCCTGACACACAGGCTTCCTCTTCTCTTCCGTCAGCTTAGACAGCTCCCCCTGGAGCGGCCTCGCTGACGGCCAGCGAACAGCCACCGGGCACAGTACCACAGCTCTGCACCTAACAGGGACTGTCACGCAATGCTCTCCTTGTTAAGTTGTGATTTGTGTTATCATCTGTCTTTCCCCCATTCAAGTGTAAGTTCCTTTAGAGCAGAGGACTGATCTATCTTGTTCTTTTCTGTAACCCTGAAAGGAATCCTCTTAGGGCCAGAGAGACCATTCCCTACACAACTTGGGGCAACATTCATGTGAAAGCCACCTCCTGAAGGTGTATACCCCCATCCCCAGGGCCTGGCACAGAACTGCACTCAAAATACCTTTACTGAGTAAATGAATCAAGTTGAAGGAAGGCTGTGTCAGAAGCAAATTCCATATACATAATTCTGCCTAATTCTGACAGATAGGAAAACGTATGTGGAAATAAATTTGATTTATACATGATCCAAAGAGTCACAATTATAAAAGTGTTCAAGTCACAGAGTTCCATTTTGTCAATATCGATATGGAACAATGAGACTTCAAAGAGCAATCGGAACAGTCAACAATAATTATGATTTTTCTGAGAAGATCTACTCTGCTATTCCTATTTCTGAATTGAATTTTTTTAAGAAACACCGACTTTATGGCAATAGATTGGGATGTTTGCTGCATGTCCTACACCTGCACGGCTCTCAAGACCTGAACCAGCCACACAGGCTTTACAGGGGCCGGGGACACACGGCACCTCCTGAACTCAGGGCTTTTGTCTAACAACAGCCTTGGAAGCAATTTTTGAATAAATAAAGAACCAAAAGTTTTCCACCCTCACACTCTACTTCTCCTGTTGCACATGCCAGCATCATTTTATCTGGAGCTATTGTAAAATTTGTCCAACAAGTGTGGATAACATTTACATTACAAAAATTAGCTTTTCAGGAAACATTTGGTAAACACATGCATTTTGTACGTTAAATGACATCTTTGCAAATAATGAAATAAATAAGGTCCCACTTGACCCTAGCGATCTGGGGTTTGTTTCATTAATAAAGACTGACTTAAGGAGTAGACTTAAGATGAATGAGTCACCAGTTTAATCTTAACCTTTTTAAAGACCTACAACTTTCAAGTCCTTACTGGAAAATTCCCTCGTTTTAAGATGCTAGGCCTGGCTGGACCATTGCTGCATGTTCACTGAAAGCTCCTCTGTACCACAGAGCGATAATGTCACTGGGACACAAACACACCCATGCGTGCGCAAGCGCACGCGCGCACACACACACACACACACACACACACACACACACCGAGAGCACTGCTGCGTTGCAATTGCCCCCACTAACAAGGAAAGAGGGTCCAGGCCACAAACTTCAGCAAACTTCTTATGGTATCTGAGGACACCATTAGCTCATTCTCAAATCTTACTACTACTTTCAGGCTTTGACTTCATACCCGAGCAAAACAAATCCAAGTGAACAGGAAAAATAACACACATTTTCAAACCCTGCAAGTCTAGCTGTGCACTGTCTCTTCATGATTTCTTGTGATTTTTCCCCAACCTCTCAGTATACAAATACCCAAAAGTACTTGAGAGGTCAGGTAACAATTTAAATTAATTGTTAAAACAAGTGAAGAAAAATAACTTTCACTAAATTTTAATATTTGTTTCAATGGAAAAATATTATCTCAAGTTCCACAATGATCCACCAACTAGGTCTCCATGAGGCCACTTTTTATTATCCAAAAGTTTCCTTCTAGCGACAATATTTTCCAAGGTTTTCTCTACACAAATATTAAAGTAGCTTGAAAATAGACAATTATTTTCATGTAATGCCTTGCTCTCCTCCTCAAACAGGAGTTCAAGGTCTCCCCAACAGAAATTTCTGTGACTTTTCTCATGGAAAATGCTCAGGTGTTAACTATCTTTCGTATCCTGCAACTAGGCGTGATTCCAATTAGTCCTGAACCAAAGACAAAATGACAGTTTAATGAGCTTCAATTTGCCAGCTCTTTGAACATTTGATGATATCATCATTTTGCCAGTCATTTCTTGCACTCTGTCTTCAACCTCTCGGTCCCAAAAAATTACCTCAAATATACAAATGAAGACATCAGGGACGTCTCTTAGGGAACTGAGTCAGAAACCCAAAAATGACTTTTCCAAGACATCAAGGAAGAAGAGCTATTCGTCCCATATTTCCTCCCAGGTAACTTCTGCCAACTTCCTCAGTAATTTCATTTAAGGCAGAGGCGAGGAGAAGGAAGGGCAAAACGCTAAGGGCAAAGGGCTAAACGAAGGCGTTTTTCTGTATGTCAACGGGAATGACATCCCTCATGTGGAACAGTGATTTATTGCTGGAGTATTTTATGTAAAAGAAAACTCTTCTGAAAGTTTTTCATTTTGACCAAAATTACTCTAGAACTCAGCTCAAACTGCATCAACATAATTTGTTTTTCTAATTGTTCTTTGTATTTCTATCAAGAAAGTCTCCAGCTTTGAACTTACTAAACCACCTCGACCTCATTTCTAGGAGGTTTTGACCAGCTGTTGCCGTGTGATAGGATTCTTACAAGGATCCCTTTAAGGAAAAAAATGCCAACATTGAAGTCTTTGAGCTTTAAAAAGTCACTCCGTTAAAAGGAATGGATCATATGTAATGTTCTAAATTAGTGTGTGAATATAACATTCATCTATAGTAAACCATTCACAACAAGCCGTATTTCGCCAATACTAAAAGCAAATTCCTAAGCAATATCTTATAAAGACTGGTAGGTCCCACTGACCTAAAAGCTTACTGGATTCTTACTCTGGACATATCTTCTTATTTCAGTAATAATGTGAAAACCAAAAGTGAACCCATTTAAAAGCATAGGAAACTTTAAATTCTAAAATTTGTGGGAAGGAATTCTATTCCAAATAAAATATTAAGAAATGCATATCTCTTCCGAGTTTAGCTCGTTTCAGAATAGAGACATAGCCATGGCTGTCACTTTGGAGAGAGACTGAAACTACTGGCTAAGACCTGATTTGGATTTATATAGCCTGAGGTATGGGTATCAGTGTTTAAACCTAGCAATGTATTAAGACTCCAAAATGAGAATGGAATGGAGTTTATGCAGAATAAATGAAATTCAGAGACAACGAGCTCCTCCATAAGCAGGCAAATGGGCAGGGGAAGTGGTCACAAGCGCCAGCTACACTACTAGTTATGTCACCTTGGGCAACTTTCTGCACTTTCAGAATCTTTCCTCATTGATAAAGTGGAAATACATACAAGTCATTTTCTGACCCAGGCAAGAAGGTCAAAACCGTTTCCAAATAGGAAACTTAATCCTTATGGGGGGACTGGAAGGGCTGGATGAGGTGATGCGATGGAAGGGGCCGAGCAGAGAAATTCAGGACTGCTCCAGAGGCACTGCTGACTCAAACCGGACTGGAGCAGCCCAGTTCAGTTACGACCGGCAGCACCGTCAAGTACACCAACTCAATGAAAGAAATGCAAATTGAGATGAGAATCTCAGCATGGGAACAAAGGTAGCAGTGTCTCTCTCCCATGCCCGGCAGAGATTCACACAGCCCTCTTCCTTTTTTGCCATGTCCAAGTGTCTCCAAAAATCTAAAACCTTTCTTGGAAGAGGCCGTGAGATAAAGAGCACTGAATTAAGAAGCCCCGGTTTGCTAGTTCTGTGACCTTGGGCAAGATAACGACCTTGGAACCACAGGTTCTTTACGTGTCAAATGAAAATAATTGGATGCAGTCATCTCTCGTGATGACTTAATCTGACAACATTATTGCTGGATATTCAGACACTCGATATGACTAAAGGCTTCTTATCTGTCGGAACACGCTGTGTACACAGACTTGTGTTCCCTTGCAGTCTCCCGGTTTTCACCACTGCAAAGTGATCACATTATACCCTCCATTGTAAATATCCTCAGCATTTAATCATTAAGAACAACTTAATGTTCTTCAAAACAATTTAAATATTTCTTTAAAAATCCATTAAGTACAATGAGAACATAGGACAGATTTTTAAAGCAATCATTATTGATTGATATGAAGTTGTTATTGCAAATGGAATACTTTATATGTTATTATTTGGAAGGCTTGTCTTGAAAAGGAATATTCTTTATCTAAAAGTGGACCACATGCCATAGAATGTGGTTTCCATGGTAACTGCCACATTTTAAAAATATGCACAGGACTAAAGATACATTGTATAATACTTCGATAAATGCATCATTCTTAGAGAAATCAATTTCCTTGTCTCAGTCTGTTTTTGTTTATTAAACTTAATATAATTTTTTCCACAATGAGGACCAAGTTGAATTATTTATAATAGTTTAATTATAGGTAGATATAGGCTACTTTTCTGCTTTTAAGATGAAAATAATCACAGAATTTTAGAATTATTATGGAGAAAGAAAGCTGGTGACCTATCAAAAATGTAGACTTTACTTGAAAGGGCATCTTTCTCTATTTTCTCATAATTAAGTATCTAAGAAATAGTATTCTTCTACACAGTAATATATACAATAATATATTAATGCAAATATGTTATTAGTTCATATGTAATTCTATTACATCACCATTGGATACTAATAAAGTGAGATCTTTGCATCAATGCATCTATTCAGAATACAAGGATTTTTGTCCTATTTGGAAAATTCTAAATAACCTATGTTTTTCACGTCAGAAAAAGAATATTTCCCCCACAGTCTTTTAAAAATGGCTTAGTTGGGGAAAACCTCTATTTGTATTTTAAACAAACACCGAAAGTTCTTGGGTTATCTTTTTTTTTTTTAAACATCTTTATTGGAGTATAACTGCTTTACATTGTTGTGTTAGTTTCTGCTGTATAACAAAGTGAATCAGCTATACATATACATATATCCCCATATCCCCTCCATCTTGCATCTCCCTCCCACCCTCCCTATCCCACCCCTCTAGGTGGTCACAAAGCACCGAGCTGATCTCCCTGTGCTATGCGGCTGCTTCCCACTAGCTGTCTATTTTACATTTGGTAGTGTATATATGTCCATGCCACTCTCACTTCGTCCCAGGTTACCTTTCCCGCTCCCCATGTCCTCAAGTCCATTCTCTACGTCTGCGTCTTTATTCTTGCCCTGCCCCTACGTTCTTCAGAACCTTTTTTTTTTTAGATTCCATATATGTGTGTTAGCATACGGTTATTTGTTTTTCTCCTTCTGACTTACTTCACTCTGTAGGACAGATTCTAGGTCCATCTATCTCACGACAAGTAACTCAATTTTGTTTCTTTTTATGGCTGAGTAATATTCCATTGTATATATGTGCCACATCTTCTTTATCCATTCATCTGTCAGTGGACACTTAGGTTGCTTCCATGTCCTGGCTATTGTAAATAGTGCTGCAGTGAACACTGTGGTACATGTCTCTGTTTGAATCATGGTTTTCTCAGGGTATATGCCCAGTAGTGGGAGTGCTGGGTCATATGGTAGTTCTATTTTTAGTTTTTTAAGGAACCTCCATACTGTTCTCCATGGTGGCTGTATCAATTTACAGTCCCACCAACAGTGCAAGAGGGTTTAGGGCGTTAACTTTTAAAGCACTTCCGATCTAGAGATGTTTTCTAAGGGTTTCTGGAAGAGTCATATAGTGATAATACAGAAATGTAGGCTTATGACTTAAAATATGCTTTCTTTTGGTTCATAATAGCCACTAAATTGGATCTCCCAAAGCAACTGCATGTTTTGATGTTGAGGATAATGGCATTACCCATACATTAAAATGAAAATTTGGCACATTAAAATAAACTTGCTAATTACATTTTGTGAAAGTACTTAAAGAATCTTAGGTTTTCCCACTGGATTTTATTCCCAAATGTTTTAACATATAGAGAAAATCATCAATTATACTGGTCAGCGCCTTTTACAGGAAGCCCATGTCGTATATTTCTCTCAGAATTGAGTGTTAGAAAAAAAATGAACTGGTATGATTTCTTACATTAGATATTTAGAATTACACAATTCATCATGTTTCACTCTTCACTGTGGCTTCTAGGCAAGCTCAGAGCTAAAACTTGTACTTAACTGGAGCATTTTCTTTAAAAGTATGGATTTTCTGATGCGGTTAATATCATTTATTGCTTAATTACCATTTTCAGTTATATTGCATCTGTATGTGTTTATCATAAAATGCTGCCTCAAATCCTTTTTGAAAATGCTTGGAATATAAAGAAATTAAAATCAAACGTTTTCAACAGAAAAAGTACTAGCCACCCCAAAGCCCAAAGACCATGTATAGGTTCAACAATAGTGTTCAGAACATAACATATCGTTAAATTCACCCTTCGAGTAATCTTTGAAGAATAATAACCCATCCTTAATCCACTGCACACATGTACACACCCAGTTCATAAATGGACATTTTATCTTGTGCCCAGATTCCCAAATTCATGGAAGATAATGTTATCAAGATATAATTTTTAAAATTGTCCTATCATAAACATCTTTTTTGGAAAACTTTTTTTTAAGTGTAAGAGAGAAAGAAGAGGGGCTCTAAAAATCCCACATTTTAGAATCGGCGATCGATGTAGCCTCTTACTGTCAGTCAGTATGGCAAAATCCAGATGATCTGTCTTTATTGTGCAAAACTGTTCATATGAGAATCATGATTCTCAGTTTAGGGAATCAAGACAGGCATCGAGATGCCAGCATTAGGCAAGACCCACCTCACTATATACAAATCCCCAGTTAAATGTATTTTCAGATGTCGCTGAAAACCCTCTCCACTCTACAGATGGTGGTTCACAGTGGCTGCCGTGGTTCCTCTCTCACTACTCAATGCATCCGAACCTCAACAGCTCACAGAGAGAGCTGTCCCAACATGGGGACACCACCTCTGGGGCGAATCACAAAGGTCCTCTAGAACAGTCTCTACAAGGGCTCATACACACCATTCACTTCAGCAGCAAACATCAAAGATCAAGCAACCTCTGAGTGGTTCAGGGTCCTAAAAGCGCAACCAAGGGATCAAGGAATCTACGTTCTGTTTTTCTTCAAGTTCGAGGGGATAAACTGCAGAAATTCTTTCACTACATTGCAGTTCAAAAGCAAAACAAGAATTACACGAGGACTACCATGTTGGAAGAAGCTTTCCTAAGATGATCACAACAAAACTATAAATGTCCTTTATGTTAAAAAACATGATGGACTCAAGCAAATCATTCTCCAAAATAACTTCAATAAGAGGGATCTGGCAAATGAGAACTATCTGATAATGAGGTTGCGAATTTCCATATGTCTTGAAATCTACTGATCTGGGTGCTTTTCCTTAAACGTTATGACCTCAGGTACATAGCAGACTGAACATCTTATATGAAGGTAGGAAAATTTAATGTGCATGTTAGCAAATGTAAGTATCACAACATAAACTCTCCCATCGTTGAAAATCAAGGAATTATGGCAAAAATATAATGTATGCATAGAATAATTAGCTAAATGCACCAAATAAAGAGAGAGAAATGGTTAACTGTCCTTAGTTATATTACTGTATCTTATTGTTTCTCTATAAAACAAAAATTACTTGAATAACAACGCACCTGTAATAATTATATAGCATATTCACCAAAAGGGAGCTCCCAGTTGATATGATTCACCTTGAGGTAGGTGACTATACTTTATAACAATGGTTTTATTAGCATACAACATATTACATAGTTGAAAGAAGCCAAAAGTAGATTTTTAGTATATTGCTTGCAATCAAGAATCTGACAGAAGAAAAGCAGCGAACAAAGCCAGAGCCCCCGGAATAGATATTTCACTGTCCTCTTTTGCTTAAATATTCCAACTAGTCCTTTTTACAAAATGGCCTCCATTGCTAAATGGGAGCAGCCGGGCATGAATTGAATATCAAATGTCTCCCTGGAACGCAAATAAGACATTACACAATCCAGTATTTAAGATACTTGTGTTTGTTCTGCATCAAACCACAAAACAGTGATTTTTTAAAAAGGCTCTTCTATTTTAAAAAAGATATGTCACTTTGCTTTTTCTGAAATTTGTGAATGGAATTCAGAACCTAAAAGGTATTATGCATTAGACTACTTAGACCACAGTCATGAAAAGATATATTTGGAAAATTTAGGACTTACCTGAGGAAACCGTGAATTAATAGCCCCAATAAACAGTCCAAAATAAATACAAGTTTCAGCATTTTGGTATACACGATAAGATTTTTTAAAATATAACTTACTGATAAGAGTTTTTTAAAACTATGTTCTCTAAAAACAATTTAGCATAGCTTCTGCAGAAAATCATTTTCATTTTGATCAAGAATGCATTTAGCCTAAGTTTCCAATGCTTACTAGCATTCCCGGGACAGCAATTCCAATTGTTCCAAGAAAGACAGAAAATCTCAGAAATATAATCAATCGTATGCTACAGCATTTGAAGAGGTCAGATTAATACTTCAATTAGAAGAAATTCAATTAATAACTTCATTATACTCTCCCTGTGGCTTAATTATATGTAATAATTCTAAAATTTCCCTTTTGTTATCACTGGATGAACCGCACCCTATATATGGCAGATACGACATATGCAAAGTCACAAAGATTTCCTCTAAATTTGGCCTCTGTTTGTGTCAGCTTTCTACAACACCACGAAAATAGTTAGAAGTTGTATAAATTAATGTATTTAAGTGTATCGATTATTCAATTCTACCATGCAAACAGATCCTGCACTGATTCAGAACCCAAATATCTTCTCAAAGAAGACAATGGTAAGGCTTAACATCATCTTCGAAGGAGAATGTAAGTGTGAAAATATTCTTAACAAATTGTAATACTAACAATTAAAAGATCAGAATATATTTTATAAAGGCTCTAATGAGGTTGGTGGCAAAAACATAACACACGTTGATTTCACAGGAACCACCTGACTATTCTGGTACTAGGGCTACTACAATGACTACCTCTTTAATTAACAAACCCCCATAAAACAAATTTAAATAATTTTCCTAGAAATGCATGTGACTGACAAAAAAGCCTGTACCTCCATCTTTATCCAAAGGTAAAACACAACGCAAGGTCAAATGAAGATGACCAATAGCCCTATTCTTTGCCTTACCGTCTCCCGCCTTCCACTCAAGACATAGCATCTATTTAATCAGCAGTACTTTTATGTTTAGATAATTATGGAATTGCTTAAACGCATATTATAACAAACAGAAGGTCTATTTCGCTATTTAAAATCTACGTTATTTGGGGAGGAAGGATAACCAGGAAGAAGCTCATGTGTGGTGTGGATAATATGGCTAGATTTCAATGGGAGAGAGGTATTTAGACCTAGTAGATGGTATGGTTTTATTAGAAAAGAAAATTATCTTTTTATTGTTATCAATTGCTCTTCAATTTTTCTTTAATAAAATTTCACAGCAACCTCCTCAAGAGGATACACTAAAGGCCTTTGATTATATATACCGTAAAGAATGTATTGTACCACAAAGAAACACACCCGATAAGATTTTTTTCCATCTGAAATTTATAAAGGTAATTTTCCATGCTGACAGTGCACATTCCATCCCTAAGTTTGAAGAGTCAAATGCTGCCACAGCTGGGGGTTATTCTGCAAATGGCCTCCAGCAGGGACTGCAGGGGTGAGGCAGGAGGCGTGGCGTGCTCATGGGGGGTAGCCCTTCTCTTTATCAGTTATCATCTCAGTAACCTAATCAAATATAGAGTCCAAAGAAAAAAAGCAACACTAGGAAGGAAAAGCAAATATTAAAACAGCTGCTTGATTACCTAGAGATTAAAACAAAAAGCAAGGAGTGAGGCTGATATATTTCCTAGGGATTTGCTAAGGCTGAGGGGAGGGGTAAGGGGCAGATACCTTAAAAAAAAATCCATCATGAAAGGAACTGAGACAAGATTATAAAAAAGGGGCCAAGTTATAGCGCGCCATGGGATTTTTAATCTGGCTACCTGTGGTTTCTGTAGTTAAAGCTTTATTCATCCCCCAAAAGAGGGGGTGGGGAGAAAACAAAAAAATCACATTTATTTGTCAGTTTTGCAAATGATCAAACAGCGTGCATCAACAAGAATAATAAGAAAACATGAAACGCTGATGACTTTTTAAAAATAGATCCCCGTTGTATCAAATATTATTGATAATTACCTGTGAATCTCGTTTCCTGAACTCTTGGATTTGATTTTCGTGCTCCATATTGGCAGTGTGAAGCTGTTTCTCCAGGTCTCCAATTTCCCGTTCATGGTCTCGGACTAGGCTATCCTTCTCTGCGTTATGCTGCTGTAATAGGTGCGTCTTCTCCTGTTCATGCTCCAGCTTCAGCTCTACTATCTGATTGGACAATGAGGACAGTTCATCAACAGAACATCCTTGTCGTCATGACAACTCATGGCCAGCTTAATTTTTCTCTAATTTGCCCAAGTTGAAAATTTTATTTTTTGCGTCATTATTACCTCACCCTTAAAATACTCTCATTTTGTGTGGGGGGGGTGGATTTTATCTAAACCTCCTAATATTCAAGACAGTTGGGCATATTCAGTAAATCCTTCTGCAATCTGTTGACACAAATGCCTGAAACATTGAAAAAAATTATGTCGAATGCTAGGTATTTCCTCCCCAAGAATTTGGGTATTACTGACCAGCAATGGTTATAAATGGTTAATCGTCAGTACGCTTTGCTTTTTGCTGAAATATATACAACGTAAAAAGCAGCAATTAAATCGGTCAGTTTTCTTTATGGTTTTCAAATAAAAGATCGAAGCTAAATACGCATCTGGATTATTGTATATACAGTTGTCTTTCTAAAAATAAAATGATAAATTTCAAAGCTCTATTATCTCGTTGTCAGCTACGGTATACCAACATAAACAGATGTTATGTGTTCCAGAGGGGCACCTGCTGTGCTGCAGGCTTGCGCCATGATTTCATAAAAAGCATTCTATTCTCAGGATCCTTTCCCAGTCCACTCCACACTGGAGACTGTGACCTTGGCCAGTCTTAGCCTCTCCCTGCTAGACTGAATGGCAGCCCGAGACCGAGGGCCTGGTTGCCGCAGCTTTGATACTAATCCTCCCAGGCTGTGCACAATGGCACCCTACCTGGCCTGCACACTATAGCCAGCCAGGCTGTCTTTGAAGCAGGTGATGAATAGGGACTGCAGGAAGCCAGCTTCCCCAGTGAACTCCAGGCCACACAGCTGCTAAGAACAGTCACTTGGATTTTTCTTCAGTTTTGGTGGATTTCAGGGGGAAAAACTGCTGTTATCTAGAATACGCTGTGTTATTTTCGGCGTGAGAATCCATCTTCAAAAAAGCTAACAGTAGGAGCCTGCTCCGAATCGATCTTGTTTCGTGCAGTGAATCGCCAGACTACCTTATCTTAAAGCTATAGCACTCACTTCTCCAGGCGCGCACGCTGCACCGCATTTCCGAAGTTATTTTCTCTGGAGATTTAAAACTCTCATCCTCTAATTGCAAATTAAGAATCAGAACACAGATTAAAATTGTTTTTAAATGTACGTTTCAAAATGTTTTCTTACTGGGATTTTTCTTTGAGGGTGGGAAAACCAACAATAAACTCCTAACCGCTCATAAACTTACTATTTAGAAGAAAGAAAAGTGCACTAACTCTGGAGTATACACACTTATCGGAACAAGATAGTACAGAAAATAATACGGAAAATTTTATGTTGCATCTGAGAACAAAAACGCATTCTAGTGAATTTATGTCTGTTTAAAATTTAGGGATCTTTCTTGCCTATTATTCTACTATAGGCAATATACAGAAAAAATGCATATAAATTTTCTCTTTATATACCATGCCAAGTAGAAAAGTTTTCTATGATTATTTAAAATAAATGTGCATGGTTTTCTCTGTGATTCACACAACCACAATGTTAATCCCAACAAAAAAGAGAATTTAAAATTTTATTGACATTACTGCATCATTTTCCGGCAGCCAAGTATATGAATTACTGAGTTAGGATATTTTTAGAACAGTCTTGGACACATTATTATTTCTGCTCAGTGTTATACTATCAAGCATTATAATAATGAAATTATAAATTCTAGTAAAACATTTAAACATGTACCACGCTGAAAGGAAACAGAAAGAGGTAAAAAGGTCTACTGAGATCTGATTCTCAAAAGCCTCAAAAAAACTTGGAGAATGGTGTGATTTAAAATTGACAGAAAGCAAAATATTTTACAATACTCTAAGGAAAAGTAACCGATTGACTTTTCCTTAGAGTATTTAAGGAATAGTAATTTTAAGTAATTCTTCTTAAAATTACTATTTAAGTAATTTTAAGTAATTAAGGAAGAAGAATTACAGAAGTTTTCCCCCAAGAGAAGACACAAGACCAGGACTGGCTGTGAGATCGTTAGTAACAGCGCTGCCTGGGTCTAGGCTCTAGAACCAACACCCTTCCACAGAAACTCTGAGTTATCTGAGGAGTTCTGACACTTGGACCAGTGACCCTGCTTTCCGTTCATTCATTTTAAAAAGTCAGGAACAAATGAAATAGAGATAATGGCATTTGAAGCCTAAAGATAGATGTTCATAAGTTAAACCATTAAAATAGTTCGCTGTTTTGTCAGGGTCTGTTGCTCAGTGATGCTGGTTAATGAACAAATCTCAAGGTTGCCAGAGCCTTTTCAAATGAAATCGCTCAGCCCTGTCTGCTCGATCCAATGCTGTTTGGCCAACTTCTAGAGGTTACAAGCCCCTTCTAGTCTTTGCCTAGGTTTCCTCACTGTCAGCGATTTCAGGCAGGGGTGTCCTCTCCAGATTAATGGTAGAGTCCAGGAGAAAAACCCTAATGTTCTGGGAACATCTTGATGATGATATTCATAACCATATTCAACGCCATCATCAAGGTGGATCTGTGTTAAAGTTCAACCTAGCCCTTCCAGGTAGATAAATGTCCTTTACATGTGGGTGCTTCTCCACAGCAAACAGGAAGTAGTGTATCCTCTTTACCTTGAGCTACTAGATACTTTTAGTTGACCACAATAATGTGCAATGGAGCTCGCGGTTACCAGGAGGTGGTAACGTCATGGAGGGTGTGGAGGATGGGAAAGCAGACAGCATCTGCAAGGGTGAATGACGAAGTGGTCAGTGGGGTCTCTAAGTCAAGGTGGTCCAGAGCCCATAATCTATGCTCCAGGGGGAAGAGGAGGCCCCATCACCAAGGAATTCTTAAGTAAGGCAGGTAAAGAGCTCCCTGTAACGCAGAAGGGAAGGCTTTAAGCTCCCTAATCCGAAAGCATGGAGCTGTGGGCCAGGTGACTATGCTTGTAATGCCACTCGACGGGTGTGAAAGCAGGCTGGCATGTCTCCCAGGACAAGGGGAGTAATTAGGCCTCACGTGCAAGGGCCTGGGAGCACCTGCCAGCCTTTGTGATGCTGGACTTGACAGCCTGCTGGTTGGGGCCTGCGTGAGAAAATGGCTTCATTGCCTAGAAGCTGCTAGGTCGACTCACACGAAATTATCCAACAGGAGATGAATAAGGGCCCCGCCCCACCCACTATGCCATCCCAACACACTCTGACCTTGAGGTTCTGAGATCCCTGAAGGCACAGCCCTCCTCCCAGACCGTACCCTGCCACATATGTCGATGGCCTCCTCCCTCCGCCTGAAGCTCCACGCATGTGTCCTTGGGTAGGAGCACACCCAGGCCCTGAGACGACAAGATGCGGGTGCTAGACAGCCAAGTCCCTGAGGGCCTTGGAATACACACGCTAAGTTCTCCTAACTGTTTTACAGCAGAATTAGTGCTAGCAAATATGGCCTGAACACGCTTTGGTAATCTTATTTTTTGAAGTCATTACTTCTCCGTACACAGTATATAGAAGATCAGCACATCCCAGTAATACTCCTCAAGGTCAGAAATTCCAAAACCAGAGGAGTAAATTAAAGACGTAATAGAATGCACCCAACACATAAAAAAGGAGGAATTGCAGTACAAAAATATTAACTGAAATAACCTCAAATGTAACCAGATGACAAAATCTATATTCTGCAAGCCCCATCATTCTGGACGGGAGGAAAACATACCTTAAAAATCAGAAACAACTAGAGTGATAGGAGAACTTAGTGAGAACGTGAGTGCAATGAAAGAAGAACTCAAAGACAAGAAGATAAAACAACAGAATTAACTAAGGATCAAATAACTGCATCACAAAATAAATTCTAAATTAGAAACGAGTTGAATAAACAGGGCTAAAAATGGAACCACTGATATAGACAAATGACTGGAGATAATCACAGTAAAGGTCCATGAAGGACACAAAGAAAAGATAATATAGAGAGAAAGTGGAAAAAGAAAATCCGTGTGTGGGAAATTTCCTGGTGGTCCAGCGGTTAAGACTCTGCGCTTCCAATGCAGGGGACACGGGTTTGACCCCTCATCGGGGAACTAAGACCCCATGTGGCGCTCAGTGCAGCCAAAAAAAAAAAAAAAGAAAGAAAGAAAGAAAATCCGTGTGTACACAGGTACGTTATCAGAAGACTTCCCTGAAATGAATGAAGAGTTAAATGCCTATATCAGAAAAGCAAACTGTATACCAAGAAAAAATGATTTAGACTGGGTAAAAGAATGGCTCAAGAATACTATAACTAAACTCAAACATGGAAAAACTCAAAGATTATAGAACCTAAACCACTCTTGGAAAAAAAATACTTGAGGATGAAATTTAGGCAACCAAGAGATGACTGACAAAGCTGTGTTAAGAGCAACCTTTGTGCCAAAAGGCAGTGGGTCAACGTGTGCAAGCTTCAGGGAAAGAAAGGAGGAGCAGAGACTTTCATGCCCAGCCAAACTATCCTTCAAAACAAGGGAACAAGTGGTGACTCTCAAGCAGGCAGAAACACAGTGGATACGACAGCTACATGCCCTTCTGGGAAAAATGACTTGATGAAATCTCAGCAGTCAACAGATGAATCAAAATAAAGGACTCAGATATGAAAAAAAGTTCTGGTGGTGTACATATAATCGATTTAAACTTAAAAAGCTAACGATATGACTGTGAGAAGCATGGTTATGGAACAGAATATAAATGTTACAAAAGTCAACAACGTATAAGTAATACTATAACTGACAGAAGAAAGGTAGGGGTGGGTGGAAGGAAGTGGAAGCATGTGTCTTTTATCTTTTCATAACAGGGAGTAAAAACTGAACGATAAAATTCAAAAATGCCTCTAACCTCAATGTATTTGTAATCTTTATTTCTTAACTTTCTAAGAAATCATTTCTTATATGATAAACAATTTTCTAAACTTCAGAAATTCCTTCAGTTTCCCCTGCTTCTTTAACTGATTTCACATAAAATTAAATATTTTAGTAAAAGTGACAAATACAGCATGGTCCCATTTTTTAAAAACTGCTTTTGTCTCTATACCTGTCTATCCTTCTACTATCTCATAAAAGTGTCTGGGATGATAACCACCTAAGATGACCAACAGTCGTTTCTGGAAGATAAGATTTTGCTAGAATTTTTGCTTCCTTCATCGTATGCATTTACCATGTCAAATGGCTACAGCTCCCTTTGGGGGCAATATTAACTTGTTGCGTTGCAAGAGCCTTTATCAGGAGACATGGTCTCCCTTCAAGCACATGGATTCTGGGTCTGTGAACTGTGATCTTAAATCTGGAAACTTGAACCATGATTTTCCATGGAAGTGGAGAACTGTCTAAAGTTCACTTGCCAGCTCTTGACTTTCTTTCTTGATATTGTACAAGTATCACTCCCGTTGGTCTCTGTCTTATCCCTCAGAGCTCCGTGCTTTATTCACTATCGCCACAGGCCCCTGCAGGGCAAGACACCTTGGTGGCCACTCCTGCCACGCTGCCCACTGCAGCGGTCACTCCTACCATCCATCTGATGTTCGGGGCCCCACTGGCAGACCCCCAGCAGCCCACTGAAAGTTGGCCGCCCGGCTCCAGCGCAGCAGTGCCTACGGTGGGCCTGGCACACGGTGGAAGCCAGACCAGAGCCGCTCAGTGGAATCAGGGGCCCATCACCATGCCTTCTTCAGCACCTCCTAGGCCCTCCCTGGGTGGAGGGTGTCTGGCCTAAAGTAACAAATGACTCTAATATTCTCATTCTCCTAAGACTCCGACCTCGTCCTCAGCACTGTGCCAAGGCAGTTCTGGCATCTCTACCTCGGATCAACACGGCTGGAGTAGTAGAGAAGACCACTACCTAGTAAGATCACAAGCTTCGTTAACATGCTACATACTTAAAAAGAGCAATGAATGTCAGCTCAAAATTGTCAATAATCATATACGTTAGACTAACAACAGTTCAAAAGGCACTTTGATATAAAGTGCTAGCCATTGAAAGTCGAAGATTTTCTGTAGGGCTTGCCAGGTGACACTCCCACATCATCCCGCTTCCTACTCGAGGGATCCCTGTGAAAATTTTTGCTTCTTGGTTGTGAAATTCAGCACTACTTTTGTGTCGTTGATAAGACTCATTAAGATCCTCACTAAAAGACAAGTGTACCACACCCTGTGTTTTTCCATTTAATGAGATACAGGGCTTAACATCATCAGGCTACGTCTCTGAGCAATTTTCCATTTGCATTTGCAAAACAGCACATTTGAAATGTCAAAATAAGTTACCAAATTCTCTAGAGCTCCAGAAATCTAGGTCCAGCGAGGCAGAGTCTACTGTAAAGATAGCACCGTTTCACTAGACTGATTCTTTACTAAAAGATGTTCAAATCTTTTCTTTTTAAATTGCAGTTATATGATATAAAATGCGCTATTGGACGTTACATTTCATGACCGATAAAGACTCCAAGCCTTTGGAGTCAGAGGAAAAAAACATTTTAGCACAGAAAATACTACAATATGGTCTGACTTTCTGAACATGTTAATAGAAACAGGCACCAAAAGAAACAGTAAAAAGTCAGCAGTGTGTCAAGAACAGAAATAGAATTTGTCACCTATGGAGAGCCTTGTGGCTCCAGGATTAGGTATTTGCTACAACGAAATGAGCCATCCACGAAATCTGTCAATCAGCAATTCAGTTTAGCACACAAATTCTCTTTATTTGAAAGTTTCATAGGAGTGTGCTAACCACTACGGGAGGCACAGCGAGGCTCTGCCGGCCTGTACTGCTTCTTCACTCCTTTTCCTCCAGGGTCAACCTGTACAGCTGGGGACAAACGCCCACCGGAGCCCCAAGCTTGGGATGCGCTGAGGGCTGAGGGCTGGAGGCTGCAGGCTGGAGGGCCCCAGCAGAGATCATGGAGGAGGAAGGCCCAGCAGGGATCAGCCCATCCGTGCTGCCCGGGCAGGAAGCAAGTCCTATTCTCGGCAGTTTTCTTTCCCAGGTAACACTTCAAAATACTTACCCCCACCTGTAGGTGGTGAGTGACAGTAACCACCTGCAGCGTTTACAACTTTCTGAACAATTCGCTACTGTTTTCTGTGTCTGTACCTGGCGGACCTCAATTAAAACCCAGGAAGGGGCCAGAAAGCCGAATGTTTCAAGATTTTTCTTCGTGGTTTAATGATCGTTTACTCAAGCCAATGAAATTGAGATAACTAAGAATATACCCCCTTAGGCAGAGTTCAACACTTTTGAAAAACGCATGTCTTAACTGTGTATTTTAATTTTACTTTATTTTACCTATGTCTGTTTATCTGAAACACATTCAGTTCGTCTTAATCTAGTAGATCCCTGGTGTTGAATATGAAAAATAAAAACCATCAGAGTTTCCCAGTTAGTATAAAATTTAGAAGGACAAACAGATCAATCAGGTTATAAACTCCTCCAACATATGGACGAAGGCTGTATTGTCTTCATGCTGTCCTCACACTGCCTACGATGCAGCATAATTATTCAACATTTTGCGTGGAATGAGTGGCATTCGGGAGCAAAAACCAAAAACTAAAAGGTGAGCTGGCCCTCCGCAGATTCAACCAACCAAGGACCGAAGAAAAAATTCCAGGAGGTTCCAAGAAGCAAAGCTTGAATTTGCAGCGTTTCAGCAGCTACTGACACAGTGCTTACCTTGCGTTAGGTATTATAAGTCATCTAGAGATGATGTAAAGCGTACAGCAGGATGTGCGTAGGCGATACGCAAAGACGACGCCATTTTATCTGAGGGGTTTGAGCATCCGTGGACGTGGGGACCGAGGGGCTCCTGCCGTCAGAAGAGAGCGGCTTCACCTACCTTATCACCAAACTGACTTGCCACCTGCACAGTCTCTGCCCTCCTCTGACTTGAACGCCCGGCTGGCCCTGTGGCCCAGGGAAGCCTTCCCGTCTGCTCTCGCCAAATTAAGCACGCCCCTCTCACAGTGACCCCGTCGCTCTCTGCCTCATGAGCATCGTCTTCTCCACTGCATCGTGCTCATCAACACGATGTTTTCGCTGCATCCTTCCCCTGACCCTCCATAACCCTCCAGAGGCCACCCCACTTCTCTGCTCCCCTTTCTTTCAAAGTCCCTCTACGGGCTGCTCACACCGTGTTCTCTCCCCGCCCACATCATTTGGGTTTTGTTCCCACGTTCTACTGAAAATGGACTTGTCAAGGTGGTAAAGACCTTCTCGCCAAACCCAGTGGTCAGCTGTCAGTCTCCATCTAACTTCCCGTCTCGGCGACACCTGAACAACAGGTTACTCACGTCCTCCTTCCTGAAACACTGGCTGCGCGCGGCGCACGGGAAGTCACACCTCCTTGGTTTTCCCTTCTACCCACCAGCTGCTCCCTCTCGGACGTTTTTGCTGGTTTTCCTCCATCTCGTCCCCATGTCTAGTTGTCACTGCTCCCTGGGCTCAGTCCTGGCACTTCCTTTCTTTTCTCTCTTGCGTGTCAGTGTCTGTCACCACCATTCGCCTGGTGGCTCAGTGGGGAAGCTGGAGTCATATCTGAGTCCCCTCTTTTCTTCACACTCCATTTCCCTTTCATCCACAAGTCCTGCCTGCAGAGCACAGCCCAAGGTTGACCCCCCGCCCTGCACTGCCCCGCCCCGGTCACCTCTCATCAGCCTCTGACTATCAGACTCCAGTCGCCTCCCAACCATCCTCCCTGCGTCCTCTGCCACCTCCTGTACAATCGGCGCTCCACAAAGCCGCGAGAGGAAGCTTTCTAAACACAAACCAGAGCTTGCTCAAATGCTCCACTGGCTTCCCGCCACTCGCAGAACAAAATCCAAGCTCCCACCACAGTCGACAGGGCTTGATAGGATCTGCCCCGCCCCCGCTCACTCCATTCCAGCCACGTCCCTGCCCGTTCCCTCTGCCTGAAATCTCCTTTCCTCATCTCAGGTTCTGTAAGGTTTCCTCCTTCACTTCATTCAGGTTTTAATTCAAATATCACTTCTTTAAAGTCCTTCACTGATGACCTTCTCTAAAATAACGTCTTAGACAAAATGACACCTTCTATAAAATAGCCCTTCACTCACAGACACATTGTCCTGCTTGACCACGGCAGTGACCATGACCTTACGGAACAGTATATCCTAAGGCTGGGGGACCGTTGTCTCCTCCACCATAAGTGCAGACTCTCCTGTGTTCACCCACATCCTAAGCGCCCAGAACAGTGTTTAGCACAAAGTAGTTGCTCAGTAAACATGAATTAAGTGATGAACGATTGCAAAGACGTGATTTGACCTTAGATTTTTAAGGTACCTGGAGAGTGGGATCATCGCGTAGCCATATCACTGTCTAGGAAACATTTTTTAAAATGAAGTATCCCTAAAACAAATCATCTATGCTTCATATTACAGTCACTGAAAAAAACTATGTTCATCTTTGCCCTTTTCATTCCCACTCTAGGTAAAGGTGCATTTGTTTGAACCTAGATGTGAAAAGATTCAAGCCGAGAAAAAGAAAAAAAGAAAAAGGAAGAAAAGGCCCTGCCTTAAGCACTCTTCACCAAGTATCACTGCACATTCTATGAACCCAGGCTCCCAAAACTTGGCCTGGACTACAGGCTCTGTAGCTTCATAGTCTGGCTCTCTCATTCTGGACCCTAAGACACCAGGAACCTGGCTCTGCCTGCTGCCTGTAGGACCCATCTGCGCCCTGTAGCACGGCTGCACGCCCTGGATCAGGCAGTTATGGAAAGAAAGAATTTGAAAGACTTAGGGCATCATTGGATCAGGGATTGAATTTGTCTTGATCACCACCGAGGAGTCCAATGACTGTAGTTGAGGCTCAAAAACGATTACAAACTGAAAAAGGAAAGCCAAGCAAAAAAGACTTTTAAAAAGAGTGTGATAAGGTGAGCAAGAAGAATAAGGCAAAGCGAGGAACAGAGTGAACCAGGTGCAGAAATGAATAAATCGTGTGAAAATCCACTTTGAAGAAATTTTAGGGAGACTCACAGATTCATGGTCATCAACCTCAACCTCATCCGGGACCTCAATACCAAAAATAACTTTTACCAAGTTGTTCTAGTCTGATCAGTCACGCCATCACCAAAATAATTGTAAACAATCCCCACTTCCGTCGGCTCTCCTGTCCACGTGATTCCTTCAGTGTCAGCAAATGATCTTCCCTCTTGTTTCACAGAGAAAACCCTCAGGAATAAGAACGTCCTCGTTCTCCCACTGCAGATCGACAGACTTCTGTGCCGTGTCCAGCCTTCCCCTTACAGCTGAGGCCTCGGCCTGTCCCCCCAGGCCAGCCGCCACGCCTGCGCCGGGAGCCAGTACCCTGTCTGTCTCCTCTCTCTTGCTTTCTGCTATGTCCTTTCCCAGTGAAGACTGAATGGTCTAATTTAAAAGAGGTCCATGTCTTCAGGCTATATTACCTAAAAAATCTAGATAACTAAAAACTAAAATACTTACAGAGAAAAAACTGGGAATTGCATGCTACCTGCTTTTTAAATATCTCAGCTGCTCCTAAAATTTCCCAGTTGCTTACCTTGTATAATTTCTGACTTGTCTTTGCTAGCAAAATGTTTTGTTTCAAATAATGGCAATGTGTAAGGATTTGGCCCTTCAGTGTTTTTTTATCATCATCAACAATAAGTATTTATTCTTTCTGGAGAATTTGACCACTTGTTTATCTGTTGAACTACATTTCCCTTTAAAGGCTTTGTAGTGAAGAGAGAAGATATAAAATATAAGATTAAAGAATGATATGATGGGACTGCCAAAAAAAATCTCCCTAGTTCAGGAAATCCTAGCATGCCTGCTTTGTTGTTTGTTTCCCACTTGAATGAGGTTTGTGAAAAGACAATTAGAATTGTCTCTTTGTTCCAATGGGTTATACAGGAAAGAAACAGGAAGCCTTGAGGAAAGCTTGGCCTTTACAGGATATTGGTGTGAGTGTTTATCCCATGTGTTTGATGTTTTTCTCTCCACATCTGCACGCTTTATGCCTGCATTTTGGCTAAAATATTTTAAAATACCACTCTGCTTTTTTCACTGCATTACAGTTCCTGGCATGATGCTTTCTAAACGGGAGTGGCTCACAGATTGCGCTGAATAAGGAAATTGAGGCCCAGCGCGCACCAGTCGTTCATTTCCCCGGATGCAAGTTCCCTCATCATAAAATGTGAGGACTGGACCGGATAAGTGCTTCTAAAACTTTTCCACCGAAGCACCCCTCACAGCAGTGAGAATGAATAAGATCCCCCTGGGGGATCTGAGGGCATTGCCTGAAGCAGCCTCTGCAAACTGGAAGTTTCTTTGAAATGTCCTATTTTATCTTAAAAATTCATGAGAATTTTGCATTTTACAAAACAGGAAAAGTCTATGTTTGTTTTAATATGAATGTTACCTCAATAGTAAAACCACTTTGCTTTCCCACAAAGTCATCAAGTGAACCCAACACTCCAGGAAACAGGCATCAGGCCCCTGTACCCCAGCGCTCACGCGCTGCCCCAGGGGCCGCCTACCCCGGTTTGAGAAGCAAGGGCCTGGTGAACAGCATGTAAATCCCCTTCCAGGGTGAAACGCTATACCCGTAGCATTTAAGATTTGTAGATTCCTAAGCAAGGACAAGACAACAGAAAAGTTGTCACCCTCGCACTTGAGTGGCAGGTAGAGAAGGCAGGTATGGACAGGTGTGTAAGTAAGTTAGAGACCCCTACGGCTGTCAAGAGGCACACGGAGCCAGGCGGGAGGCTGGGGGCGAATCAACGAAGGCACAGGTCACAGAACGCGGATCTGGGAGGGACATCCACCCGCAGCGTTCCGGCAGTCACCTCAACACGCTCAGGTGGGCAACTTACTTTGTTACGAGACGAACCACTGCACATCTGAATAATTCTTTAGGAAAGAACCACCTCGAAATAACCCAAAATGTTCCACACCCAGAGGCTCAACTTCTGCCCCCTGGAGCCCCCTGGGGGTCCGTCAGAGTGAGGTTAAGAGCATGGCTCACATTCACGTCTGATCTCATCACCTATTAACCGTGTGGCACCTTTGGCCAGTGACTTAACTGGAGGTGCTCAGTTTCTACAACTGGAGATGGAACAATGAACAATGGCACTGCCTCGCAAGATGACTGTGAGGACGGGAGGTGGCTGAAGTCACCTAAAGCAGGTGGAAACGGTACCCGGCTCAGCGTATGACCTCCTGACTGGTGGCTATCACGACTGTTATTACACAAACCAATCATAAAATCTCCTCTGTTCCAGACCTTGGAGTTAAAGATAGATATGCAACCCTCCTCAGTCTTGTCTTCTCTTGGCAAAAGACCCTTATTCCTTGATATATTCCCTCTGACTTAGACCCAAACGTTCCCGTATTCTGGAAACTCTGCTTTGAACATGTTTGAGTTTGTCAGCGTCCTACTTAAAATGTGGCGACCAGAACTGACTGACTCCTCATACGACCTGATGGGAAAACAACAGAAGGAGGCCGTACCTTTTACCCTCCAGGATCCATCGCCCCAGGGGGTTCTTCCTGTCTTGCTTGTCGCCCCCCCCCCCGCCAGCCTAGACAACCTTACATCTCCCCCACCGCATACTTTCTGCAGATGATTTTCTGAACCAAAGCACGGAATTTTATATTCAATCCCAATAAACTTAATCTTCTTAATTTCATCTGTTTAAAGCTTCAGAAAACTGATTTTCATATCCCGCATGTTAACTACTCCTCTGAACTCCAAGGAAGCAGGAAACTAACCTCTTATATCATTACCCAGTGTGACACACAGAAATCTCACTTAGGGTGTCAATCGTCATTCAGAGATGGCCCTTTTAACCCCATAAATGAACCAATGGCTAAACCATATTTCCTATTCGGCCTTCAAGAAGGACTTTGCCAGACGGCTCAGTGAAGTCCAAATCTATCACATCTACTCCTCTTTCCTTATCTACCAGCCTGGCCAGTCTGCCCAAAGAAGGGAATAAGCTCAGTTTAATCGGCTTCCCTTTCAGTGAGCTCGCTCGATCTGGCTCATAGGGACCTGCTCCCATATGCCTATCTTTCCTCGTGATAAGCGTTCACAGTAAAAACCCCAACAATCTGGAGTGGCCGGGGCAATGCTGCTCCAGTTAATAGAATTTTCTGCTTAAAAAAAAAAGGTTTTAAAAAGTTTGTATATTATCACATCAAAAAATATTCCCCTAAAACCTACTAGCTCATATTCCTGCTTTTATCTTTCCTCTACAAGTTACTGCCTGGGATCTTCACTCTCAGCATGGACTCTAGTGAAGAGGCCTACAGACATAGGAAGGATAAAAGCAGGTGAGATCTGCACTGACCTCAGAGATCTTTGTGTGGTTTTAAAAAAATTCCTATTATACACTTGTATAACATTTGTATCATTTCTCTCTTTCTCATGAAAATGAAACACAGAAAAATGGATGCAATAGTGTATGGTTTCTACTAATAGTATGAATTCTTTAAAGAATTAATGTTTTCCTTATTAAGTATTTTTGATCAAGACTTAAAAGACAAAAATTTGGTACAGTTTTAAATCTATCACCCAGAGAAAAGCCTACAAAGCTTAACATTCCTTCAAACGAGCTCATATAAATTTACTTTTACACTAAAAAAGCGACTGTCACGTTAGAAAGACACAATGTGGAAAGTAGAGCATGTGAGAAAAGAATCGACCACGATTCCACCATCTGAAAAATAATTATTCCACCATCTGAAAAATAAATAACATCATTGTTTGAATAATTCTGTCCGATTTTCAAGGTTAAGGATAATTGGCCAGAAGAGGTAAACAAATTTTATGACTCTTGGTAGATACTGCCAAAGTCCTTCGGGCTACATTAATTTATAACGCCAGCAATAGACGAAAGTACCAGTTTTACTAAACCTTGGCCAGCTTTAGACGGTACATCGCTATTCTAATTTGCATTTTTCTTAACACCAAGGCTGAAGATGTTTCTACATGGTCGTTCACTCAATTTATTTCATATATGTTTCTTTTCCTTTGGAGCATTAATGATTTTGTTAAAATTTATGCTAATTACTTTATATGCTAATTATTTTTATTGGTTATACATTTATTAATTTGACAAAGGGAATCACTCTGTCTACGATATTTGTGGCAAATGTTATTTCTTTAACTTAAAATAATTTATATTTAGTCAAATGTTCATTTTCCTCAGTGGTTTTACTTGTTACATCCGACTTTAAAAAGTCAGAGCTGTGCCAAAATGATCACAGAATAAATGCAAATCAGGCCCTGCAGTGACCTGGCCACACTTGGTTATAAACTTGTCACCCACATGGTTATCATCAAAATGAAAACAGAATTTTAAAAACACTCAGAGAACTTTTCAACCCCTTACACACACTCACCCTGCCATACAATAGCTTCTGATGAGCACAGGTGTCCTAGAAAGAGTTTAAAACTTGGTTTCCTTCTCTCCCCTGTTCCTTCATCAGTTTACATGGAGAAGCTGACATTTTTCTTGTTTTTATTAGTGCGTCTATACAGTTTTTAATCCAAAAGTCGCCTCGGTTATACACTGTATCTTGTTAACAAGCCTCGTTAAATATTATTTATATTTGATGAATTATTCCCTCAGTTTCCCTCTGACCCCCACCTCTTCCTACTTGTGGGCTCCACTTCTTATGTAAGTTTCTATGCCTAGTTTCTAAAGCTAGTTTCCCAAGCAACCTCCACTCCAGTACTAAAGGTCCGGAAAACGTCTTCCACGACTATTTAAAGAAAGTGTATGTCAGTGGAAATACATGTTTTTAAGTTGGTGTATGTCAGAATGACTTTCACTGCCATCATCTATTAATCAGAAATTAGATACTTCATTCTCACACCATTGTTTAAAGAAGATTCTGAGAAAATAATTCTATTGCACTGGGTTTTGGAGTTAGAAAATCTGAAGTTACCCATATATTTCTGGTATTTCTGAAATAATCTGCTAGTGCTCTTTCTTCTGTCTTTTCTTATCTTTTAGGATTTTCATCTCTTATGTAATTTTATGTATATACAACTTTATGTGTAATTGCTTGAATGATTTTTTGCATTAATCCAAATTTATTACCCACTTAAAATACTACAGATATAATATAAATGTTCTACATTTATTCTATTCTATTGTTTCTTTACATTCATAACTTTCATATTTTAACTATGCAAGTAATGCATGACATATGCTCTTTGTGAAATTTTAAGTAAAAAAGTCTATTTAAAGCATACAGTGAAAGTGTCAATTTATCATAATCTAACCTATTATTTCATGCCCATTCTACAGACATGTGTAATCTTCTAGAATTTTAAAGCTAAACTAACATACCTAGCTGTATGATACAGACACATATATTTTAATTTTCCATAAATAGGATCATAATATAACAATTGTTCTGTCATGTGCTTTATTTCCCCCTTAACACTGTGTCTTAGAAATCTGTGTCTGTTGGTTCCTACAAATTTATATCAATCTTTTCAAGGAGTACATAGCATTCCATAGTATAGATTTACAATAATTTAATCATTGGCTTTATTTATAACTTTTTTTCATTATTTCAAATAATCTTCCATGAGCATATATCATCTTGCACATGCGAAAATATTTCTATAGCAACTGCAGATGAAGGACCCACTTAATAAGGGATTAAAAATAAAATAATGAAAGAAAAAGTTATTCAGGTTTCTAGAACAAAAAGGTTCAAATACTGTCTAGGAAACAATTTTAACTGAGTGACTAAGCTAATCAATATTTTTCTAGATGTTAAGGAAACAAGGCAAGCAAATTAGACAAACAAGTAAAAATTAATAGCTGCCTTGACTATTCCGAGAGTCTGCAGGGATATATTTTTAAAAAGATAAAGATAAAGCCTTTTTTATTAATAAACAAGAGGCAGGGTACTGAACACAGAATTAAACTCCTTTTGCTGCCCCCGCGTCCTGGTCCCAGCCGGACCCTTCCCCTCGGTGCTCCGGCCAATCCAGCCCAAGTGTCATTCGCTCCCCGAACAGCCCCCGCCGCTGCCACCGCAGCATCGTTGAACCTGCCATCCCTCCAGCCTGGCCCCCCTTCCTCCAGAGCCTTCTCGCGGCCCCTCCCGTCGCCAGGGCTCTCAGCACCAGGCCCCTGCCCACCTGTCCGCGCCCGTCAGGCCCTTCCGCCCGCCGCCTGGCAAAGTCTATGCACACTCCCTCTTTCCTTCTTCCCAACTCACTCTTTGAAATTATCTCATTTTTAACTGATGGACTGGCTGCCCACCAAAATCCAAGCTCTGTGAGGAAAGAACCCTGTCGGCCCTGCTTACCGCTCTGCCCGGGGTCAGTGACAGCACCTGGGCCACAGTAGGTGCCCCAAACTATTTCTTAAATAAATAAGTCAAACTTGTGCTCTGACAGGAGGAGAACTCAAGAACCACAATAAATGTTTCAATTAAACGTTCAGTTTAGTCAACTGTCAGAACAGACTTCAGCGGAGAGTTAAAGTTCTCTGTTTCTAGATTCCAGTGAAACAACCATTATTTTAAACATTTCAAATATATTGGTAATAATGTTCTTATAAGTATTTTCGTTGTGCAGAGGTTTTGTGACATAAAGAGATATTTAGAAGAGAGCGTATATGCACGTGAGAGAATCAAAGGCAGCCGTCAGAGGAAGGACCGACCTGCTGCTCGTATCTTTGCTTGACGTCCTCCAGCTGCCACAGAAACTCCTTCGACTGTTTCTCACGAAGAGACTTGGATCTAGTTAGATCGGCTTCCACTTTTCCCATCTATAAAATTTAAAAGTCAAATATTAAATTTTTAAATGACAAATTGTATTCCATATTTTTGTCACTTGTCCATCATTAAAATGACAGATTTTCAACACCTCACCAATCGTAACGCTGAATTTAAAGATAAAATAATGAAGGATATGTCCATTTATTTTGACAGGTTTTAATAGTTTTAAGTCAGGGAAACTATAATTGGTATACAATTGACTAAACTCTAAAGCTACAATGACACTGTGATGGAAATATAATTTTGAACATCCAAATACTTATTCAACAAGATTTTATTAAGCCCTTGTTATGTGCTGAACAGGAGAAAATATTTGCAAACCATCTCTCTGAAAAGTGACTTGCATCTAAAATATGTGAAGAACTCTTACAACTCAATAATAAATGGGCAATTAAACCTGATTTTATATTGGGCAAAGGAACTGGAAAGACATGTCTCCAAAGAAGATACACAAATGGCCACGAGCATATGAAAAGATGCTCAACATCACAGTCATCAGGCAATTTCGTATTAAAACAGCGACATACCACTGCACACCCACTAGGATGGCTATAATCAAGAATACAGATAATAACAAGTGTTGCTGAAGATGTGGAGAAATGAGAACCCTCGTACGCTGCTGGTGGGAATGTAAAGTGAGGTAGCCACTTTGGAAGACAGTCTGACAGCTCCTCAAAAGATTAAACTTAGAGATGAACCACATGAACCCATATGAATTCCATACGATCCAGGAATTCCGCTCCAAGGTGAGAAATGAAAACATACATCCATACTAAAGAAACCTATACACAAATATTCATAGCAGCATTATTCATAATTGCCAAAAAGAGGAAACAACCCAGATGTCCATCAACTGATGAATAAACAAGATGTGGCCTATTCATACAATGAAACATTATTCAGCCATAAAAAGGGATGAAGTACTAATGCACGTTTCAACATGGATGAACCTTGAAACCAAAGTGAAAGAAGGCAGTCAGAAAAGACCATGTACTGTGTTATCGCATTTGTGTTCAATTTTCAGAAGAGTCAAATCCATAGAAACAGAAAGTAGACTAGGGATTGCCTAGGGTGAAAGGGGTTTGGGAGGGTATGGGGTTTCTTGTGGGGTGATGGAAACTTTCTAAAATTGTTCGTGATGATGGTTGCACGATTCTGTGAATATATTTTAAAAAACACTGAATTGTACACTTACAACGAGTGAACTGTTGGTATGTGAATTATACCTCAATAAAGCTGTTACTTAAAAAAAAAGTCAAAGTCAAAGAAAGGACCACAGTCTATGATCCAATCCCAGTACCTCTCTCGGCTCAACTCTAGGGTTCCCATCACCACCATACGCCAGCCCACCGGCCTCCTTGCTAGGCCTAAAACGTGTCAGCAAAGCTCTCATCTTGGGGTCTAGAAGCCCCCCACCAACATTTATGTAGCTTGTTTTTCAAAGGCTTCAAGTTCTGCTTAAATGTTACCTTTGTACTGAGGCTTCCCTGACCACCCTATTTTAATTTGCAGCCCTCCCAGCCGCCCTTCCTTGCTTTAATGATTTTTTTTAACCACAGGAGATAACATCTTCAGGTATACTATATAATTTACTTATTCATTAGGGTTGTTTGCAATGTCTGTCTCCCCCAGGGGGATGTAACTCCACGTTGACTCATGCATCCCAACCATTCAGCACACTGTTTGGAGCACATGGGGACTCAATAAATACTAATCAAATGAAAACAAACAAACAAACAAAAACCCCCAAAAGACACAGTGCACCAAACTTGGTTTGAAGTTTGCTGAACAATTTTCAAAAAAAAAGACAATTTTCAACATTTAATAGGGCCAAATTCTTTGTAACACATATAAAATGAAGTGTCGAATCTAATGTTTTCTGTCACTTAGAAAATGAGATAGACGATGTGTTATTTTCCTTGCTCTTTTACATGCGACAGGCAAGAGAGGTCCTTGCGGAATGAGAAAGCTATTCAGCTGGGTGGCGTGGAAATGGTGCCTTCCATTCAAAGTGGTGCAAGATTACGCTTGTCTTTCTACCCCAGTTTAATTTTGAAAACTCATTTTTCTGAAGCACCTGTCAGTTCCTGTGACAACCATTCTGTCACCGGCTACTTTGTATCACTTCTTGCTCTGCTTTGCTGATACGCTGAGATTTTTCTTCTTTTCAACTTGCACACAATGTCCTCTTGCAGGCTACCTTTTGGTAGGTGCTAAGATTAGATAAAACATGAGGAAATAAACCATGAAAAGGCTCCCTTCAGTTTTTCGTGTTAGATTTTTGGGGTAAAAACACCATTCAAATACATTTATTCAGACACAGTTAAACTCTAAGGTTTGAGGAGCAGAGCTGTTCAGCGAGAAGCAGCCAGTTTCACTGGATGAGAACAAAAGGCATATTCCTGCCCACGAATCTGCTATGTAACACCAGCCTTTCCGTTTCTGGTTCTTACACGGAAGGCTGGAGTTCTAGATTATGGCATGATATTTAGTACCTAAGTATCTCTTTGTAACTGCCAAAGACTGCAACCTTGATATTACTAAGTCATCAGCTTCCAAATTCAGTGATCAGAGTTCTAAGGTGACCGACCCCGGCGGCCATCAGTCTCATGCTCAAATCTGTCAAGGGATTTCTAAAGGAAGCACAGCCGAGCCCGCGTTGTTTTCTTCCGTTTCTACCTCAAGACGTGGATTTCAAGGCTCTCTCTCCTTCAGCTTTTCACACTAGACCTCCACCCGAGGGCCCCTTGATCTGTCCTCGGCAGGCTCCGCCCCTACACACTCTGATTCCCGTGGCTGTTCTGGGTTCGCCCTCGCTCCCCACACTATCTGAAAACCCCTCTGTATTTTTCCTCATCCAACAATCCATCTTCAAGGTTGACTCAAGCCTCCTCTCCTCTCTGTGGTGTTCTCTGATCCGCCAACTGGCATCAACATCTCCCTTCTCTCTGTGCTCGAGGACCTAACACCTTCATTTTCCTGGCAGACTGTATGTTTCTCTAGAGTGTGGCAGTGTTTCAAATCTGTGCGCTTTGTTTATTCATCTAGATCGTGAGCTCCCAAATAAAAGAAACTACAGCTTATAATTCTTTTGTACCTTAATTATTAACTAATTGCCACAGAACGCAGAATAAACATGAATTAAATTCTTAAGGATGAATGGAGGGTAGGCAAAAGCAGGAGAGAAAGAAAACAAGAGAAGGTAAACCAAGGAGGCAAGACCTGGTTTCTTCAGTACTTTTAAGACAGATCTTCATATGAAATTGATTTTTGGTTCTTATTCTACTTCAGCACAGACGGAACATTCAAAATAAATAATAATTATTAAAATATTTTTAATGTAATGAAGAGCTTTGTGTACTCAACATTCGTAAAAAGTAGGATGTCTTCCTTCAAAAAATTGAATTATCTTCTATAATCAAAATAGAAAACAATTTAAAGCACATGAAAGACCTTTTATACCTAAACATTAAGAAAAATTCAAAGTAAATAATAGCTGCTGTAAGAAAATGTTATTTTATACTGACCGAAAATGCAAGACCCCACTCCATTCTCCTTCCACAATTTAACCAAAAAAATGTAAAAACAAGTCTTGTAAAATACTTGAAGTCTGCGTAGAAACGCAGCGTTCTCAGTTGCCGTAGATACAAAAGATTCTGCTTAATCACACATCATTCCATATTCCATTTAACTTCAAGGGTAAGGAAAAAAAAAAAACAACAAACCCAATCCTTCAGTGTGTAACTCTGGCTTCCAAAAAAATCCAAGATGGAACTTGAAGATCAAATTAGGAGCAGAAAAGGGCTTGGGGTGTATTTCTGTGAATGTCTAATGTTTGCAGGTAATAGAGAGAGGTAAACAAGGGCGTTGGCTTTTCCTTAGACAGCGCCTCCAGCATTACTTGAGCTGCATGTGAGAAAACACCTAAGCCTCCAGAGCTTAAGCAACACGGGCCCTTTATGTTTTCCTCGGGTAACAAAACATTCAGAAATAGGCTGCGACATCGGCAGTTCAAAGATGTCAGGGTGAAGGTCTCTGTGATTCAGCTTCCAGAATGGTTGCAGGATGGCTTCTGCAGCTCTGAACACCTGGGAGAGGAAGAGCAAAGGGTGACGGGACAAGGGCACAGGGTTCATATTTGCTGAGTGGAAACCCTTTTAAGGGGCTTTCCTGCAAGTTCCTGTCAAAAGCAAATTAATTATGCTGTTTGCATCGCATTCACTAGAGCTACATTAAAACCCAAACTCCACCTGCAAGGTAAGAGACTGCAGTTTTAAAACTGTGTCTAATGTTGCCCTAAATAAAATCAAGGCTGTGCTGTATTACTCAGAAAGCGGGAGTGGGCACTGGGCCAAGATCTGGCGCACTCTGTCAAATGTGGTCACAATGCGTTACTGTTCTTTCTGTAGTGAAGTACTCTTGTGTTATGTTCTGAGTCATTTGACAGTATAATTCATATGAGACAATTATACAATTCTATAGACATATACAATTCAAAGTGTATTCTGCTGTAGTTAATACATATTTAGCTAAACTATAAGAAATTGTCCTTCAAATATTTTCATATATATAGAGAGATAGATAGACAGACATAAATGGCAGAAAGACAGATAAATAATTATTTCTGTGCTTGGCTAAAGACTCAGTAGAAACTAATATCCTTAACAGAGAAAATTAATTAACACATGCGTGGTGCCTATCCTTTTCTTATTGATTAGTAGGAGTTCTTTATCAATTCTGGATATGAATTTTCTTGTTCAATATCTGAACTGCAAATATCTTTTCCCACTCTGAGTTCGCTCTTATATTACCTACTGGTCTCTTTTGATTAACAGAAGTTTTTAATTTTAATGAATTTAAATTTAACAACATTTTGTTTTTTATCACTTTTTGTTTCCTATTCAGAAAATCTTCACCGAGCTCCTACATTTTCTTCTGAAAATTTTATTGTTTTACCTATCACTTGTGTATCTACAATCCTGGAATTAATTTTGCGATGGGATATAATAAGGGGCAGGATTCTTTTTCCATGTGGCTATCCAGCTGACACAGCGGCATTTACTGAAATGACCCTTCTTTCCCTGCTGTACTGCAATACTTCCTTTCACATGAATCAGATTGACCATATATGTGTGAGTCCACTTTTTGGCCTCTTTCCTGTAAAACACTGGTCGTCCTTGTGCCAAAGCCACACTGTATTAATTACTATAGCTTAACATTAGTCTCAATACCTGGTCGTATAAGGTTGCCATAGGTGTTCTGAGCCCTCTCTATTTTCATATCCATTTTAGAATCGGCTCGCCAGTTTCCCTCACTCCTCCCCCCAAAAAGCACTGCTACGTTTTGATTTTTAGAATTGTGTTGATTCTATAGATTAATTTGGGGAGAACTGACATTTTTATAACATTGAGTCTTTGAATCCATACACGTGATATATCCCTCAACTTGTTCAGGTCTTCTTTGGTTCCTCTCAGTAATGTTTCCTAGTCTTCAAAACAGGGGCCTTGCATTTCTTTTGTTGCATTTATTCTTAGGTAAGAGAAGCTTTCTGGTACCACGGTATCTTTTTCAAAGTTTATCTTCTATCTGTTGGTTGCTAATATATAGAAATAAAATTGAATTGTATATCTGACCTTATATTTAGAAGCCTTGCTAAATTCACTACCAGTTACATTTTAACAGGAAACATTTGAGAAATTCATTGTTACACAAAGATGCCACAATTGCAGATCAGCGCATAATCTACTGGGCTACCTTAGACGTGCCTCCTCTGAGTTCGTCGAACGACCTATTAATTCCACTAGTTACGCCGCCAATTACGACCACACAGCTACGCATCAGTCTATCGCACAGACCACAAACGCAGCTTAATAGTCTCTGAATTCCAAGAATCTACAACAATGGCTGATATAGAGCAAGTATTCATAAATTTTTTATAAATGAATGAAAGAAGAAATCAGGTCTGTTAAATCCTTGGCCAATAAGTCAATAAAACAGTTTGAAATATTAAAAAATAATAATGCTACTGTTTTCACAATTAATAATCCTTCACATCAGCCAATTATAAAAAGAATGACGTATTTCCTGGTCCAATGTTCTCAGTAGGCTTTTTTTGGCTTATTTTTCTTCTGCAAAAGAGATTTGATGAATATTATTAGGAAAAGTTTCACTTACTACTCTACTAAGCATTTAAGGATGAGAGTTAAAGATTCTTTTAATTATTTGTTTGATTTTTTGTTTAATTTTGTTTTTCAAAGCCAAGTATTTATACATAGTCCTTGGATGTTGTCATTTGGAATTGATTAATTAGCACAATAGGCTCTATTGAAATATTTAAATATAGTTCTAGAATTTTACCTCTGCTATCTAATCTCATTTAAAGACAAAATTTCAAATGTTGAAATGGTAGACAGATTTCTCCATTATCATCAAAAAGTAACTGAGAGAGGGGACTTCCCTGGTGGTTCAGCGGTAAAGAATCCGCCTTCCAATGCAGGGGACGTGGGTTCGATCCCTGGTAGGGGAACTAAGATCCCACATGCTGTGGGGCAACTAAGCCCATGCACCACAACTACTGAGCCCGCACGCCTCAACTAGAGAGCCCGCATGCCACAAACTACAGAGTCCAAGTGCTCTGGATCCCACACACCACAACTAGAGAAGCCCGGGCACCACAAAGTAAGAGCCCGCATGACGCAACTAAGACACGACACAGCCAAAAATAATTAATTAATTATTTTAAAAACCTGAGAGAAAATGCTTCTATTTATATTGGATCTTTACCTTAAAACTGGTCTAAAAAAGACTCATTTAACATTACATGAGCCTGGACTTCCCTGGTGGTGCAGTGGTTAAGAATCCGCCTGCCAGTGCAGGGGACACAGGTTCGATCCCTGGCCCGGGAAGATCCCACACGCTGTGGAGCAACTAAGCCCGTGCACCACAACTACTGAGCCTGCATTCTAGAGCCCGCGAGCCACAGCTACTGAAGCCCACGCGCCTAGAGCCCGTGCTCCACAACAAGAGAAGCCACGACAATGAGAAGCCCGACCACCACAGTGAAGAGTAGCCCCCGCTCACAGCAACTAGAGAAAGGCCGCGTGCAGCAACGAAGACCCAACACAGCCAAAACTAAAATATAAAACAAATAAATAAATTTTTTAAAAAAATTACATGAGCCAGCATGACCCTTAAAGGACAAGAGGAGGAAGGTACAAGTCACGATGAGTGGTCTGTACGATGCGTCTTTCTCTAAGTCTGTTTGTTATCCATCTACATTTATAGAGGCACAAATATATTCAGATGGCATTCTTCCTTCCTTGTACCTTGAGAATTTTTTCATTAATTCAACAGCAATAATGAGATGATGAGCTAAACTTATAATCCCTAAGAATGTAAGAAACTGCTAATCAGTTTCAAATGTACTAGCAACCAGAAGCAACCTCACTAGTCAACAGCAGTGTTTCTGAATTTTGTTTTCAAGGCAAACCACTGGGTTTTCCAAGTATAAAGCTAATATGTAGCTGACGGCTGCAAAGAAAAAGGAACAGAATTTAAAGCCAGATATTAGCAGCAAATACCAGTTAATGAGGATGAATTTTCAAGGGGAGAAAAATTAACTAGAAAAGTCAAGTGGTTAGTGGAAGCCCCAGGAGGAAGTAGTTATCTGACATTCATTCAGTCGGTTTTCAAGATGAAAAAGTTTCACTTTATAATTGCTGCCAATACTTCAAAAAACATAGCTGTCTTTTTCAGTCATTTATTTGTTTCACAGAGAATAGGTAAATATAGAACACTATTTCTTTAAAAAATACAACTATATACATATATACAGAAATAATTCTAACAGAGTAATACACTTTCGCAATTAAAATATGTATACTTTACACAACTAATTGCTGACAGCTAACACATAGAATGGATTTCACCATTGGAGTAAAAATTAGGTTATTTAAGCAATCCTAAATGAGATAAAAAGTTCTTCAAAGTGAAAGAAACAGTGTGAAGCAATTTTTTTTAAAAGTTTAAGTCTGTTTCATTTTCTCTCATGGGCCTCATTTTTCAAACAGCAATTCACTTTCAAAAACAAACTCAAAGCTTTTATTTTTTAATTCAAATTCCTGTTGTCTTCTATCTGCAGCTGTTTCCAAATGGAAAAAGATGCCCTAAGCTCTGCTGGCTTTTACACAAAAGATTTCAGTGAGAAGAGAAAAGAGCAGTTCAAAACAACAATAAAAAAGGAAAATATGGACTATGGAAAAATCTGAAAACATTATGATTCTCCAAATACTAAATCTGCTGAGTGATTTTCTTTTAGAATTTGAGCTATATCAGATCCGCGGAGCACAGGCTCCGGACACACGGGCTCAGCGGCCATGGCTCACGGGCCCAGCCGCTCCACAGCAAGTGGGATCTTCCCGGACAGGGGCACGAACCCGTGTCCCCTGCATCGGCAGGGGGACTCTCAACCACTGCGCCACCAGGGAAGCCCAGATCCACACTTTTTGATCAACTGACAATCTGGAATAGAAGATATCTAATTTATCATGTTTTGACATATACATTTTATTTCATGTCTGTTCAAATTTGCCATGTGAGAATTACTCAATTTGCAAATGAGCCTGGCTATAAGAATTCCATTATAAATGGGGTTCCTTATTATTATACTCACACCAAAGGTACTTTATTTCAGAAACTCAACTTCACTTGGCAAAACTATTTATGACTGAAACCACAGAAGAACTTTTCTCCAACAGAAAGCAATCAAAACATTTCCTGCTTGTCAGTTGCCATCACTATCAGTTTTCACTGAGTCTGAATCTAGCACCCCTGGACAGATCAGTGAGGACTGCTGACAAAGACAGGACACAGGTGTGGGGTATGCTGGGGGTGAAGGGGACCCTAGAGGCGTGCACCAAAGAGGGTCCTCCATCGGATCATCTAACCAGTCCACAGTGATGTGACACCTCCATGGTAGGAACACATGGACTCTTTTAAGGTCAAGAAATGGGAGAGTCAAATGGGTGGGCAGAGCTGGTGAAGGAAGACAGACAGACTATGACCCTGCACAGAGCAGAGCAGTCAGACGTGAGGGTGGACCGACTGGAAGGGTAGTTGCAGAATCAACTGCACAGATACTGTCTCTCATCCCTGGCTTGCCTCATGTTACAGCAGTCTCACTTTGCGGCTGGCTAGGGTTCTTCATTTCATGGTTCCCAAGATCACATTCTCTCCAGGGCTTTCCGTTCTGCCACACAACTCTGAGACTTCAGTTTTTATCTTTTAAAAAAAGATTATCAGTTTTCACATTCTTTCTAACTTTTTTGACGTATAGTTTCTAATTTTTTACCATTAATAAATAACATCACAACAAACATCCTTGAACACGTATCTTGCAAACCTTGGAGTCCTGAAAAATAAAGTCCTAGAAGTAGAACAGGTAAATCATAAGCACAATGTTAAACCAATCCTCCAGAAAGGTTACACATCTTTACTCTTCCTCCTGAAATGTGTGTCACTGCCCGTGTCCACAGGCCTTCATGGATTTCTACCTATGTGTTAGTTGGAAAACAGCTCAGTGCTATTCTAACTTACTTTTAACAAATTTACTAGTGAAAATAAACATTTCTTATTGCCAATTTTTACCCAAAAAATGTATTGAGATTTCTTACAGTAATTACATTGAATTTATACATCAATTTGTGGAGAACTTTCATCTTGACAATACTGAGTTTTACAACCTATTAACACAGAATAGCTCTCTTTACATCGTTTAAAATTTCTCTCGGCAATCTTTTATAGTTTTCAATGCATAAGTCTTCACGTTGTTTCATTAGTTTATTTGGAAATATTTTATTCTTTTGGATGCTTTTGTAAATTAAATTGTTTTCTTAATTTCATTTTCAGGTATTTCATTACTAGTATATTGAAGCATGACTGAATTTTGTATGTTGATCTCGTACCCTGCAAACTTGTTTAAATCATTTATTAGTTCTAGTACTTCTTTTATGGATTTTGACCATACAGAATCATGTCATCTAAAGACATTGGTAGTTCTTCCTTTCCAATCTGTATGTCTTTTGGGGTTTTGTTTGTTTGTTTGGGGTTTTGGGGGGTTTTTGTTGGCCCTGTTAGAGGCTGGCTAGAGTCTCCAATACAATGTTAAACAGAAGTCACAAAAGCAGACGTCTTTTCCCTCTTCTTAGGAGGAAGAGCATTAAGTCTTTCAACATTAAGCATATTTGCTCAGGGTTCTCATAGATGCACCTTATTAGGGTGAGTACATTTGCTTCTAGTCCTAACTTGCCAAGAATTTTTTAAAAATCATAAATGATGCTGAACTTTTTCCAACGCTTTTTCTGCCTCTGTTGGGACGATCGTGTGGCTTTGTCTTTTATTCTATTAATATGCTGTACGATATTGATTTTTGAATGTTAAAAGAACCTTGGATTCCTGGGATAAATCCTACTTGGTCCTGGTGAATCATCATCTTTATAAGTTTCCAGATTCAGTTTACTAAAATATCATTAAGGGTTTTCGTGTCTACAGTGATGACAGATACTACTCTAGCTCTGCAGCATCTTTGGCTGTGATTAGAGTCCTACTGGCCTTAGAGAATGAACTGGTTACGTGTACCTTCCTCCTCAATTTTCTAATTAAATATCATCATCTATTATAAGACAATTTGGACTTTCTATCTCTTCTTGGTTTTCTCTATTTTAATGTTTTCTTTGCTTTCTGCGTGTAGATAAAATTATCTATTATTTCCTTTCTTCTGCTTCCTTGAGCAGAAGCTTGCTTTTCTTTTTCTGGTTTCTGAAGATGAAGTTTAGGTTACTGATTTGAGAACTTTCCTTTTGGAGTTAGATGTTTAAAGCTACAAACTTTTCTCTAGGTACTGCACTAGCTGCATTCCATAAATTTTAATATACCATATTTTTAGTTTAATTCAGTTCAAAATGTTTTCTTATTTTCCTTGTAGTATCTTCTTTGATCCATGAGTTATTCATGTGTGTTATTTAATTTCCAAATACATGCGGATTTCCCAGATTTCTTATTATTTCTAATTTATTACCATTGGGGTCAAAGAACAGATTTTGTGTGATTTTAGTCGTTTTAAAATTTGTTGAGAATTGTTTAGTGGCCAAGCATACGGTCTACCCTGGGGAATGTCCCATGAGTGCCTGGCGTTACTGGGTGGTGATTTAAGTCACCACCCAAGTCTAGACTCACTCCTGAGTGGCACAATACAAACAGACCCAACCCTGCAGAGCAAAGGCTTGGAAACTTAACTGAAACTGGAACCCACCCATAGAAAATGAGACAGGCCTTCCGCTCTGAAACAGACTGGGTTGATAATCCTCTAAAACAAACAACTTGACATTATCTAGGGAATGCTAGCATCATTCAGGGAGTGCACAACATTCAGTTACGTACTTTTGCTTTTAGCTCCTTTCATTCAGCAGGACGTTGAGACACATCCTTTGTTGAGGGTATCAGTCGTTCGTTCCTATTTATTCCTGAGTAGTATTCCATGGTCTGTACTGCATTTTGATTATCCTTTCAACTTCTGAGGAACTGCGGGTTGCTCAGGTTTTAGGCTTTTGTGAATAAAGCCGCTGGCAACTGTTGTGTACAAGGCTTTGTCTGGATCTGGCTTCGTTTCTCTTGGTTAAACACACAGGAATGGAATGGCTGGCATATGGCGGTGGATGTTTTAGCGGTTAAGAACTCGGCAGTTTTCCCACCAGCAGTGGAGAAGAGCCCGTGGCCCTGCACCGACACTGGGCACTGCCAACGAGTCTGCACAGTTCGAGCCATTCCAGTGAGCACGCAGCGGCACTTCATTTTGGTTTCAATCTGCATTTCCCTGACGAATGATGATATCGAACATCTTTTTATGTGCTTATTAGGCTTCTGTGAGGTGTCCAAATATTTCGCCTATTTTTAGCTGGGTTGTTTGTCTTCTTATTATTGAGTTGTAGGATTGCTTTTATATTTTAGATACAAGTTCTTGGAAATATTTGTGAATCTTTTCTCGCATTCTCTGGCTTGCCTTACTTCCCTTTGTTGTTTTTTAATGGTGTCTTTCAAAGAACAAAAGGTTTTAATTTTGGTGAAGTCCAATGTAGCAATTTTAATTGAAATTTAATTTCTGGTTTTACTAAGCACTGTGGTAAAAAGTACGTGCTCTCTGTCATGTCAAGTTTCAGATATATATTGAGTGTTTCTTTATGGTCTACTGAGTTTTGTAACTGCTCCATGGGAGTAGGAATTTAATATGTCATACTTGAAGCGTAGAAAGTAGAAATATAGCTGTTTTATAAACTGCTATTTAGATCTCCTATTTGTTTAGGTTTTGCCCCCCTGAGCAGTCAAATATGGAGAAAAATTTACTAAAGCACCCCATGACTATTTATGTCAATTTTTTCATATATTGCTAACACCCTTTTCATAAGGACTCTTGGCTTTCTCATGCAAAAATATATTCCTTTGTCCAGCTTATTGACTTGCATCCATCGATGTTTATTTATATGATAGTATTACATTCTTTCTTTTATTCTGAATACAAGTGATAAAATATATTTTCCACATATAACTTTTGTGTAACTTTTAGTTGTGTCTTTATTATAAATAGCATATATACAGATTTATGTCAGCTAATCAGTACCTTTTTTTAACCTATTAAAATGTATTACTACAATTATATACTCTATCTTATTTTGGACATTTTGTTCTGTTTCTACTTCTGTTCCTTTGGCAATATCTTGAGTTTTGCTTTTATCTTCTCAAGATTTTGATAAGAATGTAAAATCTTGTTCATTTTATTAATGCTTATGTTTATGCCTTTAAAAAGGATTTTAACCTACATTTCCCTAATTTTAAGAATCCTTTGAATCTCACCTTTTCATGGCAGAGTGTTAGTTACTGTACTTCCCTCTCTCCCTATCCATCTGTTTCTTGAACTTTACTAACATAACCTAAGGATTTAGATTTAAGTTGTTATCACACTTGTATTTTCTATATTCTGTACCTTCTGCTTCACGAATCGGTAAACGTTAGCATTCTATCTTATAACTAGATTTGTAGAAATTAGTTAAATTTGTCTTCATTTTGTTGGATTCCATTTTTCTCTACTCATCCTTCATTATGATATTTTCCTCATGTGTGGGATGTCTTCCGCTTCATCTCTGAATTGATATAATTTTTCCAGAAAAGGAATAATCAGTATACATTATGTGAGCTCTTAGTAAGAAAATGTTTTTCTGTTTATTTTGCAAGTGAAAAACTCCTTGGTTGTGCATGCAGTTGGGTCACTGCCTTTCTCCTTCAGAACTCTGAAGCATTCCTCCATTATTTCTCTAATTTCTTTGCCAGCTGCATCCTACCTAGAAACTTGGTGGATTTTCATTTTATGCTTGAGGTTCAACACTTTTTCCAGAATGTATCCAGGTTTAATTACATTAATTTTACTTAATATATGTGGCCTCTTTCATATAGATCATGTCTTCTTATTAAAGGTACTACTTTTCTGAGTTTTCTTTTTCTGAAGTTTACAGTAAACTGTTTTCGGAAATATGCTTTTATTCTGTGACTGCTGAATACAAACGCCTTTTTCTTGTTCTACAAAATGTTTTCACAAGTCCCGTGTTGTTTGCTTGTTTTTCTCCTTACCCGTGAATTCTGGGTAATCTGTTAATATTACATCACCAGCCCCAAAAGGTGCATTCATTGAGCCAGAGGTGCCTGGCATAGTCTCAGCTTTTGTCAGAAGCTGTACTGGTAGCCTGAGCACATTCAAGAGCCCCCTTTAGCCTTCTTCACTGTAGACTTAACACTTCTTGCCAGAGCCCCTCCTTCAGTATTTTCTGTATTCCTGTAAATGTTAAGCTGATCAAAGAGTTTCCTGTGCAGCAGCTCCACTGCACATTTGGGCCATATATACTTTCTTGGGTCTGGGCTCTGATCATAGCAGAGGGAGCTGGGAAGAGATGCACATTCGTGTAGCAGGGACTGAAAGTCCCCACCTTCCAGCCCAGAAACTCTCAGCAGGAATCTAGCTTCTGCCCAAGGCACTGAGTGGGAAAACAGACAGAAGGGGGGGTCTCAGACCCTGCTCTCAGGACCCAGATCTGCACAATCTGAATCGAGAAAATAACAAGAAAGCACAGTTCCAAACTCGTAAACCCCACGGGACTCTGCCATAAAACCTTCTATAGAGATGCTTCTGCCACTAGTGTGTGCTCAGGACTCCTGAGGAGGATAACCCCAGCTGAAAACGAAATCACAGCAAGTATTACAACACTCTTTATAATTAAGAAAACTTGAAAATAAACTAAATACCCTTGAATAGGGGAGCTGATGAATAAAATAGGGTATATTCATACGATAAAATACATTCAGTGTCAAAAGGACTGCACTAAATCAACACAGACAGGGCACAGATATATAATACTCAATGTAAGAGAGCAAACAAGACTAATACACAAAATCTGTAGTTCTTACCTCTTTTTAAATGGAAGCATAAAAACTACATATATATGTAGATATAAAATATATGCATATATAATACATGCATATAATACACATGGACATTACAGATGCATATGAAAGTATGAAATAATGCACACTAAATTAATTATAGTGGTTTCTCTTAGGAGAGGAGAGAGTAATGTGATTAGACATGAATAGCAAAGCAAACTAAAACTACATCTGTAACATTTTAGTTTAAATACACAGTGTTGACAATTGTTGATTCTTCCTGATGGGTACCTAGGTGTTTGTTCCCTGTATTCTTTTATAAATTTTTAAATTTTTCTCAAAGCTATAAAACATACCACTTGTATAAGAACTGGAGACAGCCTCTGTCCTCCTGAACTGCCACTTGAAAAGAATTTGCTGTAACTGATCAATACAGCACGGTTTAGGGCACATGAACAAACACAGACAAGGATAACTTGAAGCCTTGCTCTGGAGAAAATGACTGGTCATGGGATTTTGCCGGTCAACTGACCCATGCTTCCAAAGCCTGACACATTCTGGCCGTGACCACACTTGTCGACAGGACTTTGAAATGGCCGTTCTGGCACTGCTCTGGGGGTGAATCAAGGCAATCCTGAAGGAGGAAGGAGGACCCTCTCCCGGTCCACCCCGCTCTCTCCACTCACTGTCACCAAGGAGCTGCCGACCGGAGCCCACCCAGCGACCCAGGAGGGGCACAGAGCCAGCCCTGCCCTTCACACGCCCTGTAGGGAGCAGAGGGTCTGCGGGCTGAACCCTCTCCCCCCGGGCTCTTGTTCTTGGCCGCGAGGAGCCTCCCCTTCCTTCGAGGCCCTGGCGGTGGTGCCTGTCCTCCCGCGCCAGGCCTAGGACCTCGTTCTCACCTGAATCCCTGATCCAGCTGCTGCGCTAATTCTGAACAAGTAAACATGCTGCTGGCACACGTGAGATCAGAATGTACCTTCCCCCCGAGAGAAGGGCTCTCGACACGGATGGTGCGGAGGCCTCTCACCTGCTCTTTCATCTCCGCGTAGACCTTCTCCGAGTTCAGCTCCACCTGCCGCTTGAACTCCTCCAGCGCTGCATCTGCCTGCTGTGCCTGCAGCCTCTGAACCTCAGTCACACGGGTGAGCTGCTCCTCTTTTTCCCTAGAAAAGTTCAGACAAGCCGCAGAGTTAAAATATAAAATAAAGGAACTTGGCTTGGATCAAAGAACAAAATTTAACCCTCTCTAAAATAAAATTCAGATTTCCATTTTTTGATCCAAATTCTATAAAACTTCCCTTTAAAAAACTGGCAATAACATGATTTGCCTCAGGAAAAAAAGGATATAAACCCATAATATGTGTTCTGATGAGGACACAAGTACTTCTGATGATTTCCCTAAGAACGAAACTGTTTACAACCAGGAACCTCCATCACCAACGAATGGATAAGCAAAATGTGCCCACCCATGCAATGGAACGTCACTCAGCCTCAAAACAGGGATGAAGCTGTGATGCACCCTACAACGCGGACAAACCTCGACAACAGTGTGCAGGGGGCAAAGGCCAGACACAAGTCACATATTGCGTGATCCTATCTAGGAGAAATATCCAGAATAGAGACAGGAGAAGCAGATCAGTGGTCGCCTGGGCCGATGGGACGGGGGGATGGGAAGTGGCTGCTCACACAGGGGGTTTTGGGAGGGGGTTGATGATGAAGATGTTCTGGAATTAGATAGTAGTGACGGTTGCACATCCTCATGGATATACTAAAATCTGCTAAACTGTACACTTTGAAAGGATGAATTCAATAGTATGTGAATTATATCTCAATTAAAATAAAAACACTGTGCCATAAGAATACCTCTAACATGCACATCTGGCAGAAGCTAACCTGCAGGGTGACAGGGCAACAGAGCGATGTGGCCGCCTGAAATTATTCTGCTGCTCTCTAGTAAGTACACCTGCCTAAAAGAACCGATAACCATCTCGTTTCTTTATACCTTGAACTAAAATTAAATAGTCAAAAGGGTCCAACAAAAGAAGAGAAATCTCTGCGTGTTGCTAGAAGAAACAAATGCAGGCTTTAGGTTGTAAGTACACGAAAGTTACTACTGACTTCTATTGAGTTCTACCCAGGTACTAGGCACTGTGCAAACTAGTTTAATATGTCTTCTCTCCTTCATTCTCACAGTCAACTTGTATAAGACTATTTTATATCTCTAGTTTTACAGAACAGGAAACTGGGGCTTAGAGAATATTTCCAAGGCTACACATCACTAACAGTCAAGGCAGGACTCGAGTCCCGGCCGTCTGCTTCTAGGCTCCTGCTGTTAACTACTCTGCTGTGCTGCTTTCCTGATTTTCCAGATGCCATATGCTATGGTCTGAACGTGTCTCCCCAAAATGAGATTAGTGCCCTTATAAAAGGTACCATGTTGGGTACGACCGCCTAGATACAGATTGGCAAATGTGATAGAGAGTTGTTACAAATGTTTGAGGGACGTCTGTTCTGACCGACGGACCCAACTGACCGGAAAAAGTTGCCTAGAATGCTCTATTCAAAGGACCGTGAGGCTGGAGAAGAGGCAAAGGCCGCCGCGGTCGATGCGAATGTCCCCACGAGGGGCTAAGGTTAGGAGGCCCAAGAGCTACTTCCCTGCCACACACTCCATGGCTAGTTCATCCCATGTTGCTCTTTAATTTCTGAGGCCCTCCTAAACACACTTGGGAAGACGATTCCACAGTTAGGATTACAAGTTTTCAAAGGTTTACCTTTGCTTGCTCAGTCTGTCTATAAATAGAAAAGAGGGCTTCCCTGGTGGCGCAGTGGTTGAGAGTCCACCTGCCGATGAAGGGGACACGGGTTCTTGACCCGGTTCGGGAAGATCCCACGTGCCGTGGAGCGGCTGGGCCCGTGAGCCATGGCCACTGAGCCTGCGCGTCCAGAGCCTGTGCTCTGCAACGGGAGAGGCCACAACAGTGAGAGGCCCGCATACCGCAAAAAAAATAAAAAAAGAAAAGAAAGTACATTGGACAATATTTGAAAACTTTAAAAATTTATAAATCGTATAATTTAAAATTACATATCATTAATTAGCCAGGAGAAAAGTCTGCTAACACAATTTATAAAAATATATAACGCATGGCTGAAATACCAACTTTTTCTATAAATGCTGAAAGTCAGTTGTTTTACATTTTTTGTGCAGTAATTCACCTGAGCTACTTAGTTACTGTAAATAGTTTCAATTTAATAGGACAAATATTTTCTCTATATTACCTCATTCTTACCTACCAAGAGTTTAGTTCATTTACTTTATAATTGATTTATGACTACATAAATCAAAGTCATAAGCTTTACCCATGATGAGCTATATATTGAGACCATATTAAAAATACTGTTTGTTAAAATATAACCTAGTGCAATGAGGTACATTGCTTTTGACTGATCATTTCTAGCCTGATTTACAAATAGCAAATATTGTTTTATATTAAATAGCAGACACAAGGAAATGACCAAAACCTTCCAATTCATTTTCAGTCCCACCACACCTACAAAGCTAATTTAGTGGTAAAGCTAAATACCAAAGAGTGGCGAAGGCACCACCCAATGTATCAATGTTTCTGTCCAGTTTAACTGTGAAAATACATTGAGCTCCACTAATGTTTAGAAATCTTCTGTCTTAATATAAATAAAATATGTCTTATTTTAAATAAAGAGATGATATTCGTTTTAATGAGGGATCCATTTTAATTTCTATCAAAGTAATGAAAGAGAAGTGGAAATTTTCAGCCCTTGAAAAAGAGAAGGGTCTGCTCCTCACTAATGTAAGAACAGTACTTCCTTTTACCATGAGTCCAAATAACGTGTCCTGTAAGAAGCAAAAAAAAAGTGACTCTGAAGATTATTTTTTTCCGTGGAACTAGTTGCGGGGCCAAGTATACACGTATCACTGAAAGGCCTTAAAGCTGGGCCTCCATGAGGATAAAAAGGTGGGAAGAAAATCTGCTTTTTAACTCTGATTTATTTATAAAATGCAGTAAATTTTCCTCGTCTGAGTACATAAAGCATAAAGAACAAAAGAAGCTGCATTCTTATCCAACCACAAGCCAGTTCAGATTAAAGGATGTTCTGAAGTACACGATTATTCCAAACACGCAATAAAATGCAGGAGACTAATGGACTACAATTTAGTGTTTCTTGAGCTTGAAAGCTAACATTTCTATGTACAGGCCGACCTTAATTTGAAAACCTTCCCTGTGCACATTTCTGCACCAGCACTTCTGATAACGTTGGCAGGGATCCAACACATATTTACAAGGCTTCATGTTACAGTAGACTTCGTTTGCTGCCAGCTTGGCATCTCCACTGGAAACTCCAAGAAAAACAAAACAAAACAAAAAACTTCAAACACGTCTGAAAAACAGCTAGAAGTGTCTCCACTCCCCTTCCAGCTGGGCTGGAAGACAAGACTTTCAAGCAGCTGTATCATCTATATTCCTGGCTGCTATTGGTACTTAAGTTGATTAAAGTGAGTCAGTCAAAAACATTAAGATACAACTATGCTTTTAAAGGCACTAAAAATAATACCTTCACTAAGCATGATAAATAAATACACTTCTTTTGCCTCTTCTTCACGTGACTGCTAAGACTAATGGTCTCTGCTAAATTCTTCTTAAAAACAATAAACACTGTGGACACATCTAAACATTTAGATACTTCAAGAGTTAGAAAGGAATACCAGTAAAACTGGAAATTAACAGCGGTCTTAATATCGAAAAAATGACAATATTCCTCAAATTGATGAACAGATTCAACACAATCCCTGTCAAAATCCCAGATGGCATTTTGCTGAAATTGACAAGCTGATCCTAAAATTCATATGGAAATGCAAAGTACCCAGAACAGGCAAACCAATCTTGAAATAAAACAAAGTTGAAGGACTCACATTTCTTGATTTCAAAACTTACTACAAAGTTAGGGTAATCAAAACAGTGTGCTACCGGCATAAAGACTGACATATATAGAATAGGATTAAGATTCCAGAGATAAATCCTTACATTGATAATCAGCAGATTTTCAGCAAGGATGCCAAGACAATTCAATGCGGGAATAAAATAGTCTTTACAACAAATGGTGCTGGGACAACTGGACATCCACGGGCAAAAAAGAGTGATGTTGAATTCCTTCATTACACAACACACAAAACGAACTCAAGATGGGTCACAGACCTCAATGTAAGAGTTAAAAACACAAAACTCTTAGAAAGAAAATATAGGAGTAAGTCTTTGTGACCTTGACCTAAGCAAAGCCTTCTTAGATATAACACCAAAAGCATAAACAAGAAAATGAAATATAGATAAATAGACTTCAGCAAGTTAAAAAACTTGCCCTGCTAGGGATATTATCAAAAAGTGAAAAGAAAACCCACAAAATGAGAGAAAATATTTGCAAATCATATATCTGAAAAGAGACTTGTATCAAGAATATATAAAGAACTCTCATAAATCACTAATAAAAAGATAAAGAACACAATTTAAAAACAGGTGGAATCAATATTGTTAAAATAGCCATACTACTGAAAGCAATCTACAGGTTTAGCGTGATCCCTATCATATTACCCATGACATTTTGCACAGAACTAGAACAAACAATCCTAAAATTTATATGGAACCACAAAAGACCCAGAATTGCCAAAGCAATCCTGAGGAAAAAGAACAAAGCTGGGGGCATAACCCGCCCAGACTTCAGGCAATACTACAAAGCTACCGTAATCAAAACAGCATGGTACTGGCACAAAAACAGACATATGGATCAATGGAACAGAATAGAAAGCCCAGAAATAAACCCACATACCTACAGTCAATTAATCTATGACAAAGGAGGCAAAAATATATAATAGAGAAAAGACAGTCTCTTCAGCAAGTGGTGCTGGGAAAGCTGGACAGTTGCATGCAAATCAATGAAGTTAGAACACACCCTCACACCATACACAAAAATAAAGTCAAAATGGCTTAAAGACTTAAATATAAGACATGACACCATAAAACTCCTAGAAGAGAACATAGGCAAAACATTCTCTGACATAAATTGTATCAGTATTTTCTTAGGTCAATCTCCCAAGGCAACAGAAATGAAAGCGAAAATGAACAAATGGGACCTAATCAAACTTATAAGCTTTTGCACAGCAAAGAAAACCATAAACAAAATGAAAAGACAACCTACATACTGGGAGAAAATATTTGCAAACTATACAACTGACTGACAAGGGCTTAATTTCCAAAATATGCAAACAGCTCATACAACTCAATAACAAAAAGCAAACAACCCAATAAAAAGATGAGCAGAAGACCTAAACAGACATTTCTCCAAAGAAGACATACAGATGGTCAATAAGCACATGAAAAGATGCTCAACATCGCTAATTACTAGAGAAATGTAAATCAAAACTGCAATGAGGTACCACATCACACTGGTCAGAATGGCCATCATCAAAAAATCTACAAAAAATAAATGCTGGAGAGGGTGTGGAGAAAAGGGAACCCTCCTACACTGTTGGTGGGAATATAAGTTGGTGCAGCCACTATGGAAAACAGTGTGGACGTTCCTTTAAAACCTAAAAATAGAGGGGACTTCTCTGGTGGCACAGTGGTTAGGAGTCCGCCTGCCAATGCAAGGGACATGGGTTCAAGCCCTGGTCTGGGAGGATCTCACATGCCGCGGAGCAACGAAGCCCATGCACCACAACTGCTGAGGCTGCACTCTGGAGCCCACAAGCCACAACTACTGAGCCTGCAAGGCACAACTACTGAAGCCTGCGTGCCTAGAGCCCGCGCTCCACAACAAGACAGGCCACCACAATGGGAAGGTCACGCACCGCGGTGAAGAGTGGCCCCCACTTGCCGCAACTAGAGAAAGCCCGCACACAGTGATGAAGACCAAAGCAGCCTAAATAAATAAATAAATAAATTTATATAAAAAACTAAAAATAGAGCTACCATAACATCCAGCAATCCCACTCCCAGGCATGTATCAGAAGAAAACTAATTCGAAAAGATACGTGCACCCCAATGTTCATAGCAGCACTATTCACAACAGCCAAGACAAGGAAGCAACCTGAGTGTCCATCAACAAATGAATGGACAAAGAAGATGTGTCTTTTATATATATATATATATATATATATATATATATATATATATATATATATATATATATATATATATATACACACACACAATGGAATATTACTCAGCCATAAAAGGAAGGAAATAATGCCATTTGCAGCAACATGGATGAACCTGGAGATTGTCATACTAAGTGAACTCAGACAGAGAAAGACAAATATCATATGACACTGCTTACATGTGGAGTCCGAAAAAAATATACAAATGAAGTTATCTGCAAAACAGACACAGACTCACAGACTTAGAAAACAAATTTATGGTTACCAAATGACAAAGGGGAAAGGGGGTGGGGTCGGGAGAATAAATTAGGAGTTTGGGATTAGCAGATATGAACTATTATATCTAAAATAGATAAACAACCAGGTCCTACTGTATAACACAGGAAACTATACTCAATATCCTATAGTAAACCATAATGGAAAAAAAAAATGAAAAAGAGTATATACGCACACACATATATATATATCTGAGTTACTTTGTTGTACACCAGAAACTAACACAACATACTTCAATTAAAAATAACAATAAAAAGAAGATAAATAAAAATAGGTGAAGAATCTAAATAGATACTTCGCCAAAGAAGATATACAATTAGCCAATAGGCACATGGAAGGACACTCAATATCACTGTCAAGAAAATGCAAGTCTTGGGCTTCCCTGGTGGCGCAGTGGTTGAGAGTCCGCCTGACGATGCAGGGGACACGGGTTCGTGCCCCGGTCCGGGAAGTTCCCACATGCCGCAGAGCGGCTGGGCCCGTGAGTCATGGCCGCTGAGCCTGCGCATCCGGAGCCTGTGCTCCGCAACGGGAGAGGACACAACAGTGAGAGGCCCGCGTACCGCAAAAAAAAAAAAAAGAAAGAAAGAAAATGCAAATCAAAATCACAATGAGGTACCATTAAACAACCTCTAAGATGGCTATAATCAAAAGACAGATAATAACAAGTGTTATTGTTTTGTTCTGGTTTCCATTAACCTTGCTTGGGCTTTATTGAGCTTCTTAAATTAGCATAATTTTGTATTTCATGAAAACTGGAAAATTTGGGGCCATTAGTTATTCAAATATTTTTCTGCTCTATTACTCGCTTCCCTCTGCTTCTGTGACTCAAATTAAATATATTTCATACACTGTCATTTCCTGCAAGTCTCTGCAGCTCATATTTCTTCTAGTACATTTTTTCGTTGTCCCCAGATTGACTAATTTCTATTCATTTATCTTCATGTTCTTCTTGTAATCTCCACTTTGTTGTTATATTCAGTCTACATTTTAAATTTCAAATGTATTTTCCACTGTTTTTCTATTGAGGTTTCCTAGCTTTTCATTCATTACTACCAATTTTTCTTAAAGTTCTTTAAATAATTATAATAGCTACTTTAAATTTTTATCCACTAATTCTAGTATCTAATTTATCCTAGGGTGGTCTCCATTGATTGACTGCATTTTCCTTTGAGAATAAAAAGGCCATGTTATCCTAATTGAAAATAAGCAGGACAGGTGTTATCCTGATTCTTCATATGTCAAGTAATTTTCGCTTATATCTTTATGAATGATACATAGTAAAGAGTCTGGATTCTGTTTTTTTCCTCTGAATAGTATTGATTGGTAATTTTAATTATTTGTTTATAGCAGGCAGTTAACTTGGCTGAATTCAAACTATAAATTCTGTCTCCCCAGAAGCTCATATATAAATTCAGCTCTTTTAGCTTACTTGGGCTATTTGGAGTTTCAGGGGTCAGTCACAAATACGTACCGAGATCACATGAAGAATTTGGGCTCCCTTCTCTGGCTCTCTTATTTCCTGGGTGTCTCTCCATCTTAGTTTGCCAGTGGTTATAACCATCCATTCTTTCATCAGGTTCTTCAAGCACTAAGAGGACAGGTTATCTACCCAAATTCTAGCTGTCCCACATGGCATCAAATGCGGCCAGATAAATGCTACAAAAGTGGGAAGCTCACCCTTACTTCTTCCAAGTGTGTACTGCCTTCCACTATCTCTTTGTGCCTATTCATTCTCCAGGGTCTTCAGGTAGTGGTATTTTATACCTTGTACAGAGTTTATGTTTGTGAGAGGATCAGTCTGATTGGAGCTTTCTCGGCCATCAAATGAACTGGAAGCTCCCTTCTTGGTTGTTTTGATGCGCAGATTACTATTCATTCTTTAGGGGCTCAAACGTCAGCTCTTCAGATAGAGCTGCTAGCTGCTTCTTTCATCCTTGTCAGTGCCTTTTATATACTACTACTATAGCACTTTATATACACTATTACAGCTGTTAATTTATACATTTATCTTTTTCAGGATAATCAGATCTCTTTGAGACCAGGGGAATGGAGAGTGTGAGGACAGAACAGTGTCTTCCCCTTATTTATAGCACATACCTTTAGCATATTACTTATATGGAATTATTCAATATCTTTTTGATAAATGTATACCATCTAGATCAGGGACCCCCAACCCCCGGGCCACAGACTGGTAGTGGTCCACGGCCTATTGGGAACTGGGCCACACAGCAGGAGGTGAGCAGCAGGCAAGTGAGCAAAGCTTCATCTGCCGCTCCCCATCGCTCCCCATCGCTCCCCGTCGCTCCCCACCGATCCCCACCGCTCCCCACCGCTCCCCGTCGCTCCCCACCGCTCCCCGTCGCTCCCCATCGCTTGCATTACCACCTGAACCATCCCCCCCTGGTCCGTGGAAAAAATGTCTTCCATGAAGCCAGTCCCTGGTGCCAAAAAGGTTGGGGACCGCTGATCTAGATGGAACCAGAACAAAACCAGGGAACACAACAAAAATGTTGACATTTCAGGCCAGATAATTCTTTGCTGTGGGGACATGTCCTGTGCACTGTGATATGCTTAGCAACATCCCTGGCCTCTCCTCTCTAGATACCAGTGACAATATCCCTTCCCCAATTCTGACAACCCCAAAATGCCACAGACATGTCAAATGTCCCCTGGAGTAGCAAAATCACACCTGATTGAGAACCACTGGGACAGAAAGTATGGCCCCAGGGTCAAACTCCAGTCTTGAAGAACCGTATTTGGTTAAAGCATGATAGTTATGAATAAGAATGAGGAATCTTCTTCAACTATCCAAAAATCTCTTAAGAAGATATGGACGTCAGCTAGGAGGTCCATAAATCCTTTGAAATCACCTGGATTTGAATCATGATTCAAAAGAACTGATCCTGGCATCAACCTCCTAGCCAACATTCTCAGCCAACTTAGTCATGTTCCAGGAGCTGAGGCAAGGGTCCTGGCAGCAAATTCTAAGAGCTACTCAGTGAAACACTGCAGAAAACTTAGACAAAGTGTAAGAAATGGTTCTTATATTGGAGAAACTACAATCTGATTAGGGAAAGAGAAAAATGCAAGCCGAAATCCAATGGTAGGGTAATATTATGGGTATTTTGTGACAAATTGTAAATACTATAGGAATACAAAAAAGGGAAAGGGGCAGTGAGAGTCTATATAAGAAAACCAATGTCAGAAGATCAGAAGATTAGTGTGTAAAGTGAAAAATAAAGCAATATAGGTAAATGTAATGAAATATTTTAATAGTTTAAAGTTTTACATAAGAATTTTGTGCTAAACTAAGGTCTGCCTATGATATGGGTCTATTAATAAGTTAAAAGAACTCTACCTCAGCAAATAAAAAAGCGATTCAAACTTTTACAGTGAAATAAGAAAACCCTGAGACAATGATCCTTAAAGACAAAACGGCTTCAGTGTACAGAGAAGAAAAATTCCTTTAAACACTTTAAACGTCAATATAAATCCCAAATCTAATGTTGTTTCCTTTTATGTTTCCTATATTTTAAAAAGTACTGATTAAAAGTTCCATATATAAATTATACATCATACTTGCAAAGCTACATATGTACCCACCAATTCATCCTACTTTACAGGCAGCAATATATCAGTAAATAATAAGGAAATACATGTTCGTCCTATGAAATGACAAGGCCTAAATATTTTGAAATAGGTGCAGACCACTTCTTGTTACTATGGAGAGGAAAAAGGCAGTGTGAAGTCATTCAAGCAGAATGATAAGTAAACCAAAGCCAGATCAAAGGAATAAAGAAGAAAGGCTGAAATGTGAAGCTGAAATATTTATTTCCTTCAAAACATCATTCATGCCTTGTCCCTGGGCAGTTCAATATTTCAAAGTAGCTGGAAAATATTCTCACTTACATTCATCACTGTGCACAAGTAGATCAAATTTTAAGTAGGCAAATTTTTTCTTTATTTACCAAATATAAACGTAATATTTATCACTGAGAGAAATTTTTCTGCTTTTCATAAATGATTTCTAAATTATGTGAAATATATTTTAAAGTCACAATAGATATTTTCTAGTACTTTTACTGAATGATGCTGCTACAAACTGTGATGTTTATAGTGTAACCATAATTTTTAATGTCCTTGCAAATGGTGAAAAAGAGTAAACATTGAGTGATTTCTATGCTTATTACAGTGTAGAGCAGTTCATATATTCTTTCATTTCATTATTATAACTATAAAAATTTTTATTTTTTTTCACAAATGAAAACAATGAAATTTAGAAGAGCTAAGTGATTTACCCAGGTTTATGTAGTAAATGACAGAATGAGAAGTTAAACCAGCCCATCTGACTTCAGAGTCAAAGTTGTTTTATTTCTTTAGATCTGTATTGTATGTACATACATATATATAATATATATATTTAACGAAATCACTGATTTAGTTAATTAACTGAAGTTACAACTAGGTCCTTACTATAATTTATTCCTACATGACATTAATATTTGCACATCAAATCACTTTTAGAACATTTGAAAGCTAAAATGTTCATCAAGCATTTACTTAACACCTGTATGCCAGGATCTGAGTTTGGTGCTAGAAATACAAAAATAATCAAGACACTGTCCCTGCTTTCAATACGGAAGGAAGATAGATTCTATACTGTTTTCAATGTGATAAAAACTACACAATGATATGAACACAATACTATGAACAAGACCAGAGGAATTCATTGTGGTATAGAGTAAAAAGCTTCATAGAGGGCATGTCATTTTGGTAAGATCATCACTAAGAATGTCTAAAAGGTATTTTATATATATGTATATATAATATGTTAACTATATGTATGTGAAATGTGTATGTATTTGTAAAATATATATTGGTATTTAATATTTATAAATTATCTTTTATTTTCCTCCTTACCATCATACCTTCCATGAAAAAAGCAAATCTCCATGAGAAGATTTTTCTTGCAAGAGGAAGATGACTATGGTAGGGGCAAAAAATTTCTAAAGATAGGCTTAAAGTTTTCTGTGAGATATAATAAAATACAGAACAATTTTTACTGATTATAAAACACTCTATTGATAAGTACATGAAAGTGTGTTACCTGGATTTATGTTGGCTTTAAGATACCTATCTATTTATAAACATATATCCATATTTCACTGACCATTTCTTCCCACCTCATTCTACACTCTTCCAAAGACTCCAGTGATGATCTTACATTTGTGTAATAATAAGTTCGGTCATCTGCTAATCTGCTACCATGTGGCATTCATTAATTCATTTACCATGAATGTGTTAAGTACCCACTATGTGCCAGGTACCTTCTGGAGGTTGAGGAAATACCACTGGACTAATCACAACCAGTTCCTACGCTAAGGAAGCTTTCAGTCTAGCAGGGGAAAAGACCATGAATTAATATATCACTATTAATGAATATTCAATTCAATGAACAAAGGAGAAATATAGGGTATTAAGGGTTCGTATAACAGGGAGAAAAAAAAACCTTGCTTAGGAGTTAGGATATAAGAAAGTGATGTTCCAGTTAGCTGAAGGATGAGAAGGACTGGCTAAAAGAAAATACAGGGTAAGAGCATTCCAGCATAAAGGATAATAAACGGAGAAGCTGTGAAAGGGAAAGACTGTTGTTAATTCAAGGAAGAGAACAGGAGCCAACAGGACAAAAATACAGAGAACAGAGAAAAGGGCTTGTGATGATGCTGAGAATTACCTTCTCACACTGAAATTCTAGAGAGAGAATTTTTGTAGTTTTTACAAAAAAACTACAATGTTTGAAAAATATAATGGATGAGACTAAAGGCAGATTATACATTGCTAAAGAAAAGATTAGTGAACTTGGAGACATAGGAATGGAAACTAACCAAAACAAAGCACAGAAAGGAAAACAGAATAATAAAAAAGAAACGAAGCATCAGTAACACCTTTCAGCAACCTAACATATGTGTACTTAGAGTTCCTAAAGGAAAAGAGAGAGATGGGAACAGAAAAATATTTGAAGAAATAATGGCCGAAAGCTTTTCAAATTTAGCTAAAATTATAAATTTACAGATCCAAGAACTCAAAGAACTCCAAGCACAAGAAAAATAAAGAAAACTACACCAAAGGCACACCATAATCAAACTGCCCCAAAACCAGTGACAAAGAAAAAAAGAATCTCGAGAACAGCTAGAAAAAATTAGAGGAACAAAAATAAGGACGGCAGCAGACTTCCTGGCAGAAACAATGTAATCAAGAAGACAGTGAAGCAACATCCTTAAATTACTGAAAGAAAAATCTTAAAATTCCATACCCAGTCAAAGTATTTTTCAAAAAAAAGGTGAAATACTTCCCAGACGTACAAATAAATGACGAAAGAATTCATAACAGGACACCTATAGTAACAATAATAATAAAGGGAGTCCTCAAGCTGAAGGATAATGACATGAAACAGAAATATGGATACACACCAAGGTATGCATGTAAGACATTTTTTATATTACCTAAATATCTGTAAAAAATAATTCACTGAACGAAAATAATACAATGTAGTGTGTGCTTTATGACATGTAAGAGTAAAATGTATGACAAGAATAACACAAAGTCACAGGAGGAGAAATGGCAGTAAACAATTGCAAGATTCTTACATGTGAATTAGTATAATATCACCTGAGGGTAGACTGTGACAACTTTAAAATGTATATGCTAAATTCTAAAGCAGCCACTAAAATAACAAAGCCACTAGTTACAGCTAACAAGCCAATAAAAGAAATGAAAGGATTCATTAAAAATATGCAACAATGCAAAAGAATGCAGAAAAAAATAAAAAGGGAAACTAATGGACATACAGGAAAAACAAATAGTAATATTCCAGATTTAAAATTCACCATATCATTAGTCACATTAAATGTAAATGGTCTGGGCTTCCCTGGTGACGCAGTGGTTGAGAGTCCGCCTGCCGATGCAGGGGACATGGATTTGTGCCCCGGTCCGGGAAGATCCCGCATGCCGCGGAGCGGCCGGGCCCGTGAGCCATGGCCGCTGAGCCTGCGCGTCCGGAGCCTGCGCTCCGCAATGGGAGAGACCACAACAGTGAGAGGCCCGCGTACCGCAAAAAAAAAATAAATAAATAAAAAATAAAGAGGCCAATAAACTAAAAGTATTAAAAGAATATACCACACCAACACTAATCAAAAGAAATCTGGAATGGCTATATTAATAACAGCCCAAGTAGATTTCAGAGCAAAGAACACTGCCAACAATAAAAAAGTCATTTCATAATAATTACTCAATAGACTAACAGGATACAAATCTTCTAAATACAAAAAATAAAAACTTACGGAACTGCAAGGATGAATAAAGACATGCAAAATTGTAATTAAAAATCTCAATATTGCTCTCTATCACTAATTGATACGAAAAGCAGGTAGATAAGGATAAACAGGATTTGAACAACACTATCAACCAACATGATCTGATCGAATTCCACCCAGCCACGGCAGAATACATATTGATTTCAAGAGTGGAACACTTACCAAAATAGACCATATTCTGGAACATAAAACAATTCTCAAAAACTTTAAAAGGATTCAAGTCATGCAGTGCATACTCTCTGATCACAGTGGAATTAAATTTAAAAGCTATATAAGAAAGATTTCTAGGAAACCCCCAAATAACTGAAAACTAAATAACACTCTTCTGTCAAACCTATGCGTCAAAAGAAGAAGTAAAACAAGAAGTTAGAAAATATTTTGAACTTAATGAAAATGAACATAACACGTATCAAAATTAAAGAGATGCTGCTACAGCTGTACTTTGGCAGAACTGAGTAACTGCATAGAAAAACTTCAATATACAGAGTTCAAGTCAATGGCATCAGCTTTCACCTTAACAAGTTAGACAAAGACTAGAAAATTAAGCACAAAATACGTAGAAGAAAGAAAAGAACAATAATAATCAGAACAGAAGTCAATAAAATAGGGCCAGAAAACATTAGAAAAAAATCAGTGTAACCGAAAGCTGGTTCTTGGAGAAGACTCATAAAATTTATAAAACTAGCCAGACTGACTTGGAGAAAGACAATACAAATTAACAATATTACGAATGAGGCAGCTTACGTCACTACAGATTCTATACTCTTGTATTAAAAGGACAAGAAGGCAATGTCATGAAATAAACAGAAAAAAATTTCAATTCATACTTCCCAGCATATACAAAATTAACTTAATAAACAAGTCATATTCCTAAATGTAAAACCTAAAACTATAAAATTTCCAAAAGAAAGCAGGAGAAAACCTTTGTGACCCGAAGTTAGGGAAAGAGTCCTTCGCTATGACACTAAAAGCACAATCCATAAAAGAACAAATAAATAAACTGGATTTCATCAAAATTGAAAACACCTGCTCTTTGAAAGGAACTATTAAAAGAATGAAACGAAAAGTCACACACTGGGAGACAATATTTGCAAATCTATCTGTTAAAGGACTTGTGTCCAATATGTACAAAGAATTCTCAAAACTCAATAATAAGAAAATAATCAACCTAGTTAAAAAATAGACTAAAAATCTGAACACTCACCAAAGCAGATTTATGGCAGAAAAAAGGACATGAAAAGTTTTTTCAACATTAGTCATTAGGGAAATGCAAATTAAAACCACAAAGAGATACTTGTACATACCTGTTGGAACTGTGAAAATAAAAACACCGGTCATATGAGGTTTTGGCAAGGATGTGGAGGAACTAGAGCTCTTACACACGCTGGGGAGGATGTAAAACAGAGAAGAGTTGGGCACTTTCTTGAAGAGTTAAACGCCCACCTCCCACAGGACCTGGATATTTGACTTTTAGGTCCAAGAGAACAAAGAGCAATGTCCACACAAAGACTCGACACTGATGTTCAGAGAAGCTTTACCTGTAATAGCCCCCAAAGTGAAAACAGTGTGAATGTCCATCAGCAGACACATGGATCAACAAATTATGGTAAATCCATACAATGGAATATTACTCAAAAATAAAAAAGCATGAACTACTGATATGCAGCACAACATGCATGCATCTCATCGTCACTAAGCCAAGGGAAACAAGTGAGACCAAAAAGTATACAAACAATATGCTTCCAGCTACTTAAAATTCCAGAAATTAAAATATAGCGACAGGAGATTAGTGGTTGCCTGCATATGCAGAAGGAAGAAGGGTGGGCAGGAGAGATTACACAGGGGCAAGAGGAAACTTTGGGGAATAATTAATGCTCACATAGACATATTTTTTGTGTTGACAGTTTCACAAGTGTATACATATGTCAAAACATGAATGTACTGATTTCAATTATAACTCAATAAAGCTGTTAAAACGGCCCTTAAATATACGAAAATGTTTACGCTCGCTTATTATAAGAGAAATGAAAATTAAAACTATACTGAGAAACTATTTATCAACAATCAGATTTTCAAAAAATTTAAAATACAACCACACATTCTACTTGGAAGGCTGTGGGTCAAAAGTCACTCTAATATGGAGCCAGGAGAGATTCAATCAATGCAACCTTCATGAAGGGGTCTTTGGCAATACACAGCAAAACTACGTCTATGTTTGTCTTTTCACCCAGCATTCTCATTCCTAAAAAGTTACCCTGAATATGTATTTCAAGCAATGCAAAAATATATATCTCCTATCCTGTCATTGAGAATATTGGATACAATCTCTATGCCCATAGGTAGGACAGCAGTTGTATAAACTATGATTCATCCACATATTAACATACCATGCTGATGAAAGAAGAGTGACTGATTCCACTTTACAACTAATGAAAAAGCAAAGCGTAAGAATGAAGAGAAAATCATGAGATATACAGGTACCTGCTCGTCTGTGCAAAAACGAACACAGAGAGGATCAGCCTGAGACCGATGAGACCACCAATCTACAGGGGAGGCTGGGAACGGAGAGGAAAGGACCGAAGGGATGGAGGTGGGGAGACACTTCTCTGAATACACATTGTAGTTCTGATCTGATTTTTAAAACCATGTTAATGTTCCATTTACTAAAAAGTAAGAAGTAAAATAAACAAGGACGGAGGAGGGAAATTCTAAGATGAAACAACAACAATAATAAAAAAAATCCAGTGGCACTTCAAAAGATTAATAACACCATCACGCTGAAGCGGGAGAAGGGGGAAGAATTACCAAGTCAACTTTTGAACACAACGCTTGGATCGAAGGCTCAAAGGCTAAGGGCAAAAAGAACTCAAAGAAGAATTAAACTACAGCTTTAGTTTTCTTTTGTCACAGAGTATCCTTTATCAATTCAAAAACCACTTCCTGGCATTCAAGGTTTGGGCAAACAACTCTACAGATATTGGAAGTCAGACCTCTCGTTGTCAGAGAAGGGAATAACAAATAAGGAAAGGGAAAAAACAACCCTGTGGTATCTCCCTGGAACTGGAATTAGTGTGAATTCATGATTTTTATACATTTAGCTAGATATAGAAAGAGGCAGATATGTGTATTATTGTATGTATATGAATAAAAACACACATGTATATATATGTATGTTTATATATGTACGCACATATATGCTTGTCGATGTATACATTCATCTGTTTCCTATCTCTGCCTGCTGAGAGGGGATAAAGGTCATTCCTCAGGAAAGCAGAAAACACACCATTAGGTAATTTCTAACTGTCTAATAAGAACTCATACTGAAGATCAATGAACCACAAGGAAAACACGACATAAAAATTGGTAGGATACAACTTCAGCATTTCTTTTTTTTTTTTTTTTTTTTTGCGGTACGCAGGCCTCTCACTGTTGTGGCCTCTCCTGTTGCGGAGCACAGGCTCCGGACGCGCAGGCTCAGCGGTCATGGCTCACGGGCCCAGCCGCTCCGCGGCAGGTGGGATCTTCCCGGACCGGGGCACGAACCCGTGTCCCCTGCATCGGCAGGCGGACCCCCAACCACTGCGCCACCAGGGAAGCCCACAACTTCAGCATTTCTTAAAACAATTTAGAGCTTTAAACACACAAGTTAGAAAAAGAAAAGCAATTGAAATCTGTTTTGGAATTATGCTGTTCTACTTTAAAGTGCATACAGTGGGAGTCGTAATTTGGGACTAATTTGTGATTTCGGTGTGGGATTCATACGTGTCCTGGTCTGTGTGAGAAACTGCTCAGTTATGACTATCAAAAGTCTACTTGCGTAAGGCACAGACAACTCTCCTTGAAGAGAATTCATCCTAATGAAAATGAGGTATCTTTTCAAGGAAGTAAACAGCCTTTAAAAGATACGGTAAAAGCATAAAGTAGGATCAAGAAAGGCGTGGTTACCTCTGGAGAAGGAAAGAGAGAAAACCGACACTGCTGACATTTTTCCCGTTAATTACAAGGGGCACCCTTTGTTAAATGTGCACCTGCGGGCTGCGTGTGTGATGCTCTCCTCCGACCGCAGTCAGCTCTTCCCCGACAAGAAGCGGACCTCTGCCCTTTCCCGCCCCACCCTCTCCCCAGCACGCCACAGTCCTTGGCCTTGGGAGGGGCACGGCCCTGAAAGCACTGTTCATTCAGCCCGTCCTCTCTCTCCAGGAATCCAGCACAGGCTCCTGCTCGCAGCTCTGGCCGTGACCAGGCGAGCACACTCAGCCCGATGCGGGAGGATTATTTATTATTTATTTAGTGGTCTCCAATCTCTCTCAAATAAAAAATGTTAGAAATTTTTCAGATTTTATACACATTAACATTAAGAATTTATTTCTACTGAATAAACCCTAGATGTTGCTAAAAAGTAGTACCGTTAATTTCATTTTTATGAATAATCTTCCGTAATATTCCTAAGGAATCTACAAAGCATGCCACACCCATAACTGATGCAGACTTCGTTAGCACGAATTTGATGATTTTGACAGGGGACATTTCAGTTCGCCTTTGTCTATTCTAAGATAAATGTATTTTTTTAACGTATACATGTTGTATATAGGCCACATTTTGTCTATTTTTTAAAATAAACGTAACTATTTAAATAAATTTTTAAAATACCTTCCAACTCACACCACCTAAAATAAAACAGCCGTACACTGCAAAGATGCAGGATCGCGGCGAAGTGTCTCTCCTGAGAAGGAACGGGAAGAGACAAAGCTCGTCTGCACATGGGCTGCATTTTTTCAGGCGTCTGGCCTCTCTCTGTGCATCTGGCTCCGTTTTCCTGTTGGCATCAACTAACTGCTCAAACTTCAGCTCGCATATGGCCCATCGCAGCTGCCCAGCCAACCTTCCTCAGAGTAACTTGGAATGATTTTAGCTTCTGCACTGAGTTAGTCTCTTGGTTTTCCAGCTCCAAATTCCCAAGATCAGGGAGAAGGGGCAGCGCAATATAGCTAAGATCGGGGCTAGAGTCAAACACACACAGTTTCAAATCCTGGCACCTCCATTTACCAGCGGTGTGACCTTGAGCTCTGTGCACCTCTGAGTAAAATGAACTTGCTGCCTTTGGACCAGGCGTCCACACTAGACCCAGTGAGCATGGCAGAGAAGGGGAGGCGGCCCTATGCACAGAACATGGTGGGCAGTTGGCAGAAGCTTAATTCCCATTTGGGAATTAAGCCATGAATAAGTAATGGCATAGTATATGTTGTCATCACTTGGAACAAGTCATTAAAAAAGCACAAAAGGAAATCTACTGAGTGACACCAAAGGTAAAAGTGTTCTAGCACTGAATCAGGATCTAAAGGCCTCGGTGGAAGTCCCAGCTCAGCCACACCCTAGCTAAGCCACACTGGTTAAACTGCTTCACCTCTTTGAACCTCAGTTTCTCCCTTTAAAATGCAGATAATAATAAGCAATAAACTTATTAATAAACCACATAAAACTCTACTGAGGATTAATTAAGAGGGTATCTATTAAAATCATTTTGGTAACTATAAAACATTAAATGAAGAATTGCTACATTTTATTAGTTTATCAACTCCCACTGGATTATATTAGTTCACCACATCTCATTGCCAATTTTGATTGTAGTAAAACTCAAGAAGCTAAAAGATATGAGTTTTGCAAACTTAATTTCTAAAGAAAGCATCCAATAAACCTAAAAATCTCACGTTCCAAATTAAACCTATTGTGTAAAATGGTGTCACAACTGTCTCTGTCAGTAAGAGGCCTCCTGACTGTCATATTATACAGACACTCATTTAAAGCAGTGAGAAGAAACGCAGAGCTCTGTGAAGACATGCCCACAAAGAAGGACTTCACAGAATAGAAATTTCCTTTTCAACTTGAAACAAGGTCACCGCAGATTTCTGTCCTCCCTTCGAGCTTTCCATCGTGCTTCTTAGAGGCAGGGTTATGTCAGCATGCTCACTGGGGCTCAGGAATGCTTACAATAAACTGGAAGCTTTGCTCTCCATCTAAAATGGTTTCAGATGCTCAAGCAGAGTGCAGAAAAGAGAACAGATGGGTCCCCACCACCACCACCAGTGATACTTAAGAAAGCTATTTCTGAGAAGAAAATTATATTCAGAGTTTTTAGGAACATTTTGCCCAAAGCATAGGGACAACTGCTCAAGACGACACAAATGTCGCTATCGATGCAAAGCCGAATCCTTTTTAAGACACCTAACAAAAAAGAATGTAAAATTTTCGTAATGCCTTCTACTTATTTATCCATAATTTCCCACTTCAAATACGACGGTACCACCTGCAAGAAAAGCAAACTATTATATTCCCATTAATTACTTAGAAAATCATTAAAACGAAACATCTTAAGTATATGATAAAGGTATGTTCACATCATAGCCGCAAGCTGCAAAATGAATGACTTCCCATCAGCTGTGTGTGATAAAACTCATGACGAACTGGAACTTTCTCGACTGCACAAGCAGTCATTTCAAATACGGCTACCATTCAAAACCACACGATGAGTCGCAGCAGAGCAAGTTAGGGAGCAATTAACTTCCCAGGTAAAGAGCTTGAAATGTTTCTAATTATAATCACACAGTACCCCTTTAAAAAGAGAAGGCCAAATCAAAGAATCAGACATCAAAAGGCCATTAGGTCTTTCAGCGTAGACCATTTCCAGACCCGGTTCACTCCACATTAAACCTCCTTTGGGGTGTTTTCATTCTTCACTGAGAACACAGATATATGGTTCAAGTCACTTAAAGTTCCTTCAAAGTTCCTTGACATTCGTGTATTCCACACCTAACATGAGTAACTTTTATGTCAAGTAATAAAAAACTAGAGGATCTGAATTTTAACAAAGCCACCAATTTTTAAATTCTCGTTAAATTTCATGACATAAACCTTCAGGGACTGTGATTTAGGGAAAGAATAAAGGAAATTCAGTAAGGAAATAAAAGCATGTTTTTCTTAAGGATGGAAATGTTTGACATTTACTTATCTATTGTTTATTATATTCTGACAGAATCTTTCTTCCAGAAAATGAGGTCTGTTTGCTTTACTCCTAACCTCATGGCTTGTACATTAACATGTTACCAGATTTACGCCTTTGAAATACTTTACCCCATCTGGCAGGGGAATTTTCTCCTCTCCACCAGCTCATTTTTCGTCCTTCCCTCAAAACCTGGTTTATTGCAGAGAAATATTTAGGAAAGTAAGTCTTCTTCCAATGTCACTGTCATCACAGACCACACTGCTACCAATTCTTCCCCGTTCCCTCTTCCCTATGGGGAAAAGTATGGCCTTTCGCCCCACCCTTGGAGGGATGTACGGTTCTCCTCCACCTGGACCACGAGTCTCCTGTACTTTCTGTCCCAGGTGGGCTCAGCTTCACAGGTTTCTTCACATGCACTCTGCACTCTCCATCCTAGACACTGGTTCACACTCATGCAACTCCCTGGATGACTCTTATCATATATAAGAATAAATACGTCAGGTATATAACCCACTGTGTTTAGGATACTGTGGACACCACTGGAAAGAGATCTACTACCAACCAAAATTAATACCAGATTGAGACTTAGCATATACAGATTCATTACTGATAAACTTTATTTTCTGAGTCTCTATGAAAAAACCAAAGTATCTGATAGTTAATAACGAACATAACCATGAGAAGTTACCATCACTGAGGATGTTTTTCCAGTATTTCAGATGCATTATTTAATTTTGCTTTCTTCCTTTATACTTTAACACACAAGCTTAAGCCCAATGTGAAATTAATTGAGCATTGCTTTCAACATGGCTAATGATTTCTATCGTGTCACAATTATGTTTCCTTCATAAGATTTGATTTCCTATCACTAGCATTGGCACTATTTTTCTGATTTGCAAAAAATACAATCAAATATTAAAATTACTGTATAAACGAGCTATATAGCAAAAGGAGGCAACACCCACATACTGCCCAACAGCCAGCAGGTGTAATAACCTAACAATTCTGTTGTAACTCCCCCGGCACAAGGTGGTGATGTTTTCAGTTTCCCATTTTTTATGCTGACGACTATGCAGGGATGAATCTGGAAGGTAAAAATACATCAGAGTACTTTCAGCACTGATGAGCACAGAAAAATTTTGTTTATGAAGCCTAGCAAAGGAGATACAGGCAAAATACCCACAAAGTAGAGAAGGGTAAATTACCCAACTTAACTGCTTACCCTAACTTAACAGAAATACCATTTGAGAACAACCAACTCTCTTAGTTATAATTCTATGTTATCAGATAATGCTTTAATCAATGGTCTGAACTCTTTAACAGGCTAGTCCACTAAAAAAGAACAATCTTACCAAATGCCTAGAAGCCCTTTACACAATTTGCGATGACTCTTCTCCTTCCGTGAGCTGTAGTAGCAGCTGCAACGAGGGGAAAGGGAAATACGTGTGCCATCTGCCAGCGTATCATTTTGAAGACCAATAAAGAAGCCAAATGCAAGAAAAAATAGCTGTCCCAGCAACTCCACTCCTGAATATACACTCAAAGAATTTAAAAGAAGGGCTCAAACAAATATTTGCACTTGAGTGTTAATAGCAGCGCTATTCACAATAGACTAAAGATGGAAACCCAAATGTCCATCAGCAGTTGAATGAAGAAAAAACTACAGTACACACAATGCAATACTATTCACCCATAAAAAGTGAAGCAATAACACATGCTTCAATGTGGCTGAACCAAGAAAATGTTATGCTCAGTGAAAGAAACCAGACACAAAAGGTCACATATTGTGTGATTCCACTTGTACGAAATATCCAGAAGAGGTAACTCCACAGAGGCAGAAAGCAGACCGCTGGGTGCCAGGCTCTGGGGGAGGGGTAATGGGGACTAGCTTGTTCAGTGAGGACAGAGTTTTATTCGGAGGATGAAAATGTTTTGGAACTGGGCATGAGTTGTGGTTGCATGACATTATGAATGTACTAAATGTACTAAACTTTAAAACTGTTAATTTTATGTTATGTGAATTTCACCTCAATTTAAAAGGAAAAAAAGAAAGCAGGAACAGTGGAGCAGGGGTCCAAATCATAATGTCTACAGGGTCCAGGTAACAAAAATGAGAAAAGTGACTTGAAAACAACTTGTTCTGCATGTAGTTATGTTCCCAGATTGGGGTTTTTTTTCCTTAAAGTTGTTTAATTTTTTCCTTTTAGTCTTTTGTCTTCTTTTCTTAGACAATCTAATGAATTAGACCTGTCTAATTTATTAACTTCTTTTCAAAGTGGTTTTGGTAATATTCTGCATTCTGTTTCCAATTTCATTGATTTCTGCCCTTGGCTTTATTTCTTATGTTTTCTTCATATTTCCTTTTTTTGTGTTTATCTAGCTTCTTGAGGTGAAGGCTTAGCTCATTTCAGTACAGATACTGGATTAGAGATACTTCATAACATTTGATGAGTAATACCTTCATTATCTTCAGTTTTAAGTATTTGGGAAATTTTATGATGATTTCCTTTTTAAACCTAATTTACTTAAAAGTAGAATTTTTAAGTTTCCAAATATGAGGGTTTAAAAAGAAAACTGTGGGCTTCCCTGGTGGCGCAGTGGTTGAGAGTCCGCATGCCAATGCAGCGGACGCGGGCTCGTGCCCCGGTCCGGGAGGATCCCACATGCCGCGGAGCGGCTGGGCCCGTGAGCCATGGCCGCTGAGCCTGCGCGTCTGGAGCCTGTGCTCCGCAACGGGAGAGGCCACAACAGTGAGAGGCCTGCGTACCGCAAAAAAAAAAAAGAAAACTGTTTATTGTTACTAATTGAACCAAGAACAGAAAATGTGGTCTTGATAACAATGATTCCTTGAAAACTATGCAAGCACTATCCAATCAGCTCCAGCCATGTGTTGCCGTGAAAGAAGATGGCTGACTGTTGCCAGAGATCACGTTTTTCAAGAGAAATCAGAACTCCAAATTTCATGTGAAATCTCCTGATTTTATAATGTTCACAATTAATTTAAAAATTTTCAAAGTGTTGTGCAGGCCAAACTGAACACATGTGTAGAATGGCTGAACCTGCAGCCCAGGAATTTGTAACAGCTGCTGGAAAGCATGAACTCAAACAGGAGAGCAACAAAATGGACAAAAGCACAGAAGCAGGATAGAGAAGAGCAGCACGTAAGAGAAAAAATGAAGGGAAAGGAATGGCTTATGCGACATCCTGGAACTCTGTAGAAAATGAATTTAAAAGTGGAATTTAAAAAGCGAGAAATAAATAAAAATATTAAAATACCACCTAGTAAGAGTGCTATAAAGAAAATAAAGGAAGTAAATGGTCTGAGACTAAGGTATACATTTGTAAATCATTGCCATAAGGATGGTATAGAATAATGGTCTCTAACGCCACGGTCCTGCACTGGATTGTCTCAGGACAGACTCTAGAGTGAGTAGAGAGTAGAATGGACATGCACAGGAGACACACCGAAAGGAAGAAAACCAGGAGAAAGTGTGTCACAAAAGCTGAAGAAGAGAATGTTGTAAGGAAGGGGAACTGAACAAAATCCAGACTGGAGGTCACTGAAATCTTGTAAGAAGTTTTGTTGCCACTTGGGAAGAAGCCAGACCAGACTGGGCTGGAGAACAGAAGTGAAAGACGAGAAAACAGAGGCAACAAGTAAAGCAACTCTAAAGAGAACTGACTATAAAAGCAAAGAGGGAGAAAGGATCACAGATGAAGGAACAGGAGTTGAGGCTGAGAAAGGAGGTTTTGAGATGGATACCTTCTCTTGTCTACATGTTAAAAGGACCAGTGCAGCTGAGACCTGCTGGGGTCCTGAGTTAGATGGCACATTGGGAACATGCAGGAAATTGTGAGGGGGGCAAAGAACTGGGGGGAGGATGGCTGCCAGGGACACACCTTGTAGCTTAATAGAATCAAGAAAGTAAGGGTTTAAAACAAGGACGTTAATGAAATTGGAAAGAGTATCTGAGACTGGAGTTGGCAGAACAGAAACAGACCACTTTTACATGTATGGGCGAGAGGAGACTGCGGAGGTGGAGCAGGTGATGACAAAGGCGTGCCTACATGCTCCACGAACGGTGTCGGGAATTTTTTAAATAAGGAGAAGAGCTCAGAAGGAGTTGACTGTGTTCTATTATATATAATAAAGCATATAGCACTGGTGTGAAAAATCAAAGAACACTCATGGCAACAAAGAATATGATGATTTTCTGGAGTTAAAAAAAAACATTTGGGAGATCTGAGTCAGCCTTTGATTCACTTACTAATTTTGCAGAAAGCTAACAGTGTTACACAGCTCAGGAGGTCATACAGCTCCACATGGCTCACTGTCCTCTTGAAAAAGAGGCAAAAGACCACAAACCAAGCTGAGATCAAGGGCTTTTTTAAAAATCAAGTTTCAAGGTCATGAGAAGGTCACTGTGTGTTTAGATTTTAGTCACACAAACTAATCTATAATTCAATCTACAGAAAATCACAATAATTGATTCCAAAAATGATGCCAATTTACCATAAATTGTTTTCATTATTCAAGGATAAAATGGATGGGAGTGTATATATTACATTTCAGAAAGAATTCTATCAAAAAATAAGTTGAGACTAGTTCTAGTCTTCATACACAAAATGACATCTGGCTACCATCTCCTGAACAGCCTCTCTCAAATATACACTAAAATACCTAGAAAGAGAAAGAGGAAAAAATGGGAAAAAAATCTCAATAACAAGAACTGAGATGAACAAACAACAAAAAACCCAATGAAAGAACTTGGGAGGAATCTTGAATAAAGAAAAAGCAAATGGAAGTGGATTGATAAAAAAGATCTATACAGGTCCACCTGAGAGCAAATGTAAACTGGTCTCAGGAAACAGAAGCTCAGAAAAATGAGGTAGGAAGAAACCATCTTCCTCCCTCAGGTCAAAGACTCTGTGTCTAAAAAAATCAAAAATTTTGGTAGCTGGGATTCTTCCATGAAGAGAAGACAACACAGTAATTTCGAATGACATTTTACATACATCCATTCAGAGCCAGGAACTCCCACAAAATATCTGGATTGGGAGGAAAGGACAAATGGTGATGTCCTGTATGCAGAAAACTGTAATTTGCACAGATAAAGTCATACAGATGAACTAACACACCATTGTAAAGCAATTATACCCCAATAAAGATGTTCAAAAATAAATAAAAAATAAAAAATAAAATGTTTACATAAACTAGTCAAAAAAAAAGTCATACAGATGGACACAAAAGAGGAAACCCGAGTTCAAGCTATACTGAGAACTGCAGGATTCACATCCGTTCAGAAAAGCAGATACTCATCATAGAGGTTATGAAAAAGTATCTCATCAGTAAAGCAGAATTTCTATAGGTGATATTTTCCTAGAAATTTGGAACTTCACTGGCAGCTGACAAATAATTTTTTTCTACCCAGCTGCGTATCTTCAAAAGAACATGAAAATTATGCAAGTCAACATGGAGCAGAGACAATTCATACCCAAAATGCACAGCACACTAATGTCAGACGGTATTTACAAAAGTGCACACACAGTAGAACTTCAGTAAGTGTTTGTTAAGTAATACAACATCAAGACCACACAAAATGTAACTTGTTCAAAGTTGAGTAACAATGTAGATAAATACCAATTAGAGTCTGAAAGCTACTGCAGAACCTAGGAATAGAAGCAGGGAAAAGAAAATTCTAGGTACACTGAAGAAAAAACTACCATCCAATGATCTAATAGAAGATCCAGAAGCAAGTATCAGAAACACTGTGAGGTACCTGAATGACAGAAGAGAGTCTCAATGAAATAGGGGGTAAAGCCTTAAGAATTATCTAAGATAAAAAAAATTCAATAATATTAAAAATGAGGAATGATTAAGATAAAGAAGGGATTAAAAAAATAAAACTTTAGAGCAGAATAAAAATTCATAATAGAAATAGAAAAGAGCAGAAATTTAGGTGCAGAAAATAAAATCATAATGTTCTAAACCATCTTGAACATGTACTCAGAGGACCAAAAACACAGATGAAGGAACAGTAAATAAAATTATAAATAGGAAGGAATGATGAAAGATTAAAAAATGGGTGTGGAAAGAAGATGCTAAAAAATACAAAATAACTCAGTAAAGATGTTGAATACAAGAGTTTGGAGTACAACAGACAGATCTGAGCCAGAGATAAAGATGTGACATTTACTGAATACATGGTACTTGAAGCTAGGGAGCTTGATGAGATCGCTTAAGAAGTGGGTGTATATAGAGAAGAGATGGTCAAGGATTGAACCTGGAGAACTCTGAAACATAGAATCCCGGCAGAAAAGGAGGACTCAGTTTAAAAGAGATTGAAAAAGAGCACCCAATGAGTTAGGGAGAAAACCGTAAGATGCTTCTGGTACCATGGAAGCACAGGGAGGAAAGAGTTCCAGGAAGAGGAAAAAGAACTTCAAATGAGAGGATGTCAACCAAGATGATAACACAGGAGGCCTCCTCCCACAGACACACTGACTGCACAGCTACACATGGAGCACTTAACTCTAAAAGAAAACCAGAAACTATCTGAGAAACTCCAACACACGGGCTGCCCCTGACCGTCAGCAGGGCCTGCATTTACGAATCCCACAGGACTGCAGCAAACAAAGAAGCAGTCCTGAATGGGCACAGGGACAGCCCTGGCTATACACCAGGGCTACACCTCATAGGGTAGGAGACGTACTCTTGCCCCCATGCACACACTCCTCCATGCAGTGCCACATAACAGAGAGGAAACTCTCAACTCCCAGCTTCTCCCCAGAGCAAAGGGTTTGGACTCCACAGATACACAAACACACACACATAAAATGGAATATTATTCTCTCTTGAAAAAGAAGGCGGGGAGCTTCCCTGGTGGCGCAGTGGTTGAGAGTCCGCCTGCCGATGCAGGGGACACGGGTTCAAGCCCTGGTCTGGGAGGATCCCACATGCCGCGGAGCAACTGGGCCTGTGAGCCACAACTACTGAGCCTGCGCGTCTGGTGCTTGTGCTCCGCAACAAGAGAGGCCGCGACAGCGAGAGGCGATGAAGAGTGGCCCCCGTTCGCCTAGAGAAAACCCTTGCACAGAAACAAAGACCCAACACAGCCAAAAATAAATAAATAAATAAATAAATAAAAATTTTTTTAAAAAGAAAATAAACTTGCTCTTTTTTTAAAAAAAAAAAAAAAAGGAGGGGGGGGACCTTCAAGGTGGCAGGAGAGTAAGACGTGGAGATCACCTTCCTTCCCACAGATACATCAGAAATACATCTACATGTGGAACAACTCCTACAGAACACCTACTGAATGCTGGCAGAAGACCTCAGACCTCCTAAAAGGCAATAAACTCCCCACGTACCTGGGTAGGGCAAAAGAAAAAAAGAAAAAACAGAGACAAAAGAATAGGGACAGGACCTGCCCCTTGGGGAGAGAGCTGTGAAGGAGGAAAGGTTTCCACACACTAGGTAGCCCCTTCACTGGCGGAGACGGGGGGTGGGTGATGCAGGGGAAGCTTCAGAGCCATGGAGAAGAGCGCAGCCACAGGGGTGCAGAGGGCAAAGTGGAGAGATTCCCGCACAGAGAACTGGTGCCGACCGGCACTCACCAGCCCGACAGGCTTGTCTGCTCACCCGCCGGGGCGGGCGGGGCTGGGATTTGAGGCTCGGGCTTCGGTCGGAGCGCAGGGAGAGGACTGGGGTTGGCGGCGTGAACACAGCCTGCGGGGGGTTAGTGCGCCACGGCTAGCCGGGAGGGAGTCCTGGGAAATGTCTGGAACTGCCTAAAGGACAAGGGACAATTGTTTCGTAGTGTGGGAGGAAAGGGGATTCAGAGCACCGCCTAAATGAGCTCCAGAGATGGCCACGAGCTGTGGCTACCAGGGCGGACCCCAGAGCCGGGCAAGAGATGCTAAGGCTGCTGCTGCCGCCACCAAGAAGCCGGTGCGCAAGCGCACGTCACTGTCGACACCTCCCCTCCCAGAGCCTGTGCAGCCCGCCACTGCCAGGGTCCTGTGACCCAGGGACGACTTCCCTGGGAGAACGCATGGCGCGCCTCAGGCTGGTGCAACGTCACGCCAGCCTCTGCCGCCGCAGGCTCGCCCCACATCCATACTCTCCCTCCCCACGGCCTGACTGAGCCAGAGCCCCTGAATCAGCTGCTCCTTTAACCCCATCCTGTCTGAGCAAAGAACAGACGCCCTCAGGTGACCTACACGCAGAGGCGGCGCCAATACAAAGCTGAACCCCAGGAGCTGTGTGAACAAAGAAGAGAAAGGGAAATCCCTCCCAGCAGCCTCGGGAGCAGCGGATTAAATCTCCACAATCAACCTGATGTGCCTGCATCTGGGGAATACCTGAACAGACAACGAATCATCCCAAATTGAGGCGGTGGACTTTGGGAGCAACGGTAGACTTGGGGTTTGCTTTCTGCATCTAATTTGTTTCTGGTTTTATGTTTATCTTAGTTTAGGAATTAGAGTTTATTATCATTGGTAGATATGTTTATTGATTTGGTTGCTCTCTCCCTTTTTTTTTAAGTATATATATATATTTTTTTTTCCTTTTTCACTTTCTGTGAGTGTATATGTGTATACTTCTTTGTGTGCTTCTCTCTGTACAGCTTTGCTTTTACCGTTTGTCCTAGAGTACATTCTGTCCGTTTTTTTGTTGTTCTTTGTTTTTTGTATACTTTTTAGTGCTTGTTATCATTGGTGGATTTGCTTTTTGGTTTGGTTGCTCTCTTCTTTCTTTTTTATTACTTTTTTAATTTTTAAAAATATTTTATTATTTTTTTATTATAATAACTTTATTTTTTCTTTCTTTCTTTCTTTTTCTCCCTTTTCTTCTGAACCGAGCGGCTGACAGGGTCTTGGTGCTCTGGACAGGTGTCAGGCCTGAGCATCTGAGGTGGGAGAGCTGAGTTCAGGACATTGGTCCACCAGAGACGTCCCAGCGCGATGTAATATCAAACAGCGAAAGCTCTCCCAGAGATCTCCATCTCAACGCTAAGACCCAGCTCCACTCAACGACCAGCAAGCTACAGGGCTGGACGCCCCATGCCAAACAACTAGCAAGATAGGAACACAACCCCACCCATCAGCAGAGAGGCTGCCTAAAATCATAATAAGGTCACAGACAACCCAAAACACACCACCAGACGTGGTCCTGCCCACCAGAAAGACAAGATCCAGCCTCATCCACCAGAACACAGGCACTAGTCCCCTCCACCAGGAAGCCTACACAACCCACTGCACCAACCTAAGCCACTGGGGGCAGACACCAAAAACAATGGGAACTACGAACCTGCAGCCTGCAAAAAGGAGACCCCAAACACAGTAAGTTACGCAAAATGAGAAAACAGAGAAACACACAACAGATGAAGAAGGTAAAAACCCAGCAGACCAAACAAATGAAGAGGAAATAGGCAGTCTACCTGAAAAAGAATTCAGAGTAATGATAGTAAAGATGATCCCAAATCTTGGAAACAGAATGGAGAAAATACAAGAAACGATTAACAAGGACCTAAGAGAAGTAATGAGCAAAGAAACAATGATGAACAACACAATAAATGAAATTAAAAATTCTCTAGAAGGAATCAATAGCAAAATAACTGAGGCAGAAGAATGGATAAGTGACCTGGAAGATAAAATAGTGGAAGTAACTACCACAGAGTAGAATAAAGAAAAAAAGAATGAAAAGAAATGAGGACAGTCTCAGAGACCTCTGAAACATTAAACACACCAACATTTGAATTATACAGGTCCCAGAAGAAGAGAAAAAAAAGGGGGACTGAGAAAATATCTGAAGAGATTATAGTTGAAAACTTCCTTAATATGGGAAAGGAAATAGTCACTCAAGTCCAGGAAGCACAGAGAGTCCCATACAGGATAAATCCAAGGAGAAACATGCGAAGACATGTATTAATCAAACAATCAAAAATTAAGTACAAAGAAAAAATATTAAAAGCAGCAAGGAAACAGCAACAAATAACATACAAGGGAATCCCCATAAGGTTAACAGCTGACCTTTCAGCAGAAACTCTGCAAGCCAGAACAGAGTGGCAGGACTTATTTAAAGTGATGAAAGGGAAAAACCTACAACCAAGATTACTCTACCCAGCAAGGATCTCATTCAGATTCAACACAGAAATTAAAACCTTTACAGACAAGCAAAAGCTAAGAGAATTCAGCACCACCAAACCAGCTTTACAACAAATGCTAAAGGAACTTCTCTAAACAGTAAACACAAAAGAAGGAAAAGACCTACAATAACAAACCCAAAACAATTAAGAAAATGGTAATAGGAACATACATATCAATAACTACCTTAAATCCAAATGGATTAAATGCTCCAACCAAAAGACACAGACTGGCTGAATGGATACAAAAAAAAGACCTGTATATATGCTGTCTACAAGAGAACCACTTCAGACCTAGGGACCCATACAGAATGAAAGTGAGGGGATGGAAAAAGATATTTCATGCAAATGTAAATCAAAAGAAAGCTGGAGTAGCAATTCTCATATCAGACAAAACAGACTTTAAAATAAAGACTATTACAGGAGACAAAGAAGGACACTACGTAATGATCAAGGGATCAATCCAAGAAGAAGATATAACAATTGTAAATATTTATACACCCAACATAGGAGCACTTCAATAAACAAGGCAAATGCTAACAGCCATAAAAGGGGAAATTGACAGTAAAACAATAATAGTAGGGGACTTTAACACACCACTTTCACCAATGGACAGATCATCCAAAATGAAAATAAATAAGGAAACACAAGCTTTAAATACTTTAAACAAGATGGACTTAACTGATATTAACAGGACATTCCATCCAAAAACAACAGAATACACTTTCTTCTAAAGTGCTTACGGAACATTCTCCAGGATAGATCATATCTTGGGTCACAAATCAAGCCTTGGTAAATTTAAGAAAACTGAACTCGTATAAAGTTTCTTTTCCAACCACAACGCTATGAGACTAGATATCAATTACAGGAAAAAATCTGTAAAAAGTACAAACACATGAAGGCTAAACGAACAATACACTACTAAATAACCAAGAGATCACTGAAGAAATCAAAGAGGAAATCAAAAAATACCTAGAAACAAGTGACAATGAAAACACGATGACCCAAAACCTATGGGATGCAGCAAAAGCAGTTCTAAGAGGGAAGTTTATAGCAATACATTCCTACCTCAAGAAACAAGAAAACTCTCAAATAAACAACCGAACCTTACACCTAAAGAAATTAGAGAAAGAAGAACAAAAAAACCCCAAAGTTAGCAGAAGCAAAGAAACCATAAAGATCAGACCAGAAATAAATGAAAAAGAAATGAAGGAAACGGTAACAGAGATCAATAAAACTAAAAGCTGGTTCTTTGAGAAGATAAACAAAATTGATAAAGCATTAGCCAGACTCATCAAGAAAAAAAAAGGGAAAAGATTCAAATCAACAGAATTAGAAATGAAAAGGGAGAAGTAGGGCTTCCCTGGTGGCGCAGTGGTTGAGAGTCTGCCTGCCGATGCAGGGGACACAGGTTCATGCCCCGGTCCGGGAAGATCCCACATGCCATGGAGCATCTGGGCCCATAAGCCATGGCCGCTGACCTGTGCGTCCGAAGCCTGTGCTCCACAACGGGAGAGGCCACAACAGTGAGAGGCCGTGTACCGCAAAAAAAAAAAAAAAAAAAAGAAAGAAAAGGGAGAAGTAACAGCTGACACTGCAGAAATACAAAGGATCATGACAGATTACTACAAGCAACTCTATGCCAATAAAATGGACAACCTGGAAGATGTGGACAAATTCTTACAAAAGCACAACCTGCCAACACTGAACCAGGAAGAAACAGAAAATATAAACAGACCAATCACAAGCACTGAAAATGAAACTGTGATTAAAAATCTTCCAAGACACAAAAGCCCAGTCCAGATGGCTTCACAGGCGAATTAGATCAAACATTTAGAGAAGAGTTAACACCTATCCTTCATAAACTCTTCCAAAATATAGCAGAGGGGGGAAAACTCCCAAACACAATCTACGAGGCCACCATCACCTTGATACCAAAACCAGACAAAGATGTTGCAAAAAAAGAAAACTACAGACCAATATCACTGATGAATACAGATGCAAAAGTCCTCAACAAAATACTACCAGACAGAATCCAACAACACATTAAAGGGATCATACATCATGATCAAGTGGGATTTATCCCAGGAATGCAAGGATTCTTCAATATATGCAAATCAATCAATGTGATACATCATATTAACAAACTGAAGGAGAAAAACCATATGATCATCTCAATAGATGCAGAAAAAGCTTTCGACAAAATTCAACACCAATTTTTGATAAAAACCTTCCAGAAAGTAGGTATAGAGGGAACTTACCTCAACATAATAAAGGCCATATATGACAAACCCACAGCCAGCATCATTCTCACTGGTGAAAACATGAAACCATTTCCACTAAGATCAGGAAGAAGACAAGGTTGCCCACTCTCACCAATATTATTCAACATAGCTTTTGAATTTTTAGCCACAGCAGTCAGAGACGAAAAAGAAATAAAAGGAATACAAATTGGAAAAGAAGAAGTAAAAGTGTCACTGTTTGCAGATGACATATTATACATCGAGAATCCTAAAGATGCTACCAGAAAACTACTAAAGCCAATCAATGATAGTTGGAAAGTAGCAGGATACAAAATTGATGCACAGAAATCTCTTGCATTCCTATACACTAATGATGAAAAATCTGAAAGAGAAATTAAGGAAACATTCCCATTTACCACTGGAACAAAAAGAATAAAATACCTAGGAATAAACCTACCTAAGGAGACAAAAGGCCTGTATGCAGAAAACTATAAGACACTGATGAAAGAAATCAAAGATGATACAAACAGATGGAGAGATGGAGAGACATACCATGTTCTTGGATTGGAAGAATCAACACTGTGAAAATGACTATACTACCCAAAGCAATCTACAGATTCAGTGCAATCCCTATCAAACTACCAATGGCATTTTTCACAGAACTAGAACAAAAAATTTCACAATTTGTATGGAAACACAAAAACCCCCAAAGCAATCTTCAAAAAGAAAAACGAAGCTGGAGGAATCAGCTCCCTGACTTCAGACTATATTACAAAGCTACACAAAAACAAAAATATAGATCAATGGAGCAGGATAGAAAGCCCAGAGATAAACCCACACACATATGGTCACCTTATCTTTGATAAAGGAGGCAAGAATATACAATGGAGAAAAGACAGGCTCTTCAATAAGTGGCACTGGGAAAACTGGACAGCTACATGTAAAAGAATGAAATTAGGGCACTCCCTAACACCATATGCAAAAATAAACTCAAAATGGATTAAAGACCTAAATGTAAGGCCAGACACTATAAAACTCTTAGAGGAAAACATAGGCAGAACACTCTTTGACATAAATCACAGCAAGATCCTTTTTGACTCACCTCTTAGAGAAATGGAAATAAAAACAATAATAAGTGGGACGTAATAAAACTTCAAAGCTTTTGCACAACAAAGGAAACCATAAACAAGATGAAAGACAACCCTCCAAATTGGAGAAAATATTTGCAAACAAAGCAACTGACAAAATATTAAACTCCAAAATATATAAGCAGCTCATGCAACTCAATATCAAAAAAACAAACAACCTAATCCAAAAATGGGCAGAAGACCTAAATAGACATTTCTCCAAAGAAGATATACAGATTGCCAACAAACACATGGAAGGATGCTCAACATCACTAATCATTAGAGAAATGCAAATCAAAACTACAATGAGGGGCTTCCCTGGTGGTGCAGTGCTTGGGAGTCCGCCTGCCGATGCAGGGGACGCGGGTTTGTGCCCCGGTCTGGGAGGATCCCACATGCCGCGGAGCGGCTGGGCCCATGGGCCATGGCCGCTGAGCCTGCTCGTCCGGAGCCTGTGCTCCGTGGCGGGGGAGGCCACAGCAGTGAGAGGCCCGCGTACCGCAAAAAATATATATATATATATTTTAAAAAAAAGAACTACAATGAGGTTTCACCTCACACCAGTCAGGATCGCCATCATCAAAAAATCTACAAACAATAAATGCTGGAGAGGGCGTGGAGAAAAGGGAACCCTCTTGCACTGCTGGTGGGAATTTAAATTGATACAGCCACTGTGGAGAAGAGTACGGAGGCTCCTTAGAAAACTAAAAATAGAACTACCATATGACCCAGCAATCCCACTACTGGGTATACACCCTGAGAAAACCATAATTCAAAAAGAGTCATGTACCACAATGTTCATTGCAGCACTATTTACAATGGCCAGGACAAGGAAACAACCTAAGTGTCAATCAACAGACGAATGGATAAAGAAGATGTGGCACATATATACAATGGAATATTACTCAGCCATAAAAAGAAACGAAATTGAGTTGTTTGCAGGTATGTGGATGGACCTGGTGACTGTCATACAGAGGGAAGTAAGTCAGAAAGATAAAAACAAATACCGTATGCTAACACATATATATGGAATCTAAAATTTTTAAAAATGGTTCTGAAGAACCTAGGGGCAGGACAGGAATAAAGATGCAGACATAGAAAATGGACTTGAAGACATGGGGAGGGGGAAGGGTAAGCTGGGACAAAGGGAGAGAATGGCATGGACATATATACACTACCAAATGTAAAATCGATAGCTAGTGGCAAGCAGCCGCATAGAACAGGGAGATCAGCTCGGTGCTTTGTGACCACCTAGAGGGGTGGGATAGGGAGGGTGGGAGGGAGACGCAAGAGGGAGGAGATATGGGGATATATATACATACATATAGCTGATTCACTTTGTTATACAACAGAAACTAACACACCACTGTAAAGCAATTATACTCCAATTAAGATGTTAAAAAATAATAATAAAAAAGTAAAAAGAAGGAAATCTTGTCATTTGCTACAGCACTGATGAACCTACAAGACATTATATGCAAAGTGAAATAATCCGAGCAGAGAAAGAAATATTTCATGGCATCACTTATATGTGAAATCTTAAAAAAAAAAAAAGTGGCCCTACTGTAGAGCACAGGGAACAATATGCAATATGCTGTGATACACCATCATGAAAAAGAATATAAAAAAGAATGTACACATGAACATAACTGAGTCACTTTGCTGTACAGTAGATATTAACACAACACTGTAAATCAACTACAATTCAATTTTTTAAAAAACTGAACACACAGAAACAGAGAGTAGAAAAATGGTTGCCAGGAGTTGGGAGGTGGGGGAAATAGGTAGAGATTGGTTTTTAAAAGAGCACAAACTTTCACTTAAAGATAAATAAGGTCTGAGGATACAATGATAACTAGAGTTGATAACACTATCATATAATTAAAATTTGCTAGGAAAGTAGAACTTAAACTTTTTAAAGATTTTTTTTAAGTTATATGATCATCTTAATAAAAACAAAAACTTTTTGATACACTGTAACATCCATTCATAATTTTTTAAAATATAAAGAATTCTGGGAGGGAGGGAGACGCAAGAGGGAAGCGATATGGGAACATATGTATATGTATAACTGATTCACTCTGTTATAAAGCAGAAACTAACACACCATTGTAAAGCAATTATACCCCAATAAAGATGTTAAAAAATATATATATATATATATATATATATATATATATATATATATAAAGAATCCTTAGGAATGAAAGGGAATTTCCTTAATCTGATACAAGGTGCCTATCAAAAGCCTTCAACCAAAAATTACACATTTAAGTTAAAGTATTCCCTATACATAATGATGCCCACACTCACCACAATAGTCAACATTTTACTGGAAATTCTAACCAGTTCAGAAAGGTTAAGGATGATGACAGAGAAAACATAAAAATTGAGAAAGAAAGGTCATTTACTAATTATTTAACTGTCATTATCTGCACAACAAATCCAAGGTACTTGCAAACCCTGAAAATAAATTCAGCAAAGTTGCTAGATGAAGGACTTCAGTATTAATAAAAATGTATTTTTGTTCAGCTAGATCCATTACTTAGATAAAAAGATAAAATACAAAATGGTAGCATGAACTATAAGGTACTAAAGAATCAATCTAACAAAAATATGTAAAACATATATGGAGAAAATTGTAAACATTTATGAAAAGACATTAAAATAGATAAATTAATGGAGAAAAATACTATTTATGGAAGACAGAAACCAATACAGTAAAAATTTTAATTCTACTTATATTAATCTATAAAAATAATGAAAATATAATAAAAATCCCAACAAAATTTTAGTAAAACCTGATTCTAAAATTGAAATAGAAGACCAAATGGCTAAGAATAGTCTGTTTGGAGACAAAGAGGGAATGGGGGAGGAAAAAAGAATCTGGAAGAGGATATTCTCATTCTCTGAGAGCTCAAGATTTAATCTGTATTAAAAGTAATCAAAATGGCATAACAGATTCCACATATAAGTGAAATCATACAATAGTTGTCCTTCTCTGTATGACTTATTCCACTTAGCATAATGCCCTCCAAGTCCATCCATGCTGTCAACAATGGCAAGATTTCATTCTTCTTTATGGCTGAGTAATATTCCACTGTGTGTAGGTACCACACCTTCATCCATTCATCTGTCAGTGGACACTTAGGTTGCTTCCACATCTTGGCTATTGTAAATAGTGCTGCAATGAACACTGAGGTGCACATATCTTTTCAAATTAGTGTTTTCACTTTCTTCCAATAAACACCCAGAAGTGGAATTGCTGCATCATATCATAGTTCCCTTTTTAATTTTTGAGGAACTTCCATGCTGTTTTCCATAGCGGATGCACCAATTTACATTCCCACCAACACTGCAGGAGGGCTCCCTTTTCTCCACATCCTCACCAACACTTGCTATTTCTTGTCTTTTTGATAATAGGCATCACAGCAGGTGTAGGGTGATATTTCATTGTGGTCTTCTAAAAAAAAAACAAACAACCCAACCAACAAACATAACAAAACAGAGACTTCATAGATACAGAGAACAAACTAGTAGTTGCCAGAGGAGAGGGGAGTAAGGGGATGGGTGAAACAGGTGAAGGAGATTAAGAGGGACAAACTTCCAGTTATAAAATAAGTAAGGCATGGGAATGGAATGTACAGCTTAGGGAGCACCGTCAATAATATTGCAATAACTTTGTATGGTGACAGGTGGCACTAGACTTAATATGGTGATCATTTTGTAATGTATAAAAATATCAAATCATTATGTGGTACACCTGAAACTAATAACTATGTAAGTGAATTATACTTCAATAAAAAATAATAAACTAAAATAGCAAAAGAGTAGACAGCTCTACTGAAGGGGATCATAAGCTATTTTCATTTTCTTATTTGCGCTCTTCTGTAATTTTACAATGCTCTACAGCAAGCATGTACTAGTTTTGTGATGCAAATAAAAGGAAAGAATAGATACTTTGAAAAGTTTTCTCATTGCACAATGTCAGCATCCTCACCCTCCAAGGGCCTTAGATAGGTTCATTTTAACATAAGCCCTCTATTAGGATGGTAGAAAAAGTTGTTTCTCTTTTGGATTAGTCCAGAACTTAAGCGGCAGTGACATATAATAAACTTTTTAAATAACTCAACTATAAAACAATTTATCAATTTCTGGTTCCATTTAATCCTGTTTTGATATAATTAATCTAATTCTAGCTACATAAAATCTAAAATGATTTCACATAGGTCAAATATCTTCCTGCTACCCCAACCCTACACAGTACCAAGGTTTTTAGTGGTAGCATTAAAGGCAGATATGAAAATCTGATATATTTTAATTGAATAATGTGTTATAAATTGCATCTGTTCTTAATTTTAGTCACAATAGTAATAGAAAAAATACTGAAAATATACAAAGTTAATCAATTAGTCTTTAAATTTATATATTCTTGGCTAAAACCAACACCACGTCTTCTTTAATAAGTACCATAAGCTACAGGCTATTTTTATATTGTAGTGGAACCCATTTTTACTAACTCTTCCAAGAAAACTTTATAAAGTAAAAATGTGTTTTTTGCACAGAATAAAATTTCTTTTCAAGGTGACCCTGTAAAGATGTTTTCATCCACTTCTTAGGCACAGAAATCTTTAGACTGAGTATTCAAGTTTGCAGGCTTCCTTTAGCTTCTTTCTAGGTGGCCCCTTGATTCCATTTTTTTCTGTTTTAAAGAATATATAACTATTAATTCCCTGAGATATTTTTCACCAACCTTACAAACAAAATGACCAAGCTACAGTTCCTCAATTTGGCAGTATATAAAATGAAATCTGGAATTATACTATTTAGCTGCATTTTAAAATCCCTACACAAGACTGATTTAGCCTAGCTCTCCCCTTCTACCAAAATTCAAAATTCAAGCCCCTGGGCAAACTGCAAGGTTATCTGCTTTTAATGCATCTTCATCCAAGTTTCTGCAGTAAGCAATGTTCCACTGAAAAACAAACCTAATCAGCATGTAGTCCACTCCCTCTTTGAATAATCACAAGATTGTTTAGTATTCCATTTAAATCTTCTTTTAAGATTAGTTTCTAGCAAATAAAAGTACAAAACACACTGTCATTATAACTTTGCAGTTTCACTATCTTTACTCTAAGGCATTCTTATCTGAAGATTAATCCCTGTTCCTACTAATATTATAAATGTTGATTTATAACAACAAACAAGCAACCAAAGATAAATGGAGATTTAAAAGAACCTTATACGAAAGCTTTTCCATCTGTGTTTAAAAATAAAACTTCTTTAAAAATATAACTGTAGGGGTAAATAATGTATTTTCCACTGTAATGGGAGGTTATAAATACTGTGTATATTGAGCAAGAAAAAACTGTGTTTTTTAAAAGCTATATCTCAGTTTGTTGGAAAAATAACACCCCAAAAGTATTTCATAAATTTCCTTATTTTAGACAAAACTGTAGATAAAGCCAGGCAAAAGAAGAGGTGCTGCGAATTTTTTTATAAATAAATAATTTTATAGAATGACTTTCAATAAACCAGATGGTGAACATTTGCTGAATATCACTATTATTGAAAGTTGGCTTCAAAACAGGTCAAATAAAAACATAATTCCAGAACATCATGAATCACTTTAGAAAACATCAGGCATTTTTTCTAACAATCCATGTGCAAGTAAAATTGTACTTGTAAATGCAATGGTATATGAAAATAAAATTAAACATTTTCTAAAAAAGCCGGCTACCAATAACAGAAATCTTTATGGGAGGGACGAATATTTGTAAAACTCAAGAATATGGTAAAAATAAGCCCTTAAGAAATATTCACATTGGCTCCTGGCTCATAATGCTTGCTCAGTTAGCCTATAATCACCCATTCACCAACTAGCAGGTCCATGAATCAGACCACTTGTGTCTTAGATCCTCCTAAACAAATGAAGTGGATGTAATGACTGTGTCCTCAGAATTAGAGGTTCAAAACTACACCAAGGTACAATAACAGTGAGGAAAGGCCTGCAATAACTTACCTTTGGTCCCAAACCAACCCTAACCCCCACTAAGTTCAGCTGGCTCTGTGATAACGCCAGGGCACAGGCTACAGGCGCATCCTCCCCAGACTGGTGCTGCACTTGGCGCAGCATAAAAACTGGGTGGACGTATGTATACCTAATAATAAGAATGTTCACAGCAGCACTGCTTAATGACAAGAGTCGAGACACAGAAACAACCCAAGTGCCCACCAACAGATGGATGGATAAAGAAGATGTGGCCATGGAATATTACTCAGCCATAAAAAATAATGAAACTCTGCCATTTACAGCAACATGGATGGACCTAGAGAATATTATGCTTAGTGAAATCAGTCACAGAAAAACAAATGCTGTATGATATCACTTATATGTGGACTCTAAAAAAACACAAATATATATATATATATATATATATATATATATATATATATATATGCAAAACAGAAATAGACTCACAGGCATAGAAAACAAACTGGTGGTTACCAAAGGGAAGAAGTAGTGGGGAGGGACAAATTACGGGTATGGGATTAACAGACACAAACTATTATGTATAAAATATAGAAGCAGGGCTGCCCTGGTGGCACAGTGGTTGAGAGTCCCCCTGCCGATGCAGGGGACACGGGTTCGTGCCCCGGTCCGGGAGGATCCTGCGTGCAGCAGAGCGGCTGGGCCCGTGGGCCATGGCCGCTGAGCCTGCGCGTCCGGAGCCTGTGCTCCGCAACGGGAGAGGCCACAGCGGTGAGAGGCCTGCGTACCGCAAAAAAAATAATAACATAAAAAAATATAGAAGCAACAAGGCTATACTGTATAGCACAGAAAATTATACCCTTTATCTTACAATAACTTATGATGGAGTACAATCTGCAAAAATACTGAATCATTGTGCTGTACAACTGAAACTAATATAATACTGTAGATCATCTATACTTCGATTAAAAAAATAGAAGCTAAAAAAAATGAGAATGAATGAACTACAATGATGTTAACAATGCAACTCTCGAACCTGAAAGAAGCCCACTTCTCTGTCACCCCATCCAAAGCACTGAACCGAGAACTGCATGATGAGGGGCAGGATGAGGCTAGGAGGATGGCAAACAGGACCCCTGGAGAGCACTGAAGGACGCAGATCCTACCAGCTACGTCCTGGGCCCCATCAAGAAGCTTGCCATGGGCCACTAGGCACACCCGACGCAACAGGCCCCCAACAGACAAAGGCCCACACCCAGCATTGGGTGCACCTCAGCCACACACCCCCCAGCCCGAGTCCATCTCCCCGTGTGTGCTCCCAACGGGGCAGCCAGAGCAGGCCTCAGCAGGTGGCTAGTGAGAACACGTACAAAGCCAGCCCGAGGCTAAGAGTCGGGGACAGAGCACAAACTTGGACTTCAGCACCACTGCTGTAAGACAAAAGAGAAACTGTCAGCACTTGGCCTGATACACTGCAGGATCGAAAAAAGGCAAACAAACCTAAGAATTCTGCCACAAGAGGGAGGAAGAAGCAGGGAGCGGGTGCCCCAGAAGGGCTGAGAAAGCCTCAGAATAACCAGCAGAGCTGAAAAGAGGTCTTTTTCTTTTCAAAGTCACCCTCGTACGTGACTGCTGCTTCAAATGTGAGGACAGCAACGCAAAACTTCAAAGAACGTGAAAAATCAAGGGAACGTGACACCACCAAAGGATTATAATCTTCTAGTAACTGACCCCAAGGACATGGAGATCTGTGATTTACCCAATAAAGAATATAGAATAGCTATCTGAAGGAAATTCAATGAGATACAAGAAAGACAGAGAGGGGCTTCCCTGGTGGCACAGTGGTTGGGAGTCCGCCTGCCGATGCAGGGGACGTGGGTTCATGCCCCGGTCCGGGAAGATCCCACATGCCGCGGAGCGGCTGGGCCCGTGAGCCATGGCCGCTGAGCCTGTGCGTCCGGAGCCTGTGCTCCGCAACGGGAGAGGCCACAACAGTGAGAGGCCCGCGTACCGCAAAAAAAAAAAAAAAAAAGAAAGACAGAGAAAGACAATTCAATGAAATCAGGAAAACAATACACAAGCAAAACAAGTCTAGCAAATAGAAATCATTTAAAAAAAAGATTCTGGGAGAGGGGGAAGATGGCAGAAGAGTAAGACGCGGAGATCACCTTCCTCCCCACAGATACATCCGAAACACATCTACACGTGGAACAACTCCTACAGAACACCTACTGAACGCTGGCAGAAGACCTCAGGCCTCCCAAAAGGCAAGAAACTCCCCACGTACCTGGGTAGGGCAAAAGAAAAAAGAATAAACGGAGACAAAAGGATAGGGAAGGGACCTGCACCAGTGGGAGGGAGCCGTGAAGGAGGAAAGGTGTCCACACACTAGAAGCCCCTTCGTGGGCAGAGACTGCGGGTGGCTGAGCAAGGGAGCTTCGGGGCCGCAGAGGACAGCGCAGCAATAAGGGGGCGGAGGCCAAAGCAGAGAGATTCCCGCACAGAGGATTGGTGCCGACCGGCACTCACCAGCCCGAGAGGCTTGTCTGCTCCCCCGCCGGGGCGGGTGGGGCTGGGAGCTGAGGCTCGGGCTTTGGTCGGAGCGCAGGGAGAGGACTGAGGTTGGCGGCGTGAACACAGCCTGCAGGGGGTTAGTGCGCCACGGCTGGCCGGGAGGGAGTCCGGGGAAAAGTCTGGAGCTGCCGAAGAGGCAAGAGACCTTTTCTTCCCTCTTTGTTTCCTGGTGAGCAAGGAGAGGGGATTAAGAGCGCTGCTTAAAGGAGCTCCAGAGACGGGCGCGAGCCGCGGCTAACAGCGCGGACCCCAGAGCCGGGCATGAGACGCTAAGGCTGCTTCTGCCGCCACCAAGAAGCCTGTGTGCCAGCACAGGTCACTATCCACACCCCTCTTCCCCAGAGCCTGTGCAGCCCGCCACCGCCAGGGTCCCGGGATCCAGGGACGACTTCCCCGGGAGAACGCATGGCGCGCCTCAGGCTGGTGCAACGTCACGCCGGCCTCTGCTGCCGCAGGCTCGCCCCACACTCCGTGCCCCTCCCTCCCCCCGGCCTGAGTGAACCAGAGCCCCCGAATCAGCGGCTCATTTAACCCCGTCCTGTCTGAGCGAAGAACAGACGCCCTCCAGCAACCAACACGCACAGGCGGGGCCAAATCCAAAGCTGAGCCCCGGGAGCTGTGCGAACAAAGAAGAGAACGGGAAATCCCTCCCAGCAGCCTCAGCAGCAGCGGATTAAATCACAATAAACTTGATGTACCTGCATCTGTGGAATACATGAATAGACAACGAATCATCCCAAATTGAGGGGGTGGGCTTCGAGAGCAAGATTTATTACTTTTTCCTTTCCCTCTTTTTGTGACTGTGTGTGTGTAGCTAGCTTCTGTGTGAGATTTTGTCTGTATGGCTTTGCTTTCAACATTTGTCCTAGGGTTCTATCTGACCGTTTTTGTTTTTTACTTAAAAAAAATTTTTTTTCTTAATAATTATTTTTTATTTTAATAACTTTATTTTACCTTACTTTATTTTATTTTATCCTCTTTCTTTCTACTTTTCCTCCCTTTTATTCTGAGCCGTGTGGATGAAACGCTCTTGGTGCTGCAGCCAGGAGTCAGTGCTGTGCCTCTGAGGTGGGAGAGCCAACTTCAGGACACTGGTCCACAAGAGAACTCCCAGCTCCACATAATATCAAACAGTGAAAATCTCCCAGAGATCTCCATCTCAACACCAGCACCCAGCTTCACTCAACGACCAGCAAGCTACAGGGCTGGACACCCTATGCCAAACAACTAGCAAGACAGGAACACAACCCCACCCATTAGCGGAAAGGCTGCCTAAAATCATAATAAGGCCACAGACACCCCAAAACACACCACCAGATGTGGACCTGCCCACCAGAAAGACAAGATCCAGCCTCATCCACCACAACACAGGCACTAGTCCCCTCCACCAGGAAGCCTACACAACCCACTGAAACAACTTTAGCCACTGGGGACAGACACCAAAAACAACGGGAACTACGAACCTGCAGCCTGCATAAAGGAGACCCCAGACACAGTAAGATAAGCAAAATTGAAGACAGAAAAACACATAGCAGATGAAGGATAAAAAGATAAAAACCCACCAGACCTAACAAATGAAGAAGAAATAGGCAGTCTACCTGAAAAAGACTTCAGAATAATGATAGTAAAGATGATCCAAAATGTTGGAAATAGAATAGAGAAAATGCAAGAAACATTTAACAAGGACCTATAAGAACTAAAGAGGAAACAAGCAATGATGAACAGGCAATGATGAACAACACAATAAATGAAATTTAAAATACTCTAGATGGCATCAATAGCAGAATAACTGAGGCAGAAGAACAGATAAGTGACCTGGAAGATAAAATAGTGCAAATAACGACTGCAGAGCAGAATAAAGAAAAAAGAATGAAAAGAACTGAGGACAGTCTCAGAGACCTCTGGGACAACATTAAACGCAACAACATTCGAATTATAGGGGTTCCAGAAGAAGAAAAGAAAAACAAAGGGACGAAAAAAAATTTGCACAGATTATAGTTGAAGACTTCCCTAATGTGGGAAAGGAAATAGTTAATCAAGTCCAGGAAGCACAGAGAGTCCCATACAGGATAAATCCAAGGAGAAACACCCCAAGACACATATTAATCAAACTGTCAAAAATTAAATACAAAGAAAACATATTAAAAGCAGCAACGGAAAAACAACAAATAACACACAAGAGAATCCCCATAAGGTTAACAGCTGATCTTTCAGCAGAAACTCTGCAAGCCAGGACATATTTAAAGTGATGAAAGGGAAAAACCTACAACCAAGATTACTCTACCCAGCAAGGATCTCATTCAAATTTGATGGAGAAATTAAAACCTTTACAGACAAGCAAAAGCTGAGAGAGTTCAGCACCACCAAACCAGCTTTAAAACAAATGCTAAAGGAACTTCTCTAGGCAAGAAACACAAGAGAAGGAAAAGACCTACAACAACAAACCCAAAACAATTAAGCAAATGGGAATAGGAACATACATATCGATAATTACCTTAAATGTAAATGGACTAAATGCTCCCACCAAAAGACAGAGACTGGCTGAATGGATACAAAAACAAGACCTGTATATATGCTGTTTACAACAGACCTACTTCAGACCTAGAGACACATACAGACTGAAAATAAGGGGATGGAAAAAGATATTTCATGCAAATGTAAATCAAAAGAAAGCTGGAGTAGCAATTCTCATATTAGACAAAATAGACTTTAAAATAAAGACTATTAGAAGAGACAAAGAAGGACACTACATAATGATCAAGGGATCGATCCAAGAAGAAGATATAACAATTGTAAATATTTATGTACCCACCATAGAAGCACCTCAATACATAAGGCAAATACTAACAGCCATAAAAGGGGAAATCGACAGTAACACATTCATAGTAGGGGACTTAAAAACCCCACTTTCACCAATGGACAGATCATCCAAAATGAAAATAAATAAGGAAACACAAGCCTTAAATGATGCATAAACAAGATGGACTTAATTGATAGTTATAGGACATTCCATCCAAAAACAACAGAATACACATTTTACTCAAGTGCTCATGGAACATTCTCCAGGATAGATCATATCCTGGGTCACAAATCAAGTCTTGGTAAATTTAAGAATATTGAAATGTATCAAGTATCTTTTCCAACCACAACGCTATAAGACTAGATATCAATTATAGGAAAAGATCTGTAAAAAATACAAACACATGTAGGCTAAACAATACACTACTTAATAACGAAGTGATCACTGAAGAAATCAAAGAGGAAATCAAAACATACCAAAAAACAAATGAAAATGGAGATGCAGCAAAAGCAGTTCTAAGAGGGAAGTTTATAGCAATACAATCCTACCTTAAGAAACAGCAAACATCTAGAATAAACAACCTAACCTTGCATCTAAAGCAATTAGAAAGAGAAGAACAAAAAAACCCCAAAGTTAGCAGAAGGAAAGAAATCATAAAGATCAGATCAGAAATAAATGAAAAAGAAATGAAATAAACAATAGCAAAGATCAATAAAACTAAAGGCTGGTTCTTTGAGAAGATAAACAAAATTGATAAACCATTAGCCAGACTCATCAAGAAAAAAAGGGAGAAGATTCAAGTCAACAGAATTAGAAATGAAAAAGGAGAAGTAACAACTGACACTGTAGAAATACAAAAGATCATGAGAGATTACTACAAGCAACTCTATGCCAATAAAATAGACAACCTGTAAGAAATGGACAAATTCTTAGAAATGCACAACCTGCCAACACTGAATCAGGAAGAAACAGAAAATATGAACAGATCGATCACAAGCACTGAAATTGAAACTGTGATTAAAAATCTTCCAACAAACAAAAGCTCAGGACCAGATAGCTTCACAGGCGAATTCTATCAAACATTTAGAGAAGAGCTAACAGCTATCCTTCCCAACTTCTTCCAAAATATAGCAGAGGGAGGAACACTCCCAAACTCATTCTACGAGGCCACCATCACCCTGATACCAAAACCAGACAAGGATGTCACAAAGAAAGAAAACTACAGGCCAATATCACTGATAAACATAGATGCAAAAATCCTAAACAAAATACTAGCAAACAGAATCCAAAAGCACATTAAAAGGATCATACACCATGATCAAGTGGGGTATATTCCAGGAATGCAAGGATTCTTCAATATACGCAAATCAATCAACGTGATACACCATATTAACAAACTGAAGGAGAAAAACCATATGATCATCTCAATAGATGCAGAGAAAGCTTTCGACAAAATTCAACACCCATTTATGATAAAAACCCTGCATAAAGTAGGCATAGAGGGAACTTTCCTCAACATAATAAAGGCCATATATGGCATACCCACATCCAACATCATCCTCAATGGTGAAAAACTGAAAGCATTTCCACTAAGATCAGGAACAAGACAAGGTTGTCCACTCTCACCACTCTTATTCAACATAGTTTTGGAAGTTTTAGCCACAGCAATCAGAGAAGAAAAAGAAATATAAGGAATCCAAATCGGAAAAGAAGAAGTAAAGCTGTCACTGTTTGCAGATGACATGATACTATACATAGAGAATCCTAAAGATGCCACCAGAAAACTACTAGAGCTAATCAATGAATTTGGTAAAGTAGCAGGATACAAAATTAATGCACAGAAATCTCTTGTTGCATTCCTATACACTAATGATGAAAAATCTGAAAGTGAAATCAAGAAAACACTCCCATTTACCATTGCAACAAAAAGAATAAAACACCTAGAAATAAACCTACCTAAGGAGACAAAAAACCTGTATGCAGAAAATTAGACACTGATGAAAGAAATTAAAGATGATAGAAGTAGATGGAGAGATATACCATGTTCTTGGATTGGAAGAATCAACATTGTGAAAATGACTCTACTCCCCAAAGCAATCTACAGATTCAATGCAATCCCTATCAAACTACCAATGGCATTTTTCACAGAACTAGAACAAAAAATTTCACAATTTGTATGGAAACACAGAAGGCCCTGAATAGCCAAAGCAATCTTGAGAACAAAAAATGGAGCTGGAGGAATCAGGCTCCCTAACTTCAGACTATACTACAAATCTACAGTAATCAAGACAGTATGGTACTGGCACAAAACCAGAAATATAGATCAATGGAACAGGATAGAAAGCCCAGAGATATACCCACGCACATATGGTCACCTTATCTTTGATAAAGGAGGCAAGAATATACAGTGGAGAAAATACAGCCTCTTCAATAAGTGGTGCTGGGAAAACTGGACAGGTACATGTAAAAGTATGAGATTAGAACACTCCCTAACACCATACACAAAAATAAGCTCAAAATAGATTAAAGACCTAAATGTAAGGCCAGAAACTATCAAACTCTTGGAGGAAAACATAGGCAGAACACTCTATGACACAGATCACAGCAAGATCCTTTTTGACCCACCTCCTAGAGAAATGGTAACAAAAACAAAAATAAACAAATGGGACCTAATGAAACTTCAAAGCTTTTGCACAGCAAAGGAAACCATAAATAAGACCAAAAGACAACCCTCAGAATGGGAGAAACTATTTGCAAATGAAGCAACTGACAAAAGATTAATCTCCAAAATTTACAAGCAGCTCATGTAGCTCAATGACAAAAAAACAAACAACCCAATCCAAAAATGGGCAGAAGACCTAAATAGACATTTCTCCAAAGAAGATATACAGACTGCCAACAAACACATGAAAGAATGCTCAACATCATTAATCATTAGAGAAATGCAAATCAAAACTACAATGAGATATCATCTCACACCAGTCAGAATGGCCATCATCAAAAAATCTAGAAACAATAAATGCTGGAGAGGGTATGGAGAAAAGGGAACACTCTTGCACTGCTGGTGGGAATGTGAATTGGTACAGCCACTATGGAGAACAGTACGGAGGTTCCTTAGAAAACTAAAAATAGAACTACCATATGACCCAGCAGTCCCACTACTGGGCACATACCCTGAGAAAACCATAATTCAAAAAGAGTCTTGTACCAAAATGTTCATTGCAGCTCTATTTACAATAGCCCGGAGATGGAAACAACCTAAGTGTCCATCATTGGATGAATGGATAAAGAAGATGTGGCACATATATACAATGGAATATTACTCAGCCATAAAAAGAAACGAAATTGAGCTATTTGTAATGAGGTGGATGGACCTAGAGTCTGTCATACAGAGTGAAGTAAGTCAGAAAGAGAAAGACAAATACCGTATGCTAACACATATATATGGAATTTAAGAAAAAAAATGTCATGAAGAACCTAGGGGTAAGACGGGAATAAAGACACAGACCTACTAGAGAATGGACTTGAGCATACGGGGAGGAGGAAGGGTAAGCTGTGACAAAGCGAGAGAGTGGCATGGACATATATACACTACCAAATGTAAAATAGATAGCTAGTGGGAAGCAGGCGCATAGCACAGGGAGATCAGCTCGGTGCTTTGTGACCACCTGGATGGGTGGGATAGGGAGGGTGGGAGTGAGGGAGACGCAAGAGGGAAGGGATATGGGAACATATGTATATGTATAACTGATTCACTTTGTTATAAAGCAGAAACTAACAGACCATTGTAAAGCAATTATACTCCAATAAAGATGTTAAAAAAAAAAAGATTCTGGAGTTTAAGGATACAGTGAATGAAATAAAAAATACAATACAGAGCATCAACAGCAGAATGAATCAAGCAGAAGAATCTGTGGGATAGAAGACAGGAACTTTGAAACTACCCAGTCAGAGGAGAGATGAACAAAGGAAAAAGAGTGAGGAAAGCCTACACGGGCTATGAAATACCATCAGAAGAACTCATTTGTGTATGGACAACAAGGGGGGAAAACCGCGGGGTGGTGGTGGTGGTGGTGTGATGAATTGGGCAATTGGGATTGACATGTATACACTGATGTGTATAAAACGGATGACTAATAAGAACCTGCAGTATAAACAAGCAAACAACAACAACAAAAAAACCCAACTAACACTAAACTTTCTTTGGGTTAATTGTATGGAAATATGTTAATATAAATGTTTCAGACATTACATGAAATTTCTAAAAATCTTGTATGTTCTGGTATAATGTTGTAAGTCATAATTCTAGTTATTACTTTAAAATGTATATCTCAGAAATAACTAAATTTCCTTGTCAATTGCATTATTATGAACTTTCATCAAATCTTTAACCGTGGTCATTTTTAAGTCTTTTGTCATTTACAGACAGTTCTGGGTGTACTCTGATGCTTTGCAAATATGTTCCTATAAAAGGGTTTCAGGGCTTCCCTGGTGGCGCAGTGGTTGAGAGTCCGCCTGCCGATGCAGGGGATGCGGGTTCGTGTCCCGGTCCGGGAGGATCCCACATGCCATGGAGCGGCTGAGCCCGTGAGCCATGGCCGCTGAGCCTGTGTGTCCAGGGCCTGTGCTCCGCAATGGGAGGGGCCACAACAGTGAGAGGCCCGCGTACCACAAACTAAATAAATAAAAGGGTTTCATCTTCAAGGAATTCATGGAAAAGACTCTGACAAGTACAGGTTTCTGGTAACTGACTATACTGCTGAACTGAATGAATAAGCATTTTCAGAACTCTAATGGAAAACTGATGAACTCATAAAAGTGCTAACAAAAGATCAAGATGAAAAAATAATTACATGGGACTGAGTGAACTGATGAGGATGATTATAATTTTTGTGACTTTGTTTGAATAAAAAAAAAAATCCCACAAGGACTCAGAGGCAAAAAGTATACAAATGAAATTTCACTGCAAAGTAAAGGAGCTGTTACATTGGAGGATTACTGGACTGAATGTCAACATTATGACATGCTGTGAGTGTGTTTTGTGTTTGGTAATTGCAATCGTTGCTGCTTTTGTTGTGGTCATCCATTTACAACGCTTGGTGTCAGTTTATTTATCTCTTGTAAAAAGAAAATACAGTGTGTGCATGTGCGTGAAGAAAACAACAAGAAGAAATCAATGACGTTGAAAACAGAAAATTAACAGAGAATGATCAATGAAACCAAAAGCTGATTCTCTGAAAATATCAATAAAGTTGACAAACCTCTGGCCAGACTGTCAGAGAGCAAAAAAGATACAAACTACAAATATTAGTAATGAAAGAAGAGACATCACTATAATCCCTAAAGACATTAAAAGGATAATAAGCAAATATTATCAACAATATTTGCCCATAAATTCTACATTTTGGATGAAACAAATTACCCCCAAAGCACAAACTATCAAAAATCACTCAAGTTGGCATGGACTTATATATACCACTAAATGTAAAATAGATAGCTAGTGGGAAGCAGCCGCATAGCACAGGGAGATCAGCTTGGTGCTTTGTGACCACCTAGACGGGTGGGATAGGGAAGGTGGGAGGGAGGAGACACAAGAGGGAGGAGATATGGGGATATATGTATAGCTGATTCACTTTGTTATAAAGCAGAAACTAACAAACGATTGTAAAGGAATTATACTCCAATAAAGATGTTTAAAAAAAAAAAGAACCCATTTGTGAATTATTGGAGTTTCAGAAGGAGAAAATTAGGAGAAGGGAGTAGAAAGCATATTTAAAGAAATAACAGCTGAATTATGGGAAAACGGTATGAAGGATCCTGAAAAAAATTTCAAAATAGAATCATATGATCCAGCAATTCTACTTCTAGAAATATGTGCAAATGAAACAAAAACCCTAACTCAAAAACGTATCTGCATTCCCATGTTCACTGCAGCGTTATTTAATTATATTTAATAATAAGTAAGACATCTTTAAATTGGAATCATCTGAAATCATGAAACAGTATTTAAAAATTCAGTATTAATATTTCATGTTTCCTTTTAGTCAACAATCTTAAGTTACTTCCACATGGAATAAAAATATAAAACAGTGTGTGTAGCTCTTCCATCAGTATATACCTTGGAAATTACTTGTGAAAGTTGATTCTGACTCTGAATGAAATAAAGGTGCTGAGATGAGACAGTGCTTCCAGAGAGGCTGTTTTCCTGGAGGCTGCAATTACTCTCTTCATCACTGACTTGCCACCTTCACAGGGTCCACTGTCTCTTACAGGGACTATTACTGTAGCCTCACCTTCCTTATTTTCCTGCTTCCTGTTGCTTGTTACTCAAGCTGATGACATCCTCACTCCTGCCAGGATAATCTCCCTAAAGAACAGCTCAGGCACCTTGAAATCCTAGGCTACCTCGGGGTCAGGCAAGGCAGTCTCCTGCATGCAGTCCTCCAAAGCCACTCAGCCACGTAAGGATGGGCCTCAGGCCGGAAGGCTCCCTGTCTGAGATAAAGAGCCCACAAAGTCTGTGCTGGGCTGATCGCCTCGTGCAGGAATATCCTTCCCTTCAGCTCAAAGAAAGCTCTTTTGTCTGGGCTTGAAGTGTGTACACCACAGGGCACCTGTCCAACCCCACTGTTTTCTGTCCTCACAGGGAGGGGACGGAGTCTCTCTAGGGAGCACAGGAGGGGCAGGAAAACTGCCCTGTGTCTTGTGTTAGCGGACAGGAGAGACCCAGTGCCCCGGGGACGGACACCCACCACGGAAGCTGATCTTCTCTGCCTCTTTCTGTGTAAGTGAAGCTTTTTCCATTCAGTGCTGGACTGCAGTGTATTCCTGGTGACTCCAGTACTAAGATGCTGTTGGCAGAAACATCTGCGCTTCTATTCCTGGTGCCTGGCATCGTGATGATCTTTGCTTTCCTCCAGATAGTCATGCCGAAAACTTGGCCTCTGTGCACCGGTGTCAAATCGAATCTCAGAGATAGAGTTTTGGGTGAAGTAGAAAGTAGCTTTATTCCTTTGCCAGGCAAAGGGGGGACACAGCGGGCTCGTGCCCTGAAGTACTGTGTGTCCCAACCCAGGGGGATTGGTGAGGAGTTTTATAGCAATGGTTCAAGGGCGGGGTTTCTGATAAGGATCAGGGTGTGTGCAGGGCCTTCGCTCCTTTAATCTGGTCTCAGGTGGTCTCCTGATGAGCTTCAAGGTTATCAAACTGTGACCTTTTCTCTGGAACATCTTCCATTTGGTTGGGGTTTTAGTTATGCAGAAGAGGTTAAAGATACTGTTGTGTGCATCCCTTGAGGGGGAACCAGGACCTGCCCCAAGGCTGCACCATTGTTTCTTGACTGCTTCTCCCTTGTCTCTGCATCCCCTCCCTTCCCTGATAAGCAACTCTTCGAATCTGCCCTTTGGGGCTAGGGAAGGTCATGGAGGCTGGAGTCTATTCCCTACAAGCAACAAACAGGGGACAGAAAGGCTTCTGTGCCCAGGAGCCTCACAGGGTCCTGTGCGGTTTCAATAGTTGGAGTCCTCCCCAGGAATCAGTAACCAGTGCACAGTGCTTTACTCTCTTGGGATTGGTAACCAGTGCACAGTAACCTGTTCTGACAGTAGGAATCAACATATATGTGCTAAACTCAGATTCAAGTTTACAAAAACAGACTGATACATGTGGAAAACGAATCTGTGAATTTCCTGTGAATTTCCACAGTCAGAAAACATAAAGCACATTTAAAATGTAATATAACCTACCTTTCATGGAAAATACCTTGTATTTTCATTTAAAGTATCCTAATTTTACACTTACTAGAAAGCTGTATTTTGTAGTCTGTATTCTATTGACCTCCTAATACCCTCCCCTAAAATGCTGTGCCAGGGTGTCCTTCCATTCTAGGTGAGAAAAATTCTCACCTGTTAAAAAAAGTGGAATATCAACCTTATCACCTATCCATTTATTATAAGAAATACATAAAAGGTTTTTCTGGTCAAAACCCCAAAATAATTAGAGTTCAGGTATTTCCAGAAACTGTCTGAGTACACAGGCTGCCCCACCCGGTGCTCAGTGATTTGAGACAAGCTGAAACTTCTCAAGACTCTGAGGGGTTGCTGGGCTCAGTTACTGTAGAATATGTAAAATGTAGAGGAATTTTTTTAAATCCCATATGCTCACCAACTAAAGATAACCATCATCAATGTTTGTCATTCTTCCTTCGAAAATCTTTACTGGTTTCTTTTGTCTTTACTATTGTTTTAAGATACCAAAGTAACATACAATATTCTTATTGGAGAAGATTCAAACTATACAGAAATATAAAGAGGAAAACATGGCTATCACCCCAACACTTTGGCATATATGTATTTCCAGGCCCCTTTCAGCACATTTACACACACACGTGCGTGTGCACGCACACACAGAATCTGTTTTCAAATTCAACCTCGTATCAAAGTTAAAACATCAGACAGTCAATTTGGAAGCAACGTATCAGGGCTACATTAGCTCAGGTCTCCACAAAATGCCAAAACACATCTTAATATTATGATTTCAGCTTTCATTGAGGGTCAGAATGAGAAGTGGCCATTTAGCATTTTCTGCAAAATAACTATTGAAGATCCTGTCCCTTATTACTTATTCCTTTTGGTCAGAAAAAAATCAATCATGATAATCTCCTTCTAAAATTTGGTGCCATGAGGGATCTTTTTGGGATGATGGAAATGTTCTAAAATTGAACTATGGTGATCATTGCACAACTCTAAATTTACTAAAAATCAGTGAGCTGCATGCTTAAATGAGTAAATTCTATGGGGTGATAATTAAATCTCAATAAAGCTGTTAAAGAAAAACACTGTGCCAGGAAAAGATTACTTCTTCTGACGAACTTGTTTGTATCCTTTATAAGATAAAGAGAAATAAAATAATAAGTGCTAATACACATATACAACAAACACTGTTTGAAGTGCTTTGTATTAAACATTCTAAGTCTCCTAACAATCTTAGGAGGAAGATATTATTATTACCCTCATGTTACAGTTGTAAGTACTAATCACACAGATTGAGCACCATGCCCAAAGTCACACAGCTAGTGATGTGAGCTGGAATTTGGACCCGTGATAAGTGGATCCAGAGTCCATTCTCTTAACGTACACTAAACTCAAATGTCTCCCAAAACCACCTGAAAGAGTTCAGGTCAAGGGAAATTTAGAATTTAAATACTAAATCTAGTATTTAAATTAGAAATAATTTTATTTCTGGTACAACAATATCCACCCTTCTTTACATGCTTACGATAGATTTTAATTTCAATTATATGTTAACATTTGCTTATACTGTAAACCATTTCAGTCTGTTTTAGAAATAAAGACAGATATTTTATGTTGTTTCTTGTAATAAGTTCACTGTAACTATGTATTATAAGTACAGGAACTATTTACTTGCTGAAATAAACTCTAATAAAAATTACTGTTATTGACGTAGAGAATGGACTTGAGGACATGGGGAGGGGGAAGGGTAAGCTGGGACGAAGTGAGAGAGTGGCATGGACATATATACACTACCAAATGTAAAACAGATAGCTAGTGGGAAGCAGCCGCATAGCACAGGGAGATCAGCCCTGTGCTTTGTGACCACCTAGAGGGGTGGGATAGGGAGGGTGGGAGGGAGATGCAAGAGGGAGGGGATATGGGGATATATATACATACATATAGCTGATTCATTTTGTTATACAGCAGAAACTAACACACCACTGTAAAGCAATTATACTCCAATAAAGATGTTAAAAAAAAAAATAGTGACAACATTAAAGCTGGTAAGGATGCAGAGCAACAGGGTCACTCATACATCACCAATGGGAAAATACAACGGCACAGCAGCCAAAACACAGTTTGGCAGTTTCTTATAAAACTAAACATGCAGTTTCTATACAATTCAGCAATTCCGCTCCTGGGCATTTATCCCAGAGGAATGAAAACACATGTTCACGTGTACACAGTCTTCATAGCAGCTTTATTCATAATAGAAAATAAAAACATCCAATATTCTTCAGTGGTTTACTGGTAAAAACTAAACAAACAGAAACAAAACATACAAACAAAAAAATGCTGTATCCATACAATTGCTTATTAGGCAATAAAAAGATGTAAACAACTGATACACACAATGACTTCCATGAATCTCAGGAGAACTTGCTCAATGATAAAAGTCAATCCCAAGGGGTTACATACTGTGTGAGTCCCTATATATGATTCTTTTGCATAACATTTTTTTTTAATTGAAGAAAATAGAGATTGAGAACAAATTACAATTAGTCAGTGAATCTCAAGACAGGAAGGTCAAGATGGGGAGAGGGTAGGAAGGATATGGTTATGTTTATAAAAGGGCAATACAAGGGATCTTCGTTGTGACAGAACTGTGATGTTGGATATACCAGTAAACAACTCTGATAAAATTGCATAGAACCAAGCACACACACACACATGCACACACGTGCAAGCACATAGATGAGTACATGTAAAACCAAGGAAATCTGAACAAGATGGGTTAATTATGTCAATGTCACTTTCCTAGTCATGATAGTGTACTGCAGATTTGCAAGCTGTTACCAATGGGGAAACTGGATACAGTGTACACGAGATCTCTTTGTATTATCTCTTACAATTGCATGTTAACCTAAAATTATTTCAAAATAAAAAGTTTAATAAAAATGAAAAAAAACATTACTGTTATTTACTTTTCCTGTATTCACCCATTATTTTAATGATATGATCCTGGAAGCATTTAAAACTCACAGTGCTATTTGGAATCAGAACTATAAAAAATCAGTAGCATTCTAAAAAATTCTGGATAGAAATTCCATGATGAAAATAAGACTTTGTATTTAAATCCCTAAGATTTTTTTTCTCCAAAAGGAAAAGTTGAGTAGCTTTGAAGACATTCTATTAGGTCAGCCTCTGGAAGAAAAAACACTGATTTTCATTCTGCATACAGGAATAGAGAAAAAAATTACTCAGAGGAGGAACATGGTGCACTTTGAACATCTGAGTCGATGGTAACCAGCTGAGGGAGAGCCATGTGAGCAGTAAGATGATGAGGAGGCCCTTAGGCGACTGAGCTTTAAAAAGGATGTTATGGACACAGAAGGTTAAGCAGACTGCTTCTGGACTTCCTATAAATTACTATCGTAACTCCTGAAACAGTGACTGGAACACTTCATTTTTTTTTTTCCACATTACAAAATGTCTATTTTTTGTCTGGTTTTTTTTGCGGTACGCGGGCCTCTCACTGCCATGGCCTCTCCCGTTGCAGAGCATAGGCTCCGGACGCGCAGGCTCAACGGCCATGGCTCACGGGCCCAGCTACTCCGCGGCACGTGGGATCTTCCCAGACCGGGGCACGAACCCATGTCCCCTGCATCGGCAGGCGGGCTCTCAACCACTGCGCCACCAGGGAAGCCCCAAAATGTCTACTTTTACAAACAATGCAGCAATCCCAACAATGCGTTGTTCAATAGGAGGCAAAATACTTATTTTACACTAAAGTAAATAAAATAAAATCAAGAATATCTCATGTTACCAAGTGAAGCAGGGAAAACACACCGACCGCCACCTAGGGTCTCTGTGGAAGTGCCCTGCGCTCTGTGGGGACCAACACCCAGTGTCCTGCACTGATACACTGACACGGTGGGGCAGTCAACACGAAAGCTGTGCAGCCGCGTACTGTGGCCACAGCAGAGGCCTTGCCTGCTTTCTCAGGCACTTTATACTCAGTACCAACAAAGTTCCTAGAACAAAATAGATGTTGGGAGGAATTAATAAATGAGTTTGATTAAAATGACATATTAAGGTATTAAATGGCTACAGAAGTATCAACAAAACAAGTGATATCTGCAAGAGTTTTACATTCTTCATTCAAAAATAAACAGTATGACCAAAAGTACAGAGAGTTTAAAATCCACATCCCAAACTGTATGAAGCGTCCAACCCAGAATATACAACTCCCTACGTATTTTAAGCTGCATAACACACACCCTAACAGACAGTCAAAATACACACTTAATATAAAAGAACCAACTTGTGATAGTTAAGTAACACAAATTCCTTGCAAACTGTCTGTTTCAAAAGCAGGATCTGGCTGTAGAGTGACACGGAGGCAGACCTGAACAAAGGGAGGCGTATCATGTTGTGTGTGGAAAGATTCAACATTAAAAGATGTCAGTTCTTCCTTTGTTGAACTGTATCTGTTCAGCAACATTAACAAAAAGACTAATGGTTTTTCTTTTTTAACTAGACAAGCTAATTATAAATCTCCAATGGAAAAATATAAACAAGAAAAAAAGGAAGATTCTGAAAAAGCACAGGTGACAGGATAAGCAGTCTGACTAGACACTAAACATTACCTTTAAACAGTGGAAATCAACAGAGTATGGGACTGGCACAAGCATTTTCAGATCTCTCAAACAGAACCAAAAGTCTAGACCCAAGTCCAATGATAAAGGTTCTGTAGCAGAACTCTGAAGAGGGAAAGGCTAGGTCATTAAATTAATGATGTTGAAATGACTGGGTAACCACTTAACAAAAAGCAAAAGCAACAGGATCCATCTCTCACAACCTACACTGGATACATTCCAAATGGGTCACAGATTTAAATGTTAAAATCAAACCATGTATGTACTAGGAGAAAAATGGAAACATTTTCATCATGTGTTCATCAATAAAGAATTAGTGAAATAAAGTACATCAAATACATAAAACAGAATGGGGAAGCTCTTTCTGTCCTTACATGAAATAACCTCCAAGATACGTTAAGTGAAAAATATCAGGATATAGGTAGCACATAAGGGGAAGAGATAGTGGGGAAAGAGTATCAATGCTTCCATATGAAAGGATACACAGGGAATTGGTAACACTGCTCCTTCCCAAGAGGAAAAATGTACAGCGAGAGGGCTCCTACGGAAGGGGACTTTTCCCTGTATGCTCATTTTTCCTATCTTTCATATTTCAAACCATGGAACTCTATTACCTAGCTTTAAAAAGTTATTTTTAAAAACTGTAAGGGTACAAGAAGCCACTGTTTCACTTTTCCTTATATTTATTGACAGCAAAGTCTAAATGAGAGCCAACTTAACAGACATTTCTAAATATTTATATAATCAAATATCTCATATATCTACATTTTGTGTATTATATAAATTGGCAAAAAGTCAGCTAAACATATGTTTCAGGGTTATAAAGTAATTGTGACAAAAATTCAAGATAATGATTTAAAAGGGGACTCATGAAATACCCAGTTTTCATGAGACACCTCCTATTACCAAAAATGCATGTTTGTTTGTTTTAGTAACATGAAAGCGTCTGGCCTGAGGTTACAGCCCAGATTTAAATTTGCCTCATCTCTCTGTATTTTTTTAAACCCAGTAAAAGTTTTATTTGTGGTGGATACATTCAGACACAGTCATGTATACATGTACATGTATATGTTAGCAACTACAACAGAAAGAATATGTTTTAGTTAAACAAGGGCTTGCCTCCTGTAGGGTCATTCATAATCATATCATCTAAAGACTGATTTTGTAACATGTTCTAGTGAAATTACCACTACTCACTTTCAGTACTAACTGAAAAACAGAAAGCTTATATATATTAGTGTCAGAGTAGAAATATTTATGATGTTTACAATTGACAATACAAAAAAGTTAAAATGGATCGGAATAAATGTTTCAAGACAGTTTTGTATTTTACTGCCAGAGAGGGGTTTGAAAAAGGTATCAGTCAAAAAGATGACGCTTCCCTGGTGGTGCAGTGCTTAAGGATGCACCTGCCAATGCAGGGGACATGGGTTTGAGCTCTGATCCGGGAATATCCCACATGCCGCAGAGCAACTAAGCCCATGTGCCACAACTACTGAGCCTGAGCTCTAGAGCCCACGAGCCACAACTACTGAAGACAGTGAGCCACAATTACTGAAGCCCACGTGCCACAACTACTGAAGTCCACGTGCCTAGAGCCCATGCTCCACAACAAGAGAAGCCACAGCAATGAGAAGCCCGCGTACCACAACGAAGAGTAGCCCCCGCTCGCCACAGCTAGAGAAAGCCTGCGCGCAGCAACAAAGACCCAATGCAGCCAAAAATAAATAAAATAAAAATAAATAAATATTTTACAAAAAGATGACTTTGGAATGTCTCAGTGAATGCTTTAAAATAGTCAATTTATACAATATCTCAGAACAATGCTTTATTAGTTTTATAGCACCAAAAACTTAGAAATCAAATTTGGTAAACATATAAATATCAAAAAAGGGATAAACCAAATCTATACTATCTACATCTGTTGTTCATAGGTTTTAACTCCTCCAAAAAAATAACATACTTTTTCAGTGTTAGTCCTTCAGAGAGTTACACCAAGTTATTTTATTACCTATGGTAATTTTCCATTCGGTACTACGTTTCCCATTTACTTTAATTACCTAGCTTTGAAAAATGAACACACAAAATTCATACCATTGGGCTTCCCTGTCGGCGCAGTGGCTGAGAGTCCGCCTGCCGATGCAGGGGACGCGGGTTCGTGCCCCGGTCCGGGAAGATCCCACATGGCGCGGACCGGCTGGGCCCGTGAGCCATGGCCGCTGAGCCTGCGCGTCCGGAGCCTGGGCTCCGCAACGGGAGAGGCCACAGCAGTGAGGGGCCCGCGTACCGCAAAAAAAAAAAAAAAAAATTCATACCATTTACAGTTATAGTTTCAGATAATTTTCAGTTACTGGAGGTTATTAAAATATTTTCTGCAACAAAAATGAAATAGGAAGCAAAAAACTGTTTAGGATATGTGTAGAATAAAAATTGTAAGTAGTAGGACAGTAATATTAATTAAACTGTTCTTATTTTTCTGAAAAACAGTAACAAGTAGGCAAATTAGCTTTAGGAGTTACATTTACAGTGAGTGCTAACTTCAAATCAGTGCCCCTCTTAAATACCAACAGGGTCTGAAGCATCAACTTGAGCTCTAAACCAAAGATTGCGTTGGACCCACTTTCATGTATTCATATGTACATTAATTCACATGTTAATTCCAGCTCTCTGACATCCTCCACTATACGTTCAACAACCCTACTGAGTGAAAGAATGAATGAATAAATGAATGAATACCACCACATTCTAAAAGTGAGATTTGTTTCACCTTTGTGCATATTTTTATTACAAAAAAAATGCTAATAATCATGGCAAATTTCCATATCATATGCCTGTCTTTTAGAAAAATGGAATTGTCTCTGGACCAACCGGGTCTAACACTATTCTTAGATTGAAAAGCAGTAGCAGTTGCCCCAGAATATTTTCCTCTGGGAAGACAGCCAGGTTGTACTGTTTACTTTGAAGTTCAGACCACACAATAACTTACGCTACTATTTTCAGACCAGATTGCTCCTGCTATACCAGGTGCTATATTGTTAAGGCCATACCAACATTTAGTGTAAATGAAGACATCATCTACACAAGGAATGGAAGAAACAGATCCACAGGGGAATGTTATTAACAATCTAAACTAGCTTTTTTTAACTCCAAGTAAAATTTGGTATTTTGGTAAAGACCTCTAAAGCCTTGAATAGATTATGTTGCATACAGCAACTACAGAGGCTTCAGGGTGTTTTCACCGTCCACTGGTGAACATTAAAAGACCATGCTGTCTTACACATCGACTCCCAATTCTCCAACTGCAAACAGTCTTTCTTATTATTCCAATTGCACTTATGTCAACAACTTGATACCTAACACTCCAGGGACTTCAAATGCCTACCCTGGACTATAAAATTGTTAAGAACAGGATTATGTCTCGAGCTACAGTTTCTAAACCTTCGATTTCCTTTCGTATGATAATACAGTATATAGACATTGTAGGTACTAGACAAATATTTGTTGATTTCCTGTTATTTGAAGGAATTACCTCTTCCTTTATGGATATAAAATACACATCAACAAGCTAATGGAAAAAGTATAAAGAAATTACAAAAAAAAACCAGACAAGGTAGAACAAAAAAGAAACCAAAGTGTGGTAAGTTGAATATACGAAGAAAGTTGTGAATCAACATTTTAAGGAGGAAAAAAAATGAATTAATGAGGGATAAAGGGAGGGCATCCCATGCATAAAGCAAGAATGCCCTAGTTGTGTCACTATTCAAGTTGGGGTATAAGATACAGTTATCTGGCTTAATGTTTAATGGACATTGCAGTTCTCCTCTAATCTCACCTACTTCATATGTGGTGACGTGAACAAATAAGCACCAATCCTGGTATAGGTAAGAAACTGATACCCTGTGATGTCACAGCACATAGATTATTTTAAGATGTCCTATTCAGCAACCCATTCAGGACATTTTACTAACAAGCAGAGTGAAGGAGAGGGAACGTCCGGTTATGCAATCTTCCCAGGAAGAATTTGATACTAGGTTTCTTTGATCCTGGATATTCTTTTTGGCCTTTCTCTAAATTTTCCTCTTTGGAGGTTTGGAAAAGCATAAAAAATGGAATGTGCTGATTCACTGGGAGTTAGCTAGATATACTGTGCCCAAGTAAGCTTCCCTTCCTAAATCACTTTCTTGGGGCAGGTACCCTATTGACCTCTATGCTGTGAAAGTTCTCATCACTCCGGACTGTAACTGCCAAAGTGCATGAATATCTTCCCAACTGGACTATAATACAGGTCCCTCCAGGAAGGAATTAGGCATTGCCTGAAACATGGTGAGAACGCAACCGTTACTGAATAAATCAATGTTCTCCAGCTAAAAACTGCAGGATAATACCTAGTGATAAGTAGGGCCTAATCGACTTAGTAAATGAATGGAAAAGACAAATAAAATATAACATTTTAATGTGTATGTTTACGTACCATAAGACAAAAGCTTTGCTAAACAATGCCTGTATAGTAGTCCATTTTTAAATATAACAACTGAAACATTTCATTACCCAAATTCCTCCCAAAAAAGCTACAGAGGAACTTCTAAATGTCCTAGATCTAAATCTTATTGTTGCTATTGTTTTTAAATCTGTTTTCATGTGAGAGGAAGAAAGCATCTGAAACCACTAAGTTGTCTTTCTTACCTTCCTATCGTTTCAAGACAGCTGAACTGATATTTTTCCTTTACTGGCTAGTAATAAAATTCTGAAAATAGAGACTGATGATAGAAAACCGACTCGAGCTAAACCACAACACGGTTATGATAAAAATATTATAATGTTTGAGTTTTAGTTACTTAATTTGGCTCACAGTTTAGAATAAGAGTATTTCTTTTAATTAACTATATTACAATTTTACTTACTTCAAAGCCTCCTCAAATTTATGGATTTTCTTTTGAGCGTCTTCTTTTTCTTTATCAAGTTCAGTCTGCAAGTCATGAACCTGCCGTGACAAAGATATAAAGTTTACTAAAAGACAAGTCAAGTTTACTCAAAGGAGAAATACAATGAAACAGTAATCTTAAATCTATTTTTAATATAAAATTAGATTTAGATTTTTCAAGATAGAGGCTTGGTTAACCATAATCATTTACCATAGAATTATCTTAATAGTATTCTCCCAGTAATAATTTTCTGGTCAATGTTAATCATTGTTTAAATGTACCTGCACGTGGATTCCCTGTAAAATAAACTGATATGTAAGAAATTCAAAAAGGGAGGAATCACTTTTGAATTTTTTTAACATTACATATTAACCAAAGGAAATTAATCCAACAAGACACAGGAGAATACAATAAATAACGTGTCTATATTCCCCCAAAACATACAGGTTATGATGAAACAGTCTTCCACTTCTGGGAATGATCTATATAACCATCTACTGAGTTTGGGGGGAAGTCCCCCCACCCTGAGAATCTCTTTACTAAATGTGGCATCCTCTGAACAGGTGGGATGGCAGCAAGAATAATGAGGGTCAAATGAATATTTCTCTTCACAGAAAGCTCTTCGTATGCAAATGCAGACAAGCATACCTAACATGGACCCATTATACGGATCTAAAAATAGGAAAAGGAAACTGCTACAGCTGGAGGGAAGGGGAGAGTAAAACAGCAGCTGTGGTCCCACAGAGGAGACAGCTGAGGGTGCAGAGCCCAGCTGGAAGGTAAGGGAGCTCAAGTCACTTAGCGGGCGGGGGTCCCGAGCACAACCCGCCGGCAATCCAGGTGAGGCGGACTGCGTGCCTGGTGGGGCACAGGAGGTGGGGGAGGAGTGAGAAGAACGAAGTCAACGAAGCGCACGCACACACGCCCCCACACACACAGTCACAAACCTTTTCAAACCCTGAGTCAGTGCTCCTCAAAAATACCTGTATTTAGTTAGCTACTTATTGGTTTGGACAGAGAACTATTTAGCTCAAAAATTCTATGTCCTTTAGCCTTTTCCTATTACAATTCTCTTATATTTTTCTCCTTTGGTATTTTAGTAAAATAAATAAACTGCCTGTAAAGTGAAAGAGTGAGGACAGAGGGGAGCTTTTCCAGGACAATATTTGATCAAAAGCGCCTACTGGCTGCTGTGATGGCGATCACCAGGTGTAGAGTACCTCCACTTCCACCTCAGCCTTTTCTTTCCCTATGATACCTGTTTCTCCTTCATGGACATCATGTCTTCGGGGATTCTACTGATGAATTTCTTAATGTTTTCTTTTGAAGAAACTTCTTTCTCCGAGTCGCCTGTATCACGCTCTCCTCCCTTTGCTCCACAATATTTCTTCCACAGACCCCATTCTGGCTTCTTCCTCTTACTCATTCTTAAACAGAGTATTATCTGTTCAGAGTTGGTGCTTGACCAAAAAAAAAAAATACGGGGGACATAACGCTGCTCCTGTCCCACGTCCCCTAGTGAGGTCTCCTCAGAGCTGCAGTGAAAATCCAGTTCCCAGGAAATCCCCAGGAGGGTTTGGGGAGGTTTTCCCTCACCCCACAGACTAGGTCTCGGGTTCGGCGAAACCACACGTTACGTGGAAACCTCGCAGGACCCGCGATCAGAGCCACTGGCAAGTCAACAGCACCTGACACACTGGCCTCCAGCTGGCTGCACGAGCAGGGCTCCCCCTCGATTTCCTGCTCGGTTTTCTTCTGGGACTCAGGACTCTCTGCACGCTAGCATAATTGAGATTTACCCGCTTCGGTGAAGATGTCAAAAACTGAACCAACTTTGAGAAAAATCTATTAGGGTTACACGGTGATTATGATCGCAAGCTCTGGAGCCAGACTGCACAGGTTTCGCCCCTTCACAAGCTACTCGACACTGTGCCTCAGTCGCCTCTTTAGAAAATGAGGACGGAAATCAGGATGAGCATGCTTTTCAAAAACTGTGATGAGTTAATAAGTGACTCCAGGTAAAGCTCTTAGAACAATATTGGGAACATGATAAATGCTCAGCAGTGTTAATTATCATCACCTCCCCAGACTAAATACTCTATACACAAACATTTTCTTGAAAATTCAAGGTCATTATGAACACCCCAAACCACAATACAGCATGCCACATAATGGAATTCCCTGTGGACTATTTGCCCTTTCAGAAAACGGCCCCTGAATTGCTAAGAACTTTGAGTTCTCGTAAGCACTTTTTACCACTCACGATTCAATCTTAACCTTGGTCAAGTTCTAGCTGCCACTTCCTGATTGGCTTGTGCTACCCAAGCACCTTGATCTAATTTATCGCTTCTAAACTATTAGGACCATTTCTAAAGCAGCAATGAGGCTATCTGGGTGGGAGAATGAGAGCCTTCCCTCTGAGTGAAACATGCATGTGTCAACGCACAGGCTTCTGAGTTGGTGGCTCCTCAAAGCTAAAAGCTGTTTCTCATTTATTTTTATATCCTCGGCACTCAGCACAACACTTGGCCCGCACTAGAATAGTCAATAAATGCTGTTCTGGGTTTGTTTTTTGCTTATTTGTTCTTAATTGCATATATGTGTATTGAACGCTAAAGGGACCCTTGGGGTTATACTTTTAGTTTCTACCTATATTCCAGAGAGCTGGGGGTGACGGCAATAATGCTTCTGAAAGTAGTAATGGCAGTGGGAGATAAGCCTTACATTGACTTGCTTGCAATCCTTTCCCTACTATATGGTTAGCATCAGAAATGAATTTTAATAATTTAAATAATGGAAACACAAACCAGATAGACAAAGACACAGCATATATTCTCCAACACGGGCGTCTGCTGTAAATGAGTGAGCCAGGCAGCCAGAAGCACATTTATCGAGCATTTAGTAAATGTAGATTTCATTCCCGTGCACCCTAAGAAGTTAAGTTATCAAAAAGGTGTGCTTGTATAAAGAAGAAAGAGGTTTGCTATGTGCAAGGAAACAGATGGCGGCAGACACCACAGCATAAAGAAGAGCGTGGAACCGCGGCTGGCTCGTGCATGGACCAGCCGACGGCCCCACCGCGTCTCGCAACCACACTGCCCACTCTGCTTCTCACCATGACAAATACGGTGCATTGCGCGCCATTAACTCTATAAACCATTTCACTGCACAATTTCATTTGTTAAAGCTTCACTCAAGACACCTGTCCTCTTAAAGAAAATTAGGCCGGTAGTAGTTGGAAAACACTATGCGATACACATAGAACTGTGTAAATTTAAATTTTTTTAACCTAATTAAAAGAATTATATATAAACACTAAAGACTGGAATAACTATTCCTAATAATTTTGAACTCCATCAGACTTTAGATCTCAACTGTGACACAGTTACATCAGAATTATTATAAGTAGATATTTCAATTCCAGCACATTTTAGGATATACATGCTTAACATCTGTCTCATGAACGTCTTTCGGTAAACAGCACCATCTTTTAACTCTCTGGTGCCTGTGTGGAAAACAGGCAACAGGTTACTTGTAGGAGGCAGGTGTTTCCTTGCTAGTAAAATCATTCAGCCTAACCGTTTCCTGATTTAAACAGATTAGGACACTTCATCAAACAATGAAATTTAGTTTTACTACCTGTTATTTGTTTGATGTTCAAAGATCTGAAGAGCAGGTAACAGCCACCAGAGATCAATAAAGACCATTAGGTAATGTGTGTGTGCTCAAATCAGGGACAGCATCTGATGCTGCTTCTCTTACCTCAAAGACAAGTTAGACTCTGATGCTGCTTTCTTGTTGGCATGAGGAAATAATGTCATTCAGATGGCATTTCCTCCTCCTGAACAGATATTCAGAACTTAGTTTTATACCAAAAGTTACTGAATGCGCACACCTGTAACACTGTCTAAGACAAAAACAAAAGCGCTATCCATCCCACTTGGCTATCCGGTTACACAGTCTGGTGCTCGGTAAGATTTATGTCAGCTCTCTGAGCAGTCAAAGAGGATATTCCCTGAGGGGGGTACGGGACATCAAATCTTCAAGGGCTGAGATCACAGCAGGTTTAATAAAGAAAGAAGAACAGATGTCAATTTAAAAGGGGGAGATTATGGAATTAATTGTAAAACAAAAAGTGGCACGCTGAGCGCCATTTTCTTCCAATACAAACAACGTTAGAACGTATGCAATACGTACAACTACGCTTATTTGTCTTTACAGATGGCTGCTATTCTAAACACATCTTATTTACACTGAAAACAATTAACACTCTTTAACTAGTTACGTTATTTAAAAGCGAGACCACTTGATAGCTCACGGAAAGGGAAAAGCTGTAGTTATGACACCTAATTAAAAGGATTTAGGTCTGCTCCCTGAAGTGAAACAGAATAGGATGGGGGAAGGTGGCTGGCTAGGGATGAACTGAGCTTTAACATTCTGTTTCTTGTGTGTGTCCATCAGGGAGAGGGGCTGGTGCAGAAACCTGAGTTTACTCAGTGGCCGAACAGCCAAGAAAAGACCGTGGTAGGAGAGACTCTGCCTCTCCAGCCCCAACTCTGTATGTCACAGCCCACAGGGGGACTCAACTTTGGGGTAGGAAGACAATCTTGTATATGAGTCAGTGTGCGCCTTCCTCCTGGTACCAAACCCTCTGGGGCTCACAGGTAAGCAGATGCCATCACTCAGGAGGAGGGCTGACCACGGAGTGTGACAGAGCAGGAGGCCAGGAAGGTGGCCCTGATGGATGGGGAGCCAGACATCTGCCCAAAGAAAGAACAAAGGACTAACAGGTACACCCAGAGGATGTGCATGCCTCAGGCAGTGGGGAGCAAGGCTTATGACAGTGCATGGTCTGCTCTGGGTAAGTCAGATTGTTAAGCAGCTGCATGGCTCAACAGTAGACACCGAAAAAATTCTTTATTTCAGTGAAAGCAGTATTTCTCCCTCCTGTTCAGATATCATTTTGTAGGCATGAAATATATTCAGTATCTTGCATTGAGCTGTATTAAAACTGCAGGGGAAAGAAACTTGAACAATAAGAAAATTAATTATAATTTTAAAGAGCACATATTTAGGTCAATGCACATCAGAAGAAATACTCACTTTTCCAAAGGACAGAAACCTTCTTCCCAGACACTAAGCTGCTGGAGAGCAGAGTCTATGGCTAGCTCACCCTCAACCCCTCCCCTGCATCCGGTGGCCGGTGTGATGCCTCGCCCGTGAAAGCAGTTAGTGCACGTCTGCTGTGGCGATGCGCATAGATAAGATGGGGTGTTACATCTTTTAACAATTTTGTGCTATAAAATCTGTCTGATTTTAATTTGTATGTATTTTAATTAGTTGAAGGGGTAACTTTTTTCTCATTTTCCATTATGTGGGTATTTTACAAGAGGATTAATTTGGTGGCTGTTAGAACTGTAAATAATTACAAAAGCAGCAACAAAATCTTTGCTATTTCAATTACAGTCATACAGCAAACAACAAATTCAAAACTCAAGTTTGAAAGTCACAGACACAGAATTCTATACTTTATCACCGAAGGTGTCAACAGTGTGGCAGTGACCCTAGTTGTTACTGGTAACAAGGACACCAGCATGCACCAGTAGAAACAGTCACTACCGTCACTGCTCTAAATCGCAAGAGACAATGACTAATCCGTTTCTTACTAATCGATCGTAGTAGACAGTGCTGTCACTGTTTCATATTCTTTGGTTAATTTCTTAGAGTTCTTATTACACATATGATACAACAGAAAAAAATAACACCCAACAGTCACATCACATTTTTACTGGCAGAAAGAAAATATAATTTCAAACGGTTATTATGAAAGGTGAACATAATAATCCTCTTCACTCAAATATAACAGGGAAGTGGTGTTTTAATGTTGATATAATTAAAAATCAAACTGAAGAAGCTGTTTATAAACATGAAAAAGAAGCTGTTCATAAACATGAAAAAGAAGAAAAATTTGATTACTGGCTAACTGAAATGAACTCAGAAATAAGAGCTGGAATGCACGGCTGTATAAAAATCAACCCTCATTCTTAACTGCCTCATGTGCTATTTTAAATGTCATAGCTTCCCATGAAACATATTACCTTTTTCTCATAGGTGCGTTTTAAGTGACATTTCTCCATTTGAAACTTATTTTCTTGATCCTGTGAATAATAAATATTTATCTTTATTATACTTAAAATTGCTTCTAGGGTCAATAACATTGGTAATCTAATGAAACAAATCAATCTCTTTGATGACAAACCTTATTTGAGTCTTGCATATTATTAAGAGAGCCCTACCTGTCCAGTTTTCTAAACTACAACTAGAAACATGCATAGCTTTATGTTGGAGGCCATAAAACCTTAGTTATCTGAAGATGTTACCACTCTCAAAAGTACATACTTTACAGTGAAAGAGAAACTTTCTGATCCTTAGAATTAGGAGATCACTTAAAAATGACCAAATGAATCAACATGAAAATAATAGGTTTGAAGTTATATCATATAGAAGTGCTTGGTATTTTTTGACCATGAGAGAAAAGGCAAGATCTAAAAGGTGTGAAAGAGGGAGTTCCCTGGCAGTCCAATGGTTGGGACGCCGCACTTCCACCGCAGGGGGATCCTGAGGAACTAGGATCCCACATGCCGAGCGGTGCAGCCCAAACAATAAATTAATTAATTAAAGGTGTGAAAGAAAGAGAGAGAAATTATAAAGAATGGCAGATAATAATTTAAAGAGAGGAAATAATTCTAAAATAATAATATATTTAAATAAGGTTTATTCTTTTAACTAATCTCAAAAAAAGTAGATTGTTCAAATTAAAATTATTGTTCTTTTTACGCTATATCCCATTAGCATCTACTTTTGTTAAAGTAAATAAGATGAAAAATGATATAGTGCAATAAAAGAATCAGAAATGGCTACCTGCATTTCTGAGTTTTTTTCATCGACTCTCATTTATATGTATATACCAAGAAAAGGAGAGGTGAGTTTTAGCCATTATTCTGTGTAAAAAGACAGGACTCACCTTTAACTGCTGCTTTCTTTGAAGTTCTGATTCCTGTAACTGCTGTTTTAATTGACAGATGTTCTGTTCTAATTCTTTAATCATACCAGATGCCTAAAAAGATTTTAAGAAAATAATAAAAAAATGAAACTTTGATTTTTCTACCATCTTACAAACTTCTGGTTGAATAAATTTAACTTTTTTCCCCCCCTGAAGCTTCAGTTAGAATTAAAATTATCTATAAATCTGAATTTTTAAAAAATTTTAAGTTAAAAAATCTTTTAAAGTAAAAAGATAAATTAAGTACTGCATGGCATTTAAAGTTATGAAAATATAATACTGATGTAAAAAGAATAGGCATACAGAAAACTTTTTAAATTTTAATTTTAAAACCAAATCCACTGGAATATTTAATTCATGAAATATCAAGTAATTAACTATTTTAGTATTGAGGTTATAGGATTTTCTTTGCAGAAAGTTTCAATTATCTGACACAAAAGTGTGTGGGTGCCCCTGAGGGTGTCTGTGGGCTCATATAAGCATATGTGATGGCAGGAAAACTAAACCATAACCAAGATTTCAAAATAATAATAATAATGTATAGAGTTACTCCAAAATATGTATTATTAACACAACTGAACATTTCTTCTCGGATTTTTATGTTTCCTCCTTTAAAAACTTTGGTAATTAAAAGGGTTAATTTATAGCAGATTTTAGTTTATTAAATATTTGCGTTATGCTATATATTAGACACTTAGCATTAAATTAAGCAAAGGAGAGACTAATTTAAAGGCCAGATAGTAGTTAGCTTCTACTACCTTTGGCTATATGCTGAGTAAAGGAAATAAGTACTTTGTATGGACATCTACCAGCATCTATAATACCTTAGAAGTTGAAAGAGCATGTTCCTTTTTCAGAAGGTTTATATCAGCATCATATCTGGTTTGTAACAGTTTCATGTTTTGCTCATAATCATTTACAAGATGATCCTTCTCTTTATGCAATGTGTTGCGCCTAAAAGCAATCAGAGAATAAAACATATTTCCAATATATTTATAATCAATCTCTAAAATGGAATTTTTTAGTCAACCAAATCCAAATGCATTATCTTTCAATATATCAAGTAAGTATCCACATTTTTATCAACTGTTTTTAAACAGTATGCTTCTTATATTAAATGGTACTTTAAAAAATTTAACAAATGGCAGCATTTAGATTGGAAACCTCCCAAGTTAAATGCACAAGTGTGATTAATTTCAGCAGATAATTTAATAGAGTTAATATCAGTACTTTATAGCCACACCTGAGAGATATCTGACTTCAGACAATACCTTGCCTTTACTTCTTGTAATTCATTACATGTTATCTGGCAACATCTCTCAAGTTCCAATTTTTCTTGAATTAATTTCTGCTTCTGTAAATTACTGTTCTCTGCTTCTCCAGTCAGCTGCTGGACACGGGACTCCAGTTCTTTGATCATCTGGTTCTAAAATAATGGGTCATTGTTAAGAAAGCCTCTAACTTTATAACAATTCTGTATCATTAAATAGCCTGAAGAAAAAATACAACGTATGAGAGAGAAGAATATGAAAAAACAAATGTATCATAAACCATACTAATAAAAACTAAACCAACCTCTAAATTAACCAAGTCTCTTTTTTAAAAAAAGGAGTGCTTTCTACCATAAAAGTAAGGCTAATGTGTTTATATGCTTTTAGCCATTCATTCATTCACTGAATAAATATTTACTGAACCCGGCACTATTCTCATCTAGGGACATAGCAGTAAATAGAAGAGGTGAAGCCCTTAGCCTCCAGAAAGTTATATTCTTATGAAACTTAATAAATCTGTATTTGTTAGGTGAGTATTCAGCAGTTATTTGCCCTTCATTTGAAGTTTTAGAGAGTTTTTAAATTATAAAAGCAATGTAATAACATGTTCAAAAAAGAAACTCATAACCCAAATATTTTAATAAAGAGGTTATAAGTGACACATATAGTATCACATAAGTGTACAGGAATATTTTATTACATAGCTGCAGTGTTTGTGCACAAATTTTTCATTCATTTTTTTATTTACTTACCATTTTATCAAAAGCACTTCATTTTTCCACAGTCTTCAAAATTATCACATAATTAAATCATTTCCTTCTTATTTGATAGTTAAGTTGTGATGAATATTTTATCTTTATGGAACTAGATAAAGGTGTTTACAACTAGGTACTTTATCTAAAATTAGGGTAAGCAAGCATTAGCTAAAAGGATAATCAATTTTCATTTTAATGATTACACTTCCAGTAATTAGAAAAGGTTAGGATGACGTTCCAGATAGTATCCTTTTATACTCATTCTAAGACGAACATTTAAAATAAAGTTTAAGTATTAAATAATATTACAGCCCCAACATCCTGTATTCATTTCATTCTTTTTTTTTAATGTTTATTTCCTTATTAGTCATCCATTTTATACACATTAGTGTATACATGTCAATCCCAATCTCCCAATTCATCACACCACCACACCACCACCCCGCTGCTTTCCCCTCTTGGTGTGAATACATTTGTTCTCCACATCTGTGTCTCAGTTTCTGCCCTGCAAAATGCTTCATCTGTACCATTTTTCTAGGTTCCACATATATGAGTTAATATATGATATTTGTTTTTCTCTTTCTGACTTACTTCACTCTGTATGACAATCTCTAGATCCATCCATGTCTCTACAAATGACCCAATTGCATTCCTTTTTATGGCTGAGTAACATTCCATTGTGTATATGTACCACATCTTCTTCATCCATTCATCTGTCGATGGGCATTTAGGTTGCTTCCATGTCCTGGCTATTATAAACAGTGCTGCAATGAACATTGGGGTGCATGTGTCTCTTTGAATTATGGTTTTCTCAGGGTATATGCCCAGTAGTGGGATTGCTGGATCATATGGTAATTCTATTTTTAGTTCTTTAAGGAACCTCCGTACCGTTCTCCATAGTGGCTGTATCAATTTACATTCCCACCAACAGTGCAAGAGGGTTCCCTTTTCTCCACACCCTCTCCAGCATTCGTTGTTTGTAGATTTTCTGATGATGCCCATTCTAACTGGTGTGAGGTGATATCTCATTGTAGTTTTCATTTGCATTTCTCTAATAATTAGTGATGTTGAGCAGGTTTTCATGTGTTTCTTGGCCATCTGTATGTCTTCTTTGGAGAAATGTCTATTTAGGTCTTCTGCCCATTTTTGGATTGGGTTGTTTGTTTTTTTAATATTGAGCTGCATGAGCTGCTTATATATTTTGGAGATTAATCCTTTGTCCGATGATTCGTTTGCAAATATTTTCTCCCATTTGGAGGGTTGTCTTTTCGTCTTGTTTATGGTTTCCTTTGCTTTGCAAAAGCTTTTAAGTTTCATTAAGTCCCATTTGTTTATTTTTGTTTTTATTTCCATTACCCTAGGAGGTGGATCAAAAAAGATCTTGCGGTGATTTGTGTCAAAGAGTGTTCTTCCTATGTTTTCCTCTAAGAGTTTGATAGTGTCCGGTCTTACATTTAGGTCTTGAATCCATTTTGAGTTTATTTTTGTGTATGGTGTTAGGGAGTGTTCTTATTTCATTCTTTTGCATGTAGCTGTCCAGTTTTCCTAGCACCACTTATTGAAGAGACTGTCTTTTCTCCATTAAATAATATTACAGCTCCAACATCCTGTATTCGTTTCATTCTTTCTTCACTACAATATGAATTAGGTACATAATTTAGATTTTGGTGCCATAACTTCCAAATCTGAGCAATGGAAATAATTATGTCTAATGTAAAAATATGGTGTGTAGATTAACTTTTAAAAGTATGTACAATTTCTAGCTCAAAGCCTGACACATTCAGATGCTCAGATTTCTTCTCTGTACACCCGATTCACTTTGCTTCTTTGTTAGTGATGCCTCTGCTTTAGGAGTTTCTTTCAGAAGATAGTTTCAATTTTTCAATATATATCCTAAACTCTCCCTGTTTCCTAAATGTTAATTTACTGGAAGAAATAAAGAAAAGAATATTTGTCTTCCAGTTTTAAATGGTGGAAAAAAGGTGATTTGTTTTCCTTCTCTTGGAAATTACCAAAGAGAGACAAGATATACTGGAAACATAAATGAAACTCTATTTAATAAACCCTAGGAGAGGAACTTATATTTCCGACTATGAAGAAGTAGCTTGCAACATGTCATGTTCCCACTGAGAACAACTGAAAACCCAAAAAGATACAGAAGAAATCTATTTGAAGGCACTGGAGAACTTCCAAGGCAGCTAGGACCTAGGGGGCCAGAGGAGGAAACACCAGAGAGGTGAGTCCACATTGTATAAGCTGCTTTTACCTTTGAGGCCTTTTCCAATCTTGAAGGATGAGAATGGGGCAAGGAAAGCAGAGCAGAGCAGAGGAACCAAAATCCCTGAGAGAAAGGAGCTCCACACAAGCAGCTTCTCTTCAAGGCATTTGGCAAATTCTTAACATCTCAGGGCAGGAAGCCAAGAAACCAAGATAAAATACTCTGAAAAGCAGACTAGAGTTTTCGGCAGTGTCACTGTACTCAGGAGTAAGAAATCGTAGATTATTCAAGGAGGGCCCTTAGTAACATCACAGGCTTTCACTTGGGACCTGTGTTGATGGCTACAATTAGGACTGGAAATGAATCAGCAGAAGACCAAAGATTACAAAGACTTCAACCCAGCCTTGAGTCAGCTCAGTCCGTGAGTGGATCAAGGTGAGTTATCTCCATACCAGCTGCATCTCAGAGTTTAGGGTGGAGCCTCTCTGGAGAAAGAAAACATCATCCAGAGCATTTATTATTTTTCATACACAATGCCTGGCATTCAATCAGAAAATACCAGGATTCCAAGAAACAGAATCCAGAGGAAAAAAATAGAAATAGACATGCATATGGTCCAGATATTGAAATTATAAAACCCATGAGGAATTTGTTATCCTAACTCAAAATATATGAGGATGGCCAGCAAAATTAAATGATCAAATAGAAATGCAGGAATACTCCAGGAGAGAATGACCTATGGCTGGAGATCTTAGAAACTATCATCAGAACACAGTTATCCAAACTAAGCGGCATGCAAATAATCTCTTCCTTGGTTCAGTGATAACATGTGCACAGGTTGTGGCTGGAAACTCTGAACCCAACCTGGCATGAAAAAGAAGAAAGAAAGGCTGGACTGAATGAAAAATCATACAAGCCATATTTTCTGGAAACAATCTATGGCTAGGGCAATTAAGGGAAAGAAATGACATTATGAAAAGCATTACTGCAGCTATTGAGCAATAAATGTTCAAAGAATTCTCTCACATACATCCCTGCATAGTAAGAAATTCACACTATGATGGAACATGGCCCTGGTCCTATATACCCAGACACTGTCTTCAAATAACTGGCCAAGGAAGAAATCTGTATATTGAAAGATGAGTAATAATCAAAAATGGGCCAGGAGTCTATCTATATAAATATATGGTAAGGAAATGAGAGGAAAGGCAGAAAAAACAAAAGACAAATTAAGAATATTCACTAAATAAAACCACTTACATGTGACAGATTAAAATCAATGTCAAATGTATCATAAGGAACATCTTTTATAATATGCAAAAAAATCACATGTCCATAAAAACTTAGTAAACCTCACCTCTATAAAAAAATAAGTCAGAGAAAAACTGTAAGATCTCAGGTAGTTATATTGAGAGACAGAAAGTAATGAGACATGAACACACAGCTCTTAGGAAAAGGAAAACTAAAATGAAAATAGCTCCAAAAAAAAGAATGCTTAGGGGGGAGATACAGTTAAAAAAAAAAATTAAGGAAAAGCTTGTGGAAAGCAAGCAAACCAGAATGGACAAAAATTAAACACAAGAGCATACAACAGATGTAGAAAAGAGAAAAATGCTAGTTCAAATTTACATCATTAGTGTACCTAAAGAAAATAAAAAACATACTATAAGAAAACTGTACAAAGGGCACACCATAAAACTGACACAGATGAAAAATGCCACAGTTATGGTAAAGTTACTGAACTTCAAGGAAATGATCTTTTCAGAACATTAATCAGATATCACTCTCCTGCTCAAAACCATCCAATGACTTCCCTTCTACTCAGAGAAAGAAGGGATTAGTATGGCTTCTCTGTTCTCATCTCCTACCACTCTCCCTTCTCTTTTATTAACCTTCATTTTTCTCTTTAGTACTTGTCACAAACTTATGTATTTCTTTGTTTTTTTATTGTTGTTGTTTATCTTCACCAGTAAAATGTAAGCTCAAGACACTGCTTTGTTCACTATAAATCTCTTGTTTCTAGGAGAGTGCTTGGCTTGCAGTAAAGCACTCAATACGAATTTGTAGACTCTCAATATTTTTTTAATTAAAATAGGATAATTGTTAAATTTTCAAAATCTCCATCCTACACATCTGTTCTTCATAGAATATACCAAAAAGTTTTTTGTGTGTGTTGTAAAAGGTAAAGATAGAACACAAGAAATTCGAAATAGGGATAAAGATATTTCCCCTATATTCAAATTATTTTTGAAAATGCGTTTTTTCTTTTTCTTAATGCAAAAAGAAACATGTGATCCTTATAAAATATTAGAAATTGTTAAAGAAACCAAGGCAAAGAGTATTGAATTGATACAAATAAGTAATTCTCCAGAATTTGCTAAGGAAAAAGGGTTTCTATTAGCCATAAAAGCAGTCAGCCATCTTTCTACAATATGAATATTGAATACAGTGGACATGAGAGAAAAGAATGAAAGTACTAGTTATATGAGAAAGAAAAAAAATAGGTGAGAGGAAAACATACCCAACAAATCAGAGAAGAAAGTCCAGGATGTTGAAGCAATATTTTGATCTCCGTTGTCTGTATATCATTATACAGAATAACAGTGATGAAAATATGTATTTTATATATATATAAAATACATATGATAAAATAGAAATAAAATAAGCAAAATAAAGTACATATTGTACATATACCTATACAATCTGCCCCTCTAATAGGCAGTGGCAATGCAACTGGGTATCATACAATTACCTTCTGACTCTTGCATTCCAAACTGCCCTGAACAACTCTAACCTTTTCCTTACTTTGCTCTTTACACCCATACCAGCAGTATAATGGTGAGTAATGATCAAATCATCTCATTCAATAATATGTATATGTAGTCTTTTTCCCATTTGAACAAATTAAACTGTCCATCCTGAATTTTATGATGGAAGACTTCTCTAACTCAACAAGATTATGCTTCACTTTTTATAACAACTCCTACTCTAGCACCATACAAGTATGAAGAGTGCACTCCCAATTACTTCATCAATAACACAAATAAAGAGAGTAACTCTCACCCAGGTATGCAAAGCTGTTTCAACATTTGAAAATCAATTAATGTAATCCATCTCATCAATGGCTAAAGAAGAAAAATCACATGATCATATCAATAGATGCAGAAAAAGCATTTGACAAAATCCAACACTGATTCATGATTAAAAAAAAAAAAACTCAGTAAAATGGGAATGAAGGGGAATTTCCTCAATTTGAGGAAAATATCTCTACAAAAAACCTACAGATAACAGTTAGAAGCTAGAAGCTTTCCAACTAAGATCAGGAAAAAGAAAAGGATGCTCTCTCTCTCACAACTCCTTTTCAGCATGAAACTCGAAATCCTAGCTAATGCAATATATAAAAAAGGAAATAAAAGGTATACTGATCAGGAAGAAAGACATAAAACTGTCTTTGTTCACAAAAAGATGATCATCTATGTAGAAAATCTAAAAGTATACATCAAAAACCTCTTGAAAATAATAAGACATTAAGAAATAATAAGACACTAGAGAATATTGTACTTAGTAAAGTAAGTCAGAGAAAGACAAATATTACATGATATCAATCATATGTGGAATCTAAAAAATAATACAAATGAAGAGAGGATCTATATACAAAACAGAAACAGACTCACAGACAGAAAACAAACTTATGGCTACCAAAGGGGAAAGATGGGGAAGGGAAAAACAAAAAAAACCCTTGGAAATAATAAGACACTATAGCTTGGTTGCAGGATACAAGGTTAATATACAAAAGTCAATCACTTTTCCTAGTAATAAACAAGGGGAATTTGACATTAAAAACACAACACTATTTACATTAGCACTCCAAAAAATCAAATACATACAACTATAACAAAATATGTACAAGACCTACATGAGGTAAGCTACAAATCTCTGATGAAAGAATGAGAAAAATCAAAGAACTAAATAAATGGAAAGATAGTCCATGTTCATGGATAGGAAGATTCAATAATGTCAATGTCAGTTATTCCCAAATTGATCTACAGATTTAATGCAATACCAATCAAAATCCCAGCAAGTTATTTTACGGATATGGACAAACTGCTCTTAAAGTTTATATGGAGAGACAAAAGACACAAAATAGCCAATACAAAATTGAAAGAGAAAAAGAAAGTTGGAGGACTGACACTGCCTACTTCAAGACTTATTATAAGGCTACAGTAATCAAAACACTGTGGTACTGTCAAAAGAAAAGACAAATAGATCAACGGAACAGAATAGAGAGGCCAGAAAGAGACCCCCATAAATACAGTCTGCTGATCTTTGACAAAGGAGCAAAGGCAATACAATGGAACAAAGATAGTCTTTTCAACAAATGGTGCTAGAACAGATGGACAACCATGTGCAAAAAAAAAGAATCTAGACACATCTTAAAAACTATCTCAAAACAGATCACAGACCTAAATGCAAAATGCAAAACTACAGAAATCCTAGAAGATAACATATGAAAAACCTAGATTATCTTAAGTTTGGCAATGACTTTTTAGACACAACGTCCATGGCACAATGCATGAAAAAAAAATTGATAAATTGGACTTCATTAAAATTAAAATTTTCTATTCCATAAAAGATAATATATATTAAGAGGATTAGAACATGGGCTTCCTGGTGGCACAGTGGTTGAGAGTCCACCTGCCAGTGCAGGGGACACGGGTTCGTGACCCCGTCTGGGAAGATGCCACATGGCGGAGTGGCTGGGCCCGTGAGCCATGGCCGCTGAGCCTGTACGTCCGGAGCCTGTGCTCCACAACGGGAAAGGCCACAGCAGTGAGAGGTCCGCGTACCGCAAAAAAAAAAAAAAAAAAAAAAAGGGGGGGGGATTAGAATGTAAGCCACAGACTAAGAAAACTATTTGCAAAAGACACATCTGATGAAGGACTGTTTTCCAAAATATACAAAGAACTCAAAATTTAACAATAATAAAATAAAAAACTAATTAAAAAATGGGTCAAAGACTTAGACACCTCACCAGAGAAGATATACAGATGACAAATAAGCATATGAAAGGATGTCATATCACATGTCATCATATATCATCATGGATATGCAAATTAAAACAATGAAATACCACTACACACCCATTAGAATGGCCAAAATCCAGAATACTGACAACAAATGCTGACAAGTATGTGGAACGACAGGGACTCTCATTCATTACTGGCAGGAATGCAAAGTAGTGCAGCCATCTTGGAAGGCAGTCTGGCAGTTTCTCATAAAACGTACTCTTACTATACAATCCAGGAATCATGCTCTTTGGTATTTACCCAAATGAGTTAAAAACTTGTGTCCATACAAAAATATGCACACAGATGTTTTGTCTTGTTTTAATTTATTTATTTATTTGGCTGCACTGGGTCTTAGTCGGGGCACACAGGATCTTCATTGCCTCATGCGGGATCTTTAGCTGAATGTGGGATCTTTTTTTAGTTGCAGCATGTGGGATCTAGTTCCCTGACCAGGGATCGAACCAGGGCCCCCTGCATTGGGAGCACAGAGTCTTAACCACTGGACCACCGGGGAAGTCCCTGCACACAGATGTTTATAGCAGCTTTGTATTCATAACTGCCAAAATTTGGAAGCAACTAAGATGCCCTTCAGTAGGTGAGTGGATAAACTGGTACATGCAGAGGATGGAACATTGTTCAGCACTAAAAAGAAATGAGCGGGCTTCCCTGGTGGCGCAGCGGTTGAGAGTCCGCCTGCCGATGCAGGGGACATGGGTTCGTGCCCCGGTCCAGGAAGATCCCACATGCCGCAGAGCGGCTGGGCCCGTGAGCCATGGCCGCTGAGCCTGCACGTCCGGAGCCTGTGCTCCGTGACAGGAGAGGCCACAACAGTGAGAGGCCCGTGTACCCCCCCCAAAAAAAAAAAGACGCTGATGTAGAATCATAAAAAGATGCTGATGTAGAATCACATTTTTCAGGCTGTAACAAAGTGTTGGAGGGGAATTCCAGAGTTTATAACTGCAGGATCAGAGAAGGAACAAACAGATTACCTTGGGTACAAAGAATATCTTCCCACATTGTGAACTCAGAGGTGGCACTCGGAAGACGAGGTTGGAGTTCTTAAAAGGACATGGCTTGTAGACAGAAGTTATAATAGGCATTAGATTAGTAATTCAAGTTCTCGGTCATGGGAAAATGGGACAAACTGCACTTGTGGGATCTGGAACAGGAGGAGAATGGGAGAGCAACCGGCAGGCTACTGGAATATCCCGGAATGAGGCAACAATGGCCTGAACTCAAGTGGTAGCTGTGGAAACAGAAGGGGAGAGAGCAGGTCCAGGAAAATTTTCAGAGAAGTAAATAGTATGATTGAGTAAAATACTAAATGCAGGAGATGAAAAGTGGAAAAATCATAAATCTTCCAGGTTCAAAATCTAATATGCCAAGAGAACTGGCACATTCTTCCCCAGAAGAAATGCAGGCTGTGAAAAAAGAATCTAGTTCTATTACAGATACATAAAAACCTCTTTGAAGGGGTAGCGGGAAAGGTGATGACCTACGCAAGTTTGAAATGAGTGGCATCTGTGAGACCAGAGGCAAAAGGAATTGCACGTAAGCACTGTTCCCTAGTTGACAAAGTTGGTTCCCATGGAGATATGGGTCAACAACTCTGATTATATCCATTTCTGTACACTGAAATTGAACAATTAGAAGATGATGGTGGAGGCCAAGTTTCCAATGTTGGATTGAGAATTTACAGAGGGGAGGAAAAGGCTAGAATAAACCATGTGGTAATGGTTTACAGTTACAGACATCATTAAGAGATTATGTTTAGCTTAATACAGATACAGATGGTTACATATACTAATGTTTATAGATATGCATATATATACAGGTTTATATATACGCAAATACTCTGTCTGGTGAGAGGACATAAAAGAAATGACACCCCAGCAGTAATAAGTACACACCCAGCAAACAGATCTTGGTTTCTAATACCATCTCCATATAACCCATATTGATGGGGTGGGTCAAAGGGGCAGAGGGGCCTCTGTAGGGTCTCCCAACGGCTGAAGCTGGAACAATTGAAGCAACAAAATAAAGGAATATTGGATTATAGCCCAGAGCATAAGATAAACATCCATGAGTCCATACTGATAAAAATAAATGATTCCATAAATTAACAAATGAGGGAGAAGAGACAAATCTCCCATGCAGAAAAACTCCAAATAACTTACATAGATACTCCACCCTCAAGTATGGAGAGTATAACTCCCCACTTCTTATGCACAGGCTGCACATAGGTACTTCCTTCCAAAGAGGACAGTATGGAAAGGCAGGGAGGGAATGCCTTCATGGTGGAAAACCTAACAAACACTACCTCAGCCAGATGATCAAGGTTAATATCCACAGTAAGTCATTAGTAGCATATACCCTTGATGTGATATGCCGAGAACAGCACTGTACCTCCGTGATCTTACTGCCTCAACCCATAGCCCCAGTCTAATCATGAGAAAAACATGAGACAAATTCCAATACAGGGCATTATACAATATTCCTGACCAGTCCTCCTCAAAACTGTCCAGGCTGTTAAAAACAAGAGAAGTCTGAGAAACTGCCACAACCAAAAGGAACTTAAGCAGAAAATACAATGTGGTATCTGGATGAGATCTCGGAAAAGAAAAAGGGCATTAGGTAAAAATTAAGGAAAACGGAATAAACTATGGACTTCAGTTTATTAAGGTATCCTGTGGATTCACTGATTGTAACAACTGTACCAAAATAACGTAAGGTGTTACAAAGAGGGGAAGTTGGGTGTGGGGTACATAGGGACTCTCTGTACCATCTTCTCAAGTTTGCTGTATATCTAAAACTGTCCTAAAAAATAAAATCTATTTTTCTAAAAGGTCATCTTGTTCAAAATGATGAACTGGTGCTATGTGGGAGTTTTTTCTTTAAAATTGTGAGGCTGGGAGAAAAATTCTGGTGGCGACTATAAAATGACAAATCCTGGCCATCTCAGAGAGTGAGTGACGAGCTGCTGTATGAATCACCACATGCCACTAACAATAACAGTTAATAATAGTTAACACAACACTTCATGTGTCTAGGCCCTTTTGATACTCTTTAAACTTGATTCAGGTCCATGAATAGAATTCAGAGTGTCGGGGACTCTGAATGGAAAAAAATAGCTCCTCTTTATTTTCAGTCCCCTAACTAACTGACCTTCAGCATTTCCCTTTAACTATGAACACAGCCAACAACCAAGTTAGTATGAGCAAGACCTATGAATAACAGGAACGTAGATATTTCCATAGACCATGCAGTGTGGGATAATCACTAATATTGTTGGTCCTCCTCATTATTCATAAATTACAATAGTTATCAGGCCCACTGCTAAATCTTGAAATGTACTGCATTAGTTTAGAAGCATATGTATTACTTTATCATGGCTTTGATTTATTAATATTTTGATGACTGTAACTCAATATAATTGCTTTGCAATCTCATATATTTTATTAAATTTTCAAATACTATTCTGAGAAGGGGTGCATAAACTTCACAAGATGGCCAGTGGCATCCATGGTACAGAAATGGGTAAAGAATTCCACTAATAAAGCCTAAAATCTCAATAAATCTACTCACAGACTTCGTGTGTCTAAACCCTGGTATGAAAAGAGCCCTGTATTTTATAGCTGTCCCCTCCCCAAGCATCTAAGAATTTTGCTATCATTTTCTTATTTCTAAGTTCTAATATATTGTTTTAAAAACCCAGTGTTTAAGGGACTCTGTTTAAGACTAAATAATGAAGAATTATATATCTTATTTCAAAAGAACTTGGAACACTTCCAAGTAGAAGAGCAATGTAACATGCTACTCCACACTGATTTAGTTATAAAAATGTCACTTTTCTATCAACATTATCTTGTGTTCTGTTTATCTAAATAAATTTAATACAGTTCAAAACTAAAAAAAAAACAAAATCCAGTGTTTACATGTTTAATTACTAATTTCACACAAGAAAATCCCTGCCAATACCAAAAGACATGAGTCTAATCATCTATACAATTGTCTGCTTACGATAAATGGCACGGAAATAGAATAAGACCCAACAAAAAAACAAAAAAGCCTGAAAGAACAAAACACAGGAACTCATTCTCAGTGACAGGCTCACCTTCCATCTGGAGCCATGCCTTGAACTCCACCTTGTTTAACTGTTAAAGCAGGAGCGGCTCAGCAAGATCTGTCTAGTTTTGATGATTCTTAAATTCAGTGCTGCTGACAGACTCTGTCCATTTCTCTCTATACTTACTGTTACCTAATGACAAGGTCTGAATGCGAATGTTTAAATTCAACTTTCATTAAAAATATAATGAAGTTTCTCTAACAGTAACCTCTTGGCCCCAAAGTATCACTTTACTTTACATCCCAAATTGATAAAAATTAAAATTCCACTGTGAAAGCTATTACTCAATGATATTCAACTAATGAAATATAACAATGCAGTAGGCATTTTAGACAATCAATATGTTTCATAAATTTCAACCCTAAAATTACTTAATATATTTATTCACTTTTGTGAAAATTTAGGATGTTGAGATGACGAAAATGTATTTCAGATATAAATCTGGGTTTTGTTCATGGCTTTGAATATCATCACTATGCTGATTATCCAGAAAATAAACCCTTGGTTTTTCCCCCTAGTAAACCTGATCCACTTTCAGTCTTCTCCATCCCAGGGCACAGTAGCAGCACTTGGCAGTTCCCACCTCTTCACTGACACCCAAGGCCAAGCCGCCCACCTCTCCCTCCTGTACCTATGACACCAGCATCCTGCTTGATCTCCCGGCTCCCATTCTTGGCCACCCAGAGTTTGTTCTCCGCACAGAGCAAAACAGATTCTTTAAAAATAATAGTCAGATGGAACACTTTCATGTGCTCAATCCAATACAAATTCAATACAAATATACCAGAAATTCACTGAACTGTATGAAGGACTGTTAACAATAACCCAATACAGGGTTTTCCCTGATTTGCCCACTGACAAATTTTCCTACCACGCTCCTTTCTGCTCCTTTCTGCTCCCAGAGCCCCGTCCGCACCGCCCCTTGCTCTTCTATGAACTTGCCGGACAGTCCCAGCTTTCGGATCTTTGCACAGGCCATTCCTTCTGCCCGAAACGCTTTTCCCAGAGGATCGCACAGCCCCCATACTTCTCAAAGGCGCTGTGTAAGCATCGCACCTTCAGAAGAAAGGCTCCCCAGCACCTGTCTGCAGCAGCGCTCGCCTCTGCTTTATTCTACATACCAGTGTTGCTCAACCTATTGCCAGGGCTTCCCTGGTGGCGCAGTGGTTGAGAGTCCGCCTGCCGATGCAGGGGACGCGAGTTCGTGCCCCGGTGCGGGAGGATCCCACATGCCGCGGAGCGGCTGGGCCCGTGAGCCATGGCCGCTGAGCCTGCGCGTCTGCAGCCTGTGCTCCGCAACGGGAGGGGCCACAACAGTGAGAGGCCAGCGTACCGCAAAAAAAAAAAAAAAAAAAAAAAAAAAAATTATTGCCATTACTTAATTAACTAAGAAGCCAGTTTAGATATTTTTCTTCTAATCATCCCCTACTATGAAATTTTAATACCACAGTCTTGCTGTTTATAAACTATGCCCGCTGGAGGGTCACAATCCATTATAATATCTAAATTTTGTAATCCCAAGAACCAATTTCCACCTCCTTGAGGATGAAATCACCCCACTGATTTTCTTTGGAATTTTATTTATTTTTTATACAGCAGGTTGTTATTAGTTATCAATTTTATACATATCAGTGTACACACGTCAATCCCAATCTCCCAGTTCATCCCACCCCCACCACCACCCACCCCCACTGCTTTCCTGAAACGCTTGGTGTCCATATGTTTGTTCTCTACATCTGTGTCTCTATTTCTGCCGTGCAAACTGGTTCATCGGTACCATTTTCCTAGGTTCCACATATGTGAGTTAATATACGATATTTTTCTCTTTCTGACTTACTTCACTCTGTATGACAGTCTCTAGATCCATCCACGTCTCTACAAATGACCCAAATGCGTTCCTTTTTATGGCTGAGTAATATTCCATTGTATATTTGTACCACATCTTCTTCATCCATTCATATGTCGATGGGCATTTAGGTTGCTTCCATGACCTGGCTATTGTAAATAGTGCTGCAATGAACATTGGGGTGCATGTGTCTCTTTGAATTATCATTTTCTCTGGGTATATGCCCAATAGTGAAGTGGGATTGCTGGGTCATATGGTAATTCTATTTTTAGGTTTTTAAGGACTCTCCATACTGGTCTCCACAGTGACTGTATAAATTTACATTCCCACCAACAGTGCAAGAGGGTTCCCTTTTCTCCACACCCTCTCAAGCATTCGTTGTTTGTAGATTTTCTGATGATGCCCATTCTAACTGGTGTGAGGTGATATCTCATTGTAGCTTTGATTTGCATTTCTCTAATAATTAGTGATGTTGAGCATGTTTTCATGTGCTTCTTGGCCATCTGTATGTCTTCTTTGGAGAAATGTCTATTTAGGCCTGCTGCCCATTTTTGGATTGGGTTGTTTGTTTTTTTAATATTGAGCTGCATGAGCTGTTTATATATTTTGGAGAGTAATCGTTTGTCTGCTGATTCATTTGCAAATATTTTCTCCCATTCTGAGGGTTGTCTTTTCATCTTGTTTGTAGTTTCATTTGCTTTGCAAAAGCTTTTAAGGTTCATTAGGTCCCATTTATTTTTGTTTTTATTTCCATTACTCTAGGAGGTGGATCAAAAAAGATCTTGCTGTGATTTATGTCAAAGAGTGTTCTTCCTATGTTTTCCTCTAAGAGTTTGATAGTGTCCGGTCTTACATTTAGGTCTTGAATCCATTTTGAGTTTATTTTTGTGTATGGTGTTAGGGAGTGTTCTAATTTCATTTTTTTACATGTAGCTGTCCAGTTTTCCCAGCACCACTTATGAAGGGACTGTCTTTTCTCCATTGTACACCCTTGCCTCCTTTGTCATAGATTAGTTGACCATAGGTGCATGGGTTTACCTCTGGGCTTTCTATCCTGTTGCAAAGATCTATATTTCTGTTTTTGTGTCAGTACCATATTGTCTTGATTACTGTAGCTTTGTAGTATAGTCTGAAGTCAGGGAGCCTGATTCCTCCAGCTCCATTTTTCTTTCTCAAGATTGCTTTGGCTATTTGTGGCCTTTTGTGTTTCCATACAAATTGTGAAATTTTTTGTTCTAGTTCTGTGAAAATTGCCATTGGTAGTTTGATAGGGATTGCATTGAATCTGCAGATTGCTTTCGATAGTACAGTCATTTTCACAATGTTGATTCTTCCAATCCAAGAACATGGTACATCTCTCCATCTGTTTGTTTCATCTTTAATTTCTTTCATCAGTGTCTTATAGTTTTCTGAGTACAGGTCTTTTATCTCCTTAGGTAGGTTTATTCCTAGATATTTTACTCTTTTTGTTGAAATGGTGAATGGGATTGTTTACTTAATTTCTCTTTCTGATCTTTCGTTGTTAGTGTATAGGAATGCAAGAGATTTCTGTGCATTAATTTTGTATCCTGCAACTTTACCAAATTCATTGATTAGCTCTAGTAGCTTTCTGGTGGCATCTTTAGGATTCTCTATGTATAGTATCATGTCACCTGCAAACAGCGAGTTTTACTTCTTCTTTTCCAATTTGGATTCCTTTTATTTCTTTTTCTTCTCTGATTGCCATGGCTAGGACTTCCAAAACTATGTTGAATAATAGTGGCTAGAGGGGACATCCTTGTCTTCTTCCTGATCTTAGAGGAAATGCTTTCAGTTTTTCACCATTAAGAATGATGTCAGCTGTGGGTTTGTTGTATATGGCCTTTATTATGTTGAGGAAAGTTCCCTCTATGCCTACTTTCTGGAGAGTTTTTATCATAAATCAGTGTTGAATTTTGTCAAAAGCTTTTTCTGCATCTGGTGAGATGATCATATGGTTTTTCTTCTTCAATTTGTTAATATGCTGTATCACATTGATTGACTTGCGTATATTGAAGAATCCCTGCATCCCTGGGATAAATCCCACTGGATTATGGTGTATGATCCTTTTAATGTGTTGTTGGATGCTGTTTGCTAGTATTTTGTTGAGGACTTTTGCATCTGTGTTCATCAGTGATATTGCTCTGTAATTTTCTTTTTTTGTAGTTTCTCTGTCTGGTTTTGGTATCAGGGTGATGGTGGCCTCGTAGAATGAGTTTGGGAGTGTTCCTCCTCTGCAATTTTTGGAAGAGTTTAAGAAGGATGGATGTTAGCTCTTCTCCAAATGTTTGATAGAATTCACCTGTGAAGCCATATGGTCCTGGAATTTTGTTTGTTGGAAGATTTTTAATCAGAGTTTCAATTTCATTCCTTGTGATTGGTCTGTTCATATTTTCTATTTCTTCCTGGTTCAGTCTTGGAAAGTTATACCTTTCTAAGAATTTGTCCATTTCTTCAGGTTGTCCATTTTATTGGCATAGAGTTGTTTGTAGTAGTCTCTTATGATGCTTTGTATTTCTGCGGTGTCCATTGTAACGTCTCATTTTCATTTCTAATTTTATTGATTTGAGTCCTCTACCTCTTTCTCTTGATAACTCTGGCTAAAGGTGTATCAATTTTGTTTATCTTCTCAAAGAACCAGGTTTTAGTTTTATTGATCTTTGCTATTGTTTTCTTTGTTTCTATTTCATTTATTTCTGCTCTGATCTTCATGATTTCTTTCCTTCTACTAACTTTGGGTTTTGTTTGTTCTTCTTTCTCTAGTTCCTTTAGGTGTAAGGTAAGTTTGTTTATTTGAGGTTTTTCTTGTTTCTTGAGGTGGGCTTGTATTGCTATCAACTTACCTCTTAGAACTGCTTTTGCTGCATCCCATAGGTTTTCAATCATCGTGTTTTCATTGTCATTTGTCTCTAGGTATTTTTTGATTTCTTCAGTGATCTCTTGGTTATTTAGTAACGTACTGTTTCGCCTCCATGTGTTTGTGTTTTTCACGGTTTTTTCCCCTGTAATTGATTTCTAATCTCATAGCACTGTGGTCGGAAAAGATGCTTAATATGATTTCAATTTTCTTAAATTTACCGAGGCTTGATTTGTGACCGAAGATGTGATCTATCCTGGAGAATGTTCTGCATGCACTTGAGAAGAAAGTGTAATCTGCCGTTTTTGGATGGAATGTCCTATAAATATCAATTATATCTATCTGGTCTATTGTGTCATTCGAAGCTTGTGTTTCCTTATTAATTTTCTGTCTGGATGATCTGTCCATTGGTGTAAGTGAGGTGTTAAAGTCCCCCACTATTATTGTGTTACTCTCAACTTCCTCTTTTATAGCTGTTAGCAGTTGCCTTATGTTTTGAGGTGTTCCTCTGTTGGGTGCATATATATTTATAATTGCTATATCTTCTTCTTGGATTGATCCCTTGATCGTTATGTAGTGTCCTTCTTTGTCTCTTGTAATAGTCTTTATTTTAAAGTCTATTTTATCTGATATAAGTATTGCTACTCCAGCTTTCTTTTGATTTCCATTTGCATGGAATATCTTTTTCCATCCCCTCACTTTCAGTCTCTATGTGTCTCTAGGTCTGAAGTGGATCTCTTGTAGACAGCATATATATGGGTCTTGTTTTTGTATCCATTCAGCGATCCTGTGTCTTTTGGTTGGAGCATTTAATCCATTCATGTTTAAGGTAATTATCGATATGTATGTTCCTATTACCATTTTCTTAATTGTTTTTGTACGTCTTTTTCTTCTCTTGTGTTTCCCACTTAGGGAAGTTCCTTTAGCATTTGTTGTAGAGCTGATTTGGTGGTGAATTCTCTTATCTTTTGCTTGTCTGTAAAGCTTTTGATTTCTCCGTCAAATCTGAATGAGATCCTTGCAGGGTAGAGTAATCTTGGTTGTAGGTTCTTCCCTTTCATCACTTTAAATATACTGTGTCACTCCCTTCCAGCTTGTAGAGTTTCTGCTGAGAAATCAGCTATTAACGTTATGGGAGTTCCCTTGTATGTTGCCATTTTTCCCTGTTGCTTTCAATAATTTTTCTTTGTCTTTAATTTTTGTCAGCTTGATTACTAAGTGTCTCAGCATGTTTCTCCTTGGGTTTATCCTGCCTGGGGCTCTCTGTGTTTCCTGGACTCTCTCTTCTCCTGGGACCCCTATAATGCAAATGTTGTTGCGTTTAATATTGTCCCAAAGGTCTCTTAGGTTGTCTTCATTTCTTTTTATTCTTTTTGCTTATTCTGTTCAATGGCAGTGAATTCTACCATTCTGTCTTCCAGGTCACTCATCCATTCTTCTGCCTCAGTTATTCTGCTATTGATTCCTTCTAGTATATTTTTCATTTCAGTTATTGTATCGTTCATCTCTGTTTGTTTGTTCTTTAATTCTTCTAGCTGTTTGTTCTTTAATTCTTCTAGGCCTTTATTAAACGTTTCTTGCATCTTCTCAATCTTTGCCTGCATTCTTTTTCTGAGGTCCCGGATCATCTTCACTATCATTATTCTGAATTCTTTTTCTGGAAGGTTGCCTATCTCCACTTCATTTAGTTGTTTTTCTGGGGTTTTATCTTGTTCCTTCTTCTGGTACATAGTCCTCTGCCTTTTCATTTTATCTGTCTTTCTGTGAATGTGGTTTTTGCTCCACAGGCTGCAGCACTGTAGTTCTTCTTGCTTCTGCTGTCTGCCCTCTGGTGCATGAGGCTGTCTAAGAGGCTTGTGCAAGGTTCCTGATGGGAGGGACTGGTGGTGGGTAAAGCTGGCTGTTGCTCTGGTGGGCAGAGCTCAGTAAAACTTTAATCCACTTGTCTGCTGATGGGTGGGGCTGGGTTCCCTCCCTGTTGGTTGTTTGGCCTGAGGCGACCCAACACTGGAGCCTACTCGGCTCTTTGGTGGGGCTAATGGCGGACTCTGGGAGGGCTCATGCCAAGGAGTACTTCCCAGAACTTCTGCTGCCAGTGTCCCTGTCCTCATGGTGAGACACAGCCACCCCCTGCCTCTGCAGGAGACCCTCCAACACTAGCAGGTATGTCTGGTTCAGTCTCCTGTGGGGTCACTGCTCCTTCCCCTGGGTCCCGATGCGCACACTACTTTGTGTGTGCCCTCCAAGAGTGGAGTCTCTGTTTCCCCCAGTCCTGTTGAAGTCCTGAAATCAAATCCCACTAGTCTTCAAAGTCTGATTCTCTAGGAATTCCTCCTCCCGTTGCCAGACCCCCAGGTTGGGAAGCCTGACGTGGGGCTCAGAACCTTCACTCCAGTGGGTGGACTTCTGTGGTATAAATGTTCTCCAATTTGTGACTCACCCACCCAGCAGTTATGGGATTTGATTTGATTGTGATTGCGCCCCTCCTACCGTCTCACTGCAGCTTCTCCTTTGTCTTTGGATGCGGGGTATCTTTTTTGGTGAGTTCCAGTGTCTTCCTGTCGATGATTGTTCAGCAGTTAGTGCTCTTGAAAGAGGGAGTGCTGACAGCACCCCATTTAAATGCACGTCTTACAGTGGCTCCTTTTTCATCACACCACTTACCACTACTGGACACCTGCAGCTGTTCACTGGCTGTGGCCCCATGGAAACATGAACACTGTGGAAGGGACTTCTTGTTTACTACTTTGTCCCCAGGGTCCACTGCAATGCCTGGTCATGTTAGGTGCCTGGTAAATTTAACCTCATGAGCCAAAAACTACTTAGGCTTTTTCACTTTTATACAGCATGCTACATTTGTTGTTCACTTATACAATAGTTATGGGCTGAATTGTCTTCCTTCAAATTCATACATTGAAGTCCTAACTCCTTAGCACCTCAAAATGTGACTGTATTTGGACGGTCTTTAAATAGGCAATTTTAAAAAATCATATATCTGATAAGGGATTGACACCCAGAATATAAAAAGAACTCCTATAACTCAATAACAAGGAAAAACCAAACAACACAATCATAAAAAGAGCAAAGAACTTGAATAGACATTTCTCAAAAGTTAATATACAATGGCCAATAAGCACATGAAAAGATGCTAAGCATTACTAATCATAAGGGAAATGCAAATCAAAACCAACCACTATGAGATACCACTTTGTACCCATTAGGAAGGCTATCATCAAAAAAACAAAAACAAAAACAAAAACAAAAAAAAAGATAACCAGATAGGAAGAGGCAAGGAAAGATCTTCCTCTGGAGATTTCAGGGAGGGCAGGGCCCTGTGGACACCATGAGTGCAGACTTATAGCCTCCCGAACTGTGAGACAATAAATTTCTCTTGTTCTGAGATACCAAGTGTGTGGTCATTTCTTACAGCAGTCTAGGAAACTAAGATGCCTATCAAATTGGCAAAGTTTTGGTTTGTCTGTCTGTTTGTTTTTAATTAAAACACCCATTGTTGGGCCCACAACGTAGAAGAATGGGCACTGTCACACACTTCCAATGAGAGTAATTTTATTATGTAGACATTCTTTTTTTTTCTTTTTGACTATATCACTTTTCTAAATTTTCAATAATGAGAGTATATGTATATTTTTTTCCAAAAGAAAAAAATTTATTTTTAAATCCACTATCATCACCATTATTTAACATTTTCTGCAAGTTCTAGTCAAGGTACAATAAACTATAATAAAATATTTATTACATACATGTTAAGAGTTAAAAGTTATGACATATACATTTATTCCTGAGTCTTTTATACAACAAAAGTATAAAAATTTTATGTGACAAAAATATAAAAGACTCAGGAAGAAACATTACAAAAGGAGTTCAAGAGACCCCTGGGTTTTATTTTCTTTATCAACTCGGAAAGCTGATTCTAAATGTATATGTAAAAGAAAAGGACTCAGCATAATCAAGCCCCTTCTGATGGACAAGGAAGAAAGGAAGACTTCTCTAACAGACATCAAGAGTAACCATGAAGCTGTAATAATGAAGACTGTATGATACTAGCAGAGGTAGACAAATTAGCCAACCAACTAGAAGAAAGACCCTCATATATATGGAAGTCTGACAGCTGACAGCATGGCAGATCAATGAGTAAAGGAGGAATTAGCCAAAAGTAGGAATTGGGGGAGGAGGGCATGTGGGGAAGAAGGTCATCCAGGTAGAAAATAATAAAATTAGATCCTTATCTCATACCAGGCACAAAAAATAACTCCACATGGACTAAGAACTCACTGTTAAAAACAAAACTTTAAAGCTTTTAGCAGAATATATAGGTGAACCTTTCTGCACTTGTACTAGAGAAAGACTTGTTTAACAAGACATAAAGGGCTTCCCTGGTGGTGCAGGGGTTAAGAATCTGCCTGCCAATGCAGGGGACACGGGTTCGAGCCCTGGTCCGGGAAGATCCCACATGCCGCGGAGCAACTAAGCCTGTGCACCACAACTACTGAGCCTATGCTCTAGAGCCTGCGAGCCACAACTACTGAGTCTGCGCACCACAACTACTGAAGCCCGCATGCCTAGAGCCTATGCTCTGCAACAGGAGAAGCCACCGCAATGAGAAGCCCGCACACCACAACAAAGAGTGGCCTCCGCTCACCGCAACTAGAGGAAGCCCACACGCAGCAACGAAGACCCAACGCGGCCAAAAATAAATAAATAAAATAAATAAATTTATATAAAAAAAGACTTAAAAAGCACTAATTATAAAAGATTGATAAATTTGAATAAGTTAAAAATAAGACCTTCTTTCATCAAAAGATCATCTCTCTCTCCAAAGCTTGGGGGCTGATATACTACAACCTAGGGAGATGCCCTCCCTCCCAAGTTGCATTTTCCTTGGGGTTAAAGAGGTTTGTGTGTTACAAATGGGAAGTTGCCAAGGAGAGTTCAGCAGTGGTCCCATGCTTTCTGGGGCTCTCTGCCCTGAGGGTCACCTCCTCCTCACTATTTAAAGTATAATTGATCCCCACAGGGATCTGGTCTTCCAGCTTTTCCCCAATACACCTTAGAATAATGGATAAACCCAAAGGACATGAGCTCACAGTACAAAATAATTAGACACCTTCAGACAACTATGAAAGAAAGCCAGCAATACATGTATATATAAATAATAAAATATATAGCAACTATATATAATGTAGTAATATGTAATATATAATATTCTGAAGGCAAATAATTAAACAGATGGACCAAGAATTTCAAATAAGCCTAATAAGCATATTTAAGAAGATAAAGAATATATTAACAATGTGAAAAACAGGAAATTCCTAAAGAAGATAAAGGAGGAGGAGGGGAGAAAGAAAAACCAAATTAAAATACTGGATATGAAAACAACAATAATAATTTAAATAAAAGGTGTAATAAATACAATTAGAAATAAAATAAATACAGAAGGAAATCTACTAAAAAATTAATTGGTAAGAATAAGATCAGAATGGGAAACTATCCTAGGAGCAGAGGATAGGAAGAAAATACAAGGAGACAGAAAACATAAAATAAGACCCAAGGAGTAGGAAGGATAGACTTTTTTGAAGAAATAATGTATATAAATTTATCGGAATTAAAGGAAAATGAAAAACATAAATTTGAAGGGCTCAAATAATGCCCCCAATACTCACACCTAGAGACACTGGAGTGACATTTAACACAGATAAAAATCAAAGGTATTTGCTGATGTTTGAAACTGCTTGAGTCCTTCCCTTGAAAACCGCCTTAGGCCACGCTTTTTCTCAGTTTATCTCTTAGTGTTGCTCCACTGTCTTCTGGCATGGAACGCTGAGGTGAAGAAATCTGAGGACAGCTTAGCATTTTTCCCCTCGTAACAAGCGACCTGATTTTTTGATGCTTTCTCTGCGGTGGAAAGTGGGGAGAGGGTTACAACCTGGCCCCTCATGGGCCCCCCCAAGGACATGCTCTCTGCACACAGAGAGATGCTGCGCTAAGAAATCCCAGCTGTGCCCCCGTGTCCTAATCCAGAGGCTGCCGTTCCCTCCGGAGGGTAACCTCCTATCTTCCGCTGAGGTGGGTGAGAAGCAGGCCCACGCTTCACGATGTGGGGGAGAGGATGTAAAGAGCTGGCTGGTTTTTGCTGTTAATTTTTTCATTAAAAAAAGTTTTGCTATGGGCCATTTCAAACGTACAAAAGTAGGAGGAATGGTATAATAAGCCGGCTTGTATTCCTCACCCCAATCTCACATCTAGCTGCATCTGAAACCACCCAGCTCTCCATGTGCTGAAGCAGCACCTGCACCCCGTCTTCCAGAGGTGAGCAGTACAACAGGTCCTGAGCCCCTGGAAGGTCCACGTGTAACTCAGCTTGCTTCTTAGATTCCCCAATGCCGACGCAGGGTCCTGCTTTCTTGAACCGGCTGGGTCAGTGTCAGTTCATCCATTGCCTTTCCAACTCCAGAATTTTATTGCCCTCACACTCTCTTTGTCCTTCTGGCTATGCTTTTTCCTTTATCCCTTTACTACCATTTTTGTGGGAGGGAATGGAGGCCAACACCAAGTTCAACCTGCCATCTTTGAGCAAACATTGATTAACTTCTTGAATTGAGTACTTTCTCATGTATATGGCTCTCTTGATTACTTTTCTTGTATGTTACGTTTTCAAAGACATTAACAATTATCTATTGAGCTCTTATTAAATAACTTATGTACATGGATTTATTTAATATTTTCAACGACATGTATTACACTTCGCTACTACTGTTACCCTATCTGACAGATGAGGAAACTAAACACCTGAAGAGCTCGCATGGCACTCACGGCTTTAAGGATCTGGGATTTGAGCCCGAGACCTAAAGCCCAGGCCCCAGATCACTGTGGATCCTGCACCCCATTTCTTTAGCCCTCTGCCACAGGCCCTTCAGCTGGCCTAGGGTCTCCAAGCCCAGGCCCCAGATCACTGTGGATCCTGCACCCCATTTCTTTAGCCCTCTGCCACAGGCCCTTCAGCTGGCCTAGGGTCTCCAAGCCCAGGCCCCAGATCACTGTGGATCCTGTACCCCATTTCTTTAGCCCTCTGCCACAGGCCCTGCAGCTGGCCTAGGGTCTCCAAGACAAGCCCGGGTAATGGACTCTTGCTCAAATTCCACAGCTTTAAATTCAAGGAAGCACTTTGGACCAAGCCAGGCTGGCCCGGGTGAGCTGAGTGGTCAGGGAAGGACGCAGGGCTCCATACACCACGAAGTCGTATCATATATCAGAAACAAGACTGACAAGGTGCACTTGCCCCAGACGTGAGGAGCCCTGGCCCAGGGGCCCCTGAGCCCACCTGCCCCTCAGCCCACCTGCCCAGGCTTCTGTATCTCAGGAAGTCAGCTGAGCTTCTGAAGGCTGACAACATTCACACCCTCAGACCTACCCTCTGCAAGCAGTGCTCACTGAGGGGGCTCTCAGGGGTTCCCCGTCTTCCCTTGGAGAAAGTTACTGTCTCCTGCTGTGCACTACAGTGCCCTCCTTCTGCATCCTTTTCGGAAGGGGACTCTGGGGCTTACCCATGTGGTATCCGTGTCTGGCTCCTCGGTCAAGACAAATCTACTAAGAAAACCTGTCCTCGATCGCTCACACTACTCCTATCTCCAATTTGACTGTCTTCACACTAGCATGAGACGTTTTCAGAGAAACAATCAAGTCTTCAGTTAAAAAGACTGAAACAAACAATTAAACAGAAATAAAGCAAGAAAAGAAATTATCTCTAGGTTGAAAGTCAGCGAAGAAAACAAGAAGAAAGATTTGTTAGGGCTTCTGTGGGTTTAAAACAAACAGTGGCCTCAAGCAATCCAGGGTGAGGCCCCACGGCGCCCCCAAGAGGCCGTCCCCTGCCACGCGCAGGCCCGTGTCGAGCGGGAGGTGCGATGTTTCCTGTTAATTCTGTAACATACTTATTTAGGCACTGCACACATCCTGGAAGCATGGGGACATGGAGATGAACAGGACAGTTTATAAACACAGCAAGACAAGACAAAAAAAAAAAAAGGACTCACTGTGGACTGTGTTTGTGCCACGTATTCACCCTCCATTTTGTTCAGACGCACGTTTGTGTCCTCAAGCAGCTCTTGGATATTTTCAGTGTGCTGCTTCTGAAGTTCAAACTTTTCCTTCTCCATTTCTGCTACAGCATTGTGGAGCTACACGGTGAAATCAAAAACTGACTCTTGCACTACTATTATAGAATAGACTATTTTGCAATTCAGAAAAAAATGTTTTCCTATACTTCTCTATTTATTTATATGGTGACCTGAACAACAAAAGATATAAAACTCATAAATAAACATTCAAAGTAAAGATACCACGTAAAGAGCATGATTAAGAACCAATTTTTTGTTTACTTTCCTGAATTGAAAATTTTAATGGATAGACAAATAATTAAGGGAATTATCCACCTCAGGTACAAACAGTAAATAAATCAGACAGATAATACAATGCGTCAGCTAAACAACACTAGTATTAGCCTGAAATCAGAAAACAGAAATATTTATAATATTGTTATTGTTTAGGAATATTATGTCACTGTCTGTATTTTCATCTTAGTTGCATGAAATTTTGCACAAGAGTAATGTTAAAAATGCTTTATCCTTCACCCTAACCCCCAATGAGAAACTATTTTTATCCATCCCATAACCTTTACAAAAGTGGACACAAAGATGGTATTTATAAATCAACGAGAGTTCTCTAGGGAGAACTCTATGTCCTCATGCATACTGGTCTTTTTTTATGAAGATTATGTACACATGTTTAAACGGATGAAGCTCTAAACTATCGATGTAACTGAGGTAAGGAAACCAAAGTTCAAAGGACAGGTTCCAAAGGGAGTTGAACACCTGTGCTCCCAGACTTGTGGGCGTTTGTTCACTTACTTTCATGGGAGGGGAATTCAGAATCTAATTCCTCTCCCCTGTATCCAATCCCTGACTCATTCAAGGTTGGGTGGGGGGCAGGAGCCCAAAATAGTCTAAAAGATACATTTTACTTCCCATTCCTGAGTAGGCAGGACAGACAAGGGTATGACACATGCACAGAGACCTTATTTGACTAGGAAGATACTGGAGGGACAGGGAAAACCCTGAGAGATGGTGGAAACGAGAGGAGAAGACAGGCCATAACTACGCCTGTTAGTGGGAAGGGTCCCAGGAACTTTCCTTCTAGTTTCTGGCTGAACAGGAAGAGCAAGGATGGCTCAGTAATAGCCGTACGGAAGATCCTGGGGTTTCACAAATTTAACAAATGCAATTTTGACTATTTGTAAGTGGTCTCGGAAATCATTGATATGGTACATTTCCTTGCCAAGGTATACGTTTTAAGCCAGTGTCATGGCTGGTATTCAGAAGTCAGTCACTTGTCTGGCACGTGAATGCAGCCGAGCCCACAACGCCTGCATCTCAGCACTGCCCCGCAGCTGCTGACTGGCGTGCACAGCAACACTGATGAAGGGTGTAGGGAGTCACTTGGAAGGCTGCGGCGGTTTCTTCACGTGTGTGGTCCCCCACACGTCCCACGCCACACACCGCCTGAACGTCAAACCCCTGCCGTATGCAGGGGCCCGTGAGTGCAGCGCCTTCTCAGGGGCACCACCGTCGCTTTCTGAGGCCGGTGCCTGCTGCCCCTGGGGCGCGTCTGCAGTCAGCCTGAGCCCTTTATAGCTCACCCGGGGGTTTAGAGCGGAGCCCACAGGGTGAGAGCGCAGCCACGGCACAAGCGTGCTGGAACTTGCCCAGCCGTTTGAGGAGGGGACAGGCACACTTGGCCTAGAGGTCTGACTGGGGACTAATCGCGCACTCCGTCGGCCCTGGGCAGCCACCAGGCGTACGCTCCGGACCATCCGCGGTGCTCAGGCCCCAACGTAAACGGTGTCGTCCAAAGAATACGGTCGGCCCTCCGCACCCGCAGGTCTCACATCCACGGACTTAGCCAACTGACTGCAGAGCGAATTTTGACTGTATCCATCCAACACATTTTATTAGCATCTACCACATATCAAGCAAATGCGTCCCCGAGAGCTTCCCCAAGCCTAGCAATGAACTGGAGTCCAGGAGCCTTCAGAGGGCAAACACTCCCCTGAGGCATAAACTGCTTAAGCAGCAAATATTATTAGGCACGTTCTAAAGTACAAACCTTGCTAAGCCACAGGATGCCATCGTGGCCCTGACAATAAGGGGATCTATAAACCCACAAGGAGGTATTTTAGCCAGGGCTTGGCAACGGGTTGAGGGGATGCAAAGGCCCTCTCAGTATCCTACAGATTGGTCTATAGCCTGGACATCTGACCACGTACTTGCCTCACACCACAGGAGGCCTAGAGGACCCAGGAATCTGTCCAAACAGAAGAAAAAGTATCGTAAAAGCCAACAGGTTAATGGTGTAGCCACTCTGGAAAACAGTATGGGAATTCCTTGAAATGTTAAACACAGAATTAGCACATAACCCAGAAATTCCAGTCTTAATTATATACCTGTGATATAACAGAAATAGAAATATATATATTATATATATATATATATATATTTTGGTCTCTGCCCCCAATTCCTGGCTCTGAGGTCCTATATCCCTTGGGATTTCCTGGGTGACAGGACTGTCTTTGGTTCCAAGGAGGCGACTCTGGGTGGGCTCTTGGGCAGCTTCAGGATGGGGGCTGGTCACCCGAAAGAACAGGCCATCCATGATCAGAGCCGGGAACTTGCAGCACACCCCCATCCTCCAGGGAGGGGACAGGGGCTGAAGATTACATTTTAGTCAATCATCCCCACATGATAAAGCCTCCATAAAAATCCCAAAAGTACAGCGTTTGGAGCCTCCAGGCGGGTGGACAGCTGGGGCCGGGAGAGCAGTGTGCCAGGAGGGCGCGGGGAAGCTCTGCGCTCCTTCCCACATACCTGGCCCTGTGCATCTCTTCATCTGGCTGCTCGCCTGCATCTCTTATTATATTCCTTACAATAAAATGGTTAAATGGTAGAATGTCAGTGAGTGCTTCCCTACGTTCTGTGAGCCATTCCAGCAAATCATGGAATCCAGGGAGGAAGTGGTGAGAACTCCTATTTATAGCCGCTTCGTCAGACGTACAGGCGACAACCTGGGACTTTAGACTGACGTTGAAGTGGGCGCACTCTTGTGGGACTGAGACCTTAACTTGTGGGATGTGATACTGATTCTAGGTAAATAGTGTCAAATTTAACTGAATTATAGGACATCCAACTGGCGTCAAAGGGAACTGCCTGATGTGTGCAAAGCCCACACATGTGGCGTCAGAAGTGCTATGAGGGGCGAGGAAAGGAAAATGCAGGCAGTGCTTCTCCCTCTTCAGGAGCCAAGACAAATGAAAACACAGGCCACACAACAACCTGTGCACAGATTTTCATAAAAGCATTATTATCCAAAAAGTGGAACCAAATGTCCACCAACTGGTGACACGAGGTGCCTCAACACAATGGAATATTATTTGACCATAATACGGACTGAACTACTGACTCATGCTACAACATGGAGGAAACTTAAAAACATTATGATAAGTGAAAGAAGCCAGTAACAAAATGCCACGTATTGCATGATTTTATAGGTCAAAGTGTGGAGACAGAAAGTGGACGAGTGGTTGCAGAGGGCAGAGGAAGGGAACATGGGAAGAGAGTGACAGCGGGTACCAGGTATCTTCTGGGCTGACAGGAATGCCCTGAAAACCATACAGTGGTGATGGTGGCAGGACCTCATGAACAGACTGAAAACCACTGAACTGTACACTCTAAGAGGGTAGATTTTATGGCACGTGAGTCGTAACTCAATTTTTAAAAAGGCCCATAGATTACAAACAGCATGGCAGAGCCGGGTAACTGGCACAGTCTTGTGCAGCCAGTAGAAAAGTAAGAAGGGGAGCCGGATTGCGGCAAAGGAAGAGAGGCTTCACTGGTGACCAGCGTCTCAATCACAAAGAGCCTCGTAGCCCCAAGGGCCACTGGGAACCACTGGTGTGATTCACGGTGACGAGGAACACCAGATCTGTGTTTCAGAAAGACCGTCAACACGGCTGTATCATGGGGCACGCACTGCGGAGGTGCCGAGGGTCCAGAGACACGGTCGCCAGACCTAGGGGAGGGACAATGTGAGTAAATCACAACAAATAGAACAGAAGTGCGAGTGATGAGGTGTGAGAGGTGAGGCAGAAGAAGAGTGTGCGGCAGCCGAGCAGATGCCACCACCATCGGGAACAGGGAGAAGGGGAACCTCGGGAGGAGGCTGCTTCAGCAGCAAAGGAAGAAGATGGAGTTTGGGGAGAATGATGGAATTTAGATCAAGGAGAGATCCATTTTCTCCCCACAGCTTTATTAACGTTAGCAGCTTTATTCACATAGCATACAGAGCACCAATTCAAGTCAGACAGTTCAAGGGCTTTTTGTATATTCACAGACTTACGCAACCATCACCAAAATCCATTTTATCACCCCAGAAGAACACCTGTGCTCGTTAGCTATCATGTCCCTCATCTCTCCGCCTCTACAGATTTGCCTATTCTGAACATTTAACACAGCGTCATAGAATTGGTCTTTTATAATTGGCTTTTTCACTTAGCATGATGTTTTCAAGGTTCACCCATGTTGTAGCGTGTACCAGTCCTGCATACCTTTCCACTGCCCAGCAATATTCCATTGTATTAATATACTACATTTTATTTATCCACTCAGCAGTTGATTTCTACTTTTTGGTTTTCATATGAATAATACTGCTATGAACATTCATGTATAACTTTTTGTGCAGACACGTTTTCATTTCTCTTGGGTATGTAGGTAGGAAAGGCATTGCTGCGTCAATCACAGGATAACTCTAAAAAAGCTAAAAAGGAGAGATCTTAACGAGGTAGTTGGATACCTGGGCCTTAAAGTGAGAAACGTAGGATGGAGAATTCTACGAGGGAGTACACACACACACACACACACACACACACACACACACGTATCACCTCACCTCACCTCACCTGGGCGGTACAGATACTTCACACTTTCTGAATGGATGACCGCAAAATCACAATATACATCTATCCTCTGCTTACTCATTTTTGGCACCTACCCTGCTTGCACCAGGCATTCACCTCTGCCCAGATTTACATGCGACTGTACTTCACAAAAAAGACCTTTCACCACATTTGCGGTGTTTCACATCCACTAATCACCGTGTTAACCGTAAGAAAGAGCTGCTGGTCCAGCTGAAAGCATAAAACGTACCCTTGCGCATGGCAGGAGACAGAGACTCTTCTCTGCAAACACCAGACAACTTAAATTGGGGAAGAAGGAACTAGGGGAAAGGGAGTCAGGGGCTACTATGAACACAATGGACCTGACGCAAGCAGAAGAATATGCCAAATTTATAGAAAAGATAAAACCACTCAAATGAAAATGCAACTAGAAAAGAGCTAAGTCTGCCCCTCTGAACACGGGCCCTTCCCAGGCTGGCACTGAAGCTGCCACAGCCAGGACAGATAAGTCCTGTGTCTGCCTGGGGAGGCATCAGAGCTCTCAGGAAAACAGACTGAACCCAGATTAATCGGGGACTATCAATCGGGAGGAGGAGTTAACTGCAGACCTTTATCACAGAGCTCCTCAAAAGAAGTAACGTGCTTCTTTCCTCTTACATACGTACTGTGATGTCAACTAATGGCTAAGGGCTCCTAATGAAAGTACTGCACGTGACTATGTAAGACTCGTTCATAATGAGCATTTTTTACATTACTCTTGGCACTGATGAATTTTATGAAAATATTTTTCGGAATTAAATGCTCCTCCAAGAATAAGCCATCCACTACTGATCTTGTTTACATCAAAAACAAATTTATGCTACAAATATTGTGTTACCTGAGATTTCAGAAAAGAAATGATCCAGGGCCAAAGTTTAAACAGTTTAACTTCCAAAAACTACCTGCTGTTACATCCCTGCTAATTTCGCTTAAAATCTATTGGCTCTGACAAAAAATTCAGAACTTTAATTAAATTCAAGAATTCTTAAAAGTAACTTTTCTAAATGAAAACTAGTTTACAAACCATTAAAATTCCAGAAAAAATATACCAAAACACGAACAGCTATTTCCAGTTAGTCTAGAATATTAAGTTATTTTTATTTTTTCAAACATTTCTGTATATTTTGTGAACACCCATTATTTTTATAATTCAATTTGTTCCATTAAAGTATAACCCTTTATATTTTTCCATAACTATTTTATTTTATGTGGCTTACCTTTTTTTCCCAATCATTATTCAGAGATTCTGTACTTTGTTCACATATCTTTTTTAACTCTGCAATCTGGTTATCTTTGGTCTCTCTGATAACTTGACATTCACGTACAAGGGTCTGAACTGTCAAAAATGATGAAAACATAGTTAAACCAATTCTAGCTGCCACGTTAAGAGTCTGATGATAATAAAAACATAGTGTACCAGTTAACAGATCATTCCATTTCCCTCCAAGTCTTATCCGTTCTCTCCCCTAAAATCTCTCTTACTCTTTCCTCTCTTCTTCTCATTTCCACTACCACAGCCTTGGCTGAATCCCCCGTTACTCACTCCCTCGACAATGTGTGCTGGCCTCGGTACCATTCCCCTCCAGTGGCTCCTCCGCCGCTGTGAAGAGGTCTTCCTACAGTGCAGATCCCATAGCGCCACCCCCAGACTGAGAATCACCCCGCAGCTCCCCTCCCCTACAAGACGGCGGCCAAAAACCTCTGGCGTGAGAACAGCTCCTCATGATCTGGCTGCTTTCTGGCCTCATCTTTTGCCACTTCCATATGTTTAAACTCATAAACGTACCAGCCCATCTGCAGATCCCTGAGCCCGTGTCCGCTCCTGCATCGCTGCCCAATGCGATCACTGATCTACCTGGCACGCCCCAGCCTCCCCTGCTGCAACACTGCGCATCTTTAGTCTCAGCCCGAGTCGCGCCCTCTTTATGGAACGTTCGCCAACCAGGCTCCTCCTCTTGCAGGGGCAGAAAGAAGCTCCTCTTTATTCCCCATGAGCCTCATAGATTTCTCCTCTAAGTCACTTATTACATTATGTGTTATAGTGGTTTACTTGCTTATTTCCTGAGGAGAAAGATATTTCAACTTTTTATCCACAGAGCAAAAGAGTGGCACAGAGGCAAGTACTCCCAACTATGTGTACTGAGTGCACAGATGAAGGGCCGTCATTACAACATGCTGCTGCTGGACACACTAAAATCGCTGCCAAAGTTTGGGTGACTAAAACAAAATACGCTTTAAATTATATAAAAGATTTCCCTTATAAATCATTTAAATTTCTATCTTTTTCAAAATGCTTTAAACTGTCATTGATTCAAGTGAAAATGTGTTTAATATATTCATGTCATCTGGATGGCAAAATAAATTCAGCTGTGTATCTGCTTGAATGCAGTATTTCCTTAGCTTCCTGAAGGTTTTTATTCACTTACTTCAAGATAGCAAAATTTTCATAAACATTTACATAGAAATTTCTTTCACTCTTATATCTCAACTGTGCAACAAATAAGGTGAGAAGAAGAATCCAAGTTAACCTAATATTAGTCTAATAGCATCTACAACATTTTACTTCACAATTCTAAAATTAAAACTAAGCCCTGTTTGCAAGTCAAAAAGCCTTAGGAAATAATATTTTTAAACCTTAGGCATGTTTAAACTGCCTGGTTTGAATCAGGGTAAAAACGAAAACCTAGAAATAAATTTTAAATATTTTTGTAGCCACTGGAATTTGGAGCGGCTCAAGGAAAACCTCTCCACTTCCCTCTTACTCATCACCGACCTCTTATCATTCCCCAGACCCTTCACAATTTCTTCTTCCGTCCCATTCTCACTACTCCCACTGCCATCGTTCAGATATTCTGGGTCCTCATCATCTTACACACAAAATGCCAGAAGCATGGAAGCATAACATCCTTGAGCTGAAGGGACTTCACATATATTACTTATCTAGTGGCGCCATTTTGTAACGACTAAGCTGAGGCGCAGAGACTTGCTGATGTGACACAGCAGACGCTGAAGAGCAGGTCTGGGATTAGAGACCAAGTTTCCTAATAAGCGGGGTGCTCGCCTCTCTCTCCCTCTCCCCCTCTCTCTCTCTGTCTCTCTCTCTCACTCCATTCTGCCTCTGACTATTATAACAGACTGGGAATTGGCCTCAGCATGTTTCACACGCCCACTGTTACCAGACTACTCCACCCAAAATATGAGGTCCTAAAACTCACCTCTCAAAAATCTTCTCTGACTCCCCAGCATCTATGGGATAAACTTGAAACTTCTAAATCTGAAATTCAAGGTCACGCTTAGGTCACGCCAAGTCACCCATCTTAATCTTTTTCAGTCTGTCTCTTAATGTACAGGATCTCCACTCTAGATACATGGTTTTGCAGCATCCCCTCCACAACTTACCAATATCACATTCCTATCCCAGGACTTGGAACTCTTCTCTCAACTAATCCAATCTTACAAAATATTTTCAGCACTCTCCCTAATGACTGTCTGTTGCATTTCAATGTTTCAACCTATAGTCATAGTCAATTTAACACTTGATTACATGCTTTCTTTTCCTTCATAATGAAAGTGTAAATGGGGAATACTTTTTAAATGTTTGTTCTGTCGATCACAATACTAGCATATACTGTAAGGCATAAAGATACTTAATGGAATGAATTTTATTAGACCAAAAGGAGTAATTTCTCTAGACTTCCTTGTGAAAGCCAGTAAGTTCTAATTCTATGACTGACCTATGGCAGCTCCAGCCCAGTGAAGAGGGAGAGAATTAAGAAGGAGTAACAGTTACAGACTCTTCCAAATCTTTAACCAAACCAACCACCATTGCTACCACACACACACACAGAGTTTTTCTTAAGTCCTGTAGAAGCTCACATCAACAGGTCGACTGATGGAAACCCACATACACATTCCCTTCTCATACTACAAAAGGTCAGAAATAAAATTCTACTTTATACAAGAACTAAAATAAGATGCAAGTGTTATTAAAAGGTTTATATAACAATACAACATCACCTTTCTTTTCAAGTTTTCTAATAGTCTCCTCCGTTTCATTTTGCTTCTTTTTGTATAAAGTTTTCATTTCTTCTATTTCATTATTCTTTCTTTCTAAAATCTGCAAATGAATTTAAAATATTTTAGTATACAATATTGTTTTATGTATGGAACACATAATTTTTTTTAAAAATAGCACAATATTTTTGCAAGTCTATCTCAGCTAATCCCATAAATGGCTTCCCAAAAAAGATGAAAAAATTATACTTTAGTGCATTGACAAAATATTAACTACACTAGAATAATTGATTACCGAAAGACATGTTACCTGCTTTGAATTTTCATGTACCAATTCTTAACGAGACCGTAAATGATAAATTAGGTGATTCTCTAAAATATACTTCAGAGGTTAAGCCGCCACAAACTAGCAGAGAGAAGCCATCAGAAACTTGACATGTTGATACAGTGCAACTCACCTCCCCACCACACTGGGATAGCACATCTGCAGACACGCACATCCCTGAACCCTCCCACTAGTGTCCTTCTATCACTTTCACGCACAATAACAAGAATTCCCAGACACGTGGGAACACGTGATGCAATAGGCTTCTTTTATACTTAGTTCTGCTACTGGGAATCAAAAAAGTCGGCTCAAAATATGTCAAAAATTGCATGGATATTTTACATCCTTAATTTATATTGTGTCAGAAGTTTTTAAATGAATCATTTAATAAACTTAATTATGATTATATGCTTCTAAGTACATCTACACGCAAAAAAAAAAAAAAACTAGAGAATAACCAAAGAGTAAGAAAGTTTGCAAGCAGAAAAAGAAATGTACTAACCAAAGGGAAAAAAGAAAACCAAATTGAGGCAGAAGTATGAATATCCACTTTTCTTGTGGTTGAGGTATATTTCCTATATACCCAAATTCAGTTTTTTAAAAAAGGTTATTCACCAATGTCTAACCAACTTTTTCTTAGTGCTTTTATTACCAGCATTTTACTTCACCTTTCATTGTTTTAGTCCCACCTCTAAGAATGACTGGTAAATAAGAAAAGGAGATAGTTTGAGCCCAATGTCCATAAAGAAGGTGTGCAAACAGATAAAACACTCTCCATTCTATTCCTTCCCAATTCCTAACACTTGGAAAGTGGCATACATGCAACGAACTGATGGATATCCTTTCCAAATCTAGCATGAGGTCAAGGATTTTATTTATATTTTACCTGGCATTTCAAACTAGTTGCATTGCTTTCTTTTTTCATGCAGAATTTATTTTAAAAGAGAAATTCCTGGAAAGGATTCTATTATTAAATGTTTTTCTTAGAACAGAGCTTTGTAACAGACATACCAAGAAGCCTATTTCAAATTCTATTACCACGATTTTCCCAAATATATTTCTATATTTATTTATCTTATACATCAATAGGTTCTATTTCATTTGGACATATACATATGCTATATTGAAATTATATTACTGAATCTCTAACATATCCATGAAAGAGAACTGTTTTTCTTGAACCATTTAAAGTAAAGTAAAATACTAGTAAGAGCAGAAAGCAATATTTGCCTTTAAAATTTGAATGGAAAAGAGGAAAGGAGAAGGAAAAGGATTCAATTTTTTTTCTCTTTCTAATTTTCAGCCAGTGGTTTCCGTCTTGTTGCTCTGAAAGAAGGTGAGCCAAACACGCACCTGACTAAATACTAGCATGTTCTCGGTTCTACGGAAGCACGGGCACGTGATGCTGTGGCCTCAGCTCCCTGTCTCCACCTTTGTCACTTAACTCTGTGAAGCAGGGTCACAGGCTGAGTTCCAAAACAGACAACACCAGGCTTCCATCTGGATCAATTTTCATGAGTTACAAATTCATACATCATATATTAAAATTATACATTATATACCATTACATTTTTAAAATCAATACTAAAATATAGTTATAAATTCAGATTCAATGTACAATAATTATAAATTGATGACTTTTGCTGTGCTCATTAAGAAGAAAAATTATACTTCAAAGTACAAATTGAAATACTGTAAGGCATAAATCCCAACGAGCTACTGAAAACAAAAAGCCTACACTGGCAGTGCTAGCATTACAGTGCACGCAGTCTATACCAAAGAGAACTAAATACAAGGGTTTCTTTTTAAATTAAAGGGGAAATTTTAGGGACTTCTCTGGTGGTCCAGTGGTTAAGACTCCGCACTTCCAATGCAAGGCGCGTGGGTTCGACCCCTGGTCGGGGAACTAAGATCCCACATGCCGTGAGGTGTGGCCATAAATAAATAAATAAATAGAAAGGGATTTTTAATTGCCAGAAAACTGAAAGAATCTTAGACCAGAACAAACTCTAGTATTTACAGCTGATGACTTATTTCAGCCTTTATGAAAGGTAATGATAGAATGTAAAGGACTATAAGAAGACCAGCCTTCCATCGATAGATAAAGAAGAACTAAAAGGTCATGTAAACTATAAGGATTTACATAAATACATCTGTTTAGCAAATGAAGTTTAAAGATCAACTTTTGCTAGGATATTAATTTAGCAAATCCCATTTATAAGACAGACTCCCATAAGTACATAAGGAAGTGGGTGGATGGATGGATGGATGGTCACAAGACCTAGAGTATTTCAAATATTCAATATCAATAAGATAATGAACTGCACACACCCTACCTTCTGAACATCAGCATCATGCTTCTGTTGCAGTTTAAGTTTCTCTTCATGATATTGAGCTTCCATCATTTTTGTTTTCATGTCCAACTTCAAGGAAAATATTTCAAAGGTGTGATTAATTTACTTTTCCCTTTGGCAAAAATACACAAATTAAAATAACTACCTATATGAAAGAGAGTATCATTTTCCACCTTTACCTTATAGCCACTAGTCCAGCAATCATACTACATATACCAATATGTTGGTTACATTCTTTGATTACTTCTAAGCTAATTAAAAGTCTTTTGAATAAATCTCACTTGACAGGCAAAAGTGAAAATACCGAACTCAGATTCGTCAGTGATCCCCAGTCCACTCCACCGCCAAAAAGCAGTCATTTTAAAGCGATATTTTGCTAAACCCACTTGGTATTTTCGCCTTTATTATTTTTCAATTGAGTAAGTCTCTATTCAACTTTTTACGTTTTCCTTTTCTCACATCTACGTACTCATTTCTAAATGCTCTTATTTACCTCTATACTTAAATATAACAATTTGTGAAAGAATGTCCAGATAGGCATATCACTGATAATGCACGGATTTTCCAGTTCTCCGACTCCGACTCCCTCAGGGCAGTGACTTCATGTCTTTCCAGCGTCCGTCAACAGCTCCTAGCCTCCTAGACTCCTCAGACTGACCCCTGGCCCACCAGTGTTCTGAGCAAAGCCAGCAAAATGTAACCAACACTTGTTAATAATAATGAGTGCATCCTAGGATTAAAAGAGTAATAGTGACAGGTTTTCAGAACAACAACAGAAAACTGATTATCTTAAATGTGAAAGTATTTGACCTGATTCCTTACTATTTAAAAGAGTATGTACATTGGAGTCTGACAGGCCTCATTTTTAACTCTAATCCTAATCCCACTAGACATTAACTGTGGTGACTTTGGGCAAGTCACCATTCTGAGATTCTATTTCCTCTTCTAATAGTTAAGGATAATTATCTTACCTCAGTGAGTTGTGAAAATTATATTCAATGACATCATTTAAGTAACCACAGTCAGTACAATGATTGGTACAAAGTAAGTATGCAAAAAAAATTAGTCTACAACCTTCAGGAAATTTTGCTTTTAAAATATTAGAAACGTACTGTCAAAACATTTTCTTGAAAATTTTTGAAACATACTTCATATTTTTCAATTACTGTTTTAAATAAATAATGAATCTGAACTAATGATAAATGTGCATAATCAAATAAACATATCAAAATGAAATTTTAAAATTTTACAAACAAAAGCTAACATAACATAAATTCTTGGCATTTGCGACAACATGGATGGACCTAGAGGGTATTACGCTAAGTGATATAAGTCAGACAGAGAAAGACAAATTCCCTATGATCTCACTTATATGTGGAATCTGAAAAACAAAACAAATGAACAAACATGACAAAACAGAGTCATATATACAGAGAACAAACAGGCGGCTGCCAGAGGGGAGGGGATCCGGGGAGGAGAGAAATAGGTGCGGGAGATTAAGAGGTACAAACTCTCAGGTACAAATAAATGACTTAAGGGTATGAAAGGTATGATGCGGGGAATATAACCAACAGTTATGTAATATTTTTGTATGCTGACAGATGGTCACTAGACTTATCATGGTGATGACTTTGAAATGTATGTAAGTATCAAATCGCTATGCTGTGTACCAGGAACCCACATAGTGCTGTGGGTCAATTATACTTCAAAAACAAACAAACTCATAGAAAAAGAGATCCGATTTGTGGTGACCAGAGGTGGGGTGGGGGGAAGGAGGGCTGGAGGAAGGTGGGTGGTCAAAAGGTGCAAACCGCCAGTCACAAGACGAACAGCTGTCAGGGACGTAGTGAGCAGCACGACACACAGAATGGACCCTGCTGTGCGCTAACTGCAGGTTGTTGGCAGACTGACCCCTAAGCACGCCCACAGGAGGAAAGCAGTGTTTCTGTCTCTTTAATGTGTCTCTGTGAGATGACGGATGTTCACTGCGCTTGCTGTGGTCATCGTTTCATGATGTGTGTGAAAGGCGCATCATTATGCTGTGTGCCTTACGCTCACACAGTGTGGTGTGCCAATTATATCTCAATAAAACTGAAAGAAAAAACAATGAACGTTCTGAGCGGCAGACAGGGAGGGAGCTGTCCGGTTACTACACGAAAGGACGCAATTCTGAACATTTCCATCCTCTGGCTTCTACGTCACGCAATAAGCCTTCCTCATTTTAGCAGAAAGGACGCTGGGTGATCCACATCCACCTGAAGATCCTCAACAGAAGCACTGGGGGTCTACTGCAGAGGAATCGAACTCAAACAGCAACATGACAGAGCTGGGCAGATGCCGGAGACACAACTCACTGCTGCGTCTTTCCACAGCACCTCCCCGAGGGAACGCGTCAGGCCTCAGCTTCCGAGGTCCAGCCCTGAACACCACGTGACCGTGCGGCCACAGCCGACACCACCACCTCCACCCGCTCTGCCTCAAGCTTGGTTGACGCGGCGAGGAACAGACGCCTGGCGCCTGCCTCGGGAATCCACTAGCTAGAGAAGAATCGTTCAGATTCTCGCTCTCAGCCAGTCAGCTACGTGGGGGAACAAACCCCAGTTCTCTAGGGGCAGCAGCCAAGAGAAAGCGGAGAGTCCGCCTGCCGATGAAGGGGACACGGGTTCGTGTCCCGGTCTGGGAAGATCCCACATGCCGTGGAGTGGCTGGCCTGCACGTCCAGAGCCTGTGCTCCACAACGGGAGAGGCCACAACAGTGAGAGACCCGCGTACCGCAAAAAGAAAACAAAAAAACAAAAAAAAAAACGCATGTTTTCTACACCTTGCTTTTCTCTCTGAACCATATCTCATGGAAATCACTCTAAAAACACCTGCTACAGTTTTTTTCATTCTTTTAAATAGCTACCACCTATTCCTCAATGAGGAGAAAACAAAATTTGTTCAACCATATCCTCCTTAATGCATATTCACTCTATTTTCAGTCTTTTTCCACTTCAAACAACACTGCAAAACATTCTCACATATGAGTCCAACACACTTGAACTTTGATTTCTACAGGGTGGATTCTCAAAAGACATGCCAACGATTCAAGGGTGTCTGTATCTTAATAGGTTTTGCCCTCTGTTATAGGCAAATTCACATTTCCACCAAGAGGAGATATCTCACTACTGCTCTAAGTTGCACTTCCCTGAAAACTACTGTGTGTCAGCCCCTTTTCCCATGTTCTGGGGCCTTATGAATCTGGTCTTCTATGAAATGCCCTTTCACAATTTTAATCCACGCCTCTGTCTGTCAATCAGTAAAACCTGGTATGCTGTACACATTAAGACACAGTCTGTCTCAAATATTTTCCCCAAATCCATTATTTTTCTATTGATCTTTTGTTGTATTTTTTTACCTTACAAAGTCTTTATTTCACTTGAGTCAAATATTTCTATCATTTCTTTCATATGTTCTGGGTTTGGAAAGGTATTCGGGTTAGAAAGATCCTCTGATGTCAAGATTTTTGCTGTTTTGAAGCTTTTTCTGTCTGGGCCTCTAGAGGTTAAAGGTACATCCAGAATTTGTTTTTGTTTATTTTTGTTTTTAGAGGAGAGGACCCAATTTTATTTTTTTCCAAGTAAATGAAAAGTTGTACCAGGATCATTTACTAAATAAAAGTCTGTTCTCAGTGTATTGACAATGAACTTTGTTACTACTTTTTTATTTTTACGGGGATTTGATTTTTTTCTTGGAATGTTCTTTTTGGTTTTAACCATGTCGGGACTGCCTAATAAAAGCAGTTGAGAAGTATTCCCTCCTCCTCCACAATCTCAAAGAGCCTGTGTAATACTGGAAAATAGTTCTTCCTTAAATGTGTCCTTACAGAAATACGTAGTTGTAAAGTGGAGTATTTTAGTACCCTTTCTGAATAACTGTAGATATTCTTTTTAAGTAAACCAGCACTCGTAAGTGCTAGGTTTTTAAAGTTACTTGCACTGTAGAATATGACGCTTTTCACACTGTCACAGTAGTTCTATTGGTCTGTCTTGAACTTGGAATGGCTCTTTTGCCTATGCGTGATTTTGTAACATCATCCATTACTCATTTGGAAAACATCAGTTCAATGAGCTACAGAGATTTCCAAATATTGAAAATTTCATTACCTAATATAAAAACTTCACACTGTTTCATGTCACCACCGATCTCACTGGAAAGGTCTTAGTATTGGAAAGTTCTTGAGCTCACAGTGACTGATATAAGGTTGCCAAAATTCTAATTTGTATTAAAAGGTCAAATTTTATCACCAGCAGCAAATATGGTCAGTTGTTTTGCTTAAAGTGACAGGCTCAATTTGTTCATTTTTGAGAAAATGTCTGACACTATCCAAGTCCAAAGAACCATATTTTGTCCCTCGGTCATTCTTTCAAATAAAAATGATACTCCCCGAGAACAGCAGCTACTGCAATTCACAAGTGACAAAAAGCACACAAGCGTTTTGCCTCTGGCGCGTGGATATGCACTTGGATATGAACCGTAAGTTCTTTATACATGGCTCCATTTCGCCACTCAGATATCCAGAAGATGCATGTTTGAGGTACGAGATTTAATAAAATTAATGATTTTCTACTTGCTTCATCGAGGATATTCTTAAATAAGATTGGTAATTTTTTCCCTGTGAGCATGTGACAGTGAAGAATATGCCTACCAGTACAATTTGGTGCCACTGCCTTGATGTGGGTTAGGATACAGTTTTACCCAGCGCTGTGTTTGCAACATCAATGCAAGTGTCAATACAGTAAAAAAATAAATAACATTTTAAAATTATTACAAAAATAATTTTGACCTCATAGACCTCATGAAAGAGTATTGGGGACCGCAGGGTTCTCAGCCCACACGCTGAGAACCACTGCCCTAGAGAAACTCTTGTACATGTGTGTCAGGAAACATGTACAAGATTGTTCACAGGGTTATTGTTTGCAAAAGTCAAAAATTAGAATAGATTCATCGACAAAATGGCAAGAGACTGCGGAAGATTCATTGAATAGAAAGTAATGCAAATGAGGCCAACCACAGCTAAATGGCCTAACAAGGATGAACGTCACCCACATACTATTGAGCAAAAAAATATGTGAAGTTTAGGTTTATTTAAATGAAGGTCAAAATCCACTAAAACAGAAATATTTTCATTTTTAAGAATGCAGGCATTGGTGGTAAAGTCAAGCTTAAAAACAAAGGAGGGAAATTACCAGAGAAGTCAGGATAGCAGTTACTGCTGGGGGAGATGGATGAGGTAAGATGGGGAAGAGTCAGACAGCAGGCTGCTGACGTCTTGGCAATGATCTCATCCTTGCCTGCATGCACTTTCCAATGGTTCTCTTTTGTATAATTATTTATTATAGTTTGTAAGACTCCGTGTATCTGAATGCTATATTCATAAGAAATGTTTTAAAATATAAATTCTCTCATTATGTCAATGACTGTAGATTACATCATCTTGGATTTATTTAAATTCTACATTTAACTAGCACATTTGCAAAAGGAAAAAATGCCGAATTGGTATTCTGTGTAAGAAAGAAGCAATATCCCTTTTTAGGCAATGGGTGGGAACATTCAATATGGGTGGAGGTGAAGTTCAAAGGAAATACTCTATTTTATTTCACAAAAAGAGCAGTTTCTACTGTCTGTTCTCTGAAAACTGACGGTTGCTCTGAAAATTGATCTCCCCTTGTGTTGTCTCTTCTTTCATTTTCAGTGACAACAGTTTTCCAAATGTCTTAATCTATGTCAGAAATCTTTTTTAAGAATACTAAAAAAAAAGAACCCCACTGCTTGATGGTGCTCAAGGTCACACAATTCTGTGATGTGGATATCACAGGAAATGTGTTAGCAATTACAAAGGCAAACAAGTCCAAGTATGTTTGTGAATGACAGACTAAGGTTAAAATAAAGGATCACGGTCACCGAACCTTCCCACAATGCCAAATAAATTGAAAAAAACTTCTAATCTTAAAATATTTTATAGGTGTGTTTCTACCAATCAAAAGAAAACTACTACGGTTCTTCAACTCTAATAAAATAATATTGCAAATATTACTCATTTAACATCTAAGGTATTTTCCACACAGTTATAAACTTAAAATGGAAGTTGTGTTTTATAAAGTTTGATTTCCAAAGGCTAATTAAATATTTTAGGACTCTCTAAAGCATCAAAAGAATTGCATCATTTATTAAACACAGACAAACTCTGTAGTCTGTATATAATTTCATGTCACTCAATTCTCTCCACACTTACTGCATTCTTAAACTTAAGCATTTCCACTTCCTAAATTTTGATTTTATAACATTAAGAATTGATTAACCTAGATTATCATCACTACTCATAGTAAAACCCTGTGAAATGGATCTGAGATTTAAATACAAAAATAAGATTTTAAAAGAGACAAAAACACGAAATTTTTTCATAATCTTGGAATAAGAAAGTCTATTCTACAAAAACCAGAAGCCATAGAGAAAAGACTGATAGATCCAACTACTGAAAAGAAAACTTCTATACATTAAAAAAATAGAAATAAATCAAAAGACATACAGAGAAAAATACTTGTAAGATATATGACAAAGACCTGAATTCCTTAACATATAAATTGTTCTTAGGAATCACAATGAAGACAAACAATTTTAACAAAAATATGGAAAGGTATAAGAAAGACAGCTCACAAAAGTGAAATTAAAAAGACAATAAACAGGGCTTCCCCGGTGGTGCAGTGGTTGAGAGTCCGCCTGCCAATGCAGGGGACGCGGGTTCGTGCCCCAGTCCCCCAGTCTGGGAAGATCCCACATGCCATGGAGCGGCTGGGCCCGTGAGCCATGGCCGCTGAGCCTGTGCGTCCGGAGCCTGTGCTCCGCAACGCGAGAGGCCACAACAGTGAGAGGTCCTCAAAAAAAAGACAATAAACAGACAAAAAATATGTTCATTCTCACTTACATAAAAGCAATGGAAATATCAAAGCATCAAATATCATCTCACAGATAATCAAAAATGTTTATAATTCAGTGTTGATGAAATGGGAAAATAGACATTCTCATACAGTATTGGTGCAAGTACAAATAGACCTAACCTTTTTTAATAGTTTATTAAGATATACATAATTCACATACTATAACATTCACCCACTTAAAATATACAATTCAATGTCTTTTAATACATCAGAGAATTATGCAACATCACCACAGTCTAACTTAGGACATTTTCATCACTCCACAAAGGAACTCTCACACCCACTGGCGGTCACTCCCTACTCTCACCCAAGCCTGCAGCCTGAGGCAGACATAACCTCATTTTAAGGGCAATCTGTCAATGTCAATCAAAACTTTAAACCTGCAACCCTGTTACTGGGCAATTCAATTTCACAGAATTTATTGTATAAGAAGAAATATGCAATACATAAAAATATACACAGGGATATTCTTGAAACACTATTTGTTGTAGCAAAATACTCTACAAACCTCTATCCCTCAACAGGAATCTATATTAATAAAATGTGGTCCATCAGTAAAATAAAATACAATGCAACTATGTAAAAAGATGATGCCATGCTACTGATATAAAAAAATCATCAGAATATATGTTAGCATTTAGAAAGCAAAATGAAACAGTATATAGAGTATGTGCTAGGATCTTATTGGTATTTTAAAAATGAGATATTCCTGGAAACTTTTAAAGAGAATACATGTTAAATTTTCTGCAATGATTACCTTGAAAAGATCAGGTGCTGAGGAAATGAAGATTACTATTTCATTTAATATTTAATTTTAAAATAAACTTAACTCACCTGAAACAATGCTATTTCTTATTTTTAAAATGCCACCCAGCAACAACAAAAGCATTTGTAGATGAGAACATGTACAAGACACATCAGGGTTGTCTGATGTGAACATGCAAGAGCCTGCTGAATTTCAAAACAGAAAAGCATTTATCCTCATGCCCATAAGTATATGTCTAACAAAAGTGACTTAATCAAGTAGACGTAAGATCATCCTTCTAAAGGATAACTACACACATCACAATGTAACTATGCATTTAAGTTTAGGGAAAAATCCAAGTTAGAAAACTATCTCTTGAAAACAGACAAAAATATTAAAGCGGTATGGTTGGTATTTTCTTTTTTGTTAATTCTTTTTTTTGCAAATGGACTTTTTTATTTATCCATCTATTCATGCACCACTCTAGAAAGAATTTGATACAGTTACACAAATATTGATATACACAAATATAATAAGATTAAAGTACATAGACAAAAAATTGAAAAGAATATGAAATAGAAAGAGACCACTAAGGACAAAGATTTAGGACAGCACACAAAAGTACATGTCATAAAATATTACAGTTGCTGAAAACATGCTGTGGAAGCTCTGATCTTTCTAGTGACCAGAACAGGGGAAACACCATGATCTCTAACAGTTATATTAGGTTTAGCATAGAGATACACATGCAATTCAGGAAAATCAATGTTTTTCCTAAAGTCTGAATATCTTTCTTTTAATGATTAGTATTCTCTATTTTCAAAAATGAAAATATTAAAAAACTATCTCCTGAAACTGAAAAAAACTTTAAAGAAATACATGTTCTGTATTAAAAATATAATTAGTCATCTTATATTTACAAAGGCAATCTAAACTGCTACCTTCCTCTACCTTCAAATGGCTCCTAATTATCTTTGCCTTTTTATATTCATTCTCATTTTTGCATATAATACATCCTTTACTTGTACCTTATAATCACATACAATGTTCATGACACTTCCAAGCATTAATTTTTATTTTAGAGGTTAAATTGTTTATGACACTAAACTTACAAAAATCCATTATTTCAATTGACCATGTAAGACACAATTCATTACCCCACAGAAATATTTAGAATGCTTATAAAGACAGACATCTAAGGACATTCTTCCTAGAATTATTTATATTAGTGAAAACTCAACCTCAATACCCAACAATAGGGATAATTTAAATTAACTGGGGATAATTGTATAATATGAAACATAATACAGCCATTGAAAATAAATGCTTAGGAACAATATTTAGTAGCATAAAATACTTGAGTTATACAAAACAATGTATATGATATCATCTCAATTTTCTAAAGAAAAATAACATGTTTACAGGATACATAAAGAAAAGACTAAAAGACAACCCAATGACATTTTACCAGTGTTTTTATTTCACAGATGATTTTATTTCTTTCTTTACATACGTCTATATTTTCCAAGTTTTCTTTAATAAAAATCCACAAATTATTTTATAATCACAAATACTACTTTAAAAGAAAGATGAAACTAAGACAATTCTCACACTGGGGCAACTCAGCATATACTTTTAAATATTTTAGGATGGAGAAAAAAATATGATCAAAAACTTTCATCAAAAATAGTCAGACTTGAGGACACAGGGAGTGGGAAGGGTAAGCTGGGATGAAGTGAGAGAGTGACATGGACATATATACACTACCAACTGTAAACAGATAGCTAGTGGGAAGCAACCGCATAGCACAGGAAGATCAGCTCGGTGCTTTGTGACCACCTAGAGGGGTGGGATAGGGAGGGTGGAAGGGAGACGCAAGAGGGAGAAGATATGGGGATATATGTATACGTATAGCTGATTCACTTTGTTATAAAGCAGAAACGAACTCACCATTATAAAGCAATTATACTCTAATAAAGGAGTTTAAAAAAAAAGTCAGAAATGACTATGTCGCTACACAAAGAGTTATTTTAGCCAAAATATACACTGGATATATTTTAAGATATGGTGTAAGTTGATGTTTACATGCAAACTTCTCAATGATGCCACAAATATTTTTACAGTATGCCAAAAAGAAAAACAAAAACATGAGGGTGCGGAAAAAATAAAGCCACTCACATTTAAAATTATGAATCTCAAATGCAATACACAATAGCTTTAAATGTTTTCTCTTTCAACACGTATGTGGGGAGCCTTGGTATGTTTACCCCTGACCCAAGATGTCATCATAAAGAATAAGGACATTATTTCACGAAACACCAAAAAAAAATTCAAAAAGACACCAGGTCCTTTCAATTATTTATTCTATGGTAAGCAGTCTCAACAGTAAAAGGAAAAGGAAAAATAGTTGGTAATGGCTTAGAATGACGTGTAAAAACAATTAATGACAATTTTTTTAAAAGGAAAGAATTTCAGGGCTTCCCTGGTGGCGCAGTGGTTGAGAGTCCGCCTGTCGATGCAGGGGACACGGGTTCGTGCCCCGGTCCGGGAAGATCCCACACGCGGTGGAGCGGCTGGGCCCATGAGCCATGGCCACTGGGCCTGAGCGTCCAGAGACTGTGCTCCGCAACGGGAGAGGCCACAGCAGTGAGAGGCCCGCGTACCAAAAAAAAAAAAAAAAAAAAAAAAAAAAAGGAAACAATTTCGAAACAAGAGTTCCAAAGAAGGTGCATCTGAATGTAAGTATTACCCTCAAAAACACTTTTTAGAGTGTAATTTCTTTTTATTTCAACAGGTTCTTCAAACACTAGCAGTGCACTAAGACACAAAACCCTGCATGCCTTAAATAGGAGCTATAAAACGACGGAATATTACTGAGATCAGCAGCAGTCACTCCACCAGATCGAAATTTAAAAGAGGGGGGTGGAATGAATTGGGAGATTGGGATTGACACATATACTCTACTACATATAAACTAGATAACTGACGAGAACCTACCCTATAGCACAGGGAACTCTACTCAGTGCTCTGTGGTGACCTGAATGGGAAGGAAATCTAAACAAGAAGGGATATATGTATACATATAGCTGATTCACTTTGCTGTACAGCAGAAACTAACACAACACTGTAAGGCAACTATACTCCAATACCAATTAATTAAAATACATGAATACTTTTTTAAAAAAAGAAATTTAAAAGAAAAAAGAGCGCTTCCTCCTCTGTTATCGACAAAAATAAACTTATACGCTCATGATATTGTTTGGAATATCTAAGAAAAATATCATTGTCTTCTGTGATATTTTATAAATAGGATGGTAAGAAAACTCTATCATGTTGAAAATACCCAAATTGAAATTAAATTTCAGAAATTCTTAGAAGCCTCCCATTAAAATGAAAGATAAAATTATTGAAATAAATTAATTAGAACCATTAATCTAAGTCCAATAGTATTTTTCACAATTTGCCCATTTAAATAGTGCATTACCATTTACAAGTTACATACATATTCACTGTTCTCATTTGACTTCGTAACAACCCTGTTTAAACAAAAATTAAACTAATATTCTTGACTTCCCTGGGTCATATAACTAGAAAATGGTTAAGGCAGATTAAGAACATAATTCTTCAGGGGCTTCCCTGGTGGCGCAGTGGTTGAGAGTCCGCCTGCCGATGCAGGGGACACGGGTTCGTTCCCCGGTCCGGGAGGATCCCACGTGCCGCGGAGCGGCTGGGCCCGTGAGCCATGGCCGCTGAGCCTGCACATCCGGAGCCTGTGCTCCGCATCGGGAGAGGCCACAACAGTGAGAGGCCCGCGTACCGCAAAAAAAAAAAAAAAAAAAAGAACATAATTTTTCAGGTTCCTAATCTAATTGTCTTTCATCGTACCACATAGATGACCAGTGTTTCATTGGTGTCATAAGCAAAAAAATAATAATAATGATGATTTTTAAATTTTCCAGAATAAAAGTTTTTAAAAGAAAATAATAAAGTAAATTAATGACTACTATTATACATGTGGAGTACACAGGTACCCAAAGACTACAAAATCTTCCTACTAATCCTGTAAAGCAGACACCTCCCAAGTAAGATAAAGAAACTGAGACTCAGGGAGGTAAGTATCTGCCCATTTTCACATAGCTGGTAAGGAGGATTTATATCCACATATTCTTAACTCCACAGCCTTTACTCTTAACCAATAAACACCACTGCCTCTTTAATAATTCTATTTTCAAATGATCAAAGAAAGATAGTACATTGTGTCCTATAGCAGCTCTGGCATAGCTGAATTTAGCAGATCAATTTAAAATAGTAGAAACAGTAAAAATAGTGAAATTAGAAAGATACATTATGAGGAAGCTGAGATAAAGAGAGAATGAAGGGATTCACTGAGGTCAAAGATACTGCTTCTAAAACCTGCCATCCCCCCCAGGCCCTGATAATCAGGAACTGATAGTCAGGAGAGAGCCCCTCAGCACAATCTGTCCAGCAGGCCTGGGGCCAGGACACACAAAATGGAAGACGGGCAACACAAAGTTGAAGACAACCCTGCCTTACCTGCATCAGTATTTTATATCCGTACCAATGACAACCTCTTCCTACCGTGCAACCTTATTCTAACCAGAAAATTCACACTACACAAAATACAAAAATTGTTTAATAAACTAGATACATCAGAAATATCTCGATCCTACCTCCTTCCCATGCATTCGAGACAGTAACTGATCCTCCTGGAGACTGCTGGATTTTCTCAGGCTGAATTTGGGAGTCATCTGCTGAATGAGAAAGAGTCATTCAATACTTTTTCAGGCCTGGTTTATCAAAAAGTAAACTCTAAATTGGCTGAAGTTCATGCCAAAATAATACCAATATTGGAGAAAAATAGTGATTTATTCACTTCCAAGCGATAGGATTAATAGGACTATTATGCTTCATAACGTGGACTTGCATTATTTTCTCTAAATATCTTGAGGATTATTTTCTTTTAAAATATCTAACCGTAGGAAAAGTTCAATGCATTTCTCACCTACCAAAGTAACTGGGATAGGCTTCTGTCTCAGGTACCGAGGATTTTCTATCTGAAAATTTTTAAATAAAATAAAGACATTAATATTTGAGTTTTAATTAAACTATAATGAAAATGTTTCCCATATGTCTTAATATTTAGTATGTTTCTTAGAATGGGTATTGCATAATATATTTTTAGTGCCCCATGAACAAATAAAATATAAAGCATAAACTCCTTCGTGCCATAAATGCACCTGCATGACCCTCTCACAGCCTAACCACCCAGCCTCATCCCCACTTCTCCTCACCTCACATTTCATCCCCCAGGACGCTGAATGACCTACATCACCAGAATATGGTAGGTCTTCCTGTGCCTCTCTACCTCTGTCTACCCTTCTAACCCCTATAAGTACCCTCCTATCATCCTTCGAGTCCCAATTTAATCGCTACACTCCCAGGAAGATTTGATGTATGAATCCTTAACTTTACCTTCATAATAAGAACCGGAATACAAAATTCCTTTGGGATTCCTCCTATATCTACCTTTCTATCCCCCAATATACCCTATGTTCCAAGGACACCGAACAACTTGCTTTACCTTGAAAGCACTACACTCTCTCCCATATCTGAGCCTTTGCAACCTGTGAAATCATTCTCATGTGGTTAACTTATTCCAGACTCTCAGTTCAGGAATGTCTCCACCAGGAAATTTAGTTAACTTCCTACTACTGCAGCAGTACCCTGGAGGTTCATCTTCTTTTTGTGAGCTAACATCTATCTTCTGCAAAAATTGTGGACTCTGAAAACAGACTATGCCTGTCTTGTAACACACCTATCCCAACATCCACCACAGGACACAGTAGGTAGTGGGTGTCTCACAAATATTCAGTAAGAAGGAATAAAGGAAGGGAGGGAGGAAGGAAGGAAGAGAAGAAACAAGGAAAGAAGAAAGAAAAGAAGGAAGGAAAGGGCAAACTGCACCTGATCCCACCCTCTTATCATCTCCTGAAGTACGCTGTGTGTCTCTCATGGCTCTTCTGTTATATTTACGTGTTTAATCAGTATGTCTCCATATCTGTCTTTAAGCTCAGTGAGTGCAAGGATGATGACTTCTCAATTGTGTATTCCTGGAACCTAGCATAATACTTAGCATGTAGCAGGCTTTCAATGAAATATTTATTGAATTATGTACTATATGATCAATTAGAAACACTGATTGTTATCTCAACTATTTGATCCACAAATGAAGTGATAATTAAAAATCATTATCATGGAATTCCAATCTCTTAACATCATAAACTCACAATTTGCTACATGGATAACCTCAAAATGTACAAGAATATGAATGTAACACTAATTATGACTTCAACCTAGGATAGTGGTTCTTACCCTGAAGTAAACCATTAGCATCAACTGACAAACTTTTTCAAACATATATTACTCCACTCCTCCAAAATCCCACTGTGTTTTCAAAAAGCTTCTCAAATGGTGTATTATAATTAATAATCATGGAAGATGAACACTCCATACCCAATTTGACAATAAAGTTCGGGGTAAAGGATCAATTAATCAAAGAATATAGCAGCAATGAAATTAAAAATAGAACTTAATCAAAAAATATTTTAATAGGGCTTCTCTGGTGGCGCAGTGGTCGAGAGTCCACCTGCCGATGCAGGCGACATGGGTTCGTGCCCCGGTCCGGGAAGATCCAACGTGCCGCGGAGCGGCTACGCCCGTGAGCCATGGCCACTGAGCCTGCGCGTCCGGAGCCTGTGCTCCGCGACAGGAGAGGCCACAACAGTGAGAGGCTCACGTACCATTAAAAAAAAAAAAAAAAAAAAAAAAATTTAATATAGGATGGATAAACAACAGGGTACTACTGTATAGCACAGGGAACTATATTCAGTATCCTTTAATAAACCACAATGGAAAAGAATATGAAAAAGAATATATATATGTATAACTGAGTCACTTTGCTGTATAGCAGAAATTAACACAACATTGTAAATCAACTATACTTCAATAAAATTCAAAAAAAAAATTTTAAGCCTCTATAGTGACAGATAGGATCTGAAGAATAACTATATTTCTGCACCTAGATTAGAAGAAATTTACAAAATAATTTCTTTCACCTACAGGCTGGTTCCCATAAAGTAATGGCAACTGCCTGAATTTAAATTTCTCTCCCCATCCTCCAAAAATCCATACAGACGAACAAAGAGAGCATTTATTTTTATTAATACCCATCACCCATGCCTACATCACAACAAGGAGGAAGAGATTACAAAAAATTCAAATAACATACAAGTGGCCAAAGAAAGATCACAAATCAGCAGAATTAGATCCTAAGCCAAACCTGAGTGATAACATGGAAAAAAAGCAAGTCCTGAGGGTCCTACTAGTGGTGGGACATAAATGTCATCCAATATTGACCTGTAGAAGGAAAGTGGCTTAAGTGGGTCAGACAAAAAGCCTGAGAGGTGAGAGTGCTGGAGACAGAGGAGTCAAAGAGGGTCACGGGGTGTGGGCCAGAGAAGGCGGTCTTAGGAAGCGAGCACTTCTGCAGTAGAGGGAGGGCCCTGGAAGGAAGGCTGTCCGTGAGGAAAAAAGAAAAAGGGGCTACAGAAAAGGGCCCTACGGAAACAAGAAGAAATCAAGGAATCTGAAGACAGGCCAAAATGACAGCCACAGAAGGCACCATCTACTAAAGGTATTGCAGTTCAGTGGAGCAGGAGAAGGGAGCCTCCCTGAACTAAGAAATAAAGAAAGTACGCTACCCAAGCCACCACTCTCATACGCTCGCTGCCTATTGCTTGTTCAGAAAAACCTAACAGAAATAATCATGAACAGAAAAAAGAATCCGATGTCCATAAAAGCTTACTATAAAAAATAGAACATCAAAATCAAAACCTGTCAGCAGAAGGAATCACTTTTTTAAAAATCCATGAAACAGAAGAAAACTGTCATACAGCCCCCTTTTGCCTCCCCTGTCTGCAGTGCTCTGATTCATCAGGCTTTTTGGACAGCCCACTTAAGGTAGGCCACTCTCCTGCAGGTCAATATTTGATGATATTTACATTCCACGACCACTAGAACAATATATATTCAAGTACAACTTTTAAATAATTTCAGGAAGTTCATAAAGAACACAACAGATAAAGACAAAAATAGAAAGATGTTAAGTAGAGGCTGACCAAATAAGAGCTTGGCAAAGCTGCCGGATGCCAATATGTAAAAGTCAGCTGCATTTCTATAAATTAGCAAAAATCATCTAGGAAAAAAGACGATTTTACAAAGACATAATTTATAATCATAAAACAATATATAACTCCTAGAAGTAAATCTAAGAAAACATTCATAAACCCTTTATGGAGAAAATAATTTAGCTTTTTCTGAAAGACATTAAGACTGAAATAAAAAGAGTGTGAAACCATGTTTTTGGATAGCCTCAATATCATAAAAATGTCAATTCCCCTTAACTAGATCTAGTGACTAAATTTATCCAAACCAAAACTCAATAGGGTTTTCGGAAAATTTAATAAGCTCATTATAAAATGTATATAAATAAATAAAGGGACAAGGATAGCCAAGACATGCCTGAAGAAAAAAAACAAGGTGCGTTGCCTTACAAGACATAATAAAACTATAGTAATGAAAATAACTCAAAGGAACTAACTGGAAAGTACCAGAAACTCAAATATATATAAGAATATGATTCATGAAAGATATAGCACTGCAAATTATTGAGAAAATAAGGATGTGTTCAATAAGAGGAAGAAAATAAGAGCAGATCCCTTCCTCACACCCTGTATAATAAATTCCCAAAGGATTAAATACTTATAATTAAAAGCAGAACTATAAAAACTTTCAGAAGACAACTGAGAAGAATGACTTCATGGCCTTGGAGTAGAGAAAATTTCTTTAAACAACACATTAAAAAAGCATAAACAAAAAAGAAATAATAAATTTGACCACTTTAAGTAAGAACTTCTCTCTCAAAAAAATATTATAAATAAATTGAAAAGGCAAGCCGTAAACTGGATGGAGATATTTGCACAAATAATTAGTCTACACATGTGTAAAGAAGTTCTTTAAAATAAAAGAAAGAACAACAGCTCATTTGAAAAAAAAAATGGGAAAAACTTGAGACACCACTGATGAGGAAATCTGAATAACATAAACATGAAAATATGCTCAATCTGGTGAGAAATATGAAAAATGTAAAGTAATACCACAAAGAGATGGTGTTTTACAGCCACTAGATTGGCATACATTAAAAATTTGACAATAAAAGTGTTCCAGATGTGGAGCACTACTGTTGGGTGTATGAATTAGTGCATTTACTTTGGGAAACATTTATTAAGTAAAGATAATAGTAAAATCTACTTAAATATCATACCAGAGAAAGATGCATAGTCTTTAGTAAATAACACTGTACTATACATATACACAACTTTTTGAAAAACAGAGGCAGCAAATTTCCAGCAGGCAGCAAAGTACACTCAATAAATATTTATTGTCTGAAGGTATATATATGAAAAGTAAGTAACCATTCTCTATTTTTGGAATGGAGAAAACCAGCATAGAAAGTAAGTCCTTCAAAGACACATGCATATAAAACCCTAATTCATAAAGCAGAATTAAATATAAGGGGGAAAATAAAGGAAGAGGGAAACAGAGAATTCCCAAAGATGCTCAAGCTCTAATTAAGCTTAAAATTTAAAACCAAAAGCCAAGAAAACCATCTGTGGCTTATTTTTACCCGGCTCTACATTTGTAAGCAGGGCACAAAATATTGGTTTAGCTAATTACAATGTAGCATCTCAAGTATGCAGAAATAACTATTTCATCCTCTTCACCTTTAAAAGCCATTAAATACAGAAATTAAGGAGTCATCCTGTTATCATAAATTTCCTCTCTCAAGTTGACCAAAAAAAAAAATCTATTATAATATTTAAAAGCAAGAATGAACACTGTAAACAAGCATAAGTCTCCTGTTGTTGTTGTTCATTTACAATACATTGTGTTTGTCTCATGCCCACTTCTAAAATGTAATGAGAACTATTCATAGCAGAGCATGTTCTTTAGTCTATTTGAGGGAAATAAGCAGTCTGTTTTCTGATTTTATAACAGCAGCCAGACGTGCTTTGAAGTTAAATGTTCCCACTTTGTAACCCACAAGTATCATGGACTTGCAGCAATCTGTAGTCTTAACATTCACTTTCTTCATGCTCTTTTAGAAGACTTCTTGTTCTCTCATAACACCTCAAGAAAGAATACCACAATAAGAAATGTCCAAAATGGAAGATAAAAAGAACTTATGTGAAATATTAAAGTCTAACAAAATATTATACAGAAAGCAAAAGCCAAAAATAATTTAGTTCCAATAGCATGAATAAATCACGTGACAAAACATTTCTTGTTTGAAAAACAGTCACAATAATAAAATAAATAATAATTTAAACTAGACATAAATACAGATATCTGAATGCTCTCTACTGAAAACTGGCTTTTAACATTTTATTTTGTTAAGTTTTTTAGCCTAATTTTTCGGTTACAAAGAGTTCTGTCAGTTTGTTTCTTGAAGAGATTATTCAGGACTTGGTCAAACTGACCTCCTTATAGACTGACTAATGTTGATCAAATAGAGATGCTCCAAGGTTCCAGAAATATAGAAAGACACTTTATCTGATATTTTAGCTGTCTTGGAGGAAAGGACGTTCTCGGGCAATATATTACTAGCAGCACAACTAGAATAAGCGTTTTTAAGTCACAGCATCTGTCAGAAGAACTGCCAAAACTCTTTCTATAGCATAAAATAAATTCAGTCATCAATGTCAAATCAATTATGCTCCAAAATAATGTTTTTAAGTCAATATTTTAGAACTTGAAAAATGTTTTCCACAGAAAAAAATACTACAAATGAAGGTTCATTTGTTGGTTTACTCACGTTTCAACAAACATTTAATGAGCACAAATGAAATACAGATATAGACATCAATCACTGCCACAAGGAAAAGCAAATAAGCCAAAGGAACAGAATGGAAACACACATGTACTGTCACCTGATTTATGAGACGAGTAACACTGCAGCGCAGCAGGAAAAGAATAGTCTTTGCAATAAATGCGAGTGTCACCTGGATACTTATAAGGGACGAAAACAAATCTTAACTTCCTATCTTACAACATATACTACAATCGGCCCCAGATGGCATGTAAATCTAAATAGAAAGAGTGAAACAATAGAGTTGTTAGAAGAAAACATAGAACGTCGTCAGGAACTCAAGATAGTCAAAGACCTTAAACAGGACAGAAAAAGCATTTTTTCATGAGATGAAAATGTGAAGATGAACAGCATTAAAATTTAAAATTTCTGTTCATCAAAGACACCAGTAAGAGAATGAAGGAAAGCAACGAAGTGGAAGGAAATATTTACAATACTATATTCCAAAAGTAGTCATCCAGAACAGATACAAAGCTCTTACATATTCAGAAGAAAAAGGCAGACAAGCCAACAGGAAACCTGGAAAAGTCTTCAGTAAGCACTTAACTGAGAGGCTACGCAAACTGTCAGTCAGCATGCTGAACGGCATCTAACGCTATCAGTCCTCGGGAAAACACATATGAAAAGCACACTTCCCAAAGTCACTAACCACTGTCAAGAACGGCTAAGTTTTATAATTAAAAGAAAAACTAACTGACACCACCAAGTATGGAAGAGAAAGTAGAGGGGCAGGAACCGGCCCACGCCGCACCCCGATGACGGTGCAGACCGGCACAGTCACTTTACAAAACCGTTCGGCAGCATCTACCGTATCCATTAGCTTTGCGCTCCTTGGCTTCCAACTAGCGCACTTTATTTAGCCCAGGACTCCGAGGCTCGGCAGCGTGGGCGCTCCTCTCACCTGCACTCGCCCACGCGTCCACTCAGCCGGGGGGACAGCTATGCCCGGTGACTGAGCACAGTTCTGGACAGGCCTCGGCAGGGCGACCACAGGGAAGACAGCCAGGGGTCCCTCACTCCTTACAGGGGGTGCTCGGGGGCGTCTCCAGCTGCCAAGGGCTTGCCGGTGCCCCCCAGCCCTGGACAGGAAGTTCTCCCCCATGGGCTCTGCCCTCAGTGGGGCCGCCGGACTAGGGTAGGGGTGCTGTCCACCCCCGGGAGCTCCCCGCGGGATCGGGGGGCCTCACTCCCGCTGACCTCCCCCACTCCATCCTCCGCCGGGTCCCATTTCCTCCACTGCCTGTCCTGGGAGATCTCCTGCACAAATTCTGAAGAGACCTGACTTAAGGGCGTCACCTAAAGCGTCCCCACTGTTTGTTCGCTCCTGATGGGAGCGAGGCTCTCAGTCAGCACCTAGGTCCCGGGTGGGAACGGGTGGGGGGCTGGTGACCCGATGGAAGGCCTGGGAGAGCCGTCCCCTTCCGAGTCCCACAGCCGTGCTCATGAAAAAAGAAAAAAATTTTACATAAAGACAGTCATGCATGAAATATACGTTAACAAAGCAAGAAAGCTTCCCAAAAGCTAAAGGTTAAAAAGGTTAAAGAGTAATTTAAAAAATAATACAGGAGGAATTGTATTATTTAATTGCTAGCTTTACCAAGTAAATTCCTACTTGAATTATGCATTCCTAGGGAAAGTATTAACACACTCCTAGGAAAAGAAAGAATATAATTGGGGGAGAAATATATTTTTTCAACAATAACTAGAAAATTAAAAATCTAGAACATCTAATGAATCAGAAAGTAGGTGCTGACAGGCAAGCCAGCAACATAAAACATGTGCCCTTAGTACAGAGCACAAAATTCACTAGCTATAAACCGATCATTCAGAGGAAGAAAGAAACAGAAGTGCATTGCACATTCCCATACAAAACTAAAATCGAAGCAAAATCGAAGCTTTTGAATACACTGGGTATTTAAATTATTCTACTGTGATCAAGAGATACAGTTCAACCTGATTAATGCAGATGCGTTATAAATATATAAAAACGCAAGACTTTCATATTTTACACTGTTAGTGCATTCTTTGAACAATAAAAATGTGAAACAAAACCCCAGGCAGTCCTAGTTTTAGGGCATTACCTCAAAATATTTTAGATGTTTTATCTTAATTTTTTATATGAATGAAAATTTTAATCCTCTGAACAGTTAAATAATTGTGAAAAGTACTCTATGTACTATGTGCTAAGAAAGGTACAGCAGACGTTTCAAATGGCTAAGGGCAAAGGCAATTTTCAAAGGACAGCCCAGAATTTTATTTTTCTCTTTGATACTGCTTTCTGGCAAACAGAATGGGTCCTTCTGAGGGATTTCCTGTGCTCCTCTCCCACACCAGTAACTCAGCACTCCCCTCCAGTGGCAGCTCCCCTACCCCTTCAAATGTGAAAACGGTCTTCTTATTGCCCTCTCACTATCAATTCTTTCTTCTCTTTCATTAGCATACTCCCCAAATGCCATGGAGATTCACACTGCTTTAAATCCTTCCGGGTCCCCTCCCCTCTAACTGTGGCCACTGCACTGCCAGCCCCCTCACTCTGAAGTCTCTGAAGACTAGATCTGTCCCAGGCCCTGGATACAGCCACCACCTACAGCAGTGCGGCTGCAAAACAAGACGCCAGCCCTGGAGACTCACTCATGGAGCTGAAAACCTTGAACTCCCCAATTAATCTTACCGCCTCTCTTAACCCTACCAGTCTAGAATAACACATTGAAATCCCTGAAATGCTTCCCCCAACAGACAATCAATTAACTGACAGAGACACAACCTTCCCATTTTCCTGCAACCAAACCTTCAGGCACCCTCCTATCCAGCCCACCAATCAGCCACTAAGCATTCTTTATTCTCTTTGAAATGTGTCTCTTTCCTATCCTTTCCGTCTTCACAGACATTACACCACCGTGGAGGCCACCGCAGACACCTAAATGAGGGTTGGCTCCCTTTCTCCGCGTCTATGCACACCCACTGTGACCTTCTTAATACCACCTAGTCACATGTCCTAAAGCACTGCCTTCATTAAAGATTGGTATTTATATGGGATTTCCCTGGTGGTGCAGGGGTTAAGAATCCACCTGCCAATGCAGGGGACACGGGTTTGGGCCCTGGTCTGGGAAGATCCCACATGCTGCGGAGCAAGTAAGCCTGTGTGCCACAACAACTGAGCCTGTGCTCTAGAGCCCGCGAGCCACAACTACTGAGCCCACCTGCCACAACTACTGAAGCCCGTGAACCACAACTACTGAGCCCGTGTGCCACAACTACTGAAGCCCGTGCGCCTAGAGCCTGTGCTCCCAACAAGAGAAGCCACTGCAATGAGAAGCCTGCGCACCGCAATGAAGAGTAGACCCGCTCGCCGCAACTAGAGAAAGCCCGCGCGCAGCAACAAAGACCCAACACAGCCAAAAATAAATAAATAAATTTATTTTTAAAAAAGAACATTGTTAGTAGGAAGGGTTTTAGGTTTTTTTAAAAAACTAACAACACCTGATGTCAGTGAAGAAGTAAGAAATAGACAGTCCTATACACTTCTGGTTGGAGAACAAATTGGCATACACCTTCTGGAGGGCAATGTACCAAGACCTAACATAACCTAAGAAAGCAACCAAGTAGGTATAAAAGGACTCTTTTATGGAATTTTATTGCAGTATTACTTATATTAGCAATAAACTGGGAGCAACCTACATGCCCAAAAATGTCAGAATGTTTAAATAGGTTATGAACTATCTACTCAAAAGAAAAATTAGTGCTACCATTAATATTCATGCTAATAGAACTATTATTAACTTATACCAAACTTAAAACAGCACATAATAAAATAGTAATTATAATATGACCCCTATTTTGTTTAAATCTTAATTTTATAAATACACACAGAAAAAAATGAGGGAAAGATATATTTAACAAAATGTTAATACAAATTTTATTCATCTGACTTTATGTGTTTTTCAAATTTTTCAAGTTACAAATTATTTTAATAATAAAGTGGGATTAAAAAAATTGATCAAATACCTTTTCACTTCCTGAAAGCATTTAAACAGCATATATGTAAAGTGGAATGTGGAGGGGAAAAAAAATTAATCTCACTACTGCCTAAAATTTAAAAGCTAAACTTCTCAGTTTAGTATTCAAAGCTCCAATGCAGCCCAACCTGACGGCACTGCCCTCTAACCATAACTGAGTCCCGGTCACGGCCACACCTTTCTTCACGCCTCTTTCTGCCTCTAGTTCCTGCCCCCTCCTCCCTACCCACCCAGAAACGTTCACAGCTGGCCTCTGAACATGAAAACCGCCGTCCACGATGGCGGCTCATCCTGAGGCCGCCTGGAGAATGTTTCTAACCCAGCTGACCTTGCTTCTCCAAGTCCTCCTCCTCTCTCCTCCGCCTCAGGATTCTACTTTCTAGATAACTCACTTTGGTTATATAGTTTGACCATACACTATCTTAAAGTTGATTTAACTGTTTCATGTGTATATCTCTTATTTCACCAACAAGAAAGTCAGCTTGTCGAGGGCAGGGACCATTCACGCTTCTTTGGAATGTTATTTCTCTTTCCTGTTCCCCAAGTCCTTCCCAGTGCTCACACAGTACTAAATGTCTAACAGCCAGTAATAGTCATTGTTTAGAATTAAATTAGTGAAGATGTTTTCCAAATACAACATGATTCTGCCACATCAACATACATACATGAAACAAATACTTTTTTACCCCAAGATTCCAACTATTAAGGCGAGCTTCGATGTCACTGTCATCCAAAGAAAGAGCAGATCTCCTCGAATGAATTTCCTAAAGTACAAAAGAGAAAAAGAAAAGCAGGATGAAAAAAAAGACAGGATGGAGGGAAGAAACAAAAGTGGAAAGGAAGGAGGGAAAGAAGGGAGTGAGAGAAGGAAGGACAGAAGGGCAGAGGGGAGGGAGGGAGGGAGGGAGGGAGAAAACAGGACAAAATATATGTCATTCAGAGTAATAAGAGTTTTGTGTGCCTTTTTTAGTAATGCTATACTACCCTCAGAGGAAAGGATTATGTTACAACGGAGTTAGTTCTCAATTCTAAGTAATGACTGTTTATTACAGCTGCTTAAGGCTATGAGAGGCCTTCACAATATATTCACACAGCAACTAGATTTCAGAAAAAAAAAATCAAAAGAATATTTTAAAAAATAATCCAGACCCTTCTCTTTAAGTTCTTTCACAAGAAGTTTTAATTGTGGTATACCACAGTAACTTTAAAGGGGGGTAAGGAAACACTTGAAAAAATGATTATTTACTCTCATTAAAATTAGTTAACAGGGCTTCCCTGGTGGCGCAGTGGTTGAGGGTCTGCCTGCTGATGCAGGGGACGCGGGTTCATACCCTGGTCCGGGAAGATCCCACATGCCGCAGAGCGGCTGGACCCGTGAGCCATGGCCGCTGAGCCTGCGCGTCCGGAGCCTGTGCTCCGCAACGGGAGAGGCCACAACAGTGAGAGGCCCGCATACCGCAAAAAAGAAAAAGAAAAAAAAAATTAGTTAACAGGGAAGTTTGTATTGCTGTGCAAGAAGCTTTTTGTTCTTAAATTAATTCTCATTCATACACTGTACATAAAGAGAAATAAGCTTTGGATTCACATCATGAAAACATAATTATTTATTATGAAAAAGTAATTCTTTACTTCTTAAAAAAATTAAGGGACTTCCCTGGTGGTGCAGTGGTTAAGAATCTGCCTGCCAATGCAGGTGACACGGGTTCGAGCCCTGGTCCAGGAAGATCCCACATGTCGCGGAGCAACTAAGCCCGTACGCCACAACTACTGAGCCTGCGCTCTAGAGCCTGCGAGCCACAACTACTGAGCCTGCGCACCTAGAGCCCGTGCTCTGCAACAAGAGAAGCCACCACAATGAGAAGCCTGCGCACCGCAACGAAGAGTAGCCCCCGCTCACCGCAACTAGAGTAAGCCCGGGCGCAGCAACAAAGACCCAACACACAAAAATAAATAAGTAAAAATAAATAAATTTATAAAAAAATAAAATAAAATTCCATGCTCTTTTCCCTCCCATATAATTTATATTATAAACTTATCAAACCAGATTAAAATTATAATTAACTGAGGACAGCCAAAGATCTGTACCCAGGAATGGACAATGACCTGAAAGCCCTACAAACTCAGAAAGTAAGTCTGTGGAAAATAATAATGTACATCCTACAGTACAGCCAAAATATTTTATTTAAATTTAAATTCTTGGTATAGCATTTTCATGCTTTTAGAAAACCTCACTACTAACAAATAAATCTATTTATCTATGGTCATTTAAATTATCTTAAGTGATGAAAAATACATTAAAATGTTCTTCAGACACAGATGCAGAGAACAAACGTATGGACACCAAGGGGGGAAAGCCGCGGTGGGGTGGGGATGGTGGTGTGCTGAATTGGGCGATTGGGATTGACATGTATACACTGATGTGTATAAAACTGATGACTAATAAGAACCTGCTGTATAAAAAGATAAATAAAATAAAATTCAAAATTTGAAAGAAAAAACAATGTTCTTCATATTTTACTGAATCTCCAGATTTCTACTGAACAAAATGTTGGGTTTATTATATACACTATATTAAAATTCATTATTGCCTCTACTGTTGGTCCCTTGCTTTTTGAATGTGTGTGTGTGTATGTGTGAATGAGAATGTCTTTTAAAATGCACCTCCCTTATTTATTTTGAGTAAATATAATGATTGATAATAAATTCACAAATATCTAAAATGTGCTGCTCTTTATATTAAGATATTTATGAAAGTTCCAAACTGGACCCCTCCATCACTGGAGAAAATGGAAGGAGTTATGTTCAGAGCAAATGTTCTGAAACAGTCGTGTTTCACATTCGACTTGCTTGTAACTAAAAGTCTCATCACCCAAGACAAGCTGAGCTATGCTGTAGGAAGCAGGCAGAGTCCTCTTTATCAACCTGACTGGAATGCTCATTAGCTCCATGGTCAAACCAAATCTATGTTAAGTAGTTACATGCAAGAGAAGTATTCATATTTCAAGATAGGAACAGTTCACCTTCATCAGGAAGGCAGTGTTCCCTACTTCACTACAAACTAATCCCAATTTCTTAAGTTTATGACCATTGTGCGTCTAATCATTTTTAGACATATACTGAGTAAAAGGGGAAAAGTTAACTAAAAAACAAAACCTTTTCAAAGTTATTCTTCAATGCACAGGAAAAATGATAAGACTGATTAACACGATGCCTCAGAATCTTTGAGAAAGCAGAAGGAACGCTATGGAACATACCAAATACACCACTTTCTTTGAAACCAGGATATTCACCAAAACCTTCAGACTTCATTGTTTGTAAGTAATCGTTGGAATTTAACAATATGAAACTAAAAATATGTGGAGATTTTTTTTTTTTTTTTGCGGTACGCGGGCCTCTCACTGTTGTGGCCTCTCCCATCGCGGAGCACAGGCTCCGGACACACAGGCTCAGCGGCCATGGCTCACGGGCCCAGCCGCTCCGCGGCATGTGGGATCCTCCCGGACCAGGGCACAAACCCATGTCCCCTGCATCGGCAGGCGGACTCCCAACCACTGCGCCACCAGGAAAGCCCTATGTGGAGATATTTTAAAACAAGAAGCAAACAAACAAAAAAAACAAAAGTAGAATCTGATCTTACATAACTCCTTGGGGTAATAATCTGTCCATCATCTCTGTAGGTTGGACTCATAGACTGTGATCTGGTTTGGAGCTTTGCAATGCATTGTTCCCTATTGAGAGACCAAAACAGTCACAGTCAGAATTGGGGGAATTCAGAGGACACAGGGGTATTCAAATCTAGGACTACAATATTCTTTTCCTTTTGGAAATGAGATGACTGTTTATATTAACAATGACGTTTCAATAGCAAAGAAAAAAGAAATACGAATAATAACCACTTGTATTCATTAAACTATAAGTAAAATGTCACCTAAATGCCACATGCTTGCTTACAAACAAATGCTCTTGTTAAGTGGGACTATAATAAACCACATGCATTTCCCCTTTTCCTACGTGTAGGAAGAGAAAAACTGAAGCATACAGTCTCAGAGAAGATAATTGTTTTCAAAGGTTAGCAAGTTTTGTTGGATTCATGTTTCACATCATGATGAAGTCTTAAAATATATAAAATAACAAAACTTTCACATAGCTGAAAGTCTGAATTAATTTGAAGCCATCTCAGAAACCACAGATAAATCAAAGTCCTAAATTTAAAAATATCCCATGTTAATTTGGGTAAAACATAAGTAGAGCATAAACAGGAAAATAGTTCAGCTTCCAGATGAATTAGAACAAAAACTTTTCTCCAATAGAAAATATATAAAATATATAAAATATATAAAATATTGTACAAAAAGTGCCATTCTCAACACTCTACTTTAGCCTAGAGTCTCCCGTATATTCTTTCTTTTTTAAAGAAGAGCTCTATTGAGGTATAATTGACATACAAAGAACTGAGCATATTTACTGTGTGCAATTTGATGAGGTTGAACATACGCAAACACCTGTGATACCATCACCACAATCAAGGCAACATATCCAATACTTCCCAGAGTTTCCCTGTGACCCTCTGTTTTTGTTTTGTTGTAAGAACACTTAATAGGAGGTCTATCCTTTTAACAAATTTGAAGAGCACAATACTACATTGTTATCTAGGCACTATGCTGAAGATATGGAAACAACCCAAATATCCATTAACAGAGAAATGGACAGAGCAGAAGTGGTAGACACATACGATGAGATATTAACTCTTTAACTGGATTATGTGGATGGCACCTGGTGCAATCATCTTCCTGTACTGCCATATTTTTATACTACCAAGGATAATGGATAAATTACTTCATCCATTACCCTAGGGAATCTAGTTTCCTAAGAAAATATTTGACTTCCCTTCATGTCCACTTCTCTCCCATATATTTCTATTCGAGCTACTTCAATGGAAGTTCCATGATTACAAATATCTATTCTCTGAATGGTTACTTCAAGAAACACAAAACGAAAACTAACCACTATTTAATGAATTAAAGCCACTGACTTTCAACCACTAGCCATATCAGGATTTCCTTCACAAGTTGTGGGTCATACTAAGTATTCTCAAAAGACGGAACAGTAGTTCAAAAAGACAAGATTAAAATTAATGTGTTTTTTGGTAGTTAACACTGACAGAATAACATTCCTCAGACTAGTTACCAAGTAATCGAGAATGTCTGAAAAAGTTGTTTTAAAGAGAGCTGTAGATTTGTTTAATACCCCTACTCAGTAGTCCAGATAGCCAAATACTTAAAAATAAATGAGAAAAGGAGATAAAGTAATATTTTGAGAATAATCTCATCAGCCAGTGTGCTTGAGCTGATATAAAGCATTTAAAACTTAGTATGTGGGAAGAGACACCCTGATATACCATACTAAGTAGTGGCCTGTTCTTCTTTAAGAATAGATTAAACAATCATAAAAAGAGCGATACTTAAAAATTGAAAAATGCTTAAATATTAAAAGTAATTCTTCTCATAGAAAATATTAATAAAAAGAGGACTGAAACATTCATCTACTTATTACACAGGGTGCATACCTGAAACAACACACCCTTTTAAGTCATATGTAGCTGTCTTCTGTAACGATCCTACCTTTCCCTTCTTAGTAAATTTTCAAAATAAGTTATTGAATCTATGTCCCACCCTGCCATGTCCTCTCCAACCAACTACAATCTGACTTCCACTCATCCTGAAAGTGCTGTAAGTAAAGTCAGCATTGATCTCCTAGGTGCTCAAGCAAATGAGCCGCGATCTGTCCTTACCCTGGCTGCTCGCACTAAGACATTAGGGGTGGTGCTTTAAAGGTGCCACATTTATTGGCTCCACAGAACCATTCTTTCCCGGTTCCTATCCGGTCCTTTAGAAATCTCCTTCACAGCTTTTTCACTAGCTTTTCTTTCTCTGCCCATCTCATACATGCTATAATCCCTGGGGTTCTGTGTCTAACCATATTTATTTTCCTTTTATGTGCTTTCCCTGGTCAATCCAATATACTATTAGTTTTTCAAATAATAAGGAGAAGCTCTGATTACCAATCTACATCTCCAGCCCAAACTGCTCTCTTGGCCTCCAACCCCATTGCAAATACAAACTGAATAGCCCTACCTCCAATTCAACATGCCCCAAACTAAATTCATTCTATTTCCCCTGAAACATGCTCCAGTGCAGGCCAAGTAAAGCAGAGGCATTGCTGAAGTCAGCTTCTTGTGAAGGCAGTTGAGCCAACTAAAGAAGGAGGTCAGTATCATTGCTAAGATCCAGCTGGCACAAGAAGCATAGGGCATTAAGCACAGAAGTTTCATCTCTTGCCACTGATAATGACTCCAGCTGGAAACACAATTAACTGGAACTCTAAGGAGGCACAAAGACGGCTCAGATTCACAGTGATGGGGCTGGAGGTCAGGGTGAACAGGGAGACAGAGGGCAGGGGGCAAAGCTTAACCCTGTGTTATCCTTTAGGAAGAACAGCAGGCGCTGCCTGCCACAGAGAATAAATAGCAAGTCATGGTGCTTATGAAGACAGCCTACCGTTGGTACGGGGGACACGATGACAGCGAGGTCAGGACTACGGAGTTTGTGCCAATGAGGAGGAGGGACTGTGGCTCATTCACGTGTGGGTGCCAAGCTAGCCCAGAAAGCAGGGTCTCGGTGTATGAGTAAGATTCCCTGGCATGCCAGTGCCTCCTTCCTCCTCTGGAGGAGGAAAACTAGAGGAAATGTAAGTTTCCCCTTTCACTTTTTCCTAATGCTAAAATACTTCAACGACGATCCAGAAACATTCTCCCAGCATCTTTGCTGATTCCAAATACTACAGAAACATAGACTTGTCACGATAAAAATAAAGAGATAAGTAATGAGACACATAATAAGCTTTAAAAGCCTAAACAAAGACTGACTGAATTTCTTCCTGCAAAAGAAACTTATACATACGGAAAATTTCTAAAATGTCTTTTTAATTTGTGTCCTCAATGTGATTCAAGTAGACATTTCAGATATAAAAAGGAAATAAACAATCTGTGATCATAAAAATGTGCTTAAAAATGAAAAACATGATTACCAAATTTTAAAACCACAATGTAAGAAGAGAATGGCAGATAAAATATAGCATAAAATCAAATCAGTGACTTAGAAAACTACTTCAAGAAATATTCTGAGAACACACAAAAAAATTAAGGGATGAATATAATAAATAAAAATGCAACAGATAAGGAAGATAAATTCAAAATCTCTCATATCAAAATAATATGAATTCCAGAAGGCATAAATAAAACAGAAACTGGGAAAATAATAATTAAAGAAATAGTAGTGACAATGCCAGTCAAGACTGCATTGGAGAAAAACCTAAAGGAACAACCTAGAACATCTCTTTTAGCTCGGACAAAAAGGCAATGCCCAAAAAACCCCAAAAACTGTAATGCCATGCTATTGTCAAAAAGACCACAAATAAATGTTGGTGAGGATGTGGAAAAAAGAAAACCTAGCACCCTGTTAGTGGGTATGTAAATTGGTGGAGCCACTATGGAGAACAGTAAGGATCGTCCTCAAAACACTAAAAACAGAACTACCATATGATCCAGCAATTCCACTCCTGGGTATACATGCAAAGAAAATGAAAACACTAATTCAAAAAGATACATGCACCCCAATGTTCACAGCAGCACTATTTACAATAGCCAAGACATGGAAGCAACCTAGGTGTCCATCAACAGATGAATGGATGAAGGTGTGGTACATATATACAATGGAATACTACTCAGCCATAAAAAGGAATAAAATTTTGCCCTTTGCAACAACATGGATGGACCTAAAATGTATTATGCTGAATGAAATAAGTTAGACACAGAAAGGCAAACACTGAATGTTATCATTTATGTGTGAAATCTAAAAACCAAAGCAAACAAATATAACAAAACAGACTCACAAGCTAATTGTTACCAGTAGCGAGAGGGGTGGGGGGAGGGACAAGGTAGGAGGAGGGGATTAAGAGGTACAAACCACTATGTATAAAATAAATAAGATACAAGAATATATTGTACAGCACAGGGAATATAGCCAATATTTTATAATAACTTTAAATGGAATATAATCTATAAAAATACCGAATCACTAGTAGTATGCCTGAAACTAATATAATATCGTAAATCAACTATACTTTAATTTTAAAAAATGTAATGTCATAAAAAGGACAGGAACTGAAGGTCTGCCGGGCTCTGGTTTCAGAGACAGCTAGAAAGAGCAGGAAGTATGACTCTGGACAAGTAGGAGAGAATCAAAGTTCCTCTAAGTAGAAGGACAAAGTCAAACTCATCAAGAAACCAAAAGCAGGGATGGAGTTCCTTGTTCTTGAGAAGAAGCTGAAAATCAGTGCTGGTGACCACTTTGGAAAGCTCTGGCTTATAAGAAGCTTTGTGCCCTGGAAAGGCAAGGAACACAGACATGGCCTCAAAGCCAAGGAACTAGACTCGTCGTATGAAAGGACAGAGTTCAAAGTGAAAAGAGGGGGCGCAGTGGTTAAGAATCCGCCTGCCAATGCAGGGGACACGGGTTTGATCCCTGGTCCGGGAAGATCCCACATGCCACGGAGCAACTAAGCCCGTGCGCCACAACTACTGAGCCCTCGTGCTACAACTACTGAAGCCCGCACGCCCTACAGCCCGTGCTCCGCAACAAGAGAAGCCACTGCAGTGAGAAGCCCGCGCACCGCAATGAAGAGTAACCCCTGCTCGCCGCAACTAGAGGGAGCCCGCGCACAGCAATGAAGACCCAATGCAACCAAAAATAATTTTTAAAAATTAAAAAAAAAAAGTGAAAAGAGGCATTTGGTTCCCCAAATTCCTATAAACAGGAGGCAGCCTGAGAAAACTACTCAGCTTAAAACAAATCATTGCTTCTGTTAAAAAGCAAAAAAAAAAAAAAAAAAAGATAATTCAGAAGGAAAAGTCAAGAACCCAAAAGACAGAGCAGAGAACCATGAAGAACACTTCCAGGAAGCAGCACTAAGCCCTAATCAAGAAACTGGCAATCAGCACCTGCTAGATTTCAGAATTTCTATGGAACTGTCATTGGTTTGTGTCTCCCATTTTCCCTGTTTTTTAAATGGGAATTCTCCAGTCCCTCTCTCACCACTGGGGGGGTGGGGGGGAGGTAACCTACAACTTTAGTTCACAGGTGTTTACAATGGAAGAAGCCACACCAGGAAAGTCTCACCTACACCTAGATATGACTTTTATTAGGTTTACTGAAGTATAATTTATGTACCGTAAAGCCATACCCATTTAAAATGTAGAGTTCCGACAAATGCATATACCTGTGTAACCAGTACAATGAAGATACAGATTCTTTCCATCACACCCAGAAGTTCTCTTGGCCTCCCTGGCAAGCAATCTACTCCCTCCCACAAACCCAGGCAACCTGCATTTCGCAGAATCTCTTATATATGGAAGCAAACAGAATGCACTTTTTATGTCTGGCTCCTCTCACTCAGGAAGGGATTTAGCCATGTTGTTGCATGTATCAAAGTTCATTTCTTTTTATTGATTAGAAGTATTCCATTATATGCATGAACCTTAATTTCCTTTTTGATTCATGTACTGATGGACACTTGTCTCCACATCTGGCTATTATGAATAAAGCTGCTACGGACATTCAAGAATTTATGTGGACATATATTTTCATTTCTCTTGACATGTAGGAATAGAATTGTGAGGTCATGTGGTAAATTATCTACAACTTTGTAAGAAATTGGTAAACTGTTTTCCAAAGTGGTGGGGGCACTTTATATGCCCATTAATGCTGTATGAGACTTCCAGTTTCATCTCATTGTCACCATACTTGGTTTTCTGTCTTTATCATTTTAGCCATTCTAATGGGTGTATAGTGGTATCACAATTGTGCTTTATAATTTTCATTTCCCTGATAAAGGATGACGTTGTCCATCTTTTCATATGTGTACATTAGCCATTTATTTATATATACACTTTGTGAAGTGTCTGTAAAATCTTTTGCACATTAATTGGGTTGTTGTCTACTTTTCCTTGAGTTGCACATACTCTAGACACAAATCATTTATCAGATATATGTATTTAGAATATTTTCTCTATATGCAAGGAGCACCATCTATTCATGATATAATACCCTTTGTATATTTTCTGGATACAATATGCTAATTAAGAATTTTAAAATCTATATTCATGCAGGAATATTGGTATGTAGTTTTACATTCTGGGAATGTCTGTCTTCTTTTGAAAACAAAGTAACACAGACTTAACAAAGTGAGTTGGGAAGCATTCCCTCTTTCTCTATTTCCTGAAAAAAATTCATGTAGGATGATATCATTTCTTCCATAAAAGCCTGATAGAATTCACCAAGGAAACCATCTGGGCTTACAGATTTCTTTATAGGAAGGTAGTTAATTATAAAATAAACTTCTTTGGTTAACTATAGGGATACTCAGATTCCCCATTTCTTCTTGTCTTTTAAGGAATTCTTCTATTTCATCCAAATTTTCACTGATACAAAGTTGTTTATAATAGCCTCATTATACTTTTTTTTTTTTTGGCCATGCCACGTGCTTGCAGGATCTTACTTCCCTGACCAGGGATCGAACCCGGGCCCCTAGCAGTGAAAGTGAGGAGTCGTAACCACTGGACCACGAGGGAATTCCCACCTCATCGTATTCTGAATGTCTGTAGGATCTGTGTGGAGCCTCCTCTTTCATTCATTCCTGACATTGCGAATTTGTGTTTTCTCTCCCATTTTATATTTTTAACTGTGGCAAAATACATGGAACATAAAATTTACCATCTTAACCACTTTTTTTTTTTTTCTTCTTAACCACTTTTAAGTGTTCAGTTCAGTGGTTGGAAGTACAATCACAGTGTTGTGCTACCACCATCACCATCCATCTCTAGAGTTGTTCCATCTTCCCGAGACAGAAACACCTTACCTATTAAACAGTAACTTCCCTTTCTCCTCTCCCCTCAGCCCCTGGCAAACACCATTCTACTTTCTGCCTCTATGAATTTATACTTCATATAAGTGGAATCATACAGTATTTTTCATTCTGTGACTGGCTTATTTGCCTTAGCATAATACCTTCAAGGTTCACCCATGTTGTAACATGGGTCAGAATTTCCTTCCTTTTTAAGGCTCAAGAATATTCCATTGTATCATATGCCACATTTTTATGCATTCAGCCATTGACGGATACTTGGGGTGCTTCCATCTTTTGGCTACTGAAAATAATGATGCTATGTACAAGGCTATACAAGTATCTGTTTGGGTCCCTGTTTTCAATTATTTTGGATATATACATGGAAGTGGGATTTCTGTATGATATGGTAATTGTATTTTTAATTTTTTTGATGAGCTGCTGACGGTGTTCAACCACAGCTACACTATTTTACATTCCCACCAACAGCACAGAGGGGTCCAACTTCTCCACATCCTTGCCAAACACTTGTTTTGTTTGTTTGTTTTATAGTAGCCATCCTAATAGATGGCATCTCATTATGGTTTTGACTTGCATTTCCAGAATGATTACTGATCAATTTTTTGGAGAAATGTCTATTCAAGTCCTTTGCCCACTTTTTAATCAGGTTGTTTGTTTTTGTTGTTGTTGAATTGTGGGGTTCTTCACATACTCTGGATATTAACCCTTTTTCAGGTCGGTGATTCGCAAATATTTTCTCCCATTCCATGGGTTGCCTTTTCACTCTGCTGATTGCGTCCTTTGATGCACTAAAGTTTTTAATTTTGACATGGTCCAATTTATCTACAGCTTTTTTTGGTTGCTGCTTGTGCTTTTGGTATCATATCCAATAAATCAATGCCAAATCCATCGTCATGAAGCTTTCCCCCGATATTTACCTTTAGGTATTTGATCCATTTTGCGTTAATTTTTTTGTTTTTGTTTTTGTTTTTTGCGTTACGCGGGCCTCTCACCATTGTGGGCTCTCCCGTTGCAGAGCACAGGCTCCGGGCGCGCAGCCTCAGTGGCCATGGCTCACGGGCCCAGCCGCTCCGCGGCATGTGGGATCTTCCCGGACCGGGGCACGAACCTGCGTCCCCTGCATCGGCAGGCGGACTCTCAACCACCGAACCACCAGGGAAGCCCACTTAATTTTTATATATAGTAAAAAGTAAGAGTCCTACTTCATTCTTTTGCATGTGAATATCCAGTTTTGCCACGCCATTTGTTGAAAAGACTGTCCTTTTCCTATTGAATGGTCTTGGCACCCTTGTCAAAAATCATTTGACCATATATGCAAGGGCTTATCTCTGGGCTCTCTATTCTAATCTATTAGTCTATATGTCTGTCTTTATGCCAGTACCAGACTTTTTTACTAATTTATCCAATCATTAATTTGTTCATTCATTCATATTCATTTAACAAATAACTGAGTTATTAACTGTGCTCCATGGTACAGTGACAGGCCTTAGGAATATAATTGTGAGCAAGACAGTCTCTCTCCTCAAGGAGCTTTGTGAATAGGAACCACAGACTGATATCAGAGCAGACGACACCCCTTCTATAGTTTGTTAAAGATCATTCCCAACAGTCTTTGCATCATCTTCATAAAACATGAAGTCATAAGGAAAAAAAAAACGCTTTATTGATTGCTACGTACAGGTACCTAAGTACCGTGGCCTCTACGTCATTAACACTGACAAATTGTGGCGCCTCGCTTACCAAATCTGGCCAATGCATTATGTGTTACCGGGCACACTCACATTTACAGTGCTGTCTGTCCTTTGTATAGAGCTTGGTTTGGGTACATTTCCTCTTTGCTTCAACAAATACCGAGTACAAAGAACTACTAGAATCTCCAAAGGTGTGTGGACTTATATATATTTTTGGTGCTCTCTCCAAGTGAATTTAGCATCTCAGTATAGCCAAGCAAGAAACTTATTTAATTCAAAAACTGCTAGTTATTTTTTATTTAAAATGCAAAAAAAAAATATGTTCATTACAAAAGGTAAATAAAACTGGCAACAGATCTAGCTTCCCACATTTCCCAGCACAAACACCAAATGTGAAAGTGAACTGTAGGGTTGTGTACAGTTCTCTCTTTCCTTCATGTATCTTAGACTAGCATCAGCATTGACCGTCCTGCAAAATAGCCTTGTTTCCCAGAAACAGGAAGACTACTATACCTGGGTTGGGAAATCCATCCTTGCTATATCCAAAATATTTACATGGTTGTAACATTTCTGATGTTTTTTTTTTCAACTCTAGCAATTTTATAGCCACTTTTTACCTCTTCTTCTTTCCACACCTCTAATCTCTATTATGAGGTGCTAGCTACTAGAAGGGAGGTAAGATTAAAACTGCACACTGGTGCAGAAAGCTCACTCTATCCTTTGAGGATAGCACGACACTGTTTAGATTACTGTGGCATTGTAGGAAGTTTTGAAATTAGAAAATGTTAGAATTCCAGTTTTGCTTTTCTTTTCCAAGACTGTTTCAGCTATTCAGTGTCACTTGAGATTCCATATGACTTTTAGGAAGTATTTTTCCTTTTCTGAAAAAAAAAGCCACTGAAATTTTGATAGGGATTGTATTGGGTTGGCCAAAACGTTCATTCGGGTTTCCCATGTCACCCAACCCAATATTATTCAATATATCACTTTGGGTTGTATTGTACATCTTAATAATATTAAGTCTTCCAATCCATGAACTCATGTCTTTCCATTTACTGGTGTCTTTTTAAATTCCTCTCAACAATATTTTGTAGTGTTTTTAGTGTACAAGTCCCTGGTTAAGTTTATTCCTAAGTATTTTATTCTTTTTGACACTGTTGTAAATGGAACTGTCTTAATTTCCTTTTCAGATTGTTCACTGTTACTGTATAAAATTGTGACTGATTTTTATTTGTTGGTTTTGTATCCTGCTACTTTATTGAATTTGTTTATTAGTTCTAATAGTTTTTTGTGGAATATTTAGTTTTCTGTATGTAAGATTATATCATTTGTGAACAGAGATCATTTTTCTTCTCTTTTCAATTTCGATGACTTTTCTTTTTCTTGCCTCATTGTTCTGGTTAGGACTTCCAGTACTATGTTGAATAGAAGTGATGAGAGTGGGCATCCCTGTCTTACTACTACTCTTAAAGGTAAAACTTTTGCTTTCACTCTTATGTATGCTGTTAGCTGTGGGCTTTTCATATACGGCCTTTATTCTTTTGAGGTAGTTTCCTTCTATTCATAGTCTGTCAAGTATTTTTATCATGAAAGAGTGTTAAATTTTGTCACATGCTTTTTCTGCATCAATTGAGATGATCACGTGTTTCTTTTCCATCATTCTGTTAATGTGGTGTACTATAATGATTGTTTCATTTGTCAAATTTTCCTTGCATTCCGTGAATATATCCCACTTTGTCATGGTGTAAATCCTTTTACTGTTCTGTTGAATTGTTTGCTAGTATTTTTTTCAGGGTTTTTTCATCAATATTCATCAGGAATATTGGTTTGTAGTTTTCTTGTAGTGTCTTTGTCTGGCTTTGGTATCACAGTAATGCTGGCCTCATACCATGAAGCTGGAAGTATTCCCTCCTCTTCAATTTTGGAAGAGTTTAAGAGTTTGGATTGGTGTTAACTATTCTTTAAATGTTTGACAGAATTCACCAGTGAAGCTATCTGGTCCTAGGCTTTTCTTTGTTGGAAGGTTTTTGAATACTGCTTCAATCTCCTTACTAGTTATAGGTCTGTTCTAGAAATAGAAATAGATTTTCTATTTCTTCATGATTCAGTCTTGGTAGACTGTGTTTCTAGGAAATTATCCACTTCATCTAGGCTACCCAATGTGTTGGTTTACGACTGCTCATTGTACTCACTTATAATGTTTTATTTCTGTAAAATCAGTTACAATGTCTCTTCTTTCATGTCTGATTTCAGTTGTCTTCTTTTTTTTCTAGTGGTTTCCATGATTTTCTCTAATGTTTTCCCATTTTCTGTTTTATTTCCTTTCTTCTGCTAGCTTCAGAGTTTGTTCTTTTCCTAGTTCCTTAAGATGTAAATTTAGGTTGTTGATGTCAGATTTTTCTTTTTTAATGTAAGATTTTACAACTATAAATTCCCCTCATAGCACTGCTTTCACTGCATCCCGTAAGTTTTGGTATGTTGTGTTTTCATTTTCATTTGTCTCAAGATATTTTCTGATTTCCCTTTTGATTTCTTTTTTGACTTCTTGACTATGAGTGTGTTATTTAATTTCCACATATTTATGAATTTTCCAGTTTTACTATTGATTCCTAGCTTCCCTACACTTTGATCAGCAAAGATACTCTGTATGATTTCAATCTTTTAAAATATATTAAAACTGGTTTTGTGGACTATCAAATGGTTTTATCCTGGAGAATATTCCATGTGCACTTGAGAAAAATGTATTCTACTGCTGTTGGATGGAATGTTCTCTATATATTGGTTTGGTCAAATTGGCCTGCAGTGTTGTTCAAGTCCTCTGTTTCTTTATGATCTTCTGATTGTTCTAACCATCACTGAATGTGTGGTACTGAAGTTTTCTTACCACTATTGTAGAGCTATTTCTCCCTCCATTCTGTTGATGTTTGACTCATATATTTAAGACTTCTGATGTTTGATGCATGTATGTGTATAACTGTTATATCTTCCTGGTTCATTGACCCTTTCATCATTATATAAGTTCATTCTTTGTCTCTTGTAACAGGTTATTACTTAATCTATTTCTTATAATACAAATCCACTCCTGCCCTCTTTTGGTTACTATTTGCATGGAATATCTTTTCCATCCTTTCACTTTCAACTTGGATGTGTCCTTAGATCTAAAGTGAGTCCCTTGTCCCTTGTAGGTAGCATATAGTTGGATATCATTTTATTCAACTGCCTTTGTAACCCTATAAAAAATAAAAAGTGGAGTTGTAAACCAGAATTACCATTCTACAGGTTTTTATATTTACCAATGTATTTCTCTCTTTTTATTTCATGAGTCTAACTAGAATTTATCAATTTTATTTAACTTAAAAAAAAAAACAATGTTTGCCTCCATTGACTTTATTGTTTTCCTGTTGCACTGATTTCCACTCTTATCTGTTTTATTTCCTTCCTTCTGCTTACACTGGATTCACTCAGCTCTTATTCTTCCATCTTCCAAAGGGAGAAGTTGTGACCACTGATTTTGGATTTTTCTTCTTTTCTGACACAAGCATTAAAAACTCTAAATTTCCCTCTAAGCTGCATCTCATAAATTTTGATATGTTGTATTTTCTTTATCATTTGGTTCAAAATTTCTATAAACCCTTGTGATTTCTTTCGTGACAAATAGGTTATTTAGAAGTGAGTTTTTTTAATTTATAAACGTTTGACGGCTTTTCTGGATGTACTATAATTGTTTCTTATTAAATTCCGATGAGATCAGAAAACATGCTCCGTGTGACTTCCATCCTTTGAGACCAACTGAATTTCTTTTACGACCCAGACGTGACTTATCCCGATGAACACACCATGTGCACTTGAAGAATGTGTAATCTGCACTTATTGGATGGGGTATTTCTTAGATGTCAACTAGGTTGAGGTAGCTCAGAGTATTGTTCAAATCTTCTAAATCCTTGTTGATTCTTTGGTCATGTTGCTCCATAATTCCTAAGAAAGGGATGTTAAAATCTGCAACAATGGCTGTAGATTTGTCTATGTCTCTCTTTAGCTCTTGTTACTTTTTGGTACATGTATTTTTTTTTTAAAACAGATCTTTACTGGAGTATAATTGCTTCACAATACTGTGTTAGTTTCTGTTGTACAACAAAGTGAATCAGCCATATGCATACATATATCCCCATATCTCCTCCCTCTTGCATCTCCCTCCCACCCTCCCTATCCCACCCCTCTAGGTCATCGCAAAGCACCGAGCTGATCTCCCTGTGCTATGCTGCTGCTTCCCACTAGCTAACTATTTTACATCCGGTAGTGTATATATGTCGATGCTGCTCTTACTTCGCCCCAGCTTTCCCCTCCCCACACTGTGTCCTCATGTTCATTCTCTACGTCTATGTCTTTATTCCTGCCCTGCCACTTGGTTCATCAGTACCATTTTTTTTTGGTTCCATATATATGTGTTACCATACAGTATTTGTTTGCCTCTTTCTGACTTACTTCACCCTGTATGACAGACTCTAGGTCCATCCACCTCACTACAAATAACTCAATTTCATTTCTTTTTATGGCTGAGTAATATTCCATTATATATATGTACCACATCTTCTTTATCCATTCATCTGTCGATGGACATTTAGGTTGCTTCCATGTCCTGGCTATTGTAAATAGTGCTGCAATGAACACTGTGGTACATGTCTCTTTTTGAATTATGGTTTTCTCAAGATATTTGCCCAGTAGTGGGATTGCTGGGTCATATGATAATTCTATTTTTAATGGAGCTGGGGGAATCAGGCTCCCCAATTTCAGACTATACCACAAAGCTACAGTAATCAAAACCGTATGGTACTAGCACAAAAACAGAAATATAGATCAACAGATAGAAAGCCCAGAGATAAACCCACTCACATATGGGCACCTAATTTACGACAAAGGAGGCAAGAACATATACTGGAGAAAAGACAGTGTCTTCAATAAGTGGTTCTGGGAAAACTGCACAGCTACATGTAAAAGAATGAAATTAGAACAGTACCTAACACCATACACAAAAATAAACTCAAAATGGATTAAAGACCTAAATATAAGACCAGATACTATAAAACTCTTAGAGGAAAACAAAGGAAAAGCATTCTTTGACATAAGCCACAGCAAGATCTTTTTTGACCCACTTCCTAGAGTAACAGAAATAAAAACAAAAATAAACAAATGGAACCTAATAAAACTTCAAACCTTTTGCACAGCAAAGGAAACCATAAACAAGATGAAAAGACAACCCTCAGAGTGGGAGAAAATATTTGCAAATGAAACAATGGACAAAGGATTAATCTCCAAAATATACAAACAGCTCATGGAGCTCAATATCAAAAAAAACAAACAATCCAGTTAAAAAATGGGCGGAAGACCTAAATAGACATTTCACCAAGGAAGACATACAGATGGCCAAAAGGCACATGAAAAGATGCTCAACATCACTAATTATTAGAGAAATGCAAATCAAAACTACAATGAGGTATCACCTCACACTGGTCAGAATGGCCATCATCAAAAAAATCTAGAAACAATAAATTCTGGAAAGGGTGTGGTGAAAAGGGAACCCTCCTGTACTGTTGGTAGGAATGTAAATTGATACAGCCACTATGGAGAACAGTATGGAGGTTCCTTTGCTACACGTATTTTTGAAGCTCTATTATTTGATGCATATACACTTATAACTGTTATGTCATGGTTATGAATTGACCCCTGTATCATTACAAAATGATTCTATTCATCTCTGGTAATTCTCCTTGTCTTAAAGTCTATTTTATCTGATATTTAATATGGCCATTCCAGCTTTCTTATGTTTGTTGCTCCCATTACACATCTCTTTACATCCTTTTAGTTTTAATTTACTTGTCCTTGTATGTATGTCTCTTACAGACAACATACAGTTTGTTCATGCTTTTTGATCCAGTCTAACAACCACTACCTTTAGATTAGAGTGTTGAGTCCATTTACATTTAACGTAATCACTGATATGGTTCTATTTACTCTGCCATTTTGCTACTGGTTTTACATTTGTCCCATCTTTCTTTGTTCCTGTTCTTTCTGCCCTACCTCCTTTGACTGTGTTCATTGACTATTTCATTGTATTCTGTTTTAATCCCTCTAGTTATATTTCTTTCTAGTTGTATGCCTATTATACTTTTAGTACTTGTCCGAGGTATGTGCTAGGCTAGCAGTCCCCGACCTTTTTGGCACCAGGGACCGGTTTTGTGGAGGGCAGTTTTTCCACGGACGGGGGGTGGGAGGGGAATGGTTCAGGTGATAATGTGACCGACGGGGAGCAGCAGATGAAGGTTGCTCACTTGCCCACCGCTCACCTCCTGCTGTGCGACCCGGTTCCTAACAGGCTGCAGACCGTTATCGGTCCATAGCCTGGGGGTTGGGGAACCCTGTGCCAGGCAATATCTAATATGCCTCCCAGTTATCCCAAAATCCCTTGTGTAATGCCCTTTTCTTGAGTGTGGACTGAACCTAGTGACTTACTTCTATTAACCAGAATCTGGCAAAAGTGATGGATTATCACTTCGAAAACTACCTTATGAAAACCCTCTGGCTTTGGGCTTCCCTGGTGGCGCAGTGGTTGAGAGTCCGCCTGCCAATGCAGGGGACACGGGTTCGTGCCCTGGTCCGGGAAGATCCCGCGTGCCACGGAGCGGCTGGGCCCGTGCGCCATGGCCGCTGAGCCTGCGCGTCCGGAGCCTGTGCTCCGCAACGGGAGAGGCCACAACAGTGAGAGGCCCGTGTACTGCAAAAAAAAAAAAAAAAAAAAAGACTCTGGCTTCCATCTTGCTTACTTCCTCTGATGGAAGCCAGCTGCCCTATTGTAGGCTGTCCTACAGAGAAGTCCAGAAGCAAGTAACTGGATGAGGCCTCTGGATGACAGCCATAGAAGACTGAGGGCCCCAAACCAAGAGCCCACATATAACTGAATCCTATTAAACACGTAAGTGAGAACAGAAATGGATTATCCCCTCAGTTAAACCTTCAACTGAGACCACAGTCTCAGCCAATATTTTGATTTCAGCTTTATAAGAGAACCTGAGCCAGAAAACTCAGCTATGCTCATGAAATAAATGTTTGTTGCTTTAAGCTGCTAAGATTTGGAATAATTTGTTACACAGCAATAGATAACTAATAATGATTTGGGTACATGGAAGTGAGGTGCTGCCTAAACATTCAGAAGTGTCTTTTGAACCAGGTAGTGGTCAGAGTCTAGAAGGATTTTCAGTAGTGTGCCAGAGAAACACGAAATTGACTTCAACAGGCTGTTAGTAGAAATCTGGAATTTGAGGACATTGCCAGTAAGGGCTCAAAAGGAAGTGAGAAATCCTTTTTATACAGTGGTAGAAAGCCACCCCATCATCTTCAATAACATGAGAAATAGAAAACGTGCCTAATGAATTGGGTGAGTGCTATAGCTAAGTAGATTTCCAAGCAAAGTATGTCTTGCTGCTTACAGTAAGATGCAAGAGGAGAGTAGTAAGTTAAGTGAAGGACAATTAAAGAAAAAGGAACTGGGGCTTCATGGTTTTAAAAATTCTCCGTCTCTCCAGAGGCAAAACATGAGCAATTAAGAAATGGCACCAAGCTAAGTTTGCGCACTGCCGAGAGATTAAGCCAACAGTACAAATCAACAACCTTTTGTTAAGATCAAAAAGATCAGGGCTTCCCTGGTGGCACAGTGGTTAAGAATCAGCCTGCCAATGCAGGGGACATGGGTTCGAACCCTGGTCCAGGAAGATCCCACATGCCGCGGAGCAACCAAGCCCATGCAACGTAACTACGGAGCCTGCGCTCTAGAGCCCATGAGCCACAACTACTGAAGCCTGTGCACCTAAAGCCCATGCTCCACAACAAGAGAAGCCACCACAACGAGAAGCCCGTGCACTGCAACGAAGAGTAGCCCCGGCTCGCCGCAACTAGAGAAAGCCCTCACACAGCAACGAAGACCCAATGCAGCCAAAAATAAAATAAATAAATAAATTTATTTTTTTTAAAAAAAGATCAAAGGTGGTACATCAGAGTACACAGAAAATACCAAGAGTTGAGGATGTGAAGTTGAGGATGTGAAGAAACTGGAACACTCATATTGCTAATGGGGATGTCAAATGGTACTATTTTGGAAAATGGTTTGATTCCCTAAAAAAGTTAAAAATACACTTACCACACAACCCACTGCTAGATATCTACACAAAAGAAATGAAAAACACATGTCCAAACAAAAATATGTATATGAATGTCCATAGCAGCATTATTCAGAATAATTAAAAACTGGTAACAATCCAAATATCTATTAACAAGTCAGTGGATAAACAAATGTAATATACTCATCAGTGAAATACCATTCAGGAATAAAAAGGAATGAATTACTGATACATGCCACATGAACTTCAAAAACAATAACCAGATGCATAAGACTACATAATTCATGATTCCACTCATATGTAACTTCTAGAAAAGGCAAAACTATAGTGACAGAGAGCAGAGCATTGCTTGCCTGGGGCTTGGAGTAATTCCATATTATAAAGATATTAATTCTTCCCAAGTTGATCTACAGACTCAATGCATTCTCAATCAAAATCTCAACAGGGGCATGTGTATGTGTGTTATTAAAACTGGCAAGATAATTCTAGAATTTATATGGGAATGCAAAGAACCAAAAAGAGTCAAGGCAGTCTTAAAGAAGAAGAAACCTGGAGTGCATGCACTGCACTACCAAAAATCAAGACTTTATTTTAAAGCCACAGTAACTAAGGCAGCGTGGTTAGTATTAGTACACACAGAGAGAGACCATCGGAGGAGACAAGGGTCCAGAAACCCACACAAGTAAGATTTTCTGGTTTACAATAATGGTGTCAACTATAGTAGTGGGGAAAAATAGCTTTTTTAAATGATACTGGGTCAGATGGCTATCATTTATCCACAGGAGGGGTGGGGGGATGACCCCTACATCACTTCATACATAAGAATCAACTCCAGATATAGCACATATCCAAATGAGAAAGGTAAAATAAGGAAGCTTCTAGAAGGTATCCCCATGATCTTGAGACAGGCAAGGTAAGAAATCTTAAACAGGACACACGCAAAAAAGAATATCAGAGATGACTGACTAAAAATAATTATATTATAATTAAATATTGTTCAACAGAACATACCAGTGAACGTGGGAGAAGACATTTGCCATACATGTATCAAAGAATTTGTTTCCAGAATATATAAAGAGTTGCAACAAATCAACGGAGAAAAGACTGACAAACCATTTTTATTAAAATGGGAACAAACAGGAACTTCACAAAAGAAGATACCCAAATGGTCAACAGGCATAGAAAAGTGTGCTCAATATCATTAGTCATGAGGGAAAATGCAAATTAAAACTCACATGTACCAGACTAGAATTGCTGAAGCTAAAAGAAACTGAACAACCAAGTACTGGTAAAGACGATGAGCCACAGACTTTGAAAGCCTTCCTGGTGGAAATGTAAATTGCTATAACCATTTTGGAAAACTCTTTGGCAGCATCTACCATAATTACACTTCCAAGTCAACACAGTATACATATGTGCACTAGAAGACGTGTGAAAGAATGTTCACAGGATTATTTGTAATAGCTAGAAGCTCGGACAACCCCAAACATCCAACAATGGCAGAATGGAAATAAAAATGTGATATATTCACACAGTAATCAAAGAAAAATCCATTGCTAAATGCAACAACATGGATCAATCTCACTACATAATGCTGAACAAAAGAAGCTGGAAAAAAGTGAAAATACTTTATGAACCAAAAACTAACCTATGTTGATATAATGCAAAATAGTGGTCACCTTTTGCGGGGATGATAAATGACTGGGAGGGAGCGAGAGAGAGGTTTCTGGAGAGCTGGTCATGTTCTCTATGTTGATCTAAGCAAAGAAATGATCAACACAGAATACAGAGCGCTGGCCTTTCAGGACAAGGGGGAGGAGGCACGGCCGAAGGTCTCCTGGAGCAGTGATGTGCTATTTCTTGGCTGGGTTAGCAGCATAGGGACGTTTATTTTCTAACTGCTCTTTAAACTGTACCTGTCATTTTCATACACTTTTTACATATATGCTATGTTTCACAGAGGTAAAACTTTTTAAGAGTAATACAACTACTGCCTTATAAATCAGAAAACTAAAATGAGAACTAACTTCAGATTTCACATCTGTGCATTCATCTGAGCAGCAAGTAATACTGTTATATACCATCTGCGAAATAGTTTTCTTACGGTATTGCTAAATATCAATGAAACATAAAAATAATTAGCAACAATTAATACCGCAGTAAAGTATCAAATAACACTGAAAATAAGAAAATGAAAATAACTTCCACGGATCCACAATATATTTATTTTAATATTTCAAAGAGAACTTTATTAGGAATAAAAAAAAACAAAACTAAATTTTAAATAAATGAGAAGCTTGACCAAACCAAAAAATGATCAGAGATTCATAAACTTTTTAAGACTTTGTATTTTTCCCCATTTCCTACTTTAAAATAACACATTTGATTTTAAAATTAAAAACCAGCTTTAAAAGTCACTCATTTAAATCAACGTTTATTAATATATCTCTGGTTTAATAGTATCAACACTCAAGAGAGTATTTTAATTCCCTCTAAGTTTTACAACACATATAAGCTTACTGTCATCCTTTTTTGTTTAAAAGAACAATCAGAACTAAACTGTTCAATATTATGATCTCACAAAAAGAAACTTGCTTGTGAAACAAAGAGATACTTATTACAAAGCCCCACTCGTTAAAAAATTCCAAAAAGTTAGAAGTGACTAAATTTGTCAAAAATCTGACTCAATGAAAAAAAAGCCTAAAAGAAATGCAAGGCCATTATTTTCAAAGCTATTCCATCTCAGTTACAAATTGCTGTCACTTGGCCTTGCCTTGGTAGATACCTAAGAACGATATTTAATTAGCACATCACTGTTGAAAATTAATGAGCAGCTAAGTGGTCCCATGAGGGTGTGAAACATACTGTTCTATTGAGGATCCTAAGAAAGTTTCCATCCCTTGTTTATGAAGCAGTCTTACCCCTAGAGCTCAAGGTTAAACATCTGCCTAACAAGTGTCCATTCTGGCAAAAAGACCAAGTTAATCACATTTGTTCCTCACTAAACGTTCTCTCCAAACACAATGATGAAAAAGATTGACTTTTCTTTCATTAATTTAAGAAAAATGATTAATTTTTCTTTCTTCCAAAAAGACCTGTTGGGGAGAGGTCCTCTTAAACCTTAGACTGACCAACAGGAAGCTACCAGATACTGATCACAGGCGATCCTCACCAAAGAAGGGAGATACCCAGGAAGTGCAGTAAGCACACAGCACAGGTCTTTCCCGGGGGCAGAGGCAGTTTAGATGCACCAACACCCACCTCCCACTGCCCACCTAGACAGCAGCTCTCCACCTGGCAGGAAGACCCAGGTCTAGAACTCCAAGCCCCACTTGGTAGCCCCTAATCACATATGGCTACCTGAACTAATTAAAACCCCAAATTCAATTCCTCAGCCACAGTAGCCACACTGCAAGTGCTCAGCAGTCACATGTGAATAGTGGCTGCGATACTGGACAGCACAGCTGCGGAACATTCCCACCACTGCGGGATGCTGTATTACACTGCTGCAGAATATACGTAGTATACGTATGGAACGAAGATACGTAATGTACTAGTGCAGAATGTATCTTTGCCTAATCAACAGGGCAATTCTTAAATAAAATGAATGTACTTTTTGTGAATAATATTTAAGGATGTTTTACTACATGTAACCCTAACCATAATTATCTATGCCAATGGACATAAAGAAATCCTAGGAAGGAAAGGTAATGATAAGCTCCCCTGTAAATTCATCCAACAATTTAGAAGCAGAGGCTATTTATAGGTCAGTGCCATTTACATATAGAAATGGAGTTTAACAAATTTAAAAGATTCTATCTACTATAGTTGAGTATACAGACTAAAAATTAAATCAATATTTTTAAAGTGAAAACTGTTTTTTCACACAGATCAACATACTCAACCATAAGTACATTTTTTCATTATACTTGGTCACCATCTGCTGGCGATGTTCTTAAACTGTACCAGCACAGGAAACGCTGGCTGTACTGGGAGACATTTTTAAAGGACACAGTCCCCGCTCTTCGCCACAATGCATTCCTGGAAAACCACATCATAAAGAGGCTCACTGTAAAGCAAATCATATTTTCCATAAGGGCAGGACTATAATTAGATTCTTCATTCCAAACTGAAATCTGGCACCAAATAACCCATGGAAAGATCTCATTAAAGCAAGATGCACAAATTATAGTCCTCTACACTCATGTAAAATAGGATAATTATTCTCCAAGTCCTTTCTTAAAGGTATGAACATATTTGTTATTTGAAGGATACAACATAAATCAAAAGATAAAACTTTAATTTATGTAAAATTAACCTAAATCTAATATGGTAAAAGTCATATATAATAAATAATAATTCTGCTTGCATGCTCCTAGAATTCTTAAGCAATCTGGATGATGACTCTTTATAAAGTGGCATCTGAGGAAATGTAAACAACTGCTGCCTTCTTTCTCAGCAGTGAAGTCCTCTAAAATAAGCAGCATTGTCTCTCCTCCACCGTGAAGCAGTGTTTAAAGGTCGGCATTGATTCCACATCTCTCCTCTTTGCTTTCTCCTAACTCGTAACTCTTAACCAAAGTTTCCAGTAGAAACAATAAGGGGTATTACATCATTCTTTTACATCGTCCCCTATCCCAGAACCTAACTACACTCTGGTGATAAGCTACCAGACCACATCATACTTGACTGAAAAGCTATAAAAATAATTACAAGCCATTAAAAAGAAGCTTCAGGGCTTCCCCGGTGGTGCAGTGGTTGAGAGTCCGCCTGCCGATGCAGGGGACACGGGTTCGTGCCCTGGTCCGGGGGGATCCCACATGCCACGGAGCGGCTGGGCCCGTGAGCCATGGCCACTGGACCTGTGCGTCCGGAGCCTGTGCTCCGCAACGGGAGAGGCCACAACAGTGAGAGGCCGGCGTACCGCAAAAAAAAAAAAAAAAAAAAAAAAAAAAAAAGAAGCTTCAAAACATTTTTCACAGAACAGGAGGACAAAATAAAATCTATTACCTTTGTGTCTGTCTTTGGGATAATGCACAGAAAAAAGCACAGAGAGACGACAAGAACTGAAGTCTAATGTCACTTAGGCAGCTTCTAATACACGCTGTGATAAAATGTTTAAAAACAGGGCCAGCCACACTGTGTTCCCTCTATCCTGGAAAAGGGGGCTTGCTGAGTTATCTAAATAAAGACTGATTCAAAACCTCTTTTATTTTATTTTTACTTTATTTTTTTATTTCTTTGGCCACGCTGCGTGGCTTTCAAGATCTGTTTCCTGACCAGGGATTGAACCCGGGGCCCCAGCAGTGGACGCACTGCGTCCTAACCACCGGACCACCAAGGAACTCCCAAAAGCCTCTTCTAAAATACTATTACCTCTCTTTATTCTGAGAGTGTGCAGGAATCATACTTACAATCTGAACTTTTCTGCATAGCATTAATTTCTTTCTCTCAGAAACACAGAATGACTTTTAGGAACTGAAAATAATTAATGACCAATGGACCTTAAGACAATACCCTTTGGGAAGATTAAATAATGAGAGAAGCAAAAGAGCAGTCACTCTAACAAGCAAGCCCCTGTGTGGCCTGTTAAAGTAACCATCCCCGCACCACTGATGATGGCGTTAGCAACAGCCAGCACTTCCACAGGTCCCGGGTCAGAAGCTCGACGTGCAGTATGCACTTCACCCACACGACTCTGACGTTAGTACTACCCCCATCTCCAACTTACAGAGACGAAACTGGGGTTTAGAGAAAGTAAGTAAGCTGCCTGAGGACACATGGTTGCCAAGTGTCAGAAGTGATATCTGAGCAAAGGCAAACTGCCTCATTTCAGCTCAACCTAGAAATAACCAAGAACAAAGGTATAGTCGCCCAAGATTGCTAACACAGCTCAAGTGGAGAAAAAATGTTTGCTGCATAAAGTACTCATGCCTACATGGAACACCAGAAAGAATATGGGGTCTGGAATCACAAAGACCTAGATTCCAATACTGAATCCATCACTGGGAAAGTTTATTGACCTTACTGAAGCTGTTACCTCATCAATAAATACAAAGGGCAATTTTGTCAACCTCACAGAACTACAGACAGGATGCAATCAGATAACTTACAAAAGATTTCTAGAAGAGTATTTAGCATACAGTAGGTGCTCCATAAACGTACAACTTGCCTCACTTGGTTCCTATTTTAACAAACTAGAAATACAAGTGAAATCCACAAACACTGAGACTGTTCATTGGGAAAATTTCATTCTTATGTTTAAATCTGTATATTTGCTATATATGGTTAGATTTATTAACGTGCGTAACTATTGTAAATAGTGTGTATGCCCAAGCTTTTTAATAAGATAGTGTTTTGGAAGGCAACCTGACACCATCTATCAAAAAATGTGTGATTATTAAAAATAACATAGACATGTGTACAAAAAATTTTTGAACTTTTCACACCAGATTACTCCCACTCCCTAAAGGTAAAACAGTTTCGTATGTGGCACCCAGAAATATTCCATGCACGCGTACCCATACGTATCCATATATCCTCTTTAAAATACACACCACACACACACACACACACACACACAAATGGAAGCTTACTACACTTTTATGTACTTCTTTTGAACTTTATACATCTTAGAGATCATTCCATACTAGCCCATATATTTTTGTTACCATTGCACAAGGTGTTGAACCTACTAATAGTCCCACCAACAGCTCACCCATTAAATGTTTTACTGTGCCCAGCTACAGCATCACTAATAGCCCAAACACACACAGGCGCATGATGATATATGCACCAGGAAGTTAACTAAGGCGTTCTTTTAACACTAAAGAATCAAAAGCAACGAGACGGGTGAGTTACAGTAAATCTATGCTATGGATTATTATCTGTGATGAAAAAGATTACACAGGTTACATGACACAGGATTAAGACACAGTTAAGTGACAAAAGAATAATACATGTAGTACAAGCCAACTTATTTTTATTTTTTATTTTTTTTTGCAGTACACGGGCCTCTCACTGTTGTGGTCTCTCCCGTTGCGGAGCACAGGCTCCGGACGCGCAGGCTCAGCGGCCATGGCTCACGGGCCCAGCCGCTCCGCGGCATGTGGGATCCTCCCGGCCCGGGGCACGAACCCGTGTCCCCTGCATCGGCAGGCGGACTCTCAACCACTGCGCCACCAGGGAAGCCCTATAATTTTTAATTACCTACGTGTGGGTATGTGTGTACTATGGAATGATACACACCAAACTGTTGATGCCAACTACCTCTCGTGAGGGAAGTGAAGCAAGAACATGGAGGGAAGGACTCTTTTTACCCTTCATAGTTCTACACTGAGGTTTTTACAAAGAGCGTGCATCATATATAGACTGTATAATTTTCTAAAATGAGGATAAAAACTGTATCAGTCATCTATTGCTGCATAACCAATTACCACAGACATAACAGCTTTAAACAACACATACATTTTCTCATAGTTGCTGTGGGTCAGAAGTGCAGCTGCAGCCGAGCTCAGTCCTCTGCTTAAGGCCACACAAGGCTGCAATCAGGGTTTGCCCAGAGCTGGGTTCTCATCCGGAGACTCAATGAGGGAAGAATCTGCTTCCCCACTGTCACGGTTGTCAGCAGCTTCCGTTCCTTCTGGATATGGGATTCACGGCAGCCTGCTTCTTCAAGCCAGCAAGGAAAAGACAGCAAGCCTCCAGAGCCAGTCTGCCAGCAGGGCAGAGTCTTATGTATCGCAATGTATTCATGGACGTGACAGCCCATCACCACTGCCATACTCTATTGGTTAGAAGCCACTCACAGGTCCTGCCCACACTCAAGGAGGAAGGACTGTACAAGGCTGTCAACACCCAGAGCAGGATCTCAGGGCCACCTGAAACTCTGTGTACCACAAAGACAATCAGGATCTTTACCATCTCTCAATGGTAAGCACCTGAAAGATGACTGGGAAGTCATTTATATGGATGTATCTCATGGTTGTCTAAATGAAATTAACCAAACTGTACAGGCAGGAGATCTATGTCTATGGTCTCATTAGTAACACTTTGTAAAACCATGCTCCAAGTTCAAATATAATTCAAGTATTTCATTGTCAAGAAAGGAAGCAGCTATTTGACATTAAATACAATAAAAGATCTCTAATAAAATGGCAAGGCAATTTGGAAAGTGGTTTTTATAAAATAAACCATGGGTAATAACATAAGCTTACACCAAGAACTATGAAAAAGGAAAAAACCAGGACAGGACTAGTTATGTGTTGAAACTGTCTGAAGTGAAATGCTAAGTTTACTAGTGTGCAATGTGTATTTGGTGGAAAAAAGCATGATAATAAGCCTGACAGATACGACCTCGTCATACTTCTAATGTGTCTGGAATGAGGCTGCATGCCGTATCCTACAGGAAGAATAAAGGTGAAGGGCAGGTGCCGTCTCTGTTGAATAGGGTCCTAACAAAGGGGCTTCAGAAGGACTCTGCATCTTTAATAATATAAAAAGGCTAGGACACAAACAGCATAATCTAAAATGCCATGAGAAATACTTCACATACAAAAAGGTCTAAGTAAAGCAGGATTTTATAAAGTGATCAAAACAGAAACACTAAGGGGGAAGATCTTTTAAGATTAAAGAGGATGTTCAAAGGACAAGTTGAAGTGGTTGTAACATTTATGAGGCAGCATTAAACTTCAGTTCTAAGTAACAATAAATTATTCACTACAAAAACATACATGTGTCAAATATTATAAGCCTCTTAAACTTTTTAAACAATTCCTTGCAGAACGGAGCAGATGTATTAGGTCAACACGAGCAGATTCTAACTTTTTCAGCAGCACAGTATGACCACTCAGAGCAAAGGAACAACTTCAGAAAAAAATATGAAGACAGACCATCAATAGATTCCACCACCACTACTGATCTGATCTCACACATTTTGTATCCGGTCTTAAATCAATTGTATTGCCTTTAGATGAAGTAAATGTTAGTTTTACTTTTAAGTGCCTTCATGTACATAAAATTACAAATATCTGTTAATTAATGTACATGCAAATTAAAATTTTTAAATAGATCAAGTTAAGTTAAGAGAAGCATGTAAGTAAAGATACCCCTGAGAAGTTTTGTTTTTGCAGCCCTACTTGGCCTTGGCCTTAGTGAAATTCTAACACTTGACTAGAAAGAGACTTGCCTTTTCCAGTTCCTTCATTGCCTTTACTAATTGCATTGTTAAAAATATAAAAAGGTTAGGACACAAACAGGGCATCTCTGTAGCCTATAACCACACATCCCTTAACTTCTTCTAAAATTTATCCTTCCCTCAACTTTTTCTAACAGTACTTTTTGCAAATCCTTGTGAGCCATTCTCTCTGCCACAATATGCCTGCCTCAAAGCGGCTGTGTCCAGAATAAATTCAGTGTGTGGCAGTGCCTAACAGCCCTTTCACTGACTCATGTAGGCACTCACCAAAAACTAAGACTCACACCGTTGGTCACAGGTGCCCACCCAGGGCCAGGCCCTGGAAATACCGTGCAGACAGGAAGAACACTGTCCCTGCCTCAGTCTCTGTAACGAGACCACAATCTCCTTACACCCCAACTTACCGCTACACAGCTAACAAAAATTCCAGTCACACCTCTTCTGCTTCTGAATCTCCTAGGAAGGCAAAAATTAGTATTTAACACCGCCTGCTTTGGACTCATCTATTCATTCCTTTTCACTCTTCCGAAACATGTACTTAATTATATCACCTCTTCCTGTTCCATATTAATTTGTTTCCCCTTTCTAATAAAAAAATTTCATATGGACTGGATCTCTTGCTTTCTGTTCACCTGTTCTTTTCCACCATAATACCTGAGGTCTGAAAAACATAACCAGACTATATCAACTACGAAGACACTTCAAATTACTAATAAGATTTCTGTATCTTTTAAGGAATAAACCAAAAAAAATTATAGCAGAAAAGAAAGATTACATATCCATAACCTATTCAAATTCCAAAAATTAAAATTACCAAGAGAATGGTGAGGAGTAATGTATGAATTGACACTGTCCAATACTTTAACATTTCAGGGAACATGCCAAAGGTAAAACTCAGAATCTGATAGAAGTCCAATTTCAATCTACCCATCCTAAAGGCCAAAAGTCATACTACAACAACTGTTTTATTGTGTACTTAACAAACTTAGAAGTTCACGTTTATTTGTACTAAAAATCCTATTTAAGCTTAGTACTCTAGTAAGAAAGCACAGTTTAATAGGGTTTATGTTTGCATTCATTGTTTTATTAAATCAAAACGAACACTGTTCAATGAGGGGAAGGACAGAAGTTCAAGCATAAGCTTCAGGAGGATATGGAGGATGTTATATTTGGTTGGAGTCAGTGAAATGTCCTGAATTCACGCTTGTCATAAAGGGAAACAGAGAACTGTGTCATTTAAAGATTTTCAGGCACCACTTTCCAAGCAGTGGACTAGATAGAAATATTTAACATATATCCAAAAAGCAGCTAAAAACATACTATAATCTTGAATACACAACAAATGGAAAAGCAAAACTGTTATTTTAACTATACAACATTCCTTCATAGCCCTCAACTTCATAGCAAAAATATAAAGTAAACCAACTGCTTACCATAAAAAAAACATGGAAAAATGGAATGTACTAACCAGTTCCAAAGATGGGCTAAATAATGAAACACACTTGAAACCCCAAGTTCATGGCGTACCTCTGGACATGGGTCGGCGACTGTACCAAAGAGCAATCTTCTCCAGAAGAGAGCGTCCGTGACTCGCTGAGTCTGTGCTCACCGTTCCCCAGCTCGCCCATCACCCAGTCTGGTAATCCTTCTGGGCTGGACAATCCTTTGGCTTGTGCTGGATTTGGTTCATCAAAATAGATGGACTGATTTTTAAAAATTAGAAAAATTATTCTTTCAAAATGTACTATATGAGATAATCAGTTAAGATTTCCATCAAGTTTAGTGACAATCTTTCAAATACTCAAATTCAATTACATAAAAATATATAAAAATGTATCATTCAATGAAATATTAAAATACATAAAATGGATAACTTATTTACATTTTAGTTATGTTGTGCTGTATAAGAAATCTGATAAATGATAAAATTACATGACAGATACATCTGATAATAATGATTTATATTACAAAAGGAATATTAGCTGTATGAAAAGATAAGTGAAAAGTTCTTTTTAAATCATGTGCTCTCCTATTTCTTTCTGTGATCATTAACTACTCTGCACGCGCGCACACGCACACACACACACACACACACACACACACATCAGTAGGCAGAGAAACCAAAATCAATAAAAACCAGAAATAAAAGTTTCTGGTCATCCTGCAGTATCCCACAAGCTAGATGAAAAATACAAGACAGGTCTCTAGGCCTTTACATTACTAACATTAGTAAAATAAAGCCCTTTCCTACAATTCCATAAAATGAGTGTGAAAGGGAAAGCATGATACAATACACTCATATTTCAACATCTGCATGTGTTTCAGAAAATGTTCTACCTTCGGTCATTAAGAATAGATGGGGGCTTCCCTGGTGGCGCAGTGGTTGAGAGTCCACCTGCCAATGCAGGGGACACGGGTTCGTGTCCTGGTGTGGGAGGATCCCACATGCCGCGGAGCGGCTGGGCCCGTGAGCCATGGCTGCTGAGCCTGCGCGTCCGGAGCCTGTGCTCCGCAGCAGGAGAGGCCACAACAGTGAGAGGCCTGCGTACAGCAAAAAGGAAAAAAAAAAAAAAAAAAAGAATAGATGGGCTGGGACTTCCCTGGTGGCGCAGTGGTTAAGAATCCGCCTGCCAATACAGGGGACACGGGTTCAAGCCCTGGTCCAGGAAGATCCCACATGCCGCGAAGCAACTAAGCCCGTGCACCACAACTACTGAGCCTGTGCTCTAGAGCCCGCAAGCCACAACTACTGAACCCACGCGCCACAACTACTGAAGCCCGGGTGCCTAGAGCCCGTGCTCTGCAAGAAGAGAAGCCACCGCAATGAGAAGCCCACGCACCGCAACAAAGAGAAGCCCCCACTCGCCGCAACGAGAGAAAGCCCACGTGCAGCAACAAAGACCCAACACAGCCAAAAGATAATAAAAAAAACAAAACAAGAATCCGCCTGCCAATGCAGGGGACACGATGGTCTGGGAAGATCCCACATGCAGCAGAGAAACTAAGCCCATGCACCACAACTACTGAGTCTGCGCTCTAGAGCCCGCAAGCCACAACTACTGAGCCCGCGTGCCACAGCTACTGAAGCCCGTGCACCTAGAGCCCGTGCTCTGCAACAAAAGAAGCCACCACAATGAGAAGCCTGCGCACCGTAACGAAGAGTAGCCCCCGCTCGCTGCAACTAGAGAAAGCCCACGCGCAGCAACGAAGACCCAACGCAGCCAAAAATAAATAAATAAATAATAAATTTTTCTAAAAAACTTTAAAAAAAAGTAATTCAATCCAACCTCTCGTTACATTAAATAATACATACAGAAGAGCTTAATAAACTAGAATTTACTGACATCCATAAATTATTACATAATCCAGTGAAAATTAGTGGAAAATTAAGGCCCAATATTTAAAAATTCATTTTAATGTTTTTAGAAATATTGTAGAATTCTGGAGGATGACTAAATCAATTAAGTATGGTTCCATTAGAGCTCAATATCTGATTTCCATTCAAGGTGGAAAAAAACTGAATCAGGGAGTAAAACAATAGTTTTAGCTAACATATTTTCTAGGACTTGTAGCTTAATAATATGACCATTCCCAAATGGGATGATAAATTGACACTTTTAGAGAAACAAACGAATGCATCTTTTGGTCAAAGACACCTACCATGTATGAAGGTAAAGTTTTCAGCGTCCCTGGCTCAGGGCGGTGAGTGAAAGGGCCCTCGAGAGCCCCTCGCCTGAGCATGTGTAGTAAGAGCTTTGCGTACAGATTCCGATTCCTCCTGCCTGTGACCCCTGCTCCTGTTCCTGAAGGCTCACACAGTTTTCTAATCCAAAGTGCACACCTCTGCCGCTCTAGAAATACACAGGAGCTGTTAGAGACTTGAGTTTTCAAAAAATAAAACATTACATTAAAGACCCATAAAACATCTGCTCTAGTCTGCAGCAGGGATTGGCTGACAGCGAATATTTTAGGTTTTGCAGCCGTATGATATCTACCCAACTCTGCCGCTGTAGCATGAAAGCAGCCACACACCATTCACACCACACGTCACCAAATGGTTATGGCTGTTTTCTAATAAAACTTTATAAAAAAGGCAGCAGCCTGGATGTGGCCCAGGGGCTACAGTTTGCCAACCCACCCTGGTCTAGAGTTTAACTTTAAACTAGTAATAAGATCTCAGGATTGCTACCAAATAAATCTGAGACAAAAACGTTGCTGTTCGCATAGCAAAGGGAGATCAGATCGGTGCTTTGTGACCGCCTGGAGGGGTGGGGTAGGGAGGGTGGGAGGGAGGGAGACACAAGAGGGAAGAGATATGGGAACATATGTATATGTATAACTGATTCACTTTGTTATAAAGCAGAAACTAACACACCATTGTAAAGCAATTATACCCCAATAAAGATGTTTAAAAAAAAAAAAGGTTGCTGTAAAACCATCTCTAAAATAATTTCCGTTGTGTTGAAAAATCTTTCTGTAATTCTCATTACACAAACCAAGAGAGAGAGAATGCAATCTTATTTAGCATTTTAAACCTAATCTAAAATTGAATCTCAAATGTTTTATTTATTAAACTGGTAATCTTCAGGGATTTGTGGATGATTTATTTAGGAATTTCTTTTAACCTCTCTAAAAACAATTGAGGGTTACATATTCACATGTAATTTTGAAAAATAATTATCCCTTTAAAAGCTACCTTAAAAATGTAGCACAGTTTAATCCACATATAATGACCTATTGATTATCTTATCTTACCACGACACAGAATTGTTTTTAGGTCTCAGGAAAACCATTTTGACATTAATCTTTTATCAGTCTAACTCAATTTGAGGATTATATATCTAACACAAATCATAAATCTGCTTCAATGTCTTAGTTTCTAAAGGTCATATTCATTTATTGTTTTACCTACAAAAATCCCTGGGGCAGATTTACCACTTTGCTCATACTGGATTTATCACTACATGTATGAAAGGTAGTCTCTAAATAACTTTTGTATTTTTAGCTTTGAAAATTATATAATCACAAAACAAACTTCTTGAAATATCAGGTGTACTTTGTGCAAAAAGAAAATACAAACTAAAGCGGATAAACTTAAGCAAACAGTTTTTCAAACTATATGTTTATACGCCCTGCAGCAAACTGAGATCCATATAATAGTCGGTGAATACAACTTAGTACAACAATCCAGCTAGCGAAAAAAATTAATTCCTCTATTTAAAATAATGGCGAAAACCATTATCAAAAGTAGAATTTAACTATAATGAAATTTAAGTTATTATGAATGTTCAGGTTCTTGACTGGGATGTGAGTGTCTGAGCATTCATTATGAATTAATTACATAAAAGAGGGTCAGGGATGTACCAATACATACTGACAATGAGTCATGAACCAAAGATCACAATTAATCCAATTCTATGTACCCCAAATCCCTTCTTAAAAGAAGATGAGGGACTTCCCTGGTGGCGCAGTGGTTAAGAATCTGCCTGCCAATGCAGGGGTCATGGGTTCGAGCCCTGGTCCGGGAAGATCCCACATGCCGTGGAGCAACTAAGCCCGTGCCCCACAACTACTGAGCCTGCGCTCTAGAGCGCGCGAGTCACAACTACTGAAGCCCGCGCACCTAGCACCCGTGCTCCACAAGAGAAGCCACTGCAATGAGAAGTCACCCCAAGAAGCCCACGCGCCACAAGGAAGAGTAGCTCCCACTCGCCCCAACTAGAGAAAGCCCATGTGCAGCAACAAAGACCCAATGCAGCCGAAAATAAATAAATTAATTTTTAAAAAGTGATACTGCATCTTTAAAAAAAAAAGATGACATATGAGGATAGTCTGAAGTACATTTATAATGAGAGATTTTAATATACACTTATGCTAATCAGCAGATCTAAGACAAGAAGGAAAAAAAGGCACTGAGTATCAGAAGAGGACACAGCATAGAAATATCATTAAATACTAATTCAACTAATCGTGAATGAGCCACGGGACAGGAAATATTCATTTTAAGAAAAGCAGAAGAAGAAAGAAGAGGTTACCATCCAACAAGGCAAGAGAAGAAGGCAGAGGAAGAGGCGTGAAGGGAAGACCATGCCAAGCCACCCTGGACTCGGACAGGCTGCAGGCCCTGCCTGGTACGATGGGTGACCACAGAACGCGTAACTCATACACTGCGCTCCCTCTTCCCAGTGCAGCTCCCTGGAATAAAGATCTAACGTTGAGTCGGCTCCTCATGTTGAATATGAAGTTGACTCAGACACCTCACAGAAACAGGGGACTTGGACAACACGGGGGTAAAAGCCCGTCTCCTGGTCCCACTCCGAACCCTCCTCGCGAAAGCTCCCAAATCAGATTTACCTTTACGGCCAGCCTTACGCCTACTATGACTCAGAGGGTCTTCCCTGCCCCTCAAACTCTCTTCAACTGCTCTCTGATAAACCTTTTTTACTTGAGACAAAGACTCACAGAGGAGAAAAGGTTAGGAATTGCAGACAAGATGCCAACAAAAACGCATTCACACTTGATTTTAGTCAGTCAACCAATGAGCATGTAAGACTAACAGATTCTTTTCTGCTTTGATAAACAAAAGGGTCAGAGACAGGTGGACAGTAGGCTCCTGAAAGAAGAACCATCTTCATGGTAGGAGGAAAAAGACGCAGGAAAAAACAGTTACAGCCAACTTTAAAGACCCATGCAATTTAAGCTCATGACCTGTGAGAAGTGGTCTCACAGTAATAATACCTTTCCACAGTTCAGTAGTCCACCATGACTAAATTTCTGTTTACCCTCCAACAGCTCAAGGTAAACAATCCTTTATGAGCTTAAGATGAAAACTGTTATTAAATGAATCCACTTTTCATTTTGAAAGTTCATGGGTTTGACTAAATAATACAAAGAAAAAAATTAATTTTAAGAACGTAATTTTCAAACATAATCTTACCTGACCTATGGGGTAATTTTAGAACAAAGGGCTTCATATCTACCACAAAGTGATCAAATTCCGCATCCAGCTTCTCCCATTTTTCTTCTTCGCTTCCCATTTCCATAATTCAGCCTGTAAAAGATTTAAAATTAAAATATTAAGATCTGTATGCTGAAAACTACAGAACTCATGAAAGAGATCAAAGGTAGCAGTAAATACCCCCAAATTGATCTATAGATTTAATGCAATTCCAATCAAAATCCCAGCAGTATTCTTTGTAGATATACACAAGCTGATTCTAAAATTTTCGTGGAAAGTTAAAGGAATTAGAATAGAAACAATCCTGAAAAAGAAGAACAAGTTTGGAACACTCACATTACCTGATTTAAGATGCACTATAAAAGTACAGTAGTCAAGACAATATGGTATTGGTGAAAGGATAAGACACATAGACCAATGGAACAAACTAGAGAGTCCAGAAATTGACCAACACAAATATGGACAACTGACACTCGACAAAGGTACAATTCATGGAGGAATGATAGTTTTTACAACAAACGATGCTGTAACAATTGGGGATCCATATGCATAAATAAATTTAAACAAATAACCTCACTCTGTATGAAAAATTAACTCCAAATAAATAACAGACCTAAGTGTAAAATGTAAAACTATAAAACTCTTAGAAGAAAACATAGACGAAAATCTTCATGACTTGGTGTTAGTCAAGGATTTCTTCGATATATCACTAAAAGCACTACCTGTAAAAGAAAAAATTGATATATTGGACTGTATCAAAATGAAAAATTTCTGTTCTGCAAAGAACTCTTTCCAGGAGTTGAAAAGATAAGCTACAGCCTGGGAGAAAATACTGCAAATCATTTACCTCAGAAAGGACCTATATCAAGAATACATAAAGAACTTTTAAAACTAAACCATAAGAAAACAAACAACCCAATAAAAGTAATCAGCAAAAAAAATTAGTTCCTTTACCAAAGAAGGTGTACAGTTGAGAAGTAAGCGCGTGAAAAAGATGCTTAACCTCATTAATCATCAGAGAAATGCAAATGAAAACCACAATGAGATATCACTACCTGCCTATTAGGCCAGCTAAAATTGAAAAGGCAAACACCACCAAAGCTGCTGAGGGCTCAGCGCGAGAGGCCTTCTCACGCATTGCTGGGAGGAGCACAGAGCGGTGCAGCCACTCAGGAAGACAGGTTAGCCATCGCCCACCCCGTTAAACATACCCGTAGCGGAGGAGCCAGAAATCCCCCTCTTGGGCATCTATTCAGGAGAAGCAATATCTCTATTCGCACAGAAACCCGGATGTAATGTTTCTAGCAGCTTTCTTCTTCTATAGCCACCAAACCCTGGAAACACCCACGTGTCCCTCCCCCGGGAAATGGATAAACCGCCGTGGCCTCGCCACACAACGAAACAGCGCTCGGGCAGAGAGAGGACGGAAGCGCCCACTGGCCCCGCCACACGGATGAGCGTCCATGCGCGAGGACGCGACGCGCAAGGCGCCGTTCCCGGAGGGCCGCGTGCTGTACGACGACACCCACTCGTACGGCATCCCCGAAAAGGCAAAAGCTACAGGCACACAGAACAGCTCGGTGGCGCACTGGGGTAGCACTGGGGCGCAAGGAGAGCACACGGGGCGCTGCGACTGTCCCGCGCCTTCTGCGCCCGAGGTCATAAAAACCCATTCTGAGTCTGTGTAAAAATTCATCACACTGCAACACCAAGAAAGCGATTTTAACCGTACGTAATGTAAAAGGTTTAACTTCCATCAAAAAACGTAAAATACTGGTCCTCGTACTTCTTCCTAATCAGGAAGAAAACCACTGAAAATGAAGGGAGTGGACCCCCAAACTCAGACACAGAGCTTCTGACAAAATTTCTTACGTTAAAAATATACCCAAGAGTCCACATGTTCCTCTCAGGTTCGAAATGCCTTGGTAAGGATGCGCACCATCTCTACGCTATGCACGGTCCCCAATTTGTCATTTGGCCGGTTTACAAACCACACGTTTGGGGAAAGGCTCCGGTGTGCCTCGGCGGCGGCCCTGCTCCACAGACGCCCTCCCTCTGCTCAGCGGGCCCCTAACGTTCAGCAGGGCGCCCACCTCAACACCAGCAGCCCCTGCGCGGACGGCCCTGGACCCGGCCCCTCCGCGTCCGGCCGCCGGCCGTCCCTCGCAGCTCGCGGCGGTGGGCCGGCGGCTCCCTCGGGGCCCGACGAGCCCTGCCGGGGATCTTCCCCCCGCGCCGGCAGGCAGCCGTGCCGGGAAGGGAAGCAGTCTCTGACGTCCACGCTACCGCTCCCAGCCACGGCTCTCGCAAGCCCGCCCGCAACGCCCCTCTTATGAGGCCCCCGCCAGCGGGCCGGACCCAGCGCTCCCCCTGCATCGCTGCCGCCCACCAAAATGCCCTCCGGCCGATCGGCCTCTTTTCCTCCCTACTCCGCAGGACAGCGACAGCGACCGCTCGACACCGTCCTTCGCTCCTCAGCTGAGGGTCTGCTGGAGAAAACGGGCACCGCCCTGAGGTCCCACCGGAATCCTCCGTTTTCTCCCATTTCGCCGTCCGCAAGGCAGCCCTGAAACTTTTACCAGCCCTCTCCAAGCCCCTAAGCCGTTGCAGCTCCGCCGACTCTCCACGTGGGAAGCTCACCTCTTCCTGGGAGGAAAACGGCATGCTCTTCCCTCCACCGCCCAACTCGCCTCCTCGGGAGCACATCCTCACGTGCTCGCCCCCGCCCCCGCGTCGGAAGCGCTGACCGTCCTCCCTGCCGCCGAGACCTCCATCACCGTCAGGGGCCTCCTCGCTGTTTCACACTGACTCCTTCCCCTCCGCCGTCCCCATTCGCTAAGCCCCGTGAGCCAACACAGCAACAAACGCTCAGAAAGGTCTCAGAACCTGCCTGTGTGCCTATTCTCACCGCCGCTCTCTCAGAGCAAGCCCTCCCCACCGCCGACTCACCCTAACTCTCCCTGCTTCAGTCCTCACTGGCACCAGAGATGTCCCAAGTACAAAGCTCCGCACATCACTTCCTGTCTCCACCGCCCACTGCCACGGGACAGGATCCAAACCCAAAGTTAGGCCGGCCTGCCAGGGCCTTTGCCTTCTGAGCTCCCTACACACGCGCGCACACGCACACACGCGCACAGATGACCATGTCCCACCGGTGAACTCCCTGCCATTCTGCAAACACTCCAAGCCCTTACAGGATCACACAGGCTGTCCCACTGCATGGAGTCATCAAGAAATGCAACTCAAACATCACTTCAGAGTAGAGCTTGCCCCACACATCCCAGACTCATCTCTCCATCTTAGTGTGTACTGCTCACATCTGTGCCACGGCATTCATCACGCTGTTACCTCTTTTTTACACATCTGTGTACTATTTACAGGTCTGCCACCATCTGTGAGCTGCTCCTGAAAGGCAAAGACCGTGACTGACACATCTTAGTAGGTACCTAGCCCATTACACGGCACATAATAGAAGCTGAAGAATCAATCGACTGGTAAATAAAAGCTAATAACTAAAGGGATTAATGTCTTACTTTTACATGCCTAATACAGGCAAACCTCAGAAATATTGCAGGTTCAGTTCCAGACCACAGCAATGAAGCAAACATCGCAATAAAGCAAGTCACATGAACACTGTGCTTTCCCAGTGCACATAAAAGGTATGTTTACGCTATACTATAGTCTATTAAGTGTTCAATAGCATTATGGTAAAAAAATGTACATACTTACCTTAATTAAAAATTACTTTATTACTAAAAAAAAAGCTATCCATCATCTGAGCCTTCAGCAATTTGTAACCTTTTCGGGGGTGGAGGGTTTGAAATATTGCGAGAATTACCAAAATGTAACCCAGAGACACAAAATGAGCAAACACTGTTGGAAAATGGCACTGGTACACTTGCTCAAGGCAGGGCTGCCACAAACCTTCAATTTGTAAAAAACGCAAAAGCGTATAAAGCAAAGCGCAATAAAACAAGGTATGCCTGTGTTTTGTTTTGTTTTTTAATTCTGTTCTGAGTACCAAATAGGTCCCCTAGAATAGAAATACTATTGCCCTTAATTCTATTTACCAAAACCGGTCGTTGTACCTTCTGCATTACAGTAGAAGAAACATATTTCAAATTCAAGACTTGGTTAAGATAAATTTTATTTAAGCGCATTTTCTGATTGGTTAGTTGGCTTGGCATTATTTGGTTGCGTGGTTTTGTTTTGCATTCCTACAATAACTAGCTGCATTCATACATAACTCCATCAGTTATGTACCTGGTAACAGAAGGCTATGATACCACTGCTGGATGTTAGATCATAAAGCTGAAAAGCAAGTGGATGAACAAACAAATGGAAACTCATAAACCCAGAATTTTAAGCACAGCTTTGACCTGGAAGTGTATTTCCAGGCTTAAACAGTTCATCCTGCCCACGTACTCTAACATATGCCTGAGAGCACCCGTAGCTAGACAAAAAGATTCCTAATAATCACTAACTCTCAACAAATCTTTGACACACGCAGGCGACGTTAATGTTTAGAGAAACGAAAACTCAGTAAAAAGACCCAAAGTTGTGAAATTAAACATAAAGCTCAAACTAAAATTCTGAAACCGTTAGCTCTCAGATCCATCATATCTGACCTCTTGGCCATTTAAATATGAATCAGCAATATCTCCAACTAGTAAAGAAGTTGGAGAAAAGTAGAAAGACGATCATAATTGCTATAATAACATGCAATACTGGAGTACACATTTTTTTTAAAAGCACTATAAAGAATCAGTGTGATACTTGGTAAAAGCTAAAACTCAGCTTTTCCTATCCCTTATTTATTCTCCAACAAAATGAAAAAAAAATTAAGTTATCGTTCCAAACTTTCAAGGAATTCTTGCTACAGAAATTACATCTTATAAGTAGGTTGTATCTACTTAGTGCCAGCTAATCAAAAACTTTTATTACGATTTATTAGAATTGCAGATTTAAATTATTAGATTAAAAAATAAGGAAAGCTGTATCTTTGACTTAGGTTTAAAATACTTAGAGCGTGCCCGCCAGTCACATAAATTAGTGCAAACGCAAAAAAGGAGGTAAACTGGGTGAGCCTTGCTTATCGCTACAGTATAGCTGGCTCAGGTCTTTTATTTAACTCACCGGCACCGTCTTTTTTTAAACCTGTGTCTATGTGGACAGCTACAAAACGGGCTAAGACCTTCTCAAGGTGCTTCGCTGTCATAGGGGTCAGCAGAGCATAAGCGGGCCACCAACATTAAAGGTCCTGCGGAAAAGGAGCCACACCGCTCAACAAGGAACACACCTCACATACATCAGGCCCCGAATAAACACACTCCTCAAAGTTGCATGAAGTCAATTTTGTTCAATCAAACCATACTTTAAATAGATGGCGGATCATTACACAAAACTTGAAAACCGTCCTCCGGTACATGAAGCCGGTTTACAGGTGCCTGTTTCACCCGGCTCGCCCTTTTGGGTGTTTCGACAGTTACCGGACACTGACCGCGCCCTGGCATAACCCTGGAGACGGGGGAGCACGCCGAGGCCTGGGGGGGCCAGTGACGGCTGGGCCGCAGCCTGAGGCCTGCGGGGCGGCTCGTGCCCCCGCACCGGCCTTTTCTACCCCGTGTCCACGCACCTGTAAACAGGAAGGCCGCACGACCCTCAACACACAGGCCGCTCGCATGGACGTCCCTCGTCCCTCGGACACTCGGACCCGGGACACTGGGTCGTGGCCAGCGGGCCGGCGGCGGGCCGGGCCTCCCGGGGGCCACCCCTCACCCCGAGGGCCCAGGACGCCGTCCGGCTGCGGGGGGAAGTGTTCCCGCCGGCCTGGGACCCGGGCGCGACCCAGTCAGGTGCCCAGACCCGGACATGCTGACCCGCCTCAACTTTCTCAGAACCTCCCCGCCCTGCGCGGCCCGGACTCCAGTCCGCCCGCGAAGCAGCGGCCGCCCGCGCCCAGAAGCCCCCGCGGCGCCCGCCCCACAGGCCTGCAGAGAGGCCCGGGCCCGCCCACGGGGCGACCGCTCCCCGCGCAAAATTCCACCCAAGAACCCGCGTGTGGGGACCCCGGAGGGGAAATCGGAAAAACGAGAACCTGGCGCCCCTACGTGCAAGCTTTCCGAGCGGCCGCCGCCGTCGCCGCCGTCGCCACCGCCGCCGCCGCCGCCGCCACAAAAAGGTTTCAAATCCGTCCGGGCGCAGAGGTCGCAGCCTCGCAGCAGGCCCCGGGGGTGGGAGGAGCCGGCTGGGCGGTGGGACGGGAGGAGGTGCCCAGCTCGCAGGCCCCGCCCCCTTCCCCAAGCCTCCGGCGGCCGCGCGCGGCGCCGTTGCCATGGCGACGCTCCGGGCCTCGGCTGCCCCGCCCAGCTCTGCTGCCCCTGCCTAGCAGGTCGGGAGCAGGCACGTCCGCGCTCGCGTTTCCCCGCCCCCCCGCGCTGGGCGGCGTTGTCATGGCGACGTCCCGGCCCTCAGCGCAGCTTCCGGCTCGCTTTCCAGCGTGTCGGCCCCTAGACCAATCCCAAGCAGAGACTCCCGGGATGACCAGGCCACGCACTGGACGCTGCTGCCTTCAGGCATCCCGCTCGGACAAGTAGCTCGTGAACACTTTAGGGGCGGTAGAGAAAGAACGGGTAAAGAGCAAAGAACACGGGGTTGCAGTAGGATATTCAGAGGGTGGACAAACGACATTGAAAGAATCTAAAGAACTGAGAACTTACTGCCTGGTATCTCACAACCCAGAGGTGAATACCGTTGAATTAAAGGAGAAAATGAACACTGCTTTTTTTTTTTTTTTGCATTCATAACTATCCAAGATCTGAAAAAACTTACCCCAAATTCCGAAGATGCTGAAATAATATGAAAAGGCTTTGTGTTTACCAATTCTGGATAGAATAACAAGATCAAGAGCAAAATGTATTTTTGCTGCTCCCAGGAAGTCTCATCCACCTCGGGGCGGTCTCCATTGCTATGTTGTGGTTTTCTCTGGTCTTCTGTTACATTTCTGGAAAGGCTCTGAACTATATATATTTTTAAAAATACCGAACAGAAACAAAATTTAAATTGTGAAAACACTCACTTAAATGAAATTCAGTTTACCACTGTTTTTCATGTAATTTCACACAGGATTCCTTCTGCAGTATCTGCAATACACGCAGTGTGATGCCAAATCTAACATAAACACAGCTTGAAGCATCTTTTCAATTTTCCATAAAGAAAATAGAAGATTCATTCATTTGTAACTAGTTACTTTCAAGCTTCCAGAGGGAAGGCATATTCTTTCCAAGGTGCTTTTTCAAACCCTCCCACTGGAACCAACGGTTTTTCATGATTTCAGTGACAAATTATTAAAGCTAAGGAAAAGAAGAGGTATGAAATACTTTTAGGAATGTTTAGTTTCTCAAAAGCATAGTTGAACATGTTTATAGCTAAAGAATAATGGGTAATTCAGTCATTTGCACAGAGAATCTGGGATGCAATACCCACACATGCAATTGCAGGAATTTGACTACCCAATGAAGAGGTTCAAAACCATGCTGCTGGAAGAACATGAAATGAATTTGACAATTGATGTCTAAATGAAGACTAGCAGAAAAGTAGAAGAAGAAAAAAGGGGATTGAGGGGGGAAATGCAACAAAGTCAAGTTCATCTAAGAAAAAATTGCAGCAGAAAAAAAAAATACACGACTTAAAAGGTTAAAAAAATTAAGGTAAGTTTCTTAAAATAATTTCTATATTTAGGTGAAAGTAAGAAGAGAAAATCTCCTTTTACATTTTCAAGAACTAGGAGATTGTCACTATGTGTGTATATATATATATAAATATATATACACACACACATATATATATTTAAAAAATTAAGATATGTACATAGGATTTTTATAGTTATTTATGTAATACATATGTAGCTGGGATGCCAACTGGAACCTGAGCTGTGTTGACCTTTGGATTCAAGCTTTTGTGTCACGATGTCCATTGGAAATCTCCTTCCATGACAACCAAGGAAACTTCTAGAAAGTAACTCACCCTAGGTGACAGTGAGCAGATATGGTTCAGTAACAGTACACAAACATTGAATGGACAGGTGGTTCCACGTAAAGTACTAGCCATGGGTTGACTTCCAGCTCTCCTCCTTTGCTTGTAACAGAGTGATTCCCAATCTTTTAAGGTGAAGATTTTCCTTTGAGAATCTTAAAAAGCTATACCTCTCCTGCCCCCTGTACTTCACCACCCCTAAATGCCCACATGCCCAAAAATATGAGTACAAATCAAAGGGTTCCCCAAATTCCTCAAGTCCATCCATGGAACCTCGGTTAAAGACTTCTGCCCTACGGATTTTATATCAACTTAAACATTGAGAACAGAAGCTATAGCGGCATTCTTGTCCATAATTTCTGAAGCTATTATGGGCAAACGCAGTACAGACATCACTGCCCTCAACACTTGGTTCCAGCAACCTCAGGGCAGGCATTAGTGAAAAGCAGCAGCAGCAGGGATGCCTTCAGCGAGCATCAGAGGCAAGAAATGAGAAGAATATCCTCACAGCTACACACACTCGGAGAAAAACAGATGATGCCCACCATATGGTGGCTTAGGAAGATGCAGAGCACGCATGAGCCCCACCCTGGGAATACTTGGGAAGAAATATCTGGAATCGGAGTCCCTTCAGGGACCCCAAGGGTGAAGACAGATAAATACTCTGTTGTAAATGTTCCAGTGCTCACGTGGCCTGAAAAATACTGTTTCACACGAAGGTTTTATGGCCACAAACCTATGGCAACCAATTAATATGACTTCTATGTCTAGTTATTTCATAAAGGATAATAATTTGTCACCTCAATATATATTTATTGAATGTCTAGTATGTGTAGATTGTTTTAACGGAATGTTTCTTCTACCACGAATGTTCTGACAGCTCACCCTAAACGTCACTTTCTCAGAGAGGCCATCAGTGCTTCTCAAACTACCCCTTATTCTCTTTCAAAGCCCCCTGCTCTTTATCTTCACTGCCTTTATCGAAATTTGTAGTCAAATATTAACTGATATTAAAGATCTTTTTAAAATGTCTATAGGCGGGACTTCCCTGGTGGTCCAGTGGTAAAGAATCCGCCTTACAATGCAGGGGACATGGGTTCGATCCCTGGTCGGGGAACCAAGATCCCATATGCACAGGGCAACTAAGCCTGCGTGCCACAACTACTGAACTCGTGCACCTCAACTAGAGCCCCCGTGCCGCAAACTACAGGGCCCATGCGCTCTGGAGGCCACACGCCACAGCTAGAGAGAAAACCTGCCACCACAACTAGAGAGAAGCCCGCGCGCTGCAACGAAAGATCCCACATGCCTCAGCACAGATCCCGCGTGCCGCAACTAGGACCCAACGCAGCCAAAAATAAAAGTAAATAAATAATAAATCTAAAAATTTTTTTTAAATAATATGTCAGGCTTCCCTGGTGGCGCAGTGGTTGAGAGTCCGCCTGCCGATGCAGGGAACACGGGTTCGTGCCCCGATCCGGGAAGATCCCACGTGCTGCGGAGCGGCTGGGCCCGTGAGCCACGGCCGCTGAGCCTGCGCGTCCGGAGCCTGTGCTCCGCAACGGGAGAGGCCACAAAAGTGAGAGGCCCGCGTACCGCAAAAAAAAAAAAAAAAAAAAAAAAACATGTTTCCTAAAGGCATTCTTTCATACCTTAATTTCCCTGAAGATCCAAATGTATAAGTCTATAGTAATAAATATATTACTAATAATACAGAAAATGAGTTACAAAACAGCTTACAAGCCATTCTACCAATTTACATACTTACCATATACACACACAAAGGAAAACAACGTGTAAGGATGTGAATCAAAGGCGGACAGTGAATCTCTAGGTAATGAAACTAAAGATGATGTAAGTCCTTCAATTTTACTTCCTAGATACCCTCAAATCTCTCCAAAAAATAGCTCTATTTTAGAAAACGTTGACTTAGACATAAAATTATGAAATTCACCGTATTCTTCTCCTCAGACATAAAGTTATGAAATTCACTGTATTCTTCCCCACTCAAACATTTTGGGTGTTTTTTTTCCCATAAATTTATTTATTTATTTTTGGCTAAGTTGGACTTTGTTGCTGCGCACGGGCTTTCTCTAGTTACAGCGAGTGGGGGCTACTCTTTGTTGCGGTGCGTGGGCTTCTCACTGCAGTGGCTTGTCTTGTTATGGACCACGGGTTCTAGGCGCACGGGCTCAGTGGTTGTGACTCGCGGGCTCTAGAGCGCAGGCTCAGTAGCTGTGGCGCACGGGCTTAGTTGCTCCGCGGCATGTGGGATCTTCCCGGACCAGGGCTTGAACCCGTGTCCCCTGCATTGGCAGGCGGATTCTTAACCACTGCACCACCAGGGAAGCCCTCTCAAACATTTTGGAATCGAGGTTTCAATAGCTTCAGTGTGAAGTCAGTTATCCAGTAGTTTGAAGGATTGTGAATAATAAACACATTGCAAAGCAAGTACAAGACACAAAAACAAATGTTAGTGACTTTGGATCACTGAGGTGGATTATCAGGCAATTATTTCCACTTACTATCAAGAATAATCAAGAGTTAACTGTAAAGAGAAACAAAATTTTTCTTCCTAAGCTGAGATTTTTGAATTGCGTATTTTTTTCAGGTTATAAAAGTTTTGATGATATTATACGGAATTTGGAAAACACTGAAAGGTTTAAAGAAGAAATAAAAATTAATTCTACCATTAAGGAATAGCCACTATTAACAATTATAAATACATTCTCAAATCTTATACATATATACATGATCGTCTTAGTGTCTACTTATTTTTGCATCATTTGGATATAACATAATTTGCTTAATTATTTTCCTGTGATTGGATATATGTTATTAGCAATTTTTGGCTCTTATATAATACTGCAATAATTATCTTCTAATATATACATCTCAGTTGAAGTTTCAACTATCTCCATAAAAGATATTCCTGCAGGCATGAATGAAATTAAAGCTTTTGATCATTACTGCCAAATTGCTTCCTGGAAGTGTTTTGCAAATTTGCAATTCCACTCAAACAGTCCCTGAGAGCGGCTGTCTCACATCAACAATTTTTCTAATCTGTGCTAATTATATATATAAAAATAGTATCTCTTTTTAATTTGTGTTTTCCGCTATTAGAAAAGCTGAAATATTTGAACATCCCTATTAGTCCTTTTTTCAAATTCTTCCACAGAGTGTCCTCTAGTCCTTTGCCCATTTTGGGGGGAAATTTCACATGTTATACATGTCTTCCATATTTTAATCTATTGTTTCAAAATCAGCAAATGGCTCTGTACACAGTACTGATGCCTAAGCTGATATTCTGAATAACCAAATTTCAGTCAGTGATTCACCATTTTGCATTATTAAGATTCTCTGTATCATTACATTGAAATACATGAATGACTCAGTCATCTAAATGGAAAGCAATTTATAAATACAAAGAATGAGTATTATTATTGTTACGTAAAGACATTAGAGATAAATAAAATAATCCTGTAGCCAGTAAAGTCCTTAAATTGGGTAGGAAATAATTCAGAACTTTCTAGGTCACAGAAGAATAAATTATACCACAGATAGATGTAGTTTAAGGAGTGTAGAAACCAAGAATTATGGGGCATGTTTTCTTTTCATCACCACTAGAAGACAGAGTTACAACCTGTAACACAATGATTCTGGATTCCTTTCTTTTGCCAGAACTAAGCTGAGGCAATTGATCTGTGCCAGAGGCTATTAACAGAGATAAACTCGGCTATTCGTCCCCCCTCCCTTTCAATAACACAAACAGTCCCCCACCTACAATGGTTCAACTTAAGATTTTTCAGTTTATATGATGGTGCGAAAGCAATATACATTTAGTAGAAACCGAACTTTGAATGTTGCATTTCGCTTTTGTCCCAGGTAGTGATCTGAAGTCAGACGCTCTCTGGTGATGCTGGGCAGTGCGGCAGCCAGGGCTCCCAGTCAGCCATGCGATCAGGAGGATAAATAACCCCTCCACTCCAGCCATTCTGTACCCAAACCATTCTGTTTTTCACTTTCAGTACAGTACTCAATAACTTACATGAGATATTTGACACTTTATTATAAAACAGGCTTTGTGTTAGATGATTTTGGCCAACTGTAGGCTAATGTAAGTGTTCTGAGCACGTTTAATGTAGGCTAGGCTAAGCTATGATGAGCAGTCGGTTGGGTGTATTAAATGCATTTTCAACTTACAATGTGTTTATCAGGAGGTAACCCCATTGGACGTCGAGGAAGATTTGTAGACATATTGCTCTCACCAACGTTCATGCAAACAGCAACCACCTACTAGGCCACTTCCTAGCCTCACCTATACAAAAATCTCCTCACCACCCTGTTTCAGCACCCCTCCCTAGGCTGGAAAATGCCAGCTTTAGAATTCAGTTATTTCCAGGAAGCCACCGGGAAATGCGTTGCTTCCCTAGCAGTGTAAAAAAAGGGAGGAAAGACACAGTCCTGAAGTTTGGCTCTGTAGCTCCGTCACTTGTGTAAACCAACTGACATAACCTCCGTGAGCTTCAGTGTCTTTACCATCCTTATGGGATGATTGGGAAGATGGAGTTAACACAGGTGAGCTAGATGGGAAGGGAAGTGCTTCCCGGTGCCTGACGTGGGAAACGTCAATCTTTTCCTTCCAAACTGTCTGTCATGAACTTTCAGAAGTGGCAGATGCCACTGGGAAGCAGCATTAGCACACAAAGAACTAAGTATGCTGCACGCTCACACACACTCATGTAAACACATTCACACACGCATGCTCACATGCACATACGGGCACAAAGATCACACACTCGTACACACACTTGTGTACACAGATACATCACACATTCGCGCACACGTGCACACATACTCGTGCTCACATTTACAAAACACACACTCAAACAGCATACACATTCACGTACACATGTGCACACCAACCACACACACTCTCAAATGTGCAGACATATACTCACACCCATATGCACAAACCCCAAGCTCTCCTTCCTTCCTTCCTTCCTTCCTTCCTTCTTTCTTTCTTTCTTTCTTTCTTTCTTTCTTTCTTTCTTTCTTTCTTTCTTTCTCTTTCTTCTAAATCTATTTCAGTGTTAAGGTGGGGAATGACCCTCAGGCTAGTAGATGGGAAATTTTACTGATAAATACTTATCATTGAGTTTGGGGACTCAGAAATCAGATCCTACATATTGAAAGATTGGTCAATGTCTTAGAAATGAGAAAGTTCATTTTCTATAACTTCCTGAAGAAACATGTTAGAGCACGAAATAAAAGTGACGACCTGGATCCCTTTGTGTTTAGAAGCCCATCTGCCATAATAGCTTACAGGGTTCCAAGGGTCTGCAGTTGCGGGTTAAGCGACATTACATAGCATGGGAAGACCACCTTCAACCTTGTTAAAATGTAGGATGATAACCATCGATTTGTGATTATAATTTCACTCTTTCTGCACCAGGTTGCCTGTGGGGGAGAAGAAGAATACTTTCTGGTACCTCAGCCAGCAGGGAAGGTCACTGCACTCTGGCTGGGGAGGGTACAGCTGAATTTTGGTAACAGGCAACCTGGTGATCTAAGCATTTAAGAAGAAAAACATTTCAAATAGAGAGGCTACTTATGGGACTAAATGGACCATATAATCACTAAATAGGGGGGCTGCAACTGGGCAGTTTCTTCTGATGGGCTCCTCTAATCCAAATTGCCTCTTCAGAATGAAAAATAGCAGATTTTTCTTTCTGTGAAAATATCATTAGAGGAATCAGTACTATGGCCTAAGTTCTAAAGTTTACTCTGATTAATTTTCAAGGACCCAAGCCTATCCAGTGGCCTGAAATGCCTTCAAAGAAAAAAATGATGCAAGAAGCCACCCTCAACAAACTTGCCATATTCCGGGAGCTTTTTATGGAATAGTCTATTAAAAGTTCCATCTGGAGATTCCTTATAAAAAGTTCCAGCAAAAGAGATTTGAATACAGCAGCAACTAACACAACAATGTAAAGCAGTTATACTCCAATGAAGATGTTAAAAAAAAAGACAAGGAATTAAAAAAAAAAAAACAGATTTGAAAGAACATATATGGTCAGATAAATATTCAGGAGTGAAATTTCTGGGTCATTTGGTAGTTCCATTTTTAGTCTTTTTTTTTTTTTTTTTTTTTTTTTGGCCACACCACATGGCACGTGGGATCTTAATTCCTCAACCAAGGATCGAACCCATGCCCCCTGCACTAGAAGTGCAGAGTCTTAACCGCTGGACCGCCACGGAAGTCCCTATTTTTAGTTTTTTGAGAAACCTCCATGCCATTTTCCACAGTGGCTGCCCCAATTTACATTCCCACCAACAAGGTAGGAGAGTTCCCTTTTCTCCCCATCCCCGCCAACATTTGTTATTTGTGGTCTTTTTGATGATGGCCATTCTGACGGGTGTGAGGTGATATCTCATTGTGGTTTTACTTTGCATTTCTCTGATAATTAATGATGTTGAGCATCTCTTCATGTGCCTGTTGGCCATCTGTACGTCTTCTTTGGAATAATGTCTATTCAGGTCTTCGGTGCATTTTTTAATCAGATCGTTTTTTTGATGTTGAGTTGTATGAACTGTTCATATATTTTGGCTATTAAACCTTTATCAGTCATATAATTTGCAAATATTTTCTCCTATTCAGTAGGTCTTCTTTTTGACTTGTTGATGGTTTCCTTTGCTGTGCAAAAACGTTTAAGTTTAATTACTTCCCATTTGTTTATTTTTTTGTTTTGTTTTGTTTTTGTGTTTGTTTTTTTTTTTGCGGTACGCGGGCCTCTCACTGTTGTGGCCTTTCCCGTTGCGGAGCACAGGCTCTGGACGCGCAGGCTCAGCAGCCATGGCTCACGGGTCCAACCGCTCCGCGGCACGCGGGATCCTGCCGGACCGGGGCACGAACCTGCGTCCCCTGCATCGGCAGGCAGACTCTCAACCACTTGCGCCACCAGGGAAGGGAAGCCCCCATTTGTTTATTTTTATTTCCTTTGCTTTAGAAGAAAGATTCAAAAAAATATTGCTATGATTTATGTCAAAGAGTGTTCTACCAATGTTTTCTTCATTAATTGGAAAAGATACACACAACCCAGTGTTCATAGCAGCACTAACAATAGCCAAGACATGGAAGCAACCTAAGTGTCCATCAACAGATGAATGGACAAAGACGATGTAGGGCTTTCCTGGTGGTGCAGTGGTTGAGAGTCTGCCTGCCGATGCAGGGGACACGGGTTTGTGCCCCGGTCCGGGAAGATCCCACATGCCGCGGAGCGGCTGGGCCCGTGAGCCATGGCCGCTGAGCCTGCGCGTCCGGAGCCTGTGCTCCGCAACGGGAGAGGCCACAACAGTGAGAGGCCCGCGTACCGCAAAAAAAAAAAAAAAGAATATGTAGTGTGTGTGTGTATATATATATATACACACACACACACACACAATTGAATACAATAATCAGCCATAAAAAAGAATAAAATTTTGCAACTCGCAACAACGTGGATAGACCTGGAGAGCATTATGCTGAGTATGATATCACTTATATGTGGAATCCAAACAATGAAACGAATGAATATAACAAAGCAGAAACAGACTTAACAGATACAGAGAACAAAGTAATGAATGCCAGTGGGGAGAGGGAAGGAGGGAAGGGCAAGATAGGGGTAGGGAATTAGAGAGACAAGCTACTATGTATAAAATAAATAAGCTACAGGGACATATTGTATAGCACAGTGAATATAGCCAATATTTTACAGTATCTTTTTAAATGGAGTATAATCTATAGAAATATTGAATCACTATATTGTACACCTGAGAGTAATACAATACTGTAAGTCAACTATACTTCAATTTAAAAAAAAAAGCTTCATTTACAGTTTTAAAAGTCTATATATTTAACATTTTTGAAACAATAAATTTAATTAGGAAAATATCTGCAACAAAAGGGAGGATAATAGAACAACATATTCTCTCCTCTTCTGGAGCAAACCCAGCGATCCAGTCTGGGGCAGGGGAAAGGCTCTGAAATTTTTACTGCTTTCTTTCCATTCCTACAGCTGTGAGGTAAGATGGGGGGAGGTCCAGTTTTAAGTGAATAGGTGACAAGTTAAAGAAAACAGTGGTTCTAAAACTTAGTGCTAAAAGAGGAAATCCAGGGTGGATGGGTTTTTGTTCAGCAAAATGCCTAAATAGGGCCTTTTGGTTTAGAAAGGGGAGTAACCGCCCACTCTCAAAGCTGACCCTCAATACACATCATGGAGAAAGATAAGGGGGGGGGAAGCAGAAGGCGGAGGAGAAGAAGAAGAAGGGGAAGGAGGGGGCAGGGAGGGAGGGGGAAGCAAGAGAGGTTGAGAGAGAGGAAGAAGGAAGAATATCGAAGGAAAGGATTGAGAAAAAAAGTAAAGCTGTTTTTTAAAGTTAAGTAACGGGCACTTGGAGATTTTGAATGACATCCTGGGAAGTGGGGGGCACACTGATTTCTGTAAAGGGAGGAGGAAGAGAAAAGCATCTTGGAGGAGATGTCGGACCACACCCCGTGAAGGCAGGTGAATCCTGAGGAAGACGCATCCCGGAGGAAACACCTGTGCGGAGACAAAGTTTACCAGTCGCGATGGGCAGTACAGAGCGTGGAGATGGCAAAGTAAACAACTCTTTCTGGGACTTTTATAAAAAGGGATACAGAGACGGAGCAGTAGCTAGAAAAAGATGTGAGGTAACAGTAAGGTTTTCTTTTTAAAACAATGGTGATATTATTGCATATTTATATGCTGATAGAAATGCTCCAGTAGAAAGGGGAAAAAAAATAAACATGGAAGATCATTCATCAGAAGAACAAAATCCTTAAGTAGGAGACAGAAGACGGGATCCCGGACACGAGGTTTGCCCTTAGACGGGATCTCAGAGAAACGAGGCGGAGGGCAGAGACCCTGGTACAGACATGGCTGAGATGGTAGACTTGGTCATGGGAAGACTGAAAAGGGTCTTTTCTATTTTCTCTGCGAAAAAGGAGCAAGGTCATCGGCCGAGAGAGAGGACAGGGACGATGGCTTGAGAAGGGCTGAGAAGAGAAACAGCCACGTTGGGGAGTTGGGGAGAGAACAAACTAGTGAAATGCGGTAGGATTGCCAGGCACGGTTGAGAGCGTATGTGAGGCCCACGTTCGTGAATCGAAGTGGGACCTATTAGCATAATTGTGAGGTTTTCTTTTTTTCCAGCAACGTTCAGCTGCTCCGGTGCAGGCACAGGGAAGGCAGCTAGAGCCTGGGGTGGGCTTTGCCAGCACGTACTACAGGAGGAGAAAAGGCCAAGGACGTTAGACATAAACAAAGGAGCAATGTCAGTGACCGGTCACGGAATTCTGGTGGGTAAGGAAAGCTATTTAGGCATTATGTAAAGCAAACTTGAAGGGCTCAGATCCATTTCTATTGGCCTGAAAGTCGATGCATTCCTTTTTGGTGATGCTCCTCAAACTTCAGAATGCGAAGAATTATCTGGGGACTTTGTTATAAATGTAGATTTGGGGGCCATCCTCGGAAATTCCGGGACACAGCATTTTTTTCCTTTGTAATAATTACCAGGCGATACTGATGCCGGGGTCTGTGGACCATTCTAAGAAAACTCTTGCCTCGCAGTTGTTTTAGGTGAAAGCGTTTAGGAGTCGAATTAGGGAGAGGGTAACTGGGTTACCTAGGTAGTTATTTACACTTTCCATTTCACAGCCATGCAAGGACAATGTTCCGAATATTTGGGTTTCTTAACCAGATAATTCAAAGTAAGCCACCCTGGAGTAACACTGCAATGGCTGACGCGATAAATTCAGTCACTTTATTTTTCCATTTCCATTAGGTTCCTTGGACAAACACATACAAGGATGACACTTAATTTTGAATCAGGAAACCAACTTAGCACGGTTTTACATCAGATGCTTCTGTTTTCCAGAAAGCGAAAGAACTGTGCTCTGTTTGGGGAGAAAAAAAAAAAACATTTTAAGAGAAACAGTCATCTCTTTTTTTTTTTTTTTTTTTTTGATGAGAAACAGTCATCTCTTAAATCTGTTAAGTAGCCAAGCCTAGTCAAATACATTTTATAAACGTGCAGAATAAATCGAATTACGTGAATGAAAGCATTCAGTGTGAGCTTTAAGTGATGCGAGAAAAATCAGGGAAATGATAAGGCACTCGTTTCCAAGAGAGAAAATAAAAGATTAGGTATAATTCTGACAGTCAAGATTAAAAGAAAAAAACTGTATCAGCCCTTTATGTAATCGCCAATGCACCAACAGTGCTGCATCTGTCTGAAGACTGTAAAAGAGAACAGCACGAAGAAGTGCATTAACAAAGCTCTGTTTGGTTTTTTAAATTATCTTCCGCTAATATTTTTTCTGCTGATCTGTGCTAGGATTACTGTGCTTTGTCAACTTTAGTATATAATGTCTCACTAGGGCTCTGCTGTGTTTTGAACAATAACAATTTATCCAGTGCATTTCTAACTATTTGTAATTATAGTGATAATAACCACCATTATTATCATTGTGTACTTACTCCATGTCACGCATAATATTTCTAATCATCAAACCTATGAGGTGGGTATTATTTGCTAGTTATCATTTCCTTCTCTCTCTCTAGCTGGCCACTTCTCAGACCCCTCTCTCCTCTAATCTGCTCCCAACTCTCTCCTCTGCCAGCTGATACAGGGCTGTCAACATTCTTGAAGCATTTCTAAACCTGGAGGCAATAATAGCTTCTGGCTGGCTCCTCCTTTGTAGAAACAAAGATATGTAGACCTTAAACCTGAAACTAATGCTCTGTGATGACCTAGAGGGGTGGGATGCGGGGGGAGGGTGGCAGGGAGGCTTAAGAGGGAGGGGATGTATGTATACGTATAGCTGATTCACTTTGTTCTACAGCAGAAACTAACCCAACATTGTAAAACAATTCTACTCCAATAAAAAAAAGTTACTGTAGGCAATGTTAAAAGAAAATCACATTCTTGGGGAAGATATTTTCATAGCTTGTAATTAAAAAAAAGAAGTTTTGTATCCAGAATTTATTTTAAAAAATAAATTTAAAAAAAAACCCTGAAACTAATGGCTTTAATGCTGGCCATTATACACTTCTTTATCACCCACAAACACAATATCATCTTCCTTAAAATGTTGGCTCTAACGAACACTTTGCGCTAATGGGTACTTTTCAAACTCCAGGAATTGCCGAAGGAAGGAAAGAAATGTTAGAAGACCTATAAACCAATGACCATTGACATGAGTTACTTTGTAGTTTGGGGTGAGTTCTTTACCATTTGGGACCAAGAGGTGATCAGTATTATTATTCAGTATTCCATTCAATATTATTATTAGTATTCAAGCATGACCTGGAATTACACATGATGGCATAATTCAACACTCATCAAATAAAACCACAACCCTGAGTTTTAAGGAAAAGAAAAGGAAAGGAAAATGTGGGGAAACTAAATACAGCTTACTGCTTCATCTTGGTATTTCCTCCTGCCCCACTCTCTTTTAAAAAATCCAGTGGCCACATTAACATGGCTTCTTTTAGTCATCAGGTAATCAAAGTACTGATTATGGCGAAGGACAAGCTAAGTGCTAGCTAAACACTCCAGTGTTGAACTCACCCTTGAAGCATTTGGGGATTTGAATGACGCCGTCTATGCACTGGGCATCCTCTGTATAGCTACACTTCTTCTCCTTATTTTTGCAGAAGAAAGAAATTTTTTGGCCATGCAGCATCCCATTCTTAAATTTGTCTTGGATATTTACTCTCTCTCCTTCATATATCACGGTAGCTTTTTTAACAGATAATTTACAAGACGCTGAAAGAGACAATATTTGTAGTCAAGACAGGACTTCATTTACTCTTTCTTAAAGAAAATGTAGCATTTGAACCAGTAGATGTTCAGACCTGAAACAAAGCGCTCAAGACGAGAAGGTTCTAAGACAGCAAGTAACATCAGTATCATTGCTAACTGTTGCTCCTTATCAATAGAACCTTTAATCATGGCTTCCAAGATCGCCTTTTCTTCCCCTGGAGTAGCCACATAAGAAGGTCAGAGCAGGGCTTCCCTGGTGGCGCAGTGGTTGAGAGGCCGCCTGCCGATGCAGGGGACGCGGGTTCGTGCCCCAGTCTGGGAAGATCCCACATGCCGCGGAGCGGCTGGGCCCATGAGCCCTGGCCGCTGAGAGGCCCGCGTATCACCAAAAAAAAAAAAAAAAAAGTTCAGAGCAGAAGCATCAGATACTAGGCTTCTGTGCAAAAGAACTTCTATCAGATACCTGCCGTTTCAGGTAAGCGTCCCCTATCAGATACCTGCCCTTTCAGGTAAGCGTCCCCGCCCCACTCAGCTCCCATTTATTGAGTTGCTGCACCACCCACCAGCCACTGTGAGTGTTGGCTCATAACAGCTCATAAATGCTCCTTTCTCTGAAAAATGCCCTTCAGCCACAAGAGAGCCACCTCTCCAAGGAGAGGATGCACATCAGTCCACAACCCCAGGGTCAGGGGAGGGAGCAGCCCGCAGCCTATGACGGGCTGAGAAGGGGATCAAAATAATCAGGTCCCCTTGCCTCTCGATAGGATGGACTCCCATGGTCCAGAGCTCCCGGGGGATTAAACTGAAGTTAGACTCCAGCTGAGCCCACATCCTCGTTCAAAACATGGTCCCTGGCTTGGCAGCGTCCGTATCACCTGGGAACCCAGTAGAAATGCTAGTTCTCAGGTCCTACTGCAGCTCCAGCAAATCAGAGACTCTGTTTAAACAAACCCTCTAGGAGATTCTGATGCACAGTGAGGTTTGAGAACCAGTGTCCAGCTCCATCCTACCTGCCTCACATTCTTTTTCCTGAGACTCACTTAATAAACCAACTGTATTTGAATCCCTGTCTCAGGCTCTGCTTCTAGGGGACCCCAACCTAGTCATATGTCATTTTGCCTGTTGTGCCTAATTGCCTTTTCTATTTAAACTGTCCAACCCAGACTTCCCTGGTGGTGCAGTGGTTAAGAATCCGCCTGCCAATGCAGGGGACATGGGTTCGAACCCTGGTCCGGGAAGATCCCACATGCTGCGGAGCAACGAAGCCCGTGTGCCACAACTACTGAAGCCACATGCCACAACGACTGAAGCCCACATGCCTAGAGCCCGTGCTCCGCAACAAGAGAAGCCACAGCAGTGAGAAGCCCATGCACCATAACGAAGAGTAACCCTCACTCACGCAACTAGAGAAAGTCCGCGCTCAGCAACAAAGACCCAACACAGCCAAAAGTAAAATAAACACATTATTTTAAAAAAACAAAACTGTCCAGCCCACAGCAACTTGAGCAGAAATGCAGCGCAAAGTCGGTGTTCTTTGCATAAGCATGACACGGACCAGATCAAGGATAGACACCTAACTCAGAAGCAACCAGCATCTCAGGGAAAAGACGCCAGTGAGTGATGCATCCTTTAGTTGAGAGGTCCTGGTGTAGCATCAAGCCAGGTTCAAGGTGAGTAAGCAGAGAAACAGATATGAGAGAGACCGTGAGGCCAATGAGACGTGGAAAGAGTAGCAATAGTTCCTGACTTCCAGTCGCAGTCCTCAAGAGGACCCGTTGTGTTTCATTTCCTCATAGTCAATGTCCATACAATTGCCTGTTGCCTGTTTATAGTTCGTCACCATTTCCTGGAACTAGCCGGAATGTGTGGCTGGGTTTTGCCACAGTGAGAAGGGTCTTGACTAGAACAAAGCAAAAAAGGATGCTCATGGGCCAAGGCTTAAAAGCAATTATAGGAAGCCCACACGATCCTCCGCCATATTATCAAGGCTTACAAAATATGTCTACTTCATGCAGTTTCATCTCAAACAGGATTGCTAAGCGTGAACTTTCCCCATGCCCATATAAATCCCAGTAGCTGTGAATCAAGTCTGAGAAACAAAGTGGAAGATGACTGGAACAAGAAGATGGCAAGTAAAGGCGATCTACTCCATGAATTGGGAGGCAGGTCAAGACCTTACCCCTATTTCTTACCTTTACAACTTGGCTGTGCAGACCATTTTCCGAATTTGCCACATTCTACTTCTTCTGGTCCATCCAAGGCGTATGTATCGTGGCAACCATAAGTGGCTTTATCCTTGTAATAAAGTACTTGCTTTGCAGGATAGTTCACAAATCCATTGTCTGGTCTTGATGGGAACGGGCATTTTACTTCTAAAAAGTTTAAGCAGTAAGACGTATTAGTATAAATAGCGTGGGGTCCAGTGGTTACGGAATAGCCACGCGCTTGTCTCTCTTATACCACTGAATCACTGGGTGTTCCTGTGCCTAGAACACAATTTCTGGGGACCTTGGTGCTTAATTCTGTCCCATTTATCTTATCCTTGTGAGACTCTGGATATTAAAATAGAAACAACAACACTTTGAAAGAAAATTAATGAGTTACCAAGTGCTTTGGGCTTTCACATAATCACAAGGTAGTACTTATTGCAAACTTCATCTGCACACAGTCTAAGATGGTGGGTTTGAAAGACGGAAAAAGTCTGTCTCTTTTAACCAACAGACCATGAAATTAAAACACAGCGATTCCCTCTATGCACACTAGAACAGCATTATTTGGATTTTAAATGTTAAATCTAATTCTTATGACTGTCTTCAGACTATACAAGAAACCAGCATGAAATATGAAGGAGAAAACTGAAGGCTTCCCGGCTTTCTTTAGATCCTCAGCAGTACAGCCCCAAGCCCGTATCCCTATTTACCCCAGTAAAGAAAGCCAGGCTGGAGGGAGGAAGTCTAATGAGATGGTTCAAGGGGACCAAATCCAGTGCTGGGCTGCTTGGATCAGTTTTGGCTCTTCCACAAATTGAGTGCAAAAGAATCTATGAGTCTATAATAACGCTAAAAAGAAATAGTTCATGGAAGAAAAACTCTTCCCTGTAGAAAAATTCCAGCTAATAAATATAGAAAGAAAGATAAACTTAGAAAGCCACCATTTTGTAACCACCAATGTCTCAGTTGACTGAGTTCAAGGATTATCAGTGGATGCTAAAATGACTGCTAGAGAATGAATATTCTCACCGTCTCAAACTATCACCCACAGGTTGCTTACTAATTCAATGAGAAAGAGATGCCTTTACCAAGAGAAGAGGGGCGTACCCCACCTGACCAAGGGATCAAATCAAGCATGACAGCGATGGACTGACACCATGTGCCTTCTGATGTGATGGAGTGTATTCTTAAAAAAAAGTATTTAACTCAAATCCAATCATGAGTAAATAATCGACCAAATTCACATTGTGGAAACTTCTCCAAGACAACTAGCATGTACTCTTCAAAAATGTCAGTGAGGGCTTCCCTGGTGGCGCAGTGGTTGAAAGTCCGCCTGCCAATGCAGGGGACACGGGTTCGTGCCCCGGTCCGGGAAGATCCCACATGCCGCGGAGCGGCTGGGCCCGTGAGCCATGGCCGCTGAGCCTGCGCGTCCGGAGCCTGCGCTCCGCAACGGGAGAGGCCACAGCAGTGAGAGGCCCGTGAACCGAAAAAAAAAAAAAAAAAAAAATGTCAGTGAAAGACAACCAAAAAGGCAGGGGAAAACTCTTAACTAAAGGAAACCAAAGAGCTATGACGACTAGACAGAATATGTGATTCATGATTAGATTTCACAGAGAACAAAACACGTGTATAGAGGATACTTCTGGATCAGCCGGGGCAGTTTGCATATGAAATAAATATTGTTAATTGTATATAATGTAATTGTTTAAATTATTATTGTTAATAATTCCAAATATGTTAAATGTCTTGGGTACAGTGATAACATATGACAATGTTGTTCTTCGGACATTCATGCTGCTGAAGTGTTCACGGGTAAGTGTCATGATGTGTACAACTTATTTTCACATGATTCAGGGGGAAAATAGTATGTCTATAGAAGGAAAGAGAGAGAATGTCACAACATGCTGACGGCTGATCTATCTATGTAAATGGCTGAAAAGAAAAAGAACCCACTGCTTAGGACTTGGGAGAATTAAATGAGATGACACATATATAGGAGGAGACCAGTGCCTGGCCCAGAGTTTAGTCCCCCAAAAGGTGCTAGGTATTAGTAGTAGTAGTAGTTTCCCTATGCTAAAAAGCACTTACGTTTGAATCATTCAGTAGATATCTGTAACACCCACTGCGGGAGAAGGTAACAGTCCTTAGTATAATTCCTGGTGTGCGTGATAAATTCTACTTGTTATGCAGTGGACAAATTCAAAGATAGTAATGAGGAGTCAAATTAAAGGAGAAAGGATTTTCATATATATTTTTAAGTCAAGTATTCTTGTGATTCTTAAGTTTAGGTAAAGACTACAAAAGCTTATATCGATCTGACTGCAACCCAGTTTTTCGCCTGTTTCTTAGGACTCCCCAGTTTAATCCAGCCTCACAGTAATACTCAGCTGTCCATGCACACACCATGCTCCTTCACACCCCCAGGCTCTCGCCATCCCGCGCCCTTGTGTGGTATGCCTATGCCGTTCCCCCATTCTCCACTGCTCCCTCGAGCCCTTCCTCTGGGAAGCCGCAGACAGACCCCTGCATCACAGCTCATCTTCCTGAGCTGAGTCAGGTCTCGCTCATCTGGCATCCTGGGTACCTGGCAGATGCCAGTAAACATTCGTTACACAAGGTCATTAGAAACCCTCCATGACAGAGAAATTTTCAATCCTCTTCAAAAAAGAGATTCTACACTCCCATGATGATTCTGTCTCATCATTGCACTCACCCTTACATTCTGGTAATTCTGTCCAGTTTCCATGTTCTGTGCAGGTAACGGTGTCATTTCCAAACATTGCGTGCTGTGGCAAGCATTCAAAGACGGCCTTGCCTCCATACAGGGAGTTGTTCCCAGACAATGGCTGATAAACACTAAGTTTTGCAAACTTCGGTATTGGTGGTGGAGGGCAGGTTATAGCTGAAAAAAGAAGGAACTATCATTTTAATGAAAATAGTTGAGTCTTTTAAAAGTACTCTTTACAGAACAACAACAACAAAAATCCAGAGATTAACTTGGGAAAATGCAAACTTTGATCAAATACCAGGGGAAACACAGTCAGCTGGAGAAGCCAAAGAAGAAAATATGATCTGGAAATCAGATGTCTGAACCAGTCAAAAAACTAAAAGATGGGGCTTCCCTGGTGGCGCAGTGGTTGAGAGTCCACCTGCCGATGCAGGGGATGCGGGTTCGTGCCCCGGTCCGGGAAGATCCCACATGCCGCAGAGCGGCTGGGCCCGTGAGCCATGGCCGCTGAGCCTGCGCATCCGGAGCCTGTGCTCCGCAACGGGAGAGGACGCAGCAGTGAGAGGCCCGCGTACCGGTTAAAAAAAAAACAAAAAACAAAAATCTAAAAGATGAAGGAAATTTAGGTCTTGCCACCACTGATTTGCCTGCTACAAGACCACGTTGCTTATGATACCATACGTCTTAGATCCAAATGCTACCTTGGAGGACGTTCCTGAGAGTCAGAATTGGCGAAGGACTTTGCTGAGGGAACCTCCTGCAATAGCTGCTGATGACGACAAGTCATCTGTGACACCTGAGCGACATCGTGGTCCTAGTTTAGGTCTGTTTGTTCCTGTGGAATACCTCCTGCTTCTGTACGCTGTCTGTACGGAGCTTACACAAGCAGCTTCACACAGAGACTCAGTGGGTTGCCGTCCTGACCTAACTAATCTGGAGTTTCAGTGTTAGAGTCAGGGTCAAGGTCAGAGTTTATCATTCCAAAGCGGTTGTTTCATCTTCCAGAGTAAGATGTCAGGATGGACAGTCCCCAGAAAGGCGACCAACCATTTCATGGAGCTGGGACTGAGGGGTTTCCAGGGTGTAGATCTTATAGTGGTAAAACCAGGGAAGTCCCAGGCAAATCAGCTAGTCACCTCCCTGTAACTGGGACCCACAAACTCACGAGCACAGACAGGAAGTTTCTGACTCCATTCTCCCTCCTTAGTGCATTGAACAGAATTAGCTCCTTTCAGATAAAACCTGCAAAGGGAAAATGTAATCCACTAAATTATAAAATAATCCACCCATGGCATCTCAAATGTCTTTTCTGTTAAGCATTGCTGCAGATTAATACTATTGGCTTCTCGGGACGTCTCTGGTGGCGCAGTGGTTAAGAATCTGCCTGCCAATGCAGGGAACACGGGTTTGAGCCCTGGTCTGGGAAGATCCCACAAGCCGTGGAGCAACTAAGCCCATGCACCACAACAACTGAGCCTGTGCGCTAGAGCCCACGAGCCACAACTACTGAGCCCACATGCCACAACTACTGAAGCCCACACGCCTAGAGCCCGTGCTCCACAACGAGAGAAGCCACCGCAATGAGAAGCACGCACACCGCAACGAAGAGTAGCCCCCGCTCGTCCACACGCAGCAACGAAGACCCCCTCCCAAAAAAGTACTATTGGCTTCTTTTCCGTCTTATAATACTGTTTCCTGAGAGGCTTAACATTCCTCTGAGGCTCATCAAGTCTCCCAGCCTAAGGCTGCAGGGAACTGCTGAAGAATGGGAAGGTCCCATCGCTAGTGGGTATGGAAGCCAGCCCTACCCAGTGCCCAAACCCCTTGTCTCCAACCAGCTGGTCAGGTTAACTGCTTCCAAGCAAAGAACCACCTCTTTTTCAGGATCACAAAAGTGAATCAAACCGAATAATCCCTAATATTCCTTTTCTGAGAGCCTGTTGACCCAAATGTTTAAAAACAATGCAGTCTATTTCCATTGCAAATGTACCATTGTCCCTGAAGCCAGTTTGTTCAAGGTCATTCATCATGAAGCCTACCAGTCAATTGGTGTTTCAGATGAAAGGACTGCCTCTTTCACACACAGTATTTCTTAATCTCTAATCACAAACAAGCCTCCTCAGTGAAACTTTGCCCTGCTCTACAGCCGATGAGCCATCGCCAGTGTCACTGATGGTGTATTTGCTCGTGAGGCAGGGAAGTCATATGACCAACCATAAGTGCTTTCTTCTGGGGATGCTGTGAGGATGAAGGTTATGTTTTACATCATCACACTCAGGCTTCTCCATAAAATTCTCTTCCACGAGGTCACAGTCGATGAAATTAGCCTCATAACTAAAGCCCAAGTCCGATTACTAAAGTATTTTAACTCTCATGCCAAGATTTGGCCCAGAGGTCATAAAGAACTATCACCCAGTTTCAATAATTTCAATGTACTCCTCAAATAAGTAACTAATCAGGAGCAGAAAACTTAGAACGTTGACTTCGTATTTCACGAGCTGCTGTATTCTCCACCCCTTACCCCGCCCTCAACACCACTGTGGACTTGTATTCAGTGATCTGTACTGGGCAAGTCCAGCCTAAAGACTAGAAAAGGACCAGCCTTGATGATTAGCTTGAGGGCGCAGGAATGGGCTGCATCTGTGAGCCAGAAGTCCTTACCCGGTATTGCAAGAAAAATTGATCGTGTTGGGATATTCAAAAGTTGTATAGCGTACAGTTCCGTTTTCTAAGATTCCAGCAAAAGGACATACTCTGGCTGTGATTTAAAGATATAAAGGTCAATTTCCATTTATAGAATTTACTATTAAGATTAAAATGTATCAACTCATTTCTATTATTTGATCCAGTAACTCTACTGGTAACTATTCTAAGAAGATAACTCAAAATAAGTCAAATGATATATGCACCAAGGCACCCCTTGTATTGTTTGCCATGCAGCATGCGGGATCTTAGTTCCCCGACCGACCGGGGATCGAACCCTCGCCCCCTGCAGTGGAAGTGCGGAGTGTTAAGCACTGGACCGCCAGGGAATTCCCTGTATTGTTACTTCTAATGACAAAAACCGAACAGTCTAAATGTTCACTATCATGGTATTATTTTAATTAATGGTAATTAAAGGGTAAATCCACCTGAAATGTGATACGGCCAATAAAATGTGGATTATGAAGACTACAGAGATATAGTCCGTGCTTCTGATATGCTAGTGAAAATACAAAAACACAAAATGGTGTCAACTCACTGCAATGAGGAAAGTATACACGTGGAAAATAACTTGAAAAAGAAAGTTGTTAGTGTTCCAAAGTTAAGGCTGATTTCCGGAAAAATTTTCCCTAATGATGTTACAGTGGTTTTTCGTTAACAATTACGTTTTGTCTTTTTTAATCAAAAAGCATATTAAAATCACCGCATGGACACGTATCGTTTTCACAAATGGTATCACCCATACAACCAAAGTAACCAGAGCTCGGATAGGTCCATACAGTTATTTTTGCTGCTTGACTTCTACATAAAATTGCCAGAAATCCTCTCAGGTGGATTTTGTTCAAGAGCCGACTGTGAAAAAATAACGCCAGCATCACGGAACCACGCTCTGAGGAATAAGTAAGAGCAACCATCGGGAATTCCCTGGCGGTCCAGTGGTTAGGACTCTGCGCTTTCACTGCTGAGGGCGAGGGTTCAATCCCAGGTCCGGGAACTAAGATCCCACAGGCTGAGCCACGTGGCCAAAAAATAAAAAAGCAACCATCTACCATAAAGTCAGATATCTGTGAATGTATATATACATATATAACTGTTATATTACATATGATATATTATTATATATAATATTCCTGTACATTATTAATTTAATATATTTATATTTTATTATAAATATAATTTTTAATATAATCTCCACTTCTCTTTTCACATCGGCAGTGTTTTCCTCCCCTTTTATCGTACCAAGTCTCTTCTTAAAATCTCCCCTAGTTCCAGGCTGTGCTGCAAATAGCACTTACTGTCCTTAGCCTCTTCTCCTGTGGAACTCCCCACAGACCCTGCTGTTTCTTCACAGCCCTCCACTCCACAGTTCTGCTGGCTTTCTGTACCGCGAGCATGACAAGGTAGGTCATCTCCCCAACATGTCCAGGATGTGAATGACGGGGAGAATGCATGAGATGGAGGCTGACTTACGTGTGCATCTCAGAGTGTTGATGGGCCAAAATCCTGTGAGCGGGCAGGTGAACCTCCGGATCCCTCCCCGGGACACGTAGCCTGGCTGGCAGGAGAACACGATCTCCTCCCCGGGGGCATAGGATGTTTTTAACGGAACAACTCTGGCAAATGGTAAGTCATCTGGCTTGGGACAGACTGAAACAGAGCACAGAGCAGTGGCCCGAGAAATCTGTATTTGCAGGTTTAAGTTCAGCTATAACACACACAGATGAAAAGTATTTCGTGCTACCAGTAATCTGCACGCTGAGTTCTGTACCAAATGCTTGACTTATGCAATACCTCGCCTAATCTCACCAACTTTTGAAGAGCGCTATTGTCATCTCCATTTCACAGGTCTGTACACTGAGGCTTAAACAAGGTAAATGTCTCATGCGGGAACTTTAGACAGGGCTATATCAAAGAACAAGCACCAATCCGCTCTCTCAAGCATCCACCCTAAAGGGAATTTAACCAATCATTATGGATCCCTGGCGTATTATACAAGGGGGACGGATATATGAATTATTTTTTTCAAAAGCAAAGAGTACTTACTTCGTCCTGCAATAGCAACGTGGCAGAGAAAACTTGAAAACAAGAGGAGCACGGGAGGAATCATCGTGGAGGGTTCACGCTGGCACTACCGAAGTGGCTTTCCTCTACTAAAAAGACAGCTGTAAATATTAAAGTGCTTAAATATTAACCATTTTGGGGTGTACTTTTATCTCTGTAAATAGAAGATAAAGGATCATGGTTTGACAGGAGCTCCAAGACCTACATTCTTTAATCATTTACTTTTCACTTTGGCGGGTCTGTTGTGAAATCTTTGGTAGATGGTTTCTGTCTTCACGACATTTATGTTAATGACACACAACAGCTCGGTCTCGCCTCTGATGCAATCCTGGTAGTTCCAGGTTGCCCGGCCTCTGGTCCAGACGTCTTGCTCTCCATCCTTGGTTTGTGTAGCGGTGGATAGAAAACGCAAAGGCTGAATTACCCGCTCCACTCCCAGCCTTGGCATGCAAACTGAGGACCATCGCTTATTTTCAGGTCTCTTCACCTCTAAAATGACGTTCCAGGTTCCAGATATATGAGCAAAGAACATCTTCACAGCAGCATCTAAGATTATAAAGCCTAAAAAACTGAGGTCACCATCTTCTCTCACAAACTGACTGCTTCCTCTCTTACCTGCAGAGAGTAACACGACCCTCCTGGTAGCCGGTTTCCAGCCTCAGCACTACCCTTGCATTCTCAATCTCCTCCCACACCAAACCAACGCAAAGCCCCGCTCATCCGTTCTGAAGACTCCTTAGGTCTGTCGAGCCGGATTCTAGATCTGTTTGAGGGATTGGGAAGTCAATGTGAAATTACAGGTATGGACACTAAGAGGTACAGAAGTCGAGTAGGAGAGGATGGGCCAAGGCTGATGATGCTGTTTAAAAGGGCTCAGAGCAGACCATCCAGGACCCCAGAGTTCTCCTACATATCCCTCGCTCTGAGGGACTGAGTATACAAATGGACAATGGCTAGACAACGTATAAAAACAGAGCTCTGACCCACAATCTCTAGCAATGGGCCAAACTTAGAACCAACCAGAGAAAACCAAGTGTGTTCCTCTAATTGAGCACACAGGATGCCCGGCTTCCAGTTAGTCCACATCCAGCTTCCCCAAACCAACACCCTCCCATCAGGGCATGCTTGAGGCTTTCCCTTTTCATCTGCAGTAAAGGTTTCCCATCCTTTAACAGATTTGGGGTGTCTGCCAAACACGAATGATGATGGCTAACTGCCTTCCGGTAGCAAGCTCTGAATACATAGCCTTTGCTTGTTCTCGTTTGGGTGATGGTGTTTTATATCCACAGGTCTAAAGCTCCTTGGGACACATCAGTTTGAGAAATGTTCTTGTCAGACAGCGATTCTTAATGATGTTGCTAATGAACATGATGTTCCGTGCTAAGGAGAACAGTGCACTGCCACTGACATAAAACAAGCGTCCTTCCCCTTTGTGGCTAAATCACAGTCTTCACACACACACACACACACACACACACACACACGCACGCACACGCACACACACACACACGCACACTCCACCTTCCTTTCCTAAGAAGAAGGATTTATGTTTGATTGCTCGCAAGCTCTGTATTATTGTGGAGAATTCCCTTGATGGGGGAAAAGAGAGAAAACGAATGAAAAGGGCCAAGGTGTCCTGTATAATAAAGATGTGAGGTGGGTGGAGGAACAGAGAGAAAGCCACGGGCTGCACAGCAGGAAAAGAAAACCTGGAGAAGTTTGAAATAGAGGAGAGCAGTTTCGGCAGCAGCTGTAAACTGAACGATAGACATTGGGAGGACCAGTGATGAGGAGGGTTTTTTTGTTTTGTTTTGTTTTGTTTTTCTGTGGTACGCGGGCCTCTCACTGTTGTGGCCTCTCCCGCTGCGGAGCACAGTCTCCGGACGCGCAGGTTCAGCGGCCATGGCTCACGGGCCCAGTCGCTCCGCGGCATGTGGGATCTTCCCGGACCGGGGCACGAACCCGCGTCCCCCGCATCGGCAGGCGGCCTCTCAACCACTGCGCCACCAGGGAAGCCCGAGGAGGGGGGTTTTAATGATGCTTGCTGATGGGTGTACTTCCTCACATGAGGAAACTTTCTGGAGAGGGTGGAAACAGTCTATATTTTATTTTAGGTGGTTGCTACTTGGGTACATGAAATTATCAAAACTCTTCCACTAAACATTTAAGAGCTGTGCATTTCATTATATATTAATTATACCTCAGTTTAAAAACAATGCACCGACTTCCCTGGTGGTGCAGTGGTTAAGAATCTGCCTGCCAATGCAGGGGTCACGGGTTTGAGCCCTGGTCCGGGAAGATCCCACATGCCGCGGAGCAACTAAGCCCGTGCCCCACAACTACTGAGCCTGTGTCTAGAGCCCTCAAGCCACAACTACTGAAGCCCACACACCACAACTACTGAAGCCCCCGCACCTAGAGCCCGTGCTCTGCAACAAAGAGTAGCCCCTGCTCGTGGCAACTAGAGAAAGCTCGCACGCAGCAACAAAAGACCCAACACAGCCAAAAAAATTAAAAAAATATATATATATATATATTTTAAAAATGCATGTCTCTCTTCCTCCCTCCCTCCTTTCCTTTTATTCTTCCTCCCTTATTCCCTTCCTCTTTCCTTCCTTCCTTCCTTCCTAATTCCATTCCAAATTCATGGGGTGGACCTGAGTGGGATATTCAGAGTGGCCCTTGTGAGAATGCCAGCCCAGTGGTGTCACGGGAGTGGCATATACAATGGATTGAGCAAACAAGCACATATCTTGAGGCTAATGGGAGTCAGTTTCCTTACTGATGAAAAGAAGTAGCAATAAGGAAAGAACGGAAGCCCAAATAAACCCTGTGGTGGTGTATTGCAAGTGGATATATCAGTACAAACTTTACTTACATAGAGACAGATCCAGAAATAAATATAGATAAGAAGGTGTGTGCATGTGTGTACATATGTACATCTGTATACATGTAATTCCTAGTTCTGTCGACTAAGATAGCCTGGGAATGACAGTATAGCCGGTAGCAATGAGCACACCTAGTGCCTAGATCCTGGTTTCTAAATACACCTCTCCACTGAAAGGTGCCAGGGCTCCTTGGAAAATTGGCTGATTCTAGGAATGGGGCAGGGTAAGTGCAAGATAAGCCTGGAACGTGGGGTGAGGAACAACTCAGGTGATGCTCAGAGAATGGCAGGGACCTGTTAGAAAGACCTCCGGAGTCATTTGAAGGGACTCTCATTAGTCAAATATGGGACAACTTGAGTGTAAAATAAATAGTCATAGTAACAAATTAAATCCATTGACCAAAACAGGAATCAACAAGTCTACATTGATAGCAATAAACACATTAATAGATGGGAAGATAAGAAAGTTCTTCCCGACAGTAGAACGCCAACTAATCAATAGAGCAGGAATATGGAATTAGAAAAGCGCAATTTGGAATTTATCATAGAAATACTTAATTCTGGCAAAAAAAAATCAATGGATGTTAAAACTAGGGGTGTTAGTAGGATGTGAAATGAGATGCTCGTATAGTCTTAAAAGTGTCACCACATAAATTAATAATTCATTACAAAGAGAGGAGAAAGGAATAAACTTATAGTGGAGGAACCTGGCAGATACCACTAGAATCAAATAATCAAAATTAACACCACCATTAATGGGACAAATTGACACTGTGTGCCCACCCCGCTCCCCCACAATAGGATGCAATGAGAAGAACACAGCATCTCTTCTGAGATATTCCTGCCCCAAACCTAATAACCCGGGTTGTGTCATGAGAAACTTGAAGGACACCATGCAAAACAACTGCCTTGTAATCTTCAAAAAGGCAAAGGCCATGAAAGGAAAGAAAGACTGAGGAAGCCTGGGAGTCAGGAGAAGTGACTGGACCACATGACGCTCTTGCTATGAGAGCCTGAGGCGACATTTGGTGAAACTCGAAGGGGGTCTCTGGGTTAAGAGTATATGGAAGTTTTTTGTTCTATTCTTGGAACTTTTCTGTATGTTTGAAATTGTTTAAAAATATAACTAAAAACAGGAAAGAATGCATGTCCTTTGGGTGGTTTCCACTTTTAAAAAGATACTGGTCTTAACTGGACCATATGAGGCCTCAACTTTTATTTACATCACTGCCTAAAAATCAATGCAATGGGCAGAACTTTCTCAGTTTTAGGTTTATATTCTATTAATATAAAATATATACTATATATATTAATATATAATATATGAGATTATTATATAAACTTTTTTTTTGAATCATCGACAACCAGCTCCTATTTGCCAACTACAGAACTTTGGAAAATGATGCAAAAAATAGTAGCAGCAGGAAAACGAAGAAACAACTAAATCAAACTTAGCTTGACGGCTTTAAGGGAGAGTCAAGTGTTTGCGTTTTTAAATTTTTTGGCTAGTAAAACTTTCCCTTCTTTGTAAAAGTAAATACAAACATAATGGATGGTAATCTGCACAATTTATAAATTATTATTAGTCCTGCGTGCTTTGCCACTTGAACATGTCTGAGAATTACAAAATGTTCCCAGAACCCTCACAAACACACACATGGGTCTAACGAAAAACCTTTGTGATGAGCCTTAAGATGAGATGCAATCATTCATCTTCTAGATTGTGATGTATTTTCACCTATAACTTCAGCACCAGCTGGTGGATGTGTAGTCTGGTCTATCTTCCTCTCCACATGGTGCAGCTCACACCCCAGTAACAATAATATAATGACTGAAGAGCTGGCTGAGAATCAATGTGAAATGACATTGTAAAGACACATTTAAACTTGCCATTAAAGTGTGATTTGGCAGAGCAAATGGAAAAAGCATTAAGATAAAAATCCAAGGAATTCTGACGCATCAAGTGCCTGCTTTGTGTTGTTGGGGTTTATAATCAGCACTAAAGAGAAGCCAACCCTTGGATTTAATGTTGCACTTAGGATATTATGTTTTATTAACCATGAACAAGGATACAGAACCACATAGACACTTAGGTTGAAGAATACATGACAACATTTGTTTCACAAGAGACATAGGACCTTGTACTTAAAATTCTTAATGACTGGGGAGGGGGATAAAATAGGTGAAGGGGATTAAGAGGTACAAACCTCCACTTATAAAACAAACGATCCCCGGGGATACAGCGTAAGAAATATGGTCAACAATATTGTGATGACTTTGTATGGGGGCAGACGGCTACTAGACTTACTGTGGTGATCGTTTCACGATGTGTGCGAATACCAAATCATATGTGATACACCTGAAACTAGCATAACATCATACATCAACTCTATCACAATCTTTTAAAATGCGGAAAAATTCTTACTGACTTTATATCCTTTCCTACTCTACTTTGTAAGTTCACTAGAGAGACCTAGACTCAGAGTCCAAGGTTTCGTAGTCCTGAAATCCCATTGCATCACAGGTTCAAAAACGTTCTTATTTACTTCACAAGCAGAGACTTTGACCGTAACGTTAAACATTTAGCAACGGTTTAGATTTTAAAAAACGCTTTGCATGTTGTCTCTTTATGGACTGGGATTCCAGCTAACGTCCACCAGTAAAGCTCTCAGTGGAAAGATGCAAATGCCTTTCTGCTCCTATGACAGCAAAGTCTATCACGAGCTGTGAGCACATTTGCAGAGGGGATAAAGGAACGTGTCCCAGGGCTTCATGGGCACGATTATACACGTCTAGAAATGCGTAGTCAGCCGAAGTCTGCACTGAGACATCTTTGTGCAAATTCTGGGATCCCCTACTTGCAAATAGCTTTCACCTGGTAGAAACTAATACGTTTATATACTGCAATTTCTATTTTTATCTAGAGCAGTTATTCTTAACTTTGGGTGCACAGTATAATCTCTCAGACTGTTTTTTTAAAAAAATAGAAAAATTCAACAGAATTTCTGAGGTAAGGGTCCAGGCATTGGGCTTCTTTAAAGTCCCCAGGTAATTATGATTGCAGTGGGGGCTTAAGACCCATGGATTCAGCATATCAGTATTTACCTAAGTTCAACTGATAAGGTTCCACCACATAGTTCTCTCTCTTGCCAACGTGAGATTACTTTTTATACTTTCTATAGTGTGTGATTCCTTGATCGCTTGTGAATTACTTCCCAGGTTCCACATATTCATTCATTCTCTTGCAAACATTTCCTAAGCCCTCGTTAAGCTGTACTTGGTGGCTGACACTGGAATTTCAGAAATACACAAGACTTGACTGTTGCCTGTAAGGAGTTCACAGTTTCCTAGGACTGAGATACGGTGCTACAAATGAAAAAATGAAAGTCCAAGGTTCTTAATTTCCTTAGAAGCATCTGCCGACATTCCACAGAGGATATTTCGCTCGGATTATGTCTTAAAGAACATTGAGTTTAGCGGTTCAGAGGGCATGAGGTGGAGTGGGGTGAGATGATACGGATGTAGGTGTTCCAGGCAGCTGTCAAAGCAGGAAGGCGTAAGACAGCAGGATGTAACCCCGACAGCAGCAGTACAGCTGAATGTTGCTGGAGCAGAACATTTCAGGTGAGGAATAGTGGGAAGTGAGGCTGGGAGGGGGTAGGATCTGGATGACAAAAGCTCTTTATATGCCATGTTTAAGAGTTTGCAGTGAAAGGGAGGACCAAAGTCAAGTGTGTATTTCGGAAAGAATATTAACAGTGGCATATACGACAGATTGGGGTAAGTGGGCAGAGTGGGAGAGAAAGGGGTTGAAAAAAGAAAACCCTTGGTATGTCTCACACCGATCCTATCTTCCATTCTCACTTTCCAAACCAACCTTGCACAATGTTGCATGTTAGTGAGCGAGGGACATTTTTATGCAATTGCCCACGTGTACACCTGGCCGTGATGACACAGGAGATGTGCTGCTCTCCTGGAGCGCGCTTTGCAGAGAAGGCTTTTATTTCCCAAATCATGGCCTGAGATGCCAGAAGAGTGGAATTCTAGCAAAGGACTTGAGGATATTACTCAGAAACTGGAGGGAATTTTGCTGGGAGGATTCATCAACCAGATGTTCAGGTTTTAAGCTGTATATGAAAAGTGCCAATAGTTGGGATACAGAGTCTGTGGAGGAGAATGGGAAACAAACAGAGAAAAGGAGCACATTATTTGGTTCTTCATCGGATGACTCCATCAGGGAAAGAGGACAAGCCCACCACCTTGGAGGAAGTGTGATGTCCTGGTTGGGGCCAGTGGCTTTAATCAGGGAACACTGGAGTTTGAGTCATGACTACGCCTCTTACTAGCTGTGGCCTCTTGGGCAAGTCACATTCTACGGTTAAGCTCTCATCTCCAACATGGGGGTGAAAATAAAACCTACTTCACACGCTTGTGGTCAGGATTAAATTAGAATGCATGCAGAGTACTTACAAAGCGCCTGGCTTAAACTGAGTGCTTGATGAAATTTAGCTGTCGTTAACATTCTTCTTAGCAGTAATATCGATGCCTCAGATGTCTTACCCCAAAGTTCTGGAAATTCCTGCACAAAAGCATAATTTTTTGTGCACAAAGCCACCAAAAAACTAATAGATTTCAATGAGACTCCGTGAATTGGTGCTCGTTACTAGAAACCATAGAGAACAAAAGACAAAAAGAAAGAGCTACATTCCGTACCCTACTGCAAAGTGTGAGTAGCAGTTATCTCTAGGCAGAGGAGTACGGGCATTTACTTTCTTCCTTTTTTTTAATATGTCAGATTTTTGTTTTATTTTGCTTTCACTGATTTTTAAAATCTTGTCAATAGATAAGACAGAAAATCAATTTCCACATTTGGGGAAAAAATAAGATATGTCTGTATCAGGAATTCCCTGGTGGTCCAGTGGTTAGGACTCAGCGCTTTCACTGCCAGGCCCGGGTTCAATCCCCGGTCAGGGAACTAAGATCCCACAAGCCGCGCAGCACGGCAAAAAAAAAAAAAACAAAAATAAAAATAAAAAAATAAGATATGTCTGTATGAAAATCCACAAACACAGGAGTAGGGATGTAATTCCAATATGTTAAATGAGCGTTCCTGGGAGCTATTTACCAAATCGTCAGACTCCCTGCTGCAGGAACTCACATTTGTATAGAAAATACTACAGATGTTCCCCCCGAGATTCAGTGGAGTCAAATTTTCACCCAGGTAACGTCTAGTGGTCATTACAAACCCTGGCCTGGCCCTCCAGACCTCAGTCTCCTCAGCCCTCCGTCCAGCCCTGACGTGTGGGTTGAGGGAAAGCTCCCAGCTCCCTCCCTATTCCTGCTTCACTCAAAGTCCCAGGTTAGGACAAAAGGCCATTCATTACACTTTGGAACACAAAGAAGAGAACCCTGGGACCCTACACACAAGTGTCATACACTATGTAGAAAAACATATTGTAAGAAATCCAAAGACAAGATCAGTATGATCTCATCACTAGAGATTCTAGAAGGGAATGAGGGTTAGCAGATGAGGGCCTGAGAACAAAATGCTGAAAATGCATTCGCTAATGAACTGACGTAGAAGGAAATGAAAAGGCAGCCCGACAACTAATACGACTTCCAAGAAGTTCTCTGATGAGCTCAGATATAAAAAGACCATGTTAAAAAATAAAAATAAAAAAGGATGGAAGAAGGGAAATATTACTCAGAATGAATCCACATGCAGCATAAAGCAAGTCTGCAAAATGTCAGGACCTCAGCTGACGTAACTAAGTGCGGGGTGAGATAAGTTTGTCAACGCTGCAAAGACAACCAAGTCAAAATCAGTATCATATTCAGAATACAATTTTGTGTTTGATTTTCATATCATAAGTGCTTTCCTAGACCATTATTTTATGCTTTAAAGACACGCTTTTTTTTTAAGTAACTACATAACCTTCCATCATCTATACTTCAACCATCTCCTGCTTTTGGACATTTAGGTGGCATCTTTCACCATTATGACTAACACCACAGTTAAGCTCTTTTGCAAAATCTTTGAATCAGTTATTTCCTTAGGATCTTATTTCTAGAGGTGGAATTACCTGGACAAAGGGCAAAACATTTTTAAGGATCTTGATACATAAATGGCTTGACTGCCTTCCAGAAAGGTTAGCCCACTTTATGTTCCAACTTGACAATGTTTGAAGGTTCTAAACACAGTGTCATGTTAACTGACAAAGAGGGAACTGAATTATTTAATTTTTCGTTTTCTTCTGGCTTATCCAGCAAAGAAAATTATACTCACACCGAAAAAAGGAAAATGGACATCATGAAGAAGGAATTGAAGCTTTGCTAGAAAGTAATGTAAGTAACCAGCCATCCCAAATGCATTTCGGGGCTATAAACCCAGGAAAATATATCCCAGGTTGCATGAACTTGTAATTGTGACCTCAGTGTCACTGTCATCAATCTTTACATTATAGGACGTCAAGGAAGCCCATCTAGTACCACGGACATTTTATTTTAAGACATATATGTACAACATTGTGATCTGTGTCAAGAAAATATATAGAAAAATGCTGGAAGTCAATGCACCAAAATGTAAAGAGTAATTCATTTAGGAACAGATCTTTTTCTTGTTTTCTCTATCTACAAATTTTATGTAGTGTGTTTGTATCACTTCATGGTGGAAGAAAAAGGAATTTTTTAAAATGATAAACAAGAGAGATGCCTGAAGACACAGGAGGAAAACCAAGAGACTGTGAAGACCAAGCTTCAGTAGGTTTGACATAAATCCACAGCCTGGTGGTAAGAACTGTTAACCAAGACGGTTCATGTGCAGTTCAATGAATGGGAAGTGATCGCTAAAAAACAATGTGTGATCTCTTCCAACAGGTTACAACAAATTAAGCCTAATCCTAGTTCTGACCTCATTTTATGTTAGTAAATAAGGGGAAATGCTTTAGCAATAATGTGTCTCCATTTTAGCAAAGCATTTGAAGACTTATCTCTTGATGGTACCCTTGGGAGTGAGATGCTGAAATGTGAATTGGGATACAATGTTATTAGCTGGCTTCGCAGTAGCTTATACAAACTGTATGTGGCAAGTTCTGCTCAATAGCTATAATACGAAGAAACCAAACCCCAGGAGGTTTGATTAGCCCTGATAGGTCTAAATTATATGAAAGTAGGGACTTCCTAGCGGCCAAGTGGTTAAGACTCCTCACTTCTACTGCAGGGGGCACGGCTTTCAATCCCTGGTCTGGGAACTAAGATCCCACATGCCATGTGGCACGGCCATAAATAAATAAACAAACAAATAAATAAATAAAATGAAAGTAAAAGAAAGCTTGGGGAATGGTTTACTATTTTTTTTTTTTTTTTTTTTGTGTGTGTGGTACGCGGGCCTCTCACTGTTGTGGCCTCTCCCGTGGCGGAGCACAGGCTCCGGACGCGCAGGCTCAGCGGCCATGGCTCACGGAACCAGCCGCTACCGCGGCACGTGGGATCTTCCCGGACCGGGGCACGAACCGGCGTCCCCTGCATCGGCAGGCGGACTCTCAACCACTGCGCCACCAGGGAAGCCCTGGTTTACTATTTTTAAGAGAATAAGTAGCATAAATGTTCCCCAGCAATACGACCTATTGCTGTTTATTTTATTTTATTTATTTATTTTAAATTTATTTATTTTATTTTTGGCTGCGTTGGGTCTGTTGCTGCGCGCAGGCTTTCTCTAGTTGCGGTGAGCGGGGGCTACTCTTCGTTGTGGTGCGCGGGCTTCTCATTGCGGTGGCTTCTCTTGTTGCAGAACACGGGCTCTAGGTGCACAGGCTTCAGTAGTTGTGGCTCGCAGGCTCAGTAGTTGTGGCGCACGGGCTGTGTTGCTCCGCGGCACGTGGGATCTTCCCAGACCAGGGCTCGAACCCGTGTCCCCTGCATTGGCAGGAGGATTCTTAACCACGGCACCACCAGGGAAGCCCCTTGCTGCTTATTTTAAATTTAAATCTTCAAACTTAAAGTGAGTGTGGACACTCAACAATGTTGATTTAGATGAACCCCTTAAGAAGATCATGGATTTTTAAGAAACATTCTTTAAGCATCTCATTATATGAATATATACAAATACATCAAGCACCTTTAGGGACGATTTCCCTGGTCTCCTAGGTAAAAATAAATCCAACTGGTTAATTAACCTGTCAACAGTATTTGTGATTTCCCTTTGTTTCTACGTGTGCTCATGTTAGATTCTTCAGCATAGAATGCCCCCCTTCTTATATTTGCGCTGTTCCAAAATCTTTCATTTATGTACCAGAACCCTAGAGCCAAGGGTCCTTGCACTACACACATAACAATACACTCTTCTATCCTCTCAGGTCATTTTATGAAAAGCTGGTAAGTTAGAGAAACTTTCCAGAAGAAAACTATAGAATTTTGTCCCCAGTCCTATTCTACTCAATACTTTCAACAAATTGGATGAAGACTTTTAAAATTTCATAAATTGTTAGTTTTTGCACAGAGGAGAGAATGTGGACAGTTGATCTCAAAAAGAGCTCAACACATTGGCCAGAAAGCGCAGGATAAAGTTCACAAGATCTCTGTAAATCTCAGCTTGTAGGTTGATTAAGTAGGGGAAAGAGCCGTTCCAGCTTGAAGAAATTCCAGATGCTTCCACAGAGAAAGAAGTAGAACTGAAATTCAAGCCCAGCGAGCCTTGGGCTACCCAGCGAGGGCTCTGGAGCAGGCATCGCCGGCCCTAAGACGGCTGGGCCTGTGTGTCCCCTACTTGCCCATCATGGGATGCAGGCTGCCCAGACAGGGTGTGACCTCAGGTCAGGCAGTCTGCAGTGAGGCAGCCCCAGGGCAGCTGACGGCGGAGACCCTGTGCTGGCCACCCTCCCCTCAGGTGGGCAACAAGTCCTTCCCTAAAGGAGGGTTTTGGGGGTGCATCTCTGTGGATGCAGAGACTGCTAGAGTTTCTCCCCTATTCATTTTAGTCTAAGAACACCCCCAAGTTTAATCAGAGCCCTTGGCTGTCCCCCTGTATGCTACATTTCTCAGACTCCCTTACAGCTAGGCTCGACCATGTGACCACGTTCTGACCAATGGGATGTGAGTGGAGGGATACAGTCAACTTCAAGGCTGCTTCCTTACAAAGGAAGCGGCCCTTTCCCTACACACTCAGTCTCTCTCTCACTTCTATCCCTCCTTGTCTGTGGACTGGAATAGGAGTGGTAGTAAGCCTGCTTCAACCGTGAAGAAAAGAACAATACCTAAAGGAATACCAGAGACACACGATTGAAAGAATCTGGTTCTCTGATGATCTCACAACATAGAGCCTTCTACTTCTTGGCTAGAGAGAAAAAGACTGCTATCTTATTGGAAGGGCCATCTTTTTAGTTCAACGTCTTAGCCAGGATGATATTTCTGTTACCGCGCCACAGCCAACACCCTAACAACTGCTGAGGCGATTGCAACAATGCATCTTTGCAGCAAGGTGGTAGTAATGGAAGTGGTGTGCGGTGATCAGATTCAGTTCCATTAGGAAGAAACAGCCATTGTTGTTTGCTGATGGATGTGATGTGAGATTCCAGAAAAAGAGTCAAGAATGACCCTAATTTTAGGCTTCAGCAATTGAAGAATAAAGATGCCATTTATTGAGATGGGGAGACCCGTAAAGGATTGACTTCGAGGTTGGTTTTTACCTGATAAACTTGGGTACCTACAAGAGCCAAGTTGGGTAGAAGAATCTGGAGTCGAAGAGACACATGTAGGCTGGAGGGATGAAGCTGGGAGTATATACACAGTCTTCTTTCTTTCTCTGAAACTCACCAGAGTCTTTGCACTTGTTCTCCGTGCTTGGAGACCCTTCTCCTGAATTTCTGTGCTGTCTTCCCTCTCATCATCTGGGATTCGTGCCTTCTACAAGCCTGGCTAAAAGACCACTCTGTCCCCCATTCACTCGGCACCACACGGCCCTGCTTTACCTCCTCTGCCACTTTAATGGACACTTGAAATTACCTTTGATAATCTGTTTATCATTGTCTCTCTTCCTACCTAGGGTGCAGACCATGCCAGGACTGACTCTGTCTTTACCTGTCGCACCCTCAGCACCTAGGACAGTGCCTGACACACAGTCCATGCTCCATACATGGCTGGGGGCGGAGGGATGGGAGAAGAAAGGAGTAAAGTAACAGGACAGCTCAAAGCCATTTCCCCGGCGACACTCACCAGCTTGAGGTTCGCTTCTGCTAATAAATCTCTTTGGAAATTTCAAGTGCTTATAAATTTGCCTTATGTTAATATAGATTTGCCTTATTTTTTTTTCCATTTTATTTTATTTTTTCAAAGTTTTTTTTTAATTAAGATATAGTTGACTTACAATCTTGTGCTAATTTCAGGTGTACAGCAAAGCAATTCAGTTATACATATACATATATATCTTTTTTCCAGATTCTCTTCCCTTAGAGGTTATTACAAAATATTGAGTATAGTTCCCTGAGCTATACAGTAGGTCCTTGTTGGTTATCTATTTTATATATAGTAATGTGTATATGTTAATTGCAAACTTCTAACTTATATCCCCCTCTTTCCCCTTCGATAACCATAAGTTTGTTTTCTACGTCTGTGGGTCTCTTTCTGTTTTGTATGAGTTCATTTGTGTCATATTTTTTAGATTCCACATATAAGTGATATCATATGATACTTGTCTTTCTCTGTCTGACTTACTTCACTTAGTATGATAACCTCTAGGTCCATCCACGTTGCTGCACGTGGCGTTATTTCGTTCTTTTTTATGGCTGAGTAATATTCCATTGTATGCATATGCCACATCTTTATCCATTCATCTGTGGATGGACATTTAGGTTGTTTCCATGTCTTGGCTACTGTGAATAATGCTGCTATTGCACATAGGGGGGCATGTATATTTTCGAATTATGTTTTTTCTCCAGATATATGTCCAGGAGTGAGATTGCTGGATCACATGGTAGCTCTGCTTTTAGTTATCTAAGGAGCCTCCATACTGTTTTCCAGAGTGGCTGAACCAATTTACATTTCCACCAACAGTGTAGGAGGGTTAGCCTTATTTTTCAAACAGCTACATGCTAGACCTATTGTGTGGGTATATCATTATTTATTTAACTAGTACCCTAGGGATGGACATTTAGCTTGCTTCCTGTTTCCTGCTATTACATTCAATGCTGCTGAGACACCTTTATACCTATTTCCTTGTGCACATGTATAAACATACTCATAAGATGAATTCCTAAAAGTGGAATCACTAGACTTAGGGTGTGTGCATTTTAAATTTTAATAGATGTTCTCGAACAGCCTCCTACCAGAGCTTGGCAGAGGGGCTGGAATTGCCTTTCCCTGAGATCGTAACCATTTCACAGCCGCCAATAATGTATGAAACGTTGGCAGTTTAACTCGGTTCGCTGAACGTTTCCTTGCATGAACACCAGATGGCGGAACAGACTCTGATGTGTCTGCCACAGGTGACTTGCAGATCAGCTGCAAAGACTTGAAGTCTCCTTTTGGTTCTGTAGATTCAGTAGATGAATTTGGAGAACCAGTTGTACATTACTGAATCTGTCGATAGAGATGTTTCAGTTCATCGGTAATAGCAGATGGGAGCCTGTGCTTTTTTTCCCTTTACTTGAAAGCACCCTGAAAAGATGCTCATCTTTTGCTCCATAATTCTTCCCCATTACCCAGACACTACCTTTTCTGCAGCCGGATGGAAAATGTGTGAATGGTACAGAGAACACAAGTTAGCGATCATAACTCTTGGAGTTGTATTGATGTGTGAAAGTGACTTATTTAGTTCATATTGCTTCAACAAGGGAGTGTACGAACATATGTATGTCACATAAAAATATTTCCTCCAGCAAATAGAAATGAATAATTAAAGTTGATGTATTTACTACGATAAGACTTCCATTTGGCAGGTCACCAGCAAACCAATTTCACAGCAGAAAAACATTTCTTTTTTCTTTCCTGGAGAGTGTGTCATTTGAACAGAATAAATCCAGTTAGAGTTGTACCTGCTTGGCCACTGAGGAGTACACTTTAAGATGGGAGTTTAGATAACTGTCCCCAACCTACAGCCTACCTCACACATATATCCAACAGAACAAGTACTCACTGATGTATATGTGCCCACCTGCAAAACATTTTCTAGTCTGTAGGGGGAAATATTTTGTAATCAATCCATCATTCCCCTAAAAGGTCAACAGGTGGAAAACTGAGCTACCTAGACAGGACCCATATTTACTACTTATTACAGAGTCGACTTTTGCTCCTCCTGAGAGAATGACAGAGGTCTTCCTTGTAAAGTGTCTAAGATGACATGTACATAATTTTAGGGACAAAATTGTCTAGTTGTGGTTGTTCCTCGGGTCACTGAAGTCCTTAAGCTGAACAGGAAGGGATCCTGCCTCAAATAAGGAAAAGTTAAGATTGATGAAGACCTATTACATGCTAGGTATCTATCTCAAACCTATGAAGGGCTAGGAAGTCATGGCCCAGAGAAGAAAAATGACTTGTTCAAATGCACATAACTACCGAGTGGCCAAACAGAATTTGGACCAAAGTCTGCTGATCTCCTGGACCAGTTCTAGGTTCTCAGCGTGTGCCCACTGTGCCCTCCCCGCCCCAGACTAGCAGCATCAGCATCGCCAGCATAACTAGAAATTTCTTCAGAATGCAAGTTCTTGAGCCCCAACCTCTCTGATGGAATCAGAAACTCTGGAGGTGGGGCCCAGCAACTGGTATTTTCACAAGCCCTCTAGGGCATTCTGGTGCACGTTCAAGTTTGAGAACCTCGGTCCTAGAGGCGTTCTCCTTCCACAGCATCATGATGCCTGGAAGGGGGGAACCAGTGTTCACCAAGGCACCGCCGTGAGCCAAACACTGACAGGTACGTGGCGTCTTATTTCTTTTAATCCTCACGACAGCCATGGAAGTTAGGTGTTATTATTTTTATTTTACATTGAGGAAACTGAAGCTGAGTACGATAAGGTCATTTGTTGAAGCTCCCAATACCAGTAAGAGTCAGAGAGGCAATTCATACGAGGGTCTATCTGATCCCACAGCCTAAAGGTTCTTCTACTATCCACTAGAAACTTCTATCCTAAGAGCAGCATTGATCGGCTAAGCGTTTATCTGTCCTGAGACCACTCTAGAAACTTCTATCCTAAGAGCAGCATTGATCAGCTAAGCGTTTATCTGTCCTGAGGCCACTCTAGAAACTTCTATCCTAAGAGCAGCATTGACCGGCTAAGCGTTTATCTGTCCTGAGGCCACTCTTCACACGCGATTGCAATAAGTTTGGTTGTCTGGTTTCTCAGCCTAACTCTAGATCAAAGATAACAGGTCAGAGGGATGTTGCTACAAGCAGATTAAAAGGGACCAAGAGAAACAAACGGACAGATGAATAGTCTGGAAGGAGACAGTAAAACTATTACCAAGTGAGTAACTTTAAAAAAATGTTTTTTAACTCTATCACTCCATAATCAGAGAGAGCAATACAAGTTAGTTATAAAAAATTGAAGGTTTGGGGCTCTTTTGTATAAGGGTCAACACTTCCAAACGTCTTGAACTTGTCACTATCATAATCAGTATCCTAATGGTGGGTTTGCCATTGAAAGTAGGTTAGGGGGGCTTCCCTGGTGGCGCAGGGGTTAAGAATCCGCCTGCCAATGCAGGGGACACGGGTTCGAGCCCTGGTCCGGGAAGATTCCACATGTCGCGGAGCCACTAAGCCTGTGCACCACAACTACTGAGCCTGCGCTCTAGAGCCCGCGAGTCACAACAGCTGAGCCCACGCGCCTAGAGCCTGTGCTCCGCAATGAGAAGCCACCGCAATGAGAGGCCCATGCACCGTAACGAAGAGTAGCCCCCACTTGCCGCAACTAGAGGAAACCCGCGCGCAGCAACAAAGTCCTAACGCAGCCATAAATAAATAAATAAATATTTTTTTAAAAAGTAAGGTTAGGTTTTCCACACAGCGATGTGTGAAGTGCATTTCTGACAAATCTGCATAAGAAACAGCTCAAGTGAGAAATGCTTTGTCTCCTGAGGCACCAGGTACCCGTGCAATTCTTCCAAATGGAATCTTGCCATCATCAAGTCCACCATTACCGCAAACCAAGCTGGCCTTTGACTCCTGCACCTGCCTTTCCTGTTGACTCATTTTTATTAATAAAGGACCCCTTGCTGCACCCAGCCGTAGACTTCCACCCAGAGAGACCGAGGCCCTGCCGCGAATCCCATCACATGGAGGAGACCTAAAGCTCCGATGTAAGTTCTTAAGTCTCTGAAATAACAGGTAAGAATCCTGGAGGAGCTGACCCATCCCTTCATCCTTCTGACACAGGAAGAAAGGCCCCATGAGACTGAAGACACTTCAAAGACCTTTTTTTGAATTTTCTTTTCTTTTATTTTTTTATAGAGTAGGTTCTTTTTTTTGGGGGGGGATGAATTTTAGCGTTTACTACTATAGCATAAAACTTTTCATTTTCAGTGTCTCTCTACATTCAATCCAGATAATTTTTAAACGATAATTATTCTATGGAAGCACATTCAGTTCTAGCTAGGAAACCCAAATACATGAGTTTATATATCATAATTATATGGACAGCCATGTGTATATATATTACAGATAATACAGATAATACATATAATTTATGTAATATAAATGATACACATTGAATATTATATCTACCCTATCATTTTCAATTGTTTTTGAGTTTTATTTATTTCTTCTACAGCAGGCTCTTATTAGTTATCTGTTCCATACATAACCATGCATATATGTCAGCCCCGATCTCCCAGTTCATCCCAGCCCCCCAGCCCCCCTCCCTGCTTTCCCCCCTTGGAGTCCATACGGTTGTTCTCTACATCTGTGTCTCTATTTCTGCTTTGCAAATAGGTTCATCAGTACCATTCTTCCAGATTCCACATATATGCGTTAATATACAACATTTGGTTTTCTCTTTCTGACTTACTTCACTCTGTATGACAGTCTCTCGGTCCATCAACATCTCTACAAACGACTCAATTTCGTTCCTTTTTATGGCTGAATAATATTCCGTTGTATATATGTACCACATCTTCTTTATCCATCCATCTGTCTATGGGCATTTAGGTTGCTTCCGTGACCTGGCTATTATAAATAGTGCTGCAATGAACATTGGGGTGCATGTGTCTTTTTGAATTATGGTTTTCTCTGAGTATATGACCAGTAGTGGGATTGCTGGGTTGTATGTTAATTCTAGTTTTAGTTTTTTAAGGAACCTCCATACTGTTCTGCATAGTGGCTGTATCAATTTACATTCCCACCAACAGTGCAAGAGGGTTGCCTTTTCTCCACACCCTCTGCAGCATTTGTTATTTGTAGATTTCCTGATGATGCCCATTCTAACTGGTATGAGGTGATACCTCATTGTAGTTTTGATTTGCATTTCTCTAATAATTAGTGATGTTGAGCAGCTTTTCATGTGCCTCTTGGCCATGTGTATGTCTTCTTTGGAGAGATGTCTGTTTAGGTCTTCTGCCCATTTTTGGATTGGGTTGTTTGTTTTTTTAATATTGAGCTGCATGAGCTATTTATATATTTTGGAGATTAATCCTTTGTCTGTTGATTCTTCTGCAAATATTTTCTCCCATTCTGAGGCTGTCTTTTCGTCTTGTTTATGGTTTCCTTTGCTGTGCAAAAGCTTTAAGTTTCATTAGGTCCCATTTGTTTATTTTTGTTTTTATTTCCATTACTCTAGGAGGTGGATCAAAAAAGATCTTGCTGTGATTTATGTCAAAGGGTGTTCTTCCTATGTTTTCCTCTAAGAGTTTTATACTGTCTGGCCTTACATTTAGATCTTTAATCCATTTTGAGTTTATTTTTGTGTATGGTGTTAGGGAGTGTTCTAATTTCATTCTTTTACATGTAGCTGTCCAGTTCTCCCAGCACCACTTATTGAAGAGGCTGCCTTTTCTCCATTGTATATTCTTGCCTCCTTTATCAAAGATAAGGTGACCATAGGTACATGGGTTTATCTCTGGGTTTTCTATCCTGTTCCATTGACCTATATTTCTGTTTTGTGCCAGTACCATATTGTCTTGATTAGTGTAGCTTTGTAGTATAGTCTGAAGCCAGGGAGTCTGATTCCTCCAGCTCTATTTTTTTCCCTCAAGATTGCTTTGGCTATTCGGGGTCTTTTGTGTCTCCATACAAATTTTAAGATATTTTGTTCTAGTTCTGTAAAAAATGCCATTGGTAATTTTATAGAGATTACATTAAAGCTGTAGATTGCTTTGGGTAATATAGTCATTTTCACAATATTCATTCTTCCAATCCAAGAACATGGTATGTCTCTCCAGCTGTGTGCATCATCTTTGATTTCTTTCATCAGTGTCTTATAGTTTTGTGAGTACAGGTCTTTTACCTCCTTAGGTAGGTTTATTCCTAGATATTTTACTTTTTGTTGAAATGGTGAATGGGATTGTTTACTTAATTTCTCTTTCTGATCTTTTGTTGTTAGTGTATAGGAATGCAAGAGATTTCCGTGCATTAATTTTGTATCCTGCAACTTTACCACATTCATTGATTAGCTCTAGTAGTTTTCTGGTGGCATCTTTAGGATTATCTATGTATGATATCAAGTCATCTGCAAACAGTGACAGTTTTACTTCTTCTTTTCCAATTTGGATTCCTTTTATTTCTTTTTCTTCTCTGATTGCCATGGCTAGGACTTCCAAAACTATGTTGAATGATAGCAGCGAGAGTGGACATCCTTGTCTCGTTCCTGATCTTAGAGGAAATGCTTTCAGTTTTTCAACATTGAGAATGATGTTTGCTGTGGGTTTGTCGTATATGGCCTTTATTATGTTGAGGTAGGTTCCCCTCTATGCCCTCTTTCTGGAGAGTTTTTATCATAAATGGGTGTTGAATTTTGTCAGAAGCTTTTTCTGCATCTATTGAGATGATCATGTGGTTTTTATTCTTCAGTTTGTTAGTATGGTGTATCACATTGATTGATTTGCATATATTGAAGAATCCCTGCATCCCTGGGATAAATCCCACTGGATCATGGTGTATGATCCTTTTAATGTATTGTTGGATTCTGTTTGCTAGTATTTTGTTGAAGATTTTTGCTTCTATATTCATCAGTGATATTGGTCTGTAATTTTCTCTTTTTGTAGTATCTCTGTCTGGTTTTGGTATCAGGGTGATGGTGGCCTCATAGAATTAGTTAGGGAGTGTTCCTTCCTCTGCATTTTTTGGAAGAGTTTGAGAAGGATAGGTGTTAGCTCTTCTCTAAATGTTTGATAGAATTCACCTGTGAAGCCATCTGGTCCTGGACTTTTGCTTGTTGGAAGCTTTTTGCTTTTTGCTGCAACACTCCTAGCTGGATTTGTGCTCACTGAGTTACACGAAGCTTTCATAGTTACAGAAGAAAAGAAAAAGATGAGCTGGCAGCCCACCTATCAGAGTCTTGAATTTCCAGGAGAAATTGGACAAAATGGTGTATAGGTGAGGGTTCTGCCCCATGAGCATCCTTTGGTACTCACTGCCGGGGCCAGCCCATGGTAAGCCAGAGCTGCTGACAAGATCAGGATAATTCACAGCTCCCAGTGGGTCTTGCCTGGGGAGTCAATGAAATCTCACTAGGGGAAAAAAAGAATATTTCTACCTGAATCCCTCATCAGTCTGGACTCGTTACTGGCTTCTCTGTAGTTGGACTAAAGCAACAGGATAGCAGTTTATGGATGGCTGATCTGAAGCGCATCGAGGCGTGGCAGCTGGGCAGATGCAATGGCACCGAATTCAAGGGAACCCTATAAGTGGCTTCTACCAGCAATGTGGGTCTCAATCAGTACCATCCGGACAAGCCTCGTAGAAAGTGCCCGTGATAAAGCAGCAGCCGTTTCCACAAGCTCTCACGAGTGGTGAAGTCTCTGAGGAATGGGGTAATGCGTGGGGTGGGGAGGAAAGACCTCAGAAGAGACAGCGGCACCCAGAGTCCAGCTCAAGTCCAGTCCGGAAGGTTCTCCACCTCCTCCCAGCGCTCGCTCCGCTCACAACTGCCCTTCTTCAATCTGCTTCTTAATACGGGTGCTCAGTCCCCAGCACGTGCCAGGCACTGTGCTTTCCACACCTTGTGTAACCCTCGCAATTCTATGACATATACGATTATTTCCCCCTTTCTCAGATGCAGAAACTGAGGCTCTCAGAGGTTAAGCGTCTTGCAGCTGTTATGACCTAGAGCTGGGATTCAGACCCAGGCATTCAGACCCCAGAACCTCCCTCTGAACCCCTAACCCTTGCTACTCAAAGTGCGGCCCCCCGCGCGTGGATGTGGCAGCAGCGGTGGGTGTCGGTAGTCACCTGGGAGGGGTCAGGGTGCAGAATCTCTGCCACGCCCGACACCAGCTGAGAATCTGCATTTTAACAAGATCCCCAGGTCACCCGTGGGTTTATTAACTGTAGAGAGGGAGCCTGGCGCTGGCTTCCCACTGCTGTGTCTCTGCCCACACTTCTCTCCAGCGCCCCCGCCCACCCTGAGGACAGGTTAGGGGCTGGACAATGCTGGAGGGGGCGATGGGGCTAGGGCCAGCTCACCATAGGGTCCAAAGGGGTGCTGAACTGGGTCCCATGACTTCCGTAGACACGGAAACGGGATTATGACCATTCCCCAAGCCTGGCAATATTCCTGAGGTTGAGGGGTTGCAGCATTCACCATTCTAATGTTTCTCCTCAGTGCTTGAGTCATCGTCAAGATGCCACCGCCCGCCACGGAGCTCTGCTTCTCAGAGACTTTCAACAGTCTTCAGAGCCTGTTTCAGGGCAGACCTGGTCCCTTCCATAAATGAGCTGGAATTTAAACCCTCCGGCTGAGAATGATGATCCAGCCCTAGAATCAAGGGGATCTAGTGCTGGGGTTGGGAGGTGCCCTCAGTCAGTCAGTGGTTCTTAACCCTGGTGTACACCCCAGGTCTCCAAAGGCTCTTCCGAGACCTACCCCCTGAGTTACCAAAGGGGAAATGGGTCGGGGAGGGATAAATCAGGAGTTTGGGATTAATAGATACACCCGACTATACATAAGATAAACAACAAGGATTACTGTATCGCATAGGGATCTATATTCAATATCCTGTAATAACCTATAACGGAAAAGAATCGAAAGCTGTACACCTGAAACTAACACAATATTGTAAATCCCCTATATTTAATTTTAAAAAAAGAGCTTTTCAGGTGATTATAGAATAATCTCAGGAGTAGCAATTGAAAATAGTTCTTTCTATTCCAATCCCACCCCACTTCCAACCAAAATCCTGAGCGGTCAGGGGACAGAAATGAACTTTAAGAAATCAGAATACAAATGAGTTTTAAGACAAAACACCAGGCTTCAGAGGCATTTCAGCTTTGTGGACAGTTGAACTATGGACCCAGACTCTTCCCAGAGCTCCTGGCTGGTTCTCTTCTGTGGTTAGGAAGTGGGCAGCTTGAAAATCTCTGGCCAAGACAATGGTCCCTGAACCTGGCTGTACTTCAGAATGTTACACACACAGATGCCTGGCCCTCTGCCTGAGCCTCTGAGTCAGGAGGGCATCCGTTCAGGACCTGGATGGATTTTCACGTTCCTCCAAGTGATCGCGATGCACTACAGGAGTGTGGATCGCTGGGCTGGGGACTTGCAGCTTCTTCGGATGCCCAGGTAGATCACGTTTTGATCTGAGGGCTGGGACACAGTCCTGAGTTCCCAGAAGGCCCCCAGGGAGCCAAAAAGAGAGGACCACCCTCACCTGGGAGTGATGTCGGCTGAAGAATCAAGGAAGGGGTCTCAAGCAGCCAGAAAGAGACGACAGCGAAGATTGAGTGGAGGAGGGAATCCAGGGCTACAGACCCGCGTCGGGCCGAGATGGAGCTCCGTTTGCTCAAAAACACGGAACACAGCTCTGCTGCAGAGTCTGCGTACAGAGATGGCTTCTGCGATGAAAATCATCGTGCACGCCTGACTTGGCTGTAATTGACTGACTACGGCGAAGGCTGGAAAGTGAAGTGAAAAGTTACATGTCAAGTATGGATTCTGCACTGGAGGTCCGGTTGCTTTACGTCTCAAAATCAAGTTTAAATTGCTTTGGGCCCCTACCTAGTGACTGCAGAAAATCCAGTCTCAAGAGATTCTGGAGGGTCCAGTCTTCCTCTTCTTGGTTATAAAGGCCCCCAACTTCTGCGGCGTTAGACAACCGGGCAGGGGCTGGGGCTGCAGCCTGCGATCAGGATGGCCCCCATCTTTCAAGTTGTTCTTTGGGCTCCAAGAGGCTGCCGATACGCCCTGGTCACCGCCAAGAGATGGTCCTTGACTCCCAGGCACCACTGCTCTGGGCCAGGGTGGGGGTGTCTCAGAAGCACCCTGCACAGAGCACCCCTCACTGGCCAGAGGTACTGCAGGCCAGGCACCCAAATGCGTGCTCCGAGGGAACAGCGCCCCCCTCTGGCCATTTCTGCCTGCCATACTCCCTCCCAGCTGCTCCCATTCGGTTATTTCTCCAGCTGCCCCAGCAAGGAGCTTCTGGACGTGTCATGCTGCCCTGCCCTTGCCAGGGATGCGAGCAAGTGGGGAGTGGTGAGAATAACCCTAGTTAAAGACCTATGTTTTTCCTGGTAACTCTCCCTGATCCTGCTGTGAAGTGCAGGCTTGATTTTAGGAGGCCAAGATGGCTCTCTTGTCTTCTCATTACTTTCAGCATCTTTGGGAAACAGACGGATTTGCCAGCCAGTGAGGCAGCCCTGCAGTCAGAGTAACTGCGTTATCAACACACAAAGGGAGAAGAGGTGGCCCCCGCCCCCGCTCCCAACTCCACCAAGGACAAGCATTGCTCAGAGCACAGTTTTCTTGAATCACCAACTGGACCTCTTTAATTTTGCTGTTAACAAAGGCCGAACCTTGCCTAAAAACAGTCACATCCATACTACGAAGTCTGGCCCTAGGATTTGTGTTAGTACATGGCTACAGTCTAGAGTACCCTGAGACAGCTGCTGTGCTGATTCTAGTCTAGATGTGTATCGGTCAGGCTGCAAGTAACAACAAGTGACTCTGGCGGATGCGAGCACCCAGGAATGCACTGGAAGGATACCAGGGAGCCCGTGGATTCTTTAGGAAGACAGAGGCCCAGGAGGGGAGGCAGCAGGAAGCCCAGCCACGGCATTTGCAGACCACCCGCTCTGCCCTGAGGGTGGCAACACGACCCCCTTGAATAACCCCTCTCCACCACAGTATTTTATATGGAGAGATATCACTTCCAAATAAGGACAGTGTTCTGATGTAAGACAGAAAAAAAACCAAAATAACAGCGCCACCAAACTAAGACAAATACAAACGTCCACTGCAAGGTGATCCCAGCACGACCGGTGCCTGGAGCAGTAACCGGCTCTGTGCGCCCTTTCCTAGTTAATTCCACGACAGACCCCAGAGGCAAGTGCAGTCAGAGAGGCTGGGGATGTGCCCGGGGCTCCCAGCAGGCAGAGGGGCCCAGTCAGGCAGACGGGTTTGTCCGGTACAGAGGCTGGCCTCTTCCCCTCCCCCAGCCGTTCCTCCCTGCTGCTCCTGGCCAAGCTCTGATTCCCTAATTGCACTGAAGTGAGCGTTTCTTTTTGGCTCCAAGCCTCCTGCAGATGAAGCCAGCTGCGTGTCTTCCAGCCCTGTGGACTTCCCATCCCTGGGAAGTGGCTGGCTCTCCTTTTCCCTGGATAGAATGTAATTTCCACGTGCTTTTCAGCAGTTTTATTGAATGACCGTGGTTCCAAACTTTTTCATCCTTGACACATCGGCTCCCACATGGTCCTACAGGACAGGGGGCATCCTTGTTAGAGAGAAAGGTCCACGCAGGACAGCCTTTCTCACGTAAGGAGCTGCTTTAGCTTATTCCTTGGTTAAAACCAAGCGTGCCTCGGAGACAAACACTAAAAACCCAGCCACACCTGCAGACCCTGGCGCTCCGCGGGCTGGAAGTGACACAGCCTTTCAACTTAGGGACTTGGCAGTGAGCCAGTCACCTCATTAAAGATCTATGGCAACGGTCGGGGGTGGGGGGGGGGAACCTGCCTTCCTATCGGGTCATAATAACAACAAAAAGTGAGGCCAGCCGTATCTGGTGGAAAGAAGCCCAGCTTTGGGCTCAGGAGACACGCGTTTGAGTCCAGGCTCTGCCACCGGCCAGCTGCGTGAGTCTGACCGAGTTACTGAAGCTCTCTCAACCTCAGCGTCTTCATCTGCAAAATGAGGTTTTGGTGAAGATCTAGTAAAAGTACACTCGTGAAAGTTTTGCACAAACATTAGGATGGTATCAGAAGGATGATACCAGAAGGATGATACCAGAAGGATGGTATCAGAAGGATGGAGCAGTTATGAACAGTATGTGCACCAGAACCTGATTCATCAGTCCAAGCCTTGTGTCACAGACGCCCACTGCATGAACGGGAGGAAGAAAAGGCACGCGTGAAAACCACATTTAAAACCACCAGAAAAGCCCGTGAGTTTTCCAGCGGGGGGTCCTCGAAGTGCGACCCCCAAACAGCAGTAGAAGCATCACCTGGGAATGTGTTCAAAATGCAGATTCTCAGGCCCCACCTGGCCCGATTCAGTGAGAAACTCTGGAGGTAGGGCCCTGTCACCTGTATTTTAACAATATGAAAAGATTATTTTTAATTTAAAACATTTTTTAATTTAATAAAAATTTAACAAGATGAACGCCCTTGAGAGGGATGAAGTTTGAGACCTGCTGCTTTACATACGTGACCTCAGTGGGTCGTTACAACAAAGCTGCTTTATCATTCCCACTTTAGAGCTGAGGAAACTGAGGCTCGGAAGAGAAACAGAATGTGCCCCAGTTCACAGGAATTCACCGGCTCCTACATATACGCCCCCGCCCTGCCGCGGATTATCTGGTGGAGGTGTTGAGACAGTCTTTCCTGTGGATGATTAAACAGCTGGTGCCAACTTCCAGGTCAGCCAGTGGAGTGACCACAACATCAGGAAGCTGGGTCACTGAGAAAACCCAGCCAGCGGGGGCTGCGCACGATGCCACAGTGACTCATGGAAGTCCGGTGGCCTGCTCTGATGACGAGAGCTCCCCGGTGACCTCTGCATGTCCTTCCTACTTGGCTCCTGTACACGCAGCCCGCTCATCGCCACGCCCCCCCCACCCCGTCCAGCCCTGCTGATAGAGCCAGCACCCTGGCCCTGGCGGAGCTTTCAGGCTGGCTGGCTGCCTCCCCACCCTCCCAGCCTTCCTCAGACTCCCCAGGTGAGGGCAGGAGCCTGGGCGTGTCCTCCCCATCCTTCCAATCGGACCTCTGCTGCTTGAGGGTGGGGTTCTCCCACAGCTGCTCCCCCGCCCTGCTCCTGGCAGGTCTGGATATGTCACCCGCCACCAGGAAGGACACCAAGAGTCATTCCCAAGGCTTCACCCAGAAACCCTCTTCTCCCAAATGGATTTTCCATTTCCTCGTCGGGTGCCTCCAGAGAGGAGCTACACCCTCACCCACACACTCAGGTTACTCACCCCACACCTGGGCTAGGGACGAGGGAGAATTTCATCAGGGCTGAATCCATGTAAGTCCTAGGAAAATGTTTCCTTAATGATCTCAGGTCCCCCAAGTTTGGGCGGAAAAGGAGGCTACAGTCAGGGTTCAAGCTACCCGAAGACTTGGCTGAGAACCTTCCAGGCTGCCCATCCCTGGGCATCAACTTGCTTACATCTCACTGGACGCTTTTAGCTGCTGAGGAGTCTGGGATGTGCTCTCAGCTGGGTGCATCGCCTCCAGAGTAGGATGGCAAGGAAGAAGAAGAGGCAAGTGGGCTTGGGTGGACTACGGTCTCCCCAGAAACTTAGGAGTGTAGTTAGTTGCAGGAAGAGCCGTGCCGGTACCACTCACGGACTAAGAAAATGCTGTATGATTTTGCAACCAGGAGGTTCCTAGTGAGCTCTGCAGGGGCAAAAGCTCAGCAGCGCACTGGATTGGGAGCGGAGTGTGATTGAAGACAGGTGACAAGGGTTAAACAGTGAGCGGACAGTGGGGAGGTGGAGATGTAGGACCCAGACTTCCCCACACAGCCCCCTGAGTAAAGAGCAGTGAGAAAGAGAGAGAGAGGAGATACGCACACAGCGCCAGCCTTCATTTTCACTGTGTCTTTTCTTCTCCCGGCTCCGTCTTGACAAGACTCAATAACTGTAAAATTGACGGATGTGAGCTTCGGTCTCTCTCTCTCCTTCTTCCTGGGGAAAGTGCTAACGAGGAACGGAATGGCCAAAGGCTGAACCTCAGGAGGGGTAAGCAGGTCCCAAGAAATACGTACCAGCTGAGGCTGAGCGCGGAGGATTTTCTCCTTGACACAAAGCTGTTAAGTCCTTACTCTTTCTCCTGACGGTCCTTGCTTTCTCCTTCCTGTCTTTTTATTCTTCCTTTATGATCCTTTCTTTCTTCCATTCCCAATATACATGTCTTAAGTAGGGAGCTTATATTTCTTGACCACCTGCTTATGTGCCAGGTACTGGACTTGGGGTCTCAACTACATTGTCTCAGTTCTCCCAGCAGCCTTTGTAGTGATGTACATTATTACACTCATTTTACAGAAGAGGAAATTGAGGCTCACAGAGTTTAAGTAATCGGTCAAGGTCACACAGCTAAGTGAAGTGCCCCTGGGAACTACTAGATCTGTTGGATTCCAAAGCACTCTTTCTCTCTATTATTTTCTGGAGGGTTTGTGAAGGGCTATCAAGGGGCTAAAGAAACGTCAATTACTCACTTGAGTTCAAGGTCACAAAAGAGACATGGAACTGCTGCTTGCTTTTTACAAAGTCCAGATCTGTCTTTCTGTCAAGTACCACTGATCTACTAGTAGAAATCCTCACAAGGAAGAGCTTGAGGAACCCACTGCTTTGCCGTCTGTCTCGGTTTTCCGGGAGCTCAGCCAGCCCCCCACCAGCGGGGGCGCTCAGCCTGCAGGCAGGGTGATGGGGTCCAGCAGCCACGTGCTCCATTTATAGAATCTCTCAGACAACCGATAAAAGAGTAGCAACTTTCAGAGCAACTTGACATTGGTGGAGTTTCTAACAGACACGGGCATTTTCTGCTATTGCTCCAATCTTTTTCATAAGAAGTAAAAGAGGGTTTTGGCCCTTACTTGGATTATTAGCAGTAATAAAACAGTAATAAATTCTGGAATGAATCCACTGGTGGCCTTTCCAAGAACAAGCCTCAGCTCTGTCTCTCTCTCTCTCCCTCTCTCTGGACCAGTTACATTTCTGATCATGCAGTGAGATTCTTTCATTTGTGGAAAGCTACCCCAGAACATATTTTAGGTGGTGAAAGAAGCCAAGAGTGATGGCTAAATGCTTATTTATTTTCTCATTAATTGGCTCTTTAGTGAACCAAAAATAACCTATTTGATCAACAAACACATATTGATCTCTCCCAAGGCTGAGCGAATGTGAAAAGACACGATCTGAGGTAGTTAGAAAAAGGTATCCTAAGCTGCAATACTGGTTAATCTTTTCATTCCAAACGTCTGGTGGAACCAATGGCTGATATTTTCAAAGAGAGAAGAGCGTGGGCTATAGCAGTGGTGGCAGCTCCTCGGAAGCATTTGTCTTTCACTTTTTAAAAACATGGATCCGGACACTGGGTTGTGCAACACGAATATTTTCCTTTAAAAGGCAAGTACATACAGAGGTTACCCGTGGGGAACAGGAAGGGAGGGGGCAGCGGGGAGAAAACACTTCTCTACTATTTGTCTTTGACCACGTATCTAACCGAGCCTTCTTTTAAAAAACAGAAACTAGTTCAATAAAAGCAAAAAACAGCCCCTGCAAAAGAGGGGGCAAGAGCAGAGAGTGTTTTTGAAAAACTCACCCCCTTGGCCCAGATTCACCGGAAACATATCGTTGCTGTTTCCCTCAAGCTGATGTACCTATTGTAAACGCCCAAGCACCTCTGTCAGCAAGAGCACCAAGTGGAAATGCGGATGGCAGGGTTTCGGGGGTGAGTCCTAACTTCTGAGTCGCTCTGTTTGGTTCTAGATGTCACAGGCACCCGGCAAGCGTGAAGGGGAAAGGTGAGGCATTGCTCCTGTAAATGTGAGGGGAAACAATTTTGGTTGTAATTAGCTGGGTGCCCCAGGAGAAATCATACCGACTCTACTTTGTGTTGTTTGCAAACCTCTGGCCCCAGCATTCCCACCTGTCAGTGGAGATTTTCGAGCTCAGAGACTGGTTCATTCGGAGCCCCTGCCTGGTTCTGCGTGGATGGGTAAGCATCCCAGCACCTCGGAGGCTGCAGCTGGAGCCCACGTGGAATCTGTCCCGATAACTATGAATCCGTTTTGCATGCCCCTCCAGGCAATCTGGCTGCAGCGAGAAGAGAGAATAACAAGAGATGCTCTCTCCATCTTCTGCACGCCCTTCCTGAAAATACAGTTGACGCTTGAACAACGTGGGCGGTGCGGAACCTACCTCCCACACAGTCAAAAGTCTGCAGACCACTATCTCTCCTGCAAGAACAAAGGAAGGGGTCGATGACTCACCAGGGGCGGGAAGCTGGAACGCTTTGGATAGAGTCAGGACTCAAACCCTAGTTCTTTTGATTACACATCCTGGGATCCCTAATCGAACACAAACTTTTCCTCACACTTAGTTCATGTAAAGATCTGTAAAGTGGATATATAGGTACTATATTTATTGGGAAAGAATCTGAGAAAGAATATACATATATACCCACACGTATATATATGTATAATACATATGTATGAATCACTTTGCTGTACACCTGAAACTAATACAGCATTGTAAATCAACTATTCTTCAATAAAAAGATTTTTAAAAATCTATGTGTAAGGGCTTCCTTGGTGGCTCAGTGGTTAAGAATCCACCTGCCAATGCAGGGGACACGGGTTTGAGCCCTGGTCTGGGAAGACCCCACATACCATGGAGCAACCTAACTCCTGAGCCACAACTACTTTGCCTGTGCTCTAGAGCCCGTGAGCCACAACTACTGAGCCCGTGTGCCACAACTACTGAAGCCTGCTTGCCTAGAGCCCGTGCTCCACAACAAGAGAAGCCACCACAATGAGAAGCCCGCGCACCGCAACGAAGAGCAGCCCCCACTCGCTGCAACTAGAGAAAGCCCGTGCGCAGCAACGAAGACCCAACACAGCCAAAAATAAATAAATAAATAATATCATTTAAAAAATCTGTGTAAGTGGACCTGTGCAGCTCAAGCCTGTATTGTTCAAGGGTCAACTGTACATATATTTACTTACTTCTCATATGAAGTGACACGAGGCAAACTGGTGATCGTTAAGCTATTTTCTATCACCAAAGGGCTCTTTAAAAAAAAAGTGGTTGGTGTTTGATAGTTTAGCCCAATAATCCAATGTTTTCTAGATACTGGAGTAGGTAGAAATGGATATAGTTATACTTTTTATTTTTATTTGGTTTTATTTTTTTTGGCCGCACCGTGCAGCTTGTGGGATCCAACCAGGGATCAAACCCAGGGACTGGCAATGAAGGTGTGAGTCCTAACCACTGCACCATCAGGGAATTCCCTAGGTATACTTTTTAAAGAGACCCTATATCTGAAAATTCAATTTCATAAGAGGATAAATTAGAAACATTAAAAATGTTGTGAATGGTTTTTACTAAATCCTTTTTTTAATTCCATGAAGAATTTCTTCAGGTAATGGCTCTTCAAGTTCACCTTAGCACTTGTTTAAAGATGATTAATTGGTTGAATTAGGAATCATAAGAACTTAAAACTCAAGTGTGGAAGACCATTTATGGGGAATCAGTCAGTAGTGAAGTTAGAGCATCTTCGAAAGATCATGAGTCATTGGACAAAAACAAGTCGACCCTGAGCTCCTTGAAGACGGGAACCTTGGCTTTCATCTCTGATTCCAAAGACCTGGCCAGGTGTCCAAATAGAATCAGGACCCTGAGCTGTGGACTCCAGCCACGATGCTTGAGATGATGTGGCACAAAGGTGCCTTCCCTGGGGGCTATTGGGGCACATTTGGGGTCTCAGGGACATGGGGGCAGGGAGGCAGCAGAATGGGGGATGGGCAGAGCAGGTTCTAGAGTCTGCAACCTTGAGCACAGAAAGGGAGAGGCTGGACAGCATCCCTCAGAAACCGGTGCTCCCTGAGAACCAGCCTCCTGGAAGAGGCAGGAACAAGGAAGTGGGGGGAAGAGGAGAGAGGCTGACTGACCCCCCCGCCCCGACAATCTCCCATTTCACAGGCCCCAAAAGTGGGACTTACTTCCATGGCCCTCATCAAAACTGAAATGATGCCAGGGGCAAGCAGGCCTCCTGTCCTCCCGAATCTTCTCCCCCTTTCCTGCTCAGGCAGGTTTCTCTAAAAAGCCAGAAAGACAATCCATAGATCTTATTTAACACAAATAAGATCAAGTGAGGAAGTTAACAAGAGATGAAAGGTTTGGGTCAAGGTATGGAAGGCTGGTAACAGATTCCGTTTTGGGGTCTGATGGTTGAGTTCAGCCCAGCCCACTCGAATGGAAGCCCCGTAAGAGAAGGGACTTTATTTCGTAACCACTGTATCCCCAGTGCCTGTGCATGGTGGGACCTCCAGGGGTATTTATTGGCTGCGGAATGAACAAAGCTGCAATGTGCTAGGTGCCAGGCTACAAAGCAGGAAGTTTCCAAGAAAGGATTTTACGAAGCTTGCGGTTGGTGAGCCTAAATATGAAAAGGTGAATCCCCAGAGCATATGGAAGCAAAACGGAAAAGTTAGGGATCAGGGCACCAGGAAGCACTGGCTAGCTAAGGGGAGAGCCGGCCACTACCGATTTGGAGAAGAGGAAAGTGGGGACAAACTCAGCCGTCCCAGTGGTCTCTACCCAAGGCCTGCCTGGTTACCTTTATCCAGACAAAGCCCGACAGAAACTGTTGCAGAGGAATTTTTGTCTTAATGGTCAGACATCTAACTGCTTAGAAGGAGTAACAGCAGATTTCATTTGCAACATGTTACATCTATGGTAGAAAACTAGGTGTATCTGGCTCAAGCCTTTCTACAGTCTCATGAATAGTACTTGAGATTCTAACTGTTGAGTTTAAGACTTATCTGTTCTACTGAATTTGCTAGTCTGTGTTTAAGAAATGGCAGAGGAAAAGCAATTAAAAACCATAAAACAAACTTGCCATTTGTTGCTAACTTTGTCAGAGTCCATAACATCACCTTTCTTTACCATGTTCTATCCATAAGTTAAACTATTGCAAATAAGAGAAGCACCCTCCCGGGTCCATGTTAGAGAGCACAGAAAATGACGGAACACAGGATAGTTCCCAGCCACAGAAGCTTATGCATGTCTCCGTTCTTAACTTGCACAGAAGAAATGATGATCCTTGGTTAAAACTGATATCACTGTGGAATTACAAAGTACCAAGCATGGGAGTTTGTGTTCCTTTACACCATCTTCCTGTAGTCCAAGTGCTCTGAGCTAAATTACACGCTCTATCAAAAGAAAAAAAAATGTAGCAAATAGATGGTGACTCAGCTGCCTTGAAACATTTGTTTTGCTTGTTTATTCCTTCTCTGAGCTGCATGAGGAAGCTCCATGTTTAGTCACCGAAAGCCATTCCTGCACCACTAGATGGAAGACTGGCTTCTCTCTGACTCTTTCAATATTTACATTGTCAGCAGCAGCGTTCGTTGGTTCCTCACCCAGAAGATCTCCTAAACTGCAAAAAATAAAATAAAAAATCCCACTCTACAGTTGAGAGGACCAGCCTGGGAGAATTCCTCTTGTGTAGCCATAAGAGTTGACATGAAAAATGATGATGGCGCTGGCCATGGACTGCAAGCCATTTAGTGGGCGGGTGTAGGGCATGGGCTGCTGGTCGGGCAGCCAGGGTTCACATCTCAACTCTGCTGGTTGCTACCTGAGCAATAGTAGATACATAACTTCACCTCCTCTCAGCTCAGCACCCCTTTGTCCCTCATAGGTTGAATGGGGATAATACCCCTCAAAGGATGTGAGGATTGAAGGAGTTGACAGTTGCCTGTAAAGAACTTAAAATAATTCCTGGGACATAGTCAGGAATGTTGGTAAATGTTAAATGCATTTTTATTGTCTCTCATTAAACTTTACAAGTTATTAAATCATTTTAGGTCAGCTATAGAGAGCTAAATTATCTTACTGTCAACGAGAGGTATTTATTAGAGACAATGTTTATAAATTTCAAATTTATATTTCATTGGTCCAAATGAGCCAGGAAATACCATCATCTGACTTTACCTCAGCAGACCTCCTCTGGAGCTGTCTCCGGGACAGACCAGCTCTCGTCAAACAGTGTGCTTTCTGCATTCACGCCTTTGAAATTCCAGTAAAAAATTTTTTTCTAAGGCTATGGAGCAATTGGTAAGCCAGTTTTATCAATATTGAACCTTCATTTCTCTCTCTCTCTCTATATATATGAATGGTTTGAGCTAAATATATGTATTTATATTAACAATACATTTAATAGATATTTAAATAATATATTTACATTAAATATATTATATTATTTATATTAATAATATATTGATATAGTTAATATATTTAAATAATATATCTTGATATTAAATATATATATATTTAGCTCAAACCATTTTTCAGTCACTGACACCCAGACGGTAAGAGAAGCACCCAATTTCAAAGGTAATAAATCAGGATTTGACAACTTTAGTTCACTTCATTCTGAATATGTGTTTGACACTTTTAAGAAAGCAACTCAAGCACTCTTAGAAGTGTATGTGAACACAGTACCCCAACGACGAAACTTGGGTTTCCTGCTGGTTCTGAGACCTTTGTTAAAAGGACAGAAAAAAATCCCTGTATAAATGTGGGTATAAGATAAAATTGTACAGCAAAGATAAAATTAACACAGAAAGCTGTTAATGTGAGTTTTTATGACACTGAGGGTCACTTTTATCATTCTTTTGTCCAGAAAAACATTCAGAAGGACATATTTTTAACATTCATATTTAATTAACTGAAGTTAGATTTAAAAATATAGTTCTTCCTTAAACTTTTAAGTTTGCAAATGGTACTCTTTTATTACTAATCACTTCTTAAAAATATATATTTATTTATTTATTTGGTTGCGCCGGGTCTTAGTTGCAGCAGGTGGGCTCCTTAATTGTGGCTCGTGGGCTCCTTAGTTGCAGCTCTAGGGCTCCTAAGCTGCAGCATGTGGGCTTCTTAGTTGCAGCATGCGGGCTCCTTTGTTGGGGCATGCAAACTCCTTAGTTGGGGCAGGCATGTGGGCTCTAGTTCCCTGACCAGGGACCAAGCCCAGGCCCCCTGCGCGGGGAGTATGGAGTTTTTTCCACTGTGCCACCAGGGAAGTCCCTACAAATCACTTTAGAGATGCTTTGAGGAAGAGGATAATAAACAATAATAAACAGTCAATTCTCTGGCAAACAAAGGACCCCTTATTAAGACTTAAAACTTAAGTAAGTCTTATAAATCTAGGGAATTCAAATTATAAAAATGGTGCTAAATGAGATGATGGATGTTCCCTGAACTTACCGGGGTCATCGTTTCATCATGTGCGTAAGTAAAATCATGATGCTGTACACCTTACACTCATACAGTGCTGTGTGCCAATTATATCTCAATAAAACTGGAAAGGAAAAAACCTGGTGAATCTTAAAATTCTCTTAAGTGTTTTCATGCTGCTTACAAAGTCTGTGAGATTTCAACTTAAAATCACAGCCCACATCCCTTACTCAGTTACACATTTTCAATTAGAATCTGTTAAATCCTCTAATATGCCAAATTTTCTTGAAAACGAGTATATACACAGTTTCTAAACTCAACTCAAAAATACAAATACTGCAGGTTTAATTTATCATTGATAGAGCTAATTCTAGATCTCTCTGAAGTGAAGGACATTTACCCACTGAAGACAAGACATTGAAACTGACCTACAATTTGAGGTGACCATTTCACTTAGCCAAGGTCATTGCCAGACATTCCAAAAGAGAAGAAATCTGGAACTGTGACACCAAGAATGACTTTTCCTCTGAATGCCTGTGGAGTTGGGCTGTTTTTAATAGACACGCTGCCACAGACTCCAAAATATAGAACACACCACTGTGGCATTCAAATTATTTTGAGCTGAAGTCATCTGAGAATCACAGATGCAGGAAGAGGCTTTTTCTCTGAACTTCCTTATCTACCTAAAAGCAGATCCTTGCAAAAGGACTCAACTATCATAAATCCCCTCCCTGGGAGTTTCACAACTTTTACTGGAGATGGAATCAGTGGGGTAAGAGATCACCTAAACAGACCTTGTCACAAAAACACCGTATTTCCCATCTATTTTCCTAAGGGCCCATTTATCTTTTTTTTTTTTTTTTTTTTTTTGTGGTACGCGGGCCTCTCACTGTTGTGGCCTCTCCCGTTGCGGAGGACAGGCTCCAGACACGCAGGCTCAGCAGCCATGGCTCACGGGCCCAGCTGCTCCGCGGCATGTGGGATCTTCCCGGACCGGGGCACGAACCCGTGTACCCTGCATCGGCAGGCGGACTCTCAACCACTGCGCCACCAGGGAAGCCCCCCATTTATCTTTGATCTTACATAAGTGCCCTTTGGTCCCCTTCTCTTCTCCTATTAAGACGGAATATGAGCCTCAAATTCTAACCACCCCTTTAAGTAACATTTTTCTCTTTGCTTCTGTGTACGTGGGGAAAAAATTGGCCTTTTCTCCTCTTAATTTCTTTTGTCAGTTTAATTCACATGCCCCCATCACTCAACCTAAGAGGTTAGAGGAAAAGGTTTTTTTCCCCAACACCTATCAACCGTATTTAGTCAACATAATTATTTGACATACCTGTTTACTATTCCCTCTCCAGGGTCATTCCCATGATCATAAAAACATGAGGTTATCTTCCTATAAAAAAATGTATTTAGATTTCAGTGACCACCCTCCATTCTTTAAAAACGTTTGCTTGCAACAGTACCCCTTAATCTCTGACTTCAGTTTCTTCCCCCCCACCCCAGACTTTTTTTTTTTGGCGGGATGTTAGTGCCCCACCAGGGATCGAACCCACGCCCCCTGCTCTCTTAACCAATTAAGCACAGAGTCTTAACCACTGGACCGCCAGGGAAGTCCCCTCCCCTCTTTAAAGGCCCTCCAAGCAAGCTTTGACACACTCCCACCTCTCCACTGAAACTGTTGTTCCATTCACTGTTTATCCCCAATATCCTATAACAGTGCTTGAGCATAAGTGGTCAATGCATATTTATAAACAGTGTTTCTGAATGCTTTTTCTATTCTTTCTTGTTAGAGTTATATCTCGCATAGAAACTTGAATGACATTTGAAAGGATTCCAAGGCTTTGGGAGGTGTCACCATTCTAGTTCTAAGGCCACGCCAACTACAGAAACAATTGCAGATTGTAGAGTTTGCCAGAAAAATTAAGTGTGCGTTCAGAAGAACCAGGCTGTCATCGCTGCACTGACTCTTGGGAAACAGCTCCTCCCAAGGGGACGTTGGGATGCCACGTCGCTTACTGATTTACCTAGATAAACCTCGTGGGACGTACCTTCTGAGCAGCTTCTCCAGGTTTTCCTGGAATCTTTGCCCTATGTCGATTGGTGGGAGATGTTCTATTTTTACTCCATGACTGCGTACAGCAGGAAACATCCAGACTGAAACAAGATCAAAGTTTTGAAGGTGGTCATGCCTGTGCGTTAAATGAGAGCTATCATCAAAATAGAAGTGAGGGCTTCCCTGGTGGTGCAGTGGTTGGGAGTCCGCCTGCCGATACAGGGGATACGGGTTTGTGCCCGGGTCCGGGAAGATCCCACATGCCGTGGAGCAGCTGGGCCCGTGAGCCATGGCCGCTGAGCCTGCGCGTCCGGAGCCTGTGCTCCGCAGCAGGAGAGGCCACAACAGTGAGAGGCCCGCGTAACGCAAAAAAAAAAAAAAAAAAAAAATAGAAGTGAGAGTGTGGATGAGTTAAATTTTCCCGGGTAGAAGTGTCCACAAATTTCCCTCTCCCACTCAAATCACCAAAGAGAATGTAAATTACGCAAAGGCAGATATATGTATATATATAGCATACTATGTATATATGTGTATATATATATATAGTAAACGCAAGATATTAACGTTCCAGGACCCAGCATTCATTGTTAAACAAAGGCATTGAGCCTCGTAATTGCCAGCGCTCTCCCTCTGCTCAGCCACCCGGATGCTCACTTCTACCCCAAAATACCCTTTTTAAAACAGGCGGTTCCTAGACTTTCTCTGATGCAAAATCCTAGAAGGAGGATGGAAGGACTTACCCTGAAGGGAAAGAGGGAGGTTTCTGTTGAAAGTGATATATAATAAAGAGTACAAAAACAATAGTACGGGAGAGGAGGAGTAAAAGTCCCTGTAGCTGGGGGCAGAGGAGGGGATGCCTTTGGGGCGGGTGGTTTCTGAGAGCCTGCTCGGAACGTGCAGGGGTCCGAGTGAATGTGGCGGGCGGGGGGAAGCAGAAAACAGAGGGCTTGAACAGTCTGGTTGGAAGCACCCCCCACACACATGGAGCCCCTGAGTGCTTTGGGGCTGGAACTAAACTTGCCCCTCACACCTACTGGACAGAGCAGGCTTGCCTTAGCCTCCGGCGAAAGGCAGCTGCAAGCCCTGTGGGAGGGCCCGCGGGTTCTTCCCCTCGTCTTCCAGTTCACGTGTTTATTTGGACTAGTGGACTTGGCTATTTAGCTTTAAACATGTTTACAGTTTTGTTGAGTACAGGATTGATGTAAGTTAACTGTACGCATATTGATTTATTTTAGTTTTTGACCGAGTGCCACACGGCTTGCGGGATCTTAGTTCCCCGACCAGGGAACGAACCTGTGCCCCCTGCAGTGGAAGTGAGGAGTCCTAACCACTGAACCGCCAGGGAAGTCCCTGCATGCATATTTAAAGTCTACAGTTGGGTGAGTTTTGCTATGTGAATATCTGTGAAACCAACAAATACTGAACAGAACTACCCCCCCAAGTCTCCTCCTGGAGTTGATACTTTGGCATGTTTTGCCTTGTTTTAAGCTTTTATTGATATTATCTAGAGATCGAGAGATAAGGCAGGGGACAGATGAAACATGATTCATCATGAATTGATAATTGTTGGAACTGGGGGACAGGTACATGGGATTCGTAGTTTTGTCACTTCCATGGGCTGATACGTCCCCCAGGCAGGTTCAGGGAAGCAACTAAGTACCTGCTCCCATTCCCGTTAAATTCTAGGTGAATGGAAGACTATGAGAGCTGCTTGGGTCCTCTTGCAACTAGGTTTTTCAAAGAATCCAGGCCTTTCATAAAAAGCACTTTAAGGGTGAAGGTGGTGGGAAATGCAGTGGGTTTAAAACATGAACGCCAGCTTACATTTTTGGTACTCCTTCCGTGGGTCATCTTTTGCTTCCTAAGTCACAGCCACTGGGAGTGGAGGGCACGGCATCTGTCACTTCTGGAGGAATCATGGGCCCCAAAGGTGGGGGGTGGGTCTCACCACTCACTTTCTCCGAAATGCATGCTTGGTAAAGCTGAGACCCACCGTCCTACCTTGCATTTGTAGGAGACTTTAGGACTTACTACCCACCATCTGGTTTTATTTATATTTATATACATTTATATATATGTATCATCGGGTTAAATGCTTAAGAAAATCCTAGGGTTGTTATCAATATCTCCATTTTTAGGTGGAGAGAGAGAGAATTGAGAAGTTAATTTATCCAAATTACACAAATCAGTTAGTGCTGAAGCTTGGACTCGAACCCAGGTTTTCTGGATCCTCCATCTGGTTTGTACCATGGCTACTAGAGAAAACCTGGGAGAAAGTGGAGGAAATACACTTTGTGGAGGAAGCAGAACCCTTGGACCCCTAGAAGCTTCCTTGGGCAGTCCGTTCAGGAATTTAACTTCCAGTTGTGGATTGGGGCTAAGGAGGAGGTGAGGGTCAGCGGCTGAAAACACTTCCCGAGCGTTTCACATGCAAATTAGTACCATCTCTACTCCATGCAACAATAGTGAATTTCTGGCAATAAAACCTTTTGTGTTAAAAATAACAAATACCTCCTTTTGGTGACAACATTAAAAATTACGGTTTCCAATGCCCTTTCAAAATGTAAACCCTAGGCCAAAGGCTTCTCTTCCTGCACAGAAAAGCGTTTGTATTCCCACCATCCAGAGACAGTCACTGAAATGAACGTTTTGCCATGTATATCTTTGTATACACCTGTGTGTAACTGCACAGGCATATTTATATCATATAGATGTGGCTGTACATACATTTTAAAAAATGGCGTCTCTGAATATTGTTTTACATCCTGCTTTCCCTTACCAGGGAATTATGGGCTTCTTATAATACAGTGTATCTAATTAGGGATCGATGGTATTTTGCTTTGAGGTTTTCCTAAAGTCTGCTCCAGGCAGCACCTCTGCAAAGAGTGTTGGGCTTCCTCCTCAAGGTCAGGGGTCACAGAGGAGGACTCTCACAAACGGTGTGTTCAGTCTACCATATCTGCTCTCCTGCACTTTCCCCAGGAAACAGCAGACTCTAAAATCATTGCTAACATCCATGTCTCACTGACCACTCCACCTCCCCAGGAGTTCCCCTTTCTGGAATCCCCTCCATTTTAGTGTCACCATGGAGATCCTTCTCAGGTGGGCTGCCGGGGCTGAAGCTGAATCTGGCCTCTGTACTCGGATGCCAAATTAAATCTCGGAGACAGGGTTTTGGGTGAAGCAGAAAAGGATAGTTTTATTTTCCCAGGCAAAGGGGGGCACAGCGGGCTCATGCCCTCAAAACTGTGTATCCCAACCTGGAGGGGGTAGTGAGGAGTTTTCTAGTAATGGTTCAAAGAGCCGTGGTCAGCTCGTGGACCTTCTTCTGATTGGTTGGTGGCGAGGTAACCAGGAGTCAGCATCACCAGCCTTCTGGGTCCACCCGGTCTGGTGTCTCCGTGCTTGTGGGCAGCGTGCAGTTAACTTCTCCCACCTGGAGGGGGTTTCAGTATCTGCAAAACAGCTCAGAGATATTATGTGTGTATCCTTTGAGTGGGGGGACCAACGCCCTGCGCCAAGGCTGCACTATTGTTTCCTGACCGCTCCTCCCTGGTCTCTGCATCCCCCTCCCCTCCCTGATTAGTAACTGTTTGAACCTGCCCGTTGGAACTCAGGGAAGGTCCTGGAGGCTGAATGAAGCCTATTTCCTGTAATTGAGAAGTGGGGGACACAGAAAGGCTTTTGTGCCCAGGAGTGCCCAGGGTCTGGCTCGGTTTCAGGGCCACTTGTGGCCCACACTCTCATCTGTCCTTGCCGGGGGTGGTGTTCCACTGCGCGAGGATTCCCCGCCCCAGGTGTAACCCCACGCCCTGCGCCACAAGTGAGCCCATCTGTAGGCAATAGAGTACTGACGCTCAGCCCAGCCATCAAACAACAAACTTCCAGTGAGTTCTCGCCTTGCCCATAAGGAACGACAGTAAGCACTGAGGCAAGAGAGCAAAGCCACAACCAGACAGAAAAGAGATATTGTCTCTCTCTGGTCTCCCCACTGCTGAGATCAGTGGTTCCACTCGCACACAGGTGATGGCCAGGCTGCTGCCAAGGTCCACTTGATTCTTAGCTCATCTTGCCTGTCACTGTGCTCAGAGATCACCCCATCTGCAACTCCTCCCTCCAGCTCTCCCATATTTTTCTTCTGTCCTTATATCAAGGTTTCAGGGAAACAGAAGGAAGCTTGTCTTCATAAAAGGTGTGAGGACCTTGGTCTTAGATGCAGAGACGGCTGTGAGGCAAGAATCTGTTTCTTTCTACCGTGTTCCATGTGATTTACAAGTATTAAGCCATCAACAACCATGGTGTGAGACGCTTATGGTGTTTTGCAGAGAATTTGCTCAATATTCCCGACATCCCCTGCTTTTCATTCCTTTTATTTTGCCCCCTTGGACTGGAGGGGGCCACCACTACTGGCAAAATTTCTGACCAGGATAGCAAGCAGGTGCAATCTCTTTAAGTTCCAAGTACATTGGCGGGAGAGATTGCAAGTGAGCCAGCAAAGTGCATGCCCCATTAAGGGCGGGCCAATAACTAACACGTGTCAAAACATAAAAGACATTCCTGTCATCATGCGTTCAACTGGGCAGTCTTAAAAAATGGTAGCCCTATTTGGTCTATGTGATATGCTCTAAGATAGTATAGATCTTAGGAAAGCTTTCTTGCTTTTTTAAACCTCTCGAAGGATTAAACATGTTCCCTTTCTCGCTATCTTCAGTAGATGAAGTTGTTTTGTGAATTTAGTGAATCTGACGATGAAATTAAACCATAATGAAACGTTGTTTCCCTCATGTATTTTAGCATCCTCCAGGCAGAACTAATGAATATTCAGGAAGTGATTAGTTGGTACAACCCCACGTGCGTCCTCGAAGACCCATGCCAGCCACCCTTTCACAAGCAGTTTTACTTGGTAATTTACAAATGTACTGGCTGCGCTCTGCACCTGCCAGTAAGGCAGTTGTTAGCCTAGGATGCAAAATGAGTTCTAAATTAAGGTTCTGGACTTGTAAAATCAAGAAAGCCTGATCATCCATGATTTAACTGTGGTAGTCAGTGAGTAACGGGATAAACAACCAGGACGAGTCCTTTAACCGTCCGAACATCCAAATTAGACGTCTATATAAGACGCAGGTGAAGCACAATTCAATTGGAAGCATGTGAAAGTGCCCGTGTTCCTTAATTGAAAGTAGCTCCTTTTCTCCTGCCGTGTATAATAAACAGCGTGGTGGCCCGGGAGGGGCGGGGGTTGGATATTGGAGCCAGGTGAAACCTCAAATTGATGCAAGCTTATAAAAGCTGGGCTCTTGGGCCGGAAACACGGTGGGTCTTGGAAGCGGGAGAGGTAAGTGAGCGTCTGAGCGCGGCGAGCGGAGTCTGCGAGGAGGAAGACGGCGACTACGACGACGACAAGCTGGACGGCGTGTGCGGTGGACGGAGCGGAGCGGGCGGCCCAGGGGGAGGAAGGCTGGGAGAAGGAGGAGGCGGTGGCGGCGGAGAACGGGCCCGCTTCCGCGGCGTCCTTTAGCTCCCAGGCCCGGGCGCCCCCTCTGTTTCCCCCGCGGCGCGGAAAACGCGGGGGCGTCGACTCCTCCAGCGCCGGCGCGCCCCCGCCCCCGCCCGCCCGGGCCGCGCTCAGAGCATGCGCGGTGGGCGGGCCGCCTCCGCCGCCCGAGTCGGAAGCGCCAGCGCTGGCGCCGCTGTCAGTGCGCAAGGGGCCAGCAGCGCGCCCGCGGCTCCGCTCCGGCGCGGCTCCGCTCCGGCCCGACTCCTGCCGCGCCTCGGCCGCCGCCCGCGCCCCCCGCTCCCGGCGGAGGTAGCAGGCGGTGGGGGGACCATGGCTGACGTTTTCCCGGCCAACGACTCGGCGGCGCCTCAGGACGTGGCCAACCGCTTCGCCCGCAAAGGGGCGCTAAGACAGAAGAACGTGCACGAGGTGAAGGACCACCGCTTCATCGCCCGCTTCTTCAAGCAGCCCACCTTCTGCAGCCACTGCACCGACTTTATCTGGTGGGTGCGCGCGGCGGGGCGCGGGGCCGGTCCTCCCCAGTCTTGGCCGCCTCTCCCGGGGAACTTGGGGAGCCGCTGGGAGTCCCAACTCGCCTGGGACGCTACGCGCGCGCCGGGCAGGACGCTCGCGGGCGGGACTGCCGGGAGTCGCCGGCCGGCCGCCCCCCGCCGCGGCAGGGGGCGACACAGGCCCCCCAGCCTTCCTCGGCGTCCCAGGAACAGACCGGGAGTCTCCGCGGGTCAGGGCCGAGCGCCGCGGAGAGTCGGAGGGCGGGTCCCCAGGGAAGAGTCTGGGAGGCGGCAGGCGGCGGCTGCGCGGCGCGGCCCGGGTTGGGGGTGAGCGGGGCCGGGCGCCTCGCGGGTGTGGACGTGGCCTTTTTCCTCGGGCTCGGGCTCCGGCTCCGTTGCAGCCTTGTGTCCTGCCCGCTGCAACTCGTACCTGTTGGCCACGGAGTGATTCTGGCTTCCCTGCGTGAGCCCGGGGAGAGCGGACAGGCGACCAACTGTTAAGAGCGTGCAGGGGAGGGGGGAGCTAAAGGGAGCAGGTAAACGGTAGAAGGGCAGATGGAGTCCTTTAAAATAACCCGCGTCAGCACGGGGTCAGGCTGGTAAAACCCAGCGTGTGAGGACAGAGCCTGTAAGAAAAACGCTGGCAGGGCTGAAGGTGTCAGAGTTCTGGTAACTTTCAATGAACGCAGAAATTAACTCGGGGGTCCCCGGGGGCTTACGGGGAATGGGTAAGTGGTGGGCTTTAGAGACGGGTTCTCTGAACCCTGTGAAACTAGAGGAAATCGTGTATGTGCTTTCTTCCCGTGAGAGAGCTGTGGCTTTTATTAACTGGCCTTTTCATAAAGGTCAGTGATTCCTCCTCAATTCTTCTATTTGAGAAAGCTGAAACTAAAGGTAGTCCAAATGCTCCAGTTAGAGGAGCAGTAGGTTCTTTCCAATTAGGTTGCTAGCCACTCTGCCTCTTCTACTTCTTGTTCTTGGATGTAGGACACCCGCCCCAAGTCAGACACGTCTAGGGTTCCGTAACTCCTGCCCCTCCCCCCCGCCCCGCCAGGCTGGGGAATGGCACCAGGTTCATAGCACAGAGCGCGCCCTGCCACCAGCCAGCTGGCATGTGGATCTTGTTGAGGCCCTCTGGAGAACGCTACCTGGATGCATCACAGCTGGGGAAAATCATCTCTAAGGGCGAGGCCCACAAACATGGCGCTAATCAATAGGTGTTTAACTTTTCCTTTATGTGTGGCTTTATCTGAATCCATCACACCTGGGAAAATCGTCTCTAAGGGCGAGGCCCACAAACATGGCGCTAATCAATAGGTGTTTAACTTTGTGGCGTTATCTGAATCCATCACACCTGGGAAGGTCATCGCTAGGAGAGCCCCACCCACGGGGTGCTAATGAGGTGCTTAATTGTCTTAGAAATCAGCTCAACAGTACACTTAAGAAAAGTACAGCTACCTCCGTGAATGGTTTCCAACGTGTAGTCAGCGTATGAAGCAGTTGTGCTCCAGGGAGCACATAGGTAGTTGTAGATAAGACTATTTAAGTTCTTGGAGTATTAGGGCAGAGAGGAGATTGCATTTAGTTAAGGGGAGGTCTTCAGCCTCGTGTATCAGCTGTGAAATTCCATTAAGAGGGAACAGCTAGACTACTGATCACTTTTGCAGGAAGTAGGTAAGGTAGAAAAGGGACTTGCAACATGTATATCTAGGCTCGCTGAAGACTTTCCACTATCAATTGCTAGCCCCTGGTGAACTGACGTGGCATGTCAGGTCACCAGGTGTAATGTGAGTGGAAAATAAAGATCTCCCCGGCCTCTTTCTCACGGAGTAATCCCTGAAACAGTTCTCTGCTTAGCTGTAAAGCAACCCCTTGGAAGTTCCAGGAAAATATTCCCCAGCTTTGTTGAGCAGTGGTTTTAATTTTTCAGTTTTCTTTTCTGGGTCCTTGATTTGCAAGTCATTTAAATATTAAAGCACTGATGTTTTAAAACTAAGTGCGTTTAATTATTTTCTGGGTGGGGATGACAGTTAATTATAAAGATATGTGAAGTGCTTTGTAAACTTAAAATGCTATGTAAAGTGAGAGATTATGACTCATAACCTTCTGAGAATTTTAATGTAGTTCATCCTAGTTGGAATGGTGTTTGCAATTTAACGTCCACATCAGGATTTTCTGCTTAGAAAGTAAATTCTCTAAAGTAATTTACAAGAACAAAATAGTTCCTGAATGTGCTTTGAATGCCCTTGGTTCTAGGTAAAATTAGATCATAATCTCACATGCGAAAAATAGGGATGATAGTTTGTAAAATGTGGCTCCTTTAAGCCAAAGTTTAATGTTAAGAGTGGCGCTGCTTGGCGATATCTAGACAAATACTTACATTCACAACAAGTGATGAAGCTGCTTGTTGTCTTTAGGGAGAAACAATTTTCAGTTGGTCTTTAGGGACCAAATTCAGCTTTTTTTTTTAACCGTAAGGTCAGGTTCTCCTTGTTCCCTGAATATTGTAGCCAACAACTTTATAGTCATGTTCTTGCCTTGAAATTTAAGTGTTGATAACAGTGTAAAAAAAAAAAAAAAAACTCGAATACATTGAGACAGCTTAGGGAGCCTTTGGAGGTCAGATCTTCTTGAAGCTGCATTGACCCAGTGCTCTGAGCTGTTTAGGCATGTTTTCCTGTCACATCATTGGGTTTCATGTACAAACCTTTAACTAGAAAGCTTTGTTACATAACTGGCTTAGGATGTGGCATCCAACACACAATATGTTAAGAAATCTTCTTGTTTGTTTTTCAGGGGGTTTGGGAAACAAGGCTTCCAGTGCCAAGGTAAGCTGCCCACGTTGGATTTTATTTTCAGGTACAGCATGAAATAAGCATTCCAGACAGGAACAGTGTTTCCAGTCATCTTTTCTTTGATCTCCACCCCCCCACCAAAAAACGTTGTTTAGATGTTCTCAAAATATGAGGGCTGTAAATTTGGGCCTTAAAAAAATTGTTTGGTATTTTGCCTCGTAATCTGCATATAGAGCTGCCTTTTTTTTCAAGGGAAAAACCTTCCTGGAACTTATTTTTTTTGCCAAGAACATTCTTGTCAGAAACTGCTGTTTTGTGTGGGTGTTGAGAAAAAAACGAAATCACGGCGTGTGTGGCTCTTCCTGTTTTTGTCCATTTTTTACCTAGGCATTGGGTTGGACCCCTAATCTTGGGCTATGCAGCACGCTAGTGAGTTTCTGGTTTTTGATGGTCGATTGTCATCCAGAACAAAGTTTGCACGTTTTAAGGCGGCTGCAGCATGAGGCGCGTTATCTCATCTTACGCTCTCCATTGCATCCACAAAGAAATCCCTTTCCTCCTCTGATCTGTAGTTGCATTTTACATCCTCCGAATACCTAACTTTTCATACCCTTATGTTTGTTGAAACATTTTTTTAGAATGCCTTATTGCTTGTGAAGTCATCCCAGTTCATTAGCCCACCTTCTGCCTCTCCTGTCTATATTATGTTTACTTAGTTCTGGTTACATTTCCCATCTGGGCTTCGGTTTATTAGGGCAAGTGGAAAGTGCATTCTAGCCTGGAAAATATTATACTAACAGTGTTTAACGTTAAGTGCGTTAGAGACACACAGGGTGTACTTCCTGTAACTTTAAAATTGTGCTCGTAAGTTGGTTACCATTTAAAACCTGCACGCTTGTGAAGTTGTTTCTTATATGCATTTTCTAAAGATTTTTGGATGCGGAGATTTTATGTATAATCAGTGTTCTACTTTCCTTTACGTTGTGATTAACACCCCTATTGAATAAATTTATTTGGAGAGTCACATTGAGAAATCAAGTTGAGTCCTTTGCAAAAGAATGAAAGGCGTGTTGCCAGTCTAAGAAATGAAAGGAAGATGTGACTCTTTCCACTTCGCAAAGTTGTGGACCTGAACTTTATAGGCAACGTTTGAAGTCTTTGAACAGGATTTTAGGAAGTTTAAAGATGTAACCTTGTGATTCGGGGCTAATGTGATACCTATATCTCCTGTTATTTTTGGTAATGTGTTTGAATGTGGAGGCCTAGGGAAACTCATAAGAAAAATATTTACTAAATGGTCTAGATAATGCACAAGAGAAAGGGGGTATGTTATGTAGAAAATAAGCTTTTTAAATACAAAGAACCCCAGGATAAGGTTTGTCCCTTTGAGACCTGCCGGTTTTGTTGGCCATACTAGGCTACAGCAGGACCTGAATGGTTTTTCGGCATCTTTTGAACTTCCAGTGGATTAGCAGGTTAATAATCTCACATCCAATCACTCCCTCTTACCTTAATTATAGAAGTGCTACTCATAAATTGCGCAAACACTGTATATAAAAATGAAATCTTGTTTCCTTTCCCACCCTCAGGAATAACTTGTATTTAAGACGTCCATTCATTCACTTATTTACACATACTTTTTAAAAATCAAAATTTTCAGTCATTCAGCTTTTTTTTTAGCAGTAGGTGGTAGGTGTCCTTCCATATCAAAACATCAGTTCTTCCTTATTTGCATGTGTGGAAATAACAAATTGATTCACCGGTCTCTGAGACATTTTAAATGTTTCTAAGTTCTCTGTACTATTGTAGTACAAATACAGCTGTCAATATCCTTGGGCTCTAGGTATTTCTGCAATAGACACATAGAAGTGTGTGTGGATACATTTTAAACTGCAATGAGCACAGCTTAAGTTGCTCTCCAAAAAGGGTCCAATTTGTATTTCAGTATCAATAGAGTACCCCTTTCTCTTCATTCTTACCTATATTTTTGCTCTGGTAGGTGAAAAGGGCCTCTTTCAAATTCCATCTCTCGTGTAAGTTTGAGCACTTCCAACATGTTTTAGCCCCTTGTATCTGTCCTGTGAATTTCCTTATATTTGAAATTCAGGGTTTACAAACCGAACTATAGCAGTGAACGTGTGCTCTATGCAGTATTCTTTGCTTTGAAGAATTAAACCTGATCGCTTGAATGAGTTCCCCTATTGTATTTACAGATGTTTAATTCACAGAAACCATTTCAAGTTATAAGTCTATTTGTGGGGAGCTGCTTGTTACAGTTGTGTAGTTATGTGTCATCTGTAGTTTTTGACTTCTGAGCAGGCCTGTGCTAACCCATTATCTTGTTGTTTGTAACTTAGATAATGTTAGCTCAGGGCAGTGCTCGTAATCACATAATGGTTACCCAGTGTTTCCTATTTTGGTACTTGTCTCAGTCTTCAGTATATTCTTAAATGGTCAGATGTTAAGTTTTCTCCTGATCTCTAACTCAACTTTTCCTGTTGGTTTGGTTTGATAGGCTCGTTCTTAGCAGAATGACTCGTCCTCACGTGTGCCCTTTGCAGCCCACCCTCTAGGGATGACAGCTGGAGGCTGAGGCTGCTTTTAGTACCCGTACTTGTCACCTGATGGAGGGGGTGTAGTGTTCCAGCTCTAAGTGTGTGGCGTGTTGCTTTGGTCAGAAGATAAAATACCTGCAGCTGAGTTTACTTCAGCTCAAAGGGGGCAGATGCTCCGAGTCACACATACATGGACTCGTTTAGCTTTAAACCTAAAATATTCACTATTGTTTAGTGTTAAGTCAGAATTGGAAGACTAAAGAAATAAGCAAGTTTTAGTCCTTAAAACTGGGTTTGTAATCTGTACCATCTAGAAAGCATATTTTATAAGGGTGTTTCCAAAAGAAACATGTGAGGTGATTTCCCACTTCTTCCCTTCCCCCAAGATATAACATAAATGGACGCAGAAAGCTTTTCTGAAGAGATCTGTTGGGTCATTCCCGCTTTTACCTGTTGGACTCTATTCCGTCCTTACAGCACACGTGGTACAGGGATGCAACCCTGAAAATGTGTTACTAGGGCAAGTAACAGAAGCCGATCCTGCGGTGAGAATTTGCTGCCTGACGTGGTTGGAACCAAGGGCCTTAAACGTTGGGGGAGGACAGGGTAGATCTTGAAGCCGTGGAACCTTCTTCAGGTTCTTGGAGATGAAGACAAGCCGAAATGACAGGACTCGAATTTGCTGTATTTTTGTTTGGCTTATTGTTCTGTGGGTTGGCTTGATCTGTTCCGTGCTCACTTCATCTCCGTGAGGCTGCTGGAGAGCTTGGCCTTGCCTGCTTCTGAAGGAAGGATAGAAGCAAGCTTGTCTGGCCCTGGGCATTGAGGAAGTTGAGGTTCAAGCCCGGAAGGCCTGGGTCCAGTTGGGGTCTCTGTCCTGCTCAGGCTGCTCCCAGCAGCTGTCCGAGAGTGCTGGCCGCCTCAGATGCTCTTCCTCGGGGGCCGTGGTGCCCCAAGCGGCCGTATCGCCTACTTTGGCTACTGGGAAAGGGAGTGAGCCAACTCGTTTCTTTCCCCCTCAGTTAGCAAGACCCATGCCCTTCTCTACTTACAGTGATAGAAACAGCCTCTCAAAAGTGACCTGCTTACTTGACGGGCCAAATAGTCTGTTACATCTGGCTAACCTGCTTCTGTTTTCCCTTTTTCTATTCCTTCATGGTGAATGTCACAAGTTAAAATGTACTGTCACCCAGGCTCTCTGAATACACGCTGGAGACAGCATCAGTATGAATTCCCACGGGTGACCGGGGTCTACTGTTGTGGCTCTTCGTCCTGGGTGGTCCGCCTGGCACGTGCAAGCCGTCTGCAGGGAGTTCATTCACGTTCATGTGCTCGCACAGCGCTGCTGAGCCAGGTTTGAGTCTTGAGCCGTTTCCCTGCCGAGCACACATCAAATACTGTGCGTTGTGAGGCTAACTGAAGCTCTGTGTTTTTCCATCGTTGAGGGTGAAGAAATCAGCTTTCTCACCCCTTTCCTGATGACATTCCATCTTGAAGGCCTGTTTTCAGGGTCCATATTTCGGCTTACCCAAGTAGGACAGTGCTTGATACTCCTTCTGAGAATGAAAGTTGATGTTTGAAGAAAAAAGAATGGTTTCCCCCTTTGGCTGTAGGAGCTGAGGAATCCCAGAAAACCGGGCCGTCTAAGGGAGGGTGATCTCTAACAGGGGGTTGGGTTGGCAGCCTTTCAGAAAAGGATGCCTAGTTACTCACCACAAGCCTCAGGGTTCTGAGAGCCAAGCAGTGTGGCCAGCAAGCGCCAGGAGAGGGTTGGGGGCTGGGACCCGGGCGGGGCTGCGTGGTGAAGCTGGCCGCCTTCGACAGAGTACCTGTCCTTCCTGTGTACTGGATCAGCCACCCCTGGACTCTGGGGCGGCCCATTGATTTCCGAAGTTGATGCCAGGATTTTCCATCTTCAAAACAGGTCAGCATTTCACGACCCTGCTTCTCACTTGGTTACCCTCCCCCCAGATTAGAAGCTATGTGAACTATAGGTGAGTGTCTGGTTACCTGTAAGTTCCAAAAAGGCAGGTCCAGGTAAGAGTGAGTATAATTCGGAACGCTGGAGGTTTTGCACTGAGGTCAGACTAAAGGGTTATTTCAACTTCGAAGATGAAATTGTCTGTAATCCCTAAAATGCAGGAAAGTGATTGAGATGGGCAGCTAGAACTTTCTTTTCCTCTCAGAAGTAGAGACACATGAAGAAAACTTAGTATAGGGGATTCCCCTTTGGTGCCAACTGTTACGAAATGATTTCTGATTAGTGGCTTTTTGAATTGCTCTTCTTTCACTCAGTACATTAAGTGAAAGTGCTTTTATTTACACACACACCCCCCACCCCCCGAAGTTGATGCTGGTGGAAATCTCAAGTATTTATTTTTGCAGATGAATCTGACATGCAAATTTCCTTTACTTCTACCATGTGTCTTAGTGTCCTGAGTGTTTCACTCTCCTGGAGGAGTTTTTAGTCACATTAACCCTTAACATGCTGGTTTTTCCTTCACAGGGGTTTTCAAGGTGCCATTAGCTGTCTGCAGAGCTTCCCTGTACGGATGGAGCCCGGCTCCCTGCCAGGACATTCAGTCTCTTCAGTCCCGCTGCCTTGCTTTTTCTGACTCATTTTAAGGCTGCTCTCCTTCCTCCCATCCTCCTGTCACTTGAAGGAAGCTGTACTTTTCCAGAAAGTGTGTTCTCGCCATGCTTTCTCCAACCTGTTTTTGCCCAGAGAGTACACTTGGAGTCTTAGCCTGAAGTTTAGCCTGGACCTTTTCCGTCCTCCCTGCCATTCTGGGTGCTCTCCCTCTCATAGGACCCTCCCCCCACAGTATTTCCTGTCTGTTTCCTCTACCAGCCCTGGGAGCAAGGACTGAGGCTTATTTCTCTGTCTTCCATGTTTAGTGCAGTGCCTGGTGCTCGGTTGACACTACGTAAATATTTGCTGGGTGTGAGATTGTGTAAATATTAGAGGTATGGTATGAATGTTCCTAGCTGGAAGGATCACAGTCACTTCTGCCTGCCTACTGTTTTTTTTATATAAATTTATTTATTTTTGGCCGTGTTGGGTCTTCGTTGCTGCGCGTGGGCTTTCTCTAGTTGCAGCGAGCGGGGGCTGCTCTTCGTTGCGGTGCGCGGGCTCCTCACAGCGGTGACTTCTCGTGGAGCACAGGCTCTAGGCGCACGGGCTTCAGTAGTTGTGGTTCGTCGGTTCTAGAGCGCAGGCTCAGTAGTTGTGGTGCACGGACTCAGTTGCTCCGTGGCACGTTGGGATCTTCCCGGCCCAGGGCACGAATGCATGTCCCCTGCATTGGCAGGCGGATTCTTAACCACTGCACCACCAGGGAAGCCCCTGCCTACTTGGAAGTCTAGTTTATAATCCAAAGTTATGTCAGCGAGGGGTAGATCTTGAGATGGCATAAGAAAAAGTGATTTCTGAAGCTAAGCATCGTTAGTCAAAATATAGAACAGAAAATTCTAATTCATGTGTGTAATAAGTTCTATGTCATGTTAAGCTTAATGAATTAGTACGATAGGAATAAACCACTTGGTGTGCCTGCCTTCTAACTTTAGAGAAGTATCTGGACATCAGAAATGAATCTTTCTGCCGCAGCAGGAGGGGCGATGCCTTAGGTGGGGTACAGGGGTGAAAAGTCAAAACCAGTGCCAGGATGTGTTTGGTACAGTCGTTTAAATGGTCCTTTGCTTGGAGATTGCTAATGGCTGAAACCAGATTGTGATGCTCCAGACAGAGTAGTAGCTCGACTTGATTCTGGTGTTTTTAAACTTCTTGTTCCTGAAAGGTTTCTGTATCTTCACCTGAGGAGTGGGGGCGCAGGGGTGGAACGGTTGTCACCCAGTTGCAATCCCGTGACAGGCTTCAGTCAATTGAAAGAAAGTCGTGTTAAGTGCTGCCTCACGCCAGACAACCCAGGAGCTTTCTCATTTCGTATACTTTGCAAAGGCGCCCCGTTGAGCACAGCATATGGTCATTTTTAAAGAAAGGAGTGCCGAAGAATCTGCCAGGCTGGTGGGGTGGAGCTCGGGTTCAGATTCTCATCGTTCTGCACAAAGCACTTTTCAGAGCCAAGTGGAAACTTTTTTGGTACTTACAGAGCCTGAATTTATATTAAGGGAGGAAAGAATGCTGCCATTGAGGGAAACACTGAAACATGTCTTGGTGACATAGAATGAAGGCCTTGCTGTCCTCATGTGTCTGTCAGAATTTCCACGACAAACCCTTTATTTCAGGTCTCTCCCCTCAGACTGAAAACTCATGTTAGACTTTAACCTGAGACGTGAACATTTCAGGATTGGCATGGTTTTAGCTGGCAAATCTAGTTGAAATTACTACAGCTACATTAAAAGAAACCCTCTTAAATTATACAAAGGGGAAAATGGCTTCTGGAAATAGAATAGAGGGGAATGATTTGATTAATTGTCAGCGCAAGATAAGAATTATTTAAGAGCAAGTTCACCAAGTAAGATTAGCATGAGGACAGTTAATCTTTGCGTTTGTTTGCTGTGTTTTCCCCCTAATATCTATACACCTCTAGTTTGGGCATTTTGGGAAATACAAGATCATTAATTAACTGGGGTGACTTTAATAGGTAAGAAATAAGAGTGGAAGCCCGGGACCTGATGGTGTGTACTATAAACAAACTTAGATCCAACTTGGACAGACTTGTATGAGAAATGGGATAAGAGCATGATCCAATCAACAGCTGAATTCTGAGCAAAATTCTCTTAGAGATGATCTGACTCCTAAGTGCCAGTGATCCTGTTGGTGAAACCATGATGCTTGGAGTGATGAGTCTAGTGCCTCATGCACTGTAGTCTACGATGGGGAGATTTTCCTGTATTTGAAACACAATAACAAGCGCCCGTGTCGTGCTTACTCTTAAATACTGTTCTGAGCACTTTTCAGTCCTCATTTGATCCTCATGACACTTCTGAAAAGGTCCGCAGTGTCATCCCCATTTTACAGCTAGGGAAACTGAGGCACAGAAGTTTGGTAGCTCGCCCAATGTCACATAGCTGGGAAATGGTGGAGCTGGGGCTCGTGCTAGGCAGTGTGGGTCCAGACTCCGTGCTGTTACCCCAGGTGCCCCGCCGCCTGGTTCCTCTTGCTTTGTCAGACCTCAGCCACCTCACTGGATGGTGGAGGTATGCAGGGATGAAGTTGTTCAACTCGGTGACGCCCCTGTGCTTGCTGCCTGTAGCGGGAGGTTCTGCTGGACACCGCAGGGCAGACAGCCTGGCGGCGTAGATGGAGACAGCTCACCGTCATAAGTCTGAACCAAGTAGGAGTCGACCGACATGAGGATGAAGATGTGTTTTTGGCTCCTTAAGAGGTGGCTTTCGATTTGGGCTTTGTAGGATGCGTGGGATTTCCTTCATTTGGGGAGCTGGGGGGAGATGCTCTAATATGAGGAAATAATGGAGTAAAAGAACCTGAAAGCGACTTGGGGGTCCAGGGAGGCTGTGGTGCTGGCGGTGTTGCCAGCCCTGACCCCCTGATAGGGCAGATGGAGAAATGCCCGAGGGTCTACCCCCTGCCTGTCCCCACAGGTGGGCTCTTCTCTGCTAATCCGTGACTTTCTCTTGTAGTTTTTTTGCGTTACGAGGGCCTCTCACTGCTGTGGCCTCTCCCGTTGCGGAGCACAGGCTCTGGACGCACAGGCTCAGCGGCCATGGCTCACGGGCCCAGCCGCTCCGCGGCATGTGGGATCTTCCTGGACCGGGGCACGAACCCGTGTCCCCTGCATCGGCAGGCAGACTCTCAACCACTGCGCCACCAGGGAAGCCCCCTCTTGTAGTTTTTAACTGTCATGCTCACTTTTCAGAAAGATATTGCAGTTACAGGAAAGAACAGTATTACACAATGTCAGATATGTTGTATTTTTTGGAAAATGTGTTTTAGTAAGGGTGCTGCTCTGACACTATTCCGAGGGTCTTTGTTCTGAAGCTGGTACTATTGGTGGCCAGCCTGGCGATTAGGACTGGAGGTGATAACGAAGGCTGAGTTCCAGTAGGCTCATACACATCAATAAGGGAAACAATAACAAAGAAATAACATCACATATTTAAAACTGGCAGCACATTGTTCTTTAAAAACTGCACACTGGTTTATTTTTCCAGAATTTCTGGTTCATTCTCAGTTATTTCTTCCTTCTCCACGGGGCTAAACTGTGGGGAAAGTGCTATAACCCTAATCAGAATCCTTGGAAGGGAAAGGGGTGCTGCAGAGCACCTCAGGTGGGAACATAAGATGGGCTTTCATCTGGATTTCAGCTTTGCAAAATCGGAACTCACAGAAGACTGCTGCGCTGGTATGTGCTCGGCATATGCGCCCCCCCCCCCCGCCCCACCGGGAGCTGGCGTTCCCGTGCCCGCTCTCCAGGGATGGACGCTGGGGCAGAGGCTAAGCACTCGCCCACTGTCCTGCAGCTTTGAGACCAGGGTGATGGAGTGTCTGTTGTATCGCAGTAGTTTCTTGTTGGTATCTGAAGCTGTACTGATAAGTAGCCAGTCCCTTTCACTCACGTTTTCACTTGTTTTTCCTTCTGTCAGATTGTCTAGTAAAGTATGATTTGTAGTGCTGTTTGTAGTTGGCATAAAACTAGAAAGCTAAGCTCATGCTTGTAAAGGTTTGCGTTAGTTTCCATTTGGATTTGTTTTGAAGTTCAGTGGCAGTAAATGAGCTTAAATTATTTTCCCCCTTTTGAATTAATGCATACAACTATACGTAATTATCTTAAAATGTGAAAATGGGAGATGGCTCACTTTTAAAACTTCGGAAATTGCAACTTGATTCTTAACTGTTTTACAGTGTAGGGAGTAGTTTAAATCATACTTTTTTCTTTTTTTCTAAAAGGTGCTTAATGCAGTTGTAATCATGAAAAGTTGTAAGTTAACATTAATAGGTGGATTACAGAATGATCCTGTTAGTCATAGGCCTAATTTTGAAATCTTCAGTATATCTGATGTTTTCACATGGTGAGTTTGATCACTAAAGTGATTTTTATCACTTTAGTTTTACATTAATTTTTTCAATCTGAGTGACTCAACATGGAAAACTTGATCATGCTGTTTTAATTTCAGTTTCTAACAGTTCAGAAACATGCAGGACTGATTCTTATTTATTCTTTAGGTTCAAAATCAAGTTTGGGTTAAGGGTCGAGACGCATTGTCTTTCCCTTTCTTAATCAGAACCGTCAAGCACCACAGCACCTGCTGGTTGAGCGGAGTCTGATCATGTGATGCAAATTAACTTGCAAAATCACAGTTTATTAAAGATTAGCTGTTGGGTGGGAGCTGGAACAGTTTATGCTTGAGATGTGCCGTGGGTGGTCTAAAACGAATCTGATGCACTGCTGTAGAATAATTAACGTAAGCGGCAAAGGTATTGGAGATCAGATGATAACTCATTGGGCGAGGCTCTGGGCTTCTGTTCTTCAGTTAATACGGTGAGAGGTGTGATACTAATGCTTGTCATGATTAAAGCATAAACTGGGGGAGAATACAGCATTCGTGCCGTGAACTTTGATAGGCTCGTTCGTGAACAAGGTGCTTGGCTAACTTGCCTATTGGTGGAGAATTAATGAAGTTTTATCCCAAAGTTGAGAGTACATCGTCGACTTCTGGCTCTTGTTTGCATTTCCTTTGTGTCCCTTTTATGTCAAATTTTATTTGATCTGTATATATTGTCCGAGCAGCCTAAAACTATGTGGAGACTTAGGATTAAAAAGAAAAAATGGAACTAGTAGAATATAGTCACGTCAGACGGGCGAGATTTTAGTCACTAAGAAGCTGGATAGCTCTCTTAACCATTATATTTACTATATCTGTAGGTAATTAAAAACATGCTTCTATTTAAATGCGGGTTAGTCCTCTGAATTCACGTCCATTTAAGTACTAACCTTGGTCTCCTTGGTGAAGTCTGTAGTCACAGGATCAAGAAGCGCCGTGGTCTTGGGATTTAAAGCAGGAAGGGATTGTGGAGGCTGTATAACTGAGGCCCTGAGTTCACAGCCTTGGACCCGGCCACGAGGGTTCCGTGATGTGCTGTAAACCCAACCGCAAAACTGATCTTCATGCCCCCACTCCTGTAAAGTGGTGCTGTGCCCACTGCCGCTTCCTGCTTCCTGGTAGCTCATAAACCTTTGTACTTAAGCGTACTCTCTAGTCTTACATCTTAAGTTCTATTGCCAGCGAGTCTAGGTGCTCATCCCATAATCTACTGAAGCCTGAGGAAATCTGGAAACTTGGAGCAGGCGCTGGATTCCTTTTATTGCCTTTGAAAAACGGCAGTGCCGTTCAGAGACGAATGTGCATCTTGCTCTAAAGCCTAGGAGGTTTACTGAGTAAGGATTGTATGTTCATCTTTCATGACGTGGCTTACCAGTCTGGTAATAACAAACATCTTGTTTAAAATATTAAAGATGTGTAAGACTTTGAATTTGGATGAGAATTCATGGGCAAGGAAAATGGCTCTGCTTGAAGTTACATATTTGACTTTTGTCCTTCTAATTTTAGCTCCTCATGATTCTTTGGGAGCAACTACATCCCTGAGCTACTTAGTCTACTATTAATCTTACACTGAGATATTACAACAGCTTATTTTGCATTTTATATGTTACCTAAAGTACATATGTACAAACCCACTAGTATTAACCTACAAATGCACATATTTTTGGAGGCCCCCAAGCAAGATTTGAAGGGTGGCTAAATATAACCATAAAGTTTATGTGGCTTTGCCTTCTGTAGTACAGTGACCTGTTCTTAGAATTGAAATTATTTCTGAACAGTGGTACAGCCAAATATAGACGTCAAACCTTAGTTTCAGTGTTGACTTGAGGTTCTGATCTTAGAAATACATAAATATAGAAAATATACAAAATGATGGAACTGAAGTTAAACATGGACACTTTATGCATACCTTTTTCAGTATTTTCTATTTAAATCCAAACACAACATAAGTCTTGTAAGTGTTGCTTGGGGAATTTTCTTTCCTGTCCTAGATTTCTCAGTTGCTTTAAAAATGAGCCAGAAGTGATGGTTCCTATTTTTTTTCCTTGGTGAGTTTCCCTCCCATACTCTTGGACATCTTTATTGCTCCAAGAGACTTTGAATCAGATTCAAAGTTAGGAAACTCAAGGTAAATTATTACTGCTGATTTGATATATATGAATAATTTTGAAGATTTGATAGGACTTGTGTTAAGAGTAGGAAGTTTTTGGGGCTTCCCTGGTGGCGCAGTGGTTGAGGGTCCGCCTGCTGATGCGGGGGACATGGGTTCGTGCCCCGGTCCGGGAGGATCCCACGTGCTGCAGAGCGGCTGGGCCCGTGAGCCATGGCCGTTGAGCCTGCACGTCCGGAGCCTGTGCTCTGCAACGGGAGAGGCCACAGCAGTGAGAGGCCCGTGTACTGCAGGAAAAAAAAAAAAAAAGTAGGAAGTTTTTTCTTTTTAAAAACTTTTTATATACAGAAACATGCATTGATCATAAGTGTATAGCTTGATAAATTTTACACCAGGGCCTCCTGTGTAACCAGCAAGGAGTGGGAAGTTTCTAGGCCACTTTTGTTTTTTGCTCCTTTGCACCTGCTGCTGTATGGAAGTCATAACTTGCTTTGAATAATAGCCTTCCTTTTCAAAGTCAGCTTTCCTGGGAAAATCTTTGATTCTGGGGTGAGGCAGTGAGTGGGGAACTTTCAGTTCTATGAACTGAAACTTACACCAATCTCATTTCATCCTCAAGTGATTGAACCATCCTTGGCTCTAACTGGAGTTTCTCATCCAGCTCCTTAAATCTTTGGAAGAAAGCTTTCCTTCACACTTTTATTTTGAACTAATTCTGTTTCACTGGAAAGTTGAAAAATGATACAATGAATTTCTGTTGCAGCCAGCTTCCCCCAATATTAACATCTCTCATAACTGTAGTATAATTAGGAAGAACAGGAAATTAACATTGGTACAGTATTAACTAAACTATAGATCTTATTTGAATTTGCACCAGTTTTTCCACTAATGTCCTCCTTCTGTTGTGGGGTCCTGTATAGGATCCCAGAGTGCATCTAATTTTTTAGTCTTGGAGGTAAATCATGTTTTGTTGTATCGGTATGGTATGTCTAATCATGCATTGGTGCAATCAGATGCCTTCCTTGATTTAAAACAAAAAAATGAGACCGCTCCTGTTTTTTATTACTGTTAGTTGCCCTGGAGTAATGCCAGTCTGGGTGGGGTCTGCCTGTGGTCACTGGTTGCTGGGTGGTTGTCAATGAGTTTATGTTGCTTGTCACTGCCAGGCGTCTTATTTGCAAGCAGAAAAATAGGAATGGAAGCCACTGAAGGTTACGGATCTCATGCATCTGCCAGGTTTTTTCTGGAGAGACGAACTAGAAGTTCAGAGCTTGATCTGGAAAGCCAGCTTGTTCTCTAGACTGTTGTTGTCCGATAGAATTTTGTGTATTGGCAGGAATGCCCCATAATCTGCCCTGTCTTGTAGGGTAGCCGCTGGTGCCGTCTGGCTGTTAAGCCCTTGAAATGTAGAACTGAGTTGTTTGTTGCATTCATTTTTAAAGTTAAATAGCTACATGCAGGGGGTGGCCATATGGTATTGGAGAGTTCAGCTTTAGCGCATCCTTAGGGAGGGAAATTGGATCATACCTTTTAAACCTTTCATTGTAAAATAAAATGCAAATGTATAAAACCACACAGAAAATGTATGGTGTAATGAATGGCCATAAAGCCACCGTTGCTTGTAACTGCTGCCCAGCTCAAGCAGGAGAGCCTGACTCGTCCGCATTTGCTTCGTTTCTTCCCCCAAAGTGACTACTTCCGTGACTTTCAGATCCATCACTTCTGTGTGTTTCGTTTAGTTCTATCATGGGGTTATCCCCAGATACTGTAGTTTAATCTTGCACGTTTAAAAATAATTGGAAATGTCCTTAAGTCTCTCTATAACTTCCCCATTTCCTTATAACTTACCTGGAGGCGTCCCTGGGTTTTTGGACCTGTAGAGTTTCCCACAGTCAGAATCTTGGTAACTAGATGCTCATAGTACATCATTTTCCCCTGTATTTCCTGCACATTGGCAGCTGGATCCAGAGGTTTGATTGGATTCGAATTTAATTTGGGTTATATAGTTTAAGATGCCTTTATAAGGTCACATGCATGTTCGTTACACGTATATTAATGCGGAAAGACCATGAATGGAGTTTTCCATGAATGGAGTTTTCCTATCAAAGTATCCAACACTGAGAAGTGAATATAAACCAATTGAACTAGTTAAGTTTTAGGGAGTATGGTAAGCCACCTGGGCACATGTGCTGCACGCTACTTGTGGGAAGACTTGGTTGTCGGAGGTTCTCGAAGTGCGCCGTGTTCATTGCACCTCTGTGCGAATTTTACTGTTACCCAGTACTTCTGTGGGCAGGAAGTGTGTGTGTGGATGTGTCTTTTCTGTGGGTGGTGGAAATAATTACTGATTGAACTTATATAGCCGTTTGCTTGTCTAAACCTCACCTACATGACTGTCCATATGGTCGTCTTGTTCCTGGTCTTGACATCCAACCTAAGATCAAAATCGGGTTTTATAGTTATTCTACGGTGGGACATGTGGGCGTAAAGAGAATAAGCGTGTGAGGCGAATTTGGTGTCGTCCTCTTTGGGGAAGATTGTCACCTCCCTGGATCTGCTGTGGACAGAACCATGTACTAGCTGTTGATACGGAGGAGGGCTTTCATAAAAGTGAACAGACTGAGTCTTATCAGGGAGTTTAAAATATAACTGGGTAAGGATGACTTAGACACATAGAGCACTGAAGAGTACTTCAAAAAAAAAAGTCAACATGTGTAAGTTAAAGTGTAAAAGTTAAGAGACCTTCCAGTGATAAACGAGCACTAGACTGGAAGATAGGTAATCTTGCTTTTAAATCCAGTTTAGGCCTCTTCCCTCGTTGCAGTGGGGGGGTTGGGTTCTATTCGGGGTAGCAAGTATGTAACATTCTTTTGCCGGCTGCTGTGGCAGGTACCATGGGTCTCTTTCGTGGTCCTCTTTCAACTTCATCCTCGAGTCGGGGCTCCAAGTAGCTGTTACCTAGCAGTTGGTGGGCATTGACGTGGGAGGCCAAACGTCATCCTGGGCCACCTGCTTTCTAAGCATCCTGTCAGCTGCTGATCTTCTGATGCTGGAGATAGGAAGCACTACCTCACCTTGCTACTGGGTGTTTGTATATCCCCCTTCTCTTAATTATTCCATTGAAGCACAATATCTCAGAAAAATAATCTATAGTAGTGAATTTTTTTCTAAAAATATTATCATTGAAATGCTGAAAATTTCATGTGATTGCTGGGAATTGGCCTTCAGCCAGGAATTGAGTTGGTTTTGGATGGAAAAACCCGATCCTCCCTTGATGTTTTTCTTTATTGGCAGCGTGTAAAATGTTAAAATTTTCTGACTTCTGTTGGGTCCAAGCCAGTGTGTTTGTTTTTTACTAAATTATGTGAACTTTTTACGGTTGAAATCTGGTATTTGTGGCCTTTTACAGAGCTCCGTGACCCAAATAATCGCTCTGGAGCCCCTTTCTGATCTGGAGAGGAAATAAACAGTGGGAGTAGAACTTTGTGTTTCACCTTGTAGGAGCCATAAGGCTGAAGTAATGGTACCCTGGCCCCAGTGATGCTTGATGATAGTGGGATTCAGACATGCATAGGAGAGGAGATCACGGTGGACGCAAATCAGGATGCAGTGTTCCTGAAACAGTTTGAGCACAGTTGAGGGAGAGGAGAAAAGCCCTACAGGGTGGGTGGTTATGGTTTTGGGGGAAGCTTGCTTACAATCCTTTGAGCTGGATGGAGCCCTAGGATTACTGTTGGGTTTATAGGGCCGCATGCTTTTGCATATGCACAAATCCTATTTGTGCAAATTTGACCTTTTAAAGTTTCCATTACTGTCCCCCATCCCCTTAAATAAAGCTGACCTCTGAACTTTTAGGTTTTACGGCTGAGAAGGCTCTGAGACCTACATCTGTGGTTGGCTGCCGTCCACCTCCTCATCTAATCATGTAGTCAGTGCGTATTCTCTACCAGGCACCGAGCTATTGCTGGGGATCATAGTACCTAAATTTATTGAACATGGCCTTTGTGTGGCCCAGTGCTAAGCACTTTATACGTAATTTTTACTAGTTAACCTTCATAACCACTGAGGGCAGGTTGTTTTTAGCAGGTTAAGTATTGCCTGAATCTTACAACTAAGTAACTGGGGTTAGGTTTATATTTGAATATAGATCTTGATCAGTGATTCACTTTTTTTTTTTAATTGTTTTTGGCTGCATTGGGTCTTCGTTGCTGTACGAGGGCTTCTCATTGTGGTGGCTTCTCTTGTTGCAGGGCACAGGCTGTAGGCACGCGGGCCTCAGTAGTTGTGGCACGCGGGCCTCAGTAGTTGTGGCATGCGGGCTTAGCTACTCCGCAGCATGTGGGATCCTCCCAGACCAGGGCTCGAACTCGTGTCCCCTGCATTGGCAGGCGAATTCTTAACCACTGTGCCACCACGGAAGTCCCCACTTTATTCTTTCACATGGATTTTTCTGAGGTTTCATCCAGAAAGCTTTTGAAAGTTATATTCTTCATGGATTTGTATATTTAAAAAAAACAAATCCCCCATTTTTACAACTTGGATCCAGATGTTGTTTTCTCTCCCCACTACCCTCCCACCCAGTCCTTCATAATAAAACAGAAAAATCTGTAAGAACATGCTCTTTAACTTCCTATCTCATATCCTGGTGTTATATGATGCTATGAAACAAATGCAGTCAAACCTAGCAAACATTCAGCTGAGGTTTTAAAGATACATGGAATAGATTTACGTTTAAAATAGTAATCCAGTCATTTTACTTTCTAGGAGCGTCCTTTTCTCTGTCCTAACCTGAGGTTGGGAGACCAATTTGTCATGGTCTGTTGGCTGTTCTGCCTGTCTGTCCATCCTTCTGAGCTGCTGGATCAATTCTGTTGACCTGCCCTAGAGTCGGGCGGTGTCTGCCCCGCACAAACTCGGCTTCTCTTAGAATTGGCGGTGTGTCCTTGTATCTGTTCACCAGACTCGAATTTTGGGTTTCAATTTTGGTGGGCCACTAATTTCAGTATTTGTAGATTCTTGATAAAGTTTGAAGGGGAGATCCACTGGAAGTGATATCAGATGGTACCTTTGTTTTACTTCTGATAATCAGTTTATTGGAAAATACTCCTGTAGTAGTGTCATCTCCTTAACTTCCAAATACTTGAAATCAGCTCTGAACTTGTGTGTCCTCCACCCATGTGTCTTAGTCTCTACTTTAGTTCCTCTCCACTCTATCCTTACGCCTTCTCTCGCTTCGTGTTTTTAAAATTTGAAGTCATCAGATGGTTATTTGAATATTAGTGTGACAAGTTTGGGGGAGAGTTCTCTTAAAATGAGGTACAAAAATTGAGGTGACCGTTTACTCCACGGATACATCTGCCAGGAACTGTCTCTAACGCTGGAGATATACATAAGCCAGACTGAGACTCTGCTCTAAGCCCTCTAGTAATGGGCCCAGTAGTCATGCAGACGCTTATGGAAAGGCCATGGGACTCTGGCAGTGGATGACAAAGGGTGGGGACTGAGTCTGGGGGTCAGGAAAATCTCCCCTGAGGAAACATTTGAGCTCTAATGGGTGTGAAGAGCTATCTAGGTGAAGAAAAAAGGGGAAGCCTTCTGGGTGAAGCAGCCGGCTACAGAGGCCCTAAGGGGAGGGAGCCATGTGTGCTCTAGGAACCAGAAGCAGCCCTTGGTTACTGGAGTGTTTGAACGCGGAGTGAGAAGGCTGGAGAGGGAGGTGGGGCCACCTTGCTGGTCTCGGACCAAGTTAAAGACTTCAGTCCTTGAGCCTGAGAGCCATGGTGGGAATCCGTCACAGGGCTCTCAGGAAGGAGGTGGCCTGGTCAGAATTGCCTGGGGAAGGATCATGCCTGCTGTTAGCTGGAGAACCAGTTCAAAGTGGGCAAGACTGGATGGGGCAGCCCGTGGGGAGGCCCCGCCTCACCCTGGTGAGCGATCGGGTTCCTGCGGCTGCAGAGATGTCTGCAGACCCAGGGTCTGTTTAGGAGGTGATGGATTGGGTGTAGGGGGATGAGCAGGTGGCGACAGGGGCAGTGGTGACATCTGTCGTGTGACAGGCCAGGAGACCAGGCTTCAGGGAATGGCACGTGGCTTTGAACCTGTGGAATATGTAGTCCCTTCAGGGTTTTCAGAGGGGAGAGAGGAAAGGATGGCAGCTGGATCCCGGGACTGGGACTGGGGGTCGGCCAGAGCGGGGAGCGGATGCGCGTCACCTGCTCGCAGGTGGACTTGGATGAAGGGCAGGAGGGCGAGCAGCCAGCAGAGGGGAGCCCTCTGCCCATGATGGGCTGTGCAGATGGGAGCAGCCCTGCCAGGGGAGGAGGGTCGGGACCAGGAGCTTAGAGGGTTGGGGTGAGGCTTACAGGCGGGGGCTGGGTTGATGGGCTGCCGGGCTTGGAGCTTCTGTTGTCCTGGGGCAGAGAATAGAGGAGAGGGGGAGACTATAGCTATCCGAGCACTGACCCCCGGACAGTTCCTGAGGGTCGTTCAGTGAAACGCTTCCCCTTGGTCTTTCCGTGCATTGCCTTTGAGGTTATGGCTCCCTAGAAATGTTTGTTTCAACCCATCAGGGTTTAAAAAAAAAAACAAAACAGTGACCCTGCTTTCAGTCTTTAGAAAGACGGGTGAAATTGGGTTTTTTAACTCTTAAATTTGTACTCATGCAGCACCCAGTCTTCATTGAGCTGGGTCTTATCAGACCCCTTCTCTCCACCTCACTCACGGGTGTTCCTGCAGAAGGGAACATCTGCAGAAGGGAACATCAGAAGGATGAGCTGTTTGCAGAGATAACCAGCTTGTGCGTGACTTGGGGAGGCACGCACCCCAGCTGTCACCCCTCTGCCTTTATTTACTCAGGATGTCTGTATTTGTCAGTAGAAGGTTTTGTGTTTTTAGTCATACAGCTGTAATACCTACTCATCCTATCAGAGATAAAACGGATCAGTAGGCAAGCGAGCGTTTGGTGTTTGAGAGATTTTTATTAAGCTAGAATATTCTGTTAGAGACTGAACTCCATTTCCATGTATTTGGTTAAATGGGTATTAACGTGATGGCAGGAAAAAGGGTATTTGGAGGGTCACGTGCTCTGGCATTGACTAGATTATGGAATTTCATAAATACGTTAAGACGGACTTTAAAACAACAACAGGAAAAAGGATTTGGGGCTCATCTGTGCGTGTGGGTGAGAGTCGAATGGGGATTAAGGGCTTCTGACTTGGGGGTGTGTGTGCTCCTGGTCAGAATGAAGGGGGCACACCCTGCTTGTGCTTCACTCTTTCTGCTCTTGGACCGTTGACTGCTGTTCTCTTCCTAAGAAATCTGTGTTAGTAACTGCTTGCCCTGTTGTATCCCTGGAGCAGCAGCTCCATAAACTACCGAGGGGCATGCCTACGGTTCTGCGGATGCAGATGGCCCTGAAGATAAGTTGTGACTGAGTGCTTTGCGTTGATAGGCAGAGCTGTCAGAGGAGTGTGCAGTTGGAGCTCACTGCTTCGTGGACTTGGGTCATCAGGGAAGAGAGTTCGGGTGTGTGACTCTCTTAGCTGTATCTTGACAGCCGAGTCTCAGTGGTTTTGGCTGGACCCCTTTGCGTCTCCCCTCTGTCACCCCGAAGACTCCCACGTACATTTATTTTGCTCTCCCACGTGGGTGGTGCCGCATCCTCTACTCAGTCATCGTATCGGTCAGGATAGGCAAGGTTTTCTGCCACAGCAACACGTTCATCCCCATACCTGTGGCTTGATGGAGGTTTGCATCTCCTTCACTGCACCTCGATGGAGGGGCTCCTCTCCACAGTCTTGTAGGATCTTGCCATCTAGAACCCAAGGCCACCTCCTTTGCCAGGAAGAGACAGCATCACACAGGGACTGACCTTTCAGTGCGTCAGCTCAGAAAGGACTCTTGCCCACTGCTCATTGGCCAGAGCAAGTCATGTGACCTTCCAGTGGGGATGGGGAGATGACCACACACAGGGAAGAATGGGAATGTTCGGGTGTTTCTGCCACATCTGTATTGTCAGATTTCCTTCACAGAAATAAAACTGTTCGAATAGAACCTCAGGTGGGAGATGTGTTGCTTATAGCCTGTCCTTCATTGAAGCTATCTTAACGGCAATAGGAGGTACACACAATCAGTTTTGTTAAAGCACTTATTTTTATAGATTTTTCCTTTTATTTGAGCAGTATTTTCGTTTTGAATCCAATGTAGCAAATCAGTTAACTTTTACTCAGTTACTAGAACAAGGGAACTTCTGCTCCATTTACGGGAGGATGTATAAGTCTGATCCATCTCGGAGTAGACTATCAGGATTCTGGTGGTTCCCAGGGCATCTGAATAGTTTCATAGCCTCTGCTGTAGGGTTTGGCGGGGCATGTGGGGAAACTGGGGGAAGGGGCGACATTAGCATCGAACACTGACACCCAGGCTGGATCTCTTCCATTTTCTATGAGGTCTAAAATAGGTTCCTGGCATTTTTTAAAAGATCTGATTTAAGAGTCTGGTCCTTTTAAGGAGACTTCTTAGTTTAGGTAAAGTAAAAACTACATTTTCCTCCTCCAGACCTACTCGACCAGTACTTCTGTCCCATGTGCCCTGCATGGAAATAGCCCTCCAAGAGAAACCAGTGTGGAGGAAAGAGGTCTGCATTACAAATAACTAAATGTACTAGGTTGCCTAATAGCGAATCTAACAAACGATGACAAATGATTTTTAAATACAGATGGATTCCCCTAAATGCTGAAAGTTTTGCATTCCTCAAAGCGCCCAGTCTTTACTCCTATTGTAGGATGGATTGTCGAGCTGTTTTCTGATGCATGTTCAAGGATGAGATGGTCTAGGCTGAATAGTGGGACTGGATAGAGGATTTAGATAGCAGTAGAATGCACCAGGCCGTTGTGCCACTGCATTTGGAAATGTGTGTTTCCTGATCTAGAGGTAATAGAAGGAAATGAGAAGGACATACTTGCGGCCACCATCCTGAGCCCACTTGTCTAGCCATGTTCTAGTCTTCACTTTCTGAAATGTTAATTGCTGCAGTGCTAGATGAGGCTTGAATCTATCTTGCTGGTATTCCTTAGACATTTATTGAAGAGTTTCTGCCTGTGCGTTGGAAAGAAAGTAGATAGGTTCGGGGGCGGGTAGCTGATCATTTTGGTTCTGATAACTCTTCTGCTAAAAGGAATGGAATAGGTACAGAATTCAAACGGTTATAGTATCCGCTGAGAGAGGGGATGGCTGCAGTTTTGGAAGCTGATTTTGCAGCACTTGGATCGGTAGTCCTCACCTTCCAGAGTGTTACAAAGTCTCTGTGTTGACTTTCCTACACCACTGCCTCAGTGAGGAAGCAGTGTGGTCCTGCTGTTTATTTGCCCCAGTATTTAATTCATCTTTTAAAATTGGGCCTCCTGAAAACAGTGGCTGTAAAGGAAAATGGATTTTTTTGAAAAGCCCAAATTTCTTAAGTTCCCACTTGGACTAAGATCCCTTTCATTAATTCAAGGATTTGTTTTCTTTGCAAAAACCACTTTGAAGCTAACGTAAAGTCTAGCTTATGCTTAAATTTTTTCTTAGGTGGTTTCCTAGAGTTATTGGAAAAACATCCTGTAAAAGGAAGTTTAGTTTCTCTTCTGTTGGTTCAAAAACCTAATATTGTTTTGTCATTATTACTTGAGGGGAGCTCAGAAAGACGTATAACAGCTGCTTGGAGTACATTTAAAGAACTGTACTCCCGAATCTTGTTTTTCCTTGACTCCGTTCTCTTCCCCCAAGACCTTTAAATAGAAGCTGTTTCCTCTGCTGCCTTAAACACCAAACCCTATCTATCTGATGACTTCTGGTCGCCGAGTAAGCAGTGGCAGCTGGCCTTTGAAGGCTACCAGAAAGGACAGAAATACTTTATGGAAATAGCCTGATGGTACCTTAGGGCCTCCAACTTAGCAAATCCCCCCAGAGCAACAAAATAACCCCAGATTAAGAGTCCATCTTGAAACCTGCCCATTACTCTATGAATGCATGCTTAGATTTTCAAATGCTTGTATAAATTTGTATAATAGGTGAAAGTGAGAGGTCTGAATTTATAACTTCGTTGCACGAGCGAAAAGTGTAAGCCTTAGCATTTGATGTGCGCGTCGTTTTAATTCTAGGCTTAACAGGAGGGACTGTTTTTGGGTAAAAATGGTGTGGATTAGTTATGTGCTCAACATACGTACTTTCCTCCTGTTTCTGAATTGCATTAAACTCCTTGGGGGAATGGAAAAAGGACATGGAAGCCTTACAGACAAGCTGTGCACCATAATTTGTTTGTATCGGGCAAAAGCCGTGGACTTTTGCTTAAAGATAATCTCAGTAATGGAAAACCCCCACCAGGGCCTCAGGGAACTGGAGTTGGGTGGGGATTTGGCCTTTGGCTGGGGGAGTCCTGGTCTCAGCAGTGGCGGATAGTTTGTCAGAATGAGGCCCCAGTTTGGTTTAGGTTGTTAGGTTGTGAACGTTCCGGAAGCTCTTGTAGCGGATGGGTCAGCAGAGACTTGCTGCTTCTGCTGCACAGAGTTTGTCCGAAAGATGAGTTTGGCCTAAGTATAACCAGCTTCTTAGTTTCCTTAGGATGGGAGCACATAAACTACCTTCAGGGGGAGAAAAATGAGAGCATAAATATTAACATCAGACTATTTAAAATGTTCAGTGGAGGGCAAAGAGAAAATGTCAGTTAGGCTTTGCCTGCTTTGAATAGACCATCTGAATTTGGGTACCTCAGAACTCCTGTATTTAGAAGTCGTTAGTATTCGTCACTGAGAAAGCCACTGGGTGCTGTTAGGCCAGAAGCCATAATTATGGTACAATTATCTGGCAGTTAAGGTGTGGGAGCCAGTCCTCGTCCTGAGGGTGCAGGAGGAGCTTGACAGTTCCTGTTACAAGGTCCAGCACCCAGAGTCAGGCAAGCCCAAGGCCGGTTCTGTGAGAGTCCGGGGGGGCGGGGGCAGGGAAGTCGGCCTGCAGGAAGGATGGATACATGATTCATCTGAAAAAGCACTGGCATGGATGGTCGTAGTTCTTTTTTTCTTTTTCTTTTCTTTTCTTTTTTTTTCTTTTTTTTTTTGGAGAGAGACAAACTACAAACCTCACGGCACCTTGCTGCATTTTATTTTATTTTTTTTTGCCAGTGGTCCTGGATCTCTGTCCAGAAGCCTCCTCACTTCCTGCTCTTTGACAAAGAAGTTTTGGGGTCTGGCGGGCCTCAGTTTCTTCACGTTACTGCTGCTCGCTGGCAGCAGACAGATGTTAAGCGCTTCAAATTCGGTTTCAGTTTATCGGATCCGTCACATTTTCTTCCTTTACTCTCGAAGGTGCAAATCTGATGGGTATTAAGCAACTTTTAGGAACTTCTGTTTCGTGTGAATTATCCTTTCAGAGGTGCAAAATTTAGAGGCGTATTTTGAAATACGTGCTTTGTGATTCTTGCAAGGTGGAGAGGTGTGCTTTGCGTTGGGAGTGCTTAATTCTGAATCTCGAGAAGTTTACTGAAGGGTAAAAATCTAAACGATTTAAGGTTACGGATTTTTGAAAATTACTCAGAAGGCAGGAACTATTTTGGTGAGATGAGTCAACAAGGGTAATCAGTCATAAATAATTAACTGAGATACTTGACCGCCAGTATGACCCTAGCACAGTGTGATAGTAGCTTGGAATTTGAAATTGAACTTGACCTGGTTCTCTTCTGAGTATTAGTCTGTGTGAATGAACACCTTTTTTTGCATGTTGCCCTAGGCATTTATATAGCTTTAAAAAGCCACCTTGCATGTTACTGCAGTTTATTAAATGTTTCAAACAGGAAGGCAGCTTGTAAAACTGCGGTAGATTTCTAGTGAATTACTTTTTTACAACTCTTGTACAAGGAATTCAAGATCTTGGATTATCGTATATGGGCCACAGGTACAATATATGTGGTTTAATAGGCTGTAAGCTATTGTCACTGTTGCAGTCATGAATTCCATCCAACGAATGTTTTCTGGACCACATTATTTGCAGGATCCTATGCGTGAAGCACTGACTAAAACAGATGTGGCCCTACTTTGATTTCTTTATATATTTTAAAAATTAATTTATTTTTGGCTGAGTTGGGTCTTTGTTGCTGCGCGCGGGCTTTCTCTAGTTGCAGCACAGGCTCGGTAGCTGTGGCACCCGGGCTTAGTTGCTCCGCGGAATGCGGGATCTTCCCGGACCAGGGCTTGAACCCGTGTCCCTTGCATTGGCAGGTGGATTCTTAACCACTGCACCACCAGGGAAGCCCCAGCTACTTTTATTTTTAATTTTTGGCTGCACCACATGGCTTTCAGCATCTTAGTTCTCCCACCAGGGATCGAACCCCGGCCCCCTGCAGTGGAAACTCGGAGTTCTAATCACTGGGACCACCAGGGAATTCCCAGATGTGGCCCTACTTTTCAGGAAGTGCTGAAATCCATCCAATTAAAAGCTGAATGAAAACAAATTCAGAGATGGAGGTGCTAGGGGAGGTGGTTGAGCATCTGAGCCCGTTTGCGTGTAGGTAGAACTAGTGCCGAGCAATTAAGAGTTATGAGAGCAGGACAGACTGGAAGTTACAAACCTAGATACTATAAAAATGATGTAAGCAAATGGAAATCTGGGAGTGCAGATAAAAATGAGAGCAAGTACGAGCATGCTGGCATCCACATCTTTCAAAGTAGAGTCAAACAGTTCTGCCCCAAACCAAAGCACATCCTTAAACTGAATTTTTTTAATAGGCTTCACCAATTCAGAATCATAATTTTGTTTTGCTAATAGGCAAGCAAATTTAAGTTTAATAAGAATGAATTAGCATATCAAATACCTCCTTTTTATAAAATTTGTCTCTGTCCATGTACACAGGAAGATACGTGGAATGTTTTTTTGCCTAATGTTAATGATATATCTGTGGTGTTTGATTTATTTTTGCATTTGTCCATTTCTGCATTGCATACATTCTTAACATTTTGTGTTTTTTTTTTTTTTTTTTTTTTTTTTTTGCGGTATTCGGGCCTCTCACTGCCGTGGTCTCTTCCGTTGCGGAGCACAGGCTCCGGACGCGCAGGCTCAGCGGCCATGGCTCACGGGCCCAGCCGCTCCGCGGCATGTGGGATCTTCCCAGACCGGGGCACGAACCCCTGTCCCCTGCATCGGCAGGCGGACTCTCAGCCACTGCGCCACCAGGGAAGCCCATTTTGGCATTTTTTTAAATAAAATATTTAAAAGTAGATAGTTTTGGATGTTAGGGATATGAACACTTTTTGTAGTTTTAATTTCCGAAATTGGGGTGGGTAGAGAGGTGATACTGTCTGCCCTACTGAGCATTGGTTGTGTGTCACGTTATGCCCATGGACAAGTTTCCTAAGTAACTGAAAACATACATTGGGGCTGTTGATACTGTCGGTACTTAATGCATCTCTTTCCTGCCATGATTTCCATTTTTTCCACATGACTCTTTCCCCCAGCCATTCTGAGGCCATACAACTCTTTGTTATCAATCAGAGTGCTGTAGCTTCCTTTCTGTGAAGAAGCTTTCCCTCTTTTTTTTGTTTGTTTTTATGGAAAGCTATTGAAGCGAGAGAAGTGGGTGTGTGATGGAGAAGGTGGTGTTAAGGTCAGTTTTAGGAGTTACTCAGCCTGCTGTGCGGAGGTGAGACTGGAGGGAGACCAGTTACAAAGGCCCCTGAGGCACTCTTGCCAAAGGATGATGGTCACGTGGATAGAGGAGGTGGCGGTAGGGGTGGAAATAAGAGGCCACACTTGAAAAATGGACGAGACTTAGTGGAGGTTTAGACAGGGAGGGGGGAGGGGGCAGGGGATGTCCAGGGCGCCTGCCAGGTTCTGAGTTTGCACAGAGGATGCTGGTGGTACCCTTCCCCGAGACAAGGCATGTTGGGGGAGAGCAGCTGGACTGTACATCTGATTGCTGAGGCTGGCCCAGGTGACCTTGGGCTTCATTTCAAAATCAGTAGCCTCAGAATGTCTGCATTGTATGTCCAGCTAGGGCCTGTGAATGTACTTTGAGGGGGGGGCTCATCCCTCCCGAACTTAAAAAATTGTCAGCATTTTCTGGGGAGAGGTTCCTTGTGTATCTTAGACTCTCAGGGGAGGGCCATGACTCAGAAAGGTGAGGAACCACTGACTAAGTGTGTTTCATCATGATGACCATTCAATAGGTACATGTCATGGACTCATGAAGCACAAGAATCATATCAATGAATGGAAATTTCCTTCTCAGCTTTGGAGCAGGGAATTTGAACTGCTCCTAAGAGCCATTGTTTCGGGACATCTTCCCTGACCTGTGTCTAAAAAAAGTGTGTGTGTGTGTTTTTTTTTTTTTAACACACTGCTTAGTCTTTAATAGTCACACCTAGTAATCACTAGTGTTTCCCTGTGCTAGGTAACTTAGGTGATTACCCCCTGTGAGATTGGTATTAGTGCTCCCATTTTACAGATGGGGAAACTGAGGTTTAGAAAATGTAAATTAATAGTAGATAGTAAGTGGCAGAACTGGGGTTTGAATTTGACTCCAGTCGCTGCTTTCCACTGTATTTCCTGCTGGTTGACAGAAGTGACACCTGTTGTTTGTATCCTAGTGCTTTGTCCTCAGGTCTTTACTGAGAGAAGCAATAAGCATACTGCAGTCTGATCCGGGTCTCTTTTATGTAATGGCCCTGCAAAGGCCCAGAGTAAGATTACCCCCTTTTATTTTTCTAATTTGTTTTCTGTCTTTTCTGTAAACTAAATGCCTTTTATCCTCTACAGCTGGACCTGGTTAGGAACTCTCATACCTTGTCTTGCTTTGAAAGCCGGCAGAATACTCAGATTCACAGAATTATTGTACCCACGTCAGATTGGCTGTTTGCATGACCATCCTCGTCTCCCACATCCGTTCTTCTAGCCGGTTCTTAGGTTTGTGGTGGTACTGCTGGTTTTTTTAGGTTGTGATTGAATTAAACCTTGTTAGGATGTTGACTTTTTGAAGTGGTCATTTACGTTCAGCTGGTGTGACTGATGGACAGTTATCTTTCAGTTTCCTCTGGAATCTTTACTGAGAGTAGTGTATTTGTTTATGCCGTCACTTGCCTGATTAGCTTTAGGGGGAAACTCAGGCAGTCTCGGATCATCTGCCAGCGGGAGCCTCTGCTTCCCTTAGCACAGATTGGTGGTTTCTACGTCCCCCTTCTAATACTAGAGGCGGGCTTTCCCAGAGCTACTGGGGGGGACCACTCCTCTACCATGGAAAAGAGAAAGTGTCAGAGGGGTGTCTGAGTGTACCGTAGTCCTTCTGATAGTCAACAGATCTCTTCCACTTACGACATTTTTATCGTGAAATTGTGGATAGGAAAAATGAATATAACAATAGCCTTCAGATTTAAGATGAAGAAATCTCTCAACTCCAAATTTGGAAATGTGCAAAAATTGAACATTAGAAAAGAATTCATAGCCCTCATAAAAAAATGCAACTGAGAGACTTCCTTGGTGGTCCAGTGATTAAGACTCTGTGCTCCCACTGCAGGGGGCATGGGTTCGATCCCTGGTTGGGGAACTAAGATCCTACATGCTGCATGTTGTGGTCAAAAAAAAAAAAATGCAATTGAGTGTGTCAATATTGTGATTTTGAGAAGGCCAGGTGTAGTGCTTGGCATATAACAGATGTTTAATTTTATTGAATGAATGCGTAAGGAGACAGGTGGATGAATGCCACCAGAACGTAAGCTCCTTGGGGGCAGAGTTGCTATATTTCTAGCATCATCTAGAAAGGACTCAATAAGTATCAGTACGTGGTGAACGAATACCTAAATGAATGCCAGTAAAAGATGAGTTGTTGGATTGGTTTTAATACAAAAACTACAGACCCTAAGAGATAAGAGCAAAGTATATATTAGAAAGTCTAGCTTTCAAGAAATATCACTTATGTCTTATGATACCAGAAACCCATTTTTATTTGGAAATACTAAATAAGAGCTAACATTTTGAGTTTAAATATAAATTATATTATGGTCATACTTCTTAAACTCTTAGGTCTCAGAACCCCTTTATACTAAAAAAAATTATTGGGGACTCGAGGGCTTTTGTTTATGTGGATTTTATCTACCAATATTCACCTTTATTAGAAATTGAAAATGAGAAAATTTTCATTTGAGAAAATAAACCCTTTACACGCTAACATAAATTACATATTTTATGAAAAGATATTTTTCAAAACGATGTAGAAGAGTGTTACACACTGGAAATCTGTCTGACTTAAACACATTTGGACTCTAAGCTCCTTTTGCCTTTAATCTGTTACATCGTGTTGGAAGTATATGTCGAACATACATGTAATTGTAAAAAGGCAGAGTGTTAGCCTTCTCAGATAATTGGAGTTCTTCCTTGATTTTGGTAGTTGGCAGGTGAGCTTCTCAGGTTGGTAGCCATATAGAATATGAAACCGTATCTGCATCCATTGGTCTCAGGTGTTGAATGGCTCTTTTAAATGCTCGTGACCTCCTCCTTTGGTTTGGAAGACACTACTTCACTTAGTCCTGTGGGTCTTTTAAGTGATACATTTCATTATAAAAAATCAATTAGAGTTAACATCACCATCCATCTCATCAAAAAAAACCTTTAGGTCTTAGGAAGCTGTCAAGCTCGTGACAGATGCAAGTCTGAGAATTCTTTCACTTGAAAGCCTGACTTATCACTGGTGATAAATATTGTCAGTTATTTTCCATGAAGTGACAGGCTCACGTCATTCATTTTCAAGAAAGTACCTGCCAGATCTCCAAGTCCGAATAACCATAGTTTGGTAGTTCTTTCGGGTCAACATGGCGTTCCATGGGAGTAGTGGATGTGCCAACCACATATACTGAGTGCAGCCGAAGCGCTTTATGCATCGCGTAGAATGCGAACATGGAATTTTTAATGCGTCATCGAGACATTCTTAAATATGAAACTGGTGTTGAAGACACTGGGAGTTGGCGGGACGAGTGTCATGCCGGTTGGCACAGTGATTCATCGTAAGGCTCCAGCAGTCTTATCACAAATGCTCTCACGCCGTTGGGGCAGATGTCGACGCAGGAAAGAAGGCGCATAATGACTTCGTTATTATCAGGAAGATAGTTTGGTTCATGTGGACCCTTGGATGTCTGTGGCTCACACTTGGAAGCCAACTTTAAGGGTTTGAAAGCCACATTCAAATTCCTACTTTAATAGACAGTTGTACCAGTGGTCCAAGACAATCCGTAAGTGAGGATTCATATTTCTCTTAGAAATGCATGCGAGGCCTACAGATCACCACCTTACTTTGTTTCTGGTGTGTTAACCTTGGTCTGTATCCTTGAGCCTATAACAGCAGACGGCTGACAGCTCATTGGAGCAGATCGGACAGCAGAGGGGGTGGGCGGCCTGAATTTAGGATAATCTAAGGAGTGAATCACACACTGGATAATGGGGTTGTAAAGTGACTCTCCGCTTCAGTCAGCGGCTTAGCTGAAAAGCCAAACTACAGAGGTAAAAATTACAGGTCTCTAAAATAGATACTTTGTGCAAACTTTTAATGTAGCATTTAGCTGAGAATGCATCTGGGGTTGGGGTGAGAATTTTCATAAATTCTTTGTGTGTTGGAATGTAACGTCGTTAAGAGCATCAGTAATTTCTCTCTGGAAGTGTTGAAAGTGCACCAGGCATCTAAAAAAAAGAGCTGAGGTTGCTTCTCTAAGGAGCATCCTGCAAGTGGAGGACAGTGTCTCCTCTTCCTGTGTGTGATTCCAGAGGCCCTTTTAACTCCTAGCGGATGGTCTAATAAACGACTTCATACCTGTGGCAGCAGGTGTGGAGCAGGTATTTTACTGGTGCCTCCCATTTAAAGTTTGACGATAGTTTTTCTCATGAGACCTTTATTTTAGAAAGGAGGAAAGAGATGCTGGGTTTCTGTTGTGCTCCCTCGGGGTTGACCACCCCTCTGTGTCTGGCAGGGTTATGGGCTTCCCAGGAAAGGGCTGGGAAACCAGTAGCTGGTGCGAATCCCCACCGCGTGGGCCTGTCTTACTGAGTGCAGGGCCACGCAGAGGTTTGCAAATATGTCGTCACATCCTTTGTTCCCTCGCTCCTGCTTTTCCTTTTCCCCTGGCCTGGTGGCTGGGAGGAATGAGTCGCCCTCTGCTCCCGGCTGGGCTGCGGAGCGTCTGCCCACGTGGTGGACTCTGGCAGCCCAGGGAGGGTTTCCCGGGCCTCGTGGTCGTCCAGCTGCTGTGTTCTGCACCTTCTCCAGGCTGCTGGCCGTGCGCAGGTACTAAACTCGCTCCCCCGGGAGGAGGACGCTTGGCCTGGCTCCCAAAACCTGCCCGAGCACCCTCACTCGCAGCTTTGATTGGTGTTGGGTGTCCCTTTGGCGGCCTCCAGCCCTCTTATTTTTAGGGCCTTGGTTAACGTCTTCTGTGTGTGAAACATGAAAGGTGAGCCAGAGCCGCTAGAATTGGAAACTCAGGGTTTTTAGGCCACTCTTCTCTTGTCACACGGCCCTGGTGGGTTCTTCAGTTACAGAGGTTACAAAACAATCCACCCTGGGAGCCGGTGGGTGGGGGCAGGGCAAGGAGAGGAGGGGCAGCGCCTGGTGGGCAGTGAAAAGAGATATTGTAACTAAAGCTCGGCCGGCGTCCTGAGAGCAGTGGCCTCTCGGGTGCTGGCAGGAGTCTGCTTACAACTCAGCCCGGTCACAAGTCGGGCGGGGTGGGGGGGACACTTGGTGATAACGGGACTTCTTTCTCTGTGGGGAACTGGCTTTTCACATGTTGACGTGGTCCGGGGGGAAAACATGTGTGCCCTGTAGGCGACGTGCACGGCTGATTGGAGAGGGGGGAGGGCTCAGGAGAGGGTGGCGTGGGTGCTGGAGTTGGGGGTCCAGCCAGCCCCGGGCACCCTGGGCAGGGAGCTGGGCTCCCGCTCAGGTGAGTGTCAGGGGACCTTCTTAAGAGACAGGGGAGGGTGGTTACAGGGGAGATGGTTTCTTCCTCTTCCTGAAATAAACAGGAAAATGAACTGAGGTGAAGATGGTTACAATTGTTTTCCACCTTTGAAGGCCACACATTCCTATTGGGGCTGGGTGGTCGCTGCAGTGCCGTGAGCAGCCCACGTAAGTTCAGAGAGTCCTGCGGCTGGTTTGTCCTGGTTTCCTCCCTCTGTCCCCAGTGTGCTGACAGCTCGCTCTCTGCAGTCCTACAAGACTCTGCAGTCCTACAAGACCCTGCTTCTCTTCTTACCTCATCGTATACTGCAGTACCTTGTAATTGTGGATCAGCTCTCTCACTAAAGTGTAAATGTTTGATGGAAGAAACCGCGTGGGCGGTGTGTGTGCTCATGGCCCCTGTCCTCTCCACCACGCGGCACCCAGCCTGGGAGGAGGTGGGGCAGGCACCGCATCACCTGTGGAGCGGGGTAGGTGTGGCCAGCTCACGGTGCAGGGGCGGAGAGGACTGCAGGACTCCCGCCCGGAGCCGCCGTCTCTGTTCCTTGCTCTGTGCTTTAAGCCTGTGAGACTCTTCCTGAAGACTTGAAAGTAAAGCCTTTCACCCAAGGCTTTTAGATTTTCACAGCTCATCACTTAGGGCAGGGACAGTGACTCTCCTGATGCTAATTTAAACTTCCTCCTATGCATGTGGCCGCATTTGAGAAAGGACTATGGGGAACTACAAAATTTTTGGAATTGGAAACAAATATATCCTAGTACATGCTGCTAAAGAGTCTTCTCAGCTCTTCTGGGGGTTATAAATCATTAAATGCTAGCTTTTAAATGATTAAGCGTATGACTACGTCATATTAATTCCAAGAAGCACATTGCCTACTCAGACCATAAAGGTAGTTGAAGCCATAAAGGTAGAATTTTTATATAAGGATACGCAGGGCACTTGATGGGCGCAAGGATAGGAAACATCGCCAGGCTATGAGGGATCTTGGAACCAGGATCCGGTTGCACCAGGAGCCAAGCCTGAGGTCCCTGGGGGCTCGAGGTCCCTCGGGGCTCATGTCCCCTCCCCTCCCTGAATTGGCTCATTCTTCTCTGTGGTAGCAATCGGGTTTTCTGCACTTGCATGCTTACAGGTTCTAAAACGGCCCTATCAGGTCCTGAGTGTGCCAGCCCCCAAGTTCAAGTGCTAGTAGACAGTCTCAGCGTAAATTCCCAGCAGAGAGGACTTGGTTGGCCCAGCCTGGTCAGTGCCCACCCTGATGCAGGGAATTCCACCCCAGGGAAGGAGTCTGGGGAATGAACAGCTTAGGGGGCTGACCTGAGAGCCCAGCATCTGGGAGCTGTCTCCCGATTCTGGGAATGGTCTACCAAGGCTGCAAAACCCAGAGGAAGCCATCGGGTCTGATACCACCTTGGCTCCTCATCTGCAAATTGTTTTCCACTACTTCCTGTTGAGGGGGCGGGGACCCCTCATGTCTTCCTGGGGCCTGGAGACCCATCCTTGTGCATGAGATGGGATTTTCAGAGCAGGGCACGGGTTATGTAGACAGCCCAGACGATGTCTGCCACGGGCTTGTTGAAATAGTAATTTGGTCCAAGTAGAAGAGTGTCTCGACAGCTCTAGCGCACACGAAAGGAAAAAGAACGTTTTGAGTTGGGTCTCTGAGTTGTGCTGCTGTCGGGGAGGATGGAGGTGGTAGTGGAGATGATCTGTGAGGGATGCTCTTCTGTTTTCTTAGAGGAAATCGTTTTATCCATCCACGTCATATTCCAGAAACGTTTCTTAGCCAGAACCCTTCAGTAATGTGGTTTTAATGCCAGGTTAGACGTTTTACTCTGTCAGATTATGGTTTGCCGTCAACCAGCTTTACCTGGCTGTGCTGAAGACAGTTTCGTTTTCTTCGGGCCGTGCTCTCCAGAGACCTAGTTCACAGCTGGGTGCCTGTGATTGCATTAAACTGATAAAGTCCCCTGGTTAAAAGGGTCTGTCCTAGATCTAACATCTGCAATCCTTTCCATTAAGTATAGTACAAGCAGATCTTCGTGTTTAGGTGAAGCTTAACCATTTTTGGTGGCTCACTTTGATCCTAATCTCTATTTTAATTTTTATAATTGCTCCTGGCAACCATCTCTCTGGGCTGCCGGCTGAATTTTATGACGGGTGTCCCTTCCTTTACACGATGGATATAATCGGCTCATTTGGGTCAGAAAGGGAGTTTGCTTTCCCTTCTGACTTCTGTACGAAAGCACTGAGGAATTCCCCAGTAGAAACAGTGTGGAAAATATTTGGAAATGAAGAACTTAAAGTGGTGTCAGGTTGTGTGGCTGGCTGAGTAGTTGTGGCCCCGGTGGACTGTTTCCAGACCCTCAAAGCAAACGCTAGGATCTCACTTCAGGCCTTTCCTCCTCCGTCGCTGGGAACTGTTTGATCAACAGGACTTGGCTTGTCTTCGTCCTGAGTTACAGTGCCCGGCAGAGAGAGGCCCCTTCTTACTTTGCCAGTATGTATTACCATCGAATGTAGCATGCAGTCCATCCGGAAAACTTCTGTGTTTTGGGTGTCAGGTTCTTTAAAATCTGTCGTCTGCTTGGTGGAAAGAGCTTGTGGCTGGGATTACAGACACGAACGTGGCCTCTTTCTAGATTGTTAGTTAATATACATCTCTGGACTCCGGAGGGTTTTTGCAGAATGAAGGAGTCCACAGTCATCTGTAAGATGACTTCCAACCCAATGCATCAGGATCCAAGTTTGAGAAACTCAATTGTGTCATTTAGGGTTCTTAATAGGTAGAATGAGTTGCATTAACTCTGCTGCCTGCAGTGCAGGCTCTGGGTCCTGAGTCACTCCGTAACACAGTGCCTAAAATGGTAGTTGCATTGCATAATAAATGCTGTCGAATAAAATAAACGCATAGATGCATGGTGACCATTCTGAAACTCTCGTAAGATAAAATTGCGTGTCGAGGCAGCCGGAGTCTGACCTGGCACTGGGGGTTTGTTTTGAATAATGGAGGATTAAAACCCCTCTTACGTTAATGGTAAATCTGAAGTCCCGGACCAACCTTGGATCACTCTGGTGTCTTACTCTGCAGGGCGTTTAGCCACAGAAGGCTGGGCTGTTTCTTTTTCCTGCTTGCTTGTCTTAGGACTGCCTACTTGACTAATCAGTTTACACTGTCCCTCTTAGGCCACTGATCCTATTTTTCCAGCCGAGAAGCAGCAGGGTAATAGCAGTGTGTCCCACGGCTATTAAGAGATGATATTGCCTTGCCCATAAAGTACTTATTTTTTCTCTGCAAAAGGATGATTAAGCAGAAATTTAATTTTCATTTATGCATTTGCCTTTTTTGTGATGTTTCTTTATCTTCTAGTGTAGTCAGGGGAGAAACATAATTTTTATTGTCATTGCTGATTATGTAATTTTCAGTATCTTAACAGGGTGCTTTCTTGGTCCTACGTGCTTGCACTTCACCAACCCATTATGAACTCTAGTTGCCGGGGGCGGTGGGGAGAAGACACTGAAAATTGAAACGATCCTTGGCATTTGGTATTTTCTGAAAGATTAATTTGAAATAAGCACATTTTATGGTATTTGCTAACAATATTCTCAGTTCCTACAGGTCAAACTTTCTCATTGAATATGGTTTTTCCCCCCAGTTCATATATGCAGAGAAAGCTTCATTAAAACTGAGACCATCCTAATTCAGTCTTAAGCAGGCAGCCAGCCCAGATCCTTAAAAACCCCTGCTGTGAATGTGCTAATGAAAACCAAGAAAAGTGCCAGTGGAAAGGGAGGTGGTGAGATGCCTCTTGTTGCCTCTAGTTTTAAACAGTAAATTTCTAGGATTTTGGAGTGAAGTATTGTAACTGCTGGTCCAGTGGTGATGGAGTTCCTGATACATTACTACTTTTGCTGCTGGGTCTTGAATTCCTACAACTAAACTTCAGTCTGATGGGTACATAGATGTTATATCATTCTCTGAACTTTTTTTTTTTTTTTTTTTTTTGCGGTACGCAGGCCTCTCACTGCCGCGGTCTCCCCCGCCGCGGAGCACAGGCTCCGGAGGCACAGGCTCAGCGGCCATGGCTCGCGGGCCCAGCCGCTCCGCGGCACGTGGGATCCTCCCAGACCGGGGCACGAACCCACGTCCCCCGCATCGGCAGGCGGACTCCCAACCACTGCGCCACCAGGGAAGCCCTGAACTTTTTTTTAATGTCTACAATATCTTATCACCATTATCATGGCCATCTTCATTTTGAGTCATTCTATCCTCTGGTTCAGCTTCTGAGAATCATTCCTTAGGAAGTAATCTTAAATATGGAAGATTTTTGCACAGAAAGCTTGCCCATTGCTGGTTTACTTAAAATAGCAAAAAATTGGAAGCATCCTTTATGTCCAGTTTTTTTTTTTTTTTTAATTTATTTTTTGGCTACATTGGGTCTTCGATGCTGCGCACGGGTTTTCTCTAGTTGCGGCGAGTGGGGGCTACTCTTGGTTGTGGTGCCGAGCTTCTCATTGGGTGGCTTCTCTTGTTGCAGAGCACGGGCTCTAGGTGCGTGGGCTTCAGTAGTTGTGGCTCGCGGGCTCTGGAGTGCAGGCTCAGTATTTGTGGCGCACGGGCTTAGTTGCTCTGTGGCATGTGGGATCTTCCTGGACCAGGGCTCGAACCCATGTCCCCTGCATTGGCAGGTGGACTCTTAACTACTGTGCCACCAGGGAAGTCCCTATCCCCAGTTTTAAGGGAGATGATTTAGTGATGATCAGTACTGTACGTACATTCAAGAGGACTAAATTTCTTTCAAATGCTGTTTGGGATGAATAGGAAAAATGCTCACGGAAATAGACCCTGCCACTTACAAGAAATTAAATTATATTCACAGAATGATTAGTGGTTAAACAAATCTCCAGGTAAAACCTGAATTGTGATAACTGATCAGATGATAGTTGACTTTTCATCATTTTGGTTTTTTCCCTGTATTTTTAGTTTTTTAAAAGGAACCACATTTGTATAAAGAAACACCATGTAGGTACTTTAAAGTGAACAAGACATAGCTAGAAATGGGTGCTTTGGTAATAAAAGTAACTCTTAAAATGAATCCTCTCGGGTGCAGAAGTCTCTTCTGTATGTTTGGGGGCAGGGCTGCCAGGAGGTGAAAGAGGTCCTGGTTAATGGCCCCAGTTGTGTCATAGCTCCTGAGTAAAGGAATTGGTGGAAAGAGGGAGGGGAGGAGGGTGTTCAAACAGGTAGGAGGGCACCAAAGGCACCTGTGGTCTCAATCACAGTCTTGGACCAGTGCTCTTGCATTTAGCTTTGTTTTTTATTTACTACAGTATTTTTTAATGCTGTGAGCTGTGGATGCAGTCAGCCTTGATTAGAATAGTAAGGTCTGTCCTGATAGTAAAGGCAGCAGAGGCAAAAACAAATCCCAATAAATAATAATAAAATAATAATAAAGACTTAGATTTAGAATGCATTATGGCCTTTCTAGAAAATGTGTATTCCTTATTAATATTTGATTAAGGAATGTGGAATGGCTACAGGGCTTTGGAACCAGAGTATGGGTGAACACGGGTCTTGCTTGTCGGTTTTCTCATCTCTAAAATGGAAACAAGACCTTTCTTATAGGATTTTGTGCATATTAAATGAGAGAATGTACTCACAAGCTCACTGTAGTGAGTTCATGGTGTGTAGTTGGTAGGTGAGTAGGTGGTGGTGTTTAAAAACCCGCCAGATGCTGGGTTGCGGAGAATAGTCTGTTACAGTAGCTTGGAGTAGACACTTGGTCTGGGTTCTAAATGGTTCCTTGGAAGGGCAGGTGAGCAGTAGCATGATTGCAGGTAAGTTCCTTTGGAGAAGTGTTTTTTCTGGTGAGCTTGAAGCGGAGAAAAGGGTAACAGATTAGAGTGTAATGATATTATTTTGAATTAATATGACAATTAGAACCTAATTACCTTGTTTTGCTCTCCATCTCATATTTTACAATCTGATCTCTTGAGCATTTGGAAAAGAAGAAATTTGGTAAAATGTACTTGTTTGTGTCCGTGGAGTTCTTATATTTAAGGACTGAACTTAAGAGTTCCTCTGCCTCCCTGGGAATAATGTTTAACTGTAATTGGATAATCCGTGTCATCCTGGGTGCTAGCGGGACTTAATGGTTGCTTTGTGTCAGTGGCTGCAGGATGTGTAAGCTTCTTGGAGCGAGAGACCAGAGTTGTTCACCTTCACCCTTCTAATACCTAGAATGTTCTTTGCATATAGTAATGAGTTAGATGACTCATCAGCCCAATGCCTTAAAGAGTCAGAGCCTAAAGCTACCCTGATGATAAAAGAAACAACTACTTTGCTCTTCACAATGTGGCAGAGTTAATAATTTGTGGGAATGAGTAATGCTCTTCACCCACCGGCAAACAAAACATGCACCAGCACCTTCTTGTTCTTCTTGAGACCCTTTTTTCCCCTCTCGCAGGGATGGCACGTTCGCTCTGCTCAGTGTCAGCGCCTCCTGGCCCGCTCACTTGGTGAATGCAGTCCAAACAGCCCGCTCACACAGAAAAGCCGCCTGTTTCCATACCAGCAGTCGTGTTCTTCTGCTTGGTTTCCATAGTTGCGTATTGTTACGTTAGTCTGGGGAGTTGCAGAGAAATTGAACAGGGCATTGGGGTGAGAGTACCTCAAATTCTGCTAAGGAAATGTTTCACCTTGAATAATGAGCCGAAAACTGGCCATGAGTTACTGGCTTTCAGCAGTCTCTGTCCTCATGTTTCATTGGTTGATTGCCTTTTGTCCCAGCTGAGCTCACCTTAAAACTGAAAGTTGTTTGGAAATTTAGTATGAAAAGTTCTTCAAAATTTGCCATTCCCAGAATGCATCTGGGAAGAGCCAAGCACATTTCAAAACGTGAATTTAGATGTTATGAAACTTAACGTGCCCCCCCCCCCCCGGCCCCCATAAAGAGAACTTCTCAGATTGTTGAGTGGCACCAACACTCATCACTAACAGCCCACGGACATGCCTCATTTTAATTCTTTGAAAACCTGCACTCATCAGAAATGATAAGTTTGTAAGTGATTTTTTGAACCTGCCCCACAGGTCTCTCAAAAAATTATGGTTTCTTAATTATGGAACTGGATTTGATACACAGAAAACTGGCCTCCTGTGGAATTTGTCACACCACGTAATGACATAAACCTCTCAGTAGCTGTAGCAGTGACAGGATTAAGGCCTCATCTCATTTACAGAAGAAGCCATGCCTGGCCCTGTGGGTCTGAAAGTCTGGAGGGCTTTCATTCTTGGGCTCATTGTCATCTAATGAAGACTTGGTTTTATTTAGCAGAACACCTGGGGGGGGTGTGGGTGTGGGCGCAGAGTGCCCAAGGGATGAGCTGAAGGATGCTGACCGGCGACTCAGTAAATTGTGTCCCAGATACTAATAACAATTCATTCTAGGCCAACACCAAAAATATTTCAGATTTTTTAGACTTCTCTCAGGGAGTTGGGAACAGAATAGGATTATAGAAATATTTATAGTAGGCATAAACTTGCACATAAAGTACTTTAAGCAAGCATGTTGCAATTATTTTTTTAGAGAAACTGGAATAAGTAATTATTTCTTGTAGCCTCTGACTTCAACTCCTACTAAGCCATGCACATTGTCTAAATGTCTCGACTCTGTTTCTTCACCCCTTAAATTTAATGTTCCCTGGACCAAAATTCTAGCAGTCATGGCCTGGATGTCTCTGGAGACAATTCGATTTTGAGAGGACAATTCCTATTTCTTTGTAGAATCGGGACTATTTCATTATCACCGTGGCAGCGGTCAGAACAGCCCCAAAGCCCTTCTTTCAAAATAACTCTTCCAGGGACTCCCTGGTGGTCCACTGGTTAAGACTCTATGCTTCCAATGCAGGGGGTGGGGGGTGGATTCGATTCCTGATTGGGGAACTAAGATCCCACATGCTGCCAAAAAAAAAAAACTTGCTGGGCATGGTTACCAAGACCCTAAATGTATTTTGCTTTATAGTATTTGAGGTTGAAGGGAAAAAGCTTTTTAGTTTCTCAAACTTTGAGAGCCTGTCACATGGGCTGAAGCTGAGTCTTAGGAGCGGGGTGGATCCAGTGAGGCCCCCTTAGGTTGAGTGGGAGCCTCTTTCAGTACTTGGGCTGCAGAGACTGGAGAGCATCATCCCTCCTCCTGAGTTGTGGTTGCTAACGAGAGATGTCCGCTGGTTCCTTGCAAGGCTTGCCAGGATATTCTGTGTGTGTTTCTGGCAGGCGTGGCCCGGTCTGGGTCCTCTTCCTCAGCTCTGCTCGGAAGTTGGGAGGTGGGGCGCCGATTGGAAGAAACCTGAAGGTGGGGGAGAGGAGCAATTAGACATTGGCCTGTGGCGGCCGAGGGAGCACGGGAGGTGATGGAGGCCCCGCGCTGATACAGGTGGTGCCAGGAGCCCGCAGGCAGGTCAGACCGAGGGGTAAATGGGCTGCTTTTGCAGCATCTTCCCCGTGCGCCGCCTCATGGGAAGTCTCAAAGCCACAGTCCGTCATCTGAACCGGATGATGCGGTTTCTTGACTTTCTGTGCTGAGTTGAGTCCAGGGCTCGAACAGCTGAGCTGGCGGATGGTCAGTTCCGGGTGGCACCTGCGGGAGTCTCGGTGAAGTGCTGACGGAGATGAGGGACTGAGTCTGGAGTATTTTCCTTTTCTGGTTAAAGTAGTTTAGGGTATAGTCTTTATGCTTTGGTTTGCGTTCCTTTTTGTTTTGGGTAGGTGATTAAAAGTAGGGAAGAAGACCAAGTTCGGTTACAGTAAGCTGTCAATGACCTGTGACTGTTGTTTTCATCGAAGGTTATTTACAAGACTCCGAGGCCTTGGACGGCGGCTCAGCCGGGGCTGTGGGCCAGGAGAATCTGCCCCAAGGGGGCCCAGTCTGAGTGAACTTGTCCTTGTGTATGTTGGTGGCTGCAATTCGGGGCCCAGCAAGCGACGTTTAGCAAGAAGCATCCGTTTGGGATCTTGAGGCTTCAGAGGCCAGAACACAACCTCTACCTTTCCCTTGTAGTTCTTTCTGGAGACATATGCACGTTGATTTTCTTCCTTTTTGGGCTAATAGCATGGAATCTACCTAGTCTTCCTTGTTCTGCTTTTTAGATGGTTGTATTTTATTAAAGGTGGTCCCTGCTTCTTCAGCATTCAGCCATGTAGAGTGACCTTAGTTTGCCCTTAAGAAATGGAGTAAGTCAGCTGTCCCTGGTGAACACGGTGATCCGGAGAGCGGGGCGCTTGGCGGCTCTCTGCGTCAGACGCTGAGTCCTCCCCACAGCCCGTGGAGTCTGGCTCACAGAAGGGTGTGAGACGTGTCCCCACGGTCCTGCTGTGGAGGCTTCATCTCCTGCCGGCCTGCACCTCCTGCCCTGCTGAGCCACTGGCATAGTCAAGGAGGCGGGTGCTCTCGCCTCTTTGCCTTCTGCTGCTGCTGCTTCTGCATGGAATCTCCTCTCCCCCTTGAGCCTGGCTGGCACCTCTTGGGTCTCAGGTTGGGTGTTTTCTTCTGTCCTCTGTCTAGTTTGGCCCATGACCTTCCGCGTGTCAGCTGTGCCTCTGTTACAGTTGTCCCGTGTTTGCCTTCACTGGATCCTCGCGCGCTCCTTAGGGCAGAGAGTGAGTCTTTGTGTCTCGTGAGCCTGGTGTAAAGTCTGTTGCCAGGCTGATCGGGAAATAGATCTTTCTAGCCCCAGCAGCTAGCGTGGTGCCTTACAGGTTTGTAGGGTCCTCAAGCAGGTTGTCTTGTTTTGTAACGATAGCATCCTAGAACCGCGATCTCTGGAGACAGTCTAGATGTGCCCAGCAATTGTGCGTTCTTTGTCACGCTAAGACTCACCTTGTTTTGCTTCTGCAGATACGTACATTTAGATGAAAAGACATTGCAAAATTGAGCACCAGCCAGCCCAAGGTGCGAGGTAAACATTGCCTGACTACTGTCATGTGTTTTGTTTTTGCTCAGCCCTGGTATTTCACCAGTTTGCATTACCTAGGGCAGTCTTTTCCTATTGCAATTGCATGGAACGAATCTTAGAAGAAATGGTGACGAATAATGGCGTGAAAACAGAAACACGGAGCGACAGCTTTTACTCTTTAAATAAATTTTATTTTTGTGTTGGGTCTTCGTTGCCGTGCACAGACTTTCTCTAGTTGCGGCGAGCGGTGGTGTGCGGGCTTCTCGTTGCGGTGGCTTCTCTTGTGGCTCACGAGCTCTAGGTGCACGGGCTTTAGTAGTTGTGGCACACAGCCTCAATAATTGTGGCGCGCAGGCTCAGTAGTTGTGGCGCACGGGCTTAGTTGCTCTGCGGCATGTGGGATCTTCCCGGCCCAGGGCTCGAACCCGTGTCCCCTGCGTTGGCAGGTGGATTCTTAACCCCTGCGCCACCAGGGAAGCCCCGGCTTGCCCTTTATACTTGGTTTAAAGAAAAAAAAACTAGCTGTCTGAATGTAAAACATCTCCCTAAATTCCATAAGTAATAACTCATTCCTTAATGAGGCAAACTGTCTATAATTTAGTGAATTCGTAGTGTTTGTTACAAGTAAATTCATTAAGAAGGAGCAGTGTTCGAATAAAGATGATGCAGTTTCATAAACAATTAAGGGGTGTCTTCCATGTGCTCTGTACTGTGCCCGGCACAGGGAGTGACCGGCGGTGGCCAAGCCAGGGATGGGCTTTAAAAAGATGAGTTTCCTGGGAGGAGCAAGCAAGGGAACGGCCTCCAGCCCAACAGGGGAAGCTTGATAAATGCCAGTGGAGAGCTGACACCAAAGGGGCCTGGAGCCAAAGGACAGGAACTGAGGCGGTGTTACTTGCATTTGGTCTTAAAGAACGGAAGCACTTGAACAAGCAGGCCTGTAAGGAGAGGGGTGTTGTGACATGCGATGGGGGCGGGGGCGGTGTCTCCCTGATTTGAGGAGTTTCCGCTTCTCCTTCCCTGCTGGTCACTCTTGACGCACACGTTCACGTACTCAGCCAGTGCTTTTTCCTGTGTGCTCTTATTTCTGCTTTTCCATCCATCGTGGTCTCCTGCAGACCTCGTCTTATTTTAGACCAATCGATGTGACTTTTTTTCTTTCTCCTGCATGGGTGGCTCAGTGAACCCTTTAAATGGTTCGCTTGCAGATTATTTCAGAACTGAGGAATAGAAAATCTAATCGCAGCACGTGTTCTAAAAGCGGTAGTTTCCATTGTGTGGGTGTGTTCATGACTCTGAAGGTCTGTCTGTAAAGCTTGTGTAAGAAACAAACACATCCCCACGCTAGGTGAAGAGGGGGCTCAGCATTTTATATAAAAGCAGTATTTATCTTCGCATCTGCATGTTCCCAGAATAGGTTCTTGCCTTCATAGAGCAGTTTTCTTGAGGCTTTGTTGGGGAGTTAGGGCAGACTTTCTGGAAGGACCCCCACATTCAGCATTCTGTTGGATTTGAGGTATCTGTTGAGCGAGACAGCCGGGCTTATAGGTCGTGGCATTAAATAGCCCCGACAGGGCAGAAGGGGGAGGAGGGCTTAAGAGCCAGCTTCTTAAAGCCTAGCAGGAACGGGTGGGTGTAGGTGACCCGGCCCTGGGCTAAGCGCTTTACGTACGTGATCTCATTTAATCCTGTTTCATCAGAGAAACTGGATGTATTTGACTCGAGAGTTCATGCTCTTAACCACACAAAACGCTTCCACTTACTGATTTTACTCTGCCCTCACGGTTACTGCTCCTTGCTTTCCCCAGTGGATTAGCTCTTTCTATACTTCACGATACCTAGAATAAGTCTCGTGTAATCCTAGAGGCTCAGTAAATTCTAAAATGAAGACGATTCTCCTTGACAGAAAATCGGTTTTACTCAATGTATGTCCACAGAACAGTTACGAATGGTTAATACGCCCCGATTATCTTACACCTATTTAAGCAGAAGTATAAAACTCGTGCCAAAGGCTCACGTGAGTGATAGACGATGCACTGTTTAACATTATCTGAGCCACGGCTTTTCTTTGTGAACTGAGCATTGACAGTAACGCAGCATCCGTGTCACTTTTGTTTATATGCAGAATGCATTTGAACCAGGTAATTTATCTTTCCTGAGTGGTCAGAGAAATATGGAGACATTTGTGAGATGTGTCCATGTCGTGACTGGGATACTTTGTGCTTTCTAAGCTGGCTTTATAGTTTAGATGTGGTAGCTGTTTATTTGCCACTGAAACGACCTCCACAGATTGTCATAATCTTCCCACCTACAAAGAGCTCTGTTTCTGCATTTCTTGATGTATAGTGTTAAAGGCAGCTATCGTGAAGATCACCTTTTAGATGTTAACCCAGAGGACCATTTTTGTTGATGCAACTGTAGTACTTTAAACAGTCCTTCTGAAGCCAAAAGTTTTATACCTGAAACGCGGATTGCTCTTGGTAGAAAATGTACTTTAAAGCAAAACTTAATGACTCTACCTTCTGAGTAACCTTCCCAGCTAGGCTTTCCATAGTGACATGTACCTGACTAGCTTATTAAAAATAAATTGCCTTTGTGTTCTCATTTTCAGGGCCTGGGACTAAGGTTAGAAGCTGATTGGGCAACTTTCTTTTCTTCAGGGATAATACCAATAGTGACTATGGAAGAGACACTAATTGACCCATTATAACTGCAGTGAGAATACGAATTAGTTGTAGGGAGTTTGTCAGAGTTAAGTAACAGCCGTGAATTTGAAGAGGTGTGAAATAGCAGGACCAGAAGAGGAAGGAAGAATGATGAATGAGAAAATGCACTAGCGGCGCTGGCCGGCTCCGCTGGCCCATTTCCTTGAAAGGAGGGGACCCTCTTTACTCCAGTAAATCTCGTGTGCATCTCTTGTAGATTCAAGAAATTGCTGTTGACTCAATGATTGAAGAACAATGCCAAAGACACCTACAAAATAGCAAAAGTCAGTCTTGAAAAAGCACTTCATAGCAAAAATTAAACCTTTATCTAAATTATTCAGTGATTGAAGAGGCACATTTGGGATTTTTATTCCTTGTCGGCCTTTTTTTAAATTAAAAAAAAATTTTTTAACATCTTTATTAGGGTGTAATTGCTTTACAATGGTGTGTTAGTTTCTGCTCTATAACAAAGTGAGTCAGTTAAACATATACATATGTCTCCATATCTCTTCCCTCTTGCGTCTCCCTCCCTCCCTCCCTGTGTTGGCCTTTATAGAATGGTAATTGTCATGTCAAAGTGATGTGTTCAGGTTGACCTCTGCTCCTCCCCTGTCTTCAGAATTTTTTCAGGGCAAAACTAAAATCTTTTGAAAACGTTGCTTTCAGGGGTACCAAAAGTTAAAGCTTGTGTAACGGGACTCAATTTGCAGACAATTAGGAAGTTTTACAGTTTTCACAGGACCGTACTGAGTTCACGGCGTCTGATTTCTTTAAAGGAAACAAAAAGGGTCCCGGTGTTTTTTGTGCAAGTCGATGTTAGGGGAGTAGAAATGAAAGAGACCCACTGTTCACAGGTGCCCGGGCCCTTGGCCAGGAATTCCTCAGCCTGGAACGTGAGTCAGAAAAAAGCTGCTGGTCGCACTGGCGGATAAAGGACTTCATGAAGGCCTGGAGCACAGGTGGAAGATGAGTCTGGAAGCCAGAGGCCGTTAAATAGAAACAGGGGTCTCGAAGGCGTCCATACCTACAACAGTAGTGAAAAACGAACTGAACATTCGAGGGCTGAGAACTTGGGGCTTCGCTATTTTGACACCTTTCTGCTCTCGCTGTCGTTATTCTGAGAGTCGTGCCAGGGAGTTAGGGTGAAGTGGGCTTGTGAGGCGCTCTGCTGGCTGAGTGACGGACTTGGGTGAAGGGAAAGCAGTCGGAGCAGTCAGAATGACTGGGTCTCGGCTCCTTCAGACCAGACTGGGACCTGAGCCGCGTCCTTGCTGGTCTCATGGTGCTCGGCAGGTTTTCAGGGCTCAGCCTCGTCCTGTCGCCTCATGGGAGGTGACGCCGACTTGTAACATGATAGTCACTCAGTCACGAGACGATGAGTTGAAATGAGGTGCAAAAGGTCCTTGTGCAGGACAGGCGCTTAAAACTTCACCGCCTGCCCACCCTGCATGAGCACTTAAGAGCTACGCTCACAGGAGCCCCTGTTTATAGAAGACCCTACTGGGAGTTTCCCTGTCTTGGGGGGACCTGGAATTAGGGTGCGGCACTGACATGCTCGGCAAGTTGTCCTGACTGGTCACTGTGAACTCTGAACTCGAGCCACGATGTCCGAACTGTCCAGTGTGTGTTTAAGGTAGTGAAGCTCGTTCTGCTGATTCTTACCTTGTACTGAATTCCATGACTTGATTTAAATTATCGTAGGGGATGGGGCACTATGAAAATCTAGGTTCAGTTTTTGACTGTTCCAGGGACTTCTGGCCTGGAGCAAATCCCTTGGCATGTTTCATGTTTCTTATTCATAATAACAGGAGGGAAGGGGTGCTTCTTTAAGGGGAGACATGTGAACACAACTCTTTTAAAACAGCAGGTTCTGTACAAATACAAAACACTGCAATTGGGTTGAGCTTCTGGGCACTTTAGAGTAAAGGGGGCAGGTGGGGGCTGGGTCCTGCGGCCTGGCCTGGCCCAGACCATCTAACCCAGGGCAAATCTCACCTCCTCTACGTTTTAGGTGCCTCATCTGTCAGCTGAGGGGATTGGGGCAGCTTGACTCTGGGCCCTTTGTTCTCCAACATCCCGTTCTGGCCCCTCCCATTGGTCACTGACTGGCACCTTCTCCCTGAGAGGCTGTGAAAAGGGTGGCTGGTAGGCGTCGGGTCAGAGCTGTATTTTATCTTAATTCAGAATATAGTTTAACTCAGCTTTCATTGATCAGAAACTCTGCCTAAGTGAAGGCTGAGGTAAACATGTGAAGTGCTGGGGTTTCACCCCAGACTTGCTGTCGCGGAGACTCTAAGATTTTGCCTCTTAAAGAGCTTCTGCGACTAGACCCGTCTAACAAGGTCCAGGATATCCTTGTACTTTATGGAGGAGGTCCTGTGAGGATCGGCCTCAGGTCCCAAGATGCCCTCAGGAAACAGTGTTTGCGGGAGGTGGGAGGACGCGGGAGGTGGGAGGACCCGCGAGGGGAATTGAAACCGTTCAGGTGGCTCCTTTTCCCCTTAGTAAGCGTCCCTGAGGCTGACTGCAGCTGGACGGCGATCAGATGAGAGCCACGAATGCTGAGACGAACGATGAATAAGCCGGGAGGTTTTTAACTTGGGGGCCTTGAAGTACTCAGTCTCCGGTTATTTTCCACCTCCCCCCAGATAGTCCAGTATAATTTAATGGACTCATTCACCTGCACTTTTTAGCACACGTGGTACAGTCCACTCGTGGAGGACGGGAGAGGGGGCGACAGCTCACCAGGTGTTGGTCGTCTTCACCGTCCCGCCGAGTTGGCCATCTCCCTGTCCTGAGCATCCTGCATCTCACCTGGAGGCCCCGCTGAGCCGCCTGGCGCCCTTCCTGCTGCCCGTCTCCCCAAGAGCCCAAGCAGCTTGGTGGCCTCGCTGCTGTGAGGCCCGTTAAGCACTGCCAGGTTTTCTTTTCTGCTTTGTTCTGGTCTTATCACTGGTGTGCACGTGTAATTTATCATCCAAACCAAGATGCTTGTGACAGTGAAGGGGAAGCACCATCGATGATTAACCTAACACAGCAGGCGTGAGCCGGGACTGCCCAGACAGACCGGGACAGCGGTGCCCTGCTTGTCACCTGTACTTGATCAAAGCCACCTGGATGGTAAGGAAGCCTATACCTCAGCCTCTGAAGCTACACAGGTGTAATCAGTTTCTGAAACAATGGGATCCATGTGGGGCAGGGGGTGGTTAACGGTTACTGGGCACTTCCCAGGTGTCAGCTGTGAGGTCGGCGCTTCAGAGGCTCATTTAATCCTCGTGATAATTCTGGGTGCCTTTTTCTGTTCTGTATGGGAGTATATGGCTGCATAGAGAAGTTAAGTATTTGCCTGAAAGCAGTAAGGTGGGGTTCAAACCCAGAGTTGAAGCTCACAGCCACTGTTACACCAGTTAATACAGATGCAGGGGGAGAATAATAGTATAAGAGTGCGGATCGTACATGTTATCTTAAACATTTCCCTTAATCTCAGAATCTCAAAGATTTTCTGTTTATCTCCAGCAGAGGAGTGCGGATTTGATCGTAGTACTACAGAATACAAGTAGCAAATAAAAAGTGCGGTTATGCATTTATTTTTATTCTCTCCAAGTGCCCCATCTTTGGTGAAAATAGTCACGCTTTAAAGCCACGAAAGAGTTGATCTGGCTTCATTGTTGATGCCGAGGGAATTCCCATCTACTGATCAAACGCCCTGCCCTGCAGTCACTAATGAGGTTAGGAGTTGAGAATGGAGAGAGATTGACTCTCCTGAAGTTTAGATCACGTGAGATCAGTTTTGAAAGCAGTCTTCCTCTGTGGAGACTGGTGGTGGGCTTTGAACCTTAGAGAAACAGACTAGCCTGGTGGCGAAGGGTGCAGCCCTGAACCCAGACTGCCTTGGTTCAAGTTCGAGCTCTTCCACTTCTAACTTTGATCTCAGGTAAGGCATGTACCTTCCTCTTCCTTTGTTTCTTTGTAAGGTGCAGGTAATACCACAAACCATGTTGGGATTGTCAAAGGCATTAGTATATGAAGTTCTTAGAATAGGGCCTTGCAATAGAGCAACACTCTGCTTTATCTCTAATTTATATGTTGCCTTTTAAAAGGTCGCAGGTAATACAGTAGAACAAAGTTACCATCTAGTGGCCCGTGTCTTTGGGACATACAGCAGTACTGCCTAGAAACGAGATGATGGATTTTCTCCTTAGAAGTGCTTCCTGGGGCACAAGGCAGTCTCTTGAAAGTGCCTGCCCAAGGCCTGGCACGTAATAGGCATCTAATACTTTTTGTTAAATGCAACTGAATTTTAACATGCTTGGTGTCTAAGTAAATGTAGGAGAGAAAGAAGTGTGGTACTCAGAGGCTGAAGTTGGAAAGATGAGGCTGTGGATAGAGGCTGGGGGGGCGGGTGTCTGGAACTGCTTATGCATCATTTGAAGGTTGCACCTGCTGCGCTTCACTGTGTGTTAGAATCTCCTGGAGCCTCATTTAAAAATGCATCCCCAGCCTGAGATTCCGACTCGGCAGGTCTGGGTGGGACTTGGGAATCTACTTCTGTGCACCAGACGTGGAAAAATGCTGTTTTAAGTCCACCTACGTACATGTGCCCTTATAGACCCTTGGCAACTGCAAAAGAGAAAACGCAAAACCACCTGAACGATATGCATGTGGCGCACGTGCAAATGAGAGGCTGTCCGAGTCCGCTGATTGAGGGAACGTTTTGGAGCCACGTTCACAGGTGTTTGAGTGGCGCTGGTGAATTCTCTGAAACATAAGCAGTGATCGTAAATTTACAGACCCCTTGTCGAGAGGTGGTAATTTCAGTTACGCGGAACTTCAGAAACTTTTACTCTTAGCTGAATCTTCGACTTTGTCTAAATAATAAATATATCTAACAAAGCATTCTGAAATCATTAAATTTTGCTCTGAAAAAGCCAAAGCCCACGTAACTATGTAAATATATTCTTTTTCCGCAATTATCTGGAGAGTTTCCCTAAGAAATGGGTGGGTGAGCAGTAAGGATGCTTCTGTCATCTGTGAGGGACAAGCTTAGCAACCATCGAGAAGGGCAGCAAAGGGAGGTGGATCAGCTTTGGTCCCCACGTCCAGTAGAGATGCAAAGCTATTAACTCTGAAATGGTAGAAGTCTGTTTGCCGTCATGGGAAGATAATCTTGTGGGTGAAGGCAGTTGGAGGAACGTTGCTGTAAACACGATCCAGCTGACATTTACTGAGTACTGCGTGGCAGACACTTAAAATGGACTGTTTCCTTACACCCTTCCACTAAACCTCTGAGTTTGCGGTGTTATCCCTATTTGCTGATGAAGGACATGTGGCCCAGAGAGGGAACTTGACTTACCAAGGTCACACAGCCTCTAAGCAGCCACTGCAGCTCTTGTGCTTTAACTGGCATGCGATTCTGACCCTACGTCGATCTCAAGGCCTATGAGGATATACACCAAAATGTCCATGATACCTATTTGAGTGGTGAGAGTATGATGATTGTACTTTTTCTGCTGTTCGTCTTTTCATTTTTTTGGGCTGTGCTTCGAGTCTTGTGGGATCTTAGTTCCCCGACCGGGGATCGAACCCTTGCCCTCGGCAGTGGAAGTACAGAGTCCTAACCACTGGACTGCCAGGGAATTCCTTTTCTGCTTCTCTTAATTCTCTCGTTTTTTTTTCCCCCAGCCACTAGTTTAATAACAATAGTGAAGTAAACCGACAAAATCCTGATGGCTTTCTAAGTGTGTAAAGTTGGTGATTGGTGTATTGCGTTTCCTATTCGGGGATTTACCTGGTGACCATCACAAGCTAAACCAGTTGCCGCAGAGAAGGTGCCATTGAACTCTTCCCTCCTGTATTCACGATCGGGTTCCATCCTGTGCTGGGGGGTGGATTATCTCTTGGTTTGTAGCATCAAGTACGCAAGGCTTGAATGTAGGTAAGAAGCCGGATTAAACCGTCCTCAAGTTTTTAGCATCTGATCAGTAAACCCTAGGCCTTGAGCAGCCCTCAGTCAAGGAGAGCAGTGTGTCACTAGTTAGCGGCTTTACTTCCAGAGCTGAAGCGTGGGAGCCGGGCTCCTGCAGTGGGGGGCCAGCCTTTCTCCTGCTTCCCCCTTCTGCATTGGGTGAGTGCCCGGGATCGCCACGGGGATGGTGCGGTCCTGGCCCGTGCTGCCAGGTCTGTCTCTGGGGTCGGGGTATGGGCAGGTGGGAGCATCCCTGCGTGCTCTGCTTCGTCTGGGGGCTTTCCCAGCCGTCAGCCCCTCCAGCTCTCACCGCTGGACCCAGCTTCCTCGTCCAGCGGGTCTGCCTGGTCGCCTGTTCTGTGCTGAGTGACAGACTGCGACGTGTGGCCTCAGCATCCTGTCTGGAGGAGCTCTGAAGGGTTGGTCCTCCTAAGACTGAAGGCCTGCTTCTCTCTGGGTTTGTTCTCAAGGTCATGCAGAGGTGGCTGCATCCCCTCCACTGTTTCCATGGTGCCAGCGCAGCCTGGAGGGTCCCCCACTTATCTAATTTCCTCCTCATCCTCCAGCCCCCTCTGCGCCTCAGACCCCCGAATTAATCCGGCAAAGAGTCTTGGTTGGCCTTGTCAGAGCTGGGCTCCAGGGCCTGTGGGGATTCCTGTAAAGACGGCACGGCAGCTGCCGTCTTACTGAGTGGCTAAGTGCCCGGCGCCCATGAGTTTTATTCTTTGTTGACCCTTCCTTCCTCACGTGGGTATGGCCCCCTAGGTGGGTAATGGCTTCACAGGGGAGCGTTCACCATCGGATGGAGGGGTTGATCATCTCCCCTGTGTGCTCTGCTGGGGGAGGGGGGTGTCTCTGGGCTGCGATCCTGGGAGGGTTGGGCATGGAGGGAAAGAGGTGGAGCAGAGCTGAAGTGAAATTCATTGTAGGTAATAAGCATATGAGGAAAAGAAAGGACCTGAGTCTGGTTCATGAGTATTACCCGTCACCTGGAGACACCCAAGTCCTCAGACTTGCAGGGCACTGGCTGCGCACAGAGGGATGCGTTTCCACTAGGCTTGCTGGCTGAAGAGGGCTAGTGATTCAGAGGCTGTGCAGACATGGGTGGTTTGTGCCCCCTGCCCCCGCCCCGTTTGCTTCTTCAGAAACGGAGCCAGTGGCGCTTCTGAGCCGGTCTCCTTACTTCCTTTTACTGTACGTTGTGCTGTGAGCCGATGACTTCTTGGTGAAGCTGGTTTGAGTCTGGGAAAAGCATCCCATGCCTACAGTACCCTAAAGCTTCTGTGTAAGCCATGCACGTTGCTTTAGCGCGTTGTGTGCTGTTGAAGCCTTCGGTGTGGGGGGGTCAGTTCCTGAGGTTGGGTGTCTTTTCTATCATATTTAAAAGAGATTGGTGTTCTCTGGGCTTATTTTACCCTTCAGGTCAGCTACCAGGGAGATGCTGAACTGGGGAAGAACAGGCAGTGAAGAGATGCGTAACGATGCGGGGGCTCAGGGTAGCTCCTGTGGAAACGTCCGCATCCCTGGCTTTTCAGGCTGGGCCTGCCCATCAGAACCGTACGGACCTGGTGCGTTGCTTGCTCCTAAGCCTGGGTCGCTCAGACAGCTTTGAAGGGTGGGATACCGGTACCTACCTTGCCCATGTGTTGTGAAGGTCAGCTGAGGTCGTGGATGATGAGGTGGGGAGACAGGTAAACATGATATAGACAAGACTATCTGCCTAGGTCGTGTGTGTATTCATCGGCTTCCGACATGCTGGGCACAGGACAGTATGCTAGCTCTCGGCGCAGTCCCAGGACACGCAGCCTCAGCTTGATGGAAATGCCAGTTCCCGGGCCCCACCGGAACTTGCTGAATCAGAATCTCCAGGCTGGGGTCCGGGAATCTGTTCTAGCAAAGCCTCCTGATAACATACAGTCACGTTTAAAGCCCTGGCACAGTTAGGAGGGAAGCAAATGAGCTGAACCTCGTGGGCAAAGCCAGCAGAGGTTGGTGGTAGAGGGGGCGGGCGGGTCTGTGGACTCGATGCTCCAGCCTAAGACATGAGTCTGAGTGGCCCTGGGTGGGGTGGGAGGAGGCCTCTTGTAGAGTCTCATCCCGGTCGTAGCTCCTACAAACTCCTCGCTGGGGGGCGGGGGGAAGGGCACAGGAGGCAAAGAAGCCTTCCATGACTGAGACAGAAGTTGCTGGAAACGCACCAAGCCAGTTCGGTGCTTGAGTTCAACCTCCTGTAAAGGGCTGTTGTTCTTCCCTAAACACTTAATCTCTTAAGAGCAGTTTTAGGCTCTCACAAGAATCGAGAGGAAGGAACAGATTTCCCATATCCCCCTGCCCACCTCCTCCACCGTCACCACGCCCCACCTGAGTGGTCCATTTCTTAAAATTGAACCTACATTGACATACAACCCCCCGAAGTCTGTAGTTTACGTTATGGTTCTCTCTTGGGGTTGTGTAGTCTATGGGCTTGGACAAATGTATAATGATGTGTGTCCATGATTATAACAGTATTTTCTCTACCCTAAAAATTATCTTTGCCCTTTCATCCCTACCCTCTGCACCCACTGAAAACCACTGAACTACTTACTGTCTCCGTAGCTTTGCCGTTTCCAGAAGGTTGTACAATTGAAATCATACAGTAGGCAGCCTTTTCGGCCTGGCTTCTCTTCCTTTGTAATCTGCGTGTAAGGTTCCTCTGTGTCTTCATGGCTTGGCTCATTTTAAGTTCTAGATAATTTCCATCCTCTGCACGTACCACAGTTTCTCATTCACCTCCGGCAGGGCGTCTTGGTTGCTTCTAGGTGTGGGCGACTATGAATCCTGTAAAAGGTCTTGACTTCTGCTGTCCCAAAGCCTTGGTTTCAGTTCTGTCAATCCTCTTGCTCTCTTGGACTCTCAGGAAACAGACTGGGGAACAGGAATTGTGCCAGGTCCACAGTGTGTGAGCTGGTGTGTGACGTAGAACCCAGGGACACAGGTTCTTATTTCTGTTGTTGCTGATCGTCACTGTTCAGTGTGCATGGGTAAAAGGGAAAGCTAAGAATCATTGAGGGACTCACTGACTTTTACCCAGTGTACTTGAATGTAAAAGTCCTGATTTTTCTTTTGCTCTGCCACACGTGACATTGTTAAATAACAGATTTATTGGGATATAATTTGTATGCCATAGAATTCACCACTTTAAAGTATACAGTTTAGTGGTTCTTAGTATACTCACAGAAGTGTGCAATGATCCACCCGTAATCCTAGAAGATTTTCATCATTCCAGAAAGGAACCCCGTAGCCCTTACCAGTTCCTTCCCACCCCACTCCCTCCAGTCCCTGGTGACCAGGACTCATCTTTCTCTTTGGATCTGCCTGTTCTGGACACTTGATATAAACAGAATTATGTAATATGTGACCTTCTGTGTCTGGCATCTTTCACTGAGCATAATGTTTTCAAGGTCCATCCTCTTATTGGTAACATGTATCTGCCCTTCATTCCTTTTTGCAGCTCAGTAATATTCCACTGTGTGAAGTACACCATTTTCTTCACCATTCGTCAGCTGGTAGACTCGATGGTTTCCACTTTAACTGTTGAGTGACGCTGCTCAGAACATTTGTGTACAAGTTTGTTGGAGATGTGTTTTTCATTTCTCCTGGGGATTTGCCTGGGGCTGAATTTGCTGAGTGATGTTACTTCTATGGTTACCATTTCAAGGAACTGCCAAGACAGCTTCCAGAGAAGCTGCCCCGTTTTACGGTCCCACCAGCACGGCAGAAGGGCTCCACGTCCCACTTTACAATCCCACCAGCATGGCAGGAGGGCTCCACGTCCCATTTTACAATCCCACCAGCGCGGCAGAAGGGCTCCACGTCCTTGCAGACGCTTGTTTGTCTTTAGTCATCCTGGTAGCTGTTAGGTGGTGTCTCATTGTGGCTCATCTGACTTTAACTTTCCTGATGACTAATGATGTTGAGCATCTTTTCCTGTGTTTATTGGCTACATCTTTGGAGAAATGTCCCTTCAAAGTCTTTATTTGTCCTTTGACTTGTAAGAGTTCTTACATAATCTAGATAAAAGTCCTTTATTAGGTATGACTTGCAAATACTTACGTGGTTCTCTTTTCACCTTCTTAGTGGTGTCCTTTGAAGCACAGACATAACTTGAAGTCTAGTTTATGCATTCTTTCCTTATGCTTACGCTTTCTGGTGTTATATCTAAGCAAACCATTGCCAAACTTAAGGTCAGGAAGATTTATTCCTATGTTTTCTTCTAAGAATTTTATAGTATTAGCTATACTTAGGCCTTAGGCTCCATTTGAGTTAAGTTTTGAGGCTTTTCTAATTTTTGTTGTTAAAAGTAATCTTTGGTTAGGGTTATTGAGATCTTATAAGAGATTAAAAACATTTTTCTAAAAAGGATTGATGCTCAGCCGTCCTGTTGTTGAAATTACAAGTCAGAAAACCAAAATTATAGGTTTAGTGTTTTGGAGGAATAAATAAATGCCGCAGTCTCAAATCAGTTTTTCCTAAAATTGAGCTGACGGCTAGGACAAGGTCCGTTTTAGGAAGTGTTTTGACATTGACCCCAGTGAGCAATTCAAGAAGTGCATACAACAAAAATCAGATTATAAACACTCCTGTGGGCTCTTCCTAGGGAATTGAAGAGAATTGTACTTTATGGGGAAAAACTTGAAAGCATTTGACCTGGTGGTTTGCCCGTAGTTACGTACATTTAGACATGTAAATGGACTATAGTTTTTGTTTTTTTTTTTTTTTTGCGATACGCGGGCCTCTCACTGCTGTGGCTTCTCCCGTTGCAGAGCACAGGCTCCGGACACGCAGGCTCAGCGGCCATGGCTCACGGGCCCAGCCGCTCCGCGGCATGTGGGATCTTCCCGGACCGGGGCACGAACCCGTGTCCCCTGCATCGGCAGGCAGACTCTCAACCACTGCGCCACCAGGGAAGCCCTGGACTATAGTTTTAATCAGGGAGGAAGTGACATCTACTCAGCTTCCTCATACTTGCCTATTTTTAAATGAGGAAATTAATGGTACATACCTCATAGGGTGGTTGTGAGGATTAGGTGAGTTGATACATTAAAAGGCTTAGAACAGCCTGATGGTTAGTAAAGGCTCATTAAGTGCTTCTTAAATCTTCCATTTATTTTTAATATTTTCAGTATAGTTGGGCCACCAATATAACCTGTACTTCTCACTTGAATGTTGAATACTATAACATCTTTGAATTATTGTGTAAATGTATGTTAATTATTGTTGCCCAGAGTAAAGGAATAGTAAACAGTGCTTATGAATAACTTAATGAGGAGGCCTAATGTTTCCATTGTTTTACAACCTGTTTTTCACTTAGTTATAATAACCTAGATTCAGAACAGCAGTTGTAGAACCAGGTGGCAGGATTGATTGACGTCAAGTCCCTTGTCCTTACATCAGCCTAAGGGATGCTAGGCTACTCAGTGCTCCTGAAGCTGCCCCCGTAGGTGTTTAAAAAAAAAAAAAAAAAGGAACCAAACAGGCAACAACGTCTCTGATGTGGAGTTTATGTTTGTTCCGTAATTTAAACAAAACAAACAAAACACTCAGGAAAGAATTCTCTACCGACGTGTTCTTTTTCTCCCAGCCCCGACGTGAGAAGTTGGGACGTTTTTAGAGGAACCGTAGGGCTTCTGGAGATGGCTTTAGGCCATTACAGGGCAGCATGTGCAGCTTGGGCTCCGTCTCTGTCCTCGAGGAGTCCCTGCTCTAGTAGGGGCAGGCAGGTGGGTTTGGGTGGGCGCCCCGTGGAGGGAGGGAGTTCTGGTGGAGGCTTGTAGGTGAAGAGCCGGCCTCTTCTCGCCAGGAGGGAACCGCCACCCGGAAGCTGCCTGAGGAGGGAGGAGGGTCACGAAGTTTAAGTTGGGGGTGGGAGGGTGTGGGGTGGTGGAGAGGGTTGGGGAATGACTTGGCGAAAGTAACCTGAGGCCGGTTTGGACTTCGTCGTGCAAGCCGTCAAGGGGTTCACCACTAGGTGTAATTAGTGCGGATCAGCAAAGTAGATACGGATTTGCTGGTGTGTGCAGTGAGAAGAAAATGGCATAGACCGTCTCCGCTGTCCTGCAGTTGTGAAGTTCTGCTGCTTGGCTTGCAGGATTCTGGGATGGTTTAACTCGCTTTGCCCTCATTTTTAAGCAAGTCTGATTTCTTTCTGACCTGGTGACTTGAAAGCAACAGCCTGTGGCCAAAAATACTGGGTTGGCCAAAAAGTTCATGTGTCTTTACCCGAACCCAATACTATTTCCTTCTCTTTGGTCAAGCTCTGTGGTCATTAGGAAGAATTTGAAGCTCCTCTTGAAATGCAGGCTGGGGATGTGATTATGAGTTTTGTGGGTTCTCAGTACAGAATAAGGTTCTCCAAGAGCGTGGATGCAACACGGTGAATGCTGAGAGAGAGAGATGGGGCAATTAATCTCCATTACAGAGGACTCCTGGATGTGGGTTTTTTGTAAGAGGCATGTGCGAAGCAAGGAGGGCTGTGCTGAGAGAGCTTTGCTGGAGAAAAGGCTGGAATGAGTCACTAAATACTGCTTTCTCCTATTACCATTCCTACTTTAAAAGATCAATTAATATGTATATATAATAGGAAAATTAGAAAGTAGAGAAGGAAGTGGCTTAAGCACAGTGGTTCTCAGTCAGGGGTGATTTTGCCCCCCAGGGGATATTTGGCAAAGCCCCGAGACGGTTCTGATTGCCATAACTAGGGGCGGGACCGCTCCTGGTGTCTGGGGGAGAAGCCCGGGGTGCCGCTCGGCATCTTACAGGCACCGGAAAGGATGATCCAGCCCCAAGGGCCAGTAGTGCTGAGGTTAAGAAACTCTGCAGTAATCCTGCCCATACATGATGATCCACCTCTAATTGTGTGCACTTGATGCTTGAACAGACCGGGTTTGAACTTCGTGGGTCCACTCATGCATGGACTTTTCCAGTAGTGAATGCTACAGTCTGCACGATATGCGACTGGTTACATCCTTGGATACGAAGGAACCTCACGTATGGAGGGCTAAGTCACACGTGGATTTTTGACTTCAGAGGGGGTTGCTTCTCCCCCCTCCCCCTGCCAAGGGTCAACTGTACATAGTTGTTGGTATGGTCTTCAAGCACTGTATCCTGATTAGAATGGTCACCTTAGTCTTCCGAATTTTGCATCCCAGGTTTCTGTCTATACTGTAAATATTCTAATTTACTGCTCTTGTGAATGACCTATAATGAACAGCTTTGTGCGTTTGCCTTTTTCTGATCTAATCGTTTCTTAAGGGTAGGATTTACAAGTGTTCATATTATTTTTTCTAGGGGGGATTTTTTAATGGTCGTTGGCAAACATTTCCAAATTGCTTTTCAAAGGCGTGGTACTAATTTCAGCGCCATCGGCAATAAATGGCTTCCTGTTGGCCTGGGCTCTTGCCAGCATGAAGTGTTGATGTTATGGGAAAAAAACTTTATTTTTTTCCTAATTCTACAGGCCAAAACATGGTATTTCTTTGAGTAGTCCTTCACAGTGTGCTGTTCTGGGGGGGAAACTTTCTCCCAAACCTTGTGGAAGACGCACATCCTTAGAATCGCCGTCACTAGCATTAGAAGTTGTTATACGACCATCGATGTCTACTCAACATGATTATTGTGAAAATACTTTCAGATCAGTAGAACGATGCCCGTGCTGACTACAAGGAAGTTTCCTAAGAAAGTAAACTGCAGTGGTTCCAGCTTTCTTGGAAGACTTTTAAAAGAACCAGAATCGTTTGAAGCATCATGGCAAATCCTGTTGAATTCTAAGAAAGAAAAATTATTTTTGATGAAACGATTCTAGTTAAACTACTTAGATATAAGTAGGGTTGTGTTACTTGCCTATTTTTGAGTTTTGTGTGCTTCATGGGACACTTAGCGCCCCTTAGCATTTCATAGAGTATGCTTGCTTGGCACATAGAAGAGTCAAGTACAAATTAAACATGGGTGAATAAATTTATGCCCACTGTAGGGCTTGGAGTATAATTTTCTACTGTAATGATTACAGAGGGTTATAGCTGAGTGTTACCTCTTGATGGGCTCTTGGTCTTGGTTTTGATTTACAGTACTTGATTTTAAAATATTAGGAATAAAACTCCCAATTGAATTACTTTTCCAGTAGTAAACCTGTTGTATGACATAGTAATTTGTCTTAGAACAGAGGTTCAGAAACTCAGTGTCAAAAGCAAGGATGTTCTCGTCTGTTTTCTAACAGCTATACAAAAAATCTGGTTTGTTTTATTCCTTTTTTGAATAAAACATCTGTCATACTTCCATATGTGTCCTAAGCTTTGGTGGTTCTTTAGGGGAACCATTCCAGATTTTAAAAGTATTTTTAAATAGTTGGAAATGACTTTTTCTCTTCAGTTCTTCCAACATCTTAAATTATTTTAGGGCTGGTATGTGTTAAATGCCTGACCTGGGGTTTTGAGAACTGCCTTCCTCTTTGACTTTTAAAACTTATTTCTTGTCCAGTATCTTTCTGAATTTCGTAGCAGTTTTGCTTCATTCGGGACTATGTGGGCTCACCTAGGATGAAAGCTGTGTGGTGACGTCCAGGTGGGACACAGGCGTGGACCAGCATTGTCCCCAGCAGCTGTGGGTCACTCCCTTCTGTTCTTTTGTGCTGTTCTCTGACTGGCTGCTCTGTCCCTCAGCCCATCAACCTAGAGTTTAACATAGCAGGGATTTAAATTGCTCCAATTCATTTCATATTTGCCATAGGAGACATCTGAAGGCAGCATTTATGCCGCTTTTGTGGGAATCAGGTGCCCAGCTTCATCTTGAACCTGGGGTTATAGCTGGTTCTGTATCACACGCACATACACGTGGGATTTGGTCGTGATATTTTATAAGGCTTTGCCTTTTTCCTCTGCTCAAAATAGTTGGAACATGAAGCCCAAAGTTCTGTTCTTCCCTCCCCAATCACTGATAAATTTCCAATTCTTTTGGTAAAAACACTTCTAAAAATTAAAATGCATACGTACTCTTGATTTAGAGAAAAACAACAAGCAAACAAAACACAAAACAGATGGAAGGGCACAGTGTTAAAATTCCCTTTCCCATGACCCAGGCCTGTTTCACAGGTGGAACCGCCGTTGAGTTCTCCGGTTTGTCCTTTCAGAACTTCACTTTTGAGACACGGATCTTACTCTCCCCTTTTTGTTTAATTCACACGGTTCTATAACTGTCCTACAGTTTGCTTTTTTCGCCAACAGTGTAGATCCCGGACCTCTTTCCACATCGGCATGTAGACATAACTAACCTTGGTAATAGTTGTAGTGTTCTGCTCCGTGGATGTGCCGTAATTTACTTAGCTTCCTATGAATGAGCTTCTAAGTTATACGCTGTGTGTTGCCTTTTTAAACAGCTTCAGCGACCTCCTTAGACTGTCTTTGCATCCTGCCCCACCGGTTGTTGGCTCTTTGACTTCGAACACGTTGCTTTGCCTCTTTGGCTTTGGGTTCCCCTCTGTAAAACGGGGGTGGGTGGTAACAGTACTGCCTCGTGAGAGGGTGCAGAGTGAAATAGCTGTTGCCTGTGAGGCCCTTAGCGCAGTGCCTGGGACCTGGTGGGCGCCCCCTGAGTAGCCACTGCTCTGGCTGGGGCTGTGTGTCTGTACATACGAGATCAGTGGAGCAGATTCCTCAAAGCAGACTTGCTGGATTGCTAGTTACAGGAACGTGCAGTCCTGACTTTGAGGGGCGTCCCCGGTTGTCTGTGCAAACGTTGCACCAAGTTACGCTTCCACCTGCGAGTGATTCACCTGCTCTTTAAAAGGAAGAGTTTTTTTTTTAAAACATAAGGCTTGAGAGCAAGTAAGTTCCTTTGTTAATTCCTTTTACTTATCTCTCGTTTTGATTACGTAATGACGTGTCTTATGAAATGCTGGTGTGATAATGAGTGCTTTGTGCAGCTCTCCCGTGGGAGAGTTGATGACAATGTGAAGAATCTCAGTGGTCTTCGGACTTGGGGTTAAAATTTTCTCCCTCGTTTCAGTACAATGTGCTTGCCCGGGAGAGTGAAGGTTACTTCCTGCGTGTTTAATGTTCCCTGACATTTGTGTGTGAGTGGGTCCGTCCTGCTTGATGCACAGCGTGGAGACCCACCTGGATGACTGACATCCACTCGTGGTGAAAGAGGAAAACAGCCCTGGATCAATTTTCCTTCTCACTGGGCAGGTTACAGGGCAGATGCAAGTGAGATGCCAGGCTGCAGTTAGAGGCGTTGATGGATAAGAGCTTAGCAGCCGTGTGGGCAGAGAAATGGAGGCTTCTGCGTGCAGTACCTGGGCGGGAGCCTCGTTAGCTGTCGTGGGGCAGGGCAGGGCTAGTAGCTGGCCATCCCCGCTGCAGGGGGAGAGACAGGGGCAGCGAGGGGCTCTTGGCAAAGCCTGGGAAGCACCCGGCTCCTATCTCCTAGAGTGGGTGATACCCCCTCACCCCCTCTTCTTTTTTGTAAGCGACTCCCGACGGTCCAAGCAAAGGGGCCCTTCACTTTGACCTTCCTGCAGGGCTAAGGGGGTGGTGGGGTCATTGGGAAAGTGGCTTCTAGCAGAGAACGGCAGAAGTCACAGGCTGGACCCGTGCTGGCTTTGCTGCTCCTTACTTTGTGATCACCTGCAGGCACATCGCCAGCTGTGTGCGTGGCCTCTACCTCTGTCTCCCCCCACTGCGGGAGGACACCTTCGTAGGGTTATTGTAAGGACTGGAGAGAGTGTATGTGAAGAAACCAGGGTAATGTCTGGGTCCTAGTGGGTCCTCAGGAGAAAGGTGGCCAGCATCATGTTTTATCGTCACCACTGCTGATGTCATTGTCATCCTGAGCAGGGGGGTGTGTCTGGCACCCCCCGTGGGCTTTGCAATGCTCTGGTCCTGTTTGAAACATGACCAGTTCGTAGATCCTGGCCCAGGAGCAAAGGTGGTACAGCACCCCGACCTTCTGTGATCAGGCTGATTCGCTGGAAGGTGGCCCTCCGTTTGACACTAGACCCCAAAATTTCATTTCTATATGCAGTCTTGAAGTCGGAGATGTAAGGATTGGATTCCTGTGAAATGCACACGAACCATGCCTGACCCATTTGTCAATAATCCAAGTGACAGCGAGTTGCTTGGAACGGTACCAAGTCACGAGGGTGGACCATTTTGCGAGAGATACTTCCCGTCTTCTAGGGTGCTCATAATCGTGACAGATGGTCCCGTTCATAGTTTTGCATTCCTGGACTCCTTGGACTACAACAGCGGAAATCAGGTTATGAAATAATTTTCAAAAGAAAGAGCCCTGACACAACAGAGAGCAAATAGGAGGAAAAGGGAGAACGTGCAGCGAGTCCCACCCAGCTTTTTGTTTAAGGAACACTGCTTTTATCCTCAAAAGAGAGAGAAAGGCTAAACGGTTTCCACAGATGTTCCTGAGTTGTCAACTGTGCCTGCAGAGACTTTGTGGAGGGGAAATGCTGTGAAGCTTGATTCCAGAGTTTCCGTGGGGTCATCTCGACACCGTAGGTGATTGGTCCCACCTTTGGTCCCACAGAGGTTATACCTCAGCTGCTGCTTGTTCAGGTGACCCATGTAGGGGTCCCCAGAAAGTTTCCCGTGGGCTTCCCTGGTGTTAGGAACTGTCGGCATGACTTGCAAAGCCTCCGGGAGCTTGTTTTCTTGGATGAGCGCAGCCCCGAGCCTCCAAGCAGAAGGGAGGGTGGCCCCGCCTCTGTCCTGAGGATCAGTCGCGTGGCCAGGAACCAACTCCGGGACCGTTAGCACTCGGAACCAGAGAACCGGATCTGCATGGCAGAGGGGCACTCTGCAATGTCCGGGTGCTTCGGAGAGAGAATCAGACCCTCCTGAGGACCTCTGGTGGAATCCGTGCCCCGGGGGAGAGGAGTATTCCCCCTTTGGCAGATCAGATGGGCCCATCTCCCGCCAGCCTTTCAGCAGGGAATGAAAAGTGCTGGCGGGGGCCTTCAGGCGCGTCCCAGCGCCTCCACCCCACGGGCCAGTAACCCGGGCTGCTCCTGGCGCTGCGTCAGTCTCCTGAGTGGTCGGGTCCCGGGACGGGGCAGCCGGTGGGAGGAGGGTGTCCTCTGTCCTTTGGCTTTGCCGTGGCCTCTCTGTCAGAATGGCTCACCCATCCCCACACGTGGACAGGTTCTGCTGGGTGCTTCAAGACACGGTTCTACTTCCTACGGCTTTGTGATCCGTTCCCTGGTTTGTTCCATAAACACTGATGGATTGCGATGTACCCTTCAGTGCCCCCGGCTCCCTCTTCCTCCCAGGTGGTCCTGGGGTCGGGGCCAGGCTGGTTCATGGTTCAGTCCCCTGCACCTGCCATGGTGCCTGCTGGCGCGAGCTTCGATGCTTACTGGATGAAAAAATTCCCAGAGTCCTCTTGGCTCGATTACTAAGTGGTCATTTACTCATTAAAAAACACCATAGTTCTTTAATCGGCAATGACTGAGCTTTGTTACTTCACTTTAAATTTTTAATTTTATTTTGAAAACGCTTAGAGAACTTGAGAGAACAGTAAACATTTTTGTTAATCGGGGTCTGCCGACTTGCTGTATCCATCACACACACACACACTTCAGCTGTAGCAGCTACAACCAGGCTGCAGACCTAGAGGCACCTGACCCAGCGCTACACACTGCAGTCTTAGGAAAGGAATTGGAGGCTGTTAGAAAGGACCTTACCAAGAGGAACACTGCGCTTTGGGAGTACAGAGCAAGGAGATGACTGTTAAACTGGAACAATTAGATTTGGTTTCATTGAAAAGGTAACACCTGATCTGAACTGTGTGCAGAGATACAAGTTCAGGTATCTGTCTAAAATTATAACAGGGAAAAAGTTCAATCTATCACAAAGCTTTACTATCTTGACAAACTTCAACTTTACCATATTTGGAGCTTTTGCGATTCCTCCGAGGTTCTGTAATAACCACACTTATTTCCTTAGCCTCTCGGGCTGTCATTGACGTGCCTTGAATTTCGCTTGCCTTTCCTAGTAGGCGTGTCAGCTTGCAGAGGGGGCTGTGTCGACCCGTGAGCCGTGTGGTCTGCTGGGACCTCCTTGCTGTGTGAGATGCTTCTCAGAGCTTGGTGACTTCGAGCAGTGAACGTTTTCATGATAGCCATGGCTTAATTTTGCAATTATGCTCAACCGTTCTATACATCTGTGAAAAGGAGATGTAGGCCATTCCCAGAAGTCAGAACTTCAGCTACTCCTGCCTTGTAATAGAGGGTTTCACTGAATCTAAATATGTCCTTGAAGCTGAAAGGCTGCCTCTGAAGCAGTTTGGGGGGATGCGACCCTTTGTAAGATCTAGAGGTGCGTGTGATGTGGGCAAGTGGCCCCCTGGACCAGCGAGAGAGGCTCTTCAGTCCTCGTAGGCATCTTGTTGGCTACGTAGAAGGAAGTTACGGAAGGTAAATTCAGTATTGGCTTGGAGTAGAAACGACAGCTTGTGTGAAGTGGAGAACTGCAGGCGCAGAGCAGTGGGCTTCTAGGACACGGGCAGCGTGAGAGGCAGGGGTCACCCTCGGCAAGCTGGGGTCTTAAGCGCCTTCTCCATAAAGTAAGATGAATTTCTGTTTGGTTTTGTCCAGCATCCTCGTGGGTGGCTCTCCACTGAGGGAAGATACATGGCAGGTCTGAAGACTTGGGAAAACGTGGGCTGATGGCAGAGGGCGTCTTAGTACGACCCTTGCTTCTGGTTCTCCGATTCCTTCAGGGGGTCCAGCCCCCTCTAGGTCTCAGGCACCGTCAGTGCCTCATTGATGTGTTTCTCCCAGACACACACTCTCCGTTATCATCCAAATCCAATTCGTGATCCTCTCAACTCAGTAGAGGATCAAAAAAAAAGTGACTCCCCCCTCCACCCGCCTTACACGAGAGGAGCTCTGATGGGCAGGAGGGGGCCACCATCTCCTGACCCCGGCTTGAGCTGGAGGCCCGGGGCCTAGGCTCATGCAGGGTGTGGGTAGAGGGTGGGTCAGAGCTGGTGGCCTGCTGTCCTCCACGGCCCTGGGCGGGTGATCTGGGGCAGGTGTGCAGCCCTCCAAGGTCAGCTGGTGAAGGTGCCCCGGGGACCCCTCCAGGTGCAGGGGTGTGTCCAGGTTTGAGGGGGGCGCTCCCTGGAGGGGGAGTTGGGCCTGATTTTTGTATGTCACCGGTTTTTAGGACCGGGCAGCCCAGGAAGATGTGTGAGCAGGACTTTGCGGTGCCGGGCATGCGGCCCCTGGAGGGCAAGGTTGTTGAGTACCGTGGGACACGGAGGATCTTGGTTGAACATCTTACTGTGACGAAAGCATTTTTTTTCCCGCCTGGAAGCAGAGGTCTACGGAAACCATGACACGACTAAGCTCAGAAATCCTGGGTCAGGATTGGAGCTGAGCACTTGGCCCACACCCAGCCCTGGCCCATCCTTGGACCTGGGGGTGGGGTGGGTAGGGGGAAAGTGAGTGAGTTTTCAAGGAAGAACTTTCACCTGAAGTACTAGGAGGGGGCAGGCCTGCCGTGGGTGAGCCTGACGAGCCCCGGTCTTGGTTCCTGACTCGCATTCTTTCATGATCCGTTCATGGTTGTGGTATGGGGCTCACCCACTGGGTTCTGGGTGCTGAGGAGTTAGCAGACAGGCTAGGGAGCCCTGTTGGGGCTTCTGTCTTCTGGGGGCCCGTGACAAATGAGCACATTCCGTCCGCGAGCAGGGCCGGGTCGGATGGTGATGCTGTGCTCTGAGGGGAGTCAACGACTTGGTGGCGAGAGCAGTGCTGCTGAAGAGGTACGGTGCAGGTTTCAGCTCCTGGTAGCCACGCTGCAAGAGGGAAGAGTCACCTTGCTGTACAGCAGAGATTGGAACAGCATTGTGAATCAACTATATTTCAGTTAAAGAAACTGGAAAGAAGAAAGAGGGAGGAGAAATAAGTGACACTGATTTCAGTGTTTAACCAGTGTATCTATGTTGTCGTTTTGACGTATCAATATAAACAGACTTTGCATCGTCTTAGGTCTGGTATGTATGTCACACTTGGAGCGTATCTCTGGACTGGGACCCATGTCAAGTATTCATTCAACACCTGGGTTCGCGGCATGGATGGGGCAGGTGCGGCACGCTGGGGGCGGTGGCATGGGCCCACTTGAGGTTGGGTGGGCACCTTTTAAACAGCATCCCATCCGTTGAGGGTGAGGAATGGTTCCTACAATGGACCTGCTTCGTTTGCTGCGGATATAACCCACACATCGTGGTAGATTGTTTATCTCACTTCCGATGGTTCAGACGGCTTAGTTTATTCAGGCAGTCCTGTCTGGGGTCCTGTCCTGGGCATCTGGGTTGCCCTGAGGACGGGCAGTAAGAGATCCCTGTATGTTCTAGGAGGAGACAGTGGAGAAGAGAGCACAGCCGTCCTTGTGAGAAAGCTTGTAGGTCCTGTATTTTCCGCTGCTTTCCTTAATGATAAGGAATTCCACCAACGTTCACGTCTAACCTGAAAAAGTCTCCTACTGGGACAAGTCACTGGCGCTGGCAGCGTGACTGTTTTTAGCATCATTTCTGTACAGGTTTAAACTGTTACTTTATTGAATATTGCAGCTATTAATTTCAAACTTAAGCAAGGACATGATTGCTAAGTATAGCTTTCGTGCCACCTACTCAGCCTTTTGGCTGGATGAAACCCTACTTCTTGAATGGAATTAAAATAATTTCCATCTGAGTTTTTTCTGGTTCAGCTGCGAATCAAGGCATCGGTTTAGAGTTGGTGAGAGTGGTAGGACCTGCTTGCAAATGCGAGGCAAACAGTCTTAGCAAGTCACCTCCCCGCCTTTGTGTATAAAAATAAGCTTTGGAGCTAATTTGAAAAAAGACAAAAGAATAATTTGTAATCCCCTATCTTCTGCCGTGTTATTTTATGTAGTTCTTTTTTATATTTAGTGTGTATTTTCTCATTCTTAAATATTTGTCAAGAGTGTATAATGGGGCTTCCCTGGTGGCGCAGTGGTTGAGAGTCCGCCTGCCGATGCAGGGGACACGGGTTCGTGCCCCGGTCCGGGAAGATCCCGCATGCCGCGGAGTGGCTGGGCCTGTGCTCCGCAACGGGAGAGGCCACAACAGTGAGAGGCCCGCGTACCGCAAAAAAAAAAAAAAAAAAAAAAAAGTGTATAATGACTGTAATGTACCTTACAGCTCTTCTGTCATCAATTTAACTACAAATGACTGATGTACCATTTTCGTTATAAGTAGTGCTAGGAGATGAACATCTCTACATATTTATATGAAAATCTAAATATTACAGCATAAGTTGCTAAAAGTGAAACTATCAGGTGAAACTAATACAGGCATTTTTAGTGCCTTTTAGGGCTGCCAGATTACCTTCCAGAAACACGGCACAGATTCACATTCTTACCTACAGCGTGTGTGCCTTTCCTTCCACAATCCAACCCTGCTGGGATTTATACTTCTCAAGGAGTTCATTAAGTTGGCGGTAGGCATACCATTTTGACGCAAATTTTTAAAGAAAGAAAATCCATTTAAAGACACTTTTTCTATTTTTTCCCAGCCCCTCTTTGGAGCCCGTGTCCTTGACCGAGGAGGGGCCAGGTGTCTTTCCGGGGCGTAGCTGAGGGGCGCCGGCGCGTGGGCCGCAGATGGTCCTCAGGGTCTGCTTGCATGAGCCGCTTGCGATGAAGCCTCATACCGAGGACTTGGTGCGTCCAGGTGCTCCAGAGCTTCGTGATGAGGTTAACACGTGTCGTTGGTAATACGTCATAGGGTCACACTGGGACTCCCCCCCCCGTGGGGGATGATTGTTCCTGATGCGAAGTCAAAGGCCGCATCCTGAAGACACCACTGTTGTCCAGCTCCTGAGTTTTGTGACGTTTCCCATGGTCTGCAGAATGTAGGAGCTCAGAAAAATGCTGTGACATTGTCTAAACTCCAAAGGATTGTAGCCGGTGTATTTCCTTCCCCAGAGGATCTGGTCCCTGTCGCATCTTTTTCAGTTACTCTGTACCAGGCCGTGAACCCTCAGCACTTGACTTCCGTGATGCAGCCTTACAGCAGCGACACGGCAAGTACTGTTTTCTTCAGCTTATTGATGACACAGTGGAAGCTCGAAGTGGTCAGGTGACTCCGTTGGAATCACACAGCTATGAATGGGGATTGAATTGACCCCAAAGCCCAAGTTGCTGAGTCCAGGCCCAGCATCCTTAAACTGGGAGGGAATGAAGCAGAGAGAACACCAGGGTGACACTCAAAGCCACTGAGACACCAGCTCAGATGATCTCTAACTGCCACCCGCAGGCAGTCTGTACCCACTGAGGACCCACGGTGGCTGGTCCCACAGCAGTGTTGTGACCCAGTTGTATTTGTCAGGTAAACGGGGGCTCAGGGTGCCTTTGAGATGTCTTGGGAGAAATATCAGAGTTGATGTTGGGCTAATTTGGAAGATGAAATGAAAATAAGTGGGTAAGAGTAAGAGCTGGATGGAGTAAGGAAGGCACTTAGGTGTGGAGAAACCTCAGAGGGGGAGGGAAAGTGCCGTGAGGAACTGCAGGAACCGCCGGGGACTAGAGCGTTAGAAGTGTGTTTAATCTTGCAATTAGGATGCAAGACAGGGAACATTCTACCTTTTGGAGGATGCGTCTGAGTGTTCAGGGAAACCAGAAAGGAGGAATCGCGAGTGTCTAATTAATGAAGAGGAAAGGCAGATGGGTGATGCGGAGGGGGTGGCTTTACGCTGCGGGGATGTTTTTTTAACCTGTAAAACTATAGCGTAATTTCTTCCCATTTACAACAGGCTTATGTCTTGGCTGCTGCTAAAAGCATCCAGAGATTTCAGTGCACGAGGCAGACAGTTGTTATGTCTACTTTAAAAATCAAACTTGTGCTCTTTCCAAAGACTTAATTTGATTTGCTCAATTTTTGTGTGTACTGGTTCTGCATTTTCTTATGTAGATTCAGATTCGGTTTAGAAATGAAATACCAGGCAGCTTGGCTTTGGGAAGCACAGAGGACCAGTGCTGTGGGCATGAGCTTCTGGTCGGGCAGCGTTTTCCTACGGTCAAGTGGAATTTTCTTATGGCTTTTGAAAGAAAACGATAGTTTTTATCACAAATCAAAAAAAAACCCCTATCATTTCTTTAAAGCTGTAAATGAGATTTTTGTGTGTTCCCTTTGAATTTGTCACATTTTCAATCTGTAATTGCTTTTTTATGATAACATAAAAATGGTTAAGATGGTAAATTTTACGTTAAGTATACCATTCAGTAGTGCTGAGTATATTCACATTCACATCCACTCCAGCCCCAGGAAACCCCCGTTCTACATTGTTTCTATGAATATGACTGCTGTAGATACTCATAAGTGGAATCATAGAGTGTTTTCTTTTTCCAACTGGTGTAATTCATTTAGGATAATGTCCTCAAGGTTTATCCATGTTAGATATATCACAACTTTTTTTTTAAGGTTGAATGCTGTTCCTTTGCACGTATATACCACATTTTGACCCATTCATCTGTGGACGGACAGCTGGGTTACTTTCATCCCTTGGCCAGTGTGAATAGTGTTACTGTGAACACAAGTGTGCAGATATTTCTCTGAGACTCTTTCAGGTCTCGTGGATGTACACCCGGTAGTGGGGCTGCTGGATTATTATGTAGTTCTATTTTCAACTTTTTGAGTAACCTTTATACTGCTTTCCATAGCAGTCGCACCGCTTTACAGTCCCACCACTAGTGCACAAGGGTTGCAGTTTCTCTGTATCCTAACACTTCTAGTTGTGGTGCTGTGTTTTTTTGTTTTTGTTTTGTTGGTTTTTTTGATGACCATCCTAGTGGCTGCGAGGTCAGTCTCTGCTTTCTTATCTATTACAGCAAACTTTTCCTCATAGTTATGAACAGATCTTCAAGTATCATTTGAGGTTCATCTACATTTGCTGCTGTAGTACTCGGAAGGAGAACGTTTAAGACGTCTGTGTGTCTGAGTACTGATTGCCCAAGGATATTCCAGACATGGCTCCCCTTTAGCTGTTATAACTAAATGGAGCCCTACTTCTTTACTTGGTGCAGGTATCCAGTCCTGTAAATACTGAGTTCTGCTGAGTACCAGTTGAGAACACAGAGATGAGCAGGACACGGACCCTCAAGGGGCTGAGGGTGTGGGAAGGGTGAACAGCAACAGAGGGAGGAGCCCAGGTGGGGTGGGGAGAGACTAACCAGGGCCATTTGCAACGGGAGGATAGAGAGGGCTCCTTGCGGATAAAGCCGGAGCTGGACTTCGGAAGGTAAGTGGTTCCCTTGCTAGTGGGGGCGTGCGTGGAGTCCGTGCACACAGGCCCACGTGAGCGGAGGGCGGCCCCCGCCTGGGGCAGGTGGTCGGCGGGAGGGGAGGTGAAGCCGGCCTGCGGTGTGTCTGGAGCTTGGCTCCGACCTGATGAGAGGTGGGAGCCGGTGAAGCTTCGTGTCAGGTGAGCGGACCTCTGCCGGCCGTGAGGAGATAGGTCGCTGGTGTTGGTGAGGTGTCAGGTGAGACAGGGCTGGGCTAGGGCAGCGGTCGTCGGGATGCGGGAAGACGAGGGGGCTTTCAGAGCACTTCGCACGGCCAGCAGCCGTTTGCCCATTTCTGTGTGGCTGCTGAGGGAGAAACCTGAAGACCGCTCCCAGGTTTCTGGCTGTCGGGCCGTGGTCTGAAATCACTTTGGGAGTGGAGCTGGGGGCAGACACCACCGATTCTGTCTTGGATGTGAGGTTGGCGTGTCTATAGGACGAACACGTGGTGATGCCCGAGGCTCACTTAGCAGAGGCCAGTGGTGGAGATGCGCTCCTAGGGCTCATTAGATGCAGACAGTGCTGAAAACCGTGAGCGTGGGTGAGGTGGTCTCCAAACGGGATATAAGGCAGAACAGTGGGCCTTGGGCCACACTGTTGAAGGAGCTGGAGGATGAACCCTCAGAGTTAGGGGTAGACCAAGAGGAGGGGCGAAGAAAGTAGGTAGGCATCTCCCAGGAGGAGTGGTCAGTTACTTCAGATGCAGCAAAAGAGGCTTCGAAATGCTGCTGAGTCATCTGGGTTCGGTTTTCGTGGCTGCTGGTTGTAGAAAGTCACTTAAGTTAAATGGTTAGTGAGGAAGGAATGTAAAGTATTTGAAGAAGCTCAGATGGAAAGAGAAGCGGGAAAGGTGGGAAAAAGGAGGTGTAAGGATTGCTGTGGCTTTTCTGAGGCTACATGCACAGTGCGGGAGGAATTGTAAAAGTCAGCTGGCTGTGCTTGTATTTTAAGCAAGGCTGCAGGCAAGCACCACACTTGCTGTTCACCCTGAATTCTGACTCTTAGGCCCCGTCTGCTCCGTGCACTCACGTGCTGGAGGCCTGGAGGGAAAGTGATGGGTATTAACTTAGTTACAGTGCCCTGCATAGGACTTGGTACCGAGATGCCCAGGAACTGTTTGGTGGTGGTTTTCACCTTGTCCTGCTAGAAAAGCCTCTGCAGAAAACCCTCTGGCCTATATATCATCATCTTTCAAGTAATCCCGGCAAGGTAGCTGCTTCCTAATCTCGACTTTTCCAGAAAAGGCAAAAATCTAAAAGAACTTGTCGGGGCTTCCCTGGTGGTGCAGTGGTTGAGAATCCGCCTGCCAGTGCAGGGGACATGGGTTCAAGCCCTGGTCAGGGAAGATCCCACACGCTGCGGAGAGACTAAGCTGTGCGCCACAACTACTGAGCCCGGGTGCTGCAACTACTGAAGCCCATGCGCCTGGAGCCTGTGCTCCGCAACAGGAGAAGCCACCGCAGTGAGAAGCCTGGGCACCACAACCAAGAGTAACCCCCTCTCGCTGCAACCAGAGAAAAGCCCGCACACGGCAATGAAAACCCAATGCAGCCAAAAATAAATTTATTAAAAAAATAAAAACTTCCTTTGATGGGTTGCAGCACTAAACTGCCGACGGTGCCAGGGGCGATTGTGTAATCGTCTTAGTGTCTGCCTGCGTCTCCAGTTCTTGTTGGTCTTTTACTTACGTATGTTTGGCAGGCCACAGTTCCCAGGCTGCTGGAGGTTAGCTGCAGTCTTGTCCTCCACAGCAGTAACGCTGGGGAATTGCCGAGACCTGTTTGCCCTGTTATCACTGCCCCTATATCACAGGAGCTGGCAGGCCTCCTTCGTGCAACTGAAACCCATCTTCCTGGAATTTCAACTCATCCATTTCTCCACCATCAGGCAGGAGGGAAGGTGGAGAACAGCAGTCATTCCCGCGTTGGTCTTTGGTTACTTTGTGAAGAGGAATTCGAAGCACACTTTGCAGAGATGTGTATGAGGCAGGTGTGAGGGTGAAGAGCCACGGAGGTCTCTCAGCTGGCACCCCAGGGCCCTAAGGCGTCATTACCGAAGTCCCTGGTCCTCCTGCTCACTTCGGTTTTTCCTGAAGTGGCCCATAGCCGTGGTGATGAGCATTGGTGCTGTTGTTCTTGGATTTTACACGTGGACCATCCTCTGTTGCGATGCTTTCTGGATCAGGTCCAGCGGTCGTTTCACATGGGAAACATCTGCCTATATTTAGTGTCACCACTAGATCTTGCAGCGTCAGTGTTCTGTTACTGCATATTCATTTATAATGGGGAGAGAAGACACACAACCCTCTGTAATTGCTATTTGAATTCCACAGTTAGAGTAGACATTTAAAGATTAAGTTAGCTTTAAAATGTAAATTTAGAAGTTCCTGGTAGGCGAAGCATATTTCTCTAAGGATTTGTAATCTAATAATTCAACCCCTGCTCCCTTGAATGTAAAATTAATCCTTCCCAATAGGTACTAATGCCTGAATGGGAGAAGGTTGAACGTTCTTGGCAGATGGCTTTTCATTAGCATTTTTTTTTTTTTTACTTGAAAAAGTTGAGTATTTTGGTGGGAGAAAATACGCATTGCTGGGCCGTGCCAGGTCTTCTGTGGCCGTGTTCCTATTGCTGGGTTTCAGGGCTTCCTGTGGACAGTATTACGGTTGGTATGGAGGAACACTGGCATATATTATTCTCACCTCTCTACCAAAAAAAAAAAAATGGCTTCCTTCCCTTCTCTCCAGCCAGCTGTCAGATTTGAATGCCAGCCCTAGTTTCCTCTGTCAGACGCTGAGTTAGCGGGTGAGTGAGAGCTGGCAGAAGCCCGTTATGGTTTCCAATCACCAGACACACCCAAAAAACCCTCGCTGCAGATGTCTAAGAAAACTGAGATATTTGCCTCTGGGTTTCAGTACACTGATCTTTTTTTTGTTTTTTTTTTTGTTTTTTGCTCATTTTGACTACAGATCTCCCATTAAGAAAGAAAAGCAACATTGAATTAAAAATGATTCCTTGATGGGATATAGTCTCTTAACTAGTATGATTTGCCCAAAAGAACTCGGTTACTTTCAGATACTTTGTATCAGTAAAAGTGGCAGCATCTGTACAATGGGGGGATGAGGCTCTGAACAAAAGACTCTTGTCTGGGTCACCTCAGGGTATGGCTGGAATCCCAAGTACAACTGGCTCCCAGGTGGCTAATTACCACTTTCTCGATCACGCCTGGAAGATATGCAGATTCTCTTGCCAGGAGTCCCTGGCGAGGCTGAGGACGCTGAACCTTTGTAGAGCTTTTCTGGGGTTTTCAGTGTCATAGAAAAGATGTTGGTGGATCCGAATCTGTTGTGCTGAAGTTGGGCATGAATCTGGCAGTTAAAATGTCAGATTTGAAAAACATGTTTGATCCTTTGGACGGATTTCTGTCTTTGGCTGGAGCCTGATACCAAAGGGGTCAAAGTAAAGATTCTCCGCCTTCGCTCTGGTCCACTCGTTTCGCGTCCCCTGCGTCATCCGCCAAATGAGAGGGGGCAGAGCTCGATGAGGATTTTCGTCCTGTGTCTGCTTCTGACTGTGCATTCTTGGCAGCTTCATCTGTGGTAGACACTTTATTTCCAGGAAATCTAATTTCAAGACTGAAAGCCTTTCCCAGGTCGCCTCTAGACAGTCTTCCTGGCTTTGAAAGTGGAAGCCTGGGTGTTAATATTTCCACCGTTGTGTAGACTCAGTGACACTCACCTTGTACGTGGCCAGTGGGCATCCTGTTGAAGTCTTGAGTTGAATGTGTGACTTGTGGCCTTACGTTATCTCTGTTCATTTGTTTTATCCCCCTACCTATTCATTTGGACCCAAACATGCCCCAGGAATGGTTAGACTTCGAATCAATGCAGTTTGTATATGCACATTTGAAGGTGGTATGATTCTGCTACTGAGCATATTTTGCATTTCTTGTTTAAAAAAAAAAGTTCTTCCTTACAGTTAAATGAGCATGTTAGCAAAAGTGTTGCATTTTACGATACATTAACAGAATTTTACTGTTAATATGCCAAGGATTATGGTGTTCCTTCTTGAACATTGCAAGCAGCGTTTGAGGTCTGTCTTGAACACAGGTTGTACACTTGCGTGTGTTTCTCAGGAATAGGCAGTGGGTAAGCAGCTCAAAATCGTTGTTTTAAAAGCTTAAATTCATTTTGAAGTGGGCTGGATAAGGGTTTAAGCATTTATCTCATTTGCTGTTAGAATGACCCATGACACTAAGAAGGTTATGCTCACTTACGTATTATGAAAATTGGCATTGACATTAATTCACTTTCTGTACCTCTTTTATGGTAGATGAATAATATACAGAATAAGAAAGATTTACTGGGAAACATGCTGTAATCAAAATACTGTTAAAAGCAACTGTAGGTTGATGACATGTTATTTGCAGGTAAACTTGAAATTATGCAAGAAGAAAAATACTGGGAAGGAAAACAATTTCAGCCCGATTATTCAGTGTTTAAAAGCCCTAGCTCTGCGATTATGTTGACTACATTCCATTGATCGATTGTTAGTACCTTTATAATGGTGAGATTTATTCAGATCTTTAAGGCAGCATTTTATGCCGATGGTCGTCAAACGTTTTAATATAAGTTGAGCTTTGAAAACTGGCTTGTAAAAACGAGAGAACACACTGATTCCCTGCCAGCTCATCATTTGGATCAACGATTTAAAATGCAGCTTGTGGGGGACTTCCCTAGCGGTCGAGCAGTTAAGAATCTGACTTCAGTGCAGGCGGCGTGGGATCGATCCCTGGTCGGGGAACTAAGATCCCACATGCCACGGGGCAACTGAAACGAAGCCCGCGCGCTCTAGAGCCCATGCACCACTAGAAAAACCTGCGTGCTGCAACTAAGACCCAACGCAGCCAAATAAATAAAAGTTAAAAAAAAAAAAGGCGGCTTGGGTGTTTCATACCAGATACGTGTTTGAATGTGCCCATCCAAATGAGGACATCCTGACCCACAGCTTGTTCCCTGATTATGCGTTTTTTGGTTTATCTGGTTTTTAAAAAATTGGTTTTAGACTTACTACATCCATTCTTAGTGAAAACATTCATTTTGCCTTCATCAGTGATTAGGGCTGGAGAAAGAGAAGGTCAAATACAAAGCAGTTCATTTGCTTCTTGTTGGTTTGATGTGGGGGAAGTCTAGCACTTTTCATTGAGGGTGTGTAGTATATGACAGTTACCAGAAAACCTTGATTTTTGGTAAGTTTTTGACTTACCACTTAAGTTATGGCTGGAGCAAGTTTAGAAAGCATTTTGAGGTCCACTTGTGAAATATGAACACTCAAGAAATATGGGAGGGGGGAGATGGGGTAAGAAAGGCTCAAGGGTTTGTTTTTTCCCTGTTCTCCTCTGCTTCGTTGGTCGAAAATCTAGGATGCTTCTCTAGACCTCAAGGGGTACCATGCTGGTCGTCTTTCTCTGTTGCATTCAGGCAGGTAACACCTTCATCTTGATATCCTATTGATACTGTTCTATTGATGAATGAAAAATTTTAATAAAGATTATTCCTCTTTCTAGGGAAGGGAAAACTTAGGAAATGTCTCATGCCTGCTTTAGTATATGCAATAGCCCTAGACAGTGTATTCTCTTTTTCTCAGGTGTATTTGGGACTACTAGAAATTATTTGCATCTCAGAAAGTTAAATATTTGAGAATAAGTTTGTATTTAGATGTTTGCTCTACAGTTTTTTTCCTTTAAAATTTTTATATTGGAGTATAGTTGAATCACAGTGTTCTAGTAGTTTCAGGTGTACAGCCAAGTGGTTCAGTTATACACACACATGTATCTGTTATTTTTCAGATTCCTTTTCCATTTAGGTTATTGCAGAGCATTGAACAGAAGAACCCTAACCCTGACGAGATGAAATCCAAAGTCCTTAGTCTTCTGAGAGTTCCAGATGGAAACTGGATTCAGTTGGCACATCCTACCAGTCAGTCTACCATCCTCTGTGTTCCTTCCTTTGCTTTTTTTTATTCCTTCAACTCACGGGTACTATCCGCGTGCCTCCCTCGGTGCCATCAGCCTGTAGGGGTGCGAGGGCAGCATCCCCTAGTCCCCTCCACAAAGGTTCCTAGTGTTGTATGAGTGTATTTCTGCTTTGAGAGTCTCCTAGTTTTGTAGGAGACACCAAGAAGGAATTCTTTAAAAATCACCGAATCATATCTATCCATCATCGGAGGATTTTTCTTTATATGAGGATTATTTTTATATTATGTATGTTGTGAGCATTGCCAAAAGACCTCCAGTATAATTTAACAACTTCTAAGTAAATTCACAGATGGAGACTCAGAAGTGGCTAGTCTGTAACTTTGTCACTGAAAACTACTAAGTTTTTCATTTTCCTGGTTTGAAGGACAGTTTATAATTGCTAAGACTGAAGTACCCTAGTACAAGGACACAGTTTCCTGACCTTTTAGAAAAGTTGATATGTTGCTATTCTTGGGTTCTGAGAGCAGTTGTATAAATTTCGTTCCAATTCATCAGCATTTTTGAGTAGTTGAACTCTTGAACTGGAGCAGAAAACGACTTCCTCAGCTGCGTTCTCCTCTGGACTTGGGGTTTTCTGTTTTCCTTGGCTTAGAGATGCTTCTGCCTCTTACTGAGGCCGAGGGAGCTGGTCTATGTATAGGGTTAGTATTTTCTGTGTTTGATTATTGTTGGTCGTTCAAGAATCCTGAAATCCTTAAAAATGAGCAAGCTTGTTCTTTTTAGATACGATTAGACATTTAAAGATTAGTTATGGCCTTACTGTAAAAATAGAAAGTGAAAAACGGTCTCGAAGTTCATTTAGTTTTCTTGCCCCCTGCACTGGTGGTGCTCAAAGGATGGTCTGTGGATCCCTGGGGATCTATACGAATTTTTCCGATGGTCTTCAAGGTCAAGCTTACTTTCTTGGTAAAACTAAGGTTTTTTTTTTTTTTTTTTTTTTTTGCTGTTTAGTGGCATTGGTATTTGTCCCGATGGTGCACAAGCAGTGGTGGCAAGACTGCTGGTGCTTTGGTGTGAGACTGCCCTGGGCCAGCCCTGGGGTGAAATCCACCTCCATGTGCTTGTGGGGATTACAAAAAACAGCTCCGCTCAGCAATGTCCTCAGTGAAGCAGTAGACATTAACTTTATTAAAGTTTAGCTCTTTCCTTGCTGTTTTTCGATACTGTGACAAAGTGGGCAGTGTGTGGAAAGCACCTCTGCTGCATGCTGACGGGTGGTGGCTTTAAGAAAAAACGTGCAGTTTGTTACCAGCTTAACTAACAGCTTTTCTCATGGGACATCACCCTGTACTTAAAAGTGACAGATCAGTTATTCACACTTGGGTGTTTGTTGCTCGTTTTCCTTAAAATGAAGTTAGGCTGTCACTTCAAGGAGTAACTGATTGGATTTACCCTGAGCCCAGGAAGTTTGAGAACTGCTGCTCTGGGAGGGTTTGGGGATCCCCACCAGGAACTCGACGGCTCCCTGAGCTGCTGCAGGTGCCCTGGTCTGAGCCACGCTCTCTCTGCTTCCTGGTGCACTTACCGTCTGAACTGGCTGAGCACACCTTATCTTAGTGGCAAGACGATGGATGATTTTGTGTTTGGGTTAATTTATGAAAATGCCACCCCCCTCCCTTTCCCTGGCTACACACGTGTACATAACCAGGGAAGTTTGTTTGCTAACTTACTAAGTAATTACTAAGTAATGTGACCAGCTTGGCAGTGATTCTAGTCTCCCAGCGCCTTTGCTACCAATTCTGTTTTTTCTGTTGATGGGTGACAGTGTGATTCAAGCAGATGATACAGTTCGTGGACACCAGGCATTGTACTAACAAGTAGAACACGTAGGGAGCTGATTTAATACATTATTGACGTAGTATGAAGCCACTGAAAATTGTTTTTAAAGACGAGTTAGTGACATAGTTAATAAGAAAATGGCAGGGCACAGATGTCAATATAAATAGACCACGAAGTACCCAGGAAGAAGACCGGGCGGAGGAGACACACCGACGCGCCGGCGCTTCTCTCAGGTGCTGGCCTCACATTTTCCGAATTCTCTAAAATGACATTGGATTATTTTTATAATCAGCAGTGTAAATAAACTTGTTTAAAGGCCAACTTGTCTGTATCTTGTAGTGAAGTCCATATAATTTCTGCTGACTTTAAATTCAGCAATATTTGTATTTAAGCATGACTGAGAAAAGATGCTGTCGCTTAAATTTTGTTGTGATTTTCATTTAGAAAAGAGCAAGGTGGAAAAGCACCTCCTACGGATTTTCCTCCTCAAAGAGCAAGTGAGTCAGATTAGCGCCAGGCGGATGCTGGCTTGGCTCACATGTGAAGGGGGGACGCCCTTTGTAATTTCCGTGAGCCGTCAGAGATTAGAAGCTTGCTGTAAAGTGGCGGTTTACCTCCACTTGCTCAGCTGTAAATTATTAACTTTTGGCCCAAAGGTATCCCTGAAGAGTCCTAAGTTATTCATTCAGGAATACCTTTGTCAGAGGTTTTAAAAACAAACCACCGGATTACTTTCTTTTTCGCGATACGCGGGCCTCTTACTGCTGTGGCCTCTCCCGTTGCGGAGCACAGGCTCCGGACTCGCAGGCTCAGCGGCCATGGCTCACGGGCCCAGCCGCTCTGCGGCATGTGGGATCTTCCCGGACCAGGGCACGAACCCGCGTCCCCTGCATCGGCAGGCGGACTCTCAACCGCTGCGCCACCCGGGAAGCCCTTTTTCTTTTTTAAATTAACAATTTTTTTGTTTTTACCAAGCCGCAAGGCATGTGGGATCTTAGTTCCCTGATTAGGGATTGAACCCGTGCCCCTTGCATTGGAAGTACGGAGTCGTAACCACTGGACCGCTGCGTAAGTCCCCCACCAGATTTCTAAGAGCACTCTTTTTTTTTTTAACATCTTTATTGGAGTATAATTGCTTTACAATGGTGTGTTAGTTTCTGCTTTATAACAAAGTGAATCAGTTATACATATGTTCCCATATCTCTTCCGTCTTGTATCTCCCTCCCACCCTCCCTATCCCACCCCTCTAGGTGGTCACAAAGCACCGAGCTGATCTCCCTGTGCTATGCGGCTGCTTCCCACTAGCTATCTATTTTATTTTTGGTAGTGTATATATGTCCATGCCACTTTCTCACTTTGTCACAGCTTACCCTTCCCCCTCCCCATATCCTCAAGTCCATTCTCTAGTAGGTCTGTGTCTTTATTCCCGTCTTACCCCTAGGTTCTTCACGACATTTTTTTTCTTAGATTCCATATATATGTGTTAGCATACGGTATTTGCTTTTCTCTTTCTGACTTACTTCACTCTGTATGACAGAGTCTAGGTCCATCCCCCTCACTACAAATAACTCCATTTCGTTTCTTTTTATGGCTGAGTAATATTCCATTGTATATATGTGTCACATCTTCTTTATCCATTCATCTGTTGATGGACATTCAGGTTGCTTCCATGACCTGGCTATTGTAAATAGTGCTGCGATGAACATTGTGGTACATGACTCTTTTTGAATTATGGTTTCTCAGGGTATATGCCCAGTAGTGGGATTGCTGGGTCATATGGTAGTTCTATTTGTAGATATTTAAGGAATCTCCATACTGTTCTGCATAGTGGCTGTACCAATTCACTTTCCCACCAACAGTGCAAGAGTGTTCCCTTTTCTCCACACCCTCTCCAGCATTTATTGTTTCCAGATTTTTTGATGATGGCCATTCTGACAGGTGTGAGATGATATCTCATTGTAGTTTTGATTTGCATTTCTCTAATGATTAATGATGTTGAGCATTCTTTCAAGTGTTTGTTGGCCATCTGTATATCTTCTTTGGAGAAATGTCTATTTAGTTTTTCTGCCCATTTTTGGATTGGGTTGTTTGTTTTTTGTTATCGAGCTGCATGAGCTGCTTGTAAATTTTGGAGATTAATCCTTTGTCACTTGCTTCATTTGCAAATATTTGCTCCCATTTCTGAGGGTTGTCTTTTTGTCTTGTTTATGGTTTCCTTTGCTGTGCAAAAGCTTTTAAGTTTCATTAGGTCCCATTTGTTTATTTTTATTTCCATTTCTCTAGGAGGTGGGTCAAAAAGGATCTTGCTTGTCATAGAGTGTTCTGCCTATGTTTTCCTCTAAGGGTTTGATAGTTTCTGGCCTTACATTTTGGTCTTTAATCCATTCTGAGCTTATTTTTGTGTATGGTGTTAGGGAGTGTTCTAATCTCATACTTTTACATGTACCTGTCCAGTTTTCCCAGCACCACTTATTGAAGAGGCTGTCCTTTTTTCACTGTATATTCCCACCTCCTTTATCAAAGATAAGGTGACCATATGTGCGTAGGTTTATCCCTGGGCTTTCTATCCTGTTCCATTGATCTATATTTCTGTTTCTGTGCCAGTACCATACTGTCTTGATTACTGTAGCTTTGTAATATAGTCTGATGTCAGGTAGCCTGATTCCTCCAGCCCTGTTTTTCATTCTCAAGATTGCTTGGGCTATTCGGGGTCTTTTGTGTTTCCAAACAAATTGTGAAATTTTTTGTTCTAGTTCTGTGAAAAATGCCAGTGGTAGTTTGATAGGGATTGCACTGAATCTGTAGATTGCTTTGGGTAGTAGAGTCATTTTCACAATGTTGATTCTTCCAATCCAAGAACATGGTATATTTCTCTATTTGTATCTTTAATTTCTTTCATCAGTGTCTTATAATTATCTGCATACAGGTCTTTTGTCTCCTTAGGTAGGTTTATTCCTAGATATTTTATTCTTTTTGTTGCAATGGTAAATGGGAGTGTTTTCTTGATTTCACTTTCAGATTTTTCATCCTTAGTGTATAGGAATGCCAGAGATTTCTGTGCATTAATTTTGTATCCTGCTACTTTACCAAATTCATTGATTAGCTCTAGTAGTTTTCTGGTAGCATCTTTAGGATTCTCTATGTATAGTATCATGCCATCTGCAAACAGTGACAGCTTTATTTCTTCTTTTCCGACCTGGATTCCTTTTATTTCCTTTTCTTCTCTGACTGCTGTGGCTAAAACTTCCAAAACTATGTTGAATAAGAGTGGTGAGAGTGGGCAACCTTGTCTTGTTCCGGTGGACAAGTGGAAATGCTTTCATTTTTTCACCATTGAGGACAATGTTGGCTGTGGGTTTGTCATATATGGCCTTTATTATGTTGAGGAAAGTTCCCTCTTTGCCTACCTTCTGCAGGGTGTTTATGATAAATGGGTGTTGAATTTTGTCGAAAGCTTTCTCTGCATCTATTGAGATGATCATATGGTTTTTCTCCTTCAATTTGTTAATATATGGTGTATCATGTTGATTGATTTGCGTATACTGAAGGATCCTTGCATTCCTGGAATAAACCCCACTTGATTGTGGTGTATGATCCTTTTAATGTGCTGTTGGATTCTGTTTGCTCGTATTTTGTTGAGGATTTATGCATCTATGTTCATCAGTGATATTGGCCTGTAGTTTTCTTTGTGACATCCTTGTCTGGTTTCAGTATCAGGGTGATGGTGGCCTCGTAGAATGAGTTTGGGAGTGTTCCTCCCTCTGTTATATTTTGGAAGAGTTTGAGAAGGATAGGTGTTAGCTCTTCTCTAAATGTTTGATAGAATTTGCTTGTGAAGCCATCTGGTCTTGGGCTTTTGTTTGTTGGAAGATTTTTAATCACAGTTTCAATTTCTGTGCTTGTGATGGGTCTGTTCGTATTTTCTATTTCTTCCTGATTCAGTCTTGGCAGGTTGTGCATTTCTGAGAATTTGTCCATTTCTTCCACGTTGTCCATTTTATTGGCATAGAGTTGCTTGTAGTGATCTCTCGTGATCCTGTGTATCTCTGCAGTGTCAGCTGTTCCGTCTCCTTTTTCATTTCTAATTCTACTGATTTGGGAGTCTTCTCCCTGTTCTTCTTGATGAGTCTGGCTAATGGTTTATCAATTTTGTTTATCTTCTCAAAGAACCAGCTTTTAGTTTTATTGATCTGTGCTATCGTTTCCTTCATTTGTTTCTGATCTTTATGATTTCTTCCCTTCTGCTAACTTTGGGGTTTTCTTGTTCTTCTTTCTCTAATTGCTTTAGGTGCAAGGTTAGGTTGTTTAATTGCTTTAGGTGCAAGGTTAGGTTGTTTATTCGAGATGTTTCCTGTTGCTTAAGGTAGGATTGTATTGCTATAAACTTCCCTCTTAGAACTGCTTTTGCTGCATCCCATAGGTTTTGGGTCGTCATGTCTCCATTGTCATGTTTCTAGGTATTTTTTGATTTCCTCTTTGATTTCTTCAATGATCACTTCGTTATTAAGTAGCATATTGTTTAGCCTTCATGGGTTTGTATTTTTTACCGATCTTTTCCTGTAATTGATACCTAGTCTCATAGTGTTGTGGTCAGAAAAGATACTTGATACAGTTTCAGTTTTCTTAAATTTACCAAGGCTTGATTTGTGACCCAAGATATGATCTATCCTGGAGAATGTTCCATGAGCACTTGACAAAAATGTGTATTCTGTTGTTTTTGGATGGAATGTCCTATAAATATCAATTAAGTCTATCTTGTTTAATGTGTTATTTAAAGCTTGTTTCCTTATTTTCATTTTGCATGATCTGTCCATTGGTGAAAGTGGGGTGTTAAAGTCCCCTACTATGAATGTGTTACTGTCGATTTCCCCTTTTATGGCTGTTAGTATTTCCCTTATGTATTGAGGTGCTCCTATGTTGGGTGCATAAATATTTACAATTGTTATATTTTCTTCTTGGATCATTCCCTTGATCATTATGTAGTGTCCTTTGTCTGTTGTAATAGTCTTTATTTTAAAGTCTGTTTTGTCTGATATGAGAATTGCTACTCCAGCTTTCTTTTGATTTCCATTTGTATGGAATATCTTTTTCCATCCCCTCACGTTCAGTCTGTATCTGTTCCTAGGTCTGAAGTGGGTCTCCTGTAGACAGCATATATATGGGTCTTGTTTTTGTATCCATTCAGCCAGTCTGTGTGTTTTGGTTGGAGCATTTAATCCATTTATATTTAAGGTAATTATTGATATGTATGTTCCTATTCCCATTTTCTTAATTGTTTTGGGTTTGTTATTGTAGGTCTTTCCCTTCTCTTGTGTTTCTTGCCTAGAGAAGTTCCTTTAGCATTTGTTGTAAAGCTGGTTTGGTGGTGCTGAACTCTCAGCTTTTCTTTGTAAAGATTTTAATTTCTCCATCAAGCAGCCGCTTAGCACAGGGAGATCAGCTCGGTGCTTTGTGACCACCTGGAGGGGTGGGATAGGGAGGGTGGGAGGGAGGGAGACGCAAGAGGGAAGAGATATGGGTACATATGTATATGTATAACTGATTCACTTTGTTATAAAGCAGAAACTAACACACCATTGTAAAGCAATTATACTCCAATAAAGATTAAAAAAAAGATTTTAATTTCTCCATCAGATCTGAACTGAGATCCTTGCTGGGTAGAGTAATCTTGGTTGTACGTTTTTCTCCTTCATCACTTTAAATATGTCCTGCCACTCCCTTCTGGCTTGCAGAGTTTCTGCTGAAAGATCAGCTGTTAACCTTATGGGGATTCCCTTGTATGTTACTTGTTTTTCCTTTGCTGCTTTAATATGTTTTCTTTGTATGTAATTTTGACAGTTTGATTAATATGTGTCTTGGCATGTTTCTCCTTGGATTTATCCTGTATGGGACTCTCTGTGTTTCCTGGACTTGATTAACTATTTCCTTTCCCATATTAGGGAAGTTTTCAACTATAATCTCTTCAAATATTTTCTCAGTCCCTTTTTTCTCTCTTCTTCTGGAACCCCTATAATTCGAATGTTGGTGTGTTTAATGTTTCCCAGAGGTCTCTGAGAGTGTCCTCAGTTCTTTTCATTCTTTTTTGTTTATTCTGGTCTGCAGTAGTTATTTCCACTATTTTATCTTCCCGGTCACTTATCCGTTCTTCTGCCTCAGTTATTCTGCTATTGATCCCATCTAGAGTATTTTTAATTCCATTTATTGTGTTCATCGTTGCTTGTTTCATCTTTAGTTCTTCTAGGTCCTTGTTAAATGTTTCTTGCATTTTGTCTATTCTGTTTCCCAAGATTTTGGATCATCTTTACTTTCATTATTCTGAATTCTTTTTCAGGTAGACTGCATATTTCCTTTTCATTTGTTAGGTCTGGTGGGTTTTTATCTTGCTCCTTCATCTGTGTGTTTCTCTGTCTTCTTATTTTGCTTATCTTACTGTGTTTGGGGGTCTCCTTTTTGCAGGCTGCAGGTTCGTAGTTCCTGTTGTGTTTGGTGTCTGTCCCCAGTGGCTAAAGTTGTTTCAGTGGGTTGTGTAGGCTTCCTGGTGGAGGGGACTAGTGCCTGTGTTCTGGTGGATGAGGCTGGATCTTGTCTTTCTGGTGGGCAGGTCTACGTCTAGTGGTGTGTTTTGGGGTGTCTGTGGCCTTATGATTTTAGGCAGCCTCTCTGCTAATGGGTGGGGTTGTGTTCCTGTCTTGCTAGTTGTTTGGCATAGGCTGTCCAGCACTGTAGCTTGCTGGTCGTTGAGTGAAGCTGGGTGCTGGTGTTGAGAGGGAGATCTCTGGGAGATTTTCACTGTTTGATACTATGTGGAGCTGGGAGGTCTCTTGTGGACCAGTGTCCTGAAATTGGCTCTCCCACCTCAGAGGTACAGCCCTGTCTCCTGGCTGCAGCACCAAGAGCCTTTCATCCACATGGCTCAGAATAAAAGGGAGGAAAAGTAGAAAGAAAGAGGATAAAATAAAGTAAGATAAAAGTTATCAAAAAAAAGTTAAAAGACGGACAAAACCCTAGGAGAAATGGTGAAAGCAAAGCTATAGAGACAAAACCTCACACAGAAGCTACACACACACACACTCACAAAAAGAGGAAAAGGAGAAAAAATAATAAATCTTGCCCTCAAAGCCCACCCCCTCAATTTGGGATGATTCGTTGTCTATTCATGTATTCCACAGATGCAGGTACATCAAGTTTATTGTGATTTAATCCGCTGCTGCTGAGGCTGCTGGGAGGGATTTCCCGTTCTCTTCTTTGTTCGCACAGCTCCCGGGGCTCAGCTTTGGATTTGGCCCCGCCTGTGCGTGTTGGTCGCCGGAGGGCGTCTGTTCTTCGTTCAGACAGGACGGGGTTAAATGAGCCGCTGATTCGGGGGCTCTGGCTCACTCAGGCCGTGGGGAGGGAGGGGCGCGGATGCGGGGCGGGCCTGCGGCGGCAGAGGCCAGCATGACATTGCACCAGCCTGAAGCGCGCCATGCGTTCTCCCGGGGAAGTTGTCCCTGGATCCCGGGACCCTGGCGGTGGCGGGCTGCACAGGCTCCGCGGAAGCGGGGTGTGGATAGTGACCTGTGCTCGCACACAGGCTTCTTGGTGGCGGCAGCAGCAGCCTTAGCATCTCCCGCCCGTCTCTGGGGTCCGCGCTGTTAGCCGCGGCTCGCGCCCGTCTCTGGAGCTCCTTTAAGCAGCGCTCTTAATCCCCTCTCCTCACGCACCAGGAAACACAGAGGGAAGAAAAAGTCTCTTGCGTCTTCGGCAGGTCCAGACTTTTCCCCGGACTCCCTCCCGGCCAGCCGTGGTGCACTAACCCCTTCAGGCTGTGTTCAAGCCGCCAACCCCAGTCCTCTCCCTGCGCTCCGACCGACCGAAGCCCCGAGCCTCAGCTCCCAGCCCCATCCGCCCCGGCGGGTGAGCAGACAAGCTTCCCGGGCTGGTGAGTGCCGGTCGGCACTGGTCCTCTGTGCGGGAATCTCTCCGCTTTGTCCTCCGCACCCCTGTGGCTGCGCTGTCCTCCGCCGCACCGAAGCTTTCCCCCTCCCGCCACCCGCAGTCTCCGCCCGCGAAAGGGCTCCTAGCGTGTGGACACCTTTCCTCCTTCACGGCTCCCTCCCACTGGTGCAGGGCCCGTCCTTATTCTTTTGTCTCTGTTTATTCTTTTTTCTTTTGCCCTACCCAGGTACGTGGGGGAGTTTCTTGCCTTTTGGGAGGTCTGAGGTCTTCTGCCAGCGTTCAGTAGGTGTTCTGTAGGAGCTGTTGCGCGTGTAGATGTATTTCTGATGTATCTGTGGGGAGGAAGGTGATCTCCGCGTCTTACTCTTACGCCATCTTTCCCCTCTCTCTAAGAGCACTCTTATAAGCATTCTCTTTGGTTTCCATAAAGGTCAAACATTTTCTTAAACTTTCTGCAGGGCTTTCCTGGTGGCCCAGTGGTTAAGAATCCTCCTGCCAATGCTGGGGGACACGGGTTCGAGCCCTGGTCCAGGAAGATCCCACATGCTGCGGAGCAACTAAGCGCGTGAGCCACAACTACTGAGCCTGTGCTCTAGAGCCTGTGCTCCGCAACAAGAGAAGCCACTGCAACGAAGAGTAGCCCCCGCTCGCTGCAACTAGAGAAAACCTGTGCGCAGCAACAACACCCAACACGGCCAGAAAGCTTTTCTGCGGCACCAATTTACCTTCAAAGGGGGAAAAGAAAAGCTCCCTGGCCCCGCCTCCACCTGCCCCAAGGGTTCAGGCGGCTTCTGTGTAGTTGGGGTGACAGGGATTTGCCTGGTTGCTGTAAATGACAAGCCACCAGCACTGTCAGGTTGCGTGTGCTCCCTCGTCTTGGGTGACCCCTTGGGACGTGGTGGTACACGGCGGGCCTTCCCTAAATGTTGAGTGAGTGAATGGCTGATGAGACTGCTCCCTGGTTGTGGCTTTTTCTTAATCATCTGTGAATATTCGCAAAGTCTGCTTCATGACAGAGCCTGCACCCTTGGTACTTGCCCTTACGGAGGTGGTGGACTGAGGCTGGAGGCCGCAGGTGACTGCTGCTTGGGCGGCGTCATCCTCAACCCCTGCTGGGTGGGCAGCCACTGTCCAGACCAGCTGGGAGTGGACACCAAAGAAAGGGGAGGAAGGTGGGCTGTGCAGAAAGTGGGACAGAACGGCGTTGCAGCAACCCCATGTGTGTTCCCGCCGGGCTGGCAAGGGCAAGAGGAACGGGGCGTGTGATGGGGGCAGTTCAGGCTGGCACAGGGAGCTGGGGGGTAGACGGAGCTGGGGGCTGTGGCTGCCAGCCGTGGGCGGATGTGCAGGGCCAGGTGTGCTGGCCTGTCACGCTGTCCAGCGTGGCTTTTGAGCCTTTTTATGGACTGACCATGATTATAACAGCTGAGTGCTTAGCATGTGCCAGGCTTGTCCAGAGATTAATCTGCTCAGTCCACCTGACAGTTCTGAGCAGGCACTGTTGCATGCATTGCACAGATGAGGAAGCAGGTGACAGCACAGTTAAACAAGCCACGTTGTTTACTGGGAGTGGAAGGTACTGGGCCTTGATCCTTGGCTGTCTGAGTCTCTGAAGTCCGCTTGACCTTGCTTCCACTGTGCGGGGTCCCCGGCGCCCCTGTCCTGCCGCTTCCGGTGCCGTAATCTTTGCCGTGGTTTGTTCGCTTGAGATCACCTTTGTTCACATGTCACAGCACCTGAACGTTGGCCCTTTTTTTTTAAACTAAGTAAAGATTATTTGAGAATCGTTAAATCCACATTGGAATTTATAGCATCATTATATGTAAGCGTAACTATAGACTCACAGCTGCCACCTGTGCCATAGAGCAGTCTGGCTAACCCTCCCCCGGAGTTCCCTACCTGGTGAAATCCCTGGCTGGCGCAGAGGGTTTGTCGCTGCCTTTGGTGGCTCCTGTCCTGCGTTGCCCAGGGACTGCCTTTGTGGTGCATCCTCTCGTCAGCTGCGAGATTGCTTCTGGCCACCCTCACCTGTGGAGTCTTGGAGGTGTCTCTCATTGCTCCGAGCTCAGGTTTGAAGTCTGATGAGCACTCCAGCAGCCGGCTCTCTTCCTGACTGCACGCCAGCCCAGGGGAGGAGGGTCCCCCCTTCTCTAGTACTGCTGCAGAATGACAGCCACCTGTGTTCTCAGTACGCAGGCGTGTTTGGTCTTTTGCTTGGCTGCTTCTTGGGTAGAAGAAGGTGCAAAACATGACTTGTCCTGATAGAAACATATATTCCTGCATTGAATTCCCATTAAAAAGTGTTGCTCTCTTCATGGCAAAAAAAGGACGTGGGTTGAAGCCTGAGCTGTTCTTTGTCTTAGGCCCTAGATTGTAAGCGGCTGGGATTTTTTTTTTTTAATTAAAAAAACAACCAACTTAACTGTTGTTTCCATTGTAATTCTTAGGCTAGAACACAAACCACATTGACCTGCAGACACTGCACACACTTGCTGTTCCCCAAATCAGCCGCGTTTGAGTGTGGCCCCCTTCACGGGTGGTACAGACAGCGCAGCACACGTCTGGGGGTTTCAGTAAGATTGAGTTTTACCGTCTTCAATGGAAGCAGCAGCCCTCCATTTGGAAGGAAGAGCCGGAGTGAAGGAAGGACGTGGCTTGTTGGAGACGTTGGGGCGTGGCTGGCGGTTTTCTGTGGGTTAAGTTCTGAAAGCTCCGAGAACTTCCTACATGCAAACGAGCCTAGTTTAATCATTGTGGGAGATGGTGGGAAAGTCTTCAAGGCACGTACCCACCCATCCACCCCTCGTTCCCAGCACTTACTGAGCTAGAGAGGCTCGTAGTAAATGTACCGCGTCCCCAGTGTTTGTTGAATGAGTAAAACTGCCCCTGTGTTCAGGGACTCTGCGCCTAAAGGCTGTGGAGCATCTATCTGCTTTGTCTAAACTTTGGGAGAGTGAGAACTAGTTACAATAAGGGAAGAGGAGGCATTTGGAGGATTCTTGACGGGCCGTTTTGACAAAGTCTTTGAAATCTGAGACCAGCTTTTGACCAGGAAGATAGGCAGGCAGCCTCTCTTGGCTCGAAGTTCTGGGGTTCATTGCTGCCATCGTGCCCTGCCTTCCTCCCTTTCCTGGAGTTTCCGAATCTTTTTTACAGGAGACGTTAGCCCTGAAAGAAGGATGGGTCGGAATGTCTACTGGCTTACTGATAACACGTTGGTTTTGTACCAAACTGGAAATACTCTTGGATTCTGAGCTAGGTGGACATCTGATGGTCTTGGTCAAAACATAACACAATGAATTCTGCTACAGGACCCGAAAGAGCTTGTTATACTCTGTTTTTCTGCCCTCAGTCCACAGGCAAGCCACCTTCTGCGTTTACTCAGAAGCGAAACCAAAATGATCTGGTTTGTGATGTAGAGAGGGAAGGAAAAGAAAATGGAACTGGCGTCTGGGGGAATTTGTCACACCAGTTCACAGGCTTTTCTGATGAAGCACTTTGGGGGCCCATGTCAGGTTTCATCCCTCTGGAAGGAACAGTCTCTTTTCTGTGAGCACTTACGTCTATCGTCAGTTCGTATACATGTGTCAGAAGTCAGCCTGTGGGCAAATTTTTGGTAGATCTGTTGAGTGTTTTTCAGCCTCAGAGTGATGGGTGTTACTAAAATTCCTTTTTCTTCCCTCTTTGTGCTTTTTACTCTCCTCACTTTTGCCTCGTGAATCTGTAGTTCTGGGTTCCTGATGTCGGACTGTTTCGGAAGATTCAGTTTATGGTGATTGGATGTGTTGTGAATTAGAACGTACACAGCACGAGGCAGGGGTGTTGTCTGTTTTATTCATACATGGATGTCCCCGTCCCTGAGAGCATGGAGTAAAACCCTGAGACGCTGAAGGTTGCTGGACACATGCATGTCAGACATGGAAGAAAGTTACAGGCGAGCCTGCCACAAAGGCATGTTAGTTTCAGGTTCCTAAAAATAACTGGAAGTCAGTGATGAGTTAATCCTAAAGCAGAGAGACAAACAGGTTTCTCCTAGCCAGTCTTAACTTCACAGCATCATCGCGAAGTGCAGGACCTACAGGAGATCTAGGGTCAAGTCACTTCTGTGTACTGATACTATATTCTTAAAGCAGTGGCTGGGTTATGTATAACCATCTTAAAATTCAACAAACACAGGTGAGATAGTGCTCTGACGTCACTGGATTGAAGGGACACTGCAGAGGAAGAGGCAGTGCCAGAACTCTGGACGCAGTTAGCAGTGGCGTTGGGGATGTATCGTGCAATTCCCTCTTACCCGTCACGAGATAATGGTGTCCGCTCAGAGCTGCGAGGATGTGGGCCTTGCAGTTGCTAAGCTAGTATTTTTTTTTCCCCCCCAGATTCCTGCCTGATGCAGCCTTTTATGCACCATAGTCAGTAGCTGTGCCTGACATGGTTGGGATTCCACATTTGGAAATCTTTGATTACTTGACATTTACGGGTTTGAAATTTTGATTACTTTTAGTCTAATTCCTGTGAATTATCTATCAACAAGAGATTTACTGATCAAATGAAGAATATGGAATGATGGTTAAGAAAGACTTGGATTTCTTCCAGGTGTCTTAAGAAGCATCATTTACATTCCATAATTGCTAACCCAACTCAAGATGGTCCCCTGAGGACCACTGCCGGTCACCCCGTGTACTCTCAAGTAGGCTGTTAGGGAGGACTTGAAGGCGTCCTGGTTTTCTTCCCAGGTAATCTGCACGAATAATTATGGTTCGATTGAATGGCCTGCCCCCAGTTGAGCAACCCAATCATATTCTGCAGTGAAACAACACTTAGAGTTCCAGAATCTTACACAGATAGCTCTAATTAGGCTGGGAGCGCTGCTCTGGAGCGGAATGTGTTTAAGAATTCAGTCTTAAGTGCTGGTGATGTCAGTTTTTCAAACACAGCACGCTGTTCTCTTCCTCTGTGTGAATCCTCCTCTAGCTGCAGTACACTTGCCTTAAAGCGAATCAGGTGCTCGTCTTCAAGTTTTTTAAAGCATAAAAACCCTGTTTATGAAAACAGTTCTCTTGGGCACTTTGTGGCATTATGATAACGCAGGAATAAAGGAGGGCCGGGACCTCCTGTGGGGAGACCCCGGAGGATCCTTGTCCCCACTGCGTGTTTTGGGAGGAGAAACATCGTTTCTTAGTCCGGGGCTGTCTCTCCACTTGCCCTGCACACTTTCAGCATCTCTTGGGCAAGAAGGAACAGCAGATATCCTGAATATTGGCCATGATTTTGTGCTTATCTGGAAATTCATTGGTTTCTAAGCTATTATTTGGAATAAGAGTCGGTGACGGGGAAAGGAGTCTTCTAAACCTCAGCAAATCCATTTATGGAAGATCCGTAATGTCTGAATTTGTCTCATTCTTCCTGTGTGCACTGCCAAGGCTTTAGCCATATGTTTCCGTGCTATTTCTATGTTAGAGTCGAGTAAAATGCCTTCACATATGAACATCCAAGTGATGATTGTAGGTCCCTTTGTTCGAAAACCCATGTAACTCGCGTGGTTTTGGAGTTGATGTCAGTCACGGTTTGCTGATCTCTGAGTCCTGCTGCGTCTTCCTTTCCTTCCCTGACTGTGGAGAAGTGGCTTCTCTGAGACGCTTCTTCCTGCATCAGCGCCGTGACCGCTAAGCCCTCACTTGTGTGACTGTGCCCTCCAGGCTGGCCGTGCTCACTTTCTTACGGGTGTGGTTTTGCTTTCTCCTGCCCACCGAGGCCAGCATTTCCCACGGTGCTGGGACCAGGGAGTTGCTCTTTGCTGCTTGTTGTGTGAAGGAATTTTGTTGGTTCCCTATCCGCCTGTTACTTGAGGACTTTTGTTTTCATTGTCGAAGGTGTCAGTGATGGTACCGTGGTGGTCTCACTGCAAAATCACTTGAAGTGTGTGTTCGCAGTGCCTTCTGGGATGAGAATAAAGCATGGCGTATCTGTCCGGCTGCCTGATCCTGAAACACTATTGCATGGAAAGTGTTTGCCTGGAGCTCAGGAAAAAGGGTTTTGTAGTTTGCGAACCCAGTGGTTCCGAGTAGCGTATCATGGATCTGTTTGCATGTCACATGTGTTTCGAAAGCCCTAAGGTTAACCCCCGTGGAAACAACGTTCATTTGTGGGGGCGGCGGGAATGGTCCTGGAAGGACTCAGGTGGTGTGATGCGGGGGGGGCTGTCGGTGCCAGGCCTGGCGTCACCGACGCAGAGTTCGTCCTCCCGGTGCGTCTGAAGGGCCCGTCGTGGCTGAGGCGTCGCAGTGTGGCCAAGTCACTGCCGCAGCAGCGGGGGCTGAGCGGGTGGGCGTCCGACCCCGCCCGCCCTGCCTGCGTCTGCCGGCTTTGCCCGTGTGCACAAGAGGGCAGCCGGGTGAGGAGAGCGGCAAGGACGAAGGTGTGGAGGGGAGAAGAGGGGTGCAGAGCCAGGAGGTGCAGCTGAGTCCCGCTGGGGCGGAGGCTGGGGGGAGGTCCGGCCTGAGCGCAGGGGAGGAAGTGGCTTCCACGGCCACTGAGGGCCTTGGTGGGCTCTGGGGAGGGACCCTAGGCTGGCTTCGAGCGGCGTTCTGTCATAAAGGTCGGTCCAGGCGTGTGATGCCAAGTGAACAGGTCAGGAGCCCCACCCATGTCAGGTGGCGTCCGCGGGCCAGGTGTGCGGTGAAGGGCCAGACCTGGGAGGTGGCAGAGCAAACAAGTGAATGGAAAGTGGAAGGTCGGGGCGTTTACAAGGGCGAGGCGGACCGAGGGGGAGCTGGTTTGGGGAGGAAGCTTCGTGTAGGCACCGTGTGTGGTGGTTCTCTGTGCCGGCAGAGCCCAGTTCCCGTGGGGCTGGGGTGTGGGGAGCGAGGGCCTTACTTATGGGACTTTGTATTAAGTCTTGATTAATCTAAGACAGTTACGGGAATTCCATGGGGGGGGCGGGGAGAATGTGAGCCCATCGGTGGGACAGGGGGCTTCTGGTAAAGGTTTCCTACCCTAAAAAGGGACTCAAGGAAGAAGCCATCTCTGCTGCTGCTGGATGTTGCCTTGTGGGGAGTTGTGGCAGCTGTCTTGTGACCATGAGGAAAGTTAACCTTGTCAGATGGCAGAGGGTAGAGGGAAATAGGACCTTAGTACATGGGTTGGGTGGCTGAGTCAATCAACCCTGGGATTTTCCTGCCTCAGGCGTTCCTTGTTTTGTTAGATAAATATGCTTTATTGTTTAAGGGAGGGGTTGGCAAACTGTGGCCCACGGGCCACACCACCTGTTCTCCCTAAAGTTTTATAGGAACACGGCAATGCCCTTATCCTTCCCCTATTGTCTGTGGCTGCTTTTGCCTTGTAACAGCTGAGCCGAGTAGCTGTGAAAGAGGCTTTCTGAGCCACGTGTTTGTTCTAAAGCATTTACTCTCTGGCCCTTCAGAGGAAAAGCTTGCCGACTCCTGGTTGAAGTCATTTTGAGTGAGATTCTCTATCTGTGCCTCTGCTGTGGAGACACCGACCTTGTTTTATACCTGGTGGCTGGAGATCATTGCGTAGAAAAGGGCTTTGTAGGTCAAACATGGAGTCTAGACTGAAGATGTGCTTTTGGGGGTCAGGAGCATGGAAACCAAGCCAGAAAGTTTCCAAGAATTGGGCAGCCAGTCGTGTCAGGTCCAGGTGGGTTGCGGTCTCAGTGTGGTGGCAACGAGCCAGGAGCCTGATGGCACCTGCTTAGAAAGAGGAGATGAATAGGAAGAAAATGAGGGGCGGAGACTAGTTTATTGTCTCAAGTTAAAAGACCCAGACTCTGCAGCTGTGAACGTGAGATGCATCTTGATGGTCTCAGATACGAAGATTCATGTTTAATCTGATGGTCCCAGACAAGGAGAAAGTTGAGTAAAATTATTTTATAGCTTCTGTGATACCTGCTCCTGTGGCACTGGGCACAGAGTGAAGGGATACCTGAGACCCTCAGCTTACGACTGACTGATGACCCTTTGCTTTGGTAAATAAGACCATCTCTTCTCTCCACGGTAACGGCCAAACTCGTGTTCTTGGCTTCGGTCCCACTGTCTGGCGGAGGCTGCTTGGAGCCTGTGGCTCTGATGCCCTGAGTGAACAGGGATTAAGGAAGCTGATAAGATGGATTTGATGGCAAGGATGTATGATCAGAAGGTGAACCTGTGGGCCTTGCCATGAAGCAAAGATTGTAGCAAAGGCATAGAGCTGTCTTCAAAATACGAATGAACAGGTGAGATGAGGTGTCAAAAGGAAGGCAGCCTGGGCCAAGGAGGATTTATTTGAGCAATTCTGGGGAAAAAATGGCTGGTGTCACACCAGCCAGCATTCAGGGGAAGCGGCACAAGACATTTCAGAAAAGCTTGAAAGGTATTCCAGAGAAGTTAAGCTGAAAGCTTTGAAGAGGAAGGCTACTCCTCACAGGAGGTATTTAATTTTTAGAGGATTTTTTGTTTTGTTTTGGCCGCACAGCATGCGGGATCTTAGTTCCCTGACCAGGGATCGAACCCGTGCCTCCCGCACTGGGTCTTAACCACTGGCCGCCAGGGAAGTCCCAACAGGTATTTAATTTTGATGAAACAGAGGGAATAAGGGATTCTTGAAGTGATAGTAAAATTAGACTTCTGTTAAAGCTTGGATCACCTGAAGACTTTGCAAGCCATCCGTGTGCATGCATGTTGAATCAGCATTCATGCACATTGAGAGAAATCGTCTTATTTTAAAAATGTAGTTTGGAAGTCTATTGAGGTGATAAAGAATACCTTTTTGTTACTGGGGATTAATTTGTGTGATGGCTTTTCTGGCTTTTCTACCAGGTCCAAACTCCTTGAGAGTAGGGACTGTGCTTTTGGTCAGCTAACATCTGGCATAGCTCCTGGTATACAGCAGGTGCTCCATAAATATGTACAGAATTAAATGTGTTTTACTCCTGACTTTACAGGACTTGTATTTTGAGATGCCCAGTCAGTCTAGCTCTGTGTGCGTAGTAACATCCTCCAAAATGAAAATGGATTATAGCCTCGTTTTGTTGCTGTTGGTTTCATGAACCTAATAAACGTGTGTAAATGTATATATTGGGCTGTACTGTCTTCATTTCTTGATCAGTTTTGATATATTTCATGTATGAAATGGGTTTCCAGGAACAGAACCCCAATTAATATCATTATGGCTCTAGGGAATAAGGATTTTCTACTTTACTATGGTTTGATTCGTGGTTATCATCTAAGAACCAGGTAGAGGTGGCGTGTGTGTTACATAGGCTGTCAGGGCTGGGAAGAGGTCTTGCTGACGGTTGCATCATTCTGTTTATTTTCCGGAGGAGGAAACCAGTGTTACCTTCCTTACCCACGTCCAACTCCTGATGATTTTTAGGGCAGGACGCTCCCCCGAGCCTGGACCCTGCTCTCCTCAGTGGAACCATGTACCTGTCTCCTTGGCCCTGCCCGTCCCTCCCTGCAGAATTTCATAAGAATATACATTAGAGATGAGAATTAATGCGTCATGGATGGGAAAGAACTATTATAGACACGTTGGGGGGTGGGTTCTATGTGGTTTTATCCTTTAAGATCTTTTTCTAAAGTGAAACCTTTATTCTGGGCCGATTGGGGGGCTGTGGATATAATTATATACTTATGTTTGTGGGCAGCATGTCTTTGGTCTGTAAGACAGAATACATACTGCTTTTCTCTGCATCCTTCAAGGACCCCCGAGCTACACATCCTTCATTTTATTTATTAAAAAAAATTTATTTTTTGGCCGTGACGCATGGCACGCGGGATCTTAGTTCCCCAATCAGGGATCGAACCTGTGCGCCCTGCAGTGGAAGTGCAGAGCCTTAACCACTGAAGCGCCAGGGAAGTCCCCTCTTTATTTTTTTTTATTTTTTAATGTAAAAAATTTATTTATTTTTGGCTGCATTGGGTCTCCGTTACTGCGCACGGGCTTTCTCTAGTTGCGGCGAGCGGGGGCTGCTCTTCGTTGTGGTGCGCGGGCTTCTCATCGCGGTGGCTTCTTTTATTGCGGAGCACAGGCTCTAGGCGCGTGGGCTTCAGTAGTTGTGGCACGCAGGCTCAGTAGCTGTGGCGCATGGGCTGAGTGTCTTCGTGGGGTCTTCGCGGCATGTGGGATCTTCCCGGACCAAGGCTCGAACCCATGTCCCCTGCATTGGCAGGCGGATTCTTAACCACTGTGGCACCAGGGAAGCCCTTTATTTTATATAAAGATATAGACACCTGTATCTGTGTTTTGGGCCGTTCCCTTTTGTCCCCCAGCAGGGTCCCTGATGGACGCTGCTCTATGGCGCAAGCCAGCCCTCACCCTCCTGCTGCTGTCATGGTTGGAAGCTTTGGGGTGACGTTCATGCAGAGAGAAACCTCCTGCCTGCCTTCACGGCAGGTGCCTTGACCTTCTGGGCTTTGGGGCAGCACAAGTACAAGGGCCTCAGCCCCCCAGCAGGCTGCAGAGGCCCCCGCGCTGTGCCTCAGGTCCCGGGGCTTTGGCTGCAGAAAAGCCAGCATCTTCTGGGTGTGGTCAGAAGCTGGGCTTGTGGTGAGCTGACTGAGGCAGCTGCCACGTCCCTCCTTGGTCCTTTAGGAAATGGCTTCTGTCTGAGGGGTGCAGCCTGCATCCGGGGCAGAGCGGGTCTGAGGCGTTTGGGTGCCCTGAGCGGCGCTCCGGGTGGGAACTGCTTCCCGATCCACCTCCAGCAGAGCTGGGTTTTCATTCATGGGGTAGTAGAGCTTGCAGGGGCATAGTCACCTTGCACCTCTCCACCGCTGCTCTTCTACCTTGGTCCACACAGGTGAGAGGTGAGCTGGGCTCAGGAGACCCGGGGCCACAGGAGGTGGCCAGGTGCTCGGGTTCAGAGTCGAAGGTGGCTCTTTAGCTGACTGCTGATGGCTTGGGTGCTTCTCCACGAATCCCTCACCCGCCGTGCAGAGAGGAAACGTCCAGCTTGCCTCCGGCACAGGGCTTTTCAGGGGAAATCGCAGGACCTGGGGAGAAGTGGAGTTTGAATTTGCTTCTCAGGGTGAAGCTGCTTTGTGGAGCGGTGTCTGGGTGAGTGTTCAGGCTGCAGAATGTGTTCCTGTTTGTGGACCACCAACAGCCAGCTTCCAGAAGGTTGGGCTTTCTTGTAATGGTCCCTAATGTATTGTCTTTCTGATGGGAGGGAAAAATAACAGTGGATCTGAAGCCTGCACTGCCCCTTGAGCAACTGGCTTTATTGTGTTCTGTACTTTCAGATATTTCAAACGGGCCTTTTACGTGCTCTGTGTGGTGCGATATTCATACTTATGAAGGCCATCTGCTAGCAGATGTAAATGAGCTCCATGCAGCTGTGTTGGACAGTGGTCACGAAAATGAATTCATTCTGCTCCTTTTCCCCCTTGTCCTTTGACACTTCAGGTCTCTCCAGATTTTTCTTCCTGGAACGGGCCACGTTCTTCAGGAAACGTGCCCTCATGTTTTCCTTGCCTGTGGGGAAACTGGCTTTTATTGCTTCCTGGGGTCCTTGACCCAAGCTGGTCGGAAGAAAAATTGACGACACCAGCAATATTTTGCCTAAGTTTCATCTCAGCCGCCGGGAGGCCCACGGAGAAAGCTTTGCTCTGGGTCGCTGAGGTTTACCCCTCAGAGCCACCCACACTGTGGCGTCTTCCTTCATGGACCCCCTGCTCCTCCCTCCTGTATTACACTGAAATTCCTCGCGAAACTGAGCAGTGGGGACTAAATGGGGAGGGGTCCTGAGCTGGACTGGTGGGGCTGCAGCTCTGTGCCCCGGCGGCCGGCTTCCCCAGTTCTCTGCCCCACGCTGTTGGCAGCTGTGACTCTTCAGCGAGCATCGGAAGCCAGTAGTTAAGCGTATTACAATTCAAGCCCAGCCGAGGCCACGTTGGCCCTGGGAGGACCCGGGGACCCGTGCTGTGGAAACCGGTAACAGCGTCCCCTGCACTCTCCTCTCTCCATTTGGGGCAGTTCAGCATTTCCAGGGCACTCAAGTCCATTTCTTGTTTCCTCCTTAGACGCAGCTGTAGCCTGGAAGGTAGGTGGGAGGCTTCCTGTGATTCATGGTCCAGGGAGAGACCACCCAGAGCGTCAGAGGGCCAGGGGGATCGATCCCCCCTCACAGGTGGAAGGGGCGTAGGTCTGCTTCGGAGACAGTTTTCTCGGAGCCGTGCTGGGAAGCCGAGGCTTTGGGGTGCAGGGCTGGGCAGGCTTCAGGAGGAGGTGGGATTGAGCGGACGGTCACTGTCAAGGTCACACGGGGGAGCCTTCTAGGGGCGGCAGACACGTGTGTCCCGATGCTGAGCTGTCATCCATCAGTTCAACGGATGGTTTCTTGTTACCATGACTACAGATCAGCTCCCCCTCAGGTGCTTCCTGAGACGAAGCTGCAGGAGAGCCCCACCCCCAGGGAGAGTCTTTCCTACCTTTACTCTTTACTCGTTCTCCTTCCTGATGGGGCTTCATTTGCAGGGGTGTGGTTTTCATTGCCCTGAATACTTGAGGAAACTAAGGCTTCAGAAGGCCATTTTTCCAGGCTCCCACGATTGTCCTTGTGACCTAGTCCTTCCCGGTTCTCTGGATCTGAAGCACCTTGCTGCTGGGCACTGTGCCTGCCTTCTGTGGGTCTGTGTAGCCCTTCTCACATAGTAGGTGTGCAGCAGATGTTGATTGAATACCAGGAGGCTGCCGGTGCTGCTGAGTAGGTCAGGTTTTCTCTCCCGAAGCCTGGGACCATTCACTGTGGATGCAGCCTTCCAAACTCCGCCTTTCCAGGCAGCGTAGGATGCACCTTCAGTAGGTTCGGGGGCAGCCTGACAACCCGGGCAGGTTGTGAGATGCTGAGGCTGGGATGTGTGTGATGAGCCTGCGGAAGTGGGTAGCCTAGGAAACGGGTGGGGGCGGGGAGGCTGACCAGCATTAATAAAGAATTCCTCCTAATTTGGATACATCGTTACTGCCCCCCTTTTCTTTGAAGCAGAGAACTCTGGAGGTAAAGTGTTCCAATAACTGGGCTGTTTTGGGGAGGCTGTTCCGGAAGCATGTGCCCTGGGGAAACCCCGGTGCCCAGAGCCGCCTTCAGCCTCCCCGGACCCTCGGGGCATCTTGAGAGGTAATTACGTCCATGGCAGTTTCCTGTAAGCACCGTCGAGAGCAGCCTCTCTCCCTGCTGAGTTCGGTCCAGCCTCTCCGTCTTCTTTTTCTGCTCTGTTCTCTGAAACACTGCGTGACTTGCCTATTCAGAGCACAGGAGCTCGGGGAGAGGCACGGGCTTGGGATCCCTGGGCCAGAGATTTCCCCCCAGGCTTCACATCCAAGACACCCAGGGACTCAGCCCCTCCTGCAGCGAGGCCTGGGCACTGGGTTGTCCTTGCGGTATTTTCCTGGGGATGAAGCACCCCTTGTGAATAGGCTCTGTCCTAGCCGGGCTCCCTGGATTTGCGGGTAGAGCAGGCAGGGCGCGCGAGGCGGGTCCCTGCAGGAGCAGCCGGGCCGCGCTGGGGCCTGGCTTCGGGGTCCCTGGGCGCCGCTCTTTGCCCCTCACCAGAATCTGCTGGGGCTCTTGTCAGCAGCCCGCGGAGCTGGGTCCTGTTTGTGCTTGAGCCTTGCGGTTTGGGAGACGAGGCAGGAGGCTGACCCTTAATCTGTACGATGGCTTTGCTCTCCCCGTGGACGGTGGCTGTGTTGTCCCTTCTCATCCCTTGAGCCCGTTGAGGGGCGGGCTGGGAGTGGGAACCAGCCCCCCTGTACGAGGCTTGGCGATGGGCTTACCGACCGCAGTCCGTGGGGGCCTTGTGAAGACATCACAGGCCTCACAGTGCGAGGGGACCCGAATAAAAGGAAATCGACGGCTTGAAATGATTTTCCGAAGGCAGAGGAGGCGCTGAGCTGGTCTTGCGGGGCCCGTCCAGCCCCTGTTGCTGGAGACCCCTTTCTGTGGGCTGCTCTGGCTTTCGGCGGTCCCCCCTTTGCTTTGCTGATTGGGAAGTGCAGAGCCAGGTGTTCATAGGGAGCGCCCCCGCCCGCGGCTCTGGAGTCAGGCTGTCCGTTTCAGACTTCGGCTCTGTGTGGCCTTGGGCAGGTTGCCTCGGTTAGATTCGTGGCAGCTGCTCGTGAGAAAACAGTCCCTCAGTTTATCTCTGGGGTTGTTGTGAGGTTTATTAAAGTACAGTAATTGGAGCCTCCTGGTCCTTAGGGCCCCCCCAGAACACAGCGCGTGTTCAGTTAATGTTAGCGAAGCCACTGCCACCAAGAAGTCCTAGCTTCGAGAGCTCTGTTACTTGTCTCCCAAACTTGACTTTCTGGTTAGATCCATATTTTTCCTAATGCTGATTTTCAAATTGATTTGTACTTTGCTGCTTGTATCCTTGTGGGTGACCTTTGATCAAGTGTCAGGGAAGCAAAAGATACTTACATCCAGGTGCCAGGCTTCAGCCATGGAGTCTGATGTGCGTGAAGCCAGAGCGAGAAGGAAAACGTTGCTGAGCAGCGGGGCAGAGCCGGGCCGGTGCTGCAGCCCGAGTGCTGCGTCCTGAGCGCCTTTCCGCCTCGGGACCGTTGCTAGACCTTCTCTGTGCTGGCCCTTCCTTCCCAGCCCCGCTCAGGGGCCTGGCACCGTCCCTGCCGGATGGACTTCCTGACATAAACTGAGACTCTCCCTTTCTTCCTCCGACTGCTTTATGAAGTGCGGCTTGTGTTGTCAGAAGAAAGGCCCACGTGTTGCCATCATAGGGCTCCGTGCTCTTTACAGGTGCCAGTTCGTCAGGTGGACACAAGGGTGCACGTGTGCTGCGTTCCCATGGGCATCGTAGGTGTGCTCACGGGCACACGGTCACAGACCCCACCTGCGAGGGGAGACTGTTCCATTAAAAACAGCTAGACCATTAGCACTGGATGAGGGTCCTAGAAAGGGGAGGTGGAGGCATACCGAAGAGCAGCCGGCACCTTCTGAAATAGGGGAAATATAAAGTCATAGAAAAGAGACAAGAAAAAGATGTATTTGAAACAAGATGCATTAAGTGCAAAGGGCAGGGAACGGTTCTCATGAGCTAAGGTGGAAGACTTTGTAGGAGTCAGTGATTCTGAGCTGGATCCTAAAGAAAGAATGAAGAGCTTTTCAGGCAGAATGGCTAATGTTAACGTCAATACGGTGTACAGAGGTGAGAACCAAGAAGGTGCATGTTTGACACGGCTACGCTGAGGCCCCATCCTGTGCTGAGCTCAGTGGGAAGTTAGAATTGGAGCTGCTGAGTTGAGATAAGGGATGTAGGATCGTCATCATGGGTCAGGGGCAACGATCCCGGCTCTGTGGTTGGAACGGAGGCATCATGCGCAGCAGACGTTCCATCAGGTGGGAACCAGCAAGAAGCACCTGGTGATGCAGGAGGAGACGGATGGCCAGTCCGGGACGCCAGCAGGGAAAGGTGAGATCACGCTTCCGGGCAGTGTGGGGGGAGGTCATCAGGACTTGTTCAGGAGTTGTAAAGAAAGAGAGGGAAGAAAAATAACTCCAGGTCTGCAGAGCTGGAGGGCTTGGAGGGTGGATGGCACTGGTGTTGGGTGGAGACCATGTGACAGCCAGAAGCTGATCCCTTAGGGACTCCTCAGCTCTTCTCAAAAGAGGGGAGGGAGATGTGTGTCCCTGGGTTCAAACCCCAGTTCCACCTGTGGTCCGCCGTGCAGTTGTGGCTGACTCTACCTCTGTCTTAGTTTCCCCATTTATAAGATGGGGCTGATACAGCACCTGCCTCATCAGACGGTTCTGAGGACTAAAGGAGATAACATACGTAAAAGGCTCAGAACAGCGTCTGGTGTGTAGTAAGTGCTCGGTAAACGTTGGTGCCGTTTCATTATTAGTGTTCATCATACTGAAAATCAGACGTGTGCAGGGCGTCAGACACCAGCATGAGGATGAGCAGTCTAGATTTGGGGGATGCAGATGGTGACGCTGAGAACAAAGGCTCTTGCTGACGGATGCACGCGGAGGTTGCTAAATGGGGGATCGTCACATGGGGCTGGACACGGTGCTGTGGGGACACCCCTGGATCAGTGAGCAGATGACGAGGAATCCAAGAGACAGTGAATAAGTGGGGAATTAGGAGGCAAATCAAGAGACTGTTGTCATGGAAACCAAGGAAGGAGAGTAGGGTTTTTTTTTTAATGTTAAAAAAAATGTCATGCAAGTCAGAGTCCTTTGAGAGTTGGCTGAAAATTGAGGAGAAAAATAAAACACTGATTAGGCCTGGTTATTGTTAAAGATGCTAGAGCAGTTCTGTAGCGGGTTAATTTATTACAGAAGCCGAGATCAGGGATACGGGCACTGTGGATGAAGAGGATGAGGCTGCAGAGCGAATGAAACCCCTACTTGCCTAGGGGAGACTTGAGTGTCTTAAAAGACGTGCGAAAAGCAACCAGTAGAGGGCAAGACAGTAGAAATGCGAGTGCAGGAGGGATTTCTGTGGGATGCCGAGAGGGGTGCATCATGCGTACAGAGGAGGAAAGGAAGGGGAGCGGGGTGGGGGTGGGGTGTCCTGCCCAGGTTGAGGCGCTGCAGGTGCAGGACTGCAGCAGAAGCACAGGCCTTGGGAACGGGTGTTCTCTCCGCGGGAGGAAAACCCTGCTTTTGAATCGCGTGCGTGTTGGTGCTACTCAAACCTTAAACTGCAGTTTTCCCCTTCTTGCAAATGATAGGTTTCTTATTCAGCAGGCTTCTAAGCGTTGGGAAAGAAGTAGCTCAGAGAGCTTTAAAAGCTTCTATTTTCAAGCTGTCATTTCCCCTAGAAAACATGAGTTTAGAGACAGTTTACGGAGGGATTTGCTCGTTCCCATTGGAGACGCCGAGTCTGTGGCTGGAGCAGCGCCGTTTACCTGCAGCCCCCGAGCAGGTGGGACTCAGGAGGAGGAGACCCCAGGGCAGCTTGGGTCAGGATGCTGTGAATCTGAGAAGTAGGTGGACAGTTTTCCTTCTGTTAACTTCTAACAGCTTAGCCAAGAGCAGGATGTTTCCTTAGCGGGTCCAAACCCACGTAGGCCAACTGGTCTCCCACCCCGATCTTCCTTAGTTTTCTGAAAATTCTTCATCTGTTGGTTCTTTCTAAGAACTGACTCAGCGTCTATAAATATCTTTTGACAGGCTCTCTTCCTGTTTAGACACCATGAATAAATAAATCAGGTGACTTTACAACTGTACAGCGGGCTTCTGGTTGGGATGCCTAGGTGCTCTTCAGATGGGCTTGGAGGTGAGGGGCATGGAAAACAAATTCCCAAACTTGCAAAGACAACAGGGAGCCAAGGGTCCCCTTCTCTCCGGGGTGAGAAGAGACGCAGGTTTGGAGGATCGGGTGGCCTCCGGCTCCTGGTCTCACGAGGCCGAGATCCTGATGCTTTTCTATTCTTCCGTTTCTCCATCAGCAAAGCCAGCCCTACGGACAGAGGGCGAATCCAGGCGTTTCAGGGCCTCTCGCCGTTGCCTGGACACTGGTCCGTGTGAAATCAGGAAGCCCGCATCTGCCACTGTCCAACTGGGCTCTTTTCTGGCCACAAAAAGTTCAAAAAAGGGAGCCTTTTAGAGAGGAAACAGGCTGTCTGGAGAACTTTGACAGGCCAACTTCCATCACCTGTGGGAAGTCATTCTGTTAGAACCAGTTACTTAATTTAAACCAGACCAAGAAGAGGATTTAAGGGGATTACAGAGAACCAAACATCCCCTCTTGAAAGTGGTAATAATCGTTGTCATTATTGGCAGCAGTAAGTGCCAATAACAAGCCCTCCTCAGGGAAGACCTCGGTGCACGAAGAAGGAGTTACTTACGCTCGTGAGCACTCACAGATTGCGTCTCATCGGATTTCCACTCAGTCCTCCCAACAACGTGTAATAAACTAGATGGTACTGTACCCACGCTTCATGGGGGAGGAAACTTGCTCCCTCCCTCTGGACATATGGCCCTGCTGGCCTGTGCTGTCTGTTCCGGAGCACATTCCCTTAGGTAGCTAAATAGTTCGCACAGGGTCTTTTGTTGTTCTTGTGTTTGTACCCAGTGGTTTGAGATCCTTCATGTCTGAGGCTGGCGGACGCCAGAAGTTGGAAACAGAGCACAAGGGGCCTCTGCTTCTCTGCATCTTTGCCCAAGGCTGCGAGAAGCCTTGGCGCACACGATTGTTTGCTGATGCTCTGTTTCGGCAAGAACTCGAGGAGAAAACCTTTCCTGCATTTGACCTGAAGGACCCCTGATTGGCATAGGCAGAGAAAGAATCAGTTTCTCCATGCTTTAAAAAACTTCAGCCTTAAAAAATGTTTTTCTTTGTCATCCCTCCCGCGCACCCTGGAAATCCCGTAATTAGTGCAGCAGCCTCGTGCTGCTGGATTTCCTAAATCGCTCCCAGAAGGACCTCAGGTGCCGACATGTGCCTGCCTTTTAAATAAAGGGTCTTGGTTCCCCCCTCACCTCACAAAATGTCCTTTTCCTATCAAATACCAGGAACACTGACTCCTAAAATATCAGGTCATTCATTGGCTTCTAAAGTGATGGTGATTGGCTCCATTGAGTGGATGGGCTCAAGTTTCTGAAGAGGAGAATGAAAACAGGAGCTAAAAGTAAGTCTAGGACCCACAGTTGTACGTTTCTTCCCCCAAAGCTGCAGGATGGAAAAGACTCCCGATTGTCTATAGCTATACTTAGTTTTCAGTTTTTAATTTTTAAAGGTTGTCAACTTGGTTACTTTTGACTAATTTGGCTGTTTAAGAAGCCAACAAATGCTTATCAGACTCCGTTTTCTTAAGCCCCTGGTGGATGTGGAAAACGGAGGAGGGGCCTCTGCCCCACGGAAGGTAGAGGCTGGCAGGGAGCTGGGCCTTCAGCCGTAAGCCCCCAGTGCGTAGGGAACCCTGACGGTGGTGAGTGGCGTGAAGCAGCACCGGGCTCTGGAAGTGCTTCCAGCGCCACTGGGGCTGGTGGTCAAGGGGGGCCGGGGTGGGGGGAGGTGGCAGCGAGAGCCGGCGAGGGACCACCGGGGCCGAGGGGTGCAGGGAGACCACTGTTACCTAGCTGTGGCCCTCACTTCCTCTCTCTTCCAAAGTCTGTTTCTGTAGCTGAAAAGGACCTGCAACCCCAGCTGTCTGCTGATGGTCTTTTCTCTTGAAAATGCTTATTTTTATGCAGCTTCACGTGACTTGTCTCTCATCCGGTGAGGATGCTTCTCTGGTTCAGGTGTGTTTCAAGGTCATCTGGGGACCTGTCTGCGTCCCCCTGGAAAGTGGAGGTGAGCGTCCGGGAGCAGCCTCCAGAGGAGGGGCAGGGTCACGGCTTCTGGGCAGTTCTTTCGCATGGAGCCTGTTTTCTTGTTTCTGTTCTCGGCACGATGAGTGTAATTCCGGCGAAGGCGGAACGCTGAAGTGAAGTGATCCGTTCCCTGGCCCTGGTGACTAAGGGGGAGATGCGTGTTTATACCGTAACAGCTGCCGGTGATGTAACCTCTGGGTGACGGTTTTCTTAGAAGGAATCTGGGCTGACTGTAAGCTTCTCAGGGTTTATTTTATACCACGTGCCGCACCGCACGCTTCAAGTGCCGTAGCCTTTGGTAAGTGCTGAGTAAACGGATGGACAGAAATGTCACCCAGGATTATGCTCCCAGGTTCCAACTAGTTCACCTTTACGGCCCCAGCTTTGCCAAGGGTGTGACAGCACACGTGTCACTCTCTCTGGCTTCTGGGTCTCACCCTCCAGCCTCTCGGCTGGTCTTCCTGACTCCATCCCGGGCTCTCCACGCCTGCCCCAATCTCTCTCCACTCTGTTGAGCAACGTTGGTACTCCCATTTCCACTCCATGCTTACGGCCATCGAGAGGTTTCCCATTGCTTTTGGGGCAAAGCCCCCAATTCTCTAAATGGGTTGTGGGGCTCTGTGTCGTCTGCCGCGCCCGCTATCTGAGCCCTTTTCTTATCTTCCAGGTTCCATGAGCGTGCCCTGCCCCGCGCCCCCTTCCTGTCCCAGGCCTTCCCCCGGGCTCGTCCCCACTGCTCACCTGGTTATGGGCTCCTCTTCTCATGGCTTCCAGCTGAGACCTTGTTGTTCTCTGTAAGGCTTTTCCTTGGGCCCCAGACTATCTCAGGTTCCCCTGATTTGCACTCATGTCCCCACACTTTCTTCACAGTGCTCATCCTGGGTACGATGTATTCAGGATTGTAATTACTCGTATTTGTCCTGTCTGTAAGCTTGGTGAGGCCAGAGGCCATCCTTTTATGTACCCCTGAACCCCAACACTCGGCACGTAACCACTCAGTCATATCACTTGAATATATGACTTGACTTTTTCTCACATAGACACATGCTTGCTTTTCTCTTTCGGGATAACTTCCGGAACTGGGTGGTTACGAGCGGGTCCTGGATCCCTGTTTGTCTAAGAGCCAGTAACTGTCCTCACGTTTGGGGAAGGAGGACATTGGAGTCGCTGGCTTGAACACAGGAGCATCCCTGCCAGTGACCCTGCCCTCATCTCCTGTGGGTGGTCACCACTTATCCGTGTGCTGCTTTCCCGGGGCCGTTCTACACAGTGTCTCCTTGGAGCTCATGGAATGCCCATTGGTTGTTAGCAGCTTCTATTTTATCACACCAAGAGCTGAATCTGAGGTCACTCGCTCGCCCCTTGGTTGCAGGTGGCGGGTGGATGCAGGTGTAGCGCTGAGGTTTCCTGCCCCCAGCTGGATGCCGGGGCCGCCCTGTCTGAACTGTGTCCATGCAGGTCTGCCGGACGTTACAGAGATGCTTAGGTTGGTCCCTCGGGCTTGCAGCTCGAAAATCATGGATGAGAAGAAACTGGGGGACAGCTGTGGTGAGGTGGTGGGCTTCTGTTAGTCCTGCAAGGAAGTTTAGCCTTGGTTTTGGAGACTGAAGGAGTCAGACGTCTTCAGTGTCGTGGTGTAGGAGACGTGCCTGTTTGCTCTGGCGGTAGGGAATCCCCACGTGGTGCAGAAGGGGGAGATTGGGTCTGTAACTCGGTAAACGGGTTACACGCTTTCCTTCGGCTGACGTCTTCAGTCCGAGGAGTGACAGGTCGGGGCGTGTGGGGATCCGGGAAGCTCGGCCAGCACTAAGCCTGCGTGCAGGCTCCCCGCCGCCTCTCCCCACCCCCGAGGAGGCAGGCACTGGTCTTTGGCAATGGTTCCCTGCTGATTGGGGTCCTGCTGGGACGCGGTGCCCGTTTAACAGGAGGAGTGGGGTGAAGGTGTGTGGAAGAAAGGGCAGGGGAGCGCTGAGCTGAGCTGGGTCCTGACCCCCCACAGCCGGATGCAGAAGGCGGCTTCCTGGTTGCCGGAAGCCCCGGACGGGGCTGGAGAGCCACCAAGTAGGGGGCCAGTGTGCGAGGAGGTCCCTGCTCCATCGGAGATAGGCTTGTCCAAGACGTGGCGGGAAGGGGGCACGGTGCGGCGGGTTTGGAGCCCAGACACCCCCGGGCGGGGGTCTGTGCCCTGCTTCTCGCTGGCCTCGAGAAGGGGTTTAGCCTTTGAGTCTGTTTCCCTCTCCCTGAAGGGGGCCGATGACCGTGATGCCTCATCGGATGGTTGGGACTCCAGTGCCACACGTGCGCAAAGCGCCTTCTGCCGGTCCCGGCACAGAGCTTGGCGGATTCACTGGGGAGCAGGGCCGAGGTGCAGGGTCACGAAGGCGTCGTGGGGCGTCCTGGGCGCTGGGGCGGCCCTGCAGGCTTGGTTCTTGCGGTCCTGGAGCTTCTGAGGGGAGCTGGGCCTGTCGGGTGCCGCGCTCTCCCATCGGGTCTAAGACACGTGCTCCCGCCTTCCAGTCCTGGAGCCACCTTACAGTGGCTGGCCTGTCGGGCTGTGATTAGCGGTGGTCTGTTCTCGTTCTTTTGAGAGGCGCATCTTAGGAGGTGGCAACAGTGATCTGATTCTCTGGAGGGATCCTTAGAAGCCGGCTGGCTGCCTGGTGGGTGAGACCTGGGGCTCAGAGCCCTCCTCCCGTGGCCTGCAGGGAACACCCTTTTTTCTGGAAGGTAAAAGGGTTCATGTGCTGTTAAACTTGCCGGCTCAGCGAGTCCCTGGTTGGGGGTGGGAGGGCGGGTGGTGGAGAAGAGGGGCTTGCCTTGAGGCAAGGGCTTCTGTGGGCTCATCTGGAGGCCGTGTCGGCCGAGCGTTTCGGGGAGGATTTTCCCCTGTTGCCTGTGTGGGCGTTTAATTGTAGCACTTGAGGGTTGCATGTTACCTGTTGAAAGGTACTCCCACCTCTGCAGCCCTTGTTTGCACCTGGTGGAGAGAAGAAAGCTTTTGAGAGCGAAACATGATTTCCTTCCCTCCTTGTTTCTTTCCTTAGCGTTTGGAAAACCCCACTCAGTTTCTGGCGTCCTTGAGCATCTTCCCCGCCGCTTGGCGCGCGCGGTGCACACGGCACACCTTGCCCGGCCCGACGGGGTCTTAACGGGCACTGAGGTTTCGGTGACACTGAGCTGACTGTGACGCTGCCCGGGGGGGGGGGGGGGGGCTCTGAATAAAGCCCTGTGCCCTCTGGTTCCCTTCAGAGGGCGCTTGCCTGGGGCCAAGTCCCCACCCGTCCAGGCGCTCCCAGGCCGCAACCCGGGGGTCGGCGCATGAAAAGGCGGAGGGAACACGGAGCCCTGTTCCCGCAGAAGCGCGTCCGACACGCATGCCTCCAGCCCGGGGGCAGCGGCTCGGAGCCCGAGTGTTGGACGCCAGAGGCCACGCGGAACAGTGACTACGGAGGGGAAGGCGTCTGGTGGCCCGAGGAGGAGGACGGCCCATGCACCCCCCTACGGCGCAGGCCTGGTTGGAACCATCCTGGCATCGAGCCGCTAATGTCGTGCGACGCCTCAGAGGACTTGCTCGCTCTTACGTAGAACTACTCACTTTGCGGCCTTGCACGTGGCCGGGGGCCTGAGACGGCGCGCTGGCACATCTGCACCCGTGCCGAGCTGACAGAAGTGCACGTGTGCCCAGCCTGGGTCTGTGCTCCCCGTGCCTGGGGTAGGGGATGCTGAGGGGCTGGCCTTCTGGCATGGGGGGTGGTGATTTTAATTGACGCCATCAGGGCTGGGCTCACCTGTCCCGGAGGAGTTAGGGTGGACTTTTTTTTTAAATGAATTTATTTATTTTTGGCTGTGTTGGGTCTTCGTCACCGTGCGCGGGCTTTCTCTAATTGTGGCGAGGGGGCTTTTCATTGCGGTGGCTTCTCTTGTGTAGCACGGGCTCTAGGTACGTGGGCTCAGTAGTTGTGGCTCTCAGGCTCAGTAGTTGTGGCCCTTGGGCTCTAGAGTGCAGGCTCAGTAGTTGTGGCGTGCAGGCTTCAGTAGTTGTGGCTCACAGGCTCAGTAATTGTGGCACACGGACTTAGCTGCTCTGCGGCATGTGGGATCTTCCCGGACCAGGGCTCGAACCCATGTCCCCTGCACTGGCAGGTGGATTCTTAGCCACTGCGCCACTAGGGGGAACCCCCAGGGTGGACTTGGGGCCTTTGAGTTTCCTATGACTCCGGCAACCTTGGCTCTGACAAAGGCACTGCTTCCTGGTTGTGTTCCTCCCCCCAGCAGTACCCCCAGCCCCTTCATTAGCCCAGGGGTGGGTGTGGGGACCCAGCCCCCTCACTGGTCCCTCTCCTGATGCCCCTTCTCCAAGGTGGAAGTGGTTTCCATGCTTGTCACTCTGACTCAAGACAATGATGCCAGACGTTTCCAGCATCTTTTGACTGGACCCTGATAGGGACACAGTCTAATTCTGCTTTAAAAAAATACAGATTGGGGGCTTCCCTGGTGGCTCAGTGGTTGAGAGTCCGCCTGCTGATGCAGGGGATGCGGGTTCGTGCCCCGGTCCGGGAAGATCCCACATGCCGTGGAGCGGCTGGGCCCGTGAGCCATGGCTGCTGAGCCTGTGCTCCGCAACGGGAGAGGCCACAGCAGTGAGAGGCCTGCGTATCGCAAAAAAAAAAAAAAAAAAATTGGGCTTTGGTTTTCCAAGCAGCTCTGTTTTTGATGTGACTATAGTCCAGCACCCCCTCATCTGGATTCTGGCAAAGGGCTGGTATGGAGAGCTGACTCCCCCAGGGCCCTGGGGTTTGCAGCCGCCGTGACTCGTGGCTGCAGTTTTGGTGTTGGGTGGAAGCCAGGAGTGTAGGGGCCACACAGAAGACCCCCAGAGGCAGCGGTACTGGGTTCAGCCTCCTGTGAATCATCCCCAGAAGCCCAGAACTGGGACCCTTGAGGACTGAGGTGCTCTCCTGGGGCTGCGGGGAAGGAGCATCTCGGGGTTCTGATCCCCCAGATCCGCACAACAGAGGAAGCTTAGATGAACGAGGACTTGGTCAGGGTGTGTGCGCGTCTGTGTCAGGGAGAGTATCTTCCTGCACTGAACTCAGGAGAGGAGCTTCTGGCTTGTTTCGCTAGTTCTAAAGACACACAAACCCTTCTTAACCATTGAAGAAATTCCCTCTTGGCTCCCTTTTATTTCTTGGTGAAACAGGCTTTTAATAATATATATGACCCATGTGTGCAGTTCTTAATCGTTTTTTTCATTAAGTTGGCACCTAGCCCAGTGCTCTTTCCAGAAAGAACCAAGCAGGCTTTGGCAAGGCTGTCCCTGTGGGCAGTGGAAGACATACGGGTAGACATAGATTCTCTAGGCTCTTGAGTTTGTACCTAGGAGTGGAACTGCTGCATCACATGGTGAGTCTGTTTAAACTGTGGAACTTCTGGAAGTTGTTTTCCAAAGCACCACACACGGCTCGGCAGTCCACACGGTGGGAGTCCCAGCCCCTTCACAGCCTTGCCAACACTTGCTGTGTCGTTGTGATGGTTGCCATCCTCCTGGTTGTGAAGTGCTACCTCACTGTGGTTTGAATTTGCGTTTCCCTGACGACTAATGATACTGAGCATCTTTTCATAAATTGATCGGCTATTTGTATATTTTCTTTGGAGAAAATGTCTATTCAAATCCTTTACCCATTTAAAAAATATATATTAATTTGACTGTGCTGGGTCTTAGTTGTGGCGCATGGGATCTTTGTTGCGGCATGCGGGATCTAGTCCCCTGACCAGGGATCGAACCCAGGCCCCCTGCAATGGGAGCTGGAGTCTTAACCACTGGTCCACCAGGGAAGTCCCCTTTACTTATTTTTAAATTGGGTTCTTTTTTATTGAGTTGTCTTTTTAATATATTCTGCATATAAGTCCCTTATCTGTTAATACTATTTGCAAGTTTTTATTTTTCATTTTGTGAGTTGGCTTTTCACTTTATTGATGTTCTTTGAAGGATAAAACTTTTTAACTTTTGATGTCTGATTCATTTTTTTTTCGTTTGTCGCTTTTGGTGTTCTGTCTAAGAGAACCTTGCCTAAGCTAAGGCCATGGAGGTTGAATGCTTTCTTCCAAGAGTTTTATGGTTTTACGTCTGACATTCAGCCAGGCAGGTGATCCATCTTGAGAGTGTTTTTATATGTGGTGTGAGATAGGGGGTCCAGCCAACTACATGCTTTTTACACGTGGGTATCCAGACGTCCAACACCGTTTGTTGAAAAGACTACTCTTTTATTTATTCAACTTATTTAAACAAACAAAAAATTCACCCGTTTCTCCCACCCACCACCTTCCACTCCGGCAACCACCAGTCTGTTGTTTGTACCTATGAACTTGGTTTTTCATGTGGATTCCACAGAGAATATGGTACTTGCTCTATAAGAGAGTTTACGGTACTTATTTCTCTGTCGACATATTTCACTTAACAAACGACTCCCTTTTAATTTCTAAGTTTACATAGTCTTATATCCCAGTAGTTTACCATGGACTGAAGTTCCAGAATTGCTTCAATGTTAAGCCATCAAAAGACAGGCTAATAAACCATTAAGAGGGTAAGTGCTGTATTTGGAGGACTAGCTCCCTGAGAAAGTTCTGGCCGGAGCCTGAAGATGTTAGTAATGTGTAAAGGGTAAGGGAGGTACCGTACCCTCGAGATGCGTGTGGAATGGTGACGACAGAGGTGACAGGGATAACTAGAGAGTGAGTTTTGGAAAAAGGGAGCCATTAACGTGTATCCTTTTCAAGTCCCGTACACTTTCCCCCATCAGTTCTGCCCTCAGCCTCCTGAATGCAGCTTTGGCTAGTTGTGTGTGTGTGGCCAGGTGAGTTCTGAGTAGGAGATTTTCGGCCCTTTGCTCAGTTCCCTTAGGCAGCTGACGTTGTCTGAAGGCCTTAGCAGAGGTGATCACTTCTCTGCCTACTTTCCAAAGCACTGTGTCTCTGCGCCTCACATTGTGTGGGTATCTGGTTATTTTTCTGCCTCTGCTGGGCGGTGAGCATCTACAAGGTGAGGCTGTCTTACTCGAGTCTGTAGTTTTGCTGTATATATGGCTCGGAGAAGATGCTCAATAAAAGTTAATGGATCAATTAAACCCTTGAATTAGCACTATAAAATTTAGGTTCTTCAGAATGAAATCTTGGTGGAAGGTGGCCTTTGTGTTCTGTTGCATTTTGTGCCTTTTTTAAAAAAAGTAAGTTGATGTCATGCTGCTGCTCTTAACTTTAGGATACGTGTATCATTAGTCGTTTTTGGAATATTGCAATTTGTGCTAATAAATGTGGTGTTGCAAAAGCAAGAGCTGGTTAAAGGGGCCGGTACGCTTTGCCGCCTTGGAGCTCCATGAAAACCGAAAGTTGGTTTCGAAAATCAGCGTGTGCTGATTTCAGCTGCATTATGTGCTTTGAGGCCTGCTAGGCTCAGGGCCATTAAACTGCTCTGTGTAATGCAGGTGGCAAGTTGGGAAGGAGCTCCTGTCCTCGTAGATGCTTTTATCTTTGAAACACTGTGTATCTGTGCTGACCCTTTATTTTGAAAAGTAGTTGCACAGAAATCTGAATTTAGCGGTCAGACATATTAGGAGTGGGTAGTCCAGGTTGTAATAAAATCTGTGCTTAGAGAACTCACCGTGGGTTTCCCTGGTCCTTTGATTTGCTAAAACGAATCCCTGTAAGCAGTCACTGAAAATCCTCATACAGCCGTACCCCAAAGTGTGCTTTAGAAAAGTGAGCTGGATGTAACGTCGTCTAATGCCTCTGTGGGCAGGTAGAGGAGAGGTTCTGGCCAACACACCAGATCCAGTACTGTTTAAATTTATGGAATCTGTCGATTTTGCTTTTTTTCTGCATTGTTTATAGTGCTTTGAAAGAGGGGTTAGCCCAGCCTTTGGGAAACACCACACGTAAACAAACAAAAACCAAAACTGTGCTGTATGAGCTTCAGAGGATGGATAGGTGGAGAAACTGAGGTATTACCTTTGAAAAATAACATATATGTAAAGTAGCAAACAGACCCAGCCCTGACCTTGTTCATGGTCTCTGAATCCAATAGGCCCCAACCCTTTTTCTCCCCCAGAACTCCTCCTCTGTGTCCCTAACACTGGGCTGAAGTTTGTCCATTGTTCAGATTCAGTTTGGTCCAGAGAAAAGGCATGCGGACCCAAAGCTGTGACTTTTGTAAGCAGGATGTCAGGTGCCACGTGAGAGGCTCGGACTAGAAATAGGCCAGGACGGGGGCTTGTGGGTTTGGGGTGGCTGCTTTTACCGGTTAGGGCGTGTTCCTACAGCACGCTGTGTCGGTGGAGGTGGCGGCAGAGGAGGGAAAAATCCCCCCCCCCCGGCCATGATGCTCCCTGGTCATCCTCGGATGTGGGCCGGGAATACACTTTCATTGCCCAGGAGCTTCACTTTGGAAGCGTGTGTTGTGCTTGTGTACTGATGACTTTTAAGGAGTGATTTCTCCCTGTTGTTTGGTTTTGTTTTCAAGGAGGTGCCCTTTGGAGAGAATTTTGTGTTTCCTTAAAAGCATCATTTACAGCCTCGATGGGCTTTCACTGAAAGCCTGGGAAGACTAGAGACTTTGGAATTGCATTTTTGTCCCTTACATACTGGTGACCTTTGACAAGAGTTAATTCTTTTTTTGTTGGAGTGTTATTTTATTTTTTAAAATTTATTTATTTATTTATGGCTGCGTTGCGTCTTCGTTTCTGTGCGAGGGCTTTCTCTAGTTGTGGCAAGCAGGGGCCACTCCTCATCGCAGTGCACGGGCCTCTCACTGTCGTGGCCTCTCTTGTTGCGGAGCACAGACTCCAGACACGCAGGCTCAGTAATTGTGGCTCACGGGCCTAGTTGCTCCGTGGCATGTGGGATCTTCCCAGACCGGGGCTTGAACCCGTGTCCCCTGCATTGGCAGGCAGATTCTCAACCGCTGCGCCACCAGGGAAGCCCAAGAGTTAATTCTTGTACTAAGTGAGTGGGGTGCTTGTTATGTGCTGGCTACCATGCTGTGCCCTCACAGACCTCGTGTTGCAGAGGGACAGTGGGGGGACAGTTAAGGGAAGCTCGCAGGACTGACTTGAGGCAAGATGTCCCACCCACTCTGGCTTTTGGAAGAAGAGGACACACCCCTCCTGGTCTCTGTTTCCTCTGAAGCGGGCATTACAGTACGTCATCGGGTTAGTCCCGAGCACTGAATAGAATAAGTCAGGTGAACCGCCCGCTCCCAGGGTTGGCCGCCCCGTCTGCCTGTCCTGCCTCACCTCTGGGACGGGTTGTGAAGCCTGAGACCTCCACCTCCTCCATTGTCCCCATGTGCAGCCTTCTCTTCGAGGAGTCCTTTGTGCCCTCTGCGTGTTGCTGACTAGTTGTGTTGGGAGAGCCTTGGAGCGTCTGTAACTATGATGGGTGATGGGTTCACAATAAAGAAATTATTTTTTTTTTTTGCGGTACGCGGGCCTCTCACTGTTGTGGCCTCTCCCGTTGCGGAGCACAGGCTCCGGACGCGCAGGCTCAGCGGCCATGGCTCACGGGCCCAGCCGCTCCGTGGCATGTGGGATCTTCCCGGACCGGGGCACGAACCCATGTCGCCTGCATCGGCAGGCGGACTCTCAACCACTGCGCCACCAGGGAAGCCCCAAAGAAGTGATTTTGATTGGGGGACTATTGATTTGCTACACGTGAAATGGGAGTTAAAAAAAATCCGAAGACTCTAATGAACTGTAAAGCCTTAATGATTTGTATTGTGTATAATGAACTAAACCTTTTTTTTTTAACATCTTTATTGGAGTATAATTGCTTTACAATGGTGTGTTAGTTTCTGCTGTATAACGAAGTGAATCAGCTATACGTATACATATATCCCCATATCTCCTCCCTCTTGCGTCTCCCTCCCACCCTCCCTATCCCACCCCTCTAGGTGGTCACAAAGCACCGAGCTGATCTCCCTGTGCTATGCGGCTGCTTCCCACCAGCTCTCTATTTTACGTTTGGTAGTGTATATACGTCCATGCCACTCTCTCACTTCGTCCCAGCTTACCCTTCCCCCTCCCCTGTCCTCAAGTCCATTCTCTACGTCTGCATCTTTATTCTGTCTTGCCCCTAGGTTCTTCAGAACCATTTTTTTTTTAGATTCCATATATATGTGTTAGCATACGGAATTTGTTTTTCTTTCTGATTTACTTCACTCTGTATGACAGACTCCAGGTCCATCCACCTCACTACAAATAACTCAGTTTCGTTTCTTTTATGGCTGAGTAATATTCCATTGTACATACGTGCCACATCTTTATCCATTCATCTGTCGATGGACACCTATAAACCTCTAATTTTGTACCATATGTGCCTTCCCATCATATGACCAGCAGCCTCTAAATAAAACCAGATGATTTCCTGCCTAAAAGAAAAAAAAGCAAAGATGCCTACTGCCCAGTCTGCTACATGAGGGCTGCTTCCTATCCACTGGCCCCGGGGAGGGCCCGGGCCCGATGGGAGCTAGAAGGGGAGGGTGCTGAGTCTACAAGAAGGTTCCAGGCTGGAGATGAACGGACAGGTCCCAGGAAGAGGAGGCACTGAAGGGGACAGAGAGCTTGGCATTAGAGAAAGGTCCCAGGCAGGTGGCATTTTCTCTGGTGTCCTAGTTATTACCAAGATAACTTTTAGCCACGCCCTCCCTGCCCTGCAGGTTCTCGGGGCGCGGGTGGGGGGGAAGGCATCTGCTTTCACACACACAGTGATGGGGGGCCAGGCATGTGCGGGGCCAGCATCCGGGTTGCCCAGCGATGGGCTCCTGCCCTGTAGTGTGTGTGTCTTCAATAAATTGTGCTGCACTATTTGTGAAAACCTACTAGCAGCTAGCAAACTCATGCAACTAGCAAAACATTTTGATTTTTTCCATTTGAACTTTTGAAGAAAATGGTATGGTTTGGAACTGCGACGTGGTGCTTTCCTGCCGAGTAAGATCTTAGAACTTCGCTGAAAGTAGCCTGTGGCCCACTCGAAGGCTCTCACCTTAGAACATGTCCGGTGACGGGGAAGGAAGAGGAAGGAGACGTTTCAGTTCATTCGGAAGAAACCACAGAGTGAATGTCGTCGTCGTCTGTCTTTGATTCTTCAGTTCATTAAGCAAGTGGTATATTGACTTAAAATGATCAAGTTTAGAAAATCAGACATTGGTATTCATCTTTAGAAGGAAATAAAAGGTGTACATGCCAGGCTGGTAAAGCTACATATTACATCTGAATGTCTAAGCTCTGAATATTGGTTTTATCTAGATTTGGTCTATCAATGAAGAGCCTGATAGAACATAATAGAAGTTAATATCAAGGAGTGATCTTTAACTTCAAAAAATTTTAAAGTACAGAATTAGAGATACTTTTTCCCTGGGGCAGTTTCAGTGAAAGATGCGTTTGTTTTGGCTTGTGTGTTAACATGCAGATCCATATACACTTTAAATTTTGTTATTTCGTAGGATAACATAAGGCACTTTTTTTCCTAATTAGAATGTGTCCACAGAAGATGATTTTAATTGACGTGTTCTAGCAGCATTAGAGGGTCGAACAGGTATTTGGGAGGAGTTGTACTTGGGTTATATTCGTATTTGCCTTTCTGTTCCTATTGGAGCCTGGGCGGGGCTGGCGTTGGGGGTGGTGACGAGGGTGGGCGGGGCCGGGAAGGTTGGGCCAGCCCCCCCTCCCAGGGCGCGGCCCGCCAGCCCCAGTTCCTGACTCTAGGACCCCCGCCACCTCGAGGGTGATCTCTGACAGAAGCCAGGGGACAGAAATTTTGTTCTATTGCTCCTGGCAGATACCTTTTTGATTCTGCCTCTATTTAACTGTGCAGGAAATTGGATGGAGAGCAGGACGTTGCCGGGAAGCAAGCCTGATTAGGTTTGTACCTCGCTTGCTTCCTGCCTTGCTTGTATGAAGTCCTTTATGGCCCCTTGGAGAGGCAGAGATACTCCCCAGACCTCCTGAGGGAACAGGCGTCGGGCGACCTTTCCCGTCCCCGGGCCTGGGTGGTCCGAGTTGCTGAAGATACTACAACTGGGTCCAGTTCGTTTGAAGTGTCTCTGCCGCCTGCCTTCTTGCATGGGTACCTCCCGGCACCTGTTGGGAGCGTCACCCTGTCCTCATAGCCCAGGAGACAGACCCCGGCCCGGGCGGGTGTGGGGACGTCGGTCCAGGCACAGCAGGGTTTCCCGAGGTGGGCCTCTTGTTGGGGCGTCTCGGGAAAGGATGCTGTGTCCTTGTGAGGGTCCCCGGGGAGGTGGGAATGGTGGGCGTCTGGCGAAGAGGGAGCACCGCCGTGGATGGACGGTAGGATGAGGAAGGCCCCCTGAACTGTCTGTCTCCTCCCGAGACGGGGTGCCTTCCAGGAACCTCAGCGCTTCCCGTGCCACATGTGGGCCCACGCTGTGCGTTCCTGCGGTGCCGACACCTTCAGGAATGGGGCCCGGGCACCCCGGCTGAAAGGATGCCCCCGAAACCCCTAGTGGGCTCCGAACTTCTGCTGTCAGTGAACCGCACTCACAGGTGTCCCTCAGAAATGATGGGACTTGTCATGGCTGGGTTCCCAAAAGCACGGGGCCCGTGTCACCCTTGCTGCCCCTGAAGTGCCGAGTCGTGCCCCTCACCACATTTAACCACGCTTGCATGGGGGGAGGCGTTGGGGGGATCCCCCGGGGGGCCAAGGACAGTTTTCCCATCGGGGCCCAGGAAACTCTCCGTCCTCTCGCTCCCTGTTGGCTGGAGGGTGGGGGAAGTGGAAACGCCCCAAGTGGGAAAGGCCCATTGGTCCCGTGGCTTGGGGTAGGGGCTCTGGGGTTGGCGGGGATTGGGGACCTCAGGGGTCCCAGGAAGAGACTGGGGACCCATCCCCACTTACCGTTACGATTCTACACCATCTCCCCTTTTCTCTGTTCATGATCTGTTCAGACTTGGTCGGGTCCTCCCTTCCCACGGCCATCATCTCTTTTGGGATGAATTGGAGTGAAAGCAGGACATCGCTGGGAAGAAAATCCGATTGTGCTTCCTCCCACACTTGTGGGTTTCTTCTGCTCAGACCTAACACTGGTCTCCCATGTTTTCGAGGTTTTCAGTATGACCCCTTTAGCTTCAGTGGAGTCGGAATACCTTCTCCCCATCTCCCCCACTGCCCCAGATCCCATAGCAGGGGCAGCGGGTTTTTTTTAAATTGTGGGACATGATCTCTATGTATTTGAGCTAAATTAATTTTTTATCAATAACCCCAGTTATGCTTAGTCGTCAGTATTGGATATGAACCCAGTACTTGGAGACTTTGATTTCCTTCTGAAAATGGTTCTTCCCGATGCCCTAGTTTCACGATGTGCTTTTAGCAGAACTAATCTGAAAGGACTCAAAATTACAGTTAATTGCATTCAGCTTCAAAGTGGTTTGCAATAGCCGAGCCAGGCCCACTGCACCACCCCCCCACCCCGGGGTGGGGCAGCTGCCGCAGGTGCTAACTCCTAGTCAGCGTGCCGGCCCCCTAGGGAAAGCGCTTTGGGTGTGACAGCCTCAGATGTGCGGCCTCAGTGGCAGGCGAGCGCCAGGCGACAGTGGGGACCAGCAGGTGAGTGCGTGGACTTTGGGGTGGGTGAGTGAGCACTCTTCTCCCTCTTTTGAAAGTACACCAGTTTCAGGTACTTGGGGTTGGGGGACGTGGCATCCGGGCAGGCTTAAGGTTTGCAAGGTAGCCGAGCCCCGAGGCACAGAGGAGCTCCTCCTGGCGGGTGGGGTGCATTCCTTTCCCTCCGTCATCACTGTCAGTCGTGCTGCCGTTTAAGCTGGGCTGGCCAGGTCCGGGAGAGGTGCCTGACGGGGATAGAAGGGGGGCGACGGTGGGCCCGGGCAGCGGTGGGGTCTGCAGAGGGCGGAGGGAGTTGGGGGGCAGGCGGCAGAGGGTGCTGTAGTTGGAGGGGGCGGGCCTGTGGTGGACTCAGCTGCGGGCATGGACTTATTTTTCTCAGATGAGGAATATCTTCATGAAAAATGTAGGGGCCGCCTGTGTTCAGCTTCTCCTTTGGAATGTTCTTATTTTCTTCTTCACAAACTGACTTCATTCACACTGTCTATTTGACAACACAAGAGTAATTTTGGAGCCTAGCTCTTTTTGGCAGGAAAAGTTCATTACTTTTAGGCGGCTCTCCACACATTGCATAAATGTACTTGAAAAAGTAAAGTACGTCTGGTTGCCACACAGACACCATGAAATTGCCGGCAGCAATGAGTTTTCCGAGAGAGGTTTTGTTGATGCCATGAGGAAAGAGGCCCCCAGAGCATTTTGAGTCAGAGCTGCCAGAGAAACGTACGATGCCAAAGCACCTGGGAGGCCATGGACTTGATCGTTCCCGAGTTCCCAAGATGATCCTAATTTCCTAGGTTCTGTGAACGCCCGTCAGGTTTTCAAAGTGACGGAAGTCTGGCTGTACCACACTTACTAGGCATCATCTCAGTGCACTTAGGGGAGGAGCCCTGCTGTGGTGCTTTGATTGACTGGGCTCTGACCTGCACGGGGTTTTCCTGCCACTGGATCCATGAAGTCAGAGGTGGGCGGAGGTGAAAGGCCTTCCCTCTGCTCCTTCCTTGCTCTGTAAGTGCGTGTCTGAGTAGGGGAGGGGGAGTTTGCAAGAGCCTCCTCTGTCGCAGGCCCCGACACACACTCATCTCCTCCCCTTGGTTTGTTTGTCCCTGTGCTGGCTTTGGATGGTGTCCCCTCACAGTTCACATCCACTTGGAAGCTCACAAGGTGACCTTATTTGGAAATAGGGTCTTTGCAAAATGGGATTTAAGATGAGGTCATTCTGGGTTGGAGTGGGCGGCCGTTGTCCTTATGAGGCCTCGTGACAGCGAGTGGTGGGGATCCGTGCAGCACCAGGGGTTGCTGGGGACACGAGGGGACAGGCCCTGCCAACACCCTGATTTCAGACTTTGGGCTTCTGGGATCCTGAGACTGAGCTCCTGTCTGTTAGGCCAGCTGGCTTGTGGTGGTCTGTTAGCGCAGCCCCACCCGCCACTGTACGCCTGTGTCTTCTCTGTCCGTTTCATACAGGTTGCAGGCTGCTGTTCGTACTGGGTCTCCTCTTGTCCTGCCTGATTTAGGAGCGGCTAATGGCCTCCGCTCATTTCCCTTCCTGTCCGAGGCTCTGTAGGAGGCCTGTGGCCCCAGACCCAGAGTGTGGGATGGTCGGAGCCCCTGCCCGGCTGTGACGCCTGGTCTTTCCCGCAGTGGATTGGGGTGGATATTGGGCGTCTAGAGTTCACATTGTTGACCGCTCAGCCAGTTTCTGGCCACAGCTTCCGTGCTTGCTTCAAGCTCCCTTCTCTGCTGTTTGAGAAGCGTTGTCAGAGAAGACGACAAGCCAAGCAATCCCTCTTCTCCTCCCCCAAGCCCTGACTTCCACGACGAGGGCTCGAGCCCAGGCAGAAGCGGACCCACCGGCTCTCGCCGTAGCTGTTCTGCGGAGGGGCGAACGCCAGCCTTGGAGGAGCAGCCTCTGTGCTTAGAAGGAGGGCACGGGGTGGGGGTGATAGCAGATGGGGGAGTTCAGGGCTTCAGGCTGGCTTAGTGATTCCAGGGTGCCCTGAATGCCAGTGGCTTCCACCAGCGTGGCCTGGGGAGGGGGCTTGGAGAACTGAGATGGAAAACGTTTTTGTCTGGAGTGATAAGGGCAGAATGCCGTATTTCACCAGGAATTTGAGTTACCTTGGAATACTCTCCCCGACTTACAACCTTACCACTTGTTTTAGGTGCCTGTCCAAGAGAAGAGTTCTTAGCCATGTATTTTGGGGCCTGTGTGGATCAGAACGGTCCCTATTTGTGCCTCTCCTGAGGGGAGGAGCTTTGTTTTGGGGGACAGAGTCTGGGGTTTTCTTGGTTGGGCGCGTTGTGACAGCACCCCTGTGGAAATCTAGGCGACCCACACGGCTCAGGTTTTCTTCTGTCTCATCGAGTCTTGGGGTGACGTTCTCTGAATGGTGGTGATGAGGGTGCCACCTCCAGGGGCTGGTGATGCCCCAGCACAGCGCTGAGCTCACCCCAAGTGCTCAGGGAAGGTGAGCTGTCATCGCTAACTAGCTGAGTCACCTGCTGGGCCCTTCTAGACCTCAGTCTCTTTACAGAATGAAGGACCGAGGCCCGGTGCCTTTGTGGGTTTCTGCTGAATAGGGGAGTCTCTGTCATGTCGCATCCATCAGGTTGGCTTGGACGAGCAGCCCGGCATAAACATTACAACCTTTACAAAGTCACATTCTGAAGGCAGTGATTCCCAAGACGAGGTAGATGAGATGAGTACTCCAAGCTGCTTAGTCTCTGGGGGTATAGTGATGTCAATTTTTAAAATTTGAGGTGTTTTTGAACCACGAAACAGAAGCTGTCTTGCAGAATCACACAGTGATGTTTCTTTTGTTAGGATATTTGTGTGAATTAATCTTCTTTCCATTTAGGCCACTGGAATAAAGTTATATCTAAAACATTGATTTAAGGCTCAAAGAAAGCTGCAACTTTCTGGAACAGAGCCTAGACTCTGGAATTAAACTGAGTACTAGGAACAGCTACCAAGAAAACCCCCTAATGGAACATTCTCATGCTGCTCGGGTCCCTTTTAAGGGCCCTTTCAGAATCTTCTGAAAATCCATTGTAATTTTTCTTACAGGTTTGGCTACTGACTTTTCTAGTTTACATCAGATTAGAGAAAACAAGGGGAGAAGGAGGGAAGGAAGCTTTATGAAAAGCCTGCTGTGTGTGCCAGGGACCTGGCATGAGCTTTATTATGCCCATTTTACAGATGGGGAAGTGTAGAGGGTCAGAGAGGGAAGGTAATCTGTTGAAGTTTACCCAGCTATGAGGTAGTGGAACTAGGATTCGAACCTGTGTTTGCTTGTCTGCAAAGCTTTCCCACTCTTGGGTGTGGACACCTGCGTGGTGACAAGGGGCAGTCTGACTTCAGAGGGCGCACGAAAAAGCTCATTCGAACCTAGAACCTAAGACCATATAGGATACTCGCTGGAAGATCAAATTGTGTCCCATGCCTCCTGTTTGAGAAGGTGAGAAAGTACAGCCCCTCAGTATTTGCGGGGATTGGTTCCAGGACCCCCCGTCAGATACCCGCGTTCACGGCTGCGCACGTCTGCACACGAAGCCCTCTGGGTCTGCGGATCCATGTCTGCGATCGTCAGTCACACATACGGAGCGCCAACCGTATATGCTGCAACGCTTTAGAAATGTTGGTGGTTCCAAGTTACTTTATAAGTTTTGGTAGTTGTGGGGTGTTTCTGTTATCTGGGAAATTCGTCTGGTGGAACACCTTGTCTTCTAATGGTGCTGGTGAGTGGGGTTTGGCTGTTTCATTTTCGTTCTTCCTTGGTGACGTTAAGAGGCTAGGAGAGAGGCATGGTCGTAGGCCGGGGGTGTTTGCTCGTTTTTAGGGTGCATGTTGATCTCGTTCTCCTGGGAGTGCTTTTGAGCAAATCGGTGTTTGGGCCATGGCTGCCGCTTTCTCCTTTGGGCGTGTGAGCATTGCTCTCTGCCCGTTCCCTGACTCTCTCTTGCGGTGCTACCGAGTGAAAGCACGCAGCCTGCCGGGCGGTAGTTGTCAGCGTGGTCGGGTACCTGTGCAGGAGGGGTCACGGCCACCGGCTTGGAGTAATCCATCTGCAGTTTCTATGGATGAATCATTCATGAAAGCGGTTTTCCATCCCGCTCACTGGATGCAAGCTTTTCTTGCAAAGTTGATTAAAAAAAAAATTTAACCTTTTCTTTTTGCCTCTTTGCCACTGTTTTGTATGAATCCCAGTGTTGTTTTTTATTTTTTTTGTAAATTCAAAGGAATAGGCATTCCTAGCTTGAATCATGATGTGATGTGATGAATTCTGTAAACGAAATCCATGAAGATCATTGATTGTGGACTTGGAAATGTCTAGCAGGCTTGAACGTGGCACGTGGGCTGGGTAAGTGTGTCTGTATTCATGCCCCACGTAGTTGGAGTCCTGGTTCTTCCTGCTACGTAGGTTTTAAACAGCTCCCTTGAGATTTTATCCAGTTTAAACATTCAGAGTATGTTGCAGTGTTTGTGTTTGAGAGGAGAAAATATATGTGTTTAACATTCAGGGTTGGCAAGCTAAGGCAGGCTGGCCTTTCCAAGCCCACCTGTTTGATCCCTTACCCCATCTCTTGAACAACTTTTGCGGGAGCGTTTTGTGCTTTTCCACTGTTTCTGAATTTTAGCCACGCAGAAAGGGAGAAGTACTAAAGTCATGCTCGATCTGTCTGGCCCATGGCGCTTCTTGAGGTTTGGTGGAATGAAATTTTGTCTTGTCCTCCCAGTGACCCATTCTGCTAAGGCTTTGGAGACCCAGCTGAGTTGCACCTTTGGATGTAATCGTGGGGTTTTGTGCCCTCCTACTGGCTGGTGGGGCAAACTGTCAGGCTCCCCTTGTTTCCTTTGTTGTGGGAGCAGAACAAGGTTCCAGGATTTGACGTTGGGGAGATGCTGCAGGTTATTGAAGCAGCAGCTAAAGGCTTCGCATGTCCCAGCCCTACCCTGGGGTTTATCCCAGTGACAGGTTTATGAAATAGAAATACAGATATATAGCCTTCTCCGAGATTGCCTTGATATGTCTGTCTGTTTAGAAAAGCACATCCAAATACTTTTGAAGGTCGTGTGCCAAATTAAAAACTCAACTGCTAAAATCTCGTCTGTATATAAAAAATATATTTCCAACCAGATTTCCTCCAGACTTTTGATCAATCTCAACGGACCTCTATAAAGTAGATAACCATATAGTAACAGTAAAGTGTCCTAACGGGAACACCAGTGCAGCATGAGCTGTGATGAACAGTTTCGGAAAAGCCTTCATTTTCTGATACTCAAAGTGAGAAAGTGACTTCATATTCTAGTACAGCGATTGCCCTAAGGGTTGTCTGTGCCCATTTCATCCTGCAGTAATTGAGGCTCAGAGAGCTCATGTGCTAGACAGCTAGTGAGTGGCCGAAATGACGTAAAATTTTCTGGGGAAATATATCCAAAGATTAACCAGCGTGCACTGAGCACCTAGGGTTGTATCAGCAATAGTAGGTGCTGAAGCCTATTGACCCAGGAGCCTGTTTGCTTGATGTAGAAGCATTTTGTGGGCATTGTGGGAGCTCTTGAATTAACTGGCAGCCAGAGTGTTGAGAATTGACACCTGCTTCATCTCCAAACAGCTCATCCAACTCAACAACCAAAAAACAAACAACCCAATCGAAAAATGGGCAGAAGACCTTAATAGACAGTTCTTTAAAGAAGACATACAGATGGCCAACAGGCACATAAAAAGACGCTCAACATCATTAATTAGAGAAATGCAAATCAAAACTACAAGGAAGTACCACATCTGCTGGTCAGAGTGGCCGTCATTAAAAAGTCTACAAATAACAAATGCTGGAGAGGGTGTGGAGAAAAGGGAACCCTACACGGTGGGGGGAATGTAAGTTGGTGCAGCCACTATGGAGAACGGTATGGAGGTTCCTTAAGAAACTAAAAATAGAGCTGCCATATGACCCAGCCATCCCACTTGTGCGCACATACCTGGACAAAACTATAATTCAAAAAGATACATGCAGCCCTGTGTTCATAGCAGAACTATTTACAATAGCCAAGACATGGAAACAACCTAAATCCAGTGACAGATGAATGGATAAAGAAGATGTGGTACAAGTATACAATGGAATACTACTCAGCCATGAAAGAGTGAAACAATGCCATTTGCAGCAACGTGGATGCAACTAGAGATGATCACGCTAAGAGAAGCAAGTCAGAGACAAATACCGTATCATACGTGGAATCTAAAACATGGCACGAGTGAACTAATGTACAAAACACGTGGAGAACAGACTTGTGGTTGCCAAGGGTGGGGGAGGGATGGAGTGGGAGTTTGGGGTTAGCAGATGCAGACTGTTATATTTCAGATGGATAAACAAGGTCCTACTGTTTAACAGAGAGAACTATATCCGATCTCCTGGGGTAAACCATAATGAAAAAAATGAAAAAATTGTATATACGTATGAAGCAGTCACTTTGTTGTACAGAGATTGGCACAGCATTGTAAATCAACTGAACTTCAATTAAAAAAAAGTCGGGGGCTTCCCTGGTGGCACAGTGGTTGAGGGTCCGCCTGCCGTTGCAGGGGACGCGGGTTCGTGCCCCGGTCCGGGAGGATCCCACATGCCGCGGAGCGGCTGGGCCCGTGAGCCATGGCCGCCGAGCCTGCGCGTCCGGAGCCTGTGCTCCGCAACGGGAGAGGCCGCAGCAATGGGAGGCCCGCGTACCGCAAAAAAAAAAAAAAAAAAAAAGTCGGCACCTGGAGAGAACGGGCATGTGCTGAGGATTCCCTGGTGACTGAGGGTGTTTTGCGGGATTTCACTGAGGTGTTTCAGTTGTTCATGAACGGTTCTTGGTGGTTTTCTTTTTCAAATCTAACTTCATCACTTTTAAAAATGAACCCTTGGTTGTGGACCAGGGGTGTGTTATGGGCTCTGTGGCGCTCACGTTCAGGTCTCTCTGCTCTGGACTCAGGTAGGTGGGCAGGTGCTTCCCCGGATGGAGGCTGAGTGGTGCTTTGCAGCTTCTGAGGCGAGCACCCGACCCAACCAAGCCTGGTTTGTCAGTGTTTTTCGTTTTCTTATGCAACAGCTTCTCTCTAAAAGGACACAAAGGAGGAAATGGGAGGCTGGAGGGCAGCGTTAAGGTTCTTCATTCCAAGCAGCAGGCAGTGGGCCCCCTGTTGCTGCTTAATGAGAGAAGAGAGAAGGCCATCCGATAGCCAGTGATCACCTTCACGTGATGACTCAGCTCGGTGTAGAAATTCCATCTGCCTAAGATTTGAATATCTTGTTTTTATTTAAAAATATTAAATGGATTTATTTGCAATCTTTTTTATAAGTAGATGAGGGATTTATTATCTTGTTATACAACAAACCATGGTGTCTTATTTTTTAGTTTTACCTGTACTATCTATAAATATCTTCATTATATCAAGTCTCTTTCTCTGAATAAGACATCAACTCTCTTAATTTATTAAAGCATTTAAACAGTTTTTGTGTCTTTTTTTTTAACAACTTTATTGGAGTATGTTTTTGTGTCCTTTTAAGGAAAATTCTAAGCCAAGATTTAGGTCTTCATTACTAATGATGGCAGCTTTCTTAGAGTCAGTTTACAAAAACACAAACACCCCTGCATACCACCTCCAGTTTTTGCTTTCTTTAAGAATGTTGTTTCTTAGCTTAGGGGAATAAAATGTCATTTGTAAGAAAAAAATTTCTTACTAAAAGCAGTGCATAGATTGATTGCTGGTACAACCTAGGAAATATTAGGTGTAGGCGTGAAGGGAGAACCGCACATGCGTACATTCATACACACGTACTCCTGTGTATACACACATATAGATATTCCTTTTCTAATGAGCCGCTGGCAGCTGTGAGACATCATTTCCGCAAAGCCGGTTTTAACCTGCACCCTTGAGCAGGGCTGCCCGCATGGCCTGGAGCGCTGGGGGCCTGGAGGTCAGGCTGGTCACCGTCCCCTTGGCTCCGGGGCCCTCGGGTCCTCACTTCCGTGTGGCGCCCCGTCATTCCCCGTTACAGGGTGAGAAGCAGCGTGACCGCCCTTGGGTTAGGTCTCCCAACTCCTAAGCAGGAGAGAGGCTTGCCGGGGTCTTTGAGGGAAAAGCAGCCCCAGGATCTGTTAGTCTCCGTGAACTCAGGGACCTGGGAAGAAAGTGTGGTTGCAGCTATCAGGAAGGTCAAAGACGACTTGGAAAGGTCCTGCTCTTGGGCCCACAGCTCGGCCCGTGGGTGCAGGCCGCGTACGGTCACTGTTTTGGGGATGGGCTCTTTGGGGGCGTGGGCAGGGGGAGAAAATAAGGTTTGGCTGCACATCCCAGGAAGAAGCCAGAAACCTCAGAGTCACTTGCCCAGAAGGAAATCCCCCGACGCGCGTCAAGAGCTGAACCGCTTTGCCTGCTGGCTCAGGGCAGAGCCAGCTGCGGTCAGAGGTCCCGGGCCAGCTGGCTTTGGGGCCCCGGGCTCTGCACACACAGGGATCCCCCATGTGCCTCACAGTTCAGACCGAGAGCCCCTCGTGTCAGTACCAAGGATTGCCCTTCGGGAAATGGCCTTGACGGACTTGCCATTCGAGGAGTGAGTTATTAGCAGAGCAAAGGCAGCCGGTGAGCGAGACTCGGAGACCAACGTGAACGACTTGAGAGAGAGGAAACGGGGAGAGTCAGACGTGGGAAACACCCCCCCCCCGGTCAGTCCCCTCGTGGGCCGAGGAGGCCCCTCGCGCCTCGCAGTGTCCGTTCAGTTAGCCCTGTGGGCTCTATTTCCAGTGAGAGGAAACAGGCTTTTCTCAGCACTGAGGTTTGGCCTGTATTTGGTTACCCGTTTTTTTGGTTTCTTTTGAGAAACGTGTTGCCCGAGTTCTAGACCATGAGGATAGATTAAATAAAGAACCTTATTTTGGACGTAGCCTCTAATTTCTGCAATTTCAGCCTCGCTTCGCGGTTGCCGACCTAATATTTATTTCCCCGCTCTTTGTGTCCCATGAGCAGCGTTCATCTGAGCGGAGTTTATTTTATGTTGGCGGCATCCGGCAGTGATGCCTCACAGAGAAGGAGTGGATGCCCTGCTGCATCACGTAGGTTCTGCACTCTGTTCTCGGGCCACTTGTCTGTCTCTGAGAGTGTGTGTCATCGCTGACTGTGTGTTGTCTCTGCGCAGGTGAGCTCGCGTGTCCTGGGTTATTCATCCCACCCAGGGCCCGTGTCTGGCACATAATAAATACCCAGCAACGGGATATTGAATGGAGTTGGGTTGCAGCGATGTGTCACAGACAAGACATTCACAGGAAAATACCATCATCACAGAGCAGAACTAGGCTTTTCAGCCCTCCGTGATTTTAGGGGAGAACAAATATAAAACACATTTTCAGACTGGTGAATCCAAATGAATTTGAAATATCGAGTGGACTGTTTTCTAAGCTTTATGCGTCTGGAACACAGAACAGTGCAAGTGATTGTTTTAAATGCAGTGAAGAGCTGGAAATTGGATTTCTTACATCCCCAGAGGGAACTGTGTCTGGCTGCATTCTCCTCTCATCCCATCCCTATGTGCTTTCGTAAAAAGGTCTGGCAAAGTCAGCCTGACCTTTGGGGAGAAAAGGGCTTACCTGCGGGGTCACCGAACAGCTTGTGGGTGTGGGTGGGGCAAACTCAGATTCAGTGACTCGGGGGGGTTTAGAGAAGAAAGGTGAGGAGTCAGAAGCAGCAGAACTGCTTCAGTCAGGTGGATCAGTAAAGCTCAGGGGACTTCCCTGGTGGTGCGGTGGTTGAGAATCCGCCTGCCAGTGCAGGGGACACGGGTTCGAGCCCTGGTCCGAGAAGATCCCACATGCCGCAGAGCAACTAAGCCCGTGCACCACAACTACTGGGCCTGCTCTCTAGAGCCCTCAAGCCACAACTACTGAGCCCACGAGCCACAACTACTGAAGCCCGTGCACCACAACTACTGAGCCTGCGCTCTAGAGCCCGTGAGCTGCAACTACTGAAGCTTGTGCGCCACAACTACTGAGCCTGTGCTCAGAGCCCGTGAGCCGCAACTACTGGGCTCACGTGCCACAACTACTGAAGCCCGTACTCTGTGCAACGAAGACCCAACGCAGCCAAAAATAAAATTAAATCTTTAAATAAAAGAAAGCAAGCTTAAAGTTTGTTTACAACAGCGGAGGCAGCCGCTGCAGCCGCCTCGGAGCCCAAGCTGGGCGGTAGCTTCTGGAAGCCTGAGCTCCTCCCGCCAGGCTCGGGCGGACGTCCCTGCATTTGCTTGTTGCAGGTAACAGGGTGGAAGTAGTCTGAGTCATTACTTATGGCCCAGGAGTGCTGTTAGTATTTCTCCAATTTGCTCTTGTTTTTCAAGGGAACAGAAATTCATCATCAGGTGTTTCCACAAAATTGACTTCATATTTCCTTCCCAGGTTTACTGCTCAGTTGCCAGAAAGCAGGGAAGAGTAGCAGAGTTTAGGGCGAGGTGCTGGGAGGGAGTGTCTTCAGACGAACGAAATTCCAGGTCCCATCAGCGCCTGCAGACGCTGCCTCCCACCAGACTCCTTCGTGCAAAGGAGGTTTCGGGAAAAGAGGCGCAGCTCCCTTGGGGTCCTCTGGATCCCAGATATAAGGTCGCTGGAGAATCGCAGCCTCCACCTGCAATGATGAGAGGTCATTTTTCAGTTTCCAGAGAAACTGGCTCCTTTTGAAGAGGCAGCAGCTGCTTCTGCCACCACCTGAAGCCCCTGAGCCCAGACTTGCCCGATGAGCGGGTTGGACGAGGCGCCCTCTGTCCGTGGCCAGGCTGAGGTCCGCGCCCGGAAAGCATACTTCACTCCGCTTTCTTACCAGGGAGCCCGTCGGCGTCTCGTCGCCCGCCCTCCGTTCTGCCCCAGCATCAGATGCCCCTGACTGCACAGGTGGGCCGTGCCCTCTGCAGGCGGTCCTTAGACCTAGGCGTGGGGTCGGTGTAGCTGTGGTGCCCGCACCTGCTCCGTCTGCCCGGGGCCGGGATTCCCGCTCTGCCCGGCCTCCAGCCTCAGCGTCCTTGCCCCCAGACCTGCTCCGTCACACCTGTGCATATCGCGGGGCTCGTCCCGCTCAGCTCACCTGGAGCCCTGCTGCCCATCTGCTTCTCAGCTGGAGCTGCTCTGCCCGGTTCAGGCCCGTCTTCACACCCGGGCCGCGGCACACCCAGCCTTTCACAGAGGCCCGTGGTAACCACGGGGTCCCCCTGTGCAGCCAGTCTTTGCCCCTCTTACTGCTCAAATCCAAGCGTGATGGCCGGAAAAATCAGAGCATTAGAATGACTATACCGGCACCGAAAATGAGAACCCCAGGAGCTGCTGTCATGTGGAGCTGACCAGCCCCGAGGCTGGTGTCCTGGAAAAGCTCCAGCCCTCACACCAGCCTGCGGGGTTGGAACGCAGCCTCCCGGTGATAACTGACTGCGATTTCCTCCTGTCTGCCCTGCTGTTTGCTCATCCGTAATAAAGTCACCGAGCGGGAGTATCTGGAGACGGTTACTGTTCCTCCTCTTGCGTGACTGACCCCGTTCAGGCGTGAGCGCCGTACAGCCTGACCGGGAGACCATTCCGCAGCCACAACCCAGGTTAGGAAAGTACAGCGCCCGCCGTGCCAGTGACGTTATCAAAACCTCCGATGACGTCGTCTCTCTCGGTCTCGTGTGTGTGTGTGTGTGCGTGCGTGCGTGTGCGCGTGCACGCGTGAGGGCTTTCAACGGTTGAGGCGGACCCTGGACCACTGGCCGCGTGGCTCTCCTGCCGGCGCCCCGGGAGCTCCGTGTCAGCGCCGTGGTCGGTGGAGGAGTTGAGCCGGTGGGTGCTGATGCTGCTGGGGCTGCCGCGTGCGCTTAGCAGCCGCAACGAATCCCACGGGGAAGGAAGGACCCAGGTTGCAGCTTCCGACTTCATACTCCGCCTTTAGGTTTAAAATGTGCCTGAAAGTAAAGTTCCCCGGCCCTGCCAGAGAGTCCTCTTCAGATGTGCTGACTGTACCAGAAGTTTATTCCTTGCAACTTAGGTGGTCAAGAGTGACAAACTTTTCCTAGACAGGATTATTGCAGTGGATGGCTGCGGTTGAATTCGGTGGTTTTAGGATTTCGAGGTGGATACGCAGACTCTAAAGCTGATGTGGAATCTGTGTCACGTGGAGTATGGGGTGCCTTCCCCAGGATTTGCACCCACCAGTTTTCCAGGCTCCACCTAAACAGCCAGCTCTGGTGACCACTCGGTTCTCCCCTCAGCCGCTTCCACTCCAGCAGCCCTTACATCATCTTCTGCAGGTGGCTGACATTTGATACCCTGTATCTTCCACGCTTTGGTCCTATAGGGTTTCCGACCTCTCAGGACAAACAGAGCTAGCTTAATCCCCCCTGCAAAGACCAGACTTTGAAGTATTTGCAGACAACTCCCTGGAGGCTGAGCCTGCCCTTTTGGGCGGACGCCGGGTCCCCTGAGGCTGCGGTTCTGAGTCTCACCATCTTCCTAGCCTGGAGACAACCTAAACCAGGGAGTGTCTGCAGGGACACAGGGCCGCAGGGCCTCGGGAGGAATAAAGACTTGCGTGGTACATCTTCTCCATCCTGGATTGTCTCCCTCTGTTAATGCAGCCCCTCCTCCTAGTAGCTCTTGGGGCAGCCCCACCTCATTGTTAATTGTCCTGATTAAATACCTTCTTCTCTTCTCTTCATCTGTGGTCCTTCTCTGCACTCCTGTAGTTTTGAGGTCAGGTGTGGGAATTTGAATTGTCCTTATTGCTTGATGGCATCTCGATGGTGTCTAGCTTGTGAACCACCCTAGTCTAGCTTTGGATTTGGGGGCATTTGTTTGGCCTGCCAGGACATGTACTGTCTTTCCCAGTTTCCCATTTTCTGCCCATTTTCCCACCTGGGAAGATTGCCGATGTGGGTTCCCCAAGGTCTAGAAGGTAAAGCCTTTTGTCTGTCTCCGCCTCTCATGAGCTGGTCTCCCTCCCGGCTCTCATCAAGGGATGCATTTCCCCTCTCCTGCTTGTCAGAAGGTCTGTACAGATACAGGTATTTGCTCATTATAGGTATTGATTAAGGTCCATGGAATTGACTGCCATCACACATAAGGAACAAGAGATTTTGATTGCTGTTGATGAAAATGTAAAGGAAATGCATGTAGTTGCCCGTGGTGGGTTTAATTTTATCTGCTTTTCCACCAGCCCTGGACTGGAGAGGCCGTGGTTTGTGACCCCCCTCCGTGGCAGTTTGACCCGTTTTGAGGCCAACATGGTCGCACTTTGGGGGTCTTTGGGGTTGAGAAGGGGGGCAGGCTGAAGCTCTGTCAGCTTGTCCCTGGGGGCGTGTGCCTCTCTGCCCTCCTGTCCTGCCGGGCCAAGGAGCCTTTGTTCTGTATGCACACTCATCAGAAACCACCCGAGAACATATTTCAAATATCCACGAAGAGAGCCATTTCAAAGAAAATTCAGAAAAGAAAAATCCAGAAAATCTAGGGGAAAACACATCTCAAAAGAATAAAAACATGTTAATGTTAAGAAAATTATTTTAAATTTGGAAATAAGGCATTATGGGAAAGGCATGGCCTTTCATTGTTGTTCAGAGGCTCTGTGGAACGAGGCCAGCCAAGGGCTGTTTATTTTGAGTGTTATACTTGTTTCTGTTCGATTTTAGCTTTTTTAAAATAGCAAAGTTCTCATCACATGGAAAAGTTTTTTCATATCTGTATGAAGTGATGGATGTCAACCTTACTGTGGTCGTCGTGTCACCGTGTAAGTCAGTCATTAGGCTGTATACCTTAAACTTACACGATGTTGTGTATCAGTTGTCTCTAAATAAAACTGAAAGAGAAATAGTTTGAACACAAACAGGAAAGCAAAAAAGCTTTGAGACATAATTCCCAATACACAGTCATTTGAATTCACATAATATACGATCACTCAAATATCATTTGAAGTCTACAGTGCAGTCAGTGGTTTCTAGTATTTTCAGAGTTGTGCAAACACCAACACCATCTATTTTAGAATGTTTTCATCCCCCAAAAGAAACCTGTTAGCGGCGACCCCCTCCCCTTCGCTGAGGCAGCAGTGCGCCTCTTGGTGGACTGCAGTTCTTGTTGAGCTGGCCCTACGGGCTCTGTGCCGTCCTCACCCGCGAGGTGGACAGTGCCTGCATTTTCACAGGTGCACCGTTCTCTTTAGTAGCCGGCTTTCCTTCTGTCTCGTACCGTGTCTCAGACATTTACCGGCTTTAGTAAGTTTGTGTGGCTGCGGAGTGTTGTATCAGGTGGACACCTGGAGACCTACATCTCCGTTGTTGGACTCTTAGCCGTTTTCCTGTTTTTAGCTCTTACAGATAATGCTGTTATAAACCTCTCTGTGCCACACATCTTTGTGCATATCTGATCATTTAAAAAAATGAATTGCGAAGTGTGGAATTGCTGGTATAAAAAGCCAAAAGTTTTTAAGCAGATGACAAGGAGATGTTATCGCAGGTCTGATTGTTCTTTTTTGTTTCTTTTGTTGTTTGGTTCTTGTGCTTGTCTCTGTTACTGTCCTCAAGCTTTACAGGGCTGTGTTTTCTCATTTCTGTGTAGACCCCCGTGGCTGAGCCCTCAGCACCATGAGTCATGGAATTGTATTAAATACGTACCTGATAGGTCACACTATATAACAAGACAAATTGAATTCTTTTTAAAAAAATTTTTTATTGGAGCATAGTTGATTTACAATGTTGTTTCAGGTGTACGGCAGAGTGAATCAGATATACATATCATATGTCCACTCTTTTTTAGATTCTTTTCCCATATAGGTCATTACAGAGTACTGAGTAGAGTTCCCTGTGCTCTACAGTAGGTTCTTACTAGTTATCTGTTTTATATATCATAGTGTGTGTATGTCAATTCCAATCTCCCAATTTATCCCTCCGCCCCCCTTTCCCCCTTTGGTAGCCATAAGTTTTCTACATCTCTGACTCATTTCTGTTTTGTAAATAAGTTCATTTGTACCATTTTTTAAGATTCCACATATAAGCGATATCATATGTATTAAGACAAATTTAATTCTAAATGTGTGCTTACTAATTTCCTCTTATGATGATTCAGACAGCATTATGTAGGGTAGCTAGCTAGCGGGAAGCAGCCACGTGGCACAGGGAGATCAGCTCAGCACAGGGAGATCAGCTCAGTGCTTTGTGACCACCTAGAGGGGTGGGTTGGGGTGGGTGGGAGGGAGACGCAAGAGGAAGGGGATATGGGGGTATATATATGTGTGTGTGTGTGTGTGTGTGTGTGTGTGTGTGTGTGTGTGTGTGTGTGTATAGCTGATTCACTTTGTTATACAGCAGAAACTAACCATTGTAAAGCAATTATACTCCAATAAAGATGTTAAAAAAAAAAAGCATTTCAGGATCTTTTAACTTGTTACTATGAATATCATCTTTAAAGTTATATTTTTAGCTAATGGTTGAGAAATTGAAATAAATGTAGGTGAACAAAAGGGGGAAAAGTGAAATAAAATCTTCCCAAACACCGTCCCTTTACCGGTTTGGTCTGTATCTTTGTAGACTCTTCCCCGTGCACAAACATGTACAACTTCTAAAATCAGTAAACAGCTCTATATCACGATTGTTGTCAAATGTAAGTTTTTAAAAAAGTATTATGTATAAGTGTAGATTAAAAATCACTCTGGTGTCAAAATTCTGGATAACAATTTACCTTTTTTTTTTTTGGCTGCGCTGGGCGGCTCATGCAGTCTTAGTTCCTGACCAGGGATTAAACCCGGGCCCGCGGCAGTGAAAGCACCGTGTCCTAACCACTTGACTGCCAGCGAGTTCCCAATTTACCATATTTCTAAACTTATTTTGCCTTATATTTTCTGGCATGCAATTTGGAAATGTAATACTCATTTTGTAAGGTTGACTTTTTTTTTAAATTTTCCTTGCTGCTCTCTGCCCAGCGTCCTTATTTGTATGAAAACGTTCCCGGTTCCTTTGTCTCGAGTGTTTCCCCAGCCCTCACCATTTACCGGTGGGCATATGGAATCCTTTGGACACCTTCAGATTTCCTTTTTGGAAACTTCTTGCCTCATTGCTTTGTAATTATGTTGTGTTCCGCATCCCTGATGCTTTATTAGTTCCCGACATACTTGATAAAAGAGAGGTAATTAGCGTATTATGGCTTCTTGGGAACTGTTGTCCAAGATAAGTAGAGGGAAAATGCTTGATGGGAAAAATTCACATAATTGGACTGATTTTTTTTTTTTGTCACGTAAGCTCCATGTAATCTAAAGAAAGTGAAAGTGTTTTATTTAGGGAAACTTTCTGCCGGTATTTATCTCTAAGAATTAAAAACTGCCACTGCCTTGTGGCCGCCCTCTAATTTCAGAAGTACCGTTGTACCGTGTTTGCCGTTGTGTCCTGCGGTTTCTAACTAAACTTTAATATCCTCCTTTCATTCGGAGACAGTTCTCACGCCCATTCCAACATTGATTGAAATCAAAGCCAAACCAGAACATTAAATATGAAACACTTTTTCCTTAACGTTACCCGCAGATGCTTTGTAATCACGTCATGGCTAAAACAAACAGACGAAAGAAAGCACTGGATTGTGAAATGAGAGTGTTTCCTAAAGGATTTGGAGCAACTTCATACCTTCCTTCTGTGAACCATGACCCAAAGTGGTGTGTTCTTGGTTGATATGAAGCACGTTCCTTTCCATCAGTGCTGGAGTTTTCCTGTGCCCCCTGCCTGCCCCATAGTGTACGTGAGGTGGCCGAAGCCTGTCTTCATGATTTCACGTAGATGTAACTGCAGACTCCGTCACTCACCTGGGGGGAAGTGTCCCTTGACCTTTTGTCTTTTTTCAGCCCCCCAGCAGTATGATTTCTACCACGAGTCTTCTGTGCACTTGAGGCCTGGATCAGAGCCTTCTGTAGGCTTCGCACACTGGGAAGGCTTGGCTTTGCCTACTTCCTGATCTTGAAATCGCCTATTTGTGACTCTGTTTTCCAAACTAGACTCAAAGCTCTTGGGGAGACCTGAGCCTTATCGATCTTTCCCATCATCAGGGCCCAGCGCCCCACGTGGGATGTAGCTTTTGCTCAGTAAATCTTTGTTGACCAGAATTTAACTAAACTGAATGCTTCTTGTCTGCTGCCTCTGTTTCTTTACTGCCTGCTTTCCTGCTACCCACTGTATTTTAAATTTTAATTAAAAATAAATGTTTATAGAAGTATAGTTCATTTACAGTGTTGTGTTGGTTTCTGGTATACAGCACAGTGATTCAGTTATAAATATATATATATATATATATATATATATATGTAATACTCTTTTTCTTATTTTTCATTAAGGCTTATCACAGGGTATTGAATGTAGTTCCCTGTGCTCTACAGTAGGACCGTGCTGTTTATCCATTCTCTATATGATAGTTTGCATCTGTTAACCCCACACTCCCAATCCACCCCTCCTCCCACACCCTTGGCAACCACCAGCCTGTCCTCTATGTGACTCTGTTTCTGTTTTGTAGATAAGTTCATTTGTGTCATATTTCAGATTTCACATGAGTGATATCATATTAACCCCTATATTCGATATCTCTTTTTACCACCACCCAAACCAGGACCTGTGTGTGACAATGAACTTCCAGTCCCTGATCTGATAGACTTGCCTCAGTCAGCTTCTTCCCGATTCTTTGTGAGAGTGACGCTGTTGAAAACTTCCTTTTTGAAACGCTCCCGCCTTACAGACTTCAGGGCTTCAAGCTCTGTTTGCTTCTCTCCGAGGCCAGTCTCTACTCTTCCACTGATTCTTCTTCTTGCCATCTAGCACACCACCTTTCTTGATATTGTTTTCAGGATTTTCACCATCTCTTCTCAGAAGAGGTGAGAGACACCTCTTCCTTTCCATGTTGTTTTTCTTAACTAGACCCTGTGCTCCTTAAGGGCACACACCGTCCTTGAACCTTCCTGCCTGGGGAGGATGCTGCTGGTTTCCAGCATCTCTTGTAGGTAGATGTCTGCAAAGAATTGTGCTTCATTAAACCCCAAGTCCTTCCGTGCCTTCCTGGCTTTTTACTGGCCACTTCACGGGTATTTGTGGAAGGAGTGGCCAAATGGACGAACATGCAGCTTTAGTTTGAAAGATTGATATAGATTATGAAATTTACAAACACCAGAGAGAGAGACACGGTTCTTGGCTTTACCCCGACCTTCAGCTCATAACCAAGTGGCTTGTTTCCTGAACAAATATGTGCTGAAGATGTTGACTCTTCACGAGGCTGCTAGGATATCAGAGCTTTCACTTAAGGATGAAATTGTAGCCTAGCATTAAACAAGAGAAGAATCGAGGTGGGGAGAGTCATGACCTCATTACCCACCTGCCCAGCTTCCTGCCCCGCCCAGAAGAAAAGCTTCCAGAGGGCACAGTTTGGAAACTACTGCGGTAGAGTCTGAACTCTCCTCTGATGATGTTATTCTCGGATACTCGGTGATGTTTACCGCCTTCTAAGAAGGTGAATGCTAGAGTTTACTTCCCTGAGCTCCTCGACCCTTGAGGATGCCAAGTGCTTGTTTTCTGGGTGGTTTAATACTTGTGTGGGAACGTGTGTTATATCACCACTAAAGACTGAGCAAGTACTTGACATAATCAGCAAGTGTTCTACAGACAGGATCGTTGTTACAGTTTTGATTGCAAATACTAGCTAATGTATGAAGCAGAACATGGGGAAAAAAGCCGATGATTTCAGTTTGGGACTTCCGATGACACTTCTGTATTAAACCCTTTAAGGGTTCTGACTTTATTAAACTCATGAGCAAATGAGTCTGAACAAATGCCCCAATATTTTTGAATTACATCATTTCCATTTCACCAGCAATTTAGGTTTGAAATAACTTTTTTTTTTTTAACCGACAGTCACCCATAATCTTTGTGGGCCCTTATTTTTCCCTGTGGAAGTGTGAACAGAACCCTAACTCCCGAGTTTGTTAATTGCTCACTGCTGCTTTGGACTTAAAACTGTCCTCAGTGTTCACCGGTGATGCAGGTATATTTTATAGACACAGATGTGCTGTTCCACGGAGCTGTTACAGCCTGCTCTTGTTCATCTCCCTTAGGTGAAATCTGAAGTTGTTTTTTTTTTTAATACATAAAGGCATACATTTATTTATTTATTATTTTTGGCTGCATTGTGTCTTCGTTGCTGTGTGGGCTTTCTCTAGTTGAAGCGAGCGGGGGCTACTCTTCCTTGCAGTGTGCGGGCTTCTCATTGTGGTGGCTTCTCTTGTTGCGGAGCACGGGCTCTAGGCAGGCGGGCTTCAGTAGTTGTGGCTCACGGGCTCTAGAGCGCAGGCTCAGTAGTTGTGGCGCATGGGCTTAGTTGCTCCGCGGCATGTGGGATCTTCCCAGACCAGGGATCGAACGTGTGTCCCCTGCGTTGGCAGGTGGATCTTTAACCACTGTGCCACCAGGGAAGTCCCTGAAGTTGATTTTTGTACGAAGCTTTACCTGGACACTGTAGACGTAACCTTCTCTTAGTAACTTGGGTTCCATTTGAGAAGCACAGTGTTGCTGTTTTCTTAAACACACACGTACCCATCTGAATACAGTTTTCATTTATTGAATTATTTACTTTCTAGATACTGCCTTGGTTTATATGTGTGTATACGTAAGTTTTCTAGGGCTGCCATAACAAAGTACCACAAACTGGGGGGCTTAAACAGAAGTTCTGGAGGCTGGAAGTCCACAATCAAGGCATCGGCAGGGTTGGTTCTCTCTGCGGCTGAGAGGGAGAATCTGTTCCATGACCCTCCCCTGGTCTGAGGGTTTGCTGGCGATCAGGTGCTTCTTGGCTTGTGGAAGCATCACCTGACTTCCGCCTTCATCTTCCCAGGACATCCTTCCTGGGTGCCCGAACTTCCCCTTTCTATAAGGGCACAAGTCATATTGGATTGGGGCTCACCCTACGTCAGTATGATCTTAACTAACTATATCTGCAACAACCCTATTTCCAAATAATTTCATGTTCTGGGGATTGGGGCTTCAGCATGAATTGTGGGGTATAGGAGGACACAGTTCAAGCCATGACAGTATGGCTAATGCCTGAAATGAGGAGATGACAGACATTGTCATTTGGCAATTCTGGGTAAGAGAGATGGGTAGAAATGACAATAAATTCCACTGAGTGTGCTTCAGAGACTTGAAAGGCAACTGTTGCAAGATCGTAAATTCTGTCCTGTGGAATTGTCTGATTATCCTTGACATAGTAGGTATAAAAGAAACTTCGTTTACACGTCTCTGCTCCGGTTTCTCTGATTAACTCTTCGTCAATATAGTGACATAATTTCTTCAGGGCCTTTGGCCAACAGAGGGAGAAAAAGACCTTGACCACATTTAACTTGTGTTTTAGCCTTTTATCATGTATGTTTCCAAGTATCTGCAAAAGTAGAGGGAATGAAGACCGTATGCCCATCTCACAGCTTCGGTAATTGTTGGCTTTCGCCAATCTTGTTTCATTTATCCTTTTTTTTTTTTCTTTCTGGAGGCTGTTAAAGGAAATTGAAGACATCCTATTTTTTAAAGGTAAATGAAGGAGGTTACAATTTGTGACATTAAAATTAAGAAAGAGAAAGGTAAAACTGCTCCATAATATAAAATATACCCTGGTTTCTGCATTATAACTGAAGTAGAAAAAAAAATGGGAGGTAAAGGGAGGAGGAGGGACAGGGAAGGTGTGAGAGACACCTCTTCCTTTACATGTTGTTTTTCTTAACTAGACCCCGTGTTCCTTAAGGGCAGACACCGTCCTTGAACCTTCCTGCCTGGGGAGTGGGGCTGGACGGGAGGTGCTTGATAAACATGTGCTGAGTAATTGAATAAGAGGGAAGTTCCCCCAAAGCCTTGCGCAGACCCACTGAGAAAAACACATATTTGGCTATAGAGCCAGAGGAAAGGAGAGATCCCCCAGTTACTTTCCCCGACATTCAGTCCCAGTGCAGCATTTTCACAGCCCTAGCGAGAGATAGGTTTCTCCCTGCTGTGTGCTGTGCCCCAGGCGAGATGGGATTAGTTAGAAGCTAGAGGTTTCGTCTACACTGTAGGAGATCATTCTTCATTTGCATTGAGAATTGAAGCATGATTCCTAAGTGTACTTACCACCTTCCATCCTCCCAGGATTCTGGAGCTGCAGCTTCTTTTGCCTGCCATTCTTGGAAAGATTCGGGGTGCTCTTAGAACAAGTGGCATGCATTTTGCTGAAAGAGTACAGTCTCGGGTTCCTTACAGCCGGTAGACCTGTGCTCTTGTAAGTGAGTTACGTCAATGCAGAGGAGACAAGTCCTGTTCTGCTAAAATAAGGGGGTTCTAGACTGGTCTGTGGTTCTAGAGCCCAGTTCAACCTTACCTCCTTGCAAGTCCCTCACAAACCCCAGTTGAAGTCATTCCAGACTAAGAAATAAAACACTTAAAAATACTGCAGTGAGAGTGAACCCCAATGTTAACTATGGACTTCGGGTGGTGATATGTCAATGTAGGGTCGTCTGTTGAAACGAATGCCCCATTCTGGTGGAGGACGTTGACAACAGAGACAGCTGTATGTGTGTGGGGACAGGGGGTCTGCATGGGAAAGCCCTGTTCCTTCCACTCAATTTTGCTATGAACCTAAAACTCTTAAAAAGAACCGTTAAAAAGTGTTGTAGAGAGAAGTCTGGTATTACGGACTTGATAAACCCTTGTGTAGAACGTGTGCAGTGTTTAAGCATCAAAACAAGGAAATCTGAAGGGCATCCTGGGTTGTGGGTGTTCAGATAGGGGCTCTTGTTGCCAGGGTAGGAAGGCTTTATGCCCTTAAGAAGTTACAAGGAAAGTTGGATTTCTAGATGATGTTAAAGTCGGCACAAAAGCACTGCAGATTTGAGCTTAACCATCAAACCTTAGGGTTTCGCTTCAAACACTGTTGCATGATTTGTCCCCTACTTTAAGGGAGGCTCTTGGTTCCATAATGCAGATCAGCCTTTATACTACAGTTAAGGTAGTCAGATTTTATCACTGTATGTTGATAGTTGGCATCAGAAAAGGCCATTCCATTTCAGTTCTGAGTTGAATATGGGAAGAAGTTGAAATAAGGAAAGGAAGGAAGACCGGTTGTCAGCTCCCTGTTGGCATGTGCACGGCTGTCGTCTGCATTCTTCCGTGACGCTGGGGCTGTGATGGGCCAGTAACCATCGAAGCTTAGCTTTATTCTGCGGCTGCAGAGGGCGCTTCTCTTCTGGAGACTCCTGTAGAAACTCCTTTCTTCCTTCAGCCCCTCCAGGCCCCCCGCGCTCTCTCCTCTCATACCACCACCTCCTTTCCACGCCACCTGCAGAGGTGGGTGTCCACAGGACCGCCCCTTCCTGGAGCCCTCACTCACTGCCTTGCCTTCAGCTGTCAGCCAAGTGATGCCTCTCAGACTGTCGTCTGCGGTCGTCAGCTGTCCTTTGACCCCCAGCTCTGAAGTTCTCTTGCTGCCTGACACTATATCTTGGTGACCCCCCAGGACGTCATGTGCAACTTGTCGAAAGCCGAGGCCCCTGTTTAAACAACGGCACAGGGAGAAGTCTCTCCTCCTTCAGCTAGCGTAATTCCCGTGAACAGCGGGCCCAGGCTGCGGGTCCCCACGATTCTTTCCTGCCTCTTGGTCTCCTCCGTTCATTTCCACCACCTGCCGGTTCTCCCTTTGTCATTCAGGCTCCTTTAGCTGCAGGTGCAGGCAGCTCGGGTCCAGCTGGCGTTAGCCATATAAAGCATGTATGACACGCGCTTCTGTATCCAGTGTATTAAATTAGATGGGCTGTATGAAGGTACAGGTGTATATGAAGGAAGTGAAAATGTTAAAGGGTGTTCGACGGATCACGGACCTGGAGGGCGAGTGCCACACCGACACTGAGATCTGGTCTCTGTCTGTCTCTTCCCCCTTGGTCTTCTCTGCTCTTTTCACCTCAGGGCTCTCGTCTTGGCTGTAGCATGGCAACACTCTTGGCCTAGATCCTCTGGCTAAGAATGTGGGGGCCACCTCTGGCTCCCCTTCCTTCACACCTCGGGTTCAGTTCCTCAGCTCTTTCTTCAAAGTACATCTCAGTTCCAGCCAGGGAGGAATGCAAATGAGGAAGCATCCGTGGGACTTGGTGACGTTAGAAAGTTGAGAGGACGTTAAAGGTGATTCTTCTGGGGAGGGGCAGAAGGGGGCTGCCTGGTCAGAAATAGGAATATTAGGGGTTTTGACAGGGTCTGTTTGGGAGAACGTGCACAAAGGCATAGGGGCAGCATCAGTGTGCCGGCTGAAGAATGGCATTCCTTATACTATGTGATAAAGCACATTGATTTGATTTGTTTTCATACAACTTTAATGTGTATCACACGAGAAGACTGTTTTCATTTTTACAAATCTGAAACCAATAATTTTCTTTTAACACGCAAATATAATATAAGCTCAGTTTTTCGTTACTTTTCCTACAATGCCGAAAGCAGCTCGCTCGCCTTAGAGAGTTTCATTTCACTGCGTTCCGACGTGACGTTACCTTCCATTAATCCCTTCCAGCTAAGCAAAATTTAATTAAAACCATCTCACATGACGACAGCCATTTATGTATTTAAAAAAAGGAACTCGCAGAAGCTCAGCTACCCATCTTCTGCTCTGAATGAAGTCAAACTATTAAATTTAGTAGGTTCCTTTTTTGAATTCAGGATTCGTTACATAATGGCTTTTACCCCATTAATTTTGGACAACAACGTTTTTATGCATCTGTTCCATGTTACCTGACTGTGAACTGAATTTGAAATGATATGGTCTCAAGACTTGGAGGTGAAAGGGAATTATTGTTTAAAAAGAAATGGAAAATGACACATCAGTATGTATTTTTTCCCCACGATGGGCATGGCGATCTTTGTGAAGTGTGAGCAGGGATGATCCCATTTTGCGTGTAATGAAGTGACAAAGTGTCTCAAGGATTTGGTAGGAAAGCCGGGCTCACAGGGTGAAGGTCCTCGTTTCCATCGCTGGTACTGATGCTGACTGTTCGCATGTGAGATGTGAGAGTCAAAGGAGCGCATCTCTGATCCTACACGACTGTGAGTCCTTGGCCCTGAGACTCAGTTTTCCCTGTGTCCCCAGTGTGATCTGGCATATGGACTGTGTGTAGAATCTTATGAAATGGAAGTAAATACTGCCTTGGTTTTAGAGCTGTGACTCCCCTGTGAACACAAGACAATCATAAATTCACATAAGCAGGACTCTACAGCTGTGCCCCTTGTTTATCGCTTCATAAACGTCAGTCACTCTGGTTTGACGCATTACTTAAATTATATCGTGGTAGACTATACAGAACGTAAAATTTACCATTTTAACCATTTTTTTGTACAGTTCAGTGGCGTTTAGTATAGGCACAAGGTTATACAATCATCACCACTTACCATTTCCAAAATCCTTTATCATTCCAAACAAACTACCCACCCACACCCCGCACAACCTCCGTTCTACTTTACGTCTCTACGAGTTCTAGGGATCTCATACGAGTGGAATCATACGGTATTTGTTCTTTTGCGACTGGCCTGTTGCACTCTGCATAATGTTTTCCAGGTTCACCCACGTTGTAGCAGGTGTCAGAATTTCCGTTTTAAGGCTGAATGATGTTACGTTGTATATAGAGCACATTTTGTTGATCCGTCCACCTCTTGATGGACATCAAGGTTGTTTCCACATTTCACTACTGCAGTAAATCTGTTATGAACACCAGGGCACAAATCTCTGCTTGAGATCCGCTTCCAGTTCTTTTGGTTTTACACCCAAAAGTGGAATTGTTGGATGGTAGGGTAGTTCTATGTTTAATTTCTTGAGCAATAGCTGTACTGTTGTCCACAGGGACTGTACCATTTTACATTCTTACCAGCAGTGGACAAAGGTTCCAGTTTCGTCTCATCCTCACCGTCACCTGGTGCTTTGTTTTCTTCTTTCTTTTAATAATAGCCTTCCTAGTAGGTATGAAGTAGTGACTAATCACCTTTTCTGTGTGTGATCGTGTTGGTGGCAGTTTTAAGGAGGAATTTGCATTGATGAGCAGGAAGCACTGAGTGCAGCTGATTCCTTGTTATGTGGCATCAGTTCACCATCTGCTTTTTTTCTTTTTAAGTAGAGCTCTGTGCGTGAATGGAGGATGGAAGGCGTCCCTGGGCTTCGCATTTGCCCACGATCACTCTAGGAAACATTGTCCAGTGTCACGGGCTCCCAGTGGCCCATCTGTGTGACGATGACGTTTGACACAGAGACAGAGCGCTCAGGTCCACCCCGTGTGGACCAAGACTCGTTAGAGCTGAGCCCGCTCTTAGCAAATTCGTGGGTGGGGGAACAGAGTCAGAAGGGGGTGTTGTTTCTCTGAGTGGATTTCAGCCCACCCTCTACTGGTTTTTGTTCTCTTGAAACTAACAATCGTGATTGAGAACCGCTGTGAACATCAACAGGTCAGCGTCACCACACACACCTCTATTTTTTTGGGGGGGGGGATTTTTTACGAATTCTCGAGCCAAACATAGGTGACTTCTTTGTTCTGTACCTGAAGCACACTTTTGACAGATGGCGAAAACGCGCCTAATTTCCGTTCATTTTACTTCCATAAGTAAGATGAGCGTGCAGTGTGGGTCAGGAGAGTGGGTATTCTCAGTTTTAGAGCCAGGCAGCATTGAGAATCGCTGTCTGTCCAGGCCTGTGGCCTGGATTACTTCTTGTCCTCCGTGTCGTTCGCTTAGTGCCGTGTGTCATCCGTCACTGCCAGCCAGCAGGAGTGCATCACAGAGCATTAGAGGGAAAGCCATTTTATGCTTAGAAAATAATTGAATGAAGATTTACTTTGCGGCTTCAAGCTGCAGGATAGCTTCGTGTTTTCAAACCTCTCATTTGGTTATATAAGCAGAGGTGACCCAAAGTCTTTGAAAATGAAACCCCATTCAGAGTCGTATAGACCAGCCTGGGCTTGCTTCAGCAAAGGCTCCTTGAGGGGCCAGGGGTCCAGCTCCAGGACACAGACCATGGGGTAGGATGCTGCCAGGCCCTGTGTCTCTACTTCTTCCTCCTTTGCCTGCCAAGGTCAAGCACATATGTATGGCAAGCGTCCTGTGTGATCCCCGACCCTCCACGCTCCCCATTCCCTTGCCCCGCAGAACGTGGTGAGATGCAGACTTTCAGAATTCCGAGTAATAAAGGATAGAAACAATAGCACCTAACTGTTAGCCCAAGGAAGTCTGTGCTGACCTGGTGGACCCAGGGCATTCTCTTGTTCTATTCAGTGCTTTCCTCTATCTTCAACTGCACTAGCAAGACGTCGCAAATGTTGGTGTTTTGTTGTCTTACAAAGTAAGAATGACCCACCTTAGTTTAGAACCTGAAGCCAGAGGTCCAGGCCAGCTGTCAGGGATGTCGGAGTGTCTGGCCCTTGCTCCGTGTCCTGGGCAGCCGTTCCAGGCAGTGCTGCTTCCGCCTGGAGTCCGCTCCAGCCCAGCTCCTCTTCCTGGCTGCCCAGTCTCCCCGCAGCTGGGCTGGAGTGAGCCGAGAGGGTGTCTGGCGCTCCCTGTCCTTAATCAGCCCCCATCCCCGGCCTGGGTGCTGGCGTGATCTTTTTCATTAAGTCTGAATCTTGAGTCGTGGAACAGGCCTTGCAGGGTCTTCATCCCCTGGTAACTCTCCTGGGGGAGCCGCTCTCTGGACCCTTCTCCCCCCTCTCCCGTTGGGGGAGTGAGTACAGGCACCTTAGATGTAAGGTGGGGCGAGAGGGGCCGCTGAGGCAGGTTGGGAAGAAGTGATTTTGGAGTGGCTGGGGGTTTTGCTGCCCTTTCGGATTATATCGTGCAGTGAGGGTGCGGTTCTCTTCAGGATAAAATTGGACATGCGATTTAAGGTGTACAATCAATACACGGCCAGCTGGAGAGATGTAATTGCACTGACAGGTAAATGGGGATTGAAAGGACAGGTGCAAACACCGAACTAGCCAAAGGGATCTGATAAAGATGGATTTTCTTAAGTGTCCACCTGAATGACATGGACAAAAAAGAGACGAAAGGCTCGAATGTTTGAGTGATTAAGTAGGGAATCAGAACGCGCCTTTTCCCTTCAAAACACCGTCTCCATAATAAACTGTGATGAGGAAGTAGGGCTCCCGTGGCCCTCTCCCTTTAGCGATTTATCGTCCTAATCCCAGTGAGTGGAAGCTGACTCTGTCTGGGGAGAGCAAGCGGATGGGATTAATCTGAGCCGTCCGCCGCTTTACTATCCATCCTTAGGGAGCAGCGCGATGGGGATGCTTCAGCAACGCCGGGAAAGCCCGCGGCTCTGCAGGCTGTTAGGAGTGAAGTGCTGCCCTTTGCGGTGTCTGGGCCCTGCCCGGGCAGCCAGGGGCTCTTTCCTCGGACCCCAGTGGTGCCCAGTGGGCAGCAGCCCGAGAGAGCCCCTTCCTCAGGTTATCTCTGCTTCTGAAAGGATGCTCCTGTGAGGTCTTGAGTGTTCACCTTCCTGTGGACGGTTCCCTCGCTTGTCCAATTCTGCCTGCTCATGCCGAGCGTGAAGTATTTTTATAAAAGATATACTTTTACAGTGACCTTGTATTATGACCACCTTAAAATAAAGCTGTTTAAAGAGAAAACAGCCATCCTTTATCCTGCTTCCCTGACGTGGTTCACCCCCATCTTCATCCTCCAGGTTTCATATGTACACACCCGCATAGACACACACACATATATTTATGTGTATATATTTATTAAATATACTTAAAAGTATGTTTTTATGGACCCATTTTCCTGGCACCCACGTGCAGAATCTTGGCATCGCCTTCAGCATCTTTTGCTCTCCTGTCCGCCAGTGGACGTGGTAGAGGGAAAGGGCTGTGGGGTCCAGCAAACCTTAGAGTCCTCACTCCATTACATGGGGGAGGGGGACTGCACCTAAGACCCTTTTCTGTCTGCCCCGTTCATCTGTCCTCTGCCACCATCTCTTCTGTCTGCAGACACTGTGCACTTGTAACATGCTAGACGGCAGAGATCAGTACAGCGTTTTCCCTTCCATAAAATGTAGACGTCAGAGCATATTAAGTAGTGTTATGAGGACTCAGTGAGATCATGCAGGTGAAATGACCCATCGGAGTGACACAGAACAGGAGGCTCGACAAATGGTGTCTGTGGTCAGCTGGCAGGTCCCACCAGTTCTTCGATTTCCCTGACGTCTCTTACGGCCACCTCTTACAGACTGAACAGTGCTGGGTGATCACTGTCATCCGCAGACTATACAGTGGGCTTCCGCGGGCCCTTACGGCCTGATCTGTCCAGGGTATTCTTGCCTCAGCACCACTGGCCCTTCAGAAGCCCCGCTTTTGTCTGTTTATCTGGCTCACACCTTTCGGGGCCGCCCGTGCCCCTCACAAATCTCCTGAATGTCTTACTGGCCCCTAAGTGCGCCCTTAGTTTTAGGGTCTTGGCTCTGGGCAAACCTGCCAGCCTCTCCCACCCTCTCCTGGGCCTGACCCTCTTCAGCTGGCTTTATCTACTGACACATGTGCAGGAAGGTGCACTGCTGGTGTCACTTGTGGGAGTAGCCGAGAGCTGGGAACCTGGGAATTTCCAGCCTGCCTTCACTAAAGACTAAGGACTCACCCAGTATTTCTGAGGGAGTATTGTTTTTTAGCGTGCTGTTCAGCAAAGAACAACAGAGTAGTGGGTTATGCCCTTTGGAGCTGAACCGGAAGCTTTTAAGGAAGGGTGACCTCGGTCACTTATTGTTTTTGTATCCTCCATGTTATACTTTTCATAAAAATCTTAGGTTACTTACTAATTCCTGTAACTAATGATTCAGTTACTGATTCATCTTCGGGAATACTCACCAAACCATGCTGAGTTTGGGAAACGCTTTGTGTCGTGGATTTGGTAGATTTGCGGTCCCCTCCCAGCTAGTGCTGAGCAGGCATATACAAGAGGGGTGTGAGGTTGCACCCTAGCTTTTCTTCACTTCAGAGGGCTGTTTTCTGTAGGTTGGGTTTGTGTCTTCAGGAGTTCTTGACGTTCAGAACTCTTCTAAGGAAGTGCTGCACCCACAGTTGGGGATATACACGTATTATTTATAATAAATTATTCTCTTACTAATAGGGTCTAGTGTTTATCAGTGTTTACACACCTCTGTGTTGGTGGAGGAGGGTGCACAGTAATTTACGTGTTGCTTCCTGGTTTATACCTCGGCAGAACTGTCTTACAATCCCTAGCCCTTCCCCTCAACTTTAGAGAAGAGGAACTAAGGTTCAGGTCTCCCGGGGCCCTGTCCGTGCTGGCATCTTGTGGTTCTGTTATATAGGAGTCCAGTCAGTACCAAATGTGGGGACTTCCCTGGTGGCGCAGTGATTAAGAATCCGCCTGCCAATGCAGGGGACACGGGTTCTAGCCCTGGTCCGGGAAGATCCCACATGCCGCAGAGCAACTAAGCCCGCAAGCCACAACTACTGAAGCCCGCGCGCCACAACTGCTGAGCCTGTGAGCCACAACTGCTGAAGCCCACACGCCTGTAGCCCCGTGCTCCACAATGAGAAGCCCACACACCACGACGAAGAGTAGCCCCTGCTCACTGCAACTAGAGAAAGCCCGCGTGCAGCAACGAAGACCCAACACAGCCAAAAATAAATAATAAATAAATAAATTTATTAGAAAAACCCCAAAAACCAAATGTGGCTGAGTCTTGAATGAAATGCCTTCTGATTACTGTTGATGAGATTCTTTCTGTAGTGAAATTAACTTGACTTATGACAGCATGTAGCCCTGTTTGGAAAACAAAGCTTTGTATATTCAGTCTAGACTTCACTAATTTTACTTTTCTTCTCTCTCCACCAGTTTGCTGTTTTGTGGTTCACAAGAGGTGCCATGAATTTGTTACTTTCTCTTGTCCGGGTGCAGATAAAGGACCCGACACTGATGTAAGTAGCCTGGAAACGACTGTTTTATGTTGATGAGGGTGTTTCCGAGTTTGACGTTCTTAACGGCTGAGCTGCTCCTGTCCTGGCACACACTGTTAGTGGGAGGACTTACCAGTTCGTTTCATACGACTTTGGCTTTTACTAATGAATAGATTTACAGTCCTTTTGAACCCTGGCAGGACCATCCCAGGCTCAGAGGAGAATCTCCTGTTAACCTTGTTGGTACTCTTCAGCTCTGGGCGGCACATAGCTAAACCTACCGGATTTATAGTGGTAGCTTTCCCAAACACAAGGCAGTTTATTCTGGAAAATGTTGACACATTTTACAGTGAACATAAATCGCCCTTCAGTTTATTTGTAAGGTCGATTAGCTAGTAGGGCTCTCATGCCTTTGGCCGATGTAACAAACTGTCCCTAGTTGGTTTCATGGGATCCTTGCTGCCTTTCATTAGGTATTATAAATGCTCCTGGTGACTTGAATAATTCAGCGTCTGTTTCCCTGAACAGATGATCTCTCAAACTGCCCACATGTGAATACCTCATCTCTCTGATTTGTGACCTGACTCTGCCTGTCTCTGCTGAGTCTCTCCGTTGCATCCCTTGTTGGCTGAAAAGCGGGGTCGGCAGAGCAGAGTGGGAGTTTGGGGGCGGGGAAAGCACCAGTGCCTAAAATACAACCAGTGGAGGGGAACTTGAGCTGTTACATGGAAAGTCATGTTTTTAACTGAGAAAAAAAATTGCAGGGTAGGCCCGGGAGACTAGGCATTTCTGGATGGCGTGTGCTGCGCCCCTTTGGCCACTAATACTGAAATGATTTGCTCCAAGTGATTCCTACCTTTGTTCTCATTGTTCTCATTGTTCTGGGTGGTTTTTTTGGTTTTTTGGGTTTTGTTTTTTTAAGGCATTCCCAGTGGATCGTCTTGCCTTGAGGGAGATTACAGAGGTAGAAGAAAAGAAGTTAGAGGCCAGGAGAGAGCTCTGAGGAGCCCCATCCTGCAGATCGGGTGGGAGAGGAAGGAAGGGGGCCGGGAGAGGCCAGCAGGTGAGAGGCCAAGTTCACGATTCCCGAAAGGGCCTGTCGGCCAGCTCTGATCGCATCTGTGATCTTACTCTGAATCCTCTGTTGGCTCCTGATATTCCGCGTAGATGGTAACACACACCCAGATTCACACAGGACAGACTTGCTCACCTCGGGGAGCCTTGGTGGATGCCTGTTTATGCCTGTTAACTATCTTCAGCAGCTCCTTTCCCGCTCAGAATTTTTTTTTTAAACATCTTTATTGGACTATAATTGCTTTACAATGGTGTATTAGCTTCTGCTTTATAACAAAGTGAATCAGTTATACATATACATATGTTCCCATATCCCTTCCCTCTTGCGTCTCCCTCCCACCCTCCCTATCCCACCCCTCTAGGTGGTCACAAAGCACCGAGCTGATCTCCCTGTGCTATGCGGCTGCTTCCCACTAGCTATCTATTTTATTTTTGGTAGTGTATATATGTCCATGCCACTCTCTCACTTTGTCACAGCTTACCCTTCCCCCTCCCCATATCCTCAAGTCCATTCTCTAGTAGGTCTGTGTCTTTATTGCCGTCTTACCCCTAGGTTCTTCATGACCTTTATTTTTTTCTTAGATTCCATATATATGTGTTAGCATACGGTATTTGTTTTTCTCTTTCTGACTTACTTCACTCTGTGTGACAGACTCTAGGTCTATCCACCTCACTACAAATAATTCAATTTCGTTTCTTTTTATGGCTGTGTAATATTCCATTGTATACATGTGCCACATCTTCTTTATCCATTCATCCGATGATGGACACTTAGGTTGCTTCCATGTCCTGGCTATTGTAAATAGAGCTGCAATGAACATTTTGGTACATGACTCTTTTTTTTTTTTTTTTTTTTTTTTTTTTTGCGGTACGCGGGCCTCTCACTGTTGTGGCCTCTCCCGTTGTAGAGCACAGGCTCAGCGGCCATGGCTCACGGGCCCAGCCACTCCGCGGCATGTGGGATCTTCCCGGACCGGGGCACGAACCCGTGTCCCCTGCATCGGCAGGCGGACTCTCAACCACTGCGCCACCAGGGAAGCCCACACGACTCTTTCTGAATTATGGTTTTCTCAGGGTATGTGCCCAGTAGTGAGATTGCTGGGTCGTATGGTAGTTCTATTTGTAGTTTTTTAAGGAACCTCCATATTGTTCTCCATAGTGGCTGTATCAATTTACATTCCCACCAGCAGTGCAAGAGTGTTCCCTTTTCTCCACACCCTCTCCAGCATTTATTGTTTCTAGATTTTTTGATGATGGCCATTCTGACCGGTGTGAGATGATATCTCATTGTAGTTTTGATTTGCATTTCTCTAATGATTAATGATGTTGAGCATTCTTTCATGTGTTTGTTGGCAATCTGTATATCTTCTTTGGAGAAATGTCTATTTAGGTCTTCTGCCCATTGACTTTAGACTATACTACAAAGCTACAGTAATCAAGACAGTATGGTACTGGCACAAAAACAGAAATATAGATCAGTGGTACAGGATAGAAAGCCCAAAGATAAACCCACGCACATATGGTCACCTTATCTTTGATAAAGGAGGCAAGAATATACAGTGGAGAAAATACAGCCTCTTCAATAAGTGGTGCTGGGAAAACAGGACAGGTACATGTAAAAGTATGAGATTAGAACACTCCCTAACACCATACACAAAAATAAGATCAGAATGAATTAAAGACCTAAATGTAAGGCCAGAAACTATCAAACTCTTAGAGGAAAACATAGGCAGAACACTCTATGATGTAAATCACAGCAAGATCCTTTTTGACCCACCTCCTAGAGAAATGGAAATAAAAACAAAAATAAACAAATGGGACCTCATGAAACTTAAAAGCTTTTGCACAGCAAAGGAAACCATAAACAAGATGAAAAGACAACCCTCAGAATGGGAGAAAATATTTGCAAATGAAGTAACTGACAAAGGATTAATCTCCAAAATTTACAAGCAGCTCATGCAGCTCAATAACAAAAGAACAAACAACCGGCTCAGAATTTTATCCTGTTTTGGCTGATCGCTGTGGCCACCCTCCTCCCAGCCTGGGGCCAGGTGCAGAGCGTTAGCAAAGAGCGTTTTGCTGTGAAGCGTAACAGAAGGCGCCCCTGTGATCCGCCGAGTCCCCCGAGTTCTGCCCCTGCTCATCTTTGTGTGTGTTGACTTGCCTCACATTTTAATATATTCAAAATTTAAGTTACGAGATGAGCTTTTATTGAGTCTGAGAGAAAAAGAAGTGGGTGAGCTATTAAAAAGGTACAGAATAATGGGCCAGTCCTGCCTGTCTGATCAAAAAGGGTTGTGCATTCTTTTCCACGGGACACTTTTGCCTTTGGGTCCTTGGCATCCAGAGACTGTGATTGTGGCTTTCTGGAGCCAGGGTGTGCGATGTGACTTCCGTCTGTGTGTGGGACGGATTTACTTATTGAACAAACCTGCAAGCTTCCCAGACTGAACTCACCAGGAAAGTAGTTGGAAGAGCATGAAGGTATCAGGACATAAAGCTGAGCTGAGGATGGGGAATACATTTTAAAATCATGGGATTATAGAGCTGGAAGGGGTATTAGAGATTTTTCTAGGTTAACTTTATTTTTTAGATGTGGAGACTGAGGCATATTAAAGAAAGAAAATGAAACGAGCTGGGGCAGTGTCCTGATGCCCTGGAATACCTGGTAGGTTTGTGGCTGATTCTTTCCAGGGTGTCGGTTGTGAAGGGAAGGAGAGAGGGGTCCCTGGCCTGGGCCTGTGGTCAGCGGAGCACGTTGACAACCTGCTACGTGGTTTCATCATTGAAAGTTCTGTTCAGATGTTTAGAAGAGCGCTGATGGGGATGAAAAAGACCAGGTCAAAGGATGGAAGGATCAGGAACAGGGAAATCTAATTTAAAACTACCCCAAGCGTTTGTTCCCTGAAAATTAAAGAAATTCAAGCTTTTTTCAAACGCAGTGTCTGTGCACTGGGCTCAGCGGACCCCAGAGCATCCACGGGGGGGCGAAGGAAGCCACAAATCTTGTGAAATCCACAGAGACTGTACCTGCTTTGCCATCTTCAAGAGGAAAGGAACGGAAAATAATGAAAAATAACCTAGTGGTACCCGGATTACAGGAACCAGATGCGAAGGGAGATAAACATTCTTTTGCGGCTTCCCTGGTGGCGCAGTGGTTGGGAGTCCGCCTGCCGATGAAGGGGACACGGGTTCGTGCCCCGGTCCGGGAAGATCCCACATGCCGCGGATCGCCTGGGCCTCTGAGCCATGGCCGCTGGGCCTGCGCGTCCGGAGCCTGTGCTCCGCAACGGGAGAGGCCACAGCAGTGAGAAGCCCACGTACCGCAAAAAAGGAAAAACAAACAAACAAAACATTCTTTTGAGCAGACATAGTCTTCACGTCTCAAGGAGCAGTCTGGTGGGAAGGATGCAGAAGTGCAAGGAACCTTGAGAAGAGGCTTCTGGGTTCAGTGGAAGGACCCTCCCCCCCCACCCCCCCAAAACCCCTCAGGCCATTCTCCCAGCCTCCCCACCCCCTCTGGACAAGCAGTGTTCTCTGGCCAGAAATTCCCTCCCAGCATATCTACACACAAAAGCCATGATTTTTGAGACTTTAAGCGCAAGCCCGTGCACCCGAGGGGAAAAGAGGGAAGCCTTTCAAATACGCTGGCGAGAGGTTGGCTGGTTCGCTCGCTGATGCTGCGGGTCCCCAGAGCCCGGCCTCACAGCTGGGTGCGGGCATGCGGAGCCGCGGCCGGGCTCAGGACGAGCAGCGCACGCCTCACCTCACATCGCGAGGGCGCTTTGAGTTGGTGCAGAATTGCGGCCTGCAGGTGTGCACCCTCAGAATGCAGCTCGGGGCCGTGTCCAGCACCCCTGCCCTGCGTCCAGGATTTTGTGAGAGGGTCCGCGTTTAGAAATAGCTCTTCTCGCCCTCCCCGCGCCCAAATTAAGACTGGAGCCAGGCCACGGCAGGTGGAGGGGGGAGTGTCACCTCGTTTGGCTTGGGGGCAGCGAGCCCTGTGACTTCGTTCTTCCGAAGGGACCAGAGCGCCCTTCTTCCTTCCGCTGCCGCTGGCCACCTGCCTTGATGGTTGTCCCGTCCCTGCTCTGCCCGGGCTGCGGTGAGGCCGGCCGGGCTGGGTTTGAGGGGGCCGGCTTGTCCTCAGGCCCCTTCCCTGCACTTTTAAAATTTTCAGCTCGAAGACTTTGTCCTTCAGTCTGGAGCCCCTCCCTGTCCTTAGGACAACCTCTGTCCCTCGAGAATTGTGTCTCCTTGTGAATCCCCTCCTGCCAGAGGGAACACGAGGTACCTGGGTTTCCAGGGTGTGTGCACATGCTTCTGTGCGTGTGTATTAGCACTTTAAATCCTTGTTTTCCATACGTTGTTTTCTCTGCGCCTTCAGTGAGAAAAGCCACGAAGCGTCACTTTTAGAGAGAGACTCACACCAGTCTCAGTCCTGCTGTGAAAGACCATGTCCGGACTCACCCCGTCAATCTGTAAAAGTGTAGGGAGAGAAGAGTCTTACGTGATGTGTTTAAGATGACACAAGTGCTCAACAGCTCTTTAAACGTAATCCTTGGGAGGTTTGCCCTGTGTGCTGGGTATGTGGATATTGGAGAAGGTGGAGGGGGGTCTCTTGAAAGGCTTCAAGCCCTGGAGGTCATCAGCTCCCCAGAGTTTGGTCTGCATTTAGCGTAGTCTCCCTGCCTTTATTCACCTGACGCATCCTCACCGGCCGGTGCCCCTGGCCTGTCCGGGGAGAAACGATTCCTGAAGGGCTTTGCTCTTCTTGTATCTGAGCCGTCCAATTGAGTCGAATTCAGGGGATTTAAAAACAACCTCCGGGGTCATTACTGAAGCTTCCCGGGTTGGGGGGAGCCTCCTCCGTGCAGGTGGCATCGGGAGGTGGCTGCAGCCGCCTGCATGTTTGCAAGAGTACAAGTGAGGAGATGAACCAGCTTGTTACAGGGCAGGGAAGCCTGCTTCTGATCTGGGTGCCCCTTCACGTCTGTGAAGCCCGTGAAACCGAGCCATCTGAAGAAGCTGAGCGCATCGACCATAAATGACTGACTCACAGCCAAAAATGGGACCCAGTGCACAGCTTGCCGCAGAGCTGGAGCAGCCTCCGGAGGGAGCTGGACCCCGTGGGCAGCCGTGTGTCCCGAGAACTGAGCTGCCTGCTTTGCCTTTTGACAGCCTGCGAATTCTCTTGTTCTCAAGTTCTTCTCAGTGTCGTAGAAACTGAGCAGAGGAAAAAAGACTGCTAAGTTGTTTAAATTTCAGCCTTTCCAAGCTGCATTTATAACAAAACTAGAAACATGTAAAATAAATCTAGAAATAAATTTACTTAGTGGATCTTCTGTTTTCTGCAAGTGTGCTTTTACATGTAATAGGGAAATAGGACCATTGTGTGAGAAAAACCCTGTTATACCCCAGACATTTTTTACATTCCTGAACCAACAAAATGTGATTTGTAAAAGGTGCAGGCACTAAAAAGTGGCATTTAAAATTCAGCAGAGGTACTTCCCAGGTGGCGCAGTGGTTAAGAATCCACCTGCCAATGCAGGGGACACGGGTTCGAGCCCTGGTCCAGGAAGATCCCACATGCTGCGGAGCAACGATGCCTGTGCGCCACAAGTACTGAGCCTGCGCTCTAGAGCCCGTGAGCCACAACTGCTGACCCCGTGTGCTCTAGGGCCTGTGAGCCACAACTACTGAGCCCACACGCCACAACTACTGAAGCCTGTGTGCTCTAGGGCCCGTGCTCCACAACAAGAGAAGCCACTGCAACAAAGAGCAGCCCCTGCTCGCCGCAACCAGAGAAAGCCCCATGCGCAGCAATGGAGACCCAACACGGTGAAAAATTTTTAAGAAAAAAAGAAAAAGAAAAGAAAGTAAGGAGAAAGATTTCCCTCCCTTTCAAAAAAAATAAATGAATAAAATTCAGCAGAGTGAGGTAAAGAGAGTCTCAGAGAAGGAACTGGGAGCCCTGCCCTGCCGAGTCACCGAAAACCTTTCTAGGTCGTGGTTTTCTTACTCATCAATAGGGAGATTGAACTTGGTGATCTTTACAGTTGTCTTCAGCACTAAATAATATTCTGTCACCTAAATGTTTATCGAGGGCTTCAAGCTGTGAAGATAAAAAGGTGATGGACAGGTCCTGCCCTCCCAGTGCATCCTCTCTGGTGAAAAGGATGCAGATCCTCACGCTGTAAGGTTGCATGTGACGGCTGCCATCAGTGGGGGAAGAAACAAGCTCTTGTTGAGTTTGAGTGGAGGGGAGAGTGCATCTCATGGGAGAATGAGGGAAGGCTTCCTGAAGGTGGTGACATTTTAAAGATTTATTTCCATTTTTTTTTCAAAATGTTCTTTTAAAAACAAGTAGACCAGTATTTTTCTGTTTCTCCTGCTGGCTTAAGGGAGTTCATCCCTCACCAAATGCTGCTACTCAGTGGTGTGTAAACTCAGGTGACACATCCTTGCAAGGGGACCCGTTAAAAGAGCACAGGCCAGGGCTGCCCTGGTGGCGCAGTGGTTGAGAGTTTGCCTGCCGATGCAGGGGACGCGGGTTCGTGCCCCGGTCCGGGAAGATCCCACATGCCGCGGAGCGGCTGGGCCCGTGAGCCATGGCCGCTGAGCCTGCGCGTCCGGAGCCTGTGCTCCGCAACGGGAGAGGCCACAACAGTGAGAGGCCCGTGTACAGCAAAAAAAAAAATAATAAAAATAAAAAAATAAAAGAGCACAGGCCAGAGAGACCCGCCATGTTCTGCAGATCCTGGTGAGATCCCCCCAGGTGAACCTCTGAGTGGAAGCCTCGCTGGTCCTGAAACCCCGCTCTGCACTCCTCACGTGCCATGCTGCCACGGGAAACCTGGAAAAGAAGTTATTTCGGGGAAGCAAACCCAACCCCAAGCTCCCGTGCTAATTCTGTGCTTCCGTGGGTGGGTTATTTTATGTACCAGATTCACAGTCACAGAAGTGTTTCCTACAAGGGAAGGGACTCCGGCTACTTTTGCACCAAATTAATTTAGCTGAGAATTAAAAATAGCCTCCAACACTTGCATCCCCACCTGCAGTTCTGATGCGCTCCGGGGGCCGTGGAGGGTGGGGCGTCCGTCCTCTTGATGCGCCAGTGAGAAGAGGGGGTGTGTGTGGTGTGAAAATAGAGAAGGTGCCCTGTGCGGGAACCAGGGGGCCAGGACCTGTTCTTGAGAGGGTCACCCCGGGGGCTTTTCAGCTTAATCCAATGGCTGAAGTTGCCACTGCGCGAATGTCTTTGGAACTCTGTGCTCAGAATGGCACATATGGCCAGCAGCTCATTCTTTTCAGAATCTCTCCTCTTGCCTGTCCCCCCGTCAGCCTTTGAGAGTGTGGTGTGATTGTTTAGGGGAAGCAGCCAAAAGCCCAGTGGAGCCAGCTCTGAAAAAGGGGTGTGGTTAAGGTGGGTGGTACCATTTTTGGTCAGAAAGGGGGTGAGATGATAAGGTAGACAGTGATTTTCTTGGGAAAATTATAAACTGTCTCTGACATCAGACTTGAAAAGCGACGTTTGTGCCTGAAGCATGGGAAAGCACGTAGGAATCGTTGCGTAGCTTCTCACGGACACTTTTAGTTAATACCCATATTCTAGAAAACTGTTGTCTACCTCGACGGTCATGCCTACACAGTGCATTCTTCATGGGGCCGTCCTCTGTCATTTCCCTTGGAAACCAACAGCCCGGTGCAGAGCCTGGCACAGAATGGGTGCACAAAGAATACTTATTGAACCAGAGAATGAGTGGATGAAGGTCTGATAACCTAATTTGGTCACCAGTTGTATTTACATGATCTTGAAATACTTGGCTAGTTTTAGCTACGCGTGAGATTGTTACTGACCTTGCCCAGAGCTTAGGAATGGATGTTTCATCAGCGTTATTATGTCACCTCGCAGGGTGGAAGCCACGCCTGATGGGCTTTCCTTCTCTTTACAGTAGTCATTTCAAACCATGGTCTCAGCTATTTGGAGGTGAGTTTAAGAAATGGTGGATTTGGACAATAGCTTTTGACTGACTGGGGTCAGAAATTGGTGTGAAGGCTTCCTTATTTTTTCTGACCCGTACCAAGTGACTTAGTAATATCAGTTCATGATGTACAAACAACCAGATTAACCCGTGCCTGAGAACGGGAGTTGGGGCCACTGTGGCTCAGATCATTGGCAGCTCAGAGCTAGAAGTTCTGCTCCACAATCATGGCATCTTGGTGATGGTACCTGGTGTGTACTTAGCGTCTCTATGTCTGGTGCTTTTTCTGCTCTTATTTGTAATCGTTAAATGGTCCTTGAGCATTTATTTCATGCCAGGTGCTATGAGATGCAAAAGTTAAAAAAAACCCATGGTCTTTGTCTTCAAGTAGCTCATCCTTAGTGGGAAGTCATACCTATGAATCAACCTGCTTATTTATTCAGATGGTTACTTCCGTGGGTAACCCACATAAATGCACACGTTATTATCTTCATGGTACAGATGTGAAAACGGAGGCTGGGGGTTAAGCGACCTGCCGGAGTCCAGCAGTAAGTGGTGAGCTTTGACCCAGGTCTCTCTGCTTCCAACCCTGTTCTTTCCCTGGCGCCTCATGGTTGGTTAGTAAAAGCCAGCTTCAGGGGCAGGCTTTCTGTGGGCGAAGGCTCTGTTTTGGGGGTCGGGGTCTGGGGTCAGTGTGTCTATGAGAAATCTCAAAACAGTAAGAAACTCGAGATGTTAAAATCGCAAGGTGTTAACAGGAAAAGCCTTCGCCAAGAGGACTGCCAGCGCCCACTAGCGAGGACTGCAGCGTGTGGCGGGGCCAGGTGAGAGCCCGGCCATTTGGAGACTTGGTTCTGTTCTCAAGGAAACGGGAAGGTAGGGCTTCCCAGGACCCTGGGTTTCTGGAAAGATTCAGTGCAAGCGGCCTCACCCTAAGCTGAGAGCCGGCCCAGCGGGATTTGTTTGTTCCTGGATTTTAATGAGTCATCTTTGTTGAGCCGAAGGAGGAGCCCCATTCCATTAGCTGGTACCTTCCTCACCTCGGCTCTGCTTTTGCTGTTTAATAACTTGCCGGTGGGAGACTCAGGAGAAGTCTGTGGACAGAAAGAAGTGCATTTCCTAGGGGACAGGGCAGGAAGGAAGACGGAGGGTTTTCTAGTTAGCATTGTCACTGTGACATTTCTTTATTTACAGTGAGAGCAAGGGTCCAAAACAATGACAACAGTCAGTGAACCTCCTTAGTAGGAATTCTGTCTAGGCCTTCGACAGTGGCCGAGAGAGATGAGACCAGCGGGAGAGTCGCTTTGCTGACAGCTGTTTATACTGTGTTGCCCCAGAAGCTGTGAGCGAACGCCCTCGATCATAGTCTGTTACGAGCCGGAGGTGAGATGGACAGAGGGAAGGTCAGCTGTTCTAGTCATTTCGCTTCCTTCCACATCTCTGTTTATTTTTCTAATCCAGCCTGCTCCCCAAACACATTTATTTTGAGACTGACAGTCCAAGGGTGGAGAGCCAGGTTCTAAGAAGACCGTCATCGCCATGACACGACCGCGCCTCTCTCCTGCTTCACACTTTCCCAGGGTCTCTACAGGGTCACACACGACAGCTCCGCCGCCTGTTTGCTGTGGCTGTTGGTTGGTTCTCCTCCACCTTGACCTTTCCAGGGGAGGGTGGCACAGGTTTCTTACATAGTGGTGGCAGTTTTCCAAGAGGGCAAGGCTTAGCGCACTTACACATTATATGTCCTGATGTCTCACGACCAAAGCAAGTCACATGGCCAAGCTCAGGGTCCCTGTGAAGGTAGATTAGTTCGGGGTTCTCCAGAGAAACAGAACTGATAGGCTGTGTATTTGTGTGCACAGGTGTACGTGTGTGTACAGGCGTGGGTGTGCGCACACGGGTGTGTGTGTGTTTCCCACAAAGAGATTTCTTATACAGAACTAGGTCATGAGACGGTGGAGGCTGGCAGGCATTTAAATGTTAATCTCATCCAAAAACACCCTCCCAGAAACACCCAGGATAACGTTTGACCAAATATCTGGGCACCCCATGGTCCAGTGAAGTTAACTAAGCACAGCATTATCCATCGCAGGGGGACAGGGCACAGGTGTGGCCCTGGGAGGGCTGGGCCGCGCGGGCCATTAGCTTAACAGTTTACCACAGGATGACTTATTGTGGTTGTGTTGTGATGTTTTCTTTCCCCGGAACCTCACCCATCTCTGTATTCCCAGTGCCTCGTGTGATTTCTGACTCACAGGTGATCATGAACGTGTGTTGCAAGAGTGAATGGAAGAAAAAATGAAGTCTCTGATCCCAAAATAAAATAAATATCTGTAAACTGTTTCAGGAGATTCTCTCAGATCAGTGCCAGCCGTTTCTTGATCTTAAATTAGTCTTTAGGAGTGAATTTCCTTTAGAAAGTTTTTTTTCTACCTGTATCGAGAGACTCTTCCACGTTTGAGGAACTTACGCAGGATGCCCATTGCACTGTGCTTTGCTGAACGTATGACCAGGATTTGTAACCTGGTGAACGTTTTTCGGGTTAAATGTTGGTGGGGAAAGAACCTGTTCAAAGGAAGTGCTTGCTTTGTCGACTGCATGTTTTGGATTTGTGTTCCTTGAAGTCACTGCTAATTGTACAGTTAATCTGCAGAGGTTTCTAACAAACCACAGTTCAAGAGGAAGAGAAGTGGTAAAGCTGAGGAGTCAGGAGTCCTTGATTTCTTTCCAGTTTGAACTCAGAGGTGCGTGTCTAAGACATGCCTCGCTGTGCCAGGGTAAATAATCCTTGCGGAAGTCATAGAGGTTGCTGTTTCGTGCTCAGGAGAGATTTGTATTGTTATGAGATTGCTGTATGAAAGGATATTTTGAAATGCACAGCCTACACACTGTTAACAATGGTTGAGGGTTTTTTTTTTTTTATGTCATAAAAATCCCTAAGACAAATACCTTTCAGGAGGCAGTGTGCACGTTGCTTGCTGTCTGTAACCTCAAGTCCCTAGCCTGTCCCTCCCCACCTCTTTTTCAAGGCAGGAAGCTTTGGAGAGTCAACATGGGGTAGAAATTTCATACCTGAAAATGATACTTTCCGTGCAGGAGGGTGATTTTAGGTTTCTAAGATATGAAGCTGTATGATGACTCATTTGTTCTTAAGCAGGTCGTTCTCCCGTTACTAAAATTAATCACGAAAGACCAGGGAAGCTTGAACAAGGGGAGTTCACACAGCAGGTCTTACAATTAGAAAGGGAGGCCTCTTTCCTTCTGCATTTGCGAAGGTTGAATGGTGCACCGAGGTTTTAGGTAATTCATGTTAATCAGGGTTTTTTTTTTCATTACAAATCTGTAATTTAGGGTAACTGAAGGTACAGAGCTGGAAGCGAGGAAGAAAAGTGACAAGTAGAAAATTTAAAAAGGAATCGGGTGCATGTGTGAAGCAGGCCTTCCTGCAAGTCCACATGCCCACCGTCTGCTTGGAGCTACGTGCTTTGGTTTGGTCATATTCTCACTTACTAAACGCCTGGTCACCCAGGAGCCCAAGGATGGGAGAGTCCGATGAAATAACCTCTGGAAATGCGTGCAGTTTGCCAAAGAGCATCTTGCTGTGTCCGCTCACGTCTGCTCCTGTCCCCTCCAGTTTCTCCCCTAGGCAGCATCCCCAGTGGTGTTTGGCAGGTATCAGGCAGGTCACATCATTGCATTGCTCTTTCCACACCCTGCAGTAGCCTTCCTTGACCTTTACAGTGAAATGCAAACGTCTTACTCTGGTCAACAAAGCCGGTGGTGACTGGGGTCTGGTTCCTGTCCACCTCACGGACAGGACAGGCTAATAAGCTAATTTGCACCTGAGGGCTTTCGCACTGGTGGATTCTTGTGCCCGGACCTTCACGATGCTCATTGATACCATACTGGTCTCTGCTCAGGTGACTCCACAGAGAGGCCTCTTCAGCTCCCGCCCTCCCCTCTCCATTGTCCATTAGCGTGTCCTCCTTATGTGCCTTTGATGGTCCTTGTCACCCGGGAAACCGTGCTATGTATTTGTCACTTGCCTGCTGTCTGTCTCGTCCCCCAGCGTGAAGCACTGTGCGAGCAGGGCTGTCGTCTCACTCACTCTTCTACTTGACCTAGAACTGTGTCTGCCACGTACTAAGTGCTCAGTTAATATTTGTTGCCCAGATGAATGTATGTGACTTTTACAAGAGAGATGAAAACATCTTACAGGGTTTTGTTTGTTTCCTTCCGATCACGTAACTGGAAGGAACTGTCCTAGGATCGTGGAGATTTTCCTTTTCTGTGACTGTAATACCATGCCATATGACAGCCAGCTGGCCGTGCCCGGCGAGCCTGAGGCCCACCGTGTGATTGCACTATCTCGCTGACAGCCAGAAAAGCATGTTCTTCATAATCTTAACGTTAGGACTCTGTGGTCTATAAAATTCATTAGAAAATAAAATGTATACGATCAGTCTTACTGAAGCAGAATACCCAGTTACCCACCAGATTCTGAATGTCAGCCGTTCTAGGTCACTACCATAAGTCTTGAATTGGAAACCTTGAGAATAATTTATACCTAATAGGATCTTAACGTTGAAGATTAGGGTGTGGCTGCATATTGGCTTGAGCGCGGCGTCCTCTTAGGTTTCCCTCTGCAGTCATCAGTTTCTTTTACTGACTGTCTTGTGGGCGGTGGGGAGTCGTTAAGTCAATTGTGATACATCCGTGCAGTAGCACAGGTGCAGCCGTTAAGAAGGAGATTATACAGACACGAAGATGCTTGTGTGATGCTCCGTGCCAAAGCTTAACGTGAAGGTATTGCTGTGGTTATAGGACTGGGACCGAATTTACGTGCGGAGGGGCAGGGACTACAAAGGACCCTGGGAAACCGAAATCATGATCATTTGATTTTTAAGATGATTCGACATAGATTATTTTTCTGGATTTAATCTTGTTGGAATAGTACAATTTTTGAAAAGCTCTAATTGGCATATTTGCCCCCTCTCGAATCTCATCCACGAAATTCTTTTGAAATGTGACCAAGTGCTGTGGTCTCCCAGGACGTCATCTGAATGGAGCAGACCCACCCACCTGAGAATAATTCTATGCCCAGCAGTGTGCTGGCAGAGCTGTTTGCTGCAGACGTCTGGGCTGCCACGGGCTAAGTGTATCCGTTTGCAACACGGGTAATAGAAAACCTGGCCAAGCAATGGTTTGAACTAAATGGGGGTTTTGTTCTCATGGAACAAAATGTCTGGACTGGGAAGTCTGGGGCTCACGTGGCATCTCCAGGATTCCATAAGGACCCAGCCTTTCAGTTCAGCCTTCTTATCGTGTGGCTTTCGTCCTTTCATCCTCATCTTTGTTGTCCTGGTTGTAAGACGGCTGCTCCATCACCATCCCTTCCAGGTTCCACGCAGGAGGAGAGAGAAGAGTGAAGGTCAAAGCACAGATGCCTGTTGAGTCTACTCCCTTTTAAAGGATTCCCCATGAAACCCAATCTGACAACCTCATTTACATCCTGTTGGCCGGAACTGTATCACACAGCCACTCCTACTTGGAAAACTGTGGGAGTTTTATTTTGTTTTGTTTGAAGCTGTGGGTGTATTTCTGCCCAGAGCAAGGTCAGGTAGTTCAGTAACAAAGAAGAGGAGAATGAATATCGGATAGGCAGGTAACAGTGGATTCTGTGTTGAAGTTGCCGAGGGTACGTTGCCTTCTAGACGTAACCGCCTTCACCACCCGGGGTGCGACGCGCCCTTTTCTGTACCACTGTTGCTATGACTTTATCTCGGTGGTACAGGAAGCCTTCTGTTATGGACATGGTGTCATGAGGGGTTTTCAGATACAGTCGAATTAACTGAGTTTCTTGATCTGTTGATGATAGGAAAAGGAGACAAGAATGAGGAAGTCTTGCGATTAAGTTCTTTTTTTTTAGCAAGACTTTTCTGAAAAACAAAACAAAACTTGTTCTTTCTGTTGGTGACAGTACTTCTAAGTTATCTTGTGAGGAGCATTTTTTGTTTTGATAATGAAATATTTTGAGATTCCATAATTGTGTTGATTCAGTCATAATATTCTTGTTACATAGTAGTTGCTGATAGTGAATAATAGGGGTTGATTGAAGCAGAGAGGGTATACCAGTTGCTCACTGTTCATGGAAGCAGCTTCGGTCATTCAAAGCAGCAACAGCATCCTCCATAGGTACCAGACATCGTTTGGAGTATGAAGTGCGGGATGGACAGCAGGTATTAAGGAAGGTGTTGAGAAACTGGGATGAGCAGGAAACCAAGGACAGAGACCCGAAAAGCAGTCAGGAATGTTCAGCGTGAAGTAAGGGGTAGGTTGTAGGCGTTGATGAGCAGTGGCTTCTAGCCTAGAAAGAAGGGTGGGCTTATCTTTGGAACTCCAAGGGACCGACCCACCCCATGACTAGGTGTTATAAGGCAGAGTGGAGTGTAAACTCCAAGAAGAACTTCCAAGGAGCGGACGTTACTAACCATAGGAGAGGGACCTCAGGACGGGGGAGCCCCAAGAAGGGTAACCGAGGGCTGCGTGTCACGTTCTTCCGAAGGAGCGGTGATGGCTCCCGTGCATGCTCTAGAGTTTGCTATGAGACTTGGAAGGATGCTGGGTTTTCTCTCTGGAATGCCTTCCCCCATGGCGCCCGGCCAGTCCCTAGTCTTCCTGTGAGGACCACATAGGGCATCTCTTCTCTCAGAGCCTTTTCCCGACCATCCTTTCTGTCTCCATGGACTCCCCCCCGCCCCCTGCCCCATACTCAGCTGCTCCTTTAGTTCCCCTGCACATCCCTCGCTGGAGACACTCACAACCCTGTGCTGTCATTGTCTCTACCCGCAGGTGGCTGTCCCTTGAGGGCAAAGCCACCTTTCACCTTCCTGTCTTCTGTGCTTACCCAGAGTCTGGCAGTCTCACTGGCTCTCCAACATTTATTTTATTTCCGCCTCATCCATGAAAGAAAAGCAAACACGAGCAGAGGCTGGTCACAATAGAAGAGGACAGTGTGACGTTTTCTTCTCTCATGTGTGTTTATAATGTGATTTAGTTATAACACACACCGCTGTGCGCTGTTTTCAGTGTGTGGCTTGGTAAATTATCTGAAGGGCCTGCTGGAACTCTTGTTCATAAGATCCTTCCCATTTTAATTTTATTGGGGGAAATTATGGGTTTTTGGAGTTTGTTTTTAGCTCGTGAATGAACGTGATTTATTTACCATAGCATTTGAATTATGAGCATTTCCCTGTTATTACTCCCTGAAAGGTTTGGTCTGTTTCTACTAGAATCTTCTAAGGGAAATTGATGAACCTAGTAACCTAATTCTAGACCTCCTGAAATTTGGCACATGGATGGTATCTATAGTGTTCTGAATCCGTTCCTATTGGACGTTTAAAAATAGTCACGTCATTAGGGAATATGTTCAAGAAAAAAAGATTTTAACCCCAAATCGAATGACCAGATCATTGTTTTTAGTCTCTTAAACTGGGTATGCATTTGGGTAGCAGTTTCTGAAGAGCCTTCTGTACTCTCTTCCTTTTCTTTCCTGTGCGATGCTGCTGTTGTCATGGAAACAGATCTTGGAGTTGCTTTGTTACACAGTGGAAGGGACTCCCTGATATGGAGAGTTACTGCAGGTCGTATCAACACAGAGCCTTTATTAAGTGTCGTGCTACAGTGCGTATTGTATGAAACATGGAGCTCTGTGTTCTTTGGAGCTTGCACTAAAGAAGACATAACTCTGACACCCATAAAACACAAAACAAACAGCAGAGTCCTAGCCTCAGGAGCCTTGAAAAAGTACAAGCAGCAGGCACGCGTCATTTCTGTTGCAGGTGATGTGCTATGTCCGTGGTCAGGACAGGTCATCACTAGACGTCCAGTTAGGGTTAGCTTGTCGAGAAAAGAGGCTTGGGAGGTTTGAGTGGTCCAGGAAAGGAGCAAGCCAGAAGTTAAAAGGATTGTTGGAAATTCCCCACAACCGTTTAGAGGTAGAAATTGGATCCTGAGATGAGAATCAGCTGCGCCTAATAGTTTGAATGCTCGGAGGCCTCCAGGTTGTAAGGTATCCCGAGAGGGTATTTTGTGTTGTGTTGATTGGGGTCGAGGGGAGTGAAGCAGTCGAAGGAGCGGTGGACTCCCGTGGCCCCGGGTGTTTGTCTCTTGCCTTCTAGCTTCCAGCAAATACCATCACCTCCCTGGGCCTCAGGTTCCTCGATCACCTTTCCATTGGTCATGCTCCCGTCAGTTGTACTGAGGTTGAACTGGGGGCCGATGGCAAAGGCCCTTGGCCCTTGTGCTCATTTCCTTCTAAAACTTCAGGTGTCCAGAGTTATTATTTTTAAATGTACTTTTTGCTTGGGCTGCAGAAACAGTTAGCCACACTCTAACGCTAGTGTCCTGCACTCTTATTCCTAAGTGACTGCTGATTTCCCAAGAGATTTGCCCCCAGACTTAACAGGAAAAAGCATAAGGATCCCAGTACCACTTGCAACTGCTATTTTAGGCACCCTGAAATTCTCCGGGGTCTGTCATGACCAATTTTGCCGCTTTAAAAAAACCCTGCTGTGGAGTATTTTTTTTAAACTGCAGTGATTGAAAAGTCTCACACCAGGGCATCCCTGGTGCGGTAGGAGACCGGGGCCTTAATTTATGAGATGCTTCAGACGCTGTGTGCCGTGCAGCAGAGTCAGGACTCTTGGGGGACCTGCCCCCTCGATACAAACCAGATTGTAGCTTCAGCTAATTTTGATTTGGAAATTGCCCCCTTAAAAAGAAAAGTCCTAAAAATGTTTGACATTTACAGGATTCTGCAGCAGTTGGCGGTTTCTCTAGCAAGTGTGTTCCCAGACCTTGAAAGAATTTGGCGATCGCTAACTCATGTTTTTATATAGTGGAGGAGTACAGATATAGTCCTGATGGTACACTGTAGTGATGGGTATAGAGAGTATAATGGCTGTCAAAGTCAGAATTCTCATTTCTTTAGTCTATAAACATGTTTTCAGCTTCCAGATATAAACTCATCTATAAGGATAATGGTAGTGCGTGACCACAGAATTTTTTCTCTCATTTCTCAGTTGCTTTTCACTTACTTCTTCTTAATAAGCACTGTCTCTAGGATCTCAAAATATGGTATAAATTGACAAGATGAGGTTCAACCGTTTTTCCTCTGGAAAATTGAAATGCGATTTCACCCCTCTTTTTCGGTTAATTGGGACAGCTAACAGTAAACATCCAATTACGCAGTGACGAATCTCGTCTGGCTCAATCTGTATCCTTTAAGAAGAAGTCCTAAGTTACAAGGCTGTGTTGAAAAGAAGGCCAGTCTGAGACAAATTTAGATTTCATGTGAAGAACAAACTCCTCTCAACTTTATGGATGGACACTGTGTGTGTGAGAAAAGAAACAGGGTCAAGAATTGTTTCATCCCTTTTCTCTGACAGGCGAGAAAGGAAACGGGGAGACCTGGTTTCTACTTTTAGAGCAGGCGTCAAAATGCTGAATGCTCTTTGAAGTAAGATATTCAAGTGAGGAACGAATGGAGGAACTCAGATTTAGCTCTGAAAGACCCTGCTTGCAACTCATGGCCCCTTTAGCTACGTTCAGCCTCTCATTCCTCCCTTGGCCGTATCTCAGCTCCCATTATGCATGACTGGGACACGGGGGCTTTCTCTTGGTCTGGACCGGAAAGCCCCTCGAGGTGTCCAGTGGGGAGCCGCCGGGGTCCCGAGGTGGGCATCCTCCCGGTGCCGGCAGACTGGGAGCCCGAGGAGGAGCACCGGCACCACGCTTGGGAGGAGATGATGGACGTCGCGGGACAGCGGGTGCCCTGGGACCGAGCCCGTGAAGCCGGCTGTGGCAGGACAGAGCACCCACGCTTGATGAGCCCCCTCCCCTCCTTTTTTTTGGCTGCTTGCAATTTCTGTGCTTATTTCCTGTTAGTACCATTGAGTGATGTCCCTGAGTCTGTCCCAGCTCTGCTAGGCAGAAAGGAGCTCCTGCTGCTAGTGGAGCCCAAAGGAAAGAACTGCATGGTGTGGAGGCGGAGAGCAGGAGGGACTGAAGCGGGAGAGACAGCCCGGAGCAGCATGAAGCTTGGGGCCGACGGCGAGCTCGTGCTTGTGACCTCCTGCAGAAGCTCAGTCCTTACTAGGTATTATATTTTTTAATTACAGAGGGGCTGGGTTAGTCCCTTACAGGTGGTTTGTGCTAAACCCCACGGGGCCCTTTGTAGAGGGAGGAGGGACCAACTGCTCAAAGTGAACTAGAAGGATGCTGCGGGTGTTTCATGATGCCCGATCTACTGGCCGTAGCAGTGAAAACCATAGCATCTCTTCGGAACTTGGGCGGAATGGTGTGAGCCTGAGTCGGTGGGTCTGTCGTGGGCTGACACGTGTGGGTGACTCACTGAAGAAACAAGTCAGGCCCCCAGAGAAGGCCGAGAACGCTTTTCACTCGTCAGACCCGCTTAGTGGGGCCTTGAGCTCTGCTGCCGGCCCGGGCTGTGGTGTCGGGACCCTTGGCACCGCTTCCACGTGAATTCTGTCACTGCTTCTGGAAGAGCGGTCTGCTGCCCTCTGGTTCCCACGAGCATCCAGAAGTGGTGGTGGAGGATCCCAGTGGGCAGGACTGAGTACAGGAGAACGGGCAGCGCTCCCTGTGGTGTGGGCGACCCGAGCCACCGGAGCAGAGGTGGCCAGGTGGGTTTGGCTCGGGGTCTAGGCTCGCCATCAGTCCGGTCTCAGTCCATCAGCTGCACATCTGGGTCACCTGCGGTGCTTCCCCAAATGCATTTCCTGGACCCCCTCCAAACTCAGGCAGGTCTTAGTTGGGAAGGACGAGGCCTTAGGAAAAGAAAACTTTAGAGGCAAATAGTCCTGCTGTTGCACCTCAGCTCCAGACACTCTTACCAGTTGTGTGACCTTGAGCAGGTCGGTGAACCTCTCCAAACCACCGTTCTTTTATCTGTGTGCAGAGGGTAAGCAGTCATACTTGATCTATAGAGTTTTGGGATGAATTCAGTGAAATAATGCATGTAAAAAGCTTATTAGCTCATGGCCCGTCACATAGTAATGATTCAGTAAATGTTAGCTGTTACTGTGCTTCACCAGAGTGTGCATCTGCTGCTCGGTACTGTGGGAGTGTGTAAAGGAATTAGGAAGAACACGCTCCCTCCTCTGACGAACATTCGATGCAGGTGGATGAGACAAGCAACTGCACATGCAGGTTGCGTGAGCTTTGGGAGAAGGGAGTACTTTGTGATGCAGTTCAGATTGCTGGCAGATGCTGGAAGGAGAGAGTCTGGACCTGGGGGTGGAGATGGGGGTCCGGGGTGGTACCAGTGGAAGCAGAGAAGGCGGTGACTCTGGAAACGTTTCAGAGTGAGCGTCAGAGGGGCCTGTTACCAGCAGAACTGCCTTCTGATGATGGCGCTGTGTCTAATTCAAGACTCTGACTAATTGCTATTTTTAGTTGCTTGTGTTCAAAAGCTTGTTTATACCTCTGAAAACCGTCAGCTGGGTGTAGTGCAAGGAGCTTAACGCTCAGTCCAAACTCCTGGAATCTTGTCCGCTCTCTGCCTCTGACTAGCTTCTGAGGCCTCGGTTTCCTCGTTGTGGGGACGGGCAGGAGGGCCAGCAGCTGTCAGGGGTCTGGGGCCCCAGCACGAACCATCGTTCAGCAAATACATCTACCGCCCTCCCCTTCCAAGACATTTATTGCACAGCCTTGCTTTTCAGTTCCTGGTGCTACGGACCACCCATTGTTCGGTGGAAGACTTACGTGTTTCGCTCATTTGCTGGTTGAGGTTCACATTCCTTTAATGTCCACAGAGATGGACATTTCCTCTTAGAAAAGCATTTTTGTTCAGTTTGGATTATACAGAAGGTGTACGTCATCATGCGTTTGTTTGGTGTCTGGTCTCAACAAGCTGTGACTGTCATTTTGGAAGACGGATGTGGGAGCATCTTGGCGTGTCATTTCTCTGCTCTAGTTCTACCTAGTGATGGTCCCTGACTTCTAAGCCGTTGACTTCAGCTGACCCGTGTTTATAAGTTAGTGTTTTCCTGGGTGTCAGGGTCTAGCCCTTCTCATCTCCCACTGCGGACCTGATCAGTGACGTAACGTTCGACTCACACCCCCTGGGAGGCGCTCACTCTGCCTTCACAGATCTTCCTGTTTGTCTGCTGTGGACCAGGGCCCCCCCACCCCCACCCCACGCACAGAGGATCCATCATTGAACTAAAGAGACAAAGATCCCTGTGCTCGTGGAGTGTCTGTTCCAGGGCCATGAGCCTGGAAGTGTACCTGCCCTGTTGTCCCTGGTGGGGGGTGACCTGTGACAGGTGCCCACATCCTTCTTCCTTCATCCAAGATTCCTTCCCTCCCTGTTCTCTAGAGCCTCCCTCGTGACTGTGCAGGGAGACTGAGTCATAGAGATGGCAGTGCACTTTCATATAGAAACAGTGGACCATGTGATCATCGGGTGTCTGTGGTACGCTGTGAAAAATGGCCACGAACCCTCCCACGCTTGTCTCGAGCTTCCTTGTAACACGGTTGTGCAGACCTTCGGCCAGCAGGCGGAGTCCATTTCTCCGCTTTGACGAGTCCAGACTGGCTCCGTGACTCCCTGTGCCCAGTAGATGTAGCACGAGCAGCATTGTGGGCAGTTGTGAACCAAGGCTCTGAGGCTTTGCAGCTCCCACCCCTGCTTGCTCTTTGGAACGTCTGTCGCCGGAAGGAGCCCTTGTGACCCTCCTTGAGGATGAGAGGCCACGTGGAGCAGAGGGGCTTTCTGGCTGAGCACCCCAGCCCCAGCCCATCACCCCCAGGCCTGTGACTGAGCCGTCATAGACCATCTAGTCCCCGGCAGCTGCCAGCTGGACGCAGCTGCGTGAGTGTCCACCAGCCTAAAACCTCCAGGCGCTCACCTGCAGCGTCAGTACAAACTGTTCTTGTCTTCAGTAATGGGAAGTTGTAAACATTTATGTGTTTTTTAATATAGATATTGATATATTTGCCATTTGTTGTGAATGACACAGTCTTTGGAAGGTTGGCTTTGGACAGTGACTTTCATGTTTGAAATCATCCACGTAGAGACGAGCTTTTTCAACAGAACCTCCTGAGATGTGGTGACTGGACGAGTGTGTGTTGTGAGGAGAGACGAGCGCTGTGAGTGTGGTGGTGCGAGTGTGGGTGGGAGAAGGCTCCTGGGCGCGTGGACCTGCTCCACGTGGCTGCAGATGGAGAGGCGGGGGTCTGAGGTGACCCTGGCCAGAACTTGCACAAATATGATTTCAGTGAACTGAGACTTGTCTCTTTGCTGCAAGTGCTGATGAAAGTGATGACTTGGTAACATCAGTCCAAAGTGGAAAATGGGCGTCTGCCTCCATCAGTTAAGCAGGGCCGTGGCAGGGCCGCTCCACAGGCTTTGCCCTCTTTGCCAAAAGTTGTGTTTTTTGCTTTGTTTTCTCGTTCAGTTCAGAAGAACATCTGGGAATATTTTGTTTATAATTGCTTTATGAATACCACTTTATTTAATGCCCTTGCTGATCACACTTCCTGTACATAAACGGTCCAAGTCAGCGTGGCCCCATATTGCCTTAATAGTGATGACAAGCCGTATGCTTTATGAAGTGGTCTGAAAATGATATACCACCGGGATTGAAAAATTTTGGAAATTGCCTGTGTTACCTGTGTATCTGTTCTGATCCGTAGATAAAAGCAGCTACGCAGTACTATAAGGAAATAACTGAGAACATTTATTAGTGATGTAGTCAAACAAGTTTTCAAGTAAACATATATCTGAGATACATAAATATATAGCTGAACTGTATATGTCACTGTATATCAATCAGCCAGTTGTCCCAAGGCTTTCTACAGAGAGGATTTCTGGGGATATAATGGGGTAGGTCTGAAATAAAGAGGTAGTTTGCTTTATGATTGGTGTACCACCCGTTATTGACTTGCTGGGTCACCTAACAAACCGCCCCAGAAGCCGGCGGCTGTAAAACAACGCTGGTGTTATCAGTTACATAATCTGCAGGTCCCAGGAGGCCCGGCTGATGGCACTTGGGCTCAGCTGGGCACCCCGCCTTCTCATGGTGGGGCTGGGGGTCCAGTCTGCACTACACCCCTCTCATCCTCCTTTGACCTGGGTGTGTCCTCCCCGGGCTGGCAGAAGCCCAAGAGGGTAATAAGCGAACCCCAAGTTTGCTTCCTTTAGGGTCGGAACTGGCACGTTGGCATTTGTGCCTCCTTCTGTTGGACCAAGCAAGCCACTTGGCTCAGCCCGAAGTCAGGAGGCGAGGAAGCATGTTTGACCTTTGTGGGAGGAACTCCAAAGTCATGTGAAAAAGGGCGGAGGAGGGAGGGTACAGGGAGGAGAGAGGAGCTGGGGCCAGTAAGGAGATACACCACCTTATCTGACTCTTAAAAACAGCCAGGACCTGCTAAAGGTGGGCAAAAAGGTGGATTCGATTAGCAGTGGTGAAGAAACAGTTTGGGGATACTTTCGCCTTTGAAGGAGGTATCGTCCTCCTTCGATACCAAGGGTTGTAAACGACAGCTGGTGGGTCAAATGCCACGCGAGGCTTGTTCCGTAAATGTTTCCCTGGAACACAGCCACGCCCGTGCATTAATGTGTGAGCTGTGAATGGCTGCCCTGGCCCTGTAGCAGGAGTCGAGTGAGTGCTTGTGACAGACCGATGGGCCCGCGAAGCTGAAAGGTGTTAACTCTCTGGCCCGTTACAGAAAAAGTTTGCTGACCGCCGTTTTATATTATGTGCCTGTGAAGCAGATTCAGCTGTAATCTCCGTCTCCCTCGACCCCTACCACCCCGGCCCCGCAGCTCCTTTTACGGTTTTTCCGGTGTGCGTGGCATTCTGATTCTTGTGTGTTTCTGTAAAATAGGGAGAGAAGGTAATCCTGGCTCTGGATTCCAATACAGCTTACATCCACAAGCTCCAATCCTTCAACCAAAATTTAGGAGCTGACAAATTAGACGAGAGCACCTACAAATGAGGGAGCTGTGGCCACTCTGTTGGTCATTCATGAGGTTAGACAATAGGGTGATTGTGTCTGTTCTGCTGAAAGACAATCTGATTGTCTTTTGTGTAGAATAAAGTACAGACCCGAGCACCCTCCTCCCAGGAGAAATACTGCAGACCTCTGTGTGCTCGGACCTCCTCCTGTCGGCTTCTCTGTTGCCCTGTGAGCTCCGAGCCTCTGGTCAGCATATCTTCATGCTGCTTTTCATTTTCCTCACTCCCTTTTTTTTTTTTAATTAATAAAATTATTTTTTTTGGCAAAATACTACAAAGAAAATTTAAAAGGAAAAAACTATTCATTGTAGGGCTTCCCTGGTGGCGCAGTGGTTGAGAGTCCGTCTGCCGATGCAGGGGACACGAGTTCGTGCCCCGGTCCGGGAAGATCCCACATGGCGCGGAGCGGCCGGGCCCGTGAGCCATGGCTACTGAGCCTGCGCGTCCGGAGCCTGTGCTCCGCAACGGGAGAGGCCGCAGCAGTGAGAGGCCCGCGCACCGCAAAAAAACAAAAAACAACAACAACAACAAAAACCAAAAAAAACCTATTCATTATATTATACCTATCGCCCCCTTAGTATATATTTATAATGGGTTTTCTCAACCAGATGGGACTTTATATGGTTTAAAAACAATCTGGAAGACTGTACGGAAATATGGGAAATGTTTGTAATACAGTGTTTCATAAAAAAGATATGAAATGGCAGGTACGCTGTTGGAACCACGTAATAAAGACGTATCTGTATGTAGCAGACAGATGCCCTTGTCCTAATGCCCAGAGCCTGTGAATGATGCCTTACATGGCAGAAAGCACGCTGCAGAAGTGATGGGTCTTGAGACGGAGAGATTATCCTGCCGTTATCTAGCTGGCCCTTCGTAGTCACAGGGGTCCTTAGGAGAGTGAAGGGAGTCAAAGTCAGAAAAGGATAAGGAAGCAGAGTGCTTTGCTTTGAGGATGGGCAAGGGGCCATGAGCCACGGAGCCTCGGTGGCCTCTGAAGGCTGGAAAAGGCAAGGAAACAGATGCCCCCGGAAGGAGCACAGCCCTGCCGCCACCTTGATTATAGCCTTGGAAGACTCGCTCTGGACCGCTGACCTCCAGGCCTTGACAGATCTGTGTTGTTCTCTGCCACCAAGTCTGTGGTACTTTGTTATAGCAGCAATAGAAAACGAATCCAGCACATACAACTGAAGAGAAGATGCTTCAGAAAGTTACGAAGAGGGTGTATTTTACTTGGCTAGTGTATTTTGATCCAACCTTGGTGAGTTTATTTTGGTTGAATGGTTAACACTGAGAGGCAGCCAGTGACTTTTAAATGTTAGAGGAGAGGGAAAGTGGTTGAGTCTGAAGTTCCAAATCAAATGATACGCAAACCCAGGAAGCTGTTCCCTGGCTTGGGTGGTTTTGTTATGTCAGGGGGGCAGATGACTCCAGCCTTAGAAGGGAAGCCAGTCTCTCTCTCTCTCTTTTTTTTTTTTTAAGCCTCTCTCTGGTTTTCAGCAGACTTTTTTGGGCTGAAATGTTACCTTTCATAACTGTGTTTTCTTGTAGTTGAGATCTTTGCACAAGGCTAAGTGCAAGCATTAAGCTGAAAACATGTTTACAGACTCTCGTCGTGTTCTGTCAGGTGACACTAGCCTTCTGGGACACAGACGTGTGCGGTGCACCAAGCTTGCTCTCCACCCCGGCTCTGTCCTCAGAAGCTGTCATGATAGGCTTGCCGCGTTCCCCCCAGCAGCTTGACCTTGTGGGCCTTTGAGTCCAGCAAGTCATTTCCTCGTCCTGCCCCCTCTGTCCCGCCGTCCTGTGACGTGGCAGAGCCTGGCTCTTCACTGGTGACAGGAGCCCCTGCCACGCCTAGTGGAGCCTGATAAGGGTCTGCGCACCTGCAGGTGGAGCCGCTAGCGCTTGACCAGCTCCCCCTCCTGGGCGGTGGCATGGCCCACAGGGGAAATTCCCGAACCTCAGAGTCTACATTTCTCTCCACAGGGAAAATGAGGATTTCGACATTTTTCAATTCTTTTTATTTGTCCCAAGGCTGGTTTTACATGTTTTGAGCCACTAGATGAAGATCGTTATGGAAATGTCCTCACGGGGTCCCCTGGGCGGTGACTCGGTGACGCTGTTACAAGTCCAAGCCCGTACTGCTCGCTGCACGACAGGCCAGTAATCGAGAGATGAGCTGTTGGGAGTAGCAACGTCATCCGGAAAGCCAGCCGACCACGAGATGGTGGGCTTGTGCCCCAGCGAACCATCTGGGCTGAGTTAAATGCAGGCTTCTTTTCTACTAAAAGGGGAGCGAGTAAGGTCAAGCATTTCTTGGTTCCGGTCAGACTCCGGATGGGTTGTGTTAATTTCTTCCTTCCTGCGGCCGTTCACAGGTGGGCCTGGGCAGGATGTGTCCTGTGAGCTGAACAAAGGTATTTTAGCTTCACGCTGGTTACCTGGGAGGCAGGGTTCCCAGAGATGGGCCATTATGTAGAATTTAAGCTTCTAGGCAACATCTCTTTAGCGATGAACTTGTAATAGCATGCAAAGGTTCCTCCCTGTTACAGCGCGAAGTCCCTGAGTGTTGCGGTCCACGGCTCAGCGGATTCTCCGGGGTCGGCTCTTCTTAGGCCTCGAAACAAGCCGCTGAGGGTACTGCCCAGTGGCGTGCAGGCCGAGCAGAGCGCCATGACCTCTCAGCTGACTCACTCCATGCGCTTCCGCCGCTCCCTGTCTGTCCTTCCGGGTCTGCAAGGTGCAAAGGCGGCCGGCGTCAGGGAGGAGAGGGAGCTCCAGTCGCCGTGAACCAAGTTAGGAAGCGTGCGCGTTGGGCTTGGGCCCGTCCATAATGCGCCCTTTAAAAGTTCCTCGAGAGTAAACGATATGAAATTTGGCCCTGGCCCCTGAGTTCACTTCGCTCTGACCTGCAGCCCCTCGTGTATCTGATGTTTATTGTCTTGAAGGTGATCAGCTGCTCTGAACTCTGAGTGGAGATGCAAGCTGAGTACATTTATTCCCGATGAGACCATCTTTTGATTGGAGAGATGGAAGGAGGGATAAACACATCAAAATATTTAATTAGGCCGAAGACAACGACACGAAGTCTTACTGATGCATGCAGATGTGCATGGCAGGGTGAACTTCCCCGTCCTTTCACCAAGGTTCCCCCCGCAAACAGGGAAACTAAGAAATACTTGGGTAGAAAGAATCATCAGGTAGCACATCTTTTCAGCTGTCGAGGTGGCTGGATGTCAACAGCAGGACTGGACCTCTGCAGTTTGTTACCTGTTTTACCGTCCTCAGTTGGACTCTGTTTCCACGAAGGATAAAATGGATGTTTTCCGAGCGTCTTCTTTTCTTTGTTCCAGAGAAGTTCGGGGAGGTGTCGATTCCCAGACCTTCTGTATTTTGTTGTTGTTAAAGCGATGGACTTCCTGTGTCTGAAGCACAGGGGAGCAGGCTCGCTGCCCTTTTTACAGACTCTCTCTAAGCTGGGCAGAGGTATCCAGGGATTCCTTATTCAGGTTTCTGCTGCCGTCCCCATGCAGCCGTGCGGCTTGAAACGCCGATGTTCCTTCCTTGCCTTTCTGAGGGGTTAATACAGGTGCTTCCCTGTATCTGCGATTCAACCAACTACTTTTCCGTTTTATGTCAGGCACTGGAGCGTCTGTGGATTTTGGTATCCGCGGGGGTTCTTGGAACCGCTCACCCATGAATACCGAGGGACAGCTGTGTTGGGGCGAGTGGTGGAGATTGTTCCCCTCCTGGCCCGGGCCAGGCCCCTCGTCTCTGCCTCTTTCTCCCTCCCTCCCCGGGCCTTTCAGGTCCTCCGGACACCACCTCCAGTTGCTTACCTGGATTTTTGATAATTAGGATCCTTTCAGTAACATCCGTTGTCCCAGCAGGTGCCTGTCTGGCTGCTGTACACTCAGCAAACGCCTAAGTGCGGGGCTCCGGGAAAACCTGCGACGGGGGAGGCCAGGGGACCACGCGGCGCGAGGGCAGAGCCCGTGCCCAGCAGAGCGGCAGCCGGCCGGAAGGTGGGGGGCTGCGTCAGCGTCCAGATGTGCCGGCCGGAGGCTGTTCCCGCCCAAGCTGCACCTTGAGCTACACCTGAGAATCGCCCGAGGGGCTTTTCCAGGGAGGCACGAGGAGGCCTGGGTGTTCTCCGGATCAGTTAGGTCCGAGCCCCAAGGGGGGAGTGGGTGGCCTCCGTGTGTTGGCAGCGCTGCCCGGGTGGTCCCATGGGGGCCCAGGGCTGAGAGGCTCTGCTTCGCCCGATGACGTAGGAGAGTAGATTCCTCTGTGCCTCTTGTCAGGAGACAGAGATAATGGCTCTGGGTTCCCTGGGTCTACCCGGTGTTTGTGATGTGACTGTTCCAGGTGAGGTGACCTGGCCCACGCTTTCACAAGTCGCCCTGTGGTGGCCTCCCGTCCTTGCCGTCTCCCCTCGGGGTGAGCCCTCTGCCCATCCGCAGGAGCCGAGGCTCAGACTTCTCTCCTGACCACCTGTTTTCACACCCACTTCCTCATCAGCTGGTCTCGACCTTTAGCTCAGCAAATGGACCCGCTGGGTACCACACGTCACGGATGTCTGTGCGTCCCAGTTAGCGGCCGGGACACAGAGAGAGAGGACTTTCTTCTGAACTTGATTTTCTGAATGCTTAGCTCACGGTCTGGAACCCGCGTTTCCAGCGGGGGAGTTTGATTTCCCCAGAGAGGAGCTGCGTTCTGGCTCCAGGGACCAGGCGTCCATGCGTTCCTACACCCCCGGCACATGCAGCCCTGTATCCCCCGAGCCTTCCCTGGCGTTGCTCCCATGCCATTTAGTGCCTTCTCCCCTGGAGCTCCGTGTTCCGCTTCTAAGCAGATCAGGGTGCCTTTCCCAGAGGGAACGCTGCAGATGGCATCGCCCATGGGGATGGGTTTTCTCCCCCAAGTGACTCACTCCTGCTAAAGACCAGGCTCTGGCTCGAGTACGTCGCGCCCACCTCTGTGCGGAAGGAATTAGAGCCAGCAGAGGACTTTGAAGAAGTTACACGGTGATTCCTTCTTTTTCATGGCTGTTGTTCACCACACAGTCTCAGTTCTTTGAAAGTGTTTGTTTGTTTGTTGTTTTGTATCATTGATGCTTACTTTTTTTATAAGCGTCTCTCTTTGTCTTTTTAATTTAATGGCACGCCCATTGCCCTCCCTTCCTTGACTGGGGTAAGACTGTACGCTAAGGACTGGCGTGGACCCACTTTCTCACCCACGGGTGACGTGGCTGTGGATAAGCGCCCTGACTGCCTCGCCCGACAGTCAGTTAAAGGACGCTCTCCTCTGAGGCTGCGTGAGGCTCCGTTCACCCCCAGCCTCTGACCTGCTGCGTGCGTGGGCCTGGTTTGCGCACACAGCCTGCGGGGTGGGGGGTGAGTGGGACGGCGCTTTCTTAGCACAAGACGGACACGTCTGCTTTCCTGCCTGCGGCGAAGGGAAATCCATGGCTGGAAAATACTTGAACCTGAGGCAGTCAGCAACACTAGCCCTTTGAAAATGAATTTGAAGGCAAGAGAGACGTCAAACGTTAGAGCTTTTTGTGACGTGCCTCTTAGATACAACCCTCCCTTTCCTACACTTCCTCTCCCCTTACCGGGTGGTACTTACAGGGACGTCCAGAAAGGTGCAGAAGAGTGATAGAGCTCTTCTTTTCGTTTTAGGAAGTGCGCTGTTTTTCTCCCCCCAGCACCTTCTCATAAGCAACGTAACTGCCTTTGGTTTGCCTAGGAGAGAAAACATTTCTTCTGCTCGCTTGTCTGCCTTTCCCTCAGGTGAGCCGTGCCTCTCTAGCCTCTGGAAGGCAGTGCAGCATTTGGCCGCATCCCTTGTTTTCCTGTCTCCTCTTCCGGAGCTCAGAGTTTACCTGTCCTGATACCCACTGGTGTGCTCCATGCTATCAGGCCGCGTGTCTTGAAACACATAAGCGTCCAAGGCTGGGAGTTTGCACGTTAACCGCTTGGTTTACGATGAGTTGTTAATTTGGCTACGCAGAGGAGGGCTGTTTTGAGGGTCAGCCCTCTGCTTCTTCCTCTTGCATTACAGACCAGTCTCGCCCATCAGGTTTTTCCATCTGAGGCTCTAATTGGATGCCTAGCGGGTTGGTCAGAAGCCGCCAAGGAAGGATCCAGAGAAGATTCTTCGCGCTGCCCTCCTGCCCTGGCCCGGGAGAATCGTTTCCTCTTGCAGGGTTCGTCCTGAACGAGAGGCTGCTGTCGACTGTGGAGAGCTGCGTTTGATGGCTCGGGCTTATTTCTGCCACTTCAGAGGAATCTGTTCCCCTGTGGGGGCTGCTGCTCGGGCATTAGAACAAGTTGTCTGAAGGTTGTCAGGCTCCGTGGGGCAGAAGTCAACCCTTTCTTTTCCTTCCTTCTTTTCAGCACAGAAGTGTTTACCGAGCACTTCCTTTGGGCGGCGTGGAGGGAGCTGGAGCTTTCAGCTTCCAGTCCGTTTCTCTGTCCTTTGAGGCACTCTGTCCTTTCTCTGTCCTTTGCTGATCCCCGCCCCAGCCCCAGCCAGCCTGAACGTGATTAGTTTTAATCGCGTTAACCTTGACCGTGTGAGTGGCGCTGACCATGGTTTTGTGTCAGAGCCAAAGGTTCATGTTCACGTGTTCCCCTCGGATGGGAACTGTGCGGTGGCTCAGTTGGTGTCTCCGGAGCGTGAGGGAAATTCTGTGGTCTTCTGTGGATTCCCCATAAGTCTGATGAAAGTTGCATTTTATCCCTAGATGTCCGACTTCCTCTTGAGTTTTGTATTCTCAACATTCAGAGTCACAGGTTGATCTCTTTGAACTTCCGGGCCACATGTGTTTGAATGATAAACTTCCAGCGTGAGGGAAATGGTCACATAAGCGTCAGGACTTATAGTCTAGCCCATACCGCTATTATTCGTTACTGACAGCGAAATGAAGGAGGATCCCTTGGGGCAGACTTGGGCTAGCTGTGCTGATTTTATTGATCCAAATGATTATGATTTGAATGTGTTTCAATTCTAGTGAGACCAGGCTCTAACTGGTGCTTTACTGTCATTATTTACTTGTACCAGCACCATCATAGGTAACAGCAGTTAGCGTCAACTACATACACACTGAGTACCAGGTGCCATCCTCAGTGTCTTACATGAATTCGTTTCTCCAGTCCTCCCCAGACTCTGAGGTCACACTATCATCCTCTCGGCTTTTCAGCAAGAAGAAGCTGTGGCTTAGAAAAGTTCAGTAACTCATCCAAGGTTTACTAAGTGTGACAGCCGGGATCTGAACACCGCAGCCTGACCTGCGAATTCCCGCGCTTCACCGCCCATCTCTCTGGCCTCTTCCACGGCACTCATATTTTGCCAGATGGAGAGAACTCACCGAGGAGGAGGCCTGCTTAAAAGATTCTTGAGAACAAGTAGGCATCTGATTTGTGCCCATGGCGGAAAAAGCAATACATTGCCGTCTTGAGGGGCCGCTAATGAAACCTGCCCATTGTGGACCCAGAGCCCCTGCTGCCCTGTTGGTGGACGTTCCTCGCTGCTCAGGGCCGGCCCCTGACCAGGGCAGACAGCACGGCTCTTACGGGGCTTCTGCAAGTTCCTCTGTGGCTGCTGCCCGGCCGGCTTGCTCTGTCCCTCCTGCCTCCATTCCTGTGGGCCCCTCACTGCTTCATCGCCGTCACCGGCTTCTTGTTCTCTCAACAAAAACAACAGCAAAAAGTCCCGGGATCCCAGGGTGTTGTGAGACCCACAGGGTCCTCTGGTCCTCTCCCCTCCTTTTAACGAGGGGCCACACAGCAGGGCAGTCGTGTCACCCGGGCCAGATCTCCGGTTTCCTGACTCACCTTCATCCTAACGTGCCTACATTTGAAATCGAAGTGAGGGCTAGAGCCCAGAAGAGCGCCATGCCTGGCACGTGTCGGTGGTCGGCATTTGTTCTCTTTCCTTCCCCTCCCCCGTGGTTGCTCATTTGCCCAGTTCTTGGATAGCTGTTGGCTTCTGCCCTCTGGTATCCACATACTCACGATTTCCGTTTCTTACCTGGGTTTGACTTGTTGCCTTTTAGAGACATCTCTTTTTAAAACTCTTATTTTTAAATTTTTGCGCGTGTCCCACTTTCCTAATCCTGACGTTTATTTCTCGCAGTCCCCTCAGCCTGTTACCTATCGCAGCCCTGGGCGGCAGGGCCGCGTCGTGGTGTTGAGACGCCCCCGTGGGACAATGGTGTCTAAGAAACACGGGCTGTTCCTCTGATGGCTGTGACCTTCTTGGTGTGCTCTGGCTAATTCAGTCCATCTGAATTCCGTGGTATATGGATGGATCCTCCATGAGTCACGAAAGGCTCATTCACAGAGGAGTCATGGAGAGACAAACAGATGGGAAAATAAAACCCCTAAGGAAATGCTTTATGAGGTTACAGTGTGTGTTAGGTTATACAGTCTGGGAAAAGGAGGGTAATGCAAATTAAAAGATCTGGGATGCTATTAGGACAGCATTTAACATGGGTAACTTCAGAGTAGGAAGACCTGGGTTGCAGTGGCTTCTCCACTTGCTGGTTCTGTGGCCTCGAGCTACCTGCTTATCCCCTATGAGCTGTGGGACAGCGGGTGCAAACACCGTCACCCTCACCAAGCACAGCCCTCGGGCTGCTGAGAGCACGTCCGGCGCCTTCAAAGGCTTGTCGTGGGGCTGAAAAGGGCAGACACGTGTGCGTGTGCCCTGCGCAGGGCTTAACTCACAACAGGCCTTGGACTTAGCTCTCCTTTCTCTCATTGCCTCCCTTTATCCTTTTAAGTGGTTGTCACTATCAGAATCCTTGTTAACAGGAAGGGCTGACAAGGCAGGCTCTAGCTGCTCCTGGAGAGCATGTGGCTGTCCAGTCCCCAGTCGGTTCCTCCATCCTCCTGGACCCATGAGACTGAGTGAGAACCTTGGGGGCCACGCCCTGGGCTGGGTGCTGGACAGACAGAGGTGAACGGCTTGGACCCGCCTTCCAGGAGCCTGTCTCTGGAATCCCTCCTCCACAGCTAATGCATGAACCGAGGCGTTCTGTCTGCAGGTCACCCCACTAGGTTATCCGCGTCTCTGCTTTAAGGGTTTTAGTGATTCATTCTCTGGCTCCAGCTCTTCCGTGTGAGTTTTACTCGCGGGGAGGCTCCACTGCGCGCCTAAAACTTTCTATGCATAGTAATTTAGCATGCGTCCAGGCGTTGAAAAGTCTGGCTGGCCCTAGATCAGAGCGGGCAGAGAGCTACAATATTCCAATTTTCTTTTTCTTTTTGACAACAGTAGTTCAGCAAAGCTCCCTCAACCAGAGTAAATTATTACTGTAACTTACGGCGAAAATTATTAGAGGGCCACAGGTAGCATAGTCTTGCAGGTGGGAGTCATTGAGAAAATAAAACAAAATTTTGAAACAGTCCCTAAACTTGCATGGCTCTGGCGCTCCAAAGACGAGTTTTAGGAGGTGGTGGTGAGAACCGCAGCTAAACCCTTTCCGTCTACGTGCATTTATGGGGTCTGTACTTGAGAGCGTTTGTATTGCACACGTGGGGCACCGCTTAAAAATGAGTGTTCGTGGGAAGATTTTGTACTGACAGGCTTTCCCTGTGATTAAGTGACTTTGGTCTTCATGTCACACTGGAAAAGTCATGAGGCGCGGTTCTGGTAGAACTCTCTTCATTGTGCATAAGACTTATATCTTATCTCATCTCCGCTGTAGAAAAGTCGCCCCGCATAGAATTGCAGTATTCTCTATTTCCCCATTTCTGGCATCATCAAATGTTTATCTTTCTGCTGATTAAGGGATTGCCTTCTTATCCAGCGGCCTCTCCACAGCTGTTCTTGATGTTACTGAAGACTGTCTGGGGAGCAGCGAGGCCCCGGAGCTGGCACCTTCTGGAGAGGGGTGAGCAGCATGGCTCTGGAGTCCTGGCTCTGTCGCTTAAAGCTGTGCATCTCTGAGAGCCACTTAACCTTCCTGAGCTTTAGTTGCCCATTTCTACAAAGTGGAAGGAATCATACGTACCCTGGGGTGGTCTTGTGAGGGTTAAACAACACACAGACCCCAAGCGTCTGGTGGAGCGCCCAACAAGGCAGTATGTGGTCGCTGTTGTGTTTGCTTTCCAGTCTCATCCATTGTTGGCAATGCTGTTCTGGTCCGAGAATGGACATCAGTGGCATTTGGGACTTGAGTGTGACCTTTCATAGGCTGGAATGGAAACCACAGCAAAACAATTCTCCATTTAGCCAGAAGGCATTCAAGTTGGCAAATTACCAGACAGGGTGATGTGCTCAAGGGACCCCAGGAGGGCCGTTCCAGAGACAGCAGCGCAGCCGTTTCTGCCCACGGTGTTCTCTTTCTTGGGCCCTGAGTCCGAGGCCTCGTTCCAGGCACGGCCCCATCAGGGATGAGACTTTGTCCTTTTATCATCCAAGTGCCCTGAAGAGTCCACCCGCTCTCGACCTCTGTGACACTCGGCTGATTTATGCACAGGTAAATGCGGTGGAGTAATTTTTCTCGGAGGCGGTTTTGTGTTCTGCCGTCACAGTATTTCTGTGTCGCATCCTCAGATTTTCCCTGTTGCTTTTGTGGTTTTCCCCCCTGACTGTCTCTGCCTTCTTTGAAAAAGCTGCTTCGCACTCTTCAAGGCGTCGAGCTGGGTGTGGGCGCGGGGTGTGTATAAGTAAGTGCTTTAGGTGGGGCGTATCCTTCTGTCATGGGATCAACAGTTAAATGGCGCAGCAAGAAAGAACGCATATTTGATTTGCAAATTATTCCTACATTTCCCCTTCTCAAGCCTGACAATTCTGCTATTGAATTTCAGCTTTCAATCTCAGCAGGAACGGCTAACTTTACGTGAGACTTCTACGTCAGAAAACCACATTGTGCCCGTGGCTGGGTTTTTTAATTCAGATTTGAAAGCATGGATTCACCAGCTCACTCAGACACACCAAATGGATGTAACCCGTAGTCTTAGGTGGTACCACTTAGAGGAGAGTGAAGAGCACAAAACGGCTGTAGGAAAGGTCGCCACACTTAGAAATAGGAACCCAGCATCGCTTGCGTAACCTGGGATTTGAAAGTAAGTTTTAAAAATCAGTTTAGACGTGTCAGCCACTGGCCTTGTCTTGGAGAAGCGCAGCTGGCGTCTCTTGGTGTCAGGAGAGCTGCTGCCTGATTCCGGGGAGGCCGAGTTTTCCCCACCGGGCGCCGCAGGCCAGCAAACTTCTGGACGTGTCTTTGGCAGCTTGAATGCTGCTATTTAAGGGCTGATGAAGAGGCAGCTTGGAGAAAATCTCAAGACTAAATGCTCTGATTCATCACTGTCATTCAGGCTTTCCAGCCTTCAGAGCCGGCCCGGGCTTCGGAGACAAAGGGTGACATTCAGCCCAAGTCAGCAGCCCCCACGTGGTGAGGGGGTGGGAGGCGCAGGGAGAGACCGCTGGGAGGGCGGCTGGGTCGCTGGGTCAGCTTCCTGGGTGCGGGGGAGGTTGAGTGATCTATGGACTGAAGATGCAGCCCGCCTGGGGGGCCCTGGCTCAGAAAGAGCCCGGTTGGTGGGTCCGGAGGGGCTGCGGCCCCCTGAGGGGGTGGTTCCTGCAGCCCTGGGGGCTCCAGCACGTTGCTAGGGCCGCGGGGGTGGGGCGTGGAAAGCCAGCTGGGCTAGAGCGTCTGTACTTCTGCCAAAGGGTTTCTAGTCGCAGAGAGGGCTCTGGCCGTGGAGCCTGTTAGACCTGCTGCCACATCAGTTCCGCCCCCGTCACTCTGACTTCCTCACTTGCCTGCATCTTCTGTTCCTCTGGGAAGGAGGGTGGCGAGCCTCCCTCGTGGCGAAGGAAGACGAGGCCATGAGACCAGTGCGTGGTCAAGGGTAGCTGTCAGTACATCGTTGGATGCTCACGGGTGTGTATCCCTGTGCATCTCACCTCAGGCCCTCTGACCCTCCGTGCTGCCCTCCCGCCGCCCCTGCAGAGAATAACCAGATAAGACAGGGTGTGGACGAGCATTGAGTAAGACCCCACAGAGGTAGCAAGTGGCTGTTTCTCGTTGAGCCTCATGTTCGTATGTCCTCGGGCTGCTGGCCGGTGACCCTTCTTGCCACAAGGGCAGGCAAAGGTCTTAACTGGCTCTCAGAGGAGTTCGACATGTTCTTTGCAATAGCTCTGATAAGAAAGTTTGATGAACAAAGATGTGAAAGTGAGGGTTTTTTCTTGTTTTTAAAACTAGATTTTAATCTGTCCTGTGTTGTCTTTGCAGAGATAAGCGAGAGTCAGCTGAAGATTAGTTCAGTGAGACGGTCTAGTGGAAAGTGCTTCTTCCGGCACCCCCCAGCGGGGCTCCTGCCTCTGCTGTTCTTAAAAGGGACTGATGGAGGCCTCCCTGGGGGTCCAGTGGGTAAGACTTCGCCTTCCAGTGCAGGGGGTGCAGGTGCGATCCCTGGTCCGGGAGCTAAGATCCCACAAGCCTTGCGGCCAAAAAGCCAGCACATAAAACAGAAGCAATATTGTAACAAATTCAATAAAGACTTTAAAAATGGTCCACATCCAAAAAAAAAAAAGGGGGACTGATGACCCTTTGCAGAGCCAAGGGAAACCAAAAGACTTTGGAGGCTTAGCTCCCTCATAAGCTATCATTTTTCCCTCTGTGGCTTAAATTAACTTCTGCAACAAGTGAAGTGCATTTACCCAGGAATCAAAGCGAGTTCACCCTCCTGGACTTGGATGTGGGAGGAGAACTAATTCCACTCTTCAGACAGAGGCCAATGCAGAGGCAGCGCATGACAGCTGTGGTCCCGAGGGCAGGAATTACACGTGCAAAGCGGAGCTGCCTTCCAGCCCCTGCTTGGGGTCCCTCGGCCATGCAGGGGACTCCGAGTGCCTGCTACACACAAGAGCTGCACAAGGAGGGGACCACTGATGCTGAAAGTTAAGTAGCAGTATCACCTCTTTATGCCACGTTTACTATTTGGGAGGTTACAGAAAAACATGTGCCCTGTCGAAATGTATAATTACGCGGCTTATAATTCTTGGGGGTCTGTTAAGATTTTCCGTCTGTGTATGCTTCCCAGTTAACAATCAAATGTCAAAGTCCTGAGCTTGTATGAGCCCCTGAAACATTTTCGGATCCCACAGCAGATTTTTACAGATAATTCGACCACATTTGTTCTGTGTGAGGCTCGTAGTGGGAGCTGAGTATCAGGCATCGACAGAGGCCTTAGACGCTGACTGCAGTTGTCTGGGCCTGTATAAAACCACAGGGGGAGAAAGTCATTTCATGCTTTGAAAACTTACTAGTTAATGTTTAAAGATCTTATACAGAGTGGACGAAGCCAAACATTTTTTCCTAACCTTCCAATTATTAGCGAGGTTATGAGCCTGTTCTGTGTCAGCATTAAAAATAGGAGCTTTTGTTTCTCTTTTCGTTCTGCCTACAGTTTCCATAATACAGTTTGCAGTTAACTTACTGAGGTCACGTTTCTCGGCATCATTATGTGCGGGAGTTTTGTGCCAGTTTCTCTGGGCATCTCGTGGTGGTCCTTGGGTGTGGATGAGAAACGGGCATCCACGGTTTACTGGTTTACTGGAGTCTAAGGACTCCGGTAAACCGTGGGCAGGCTGGTAAATAAAGCTGGAGCGTGGACGTCCCGGATGAGAAGCACCGAGCACGTGGAGAGGAGAGCAGGGAGGGATCATTTATGCCCAAAGGAGGCTTCTTGGGAAGATGCTGCAATCAGACTTGGGTGCCCAGCGGGCAGAGCACAGCATTAGGAAGTTCGGAACCTCTTCAGAAACTAAGAGCTGGGCAGGATTCCCTGGAAGAGGCCTATGGTAGGACATGAAGCTTGGAGAAATAAGTGGGAGCAGATTGGAGAGACCTGACCATCACCTGCCATTGTGTGTCACGTGTTGTGTTGGTTTCCCTTGAAAAAATTATCATTGTGCTGTTAAATGAGAGAGTACAGATTAATGCGTATTTTTGTTTTACCAAATTAGAATCACATTGTATCTGCCAGGCCATTTTATTCCAGTGTGTCCATGTACTCTTCTCAGGATGGGGGTAGCATTTTAAAGGTAGAATTTGATGAGCCACTGAGGCCTTTTCATATAAAATACTGTACTTGGAAAAAGTGATCGTTATAAAATACCTTGGAATCACAGCTAAAGAGTCAATTACTGTTTCATGTCCAGGAATCCAATTAAAGTTGAGTTAGGCTGTTATTTTCATACAATTTCCAAAGCTACACCCTTCCATAATTCTCACTCTCGTGTATAGTCAGTAAAGTATTTAATACTGTGCTTGCGTTAGCACCTGAACTGTTACAAACGGCCTCATCAGCAGTCACCTGCTTGTTTCCTTTCTGTGACGGCAGATGTCTTTGAAGTGAATGAAGCTGAAGATGTTTACGTCAAATATAATTTGGGGGGCATTTCCTTACTGATGGAATCTTCAGAAGAATGCCGGCGTTTCTTGTCTGCTTGGCAGTCTTTAGATACCATGCGTCTCTTTCTCTTCTCACCAAAGCCCTACTCCATTTCTTATTTATATAATGAGAAACTGTAAGACAGTAAAACATATAAGTGACTCTGAGATGAGGCTTTTGATGATATCAGCTATTCTTTTTTTTTTTTTTTGAAACTGACTGAAGGAAGTCTATGAGTTCCAGCTTGTCTGCTGGTTAATAGGAAGCAACAGAGTGCAAAGTAGAAGTAGGTCTGGGGCAAGATGAGACCCTTTGCAGTCTTGGGAGCCGGACCCGACACTGCAGAAATGGCCACACCCGAAGTCTGTTTCCCAAAACAAGCCTGTTCTCTGGCTTCCTGTGTCCGATGTCAAAAGCAGAAAATGGGAGGACAGGGGGATAGTAGACTCATTGAGAGCAGGACTAAATTTCAGCAGGTCCAGTAATTATACAGAAGAAGTGGTGAAGGCCACTTGGTGTAGGAACAGAAGCCCCATAGAGCTTGGGAACCCCGTGAAGTGGACCAGAGTAGCATAAACACTGATTTAGGCTCATCGTTGGGAAGATGTTCAATTATATTGATTTATTCTGTTTAAGAAAGCAGAGTACTGGACAATACATTTTAGAAATATTTGTACACACTGGCTTTAAAAAAAAAAACTAAGGGCTTCCCTGGTGGCGCAGTGGTTGAGAATCTGTCTGCTAATGCAGGGGACACGGGTTCGAGCCCTGGTCTGGGAGGATCCCACATGCCGCGGAGCAACTAGGCCCGTGAGCCACAACTACTGAGCCTGCGCATCTGGAGCCTGTACTCCGCAACGGGAGAGGCCCCAACAGGGAGAGGCCCACGCACTGCGATGAAGAGTGGCCCCCACTTGCCACAACTAGAGAAAGCCCTCGCACAGAAACGAAGACCCAACACAGCAAAAATTAATAAATTAATTAATAAAACTCCTACCCCCAACATCTAAAAAAAAAACTAAAAACAAGACTCGGTACATAAAAAGAGAACATATAATTATCTAGGAAATGTGGACATGCTCTTACAACAAGAGTTACATGAAGCCTTGTCATAGTATTTTGGGTCTTTATTCAAAGATAAATTCCAATATAATTTTTAAAAAGTAAATTCTCGCAACTGCCCTAGGTGGATTACTATTTTCTCTATTTTACAGATAAGGAAATGGTAATTCACTTGCCCAGGATTACATGATTTGAGTCAATCAACAAATATTTATGGATTGCCAGACACTTGTTTAGGCTTAAGCAAACATTAGAAGATTTTCCTCTTTGAGCTTTCAAAGATGTTACTTCTACTTGTCATTGCTCCAAGAGTTAGGGAGTTTATCTTCACACTATATGTCTTTAAGTTTAAGAAAAAAAATTATTTCCTTATATTAAGAGTGTTATTTTTTAAACTCCTACATCACGTCGTGCGTTTCTTAGTACACGCTACTGGTGTTTTGCATCTCTAGTTAGACTTCCAGAGCTAAAATAAAGAAAATTAATGAGAAAAATAGTTTAACCATCTCAGGTTCTGTCAGTGGCAGTTGACTTTTTGTTCAAGGAAGACAGTGAAGCACAACTTTTTAATGACAAACAGAAGAGGAGAACATTTTAGAATCTGATCATTCTAGGAATCACATTCAGTATGGAACGTGTCCTGAAAAATCCTAAAAGTCAACAATCCTGGTGGAAAGCATGAAATGAGTAATGTGTAGTGTCATCAGAAAATACAATAATACACTGCATTCACCTTTACCAAAAAAAAAAAGTAAAGTGGATTTTGTGTGATAATACCTTATTCAGATGTGTTAATTTTGCTGTGAAATCTATTCTGACGTTAATATAGCCGTTCTAGCTGTCTTTTGACGAATATTAACGTGGTTTATTGTTTTCCGCCCTTTTACTTTTAACACTTCAGTGTCTTTAAAGTGGGTTTCGTGTAGACAACATGCAGCTTGGTCTTACCTTTTTACCCAGTGTGACAATCGTTGCCTTTCAATTGGAGTCTTTGCACCATTTACATGTAATGAGATTATCATTAATTTACATGGGATTGTATTCACATTTCATGATCACTACCATCTTTCTATGGTAGTGCATTCAGTTTGTTTTCCTTCCTTCCTATATTTTTTTGGGGGGGATAATTGAGTATTTTAATCTATTTTATCTTCATTATTGGCTTATTAGCTCTATTAGTTTCCTAGGGCTGCCAAAACTAATTACCACAAACTGGGTGTCTTAAAGCAAATTCTTTCTCTCATAGTTCTGAGACCTAAAAGCCCCAGACTCAGGTGCCGGCAGGGTCGTGCTCCCTCTGAAGACTTCAGGGCCCTTCCTCGCCTCTTCCAGCTTCTGTTAGTTGCTGAGGGTCCTCGGTGTTCTTGGCTCCTAGCTGCGTTGCTCCAGTTCCTGCCTGTCTTCACACGGCCGTCCTCCTCCGTGGGCCTGTCTCCAAATCTCCCTCTCTGTGGAAGGACACCCGTCCTTGGACTCAGGGCTCATGCTAACTCAGTGTGACCTCATCTTAACTTGATTCCGTCTTCAAGGTCCCATTCACAGGTACTTGGGGTTGGAGACATGGTCCTGGGGGACACAGTTCAACCCACAACTTTAGCTGCACCTCGTTGGGGTTTGTTTGTTAGTGATTGCTCTGGGGTTTATGATATAATCACAGTCTGCCGTCCAATAATGTAATATCACATCACATATGGAGTAGGTCCCTTACAATAGTTTACTTCCGTTTCCCCTCATTTCTGTCAGGTGCTGTGCCTTTGCCCCCTATAACATCTCCCATATCTGTCCCTTCTCTACTGACTAAGGTAAGCCCCTAATTTCCTGCCCTGTGTCGTCAGGAGTCTCAACTTGCATTATTGACCGTGGCATTCAAGGTCCTCTGCACTCTTGCCTCCGCCTGCCTCTCTACCTTCATTTCTCACGTAGGTACGACTTCTGTGCCTCCGAATAAGCCAGGATGTGTCACATCTGTACTTCGGCTCATGCCAAGCCATGAGCAACGCTCTCCTGTCCACCTCATCTACCTGTCAAGCCGTTATTTCCCTTTCAAAACCTACGCAAACCCGTCCTCTTGTGTGTCATCCAGTGGTGCCAGCTGTGCCTCGTGTACCTGCTGGGGGACACACACCCCACTCCCAGCTCCTGCCTCTTTTCACTGTACAGTCTATGGTGCCCCCTCACGACAGACAGGAGGGCGTGGACCCAGGAGTCACAGCCATCTCTGAACACCTCGGACAGCGCCAGGCTTACGATCACCGATCAGTATACACCGAGTGAAACTGTGAAGGAACCGTTGAGTGCTGGCTGCACCCATCCTTACTGCTCAGACTCGTTAACAGACCACATGTTCCCATCGTAGGTGCTGCGATTAATTCTGTCCGCCTGGGCTGAGCTCTTTGTCTGTTCACTGTTCCTTCATAGAAAGTCACTTGAGAGTCGAGTCATTTTCATCGTTTCAAACAGTGACAGAACACGTGGATATATATCTTCCAGGTGCCTAAAAAATATGGTGATTTTCCACCTCGTTGTCGGAAATAATGAACCGTTACTACCCCGGGTTTGATCGGCGTATTTGCCTTGGCAGGTGGTTTTTTTTGCAAGCAGAAAAACCATCTTAGGGAACTTTATCCCCGTGCATCAAAGCACTTACGATTCTGTGGGCATCTGTAAGACGATCGTGACTCGGAACATTCAGAGCCGTTAATGACGTATCGTGGCCACTTGGAACTTTGTGAAACGTGTGGCTTTGCTCTTTCTCTCTTAGGCCTCTGCACAAACCCCAAGTCGTCTTGAAACATCGGAATGTTCAAAGGGCTTTATTTTCCTAATTAGAGAAGCCAAAGCAATTCTAGCTGTCACAGTGGCCCGAGCAAGCAGAGGCAGGAGTGGACCCTCTGCGGAGCCTCCAGAGGGGCACAGCCCTGCTGGTACCTTGGTTTCGGCCCGGTGATGCTCCTTTCGGGCTTCTGGTCTTCAGAACTGTAAGGGAGTCCATTTCTGCTGTTGAAAGCGACCAGGTTTGGGGTAGTTGGTTACAACAGTGGTAGGAAATTCCTGCAGGCACCGTTATTGCCTCATTTTACAGAGGTGGAGACCGAGGCTTACAGAGCTAGATCAACTGCTGTAAGTCAGAAAGTTGAGCCCAGGTAGAGCTGGGATCTGCACCCATTCCTCTGGCTGGAGACCCCTTTGTCTGGAAGGGATGCTCATCTGCTTCTGTGGCCGTTGCTAACGGGTGGGTGGGGACCAGCCAGGGTCTCAGGCGGTGCTGCAGACCATTCCCTTCTGCTTCGGAGTAAGACTCACTCGAGGTCCAGACCCCTCTCAAGAGACTGAGTTCTTGGACAGGCGAGAGTGATCCCTCTGGAGACCACAGGAGGCCACAAGCAACAGTGTTATTTGACTGTGTTCTTCCACTTTTTTTTTTTAAGATTTTTTTTTCTTTTGACGTAGACCATTTTTACAGTCTTTATTGAACTTGTTACAACACTGCTTCTGTTTTAGGATTTGGTTTATTTTTGGCCGTGAGGCATGTGGGATCTTAGCTCCCTGACCAGGGACCAAACCCTCACCCCCTGCGTTGGAAGGCGAAGTCTTAACCACTGGACCGCAGGAAAGTCCCTGTTCATCCACGTTTAATCAGCGCCCGAAAGGGCAGAAACAGCAGATTCCATACCAGTTGGTGTGCAGCACTTGTATGGGCTCCTCTGGTGGTGGTTCTGACCTGAATTATTTCAAGTATGTGGTAGGAATGCAAACCACTTGCCAGTGAGAGAGAGGCTGATTTTCCATTCTGAAGTTTTATTTCTTAATTACAAGAAAGGCATCCTGAATTGTCTACTGTGTTGCCATTTCTCCCCCCTCCCTTTATTGGCAATGGGGTGAACGGGGTCTGCCCCTTCATGGTGATGGTACAGAGAGAATTCATTTTGAGCACAAACAAAAAGTGAAAGGGGCTTTTGAAGTCCAGAAGGAAAGAAGTTTACGGCAGCAAAAGCCACCTCTCCGCATGCGCCGCACCCCGTCCCCCGATTAAATTCCTCTGAAATTCCCCACGTGTTTCTCTTTAGAGACTCTTCAGACTGTGTACTTGTGCCTCCGCTTGAACAGCTCGAAGGACTATCCTGGCCTCTCGTAGTCCGTGTATTTTTCAGTGTCTCGTGTATAAACAGACACGCATTTCTGACCTGTGCTGGGTTTCTTTCTTTCTTCTTGGGTGTAGTAGTAGCCAAGAGGGGGAAGGAGACCATGGGACTAAAACTGATGGTGTGAGACCATCACCTGGTCCTGAATCACGATTCTCTCTCAGAGCCTGATGTCCCTGGTCGTGGGTCCTTGGGGAGCACGTGCTGAGTTTCTGCACAAACCGTCGATTCTCCTGACAGTTGAAAGTTCCCTCGCGGCCTCAGGAAGGCTCTAGGAACAGAAGAGGGAGAGATTTGTGCAGGGTGGGTGGGAAGCCTCAGCCCTCACGGGAGCCCCCGGCCGACCTCAGCCACCTCCACGGTGCAGGCAAAGAGAGACAGACCATCAGCCCTTCTCGCAAAGAGCAGAGTGTTTTTTCTTTGCGTGTGTGTGTGTGTTTTATGAAAATATATTTTGTTGCCAAGCACAGCTCTTATTAAGTGGCACCTTCTAGTTTAATACATGTAAATTATGAGTTATGTGGGCAGTTATATTAATTACATGTTGGGGTATAGCACATTACCCCAAAACATAAGCGGCTTAAAACACTCAATGTTTACTGTCTCACAGTTTCTTTGGGTTGGGGTCCGGACCCAGCTGAGCTGAGTATTGGATTCAGGCTGTGGTCACGGCAAGGCTGGCCTGGGGGGTCCACTTCCAGGCTGGCCGTTACTAGGGTTCGGTCCCCTGCAAGCTGTTGTCTGAGCCCCCCCCCCCACCCCAGTTCTGTGGCACACGGACCTCTCGGCTTCCAGAGCACAGCTCACAGCTTCCGTCAGAGTGAGCGGGAAAGGGCAAGCAAGCCCAAACCCAAAGTCCGTTTATAACCTGACCTCAGAAGTGACCGCAACGATCCCATCACTTTTGCTGCATTCTTTACGTTTGAAGTAAGTCTCTGGGGCCGGTCCACACTCGCGGAGAAGACAGTCCAGGAACACGTGGACATCAGAGTGCGGGGGCCGCCGTGGAGGCTGTCTCTCCTATGGGAGCAGGAGAGTGAGTTTCCCTTTGCGCAAGCCCGTTCTATGAAAAACCCCGTTTATACATGAGAAGAGAATTTTTGTCGTCCTTTCCTTTATTGAAGTGTGTCTTCCATGTTATGAAATGCATAGACCTTTAAAGTGTGATGAGTTCTGAAATATATATAGGATTTAAGTTTTTGAGTAGCCTGGACTGGGAGGCTTTTTAAATGCCAAGTACGGTGGATTTATATTAATGCTGCATGTATTAGTCATCTTTTGCTGCATAACAAGTCATCCCAGGGCTTAGTGGCTTAAAGCAATAGTGTTTATGGTCTCATGGTCTCATGGGCCAGGAATCCAAGCAAAATGTCGTTGGGTGGGTGCCTGGACTCGGGGTCTCTCAAAGTCTGTGATTCAGGACTTGGCTGGGGTCTCCTTGTCTCAGGCCTTGGCTTAGAGAGGGTCTGATTCCAGGCTAACGTGACTGTTGGCAGGGTTGTTTCTCACTGTCTTAGTTCCCCGCCTCATGGGTTTCTTGCTTGCCTCCTAAAATTGTGCAGCATCGAGAGAGAAATGCCAACAAGAGGAAGAAATGGCAGCAAGATTTCAGTCAGTCTTCTGTCACCCGGTCACAGAGATGACAGTTCAACACGTTGCCCTATTCCATTAGTCAGAAGCCGGTTGCTAGGTCCGTACCACCCTCGGGGAGGGGAGACCCCAGAGGGCGTGGACACCAGGAGGGGGCCTCACTGGGAGCCTGTCACAAGCTGCCCACCACGGTGCAGAATAAAACGTGCCCCTCGGGTCTCTGATCCCAGGTGTGTCTTTTCAGTGGGACGTCTGAATATAGAGAGCTGTAGGGAAAAACCTAAATTCCATAAAAATCTGATGAGTGATTTTAGTTTGTATTTTTATTTTTTAAAAATATTTATTTATGGGCTTCCCTGGTGGCACAGTGGTTGAGAGTCCGCCTGCCAATTCAGGGGACACGGGTTCGTGCCCCGGTCCGGGAAGATCCCACATGCCGCGGAGCGGCTGGGCCCGTGAGCCATGGCCGCTGAGCCTGCACGTCCAGCGCCTGTGCTCCGCAACGGGAGAGGCCACAACAATGAGAGGCCAGCGTACCGCAAAAAAAAAAAAAAAAATTATTTATTTACTTTGGCTGCACCGGGTCTTAGTTGCGGCGTGCGGGATCCAGTTCCCCAACCAGATACCGAACCCGGGCCTCCTTCATTGGGAGCACCGAGTCTTACCCGCTGAACCACCTGGGAGGTCCCTGATAAGTGATTTTAAATCGTGACTCCTTTGTCCCCAGATGTGGTTAGGTCAAAGAATTGTTGTCCCGAGAAAATGAATGAAATAACCACGCAGATATGAAGGCAGGTTGGTTGAGTCATTTGTCGCCTCCTGGTTCCCCCTTTTTCCCTGCATGTCTTCTGGGCTCCCCTACTGTGATTCTGAAATATTTTCATAAATTCTTTTCTATCCCTCCCGTCGAGAAGCGGAGCTTAACGCCCATCCCCTTAAGTGCAAACTGAACTGAGTGATTTGCTTCTAACAAGTGGAAGGTGGTGGCAGTGGCAGTGTGCGGCGTCTGAGACTAGATGTGAAAGGCACTGTGGCCTCCTCCTTGTCCCTCTGGGATGTCTCACTCTGGGGAGGCGAAGGGCCCCGCGTGGGGACGCTCGGGCGGCCCTCGAGGGGTCTCCTGGTGAGAAGCTGGTCCTCCTGCCGACAGCCACGGGCTGAGGCAGCCTGGAGGCGAATCCTCCCGTTTATCAGGTACCGTGTCAGCGCTGCAGGTGAGACCAACAGCTAAAGGATACGGTCCTTCTTACGTTGCTTTAGAACCAGTCGAAGAATGCACGCAGGAGAGCTTGTGCTGCCTTGTGCTTCGGAAGCTGAGGTGTGGGACGGCGACCCAGGACGGCTTACTTCACGCACAGGGGTGATGAGCTTGGGGCCTGGGATGGAGTTTAGACAGGCCGGTGGAGAGCCAAAGGGGTCCGCAGGCTGGGGTGTGGCCTGAGGTGATGAAAGTTATGAAGGTGAGAGGCCCCAGGCCTGTAAGTAGGTGCACCAGCGTCGGGATGGGGCCGAGGAAGAGGACGTTGACCCTGTTCCGAGGGGAGCTCGGAGAACGCCCACCAGGGCAGGGCCAAGACTCTTCTCAAAAAGCAGCTTTGAACTTGTTGCGATTTGGAACAAGCGTGAGTGTGGGGTCCTGGAGCCCCAGGTTGTAAGAAAGAAATCCTGCACAGGGCATCCTTGGCCCGGGAGATTCTCAGGGCTTCCATCAGCAGCCGTGCTGGGACCCATGTTTCAAGCTTTGGGCTGGAAGAAACCATTTCCATGACTACTCATGCCCTTCCTGCCCCCTGGACGCCCCCTTTTCTGATACCAACGGACCCACCTCTACCTTTCAACATCCTACCCCTTCTCCAAAGGCAAGACCATCCTAAATTTTAAAGGCCTTTTTTTTTTCTTTTTTTTGCCACTAGCAAAAAAAGTTAAGTACGTGGATGTGAAGGTAGTTTGGTTGTGACACTTGCTGCCCTGGTAACAGCCTTCTCCTCCCTCCTGGGTCCGCAGGCTGGATTTTTATTCACGGGGAGGCCTCTCCTTGCTACGGGGAGGGACCGGCCAGCTGGGACTCTCCGTTGCTCCTGGACACTGACAGTTTTGTGTGAATTCTGTCCCATAACACTTCGGATCACACAGTTGTCTCCTTGGTAGATGGTCAGCTCTCTGAAGGGAGGGATTGCGTTTTGCTGAGCAGCCAGCATGACAGGTGCTCAGGAAGGGCCGTCTGCCTTTTGGAGGGTGGAGGGAGCTGGGTCCAGTGTCGTCACTTTTTGTTTTGTGCAGCCAGCCTTCTCGGCTGCAACGCACACGCGGCCTCCTTTATGGAAATCACCACCGGCAGAGCCCTGGCCACCGAGGACGTGCTTTTCTACCGTATTCCAGAATCTCGTGGAGGGATGCACCCTCCCCCATGTCACCTGGGCATCTTTGAGCAGAGAAGCAAGCTTGCTGCTTCCTCACGGAATGTGGTAGAAACTCTTCACAATGTCTTATAAAAGGCCTCTTCATTCGAGTGCGGGGATAGGAAGCCTCAGGAATGATGATGATGATGATGATTACTGGCACTTACGAACTACCACAGTGGACAAGCTTAGCTTCTGTGGTAATTTTAGGCCGTCCTTAGGGGAAGGATTCCCCCCCAGATGCTATTTAAGATTAGAGATGCGTGGAATCCAAGAAGAATTCATAAAGTGTTGCGTTTGTCAGACCTTGGCAGGGAACGCTGCTAATTATTTTTTGTTCCCGTTGTTAAATACAGAGCCTTCCCGTTTGTTTTGCCAAATGAATTTTCACTTCTCTACCACTTTTTCTTGAGGGAAAATGTTCAGTGCAAAGGCAGGCGCGAGCGGTCCAGGGCGCCACCTCTCTGAGACCGAGGCCGGGCGGCTCTGGGGCTGAACTGCAGCTCTGAGGACACCTTCGGGCATCGAGTTTCTGTTTACAGCCTGGAAGCTTTCCCTTTTGAACACATTTGGGTCTTTCACTGAAAGTCCCTTTAAAAATTCAAGGTTTACTTTTTATCACCAGAAAACATCTATTAAATACGCATCTGCACCCGGAGCCATATACCAATGAGTTACTGCCTGTGCTCCGAGGTCTGAGGAGGACCCCCTTTTTTTTTTTAAAGTCCAGACAATACTTTTCATGGGCATTGGGTGGCAAAAGCTATCCAATTCCATTTTAGCCCATAATACATTATTTAAAGAGAAGATTGAAGAGAAGATTGGAGCTACGGAAATGGGGATATTTAAGCAAAGGGAGAGGTGTGAAGATCTCAAAGGTGTCTTTAGACATTTGAAAGGCCCTTGGGTGTGGTGGCAGCGGGGCTGTTCTGATGCCCCCTAGGGACGGATCAGGTGGGACCAGGGCGGGGAACATGGAGGCCAGACCTGCCAGCAGGCCGGAAGCTGGACTCAGTCCTTCACAAGGCTGTAAACCTCTGGTCTCCAGAGACACTCAGAGACTGGGTGACTTCCTTCCCCCTCTGCTGCAGGGGGATTTGTCGCCGGGTAGGACTCCTTTAAGGGGTAGCATATTATCTACAGTGTCTCTGACTTGGTTTTCTTTAAAGAGACTCGGGTGGGGATGTAATGAATTATTCAGGGACTCCTCTCTGTGAAGCAGGCTGCACAAAGACTGACAACTTGGTACCAATTACGAGTCTAACATTGTTAGTAGTACATTCTATTCACGCACTCTACCTGCTTGGCACCTCTTAGCTCACTGATGGTCCCACAGTTACTCTCTGAATGGGTACAAAATCTGATGCCAAAAAAAAAGACGTATATGGCCTAATGGGTATTCGAGTCTTAAAATTGGGGGGAATGCATAGGATTTTCAAATGCATGTTTTCAGTATCATCGTTGGTGCGCCAGGTCTCTCGTGTAACAGGTACTGAAATATGGCCTATGTTTTCTCTGGGGGTGGGGCTTTTCTGGACCGCTTTAGCGAAGGGCCGTTGTCTCTTTTTAGGTGCCTTGTGGCAGAACCCACAGAGTGCTTCAGCAGACACAGTGGTTTTTCTCCCCAGACTTCCAAAATGTGGAGAGTTCTTTTCCAGCGTTTTCCCACAACTTTCCCTAATGAACGGTGAGAGACCCACCTCGGTAGATTTTCTGAAGCCTGTGATGGGGGTTATAGCCAGAGAGCAGTGTTTGAGTTCATGTGCAGAACAGATGCCCTAAGGTGCCAGTCTGGGTGCTGGTACGGACGCCTGTAACACGCCAGACAATTGTACGGACGTATTTCACTCCACAGTGCTTGGCGACTTCACCCACCTACGTTTTGTAGGTGTTTTATCTTTTCCACCTGCAGTCGGTATGTGGGCCTCTGAGTGAAGCCCACAGCTGCCAGACTCTGAAATATTTAAGGACTTCACAGCCCGAGCAACATGGGCACAGCTGTGCATTCAGGAATTCTCCTGGGACACGGCAGGGCCCTAGCCGCGAGGGTCGAAGCCCAGGCTAATGATTGTTGGTTTGATTGGTGGCTCGTTCATGCACCAGTTGTTTATTTAACAGCAACTACCTGTCAGGCATCCGGTAGACACTGAAGAGCATAAACAGACGTTTCCCCTTCTGGGGCAGGTGGTCTAGGTGACAAGACGACAGTGAACATGTATGCAGACAAATACATTGTTTAAAGTCGTGCCAGGTGCCACAGGGGCACAGAAGCCATGGTGCCCTGGTGGGAAACAGGAGGAGGGTTTTCCTCCGTTGGGTGGTGGGCACGGCTTTGCTGGGGTTGGGCCTTTACGCTCAGCCTCCTGGGAGGCGTAGACTGGCTCTAGGGCAGGGCAGCGGAGAGCACTCCAGGGAGAGAGGAGCCCGGCCTGGGCCTGGAGCATTGCGGGCAGAGAGGGGCGAGGTGCAGGCCAAGCAGGGGTTGGGGAGGGAGGGGGCAGAGGCAGAAAGTGGCGGCCTCCTCGGCTGTGGTCGGGGACTCGGTTCTCGCCGAGCTGCAGAGGGAAGCAGCTGCAGAGCTCTAGGCCAGGAGTGACATGATCAGAAAGATGGCCCTGACTACTGCCTGGAAAAAGAGAGAGAGGGAGACGGGGGAAGGGGAGAGAGAAGAGCAGCGGCGCGACTGCAGTGGCTCGGGGGGGACGATAAGGGCCCCACCCGGGTGGTGGCAGCAGAGGTGGCAGGAGTTGCAGAGCTGCCAGATGGTACCTTGTGGGTCGTGATGGGGGTGCCCCAGGATGGCTGGAGTTTTCAGCTAGTGTTTGAAGCGTCTTACTAGAGGCAGGTGGATGGGTCCAGCGCAGACAGGGCGAGAGCAGCGCTGGGGAACCGTGAGCACCGGGACGGACTCAGGGCTGGAGGGGCTCTCTCCCCGCTTAACTCGACAGCTGAACAAGCACGTGGTGTCCCTCTGGGCTCCGGGAGGACCAGCTCAGGGACCTTCACATCTGGCCGCGTTACGGCTCTCGCATCGGAAGGCTTGGGCAAAGGAGCCTGTGAGTCAGACAGTTCGGGGGCAGGGGACCGAGGCTCAGCGGCCTTGCCTTATCGAGTGGAGGAAACCGGGGCTCAGAGAGGTTGCGGGTTATTCATCCAAAGACACGCGGCCAGTTAGGGGCAGAGCTGCAGAGAAGCTATCCGTCAGAAGCAACGTTTCCTTCTTTTACTGAGAATTTTGAGTGATGCTTTTGGAAATCTTCGTTAAATCCTTCTCACGTCTATTTTTTTTTTGACATCTTTATTGGAGTCTAATTGCTTTACAATGCTGTGTTAGTTTCTGCTTTATAGCAAAGTGAATCAGCTACACATATACATACATCCCCATATCTCTCCCCACCCACCCTCCCTATCCCACCCCTCTAGGTGGTCACAAAACACCGAGCTGATCTCCCTGTGCTATGCAGCTGCTTCCCACTATCGATTTCACATTTCTCACGTCTAAGTTTTAAAAATCCTTTCACAATTAATTTATTTAAGGATTAAGCCAGTCAGAACCCCAGGACTGTTTCAAGTCAGCAGCTTAAAAGTGGAATCTTGGTGTTACCAGGATCATTTCCTGTGTGTGTGGATTGCAGTATTTGGGCTCCCGTCTCTCTGTGAGAAGCTGAATAGCTTCAGATCTAATGAGTCCTGGCCCCTGGGGCAGATAGATTTTGGAATTCACTGTTGATGGCGTTTTTAAGTGTCACTTTCCCCCTTTTATTTTATTTTATTTTCTTTTGTGGTACGCGGGCCTCTCACTGTTGTGGCCTCTCCCGTTGCGGAGCACAGGCTCCGGACGCGCAGGCTCAGCGGCCATGGCTTACGGGCCTAGCCGCTCCGTGGCATGTGGGATCTTCCCGGACCGGGGCACGAACCCGTGTCCCCTGCCTCGGCAGGCGGACTCTCAACCACTGCGTCACCAGGGAAGCCCCCCCTTTTCTTTTAATAAGCCCTGAGCTGTAAGATGGCCCACAGAGCCTTGGAACATCGAGATGGGGGCTCTGAAGGATTGTGGTGGGGATGTCAGGTTTGGAGGTGAAGATTCAATTTAGGGTGTCGGCTACTCTGCGAAGAGGACGATGTGCTCTCCCAGACACACGGCGCGTCAGTAATTTACAGGTTGTAGAGCTGAGAAGGTGGGTGTGCGTGGCAGAGGCGGATTCTTCCTCCAAAGATTTGCAGAAGGCAGTGGCATTTTGAATGCCCAGCAAAGGTGTGTAATGATTAAATCCAGGGTATAAAGCAATGGTCAGGAGGGCTTTGGCTGGGCCCAAAGGAAATCAAGAAAATGAGCAAACGAGAAGGCAGCTTAAAATGTAAAATACAGACGGAGATTGATGCCATTTCTGTGAAAACTTAGGAACATTCCATGAGTATTGCTAGTCAGGCTCAGGAAGATGTGTTTTTAGAGGGGGATGTGGTTCTTTTGGGAAGTTTTCCCAAGCTGTGAAGCAGCGCGATGTAGTGGGGAGAAGGAGAGCCCTGGGCTGGGACTCGGCAGCCCCGAGCCCCCTGTGGGACCCTGAGCGCATCTTCTGACCTCTCAGAACCTGTTTCCCCATCTGTAAAATAGGAATAATGGCACGAGTCCGTGTAGCCGCATGGAACTGTTGAGAATCCGCTGAGATAATGTACAGAAGAGCAGTCTGTAGGCTGCATAACGCCATCTAGATGAAGTCTGAATCTCCTCCCATGCTCTGTTTCTAAAATTCAGGCTGTGCACTCAAACCACTCTGGAGAACTTAAAAATACGACCAGCCCCACTTCCGGCGTTTTTCTTCCACTTGGTCTGGGTTGGTGCCAGGCCTTGGAAGTTTTCAAAGCGCTTAGGTAATTCTGCTGGGCAGGCGTGGCTGAGAACCTCAGGCCTGAGCCGTAGGAGGTGGGTCTGAGGGCCCATCCTGGCCTCGGCCTTCGGGGGGCGGGTGGGGGGGGCGGGGTCGGTCAGAGGTCAGAGGAGACTGTCAGCTGTCTCCTCACAGCAGCTCTGCTTTCCCCTCTGCTTGCTGTCACCCTTCTCAGGGCTTCCCTGGAAGGTTTCTCAAGCAAATGTCTATTCAGCCAAAGCCTGCTGGGTTTTGAAGTGCTAATGAGACAACTGCCTGAGAAGGTGGGCCTGTGGAGAACAAGAGCTACGATTTTTCTCAAAACCTATCATTTAAAATGATTTCGAAGCCTGTTAGATTAGACTGGTGAGATAATCTCATAAAGTAGTAGCAGGGTAGAGGTGCAGAAAGGATCGTTTTCACATGTTTTTAATTCAGTCAAGATCAATGAAAGATCTTGTGTTTACCAGCGGAGCTAGAGTTTAAATTTTTGAGTACAGAATTCATTAGCCTGTTTTAATGAAGAAACCCAGCTTCCTTGTCAGCGTGTCAGCTGAACTAGAGGGTGCAGCTCGATGCTGCTTTGAGCTATAAACATCACAAGCCAACAGGCGGAGGAAAGTCACGTTTCACTTTTGAGGCAGGGTTAGACCTCTGATCATGCCACTGAGAACATATGTTCTGGGATCAGAAGAGAGTGAACCCTTGACTTGCTATTGTCATTCAGTGTGTGTCATTTCCACACCCAGGGATGATTCCTCTCTCAAAAATAAGGCATATGACCCAGCAATTCCATTTCTGGGTATTATACCCAAAAGAAGAGAGCCAGAGTCTCGAGAAGATGTTTGCACACTCGTGTTCATAGCAGCATGAGTCACAACAGGCAAACGGCGGAAGCAACCCAAGTGTCATCAGCGAATGAGGGATAAACACAGTGGGGTCCATCCTTGGGATGGAGGGTTATTTGGCCTTAAAAAGGAAGCAAATTCTGGGACTTCCCTGGCGCTCCAGTGGTTCAGACTCCACGCTTCCACTGCAGGGATCACGTGTTTGATCCCTGGTTGGGGAACTCAGATCCCGCATGCCGCACGTCGTGACCAGAAGGAAAAAAAGGGAAGCAAATTGTGACACATGCCGTAACACAGGCAAACGCTGAAGACAGCACGCTAAGTGAAAAGCCAGTCATAAAAGGACAAGTACTGTATGATTCCACTTACTGGAGGTCCTTGGAGGAGTCACATTCATAGACACAAAGTGGAACGGTGATTGCCGGGGGCTGGGGATTATGAGGGGTGAGCGTGAGGTTGCTAGCAGAGTTCCAGTTGGGAGGATGACAAAGTTCTGGAAGTGGATGGTGGTGACGGTCGCACGACATTGTCAGTGCCCTTAAGGCCACTGAACTGAACACTTAGAAACGGTCAAGTTTGTTATATGTTTTACCACAACAAAAAAAATTGCAAGGAGAGCACCGGTGAAAATCATAGGTGTATGAGCAGGCCTTCTGTATCGTGGTCCAGGAGGGCTGTGCCCTGGAGATGCGGCGAGCGCTTCAGTGCGTTCGCCAGCCTGGCAACCGCAGCGCTTTTCTTTCTTGCTCAGAGCTGTGGAAGGGAAGTAGCCGTTACTGAGATACTTCAGGGCAGCCTGAGAGGGAGACCTTGAAGGAACCCAGACGTGAGGGAGACAAACAGACGGAAAGCCGCGACTGGCCCGTGGCATCCCTCACCAGCGAGGCACCTGGTGTTCTTCTAGGGCCCTTCTGTGTCCACTAGCTGGTGTTCTCAGATGTTCCAGTGTATGTGAAAATATTTTTATAAAACTTACTATATGTCCAGTCCTGTGAGGAATGCTTTAAATAGAACAACCTCAGAAGGTTTTTTATTATTATTCCCATTTTAGAGATGACCGAAATGAGGACAGAGAGAATAGTTGTCCAGGGCACTTGGCTGGTAACAAGCATCAGAGGCAGGATTTAACCAGGATTCGGCCGCTTGGGATCAGTGTGGGTGACTGCTGTGTGTCCCTCTTGTGTATATGGTCTCTGTGGGTAGAATGAGTGCCCATGAATCAGCATGGGAAATTTTTGTACAGAATGATTTTCTTTAGTTCAGAATGGAGTGATGATTTCTCCCCCATGATTTCTGGTGAAAGCACCAACAACTATAGTAAGTATTTCATACCGTATGCTATTTTTAAAAAATTTTTATTTATTTTTGGCTGCGTTGGGTCTTCCTTGCTGCGCGCCGGCTTTCTCTAGTTGCGGCAAGCGGGGGCTACTCTTTGTTGCGGTGCGCGGGCTTCTCATTGCGGTGGCTTCTCGTTGCGGAGCGCGGGCTCTAGGCACGCAGCCTTCAGTAGTTGTGGCACGTGGGCCCAGTAGTTGTGGCTCGCGGGCTCTAGAGTGCAGGCTCAGTAGTTGTGGTGCACGGACTTAGTTGCTCCGCGGCATGTGGGATCTTCCGGGACCAGGGCTCGAACCCACGTCCCCTGCATTGGCAGGCGGATCGTTAACCACTGGGCCACCAGGGAAGTGCCCGTACTGTACGCTTTTTAAAAAGTTGTCTATTTTAGGAGCAGCGTTTTCGGGTTTATAGAAAAATTGAGTGGGAAGTAGTTTCCGTATTACCACCCCCCTCACACAGTTTTCTCCATTCTTAACACTTTGCATAGTATGGTACATCTGTTATAATTGAACCAATATTGATACACTGTTATGAACTAAAGTTCGTAGTTTGCATTAGGGGTTCATACTGTGTGTTGTATCGTTCTGTGCGTTGTGACAGATGTACAGTAACATGTATCCATCATTGAGTATCTTCACTGCCCTGAAACCCCTCTGTACTCCTGTTCACCTCTCCCTCCCCTTCACCCCTGGAAGCCGCTGATCTTTTTATTGTTTCTATCACATTGCGTTTCCTGGAAAGTCACAGAGTTGGAATCATGGTCGGGAGCCTGTTCAGGTTGGCTTCTTTCACTCAGTGACATGCCTTTAAGGTTCCTCCTTGCCTTTTCATGGCTTGATGCTCATTTCTTTTTATCCCTGAAGAATAATCCATTGTCTGGATGGGCCACAGATGATCCGTTCACCTGCTGAAGGACATTTCGGTTGCTTCCAAGTCCCGTAGGCTTTTAAAAATTTTCGGCTTCCTACAGATTTTACCCTCGAAGTCCTGAGACGAGAAGGGCCATGAAAAATGTTCTTTTGGGCCTGTTGTCTTAGGGTCTGAATAATCCAGACTCCAGGGCTGTGCCGGCCCCTCCGGGAGTTGCGGACTGTGGGCCTGGGGGCGCTTGAGGTGTGGCTGGTCCGCGCGATGTGTGTGCTGTCTGTGAAAACTACTCATCAGATTCCAAAGACTCAGTGTAAACAAGAGTGTGAAGCATCGTTAATAGGTTAACGTTGATTCTGTATGGAAATGATAGTATTTTAGATATACTAGATTAAAGTACATTAGCATTGTACCAGCTGCTTCTTCTTTTTGAAGTGTGGCTGCTAGAAAAATCTAAATTATCTTTGTGGCTCACATTAGGTTTTTCGTTACGTTTCTGTTGAGCAGGTCTGCTAGAAAAATAATGCTTGGCCTCGGGTCTGCCAGGCCCCTTCCAGAAAGTCACTCAGCTGGTGTTTATCGGGCCCCTACTTGTATGCCAAGCACTGTCAAAGCTGTTTCTTTCCCTTTCAGCTTCAGCTTCCTGCCTCTAAAATGGGAGAAAGTCGTTCCCCTCTGGTCGTGGGAACTCAGTAAGTCGTCCTTGCTCAGCTTCGGTCCCGGGGCGAGCTCGGCAGCTGTGAGGTCCCGGCCCGCACCCCTAGCCCAGCTTGCGGGCAGCTTTGCAGCCTTGAGGGCACTGGGGTGGGGGGCGGCGGCGGGAGGCTTGCTCTGAGGTTCCACGCGCGCCGTCTTCTCCGTTTACATTTCTTGACCTTTCCCTTTCTCAGCCAGCAGTCCCTGGGGAGGCTCGTTTTCTGAGGCGCCCACCTGGCCTCTTCCTGAGTTTTAATCCCAAGCTCCCGCTGAAAGCCTTAAAGCACGCTCGCACAGTTGTAACGCGGGACTCTGTACAAAGTGAAGGCCACTGTGGTTGCTCGAGCGGGAAGCTGGAGCTGCAAGTGAGTCGTGGTGCCATGACCTGCAGCCTCGCCTGTGTACCGGGAGGTCCCTTCCTCTGCCCCGGGGGTGGTATTTCTCTCAGTGGTCTTCCCAGTACCTCGAGAGACAAGATAGCAGCACCTAGAACCTTCTGGAGCCTGTCTACTGTTTCCGACTGAGGCCTTGACCGTAACCCACCGATTTGCCCACTAGCTGTGTGCATGTGAAGGCGTTTTGGGAGACCATGGACTCTGGGGATTAGATCTGGCCGTCACAGTCCTGGTCCCAGGTGGTTTATGATCAGAGAGGTTATGTGGTCATACTAGAGGGAGTGATAAGATGCAGGGGCTGGTAAGGGAGCCCCAGGAATGGTCGCGGGCCCACCGGCTGTCGGTGATGTCACCCTGACGATGTCTGGGAAGCGCTATGGTCAGATTTCAATCTGAGATGAGTTACTGCAGCGGGAGAGGCAGAGGAGGGGCAGCCGGGAGGTGAAGTGCTTCCATCCCGCCTCTGTCTGGCTCATCGTCCCTGCCCTTGGGCTGAGATGCCCTGACCACCTCTGCTCTGTGGCTCCTCTTAGATCTATGCATGGTCCCTGGAGTCCTTCCTACACAGAATGACCAGCCCAGGCCCAGCAAAGGGGCAGATGGGGCCTGTGGCTCACGTCAAGGTGCCCTTGCTCGGTTCTCTGTTGAGGTTCGGTAGGTGCGGAGGGGGGTGTGGGCGCTGTTTGTTTCAGGACCTTTTGTTGTTGTTGTTTTTGGTTTTTTTGTTTGTCTGCACCACACGGCATGCGGGGTCTCAGTTCCCTGACCAGGGATTGAAGCTGCGTGCCCTGCAGCGAAAGCGCAGAGTTTAACCACTGAACCACCGGGGAAGCCCCTAGGAATGTTTGGTATTTTAGGGAGAAGGAAGCAGAGAACATACTTTCAGATGAAACTTTCTCATTTGAGTAAAATAGACCACTTGTTGGGAGGAAAGCATCGTGAAGGCAAGAAGAGCTGGTTTTTAGGGACAGCCTTTCCCACTTGGGTAACAAGAACTTTTTTCCCCCTGAATGTTATATTTGATGGGCCTTAGGTTAAGGGGGTAAACTGTTTAGAGGAAAAGGTAATCTATCTTACCAACAGGAACTATGGTCATTTTTTTGACTAAAACTATTTGTTAATTCAGCAACGTGTCCTAAATGAGAACCACCCTCAAAATTGAAGTACAAATAGCTTCTTCAGTCTTCTTGTTTGACCCCAGGTTTTCTTTGCTGGCGACCGTCTGGGCACCCTTGCTGCTCAGTATTTGTGGCCCAGCCTCACAATAAGGCCGGGAAGCCCAGGTGTGTGGAGTATCAGCTGTGCGCCTCACCAGCCTCCCGGGGACTTGGAGGGGTACGTTTGGGGGAAGATGCTTAATGAAAAGATGTTTTGTAATTTAGAAAGGAAGTTCCCACATAGATAATTGAAGCCTAAATGGAAACATTAAAAAACATAATCGTCACGTTATATAGTGTTTAAACGTATTCCATTGTGAGTGGGCGGGTCCATCCTGTACCTGGTGTGTGCAACGTGGAAAAGGCAAGCCTTTCTGCTGTCACTGGTAAATGACAGCAGAGGGGAAAGGAGGCCGCGTATGCAACACTGAACTTGTCATTCGTTCAGTTCAGTATGAGAAATTCGGGATGAGTGTAAGCAACTAATTGCTCTGAGTATCAAAGTTCAATATTGAGCAAATAGGAAAAGGGTGCTGAGGTGACCGAAGGAAAAGACAAGGTGGGCCAGACATGGTACAGCATCACAGGCGACTTCCGGAAAGGTCAAGAGTGTGACTGTGGCCCGAGAGGCCGCCTGGCTGTGATGGTGAGTGAGCCTGACCCCTGCTGGTGAGTGGCTACCCGATTGTGGATGTGAAGGAAGCAGGGTGTTGGTTCCTAAGGGGTCAAAGATCCTGCCAGGCCACCTGCAGGTCTGTCCCCAAGGCCGAGCCTTAAACCAGCTCTCGATGCCGCTGCCGGAATTCCGCGTGGGAAGGGAAATGGACCTGACGGTTGAAAGGTTTTTGGTTTCGACCATCCATCATTCCTGCCCTTTCCCAAACCAGGACTTCACTGCTTCCTCTCGCTGCCCTGCCCTCTGTTACCTCAAGGTTTCACGGACATGAAAGGTGGTTCCTCCACAGCAGCACATAAAGGTTGGAATTCCAGGTTACCTCGGAATTAGACACTTGACAAATTGATCCAAGGTATATGCCGTGTGTTGGGAAACTTCAGTGTGATGTTCATCTCAGAAATATCTGAAGCTCTTCACATCTTAGCAACGACAATCAGATGGGAAGAAGTCCAGAAACTTGAGTTCATGCCTTGACTGTGATGTCAGCAGAGTCTTAGTGAGAGCAGGTGGACAGGGAAGGTGACAAGTGGTGACGTCACAGAGGACTGTTGTTTATGTGTTTCTTGGAAAAAGTGATTGATAGAATATAAAAAGCACTAAATGCAAAGGAAAAGATGAACATGTTGAACTGCATTAAGAAATAGAAAACCAGAGTCCCCTTTTTCTGTAGAGGTTAGCGTTTTCCCCACTGGGCTCTCGAGCTTATTCTAGGTGATGCCATTGGGTGCTGCAGGTGAGAAAGGAACCCACGGTTTACGGAACGGGAATCTGGCTCTCACTCAAATGCCATTTACGTGAGGCCATCAGAGACCAGGAAGGCTTGCACTGCAGTAGTCTGGTTATCTTTAACTCAGTCAGCCACCTGCTGTTGCCCAGGACGGCTCTTCAGAATAGCTTTTGGGGAGTTGATGAAGTAGGGATGATTTTCAAATGAAATTTAAGAAATAGGCTTTGAGATACATAAGGAATTCCTTGTGGTACCAAACAACATTAGAATCTCTTCATTCTGAGATGATTTAAAAATCATTTCCTTGTGTTCTGTTATCTAAAGCTTACCAGTCAGGAAAAAGAATAACTTTGTATGAAGTGGCAGAATTGGGAACAAAGGCTTCCTTCCATCTTTGGGCCTCTGCTTCTGTATTCCTACAGGATTGGGCAGGGATGTTTAGGTGAAAACTCGGGGTCTTTGGGAGTTTTTTCTGTGTATGTTTAAGGTCAACATTTTCATGTTAAAACTATGTCTTCAACTGCTGAGCGGGGGGAAAGGGATGGTCTCTTTGATAAATGAGGCTGGGCCAATAGGATATCCCTATTAAAAAACATCTCACCTTCGGTTCCCCCCCCCGCCAGGTCCCACCCCCCAGAAAACCCACTTCCAGCTAGATGGTAGATCTAATTGTAAAACAGTAAAGGTTCTAGAAAATGAAATGACAGAGGAGAATGTGTGTTTAAGCGGAAAGTAAAGAGCACCAGCCAGAAAAAGGAAACGATTAACATATTGGACCACAGTAAACTGAAGAGTTTCTGTTAATTAAAACATTGAGAGGGCTTCCCTGTGGCGCAGTGGTTAAGAACCCGCCTGCCAATGCAGGGGACACGGGTTCGAGCCCTGGTCCGGGAAGATCCCACATGCTGCGGAGCAACTAAGCCCGTGCGCCACAACTACTGAGCCTGCGCCCTGGAGCCTGTGAGTCACAGCGACTGAGCCCGCGAGCCACAACTACTGAAGCCCGTGCGCCTAGAGCCCGTGCTCTGCAACAAGAGAAGCCACCACAGTGAGAGGCCCACGCACCTCAACGAAGAGTAGCCCTCACTCGCAGCAACTAGAGAAAGCCCGTGTGCAGCAACAAAGACCCAACGCAGCCAAAAATAAAATAAATAAAATAAAATAAATTAAAAAAAACAATTGAAATAATTGTTTTTAAAAAAACACACAACATTGAGAGAATGAAAGGCAAGGTGGGAATCGGGGAAGATGTTGCTACCCCTGTAACTACTGAAGGGCTTTTGTCCAGAATAAAAACTCCTGCAGATCAGTAACAAAAAGAGAGACAATTCACTTACTGCCTGTTTAGGCAATAAATCTGCACACTTTGTAAAAGAAGGTACAAATGCACAACAAGCCTATGAAAAAGTACTCGACCTCGGTCACCAGGGGAACGCAATTTGAAACCGTAACAAGGTACCTGCACCTCTCCTAAGAAGGAACAAGATGAAAAGGCCTGTAGTACTGAGGTGGTGCAGCCGCTTTGGAGACCTGGTCAGCAGCCACCCCATGACACAGCAGTTCTGCTCCTAGGCGTCTGTCCCGGAAGTCAGGCCCAAAGTGTTCATGGCAGTGCTGTCCATAATTGCCTGAACCTGGAAACAACCCAGGTGCTCCTTGCAGATAGAACGGAGTTTATTGTGTGTGTAACCCTACAGTGGAATAGCGTGTAACGTCGAATGAAAAGCCTGTTACATGCTACAAAAATGTGATTCTCTCAGACATCATGTTGGGCTAAAGAATCCAGGCCCCAAGTTAGGTGTTTGTTATGACTCCGTGTGTACAAAGTGGAAAAAGAGGCAAACCTCATCAGTACTGCTTGCGGGGGAGGATGGCTGACTGGAAGAGGCCCTTGGGGCTCTGGACTGTCAGCTGGGCTGCGGCGATACCAGGAGGGGTTCGTGGGATAATGCGCCAGGCTGTGCGTTAGCACGTGTGCGCGTGGAAACTTTGTTCTACGTGATGAAAAGGAAGCTGGTTTTAGAGATGCCCTCACACGCCCAGGGGACCGTGCGGTTTGCGACAGTGTCTGTGCGGTGCCCGCGAAGCCCGGGGAAGAGAAGCAAAGATGCCAAGGAGCCGAGAGCGAGGTCGCGACGTTGCCAGGAGTCACTCGCGGTTGGGAGGACTCCGCTTAGCTCTTGTTCTGGGCTCCGCCTCCATCCTTCACTACCTTTGGCAGTTTTCCTATTAAAATTCCACGTCGCGTCTTGATACAGCCACGCTTGTCTGGAGCTGAGTGCTTAGCTCAGACACTTCAACCCGAATGCTAAGGGTTAAATTTTCAGTGCAGATTGACAGCAGAATCCAGTGGGATAGACTCTGGGCTGGAAACTGGGTTCTGGTTTCAGCCTCCAGTCCTGACCGGGGACAGGTCACCTGGCCGTTCTCTCTAGGTATCCACCCCCGCAAGTCAGTGACGGCAAAGCCACACGAAGAAATCACGCCCCATCTCTGAGGTTGCTAGGCAGATAAAGTGAGGTAGTATCTGTGCACACAATTTGCAAATTGTGACAGTGGAGTAATACGTCTGCTTGCATAATTCACACATCCAGGGAGCTGCTAATCACATCTGCACGTCTCTTAAATTTCCTTATTAAAGTCTGTAGACACATGAGGTATGAAAACCAAAACACAGTTAAAAACAGTCAGCATGATGGAGGAATTTTGGAGAAATCTTCACGTGTAGAATTTTCTTGTTCCTCATCTCTGTCGTATTGCAGAATTGCACGCACTTATTTCTATGTTTTCACGTTATTAGTGGACCACAGTGGATGGCTGGATGTACAGGAGAGGAGCTGGTTCAGGAAACGATTGGGGTTTTTTACCTGTATTTCTAGAGTAATTTTTGTCAGTAAATGCACACACGTTTAAATTTAATTATTTGCCTGTTAACAACTCATTATGCCACATTAGGAATAAAGTTTCACACCATGTAATCATTTTAACTCTTACCACCGATACTTGGAATGTTCTCCTTGATGGAAGAAAAATCTAATTTGGAACGTTTAGTCAAATTTTTTTAAAAAGACTTATTTATTTTTGGCTGCCTCGGGTCTTAGTTGTGGCACGCGGGCTTCTCTCTAGTTGTGGCGTGCGGGTTTTCTGTCTCTAGTTGTGGCGCGTGGGCTCCAGAGCGCGTGGGCTCTGTAGTTTGCAGCATGGGGGCTCTAGTTGAGGCGGGTGAGCTCGGTAGTTCTGGCACTCTGGCTTAGTTGCCCCGCGGCACGTGGGATCTTAGTTCCCCGACCAGGGATTGAACCCACGTCCCCTGCGTTGTAAGGCGGATTCTTTACCGCTGGACCGCCAGGGAAGTCCCTAGTCAAATTGATCAGGAGAGATATATCTGACTGAGGAGAGGAAAACCCATGGGTTAATCAACTTCATTTTTATTGAACAACCTTCCTAAGTGAGTTCTTTGGAAATCGTTGTTCTCAGAAAATAGACTATTGATCTAGGCCAGTGGTTTTAAAATTGTTGTTTAGCAGCAGATGTATATTCCTGCAAATAAAACCTTCCGCTGAACCTCAATATATAGGACGGATGAACGGGAGGTCGCTCTGTTTGAAGGAGCACGTGGGGCGGATAGGTCTATTTTACCGAGATTTGGAAAGACTGTTGGGACGAGTAGAAAGGTGGGGAAACTGTTACTCCGCGTTAGGACGTGAGGAACATTCCTTCTGTGTGCTGTGGCGTGTCATCCGTGTCACCGGGGAGCTGTCTGTTCAGCACACTGATGGAGGTGAAAACTGATGGAATTCAGTGACTGTGGTCCAGCCATCCTGTGATCCTAGACAAAATTGGCTAAACTCCTAATACCTCTAGGTGCTGATAGATTAAACCTCCAGTTGAATTTATACAGTTTCCAGAACAAATATTGTGCTTTGAGCAGCTTTGAAAAAAATTAATAACGACTTCAGGAAAATATCCAGCATGCACCAGCTTTCTTGAAATTCTAACCCGAAGTGTAACATCTCCTCTCCACCACATTGGAAAAGCTTTTGAGAACTGCTGGCATGGGAGCTTTAAAAAGTACATGTTTGTTTTTGTGAGTTTGGGAAAAAAACTGTTCTGTCTACAGAGGAACTTTTCCATGAATCTCTCAAGACATTTTATATAGGAACACTCATTCATGGGTTGAGCCAACAGCATAACTGGGAAATGAGAAAATGGTTCAGACACACACACACACACGTTACGTCTTCCTCCAAGGTGAGTTCACCAGTTGTTGGTTGATGTAAGAACCCTGCCATCAGGTTAGCCCACGCTTCTGAAATGCCCTTACATTATAAACATGAAAGGTAAAGGAATTTTGAACCAGTAAACAGAGAACAACCTTAAAACTTCAGACTGTATATATTATACCCCCAAGAACTCCTGATCTGTTCTCATTCAGCTAAAATCAGGGATACTTAGGTCATTAATCTATTCGAACAGAAAGCAAAGAGCATTATCTATAATAAATACAGCCATCTTTTTTTCCTGTTGGAAAAGTGTCTGTGTTTTTAATTGTGCTCATTACAGAAAATTCTAACAATGTCAAATATGAAGAATAAATAAAAAGTAACCCCAAATTCAGGGGATGGGTTGTTAGAAAAATGCGTACAAGCATTTATAACAAAACATAACCCTCCTCTTTGACTTATGCTCTGCTGAGTAATATCTAGCCTCCTAAGTGGTATTTTTCATTACGGAGGGCCATATCCACCCACCAGAACATATACCCAGCTCATAGAAGTATTCCACCTTCTCAGAAAATGAAATACCGCTTGTAAATAAACATCTAGAAAAATGGACTCGACGGTAAGAAAACAATGTGAAACAAGACCCTACTTATTAATGAAGTCATAGCGCCCCGGGTTGGTAAGGAGATGAAATACAATCTCATGTTGTCTGTGGCCTGTGAGTTCATAGGGTCTTTTTGGAAATGAATTTGGCAAGATGTATCTATAAGCTTTACTACTTATAACCTTGACCTAGTGACTTCTGTGTTGATTGACCTGAAGAAGGAATCCATATTTTAAAAGCTGTTCTATGAAGTGCTCTTGCCAGTTGAGCGACGGTGCAGTTAGCTCTCCGTATCCGAGGGCACAGACCTCGGGGACCCTACGGGCCTTGAGCATCTGTGGATTTTGGCGTCTGCAGGGGGTCCTGGCACAGCCCCCGTGGATACCAGGGGACGACTGTCACACCATACAGAGGGTAGCTGCACGTCAGTTAGACTCGCGTCCAGACGGCTGTGCACCTGCTCTGTGCCTCGGCCAGTCACTGAACCTCTGAGCCTCTGAGTCTGTAAATGGGAGGGACAATAATCTCTCCCTCTGAGTGTTTTCGTGAGGATTAAAATGAAATTTTACCACCTTATATATGGTTGTGAGTGTGAAATGGAGTAACGCTTGAGGACAGTGTCCGGCTAGAGTCAACAAGCCCTCTGCGTTAGGGTTAGTTACCATGAGTCCACAAAGTTAGACCCACCGCATCATCCGATAACTGGAGGAGAAGCCAAGTAATTCTAGTGGTTCCAAATGGTGGCTTGCAAGACGCTCACAACATAGAAAATCAGTTACGACCCAGCGTTGACATCAGGATACCAGTTTATGTGCACCGTTGTTGTGCCTAAATGAAGAATATGTGCATCAGAAGATGAACTAGAATTCATTTCCCGTTACAGTGCCAGCTTCTATGGTGATCGACAAGGCGCGAAGCAGCTTGGATTCTGGCCTTATGAAATGAATTTAGAGCAGGAGAGAGACTTAACCCCCTCCTTATAGATATCATGATGATCAAGGAAGAGCTTGAATCATCCCGGACCAGTCTGTAATTTGAAATAAACGCCTTTTGAAGCGCCAAAGCCCATGGCTCTTTACTTCGGCATGTAATTTGCTTCCTATTGATTTTTGCAAGGTGCTTGAGGACGTTTTTCATGCTGAAATTTCATTTCTGCTGTTCACAGGACAAGAGAAATGTGATATCCATGAACAACTTGACCAGGCTTGAAATCTCATTTTGTTTGACTGCTGAGCGCACGTGTATAAATGAGCAGATTCGGGCTTCAAGACGGAAGGCAGGAGGGCGGCGCTTGGCTCCTGGGCCTGGAACCCCCTTACGAAGGCTGTAGGGGGGCTTCGTGGGCTCTCATTTCTCCCTTCTCAAACCCAGGCATTGTTCCTCTGTAGAAGAGCAGTGCTCTTCTGATCTTAACAGTCTGTGGTCAGAGGATTTAAAAGGTGGTGAAGTAAACAGACCCCTGGGTCCGTAGCACTTGGCCGTCAGAGCCCCAGAGATGGCGATTACTTCTGCGTCCCTCAGAGCAGTCCTCGGGGCCTTTGTTTCTGCTTCTGAGCTGCCCTCCTGGTTTTGGCCTCAGAAGTGAAGCTCCTTTTCCAGAGGAGAGTAAAAGCAGGACCTGGCCTGGGCAGGGGGCTCTCTGGGCGGCGGGGGGGCCTCATCGCACCCAGATGCCGGCATCTCCCTCGCTTACCCCACCCTCAGCCTCCGTCTGCGGGAGCTGGGGCTGCCCATCCTGGGTCTGCTTCGGACCGGAGCCCGGCGGGCCTGCAGCTCCAGCCCCCCTACAGCTTTGAGTTCTGTTTCTCACCCACAGAGATGTTTATTTTATAGGGGCGTAGACTGTATCTTTTCAAATTGCCTTTTTTTCCCCTGTATTTCTTTTCATGTGTGTCCATGTATTCGGGGCCGAAGGAGGAGGGGTCGCGGGTGAGATGCAGGTGGCAGGGGGTGGGGGCTGCTCCTGGCGGGTCCCCTGGTGCCGCGTGCGTCATCATTCTTGATCCTGAGAGCTCACTGCTTAGCCCGCTGTCCCACCGCCCCTCGCGAGCTGCCAGCTCCCTCCAGCCCCTGGTCCGAGGTGTCGCCCAGCCCCGAATGCAGGACTAGTGTCCTGTGCCCCCCAGCCCGGCTAGCTCTTCCTTTAACCTTTCCCCTCCATTTCCCTTTGTTACCTGGGAAATGCCAGGCTCCAAAACTGCTTTTCTTTGCATCTGTGACGGAGGAAGGGACCGAATTTTTTAAAAAGTAAAAAACAGTCCAACGTTCATCGTCTCCCTTTGGTATTTGCTGTTCATCTTACCCCAGAGTCAGGGTACCCCGCCCCCAGGTCAGCACTCCTGGAAGCCTCCCCACCTCTGCTAGGTGGAGCCCTACGGGCCAGCTGGGGCTCCCACCTGCCAGGTCCACGTCCAGTGGGGTGTCAAATCCTTGGAGAGGGACAGAGTGGAAGAGGAGTTTAGCATGGAGGGGCCTATGTCTGTTTATCCTCTCAAAATGATGACGATCCAGGAAACGCAGCTCCTGGGCAGGGTGGACCCAGCCAGCCGTTCAGCCACCTGGTCACCGGAACAAAACGTCCGTGAGGCCACACACACGCGGGGTTGGTTTGGTTTGCACAGACTGTCCCTTCCTCCGAGTGGTGTATAACTATGAGGAAGAAAATGCATGAGATTGATTTCCTTCTACAGAAGTGGCCCCGTTTGTGAGTCACCAGGTTCCAGGCCTTGTACATCTTTTATTTTAAATCCGGCCCCCCCTCTACATCCGAGGGGGTTGGCTCATGTGCTCGTCCAGATCTGTGAGAGCCTCCTAACTGGGCCCAGTCTCCCCCGGTCCCCGGGGAGTCATGCCAACAGTTCAGGGGGTGACCTGATTGAGTTTGCATGTTTCAGGGGCCAGTTTACTTGCTTGGTAGGCAGAGGGCTGAAGGGGAAGCAAGGAGAAATCACATGCTGTTGATTCCTAGTTGAGGTAGAAAGGAGGGTTGGGTTTCCCTCCTCCCTTTGGCGAGTCCCTTCATACCTGCCCGTCACAGCCCAGTGCAGGTCACTCTCTCTATGTGGGTCTCCGTCCTCTAAGCTGGAGTTCCTTGGTCACCCTGGGGAGGCCAGCATCTCTCAGGGTCCCTCACCCAGTGGGCACTCAGTAAATAGATTAAAGGAATAGAGGGAAAGTGCATTTACAAAGCTGAGAAGTCAGGTCTCTTACTGTATAGTTGGGTTTCTCAAGTTCATCTTAGAAACTCTGATGTGACTTCTGCGCTGTAACCTCCTGTGGCTTTGACGAAGGTCTCTCCTTGGCCAAAGTTTGGTCATCCTCTGAGCTCTCTCCTCAGCGAGGCCCTGACTCGTGGGCTCCGGCTTCGTTGAGTCAACTTAGCTGGAAGCGCCCCCCCCCCCCAGGAATCTGATCCCCTCGAGGCCTGATGGAGGCCATCATCCCCCACCACCCCTGGTGACGTCTGGTCCCCCTGCCCCACCTTCAGCAAGAATCCTGTTAGGTTGGTTTAGCCAGAATCCCCTCCTCTCATCCTTGATGCTTTTTCCTGGTTGTTTTCCATCCACTGACCCCCACCTGCTCCTAGGCTGTAATGTCCCCCCTTTGCCTTGTTGTCCAGAGTTGAGCCCAGTCTCCCCCGCTCCCCGCCCGCACCTACTTCCATAGCCCCCGGGAACAGTCTGCCGTACCAGCTGTACCAGTGCAGCAGCATCATGAATAACTCTAAGCTTACACCTGAAGTAAAGTCAGTTCCTAGTCGGGTGCCCAGGGTCTGTTCTTAAAAGCTAACATTTCCGTTCCCTTAATGGGCGAGTGAGCAAGGACTCCTGCAGCCTCAGATTCTTGAGGAGTCTGTCTGCACCGGCCTGCTGGCGACCCTGCGTTCCGCTCAGATCGCCAGCCCCGGGCCGTGCTGCGCTCCGAAGCCGGCAGGGTTTGGCCCCGGGTCGGGGAGGGACCAGACGGGGTGGGAAGAGGCTTACCCTCCTGGCTTTCCCGGTGGGCCTCCGCGCCCCTGCCGCCCGGCGGGAGACCACGGGGCAGTGTTCGGGCTCGGACCCCCAGTGCCCCCTGCATTCTCTGCCCTTCAGAGAGCTAAGAACAGGCACGTCAGCTTCTGCAGAGCCAAGTATAAGAGGCCACCCACTTACATATATGTAAGCCTTTATGATATTCAAGCCCATGCATTTCGTATAAAGTGCAGTTTCAGCGTGCAGCTCGGTGGGTTTTCACCCCTGAACCCGCCCGTGTAACCTGCACCCAGCACACCCCAGCACCCGGCACCACCCCCCGCCCTCTGCCCCCCTGGGAAGGTGACGGCTCTCCTCGCCTGACGTCTTGGATTAGCTTTGCCTGTGTTTGCACTTTATACCAATGGACTCATACGGTGTGTAGGAGGATGGACGGCTCAGATGAAATCGGGGGGGGGGGGGGTTTGAGGATTCTTTTCTCTAATCCTCAATTTGTCACGTGTTCCTAGAAATAACAGAAGTGAGTGGAAAGTCCGTCTCATTAGAGGATTGAGCATGCTTGGTACACAGCCACCCGTTAGAACTCACAGAATTTAGTGACGGTAGTGACTGTGCTGCTTGCGGATTGTTTTATTAGTCCTTTACTGCCTCGTTTATTCTGTCACCAGAGGAGGAGTACTTCTTTGAAATAAACTGTCTAGATCGGCGGCCGGGCACTTCCTCCGCAAAGGGCCAGACCGAAAACACTCTCGGCTCCGTGGGCCAGGTGGTCTCTGCTGCCGCTGAGGCAGAAGCGGCCACAGACAAGGCTCACGCGTGTGGCTCTTCTCCACGCAGCGTGATTTATGGGCCCTGAAGTGTGAAGTTCACGTGATGTTCGCTTGTCACAAAACATCACCCCACCTTTTGTTTTTCCTTAACCGTATTTGAGAGGGGATCGCTCTAAAACTTCTAAACGTTCCTCTACCTTCTCAGAGCAAGCTGATGACGTCTTCTTAGTCAGCTTGGGCAGAAACCAGGCCCGTCTTCTTACCGTGTCTCCCTGGATGAGTGACTTCTCTGGTGTGTCTCCTCTTCTGTGGCGTGGGGACAGTAGTCAGGGAGGACATCCAGCTGGTCACACCGGCTGTGCCAGGTATTCAGGGGCAGAACCCAGGCCGACTGACCGTGGAGAACCAGCGCCCGGGTGGGCCGGTTCATACTTGGGATGTCGCCCTCAATGCTGCGTGCACCCTGCAGAGGTCTTCTGTGTACCTTCCCCAGCCTTTGCCTGGTAGATAGTCATTGCTCTTATTAAAACTAGAGTCAGAGGAGAGAGTCCCTGCCTGGGACCCCCAAGCTGGTCCCTTAAGAACGAGAGCTTTGTGGAATGTGCAGGTTAAGTGCATGGACTTTGGGGCAAGACAGCGTGATGGAGTCCCAGCTCTGCCACCTAGAAGACATGTGTCTCGGGCTGTGTCACTCACCTCTCTGTTCCTTGGTTTCCTCCTCTGTAAAATGGGGGAAAATAGAATCTACCGCACAGCGCTGCTTTGAGGATTAAACGAGTGAATACGTGTTAGAACGTTTCAAACAGTCCAGGCACAGAGGGAGCTGTCATTATGTGTGTGTTTGCTATCATTATTTTTTGTTTTCAAGTAGTGAATACATTATTGCTGGGCTCTGATGCCTGGTAAAGATAACTGAGGTTCCCAGATGTATGACTGCTGGATAAGTCACATATTAGGTGACAGATTAAGTGACAGATTGGGGAATATCTCATGAACATTGCTTTATGATTTGATGATTTCCTATCCTATCTCACTGTTTTATTTATTTATTTATAATTTTATTGGAATGTAGTTGATTTACAATGTTGTGTTAGTTTCAGGTGTACAGCAAAGTGAATCACTTATACATATATATACATATATACCTATTCATTCTTTTTCAGGTTCTTTTCCCATATAGGTTATTACAGGGTACTGAGTAGAGTTCCCTGTGCTCTACAGTAGGGCCTTGTTGGTTATTTTATATCTAGTAGTGTGTGTATGTTAATCCCAAACTCTTAATTTATCCCCCCCAGCCACGTTTCCCCTTTGGTAACCATAAGTTTGTTTTTGAAATCTGTGAGTGTGTTTCTGTTTTGTAAATGAGTTCATTTATATCATTTTTTAAAATTAGGTTCCACGTGTGAGTGACATTGTTTTATGTTTAGTAGCTCCAGGCATCTAATCCTGAACTGAGGATTTTCTGTTTGGGGACACTTCATAAACATACCAAAATGCAAGGGTTAAGAATGGGTGATAAAGTTTTAAGTACTGTGCAAAATGAATGTATTCCTATGAGACTTGAAGTGGCGTATCCCGAAGGAAGTCACAGTTAATGGTTAGTTTCCTTTGGGGAAACATTCTTAAAGAATTATAGTCCTGCTCTTGCATATCCTTGATGGAAATCAAACAGCTCCTGGGTTAATGTTTAGTTAAATGAGCCCCCCCCAAAAAAAATCACTTTCCCTGGTTAGGAGCAGAGGAAAATTATTTTAATTGAGAGAGATTTTTTTAAATGAGAAATAATTCTGTTAAGGTGGTAAGATTATGGGTGATGAATATTTTTCTTTTCTTCTTTTTTTTTAAAGATGGATTTGCCTTTTGAAAAGGGAAGGGGAAAAAAGCCCAAAGCTATTATAGTCTCTCTCCAAAATAAATTATCTTTCTTGCAACACTAAGATTGCAGAGGTGTGTGTCCTAGACCCACAGCCTAAAGCCTCAAGAATATTCTAGGAAGCTGGTGATACATATTCGAAGAGTGCTGGCATTTTCACGCTGTTAATTCCTCTGGTTGATCTTGGTTTGAGCTCAAAGCCGGAGTCTGCTGGGTGGGCAGAAAGGGAGAAAACTTCACGTTTGGGCGCAAGTTCCATGTCCCTCAACTCCCGTCTCCTCCCCTCTGCGTCCTCCTGTCCCCACTTAGTTCTGGCTTGGCGTCAAGCAGATCTGCGAGGTGAACTGGTGATCGGTTTCCTAGGATGGCTGCAACAAATTACCGCAAACCGGGTAGCTTAAAAAAGAACAGAAATTCATTCTCTTACGGTCCTGGAGGCCAGAGTCCAAAATCAAGGTGTCAGCAGGGCCAGGCTCCCTGCAGAGGCCTGGGGGGCATCCTTCCTTCCCCCCCGTAACTCTTGGTGTCTCGATGCTTGTAGAGCATCACTCCAGTCTCTGCCTCTGTCCTCACAAGACCTTGTCTCCTGTGTCTCTGTCAGATCTTCCTCTTCTTTCTGAGAACGCCCGTCATTAGATTTAGGGCCACTGAGAGATCCTTAATGACATCTGCAAAGGTCTTATTTCCAAAGAATGTCACGGTCCTGGATGCTGGAGTTGAGGATTCAGACTGATCTTTGAAAAAGTTTGAGAGTCAGTCTCCCCGTTCACCAGCCTTGAGGGCTTAACGTCTCCCAGCCTTGGCTCTTTCCTCGTGGAAAATGGAGGTGGTGGTATTTACCCTGCTGGGTCCCGAGCAGCACATGGGAGCGTGTGAAAACAGGGGGCACAGCACGGAACTTATGGCAGGAGCTCAGCGAATGTGCTGGAATCTGGACTCGGACTCTCCTTGACCTCATGAGCTTTCTTGTCCTCAAGCGGATTATGTCTGACACCTAGTCGTTGGGTGAATCCAGACAAGTGGGGGAGTCTGCCTCTCTAGATGACGCAGGCTGCTAGATTCAGTGAATTAATGCACGGAGTCTACACCGGTACCTGGCCCTGTACTGTGGCTTGCTGCTCTGGCACCGTGACCCTGTGGATCTGAATCGGCAGAGGAGGCTTCCAGGAGCCCCTGGAGATCAACGCTGAACCCCCTGCAGGGTCCACAGTGCAAGTGGCTCCCACTGGCCTGTCCTAGCTCTGGGGTTCCTTTAGCCCAGGACTCAGTATCTACTTGGCCTCCAAAAATGCTCTTGGTTTAAAAAAATTTTTTTTCACTCCAGGTGTTCAGGTAATGAGCCAGGATTAGCATCACTTCCCCGATCACATCTTTAGCTGATGCGATGAGAGGTGAGTCCCAGCAGTGTTCCCTGCAGAAGACACAGGGCATGCGGAATTCATCGTCCCTTGTATCAGAAAAATGGGTTCCTCTGCCCTTTCAGCCCTGGACCAGTAACTGGTCCCTTTAGGACTTAGCTTAAAAGAAGCCCATCCCCCTTTGCAGCCTGAGGTCGTGCCCTTCCTGGAGACTGCTGCTGCTGTGTGATGCTGATGTCAGGATACGGCTTTCAGCCTGAAGGGATCTTTACTGAGTTCCTCTGGGGGCTCGCTCCCCAGTGACTCCGTGTTTTGATGCGTCTGGAGCTGTGTATACCTGGTGACAGTTAACGCTCATCAGTTGATGCTTAGTGCCCACAGCGTAATGACATGTGAAGGAGACCCTGTCCCTGCCTGCAGTCGTGGGCCTGGAGCCATGGGAACCCCAGGTGGACACACAGTCACGGTTGAGGGTGTGGACACAGCAGAGGTGACGGCGAAGGGCCTTTTTAGCCTCACCGCCGCCATGTCGTTCAGACGTTGTCATTGCGAACGGGCTCTGCAGGTCTGCTCGGCAGTTAGGGTCCACTCAGAAACCCGCAGATTTCCATCCTCCTGGGATAGGAAAGGAGCGAAATCCTGGACTGGAATCGTGGAAGTTGAACGTGACAGGACATTTCCTTAGTGTCACTGCGGCCGCGTCTCTCCCCGCATTCCCAGTCCTGTGGGAGTGTCTGTCTCAGGGAATTTTCTTGTGTCAAATCTTATGTTCTTGCTCCTCCTCCCTTTTCCTCCCTCCTCCCTCCTCCCTCCTCCCTCCTCCCTTCTCCCTTCTCCCTTCCTCCTTCCTCCCTCCTCCCTCCTCCCTCCTCCCTCCTCCCTCCTCCCCCCTCCCCCCTCCCCCCTCCCCTCCCCTCCCCCTCCCCCTCCCCCCTCCCCCCTCCCCCCTCCTCCCTCCTCCCTCCTCCCTCCTTCCTCCCAAGGTGATCCCTGTTCTGAGGTGGATGTGCATCATTGTCACATTCTCAACACATGTATAGATGTCTGTCTAGCTAATTGTCTAACGTCATTGTGTGTCTTAAATGTTGCATCTGTTGTTTCACAGGATACACCGTTCTTTTATAACGTGTATTCTCTTTGCTCCAAAGTTACAGATTTGAGGTTCATCCCCATTGTTTCACGGAGATCTAGTCCCTTCACTTCCCGTGTTACATAGTGGCAACAATTTATCTGTTGCCCTGCTGGGATTCAGCTGGGTTGCTTCTGCCTTCCTGCTCTTTCATTTTTTAATTTACTTACTTAATTAATTTGGTTGTGCCGGGTCTTAGTGGCAGCATGCGGGATCTAGTTCCCAGACCAGGGATCAAACCCGGGCCCCCGTGCATTGGGAGCGTGGAGTCTTAACCACTGGGCCACCAGGGAAGTCCCCTGTTCTGCTCTGTTAAACAGAGCTGCAGTGGGCACTCTTCCACTCCGCTTGCACACACGTGTGAGAATTCCCCAGGTCTGGGCACACTTCGAGGGGAACTGCTGGCCCAAAGGTGGACTTGTCTTGTACTGGGTTTGGCAACTTGCTTTCCAAAATGCCTGAACCAGTTTGCCTTTCTCCAGAGGTGTTGGAGGGTTCTGTTGGCTCAGGTTCCTACCAGTGAGTGCTTTTATCAGATTGAACAGGTTCAACCTGACAGGTGTGAAGCGGCAGGCCTTTGCCTCTCTGTGATTGCTGGGAAGGTTAGGTACTTTCTCGTATATTTGTTGTATGAAGTATAATATCCTTGGCCTGTTTTTTCCTCTGACTCTTAGGGACATGGGAGAGAGGCGGCTCTTCTCTCATTGATTGTGAGAAACTCTACGTATTTTAGATAGGCATTTCTTGTTACGAGTCACCAGTATCTTCTCCTGTCTGTGACCTTTTAGCTAAAATATTTTTATGAAGGAAAAAGAAGAAATGGGCAAGAGCAATAACAGCTTTAAGAGAAGCATCTGTAAGAGGGTCTATTTATTCTGCTTCTGAGACTACAGTTGACCCTTGAATGGCACAAGTTTGACCTGTGTGCGTCCGCTTGAACGCAAATATTCTTCAACAGCAAATGCTACGGTACATACGGCACGATCCACGGCTGGTTAAATGCTCGAGTACGGGGGAGCCGGGGATGAAGGCTGACTGTAAGTTACACGTGGGTTTTCGGTGCCCCAAACGCCCTGCGTTGGCCGAGGTCACCTGTGGTTTGTGCTGTGCTAATAGGCTAGTGGATCGTGGCAGTTCTTCTTTGTTGAGCTGGTATCAGGATGGGGCTTTCACACCTGTTTTTTCCTTCCTGAGTCTCTGTTCTGCCTCCTTAAAGCATCACCTTTAGGAACATGCATTTGTCCCTGGTGGGTCTCCAGGCTCCCTTGCTTGAGGCTTCAGTAATGAGTTGCTGCTGCCACCACCCTTGCCCAGGAGATCACCACCTCCCACTTGCAGGCCAGAGTGTCCTGTGACCTCTGAAAGGGTTAGACTAGCCTGCTAACACCCACCAGCATATGGTGATTAGCTGCCATTCTCCCAAAGTGGAGAGACGTTCCTCCTAATACAGAAGTAATTTGTGTTTATCACAAACCCCACCAAAAGCATAGCTCTACCCACCAGGGCACGGCCACTGCAGAGTCACACGTGTGTGGCTGTGTGCCGTGTAACAGCAGGAGCGATTGTAAAGTACAGATCGTTTCAGGTCGTTCCCTTTTCACTTAATAAATACCTTGGAAATCTCCTTCCTGGCTAATGGATATAGTCCTACAGTGTCAACTCTAATGGCCGCATAGGTGTCCTTTGTATCTTGAAGATCTGGAAAGATTTCTTCTTATTAGATACATCGGTGCTTTCCTTTTTTTTTTTTTTTTAAAGCAGGCTTGACGTGAACATGGATGTTTGTGAATATCTTTAACTACTTCCTTGTGGGGGGGGGGAATCCAGGACTGGAATTACTGGATCAAAGCCCTGCTCATTTCTCAGACTTCGGAGTACAGCCCCACATTATTCCTGTGCCAGCCGCGTCCTGTGAATCGGGAACAGGGAGGTGGCTGAGGTCCTGGGTCTCGGGTCATCCTCTGGGCGCAGAGGCAGCCAACCCCAGACACGGGGGCTGCCCCGGGGGCAGGAGGCCGGTCTTCAGTTAAGGGAGGTGTGGGCAGGACAGAGGCTCCCTTGGGCTGGTCCGTGTAGCTCCCCTCACCACACATGGTCTTCTGCCTAAACCGCGTACAGCGCTGACCATGACGAAAGGTGCAGCCCCACCTGTGCTTGACGTGAGTTGCATGTCAAGCACACGCGACTCCTGTCCATCCAGAATAATAAGATACCAGCCTCACCTGCCTCACAGACGTCAGATTCAAGCCACTGGGTGGATGGAAAAGTGGTTTGCGGACGGTCAGGTTCTGTTACAAATGTTGTATAAACAGCATCACTGATGCTGTGCTCGGGTGTGCACAAGGGCGTCCGATGAGTCACAGCCCCCAGAGGACATTAAAGAGGAAGATGGTCCAGGAATGAGAGTCTCCTGACAAACGGGTGTGGGCAGCCATGAGACCCACCGTGGGGTTGAGGTCCATCCTCCGCCGAGCGCAGCGGGGAGAGCACAGCTCTGCTGTCACACAGCCCAGGTTCAAATCCCTGTCTGGCCACGACCAGCTCTGCGATGTCGGCCAAGTGACCTAACCTGCCTGTGCTGAGTTCCTGCGTCTGTAAAATCTAGATGCTTCCAGAGTCCTTGTGAGAATCAGGGAATAAGGCCTATAAGGTGCTTACCCAGGATCTGCTGCTCAATTTGTACAGGCTTTTATTATAGGCTTTTATCATTCTCTTTTTTCATCTTGTTAATCCTTGTAGGGAGACTGTTAGAACAGAAAAAAAAAAAAAAAAAAAATTCCCTAGCAGTTTCAAAGCAGCCTAAAATCAAATTCTACTTTTAAGATTCAGTTTTCATTCATCATTCTGGAACTTCCTAAATAGCTCCTTCCTAGTAAAAAGTGCCCATTTTGGGGATTTAATTATGGGCCATGAGGACTTGCTTCCTCTGAGGTTTGAAGAAAGATCTGGTTTGTTCTACAGGAAAATGAGTAGCGGCTCCATCTTTTGGCAGCCTCACAGGGGCCCTGAGGGGCCTGTGTCCAGGGCTCCCTTCCAGGTTGGCTGGCGCTGGGCCATGGCTGGTTCTCCAGGGAACAGGGTCTTTCTCTGTAACTCTGAGCATGTCAGCGAGAGAGCTGTCATCTCTGACAAACGTGTTTTGTTGTTGTTGTTTTTAATTGCTGCTGAAACATCGGTTGCCTCTTCTGAGTTTACCTTTGTGAACCCAGAGATCACAGAATGTCGTGGTTTGAGGGTGACTGGTCCTAGATTCGGGGGTTTTGTGGTCTAGCAAACAATTTTTTAATGGATGGGATGAGCATTAGAGTGGTCAACTTTTAATTTTTTTTTTAAAGTAAGGCTATTAGTAAAAGTTACTATCAGCTACACCACCATTTTGTCAAAGAAAGCTCTTTTAACACCACCTGCCTGCAAAGGAAAAAAAAGGGGGGCGGTAAGAGGGGAGAAAGAGAGAAAGGACTTACGCTGAGAATGTTTCTAAAGATTTTGCATCAGTTGGTTTCATGAAAAACTTCCTCTTTTGTTATTTGTTCTCTTGTGCATCCAAGGAATCAAGAGATTGCATCCACACAGAGGAAAGGAGATCAGATGACTCGCTCAGGGTCAAGTAGCAAATCATTCTGGGGCAGGGCTGGACCACGGTCCTTCTGAAGCTCCCTTCAACCTTCTGGGCTGCTGGTCGCTGAGCTCTGTAAACTGCCTCTGGTCCTTGGATTCATGTGACGCATGAATTGTGATTTGTTTTGTAAATTGTTCATAACCAAAGAACACTATAAATCAAGAAGCACGTATTCAGTGCTTCAATGCCTGACCCTGAGGATTAGTCTGGGTGAACGCTAAGCGCTGCGTTAAAGAGATACCAGCTCCCAGTGGCCGAGCTGAGAGGAAGGCAGTCCTGAAGCTGGTGGGCAGCTCTCTCCTCGCGGTCACTCAGGCACCTGAGTTTCTGCCACCGTGATGCTCTGTCCGTGGGCTGGGATGCTTTCCTCGTTCGCATGGTTGAAGCTGGTTTGCATGGAAGTGGGGAGGGGAGGATGGGGCACTTAAGCGTGATGTCTTGAAGGCGAGACCCAGAGGAGTCAGCTCCAGCCTAAACCAGTAACACAGCTACGCTGGACTGCAGGGGAGGCCGGCAGAGGTCATCCCAGCTGAGCAGCCAGTGAAAACTTTGGGGGTGAAGTGGGGAGGGGTTTCCATCACTGGAAGAAGAGGAGGTTGGGTACTGGGGAGATCAAAGAGCAATCTTGGTTATAGACATGAAGATGTTTTTGGTCCTTATCCTTTCTCTCTCTAACAAAATGGGAAAAGAATGTTCCTGCCGGGGCTTCCCTGGTGGCAGAGTGGTTAAGAATCCGCCTGCTGCGGCAGGGGACACGGGTTGGAGCCCTGGTCCAGGAAGATCCCACATGCCGCGGAGCAGTTAAGCCTGTGCGCCGCAACTACTAAGCCTGTGCTCTGGGGCCTGCGTGCCACAACTACTGAGCCCGTGTGCGGCAGCTACTGAAGCCCGTGCTATGCAACAGGAGAAGCCACTGCAATGAGAAGCCCGCGCACCGCAACGAAGAGTAGCGCCCGCTCGCTGCAACTCGAGAAAGCCCGCGCCCAGCAACAAAGACCCAACACAGCCAAAAATAAAAATAAGAGAAAGAAAGTTCCTGCGTCTTGAGCTCCTTCGGTTCTCAGTCCGCCTTACTCAACACTCCCGTATGCTGGAAGGCAGAGGCCCAGGAAGGCATGGCTGATGTGAGAGCTAGTCCGCCCCATCGCACTTAGTGCCCCAGAGGTCCGGTGCGAGGGAGGGGTGTATGTCTTTGCCCCTTTCCCCAAACACGCGTCGCCTACTTGGAGTATTTCACAGGGAGATCCAAGTGCCCGAACCTGATGATGTCACCCGGCGTTAGAGGTGACGCCCGTCCTGGCAAGTGCTAGTAGGGTGGGATGGTGTGAGGACTGCAGGCTTTAGACCTGTGTTTACCAGCACTCAGCTCCTGCTTGATGACGTGTGACAGAAGGGACAAGGCTGTAGATTTCTCTCCCAGATGGCTTCCTTATTTTTAGTTTGGCAAGAAATTGCTGGAATCTATTTCTTCACGCCGATGGTCTGAGTGCCTTGAGCGAAGGGCAGACCCAGGCGACCCGGGAAAGAGAGGTTACTGAGTGTGTCACCGCCCAGCACGTTCGGGGAAATCACAGGAGGAGGATGTTTGCTCATAACTTGTGTTTTCCTTTTCCTTCGGCACATTTACGGTTACGTTCCCCAAATCCAAAAGAACAGTCTCCTGGTTCCAGGGGAAAATAATTAAATTAGATCGGAACCCTGCCCCTCTCCTCTGCAGAGAGCCTCGGACATCCTGCACTCCCCTCAAAATCTCATCATCCTGAGCGGGGCCCTGGAATCGCTGGCGACTCGGGGACCCGCATTCCAAGATGAAGGACCAAGATGGAGACCCTTCTAAGCACACTTACTGCAGGAATTCACATCTGTATTAGCGTCCTGGGGCTCCCATGACAAACGACTGCAGCGCAGTGGCTGAGAACAGTAGAGATGTGTTCCCTCAAAGTTCCCGAGACCAAAGGTCCAACATCCAGATGTTGGCAGAGTTGGGTCCCTTCATGACGTCACTCTCTCCGGATGGTGGCTGGCCTCTCTCCGGATGGTCCTTGGCGTTTCCTGATTTGTAGAGACGTCCCTCCAGGCTCTACCTCTGTCTTTATAAGGCTTTCTTCCCTATCTCTCTGCATCTCAAACCTCCCTCTCCTTTTTCTTATAAAGAGTTCAGTCGCTGGGTTTGAATTTAGCCCCTGCCCCCAAATTCTAGTTGCTCTTGAGATCCTCAACTTAATTACATCTGCAAAGACCCTATTTCCAAATAAGGTCATATTCACAGGTACTGGGGTAAGACTTGGGCATATCTTTCCGGGGGTGGGGGGATGACGACACAGTTCAACCCCCAACAGTATCATAGCAAACAGGCATGAAAAGAGGTTATATCTATTACCCTGGTCCCCTGGTGGGCTGAGTACAGACTTACAGCCTTGGAAATGCAGTAGGGCCTGTTTTTCACAGCTGGGAAATCAGAAGTGCCAGAAAGTGAGCTGGCTCATCTCGTATTAAAATACTCACCCCAGGGGCTGCCCTGGTGGCGCAGTGGCTGAGAGTCCGCCTGCCGATGCAGGGGACGCGGGTTCGTGCCCCGGTTCGGGAAGATCCCACATGCCGCGGAGCGGCTGGGCCCGTGAGCCATGGCCGCTGAGCCTGCGCGTCCGGAGCCTGTGCTCCGCAACGGAAGAAGCCGCAACAGTGAGAGGCCCGCGTACCGCCAAAAAAAAAAAAAAACCTCACCTCAAAGTGGAAACCACCCAAATGTCCACCAGCTGATGACTGGATAAATAAATGTCCTATATTCATACAGTGAATATTATTGGGCAGTAAAAAGAAGTGAAATCCTGATTCTTGCTACACTGTGGTGAATATATCATGCCAAGCAAAAGAAGTCAGACACAGAAGTTCACGTTTCACGATCCCATTTACGTGTAATGTCCAGAATAGGTGGAGCTGTAGAGACAGAAAGCAGGTTATGGATGCCTCGGGCTGGGAGCGGTGGGGTGGCCACAGGGGAGTGGGCAGGAGCTTTTTATGAGTTTGGGATTCTTTGTGAGGTGATGAAAATGTTCTAAAGGTGATTGTGGTTGTGGTCACACAGCTCTGTCCTGAAAACCATTGAATTGTGTACTTTAGATGGACTGTGCAGTGTATGAATCATACCATATTTTAAAGAAAAGAAAAGGAATTAGTGAACAGCCCTGCCCCTCACCAGTCCCCACTGCAGTCCTGAGCTGACACGACGGTGTACGAGCCTGGTCGCAGGCGTGCTTTCAGGACACAGCCTTCGTGCCCCTGTTTCACTGTGGGGACCCGTCAGGGTTCATCCGTGAGTGGTTGATGCCAGTGAGGAGGCATCACAGAAGCCATGCTAATTATCAAAGTCATTCACAACGACTGTGTTTCTTTCTCATCCATCTTCATGTCCCCAAGGGCTCTGAAGACTCCTCTCTGATGGCGTTTCTTGGGGGCCCTTTAAAGAGATCCTTTCTGGGAAGCAGGGAGCCACGGCCTGCAGATGGACCCATGATTCTAAAGCTTCAGGTGGGCAAGGGCTCGAAGCAATGCATCGTGTGGCCCGGCTGCTGCCACCACCCTGTTCACACTCAGTCTCTGCCACCAGCCATGGTCGTGTGCTCTCAGCAGACGTAGCGGGGAAAGGGAGCCCTTGCTTCTGATACTTTCCTCCCGCCACCCCACAGACCCCTAAAAATCCGTGCCCTGTTTCAGAGTTTCACCAGGAGTTTCTGGGTCATCTTTCCGTCCCCGTTGAACAGCTGTCTTTATGGCTGAGGTGGGAGAGCCCCCGACCGCCAGCCCTTGGTCACTCCTACGTGCAGTGAGTTTTTCATCAATGGCTTTCTCACCACTGAAACGGTTCTTAGCTGACCAGCGTGTCCCCAGAGGCCGTTCGAGTAAATGTGGGTTTTTCATAGACAGGATATTGGCAATGCAGTTTGATTGCCTTTTAAGAGGAGACTCCCTGAGCGTCTTCCAGGGACCAAATCGGTCATGTAACAGATGCCTAGCGCCGCTCTGGGTCCTGGATAGAGGCTAAGGTCATGGTACCCGTGTGTGGACACCTGCAGCAGGGGATGAAACAGCTGCACAGGGATGCAGCAGGAGCTGTGATGCCCTTGGCAGGGACCCAGAGTGAGGGAGACGTCCTCGTGAAGTGGAGGTGGTCAGAAAAGCTCCCGCCGCCGCGTCCCATCCTCCCTCCCACCCTGTGGTCCAGGGACACTTGGGTGCTGCTCTCGGTCTCCAGGACCGCCTTGATTTTCCACATTACAAGTCACTCTGTTACACTGTCTCATTTAAGGGCATTGGGGTGGAGGTGGTGGTAGGGGTTGCCATCCGCGTTAAAGTTCGCTGAGGACCAGGGTTCTCGGTGGGCTCGTCTCCCCAGCACTTATCACCATTCTTGGCACATCGTAAGCACTCAACAAATATTGAGTCAAGACGTGAAGGAATGTCAAAGCTGTGGAGTCTCCTGTAGGGAAGGAGAGAAGTGAAGGCCAGAGGAACAAGGAAGTATTTCAGGCATTGAGCTAAATATCTAAGACAGATAAATAACAGATGTGAATCAGCGTGGTGCAGATGCTGAAATCAGAGGGCTGTGTGTTTCCCCATCTCACCACCAATTTGCTTTAATGGTGTTGATCAGACCCAGACCGTGCCTGATGGCCCAGTGTCAGTGCTGGTAAACACAAACGGTAAGAGTTAGTTTTCCTCGTAGCCACGTCTGGTCCCTTAGCCAACTTGGGTGCTTCCGCGCGGATGTGTCAGAGCCTTAGCTGCTGTTTGTGCCGCCTCCCGTTAGCTGGTCACGGGCAGCCTGGTTTTCCTTGGGTGCTGTCGTCTGACCCTAAGGCACGGGGGTTGTTTGGACGCCCGTACGATCAACCAGCTTTCACTTATGGATTTACATTTAATTTAGTGCACATTGTCATTCTGATTGTACAGAAGTTAAAAGCACTATTTTAAACTGAAAAGATTCATCATCAATTTGGACAGCTGTGTGGTTCCTGATGTTCCTTCCATCGTTAGGATTTTGGGATCCCATAGCCAGAGTGCAGCATGGAGCCTTCCTGGCTAGGGCTCTCTGTGTTGTAGTTGGGAAGTCGAAAAAACGGCTTTTGAATGCAGCGACCTATAGAAATCTGGATGGTTTCTTCTGAACAGGACGCTGTCAGAAAGTTTGGGTGAGTTTGAAAGCTAAGATGGTCATAGGGGACCATCTTAAAGATAAAATTGTCAAAGACAAAAGCGTTTACCGAGTCAGAACCCTCTGCCTGGCTAACGAACGTGACAGTTTCCGTGGTGCCCGTGATCGTCTCCGCATGGCGGCGCTGATTTCTGTCAGCTGCTCGTGGAGTGTCGTGAGCACACCGGTCTAATTCTGAAGTTCGGGTGCTGTGCAAAATTTCCCTTTGGTGGTGGACTTCACTCTGGTTCCAAGCAAGCAGTAAGAATGATATGCATTTTTGCAATTCTAAATTCTAGAACACTGCACTGAGCAGAATTTTTCTTTCTTAAGGGTCCAGGTCTATGCTTAAATCGGAAGAAGTAATATCAGCTTCTTCATCAATGGCTTAATGTTCTGTAAAGTTTATATGCTGCACATAAAATATTTTTTATAGTTTCATAAACTTGACCTCTGGTATTTGTTGCTTCCCACATTCTATGCTGATAGAATTTTGTTACTGGAAAGAAATTTAAGGGTCTTCCAGGCCATTGGTTTCCAAAGTGACTCTTTAGGGGGGGGAAAAACATTCCCCAGTCCCATTATGGACCTGATCAATCAGAATCTCATGGGGTGTGGCCCAGAATTCGTGTCCTTGAAAAGCTGTCCAGTAGAGTAGGAAGGAGGAGGGAAGAGTTTCTCACTGAAACAAAATGGGCCAGTAGATCATTGCTTAAGCTGGTGATGGGTACTCAGGATTCATTGTTCTCGCTACTCTGCATGTGTTTGAAATTTTCCACAGTGAAAAGATTTCTTAAAAGTTTCCCAGGTGGTCTGCTAATCAGCCAGGCTTGGGAGGTGCAACCTGCTCCCCTCTCTAAACAGGTGAGAATCTATAGGTGAAGGTGCCACGTGGTTCGTTGGTGGCATCTAGAACTCACGTTTCTGCCTCATTGGCCTGAGCTCTTCATGCCAGATTGTCTGCCCAACTAATCGTTTTGCTGACCTTCTTGGAATTTAAAAAAGCATTAAGAAATCTGACTGGTAGGATTCAACTATTTTTTTTTAAGCTCGGGGGAATTTTGCAAGATTTGTTTCTGCACACAAGTTCTTCTTTAAGATGCATTTACAGTCGTGCTGTGGGGCTGCAAGATAAACATGGGCTTTTCTTTTTCTTTTTCTCTTTGTTTTGAAGTCTTCAGGGATTGCATCTTTTTTTTTTAATTGAAGTATAGTTGATTTACAATGTAGTTAGTTTCAGGTGTACAGCAAAGTGATTCTGTGTGTGTGTGTGTGTGTGTGTGTGTGTGCGCGCGCGCGTGTGTGTGTTCTTTTTCAGATTCTTTTCCCTTATAGGTTATTACATAATATTGAGTATAGCTCCCTGTGCTGTTGGTTATCTATTTTATATATAGTAGTCTGTATATGTTAATCCGAAACTCCTAATTTATCCTGCCCCTTTCCCCTTTGGTAACCATAAATTTGTCTTCTATGTCTGTGGGTCTCTTTCTGTTTTGTATATAAGTTCATTTGAATCATTGTTTTTTAGATTCCACATAGAAGCGGTATCATATGGTATTTGTCTCTCTCTGTCTCTGATGGACTTTTTGTGAATAGTGCTGCTGTGAACATTCCAGGTTTTGCGTACATAACGTGTTTTTGGTTTTCTCGGGTGTATACCTGGGAGTGAATTTCTGAGTCACGTGGTAAGTGTGGTTCACTTTTTGATGTCCTGGCAGAGAGTTGTTTTGAAGCAGCGGCTCCATTTTACGGCCGCGTCAGCAGTGTGTGAAGATGCCAGTGTCTCCTTGTTTTTGCTGGTGCTTATTACTGCGAATCTTCTTGATTCTGGTTACCCTAGTCGGTGTGAAAGTGGTATCTCACTGTGATTTTGATTTTCATGTCCCTAATGGTTGATGGGGGTTTTTTTGTTTTTTTTTTTTGCGGTACGCGGGCCTCTCACTGTCGTGGCCTCTCCCGTTGCGGAGCACAGGCTCCAGACGCGCAGGCTCAGCGGCCATGGCTCACGGACCCAGCCGCTCCGCGGCATGTGGGATCTTCCCGGACCGGGGCACGAACCCGCATCCCCTGCATCGGCAGGTGGACTCCAACCACTGCGCCACCAGGGAAGCCCATGGTTGATGATTTTGAACATCTTTTCATGTGTTCATTGGTCATGATATGACTCTTTTGGAGAAACGTCTATTCAAATCCTTGGCCCGTGCTATACTTGGGTTATCTTTTCATTGTGGAGTTGTAAGAGTACTTGTTTTATTTTAAGCATGTCTCCATGTGGGTAGAAAAATGAATGGAAAAATAGTAAATATTTTAAACACCAAAGATGTATAAGAACAGTATTGCTTGACTTAAAATATTGTTCCATGTAACATAGTTTTAGGAATCATTTTGGTGGCTGGAGAAATCTGATATTGATTGTATAACTATGTTAAATATAGCGCACATATAGAATCCTGAATCCTTTTACAGCCTGTCAGGGTAGGTGCTAAGTCTACTGAGGGGAATGCTGAGTTAGTGCGGTAGCAGAATTACTTTGAGAACATTTTGATATTTGTGAATTTTTCATAAATTTGTTATATAAATTTGAGACTCATACATGCAATTGAGACTATTTCACCGATTCTGTTGGAGGTTTTTTGTTTTTAACTAAGTTGTATGAAAGCTGAAGAGGTTAAGTATCTTATTTGTGGTATTGTGAATTCTTCCAGGGGAAGCGAACCTTTTTTTCTTACAGACAGTTGCAGGAAGTTATTGTTTCTGTCTTTAAATTATCATAATTGGGTTTCTTCATCACAGGCTGGTAAAACTATGGAGTATGTATGAAGTCATGTTTATTCATTTGATATTACGACATTAAGTATACTAAACTTGATTATGTTAATTTCAGAAGAATAGAACATGCAGTGTAGAATTAGGCAAATATACACAAGTTGCGGTTGTGTGCCAGGATTGCTTATAGTTCCAGAGTAAAATCAAGTCTTATCCCCAAATCTGATTAGTGTCTGTTTGTTGGTGTATCTGACACACAGGTTTTCTCACCTCGGTGACAGGTGAAATACAGCCTTGGCTCCTAGAGTTCTCAGCCAGTGTCCTGGAGCCTGTGCGGGCTCCTGGGGGTTGAGTCCAGGACAGCACAGCAGTGGTGGTCAGATGCAGAGCCATCTACAGGAGAGAGCGCACTATTTTGCAGATAGAACTGGACTTCGGCGTTATCCTTTCATTAGTCAGTGCTCCTTGAGACTTTAAATCTGTCTCCAGGCTACTCATTTCCTAGGGACGCTGTGGCACATTACCACAAACTGGTAGCTTAAAGCAACAGAAATGTGTCCCCGTAGGGTCCTGAGGCTAGAAGTCCAAGGTCAAGGTACTGGCAGGGCCGTGCTCCCTCCGAAGGCTCTCGCTCGCTTCTTCCAGCCTCTGGCGGCGCCAGCAGTTCTTGGCGTGTAGCTGGTGGCCTGTGGCTGCGTCACCCCAGTCTCTGCGTCACTCCAGTCTCTGCCTCTGTCTTCACATGGCCACCTTTTCTGTTTGTGCCTGGGTGTCTCTCCTCTTCTGATAAGGACACCAGCCATTGGATTTAGGTCCACCCCTAATCCAGTATGACCTCATCTTAATTTAACTAATGATGCCTGCAAAGACCCTACTTCCAAATAAGATCTCATTATGAGGTTCTGGGTAGAATTTTAGGGGGGAACGGAACACCATTCGACCGAGAACACAAACCTAGCCACTTCATTTTTCAGGCACAACTTTTTAAATTAAAGGGTTGTAGGTTTCCATGTATGTTACCTCCCACACAAAATAATCTGATAAGACATATCTTAGAAATGTGGGGGGCAGGTATGTATTTGTGTGTTTCAGGAAGGGCTTTTTAAAAATCCAGGTGGGAACAGGTATTTTTGGAGTATCTACTGCATGGTAGGCATCTTTACATGTACTATCTCACTTAATTAGGTCAAGGTACCTTCTTTTTATTCTAGCTTCTCACATAATTGCAATTTACTAAATTAGTTGGCAAGATCTTAAAAAGTTACCATTTCCTACCTGTTACCACATCTGTGTCTATCTCATGCCAAGTATGTAACTCTTACTTGGGTATTTAACAGCTGGTTTGGAACAGATTCTTAAGCTGCTAGAACCTCAGTTTCCTCATCTGTAAAAGGGGGGCAGTAATTCACAGTACCTTATGCAACATTGTGATGGCTAACAAATACTATGTTTGTCAAATATGAAGTGTCCCACAGTGTCAGTTCCCACTATTATGCTTTTTTTTTATGGCTTTTTTGAGGTATGTGCATGTTCTTTTTGTCATTACTGCCAGAGAGGGTTTAGGGATAGATGTATAGCAGACATCCCACTTTCCCATAAAGAAATTGTTATTCATGGGCGTACCAGTTAAGAATTGCGTGCAGCTGTAGGCATTAGAAAAATCTCAACTAATAGCAGTTTAAATAAGATCATTTGTTTTTGTTTCCCACGTGAACAGAATACAGAAGGGAGTAAGCAGGGCTTATGGGGCAGCTCCACCGCCATCAGGAGCAAGGTCTCTCTGCTACACCATCTGAGCCCATGGCTTCCATGCACAGTCTCCTCTGCCCCAGAATGGCTGCTGAAACTCCAGCCCTCATATTTGTGTTGCCTGCCACCCAAAGGGCAGAAAGGGCACCTCCTTTAAGCAGCTTTTCAGGAAGTCCACATAACCCTTCACTCGTATCTCATTTATCACATGACCACGCTTAGGTCTTAGAGAAATGTTTTCTTTCACTGTAGATCTCAGTGTGTCCAGCTAAAATGGGGATTTTGTGACCAAGGAGAGAGGAAGTGGGTGTTGGGGGTAGGTAAGCAGCATCCTCTGGTTTTTGTAGTGGTGGGATTATGGTCTGCAGGCCTCTGCAGATAGCACTTGGGGATTGAGGGTCTGATCTGGAGGCGAGTCGTGTATGGAGCCCTGTTTCTGGGGTAAAAACATCCTGCTTTAGAACAGCAGCCTTGCACATGATTTTTCGAACAACCCATTGATAAGCGGAGAACTGTCCATGCTCCAAGCCTGAGAGAAAATGAATGATTTACATCTCTGTCTTGTTCATCTCCTGCTCTAGCTGTTGGTCCTTCCGGGCCTGCATATGCTTTGGGAGAAGGAAGCAAAGCTCAGTGAGAGCTGCCTCCAGTTTAAAGGAAACCCACAAACTGTAACTCTCAAGACCAGAGCATCACAGAGCATGACAGGAGCATCATCAGAGTCGTGACCCCGGGCCTGTCCGGGGTGATGTGAGGTCCCTCCCTTGTGTCACTCTGGCCTCCCTGCACCTGGGACAGGAGTGGGTCTCCAGGGTCCCTTTAAACTGCTTGGACTTGAACATTCAGTGTTTTACTTGCAGACCCAGAGCTAAGAAAAATTGCCCAATGCCTTTGCTCAGCCATTTCGCTGGGTGAGATTTTAGGCTACAAGACATTCATCACTGCTCTGAATCTAAGTTTCAGATGGGAAGAAAAATATACCTATCTTTTTATAATTCACAGTTTCCTGAGAGCCCAGTCAGGAAATCTGGCCGGGCCCTAGACAACCATTGCTTGCTAATTCTCCATGAACGTTAGTTTTAGAAAATAAGTAGAAATCCACCTAGTGTGTGGACTTCATTTAGCACACAGAAGTGGCCGTGTGGGTGCCGGTCCCACACCTGCACCCCCGTAGTGATGATAGAAAGAACATTGTACAGTCGACCGTCAGGCTTGGACTCTAGCCACCAGGCAGCTGAACGTCTGGATCAAGTCCTTCCCCAGATGCGCCGTGAGTGACATGCAGTGATGGAGACCCTTGCAGCACTGAGATTTATTACCTTGTTTATGTATTCAGTTCATTGCCCAGATGTCTTCTGCGCATCTGCTGTGCGTGGGCCCTGGGGGCCCACGAGTGAATAAGGCACAGTGAGTGGCCGGTTCCGGTCGCTCCATGACTTATGCCCGGCCCGGGAGCTGTGTGCACCTGTCCCCAGCCACCAAAGCCCACTCCCAAGAAGATGGGGACCGCTGGGTGGAGTCTGCACTTTAATGAGAGAGATTTGCTTTGAGCCACATCGTCACACAATTAATTAATTAGTTACAGCTGTGGTAAGTGCCCTACGCTATATTCCAGAGAGATCCATCTGGGAGAAAAAGAGCAGAGTGGCTGGACGTTTAGGCAGGAGAGAGGGGCCTGGGGGTCGTGAAGAATCTCGAGGGGCCATGGGAAGCTAGCAGAGGGCTTTAGACGGTAGGACCACGGCCAGCTTCTTGACAAGAGCAGGAATTGTAGCTTCCCCACGGCTGGATGTTGGGTAAGACAGGGACACAGGCCTGAACAGCTCACAATATTAAACAAACTTTTTAAATTAAGTTCCTCATTTATAATTCTGATTAACACAGAACATTTATAAACTACAGCCTCTGGAAAAGTGACACAAAATGCATTAGCGCGTGTCATTCTCAGCCTCTTCCTGATGAAATACGCGAGCAGCCCAAGATCAAAGGACACAGATGTTCCGGAGCCGTTTCATCTCTGGGCCTGATGGGGACAGGATGAGGGACCGGGTTTGTAACACGGACTGTCTGGTCCCTTTCATGTCTGTCAAGCTGCCTGGGTCTGGGCTGTGTTTCTTCATGTTTGTAATCTGGTTCTTGGGTGTTTTCCCCTCCTGACTCACTGGCTGGGTTTGAGGCCCATCTTTGTTCCTCAGAAGGGCCCTGGTCCATCTGCCCCCAGGAACCTCATGTCATTATGTGACTTATACCAGTGTCACTGATATCAAAGTGGGGGAGGATTACAGGGCCTCGGAGATCAAAACAGAGCACATTTGGTGATAAACCAGGGGAAGTAGGCCAAGCCTTGTGCCCAATGGGCCTTTTCCATCCTTTTGGGTGAATTATGCATGAACTGGCCTGGAGCCGCCAGCACAGGCCGTCTCCCTCCGATTACCAAAACTGGCTCCAAATAGGGAAGAAATCTCCAGGCGGCTGCCTGACCGTGGCCACAGATGGGCACGTCCTTAACCCTCATTTTTTAAAAACCATATGGAAATTGGGTCAGCACTCCACAGTCCGTAATGAAGAACGTTAAGGACTTCTGGAAATAAAGCACCTTTATGACCCTCTAGTAGAGCAGGAAGCTCTTACATGGCAATGAGAGAGAAACTTACTGTTTTGAATCGTTATTGAGATTTTATCAGGCTAGGAGGCAGCAGGCTAATTTCTCAAGGCCATTCTGGTGCCAGAAACATTGTGTCATGAACATGTAGCTGGTCCAACGTGGTTCCCTGGGGTCAGAAGAAATGTTGCGTTCATTTTAAAGTCAGGGTACGACGTTGAAGGAGGCTCTTGTCCTAGAGATGCTGAGATCGCCTCCTTTAAACTTATTTCAAGTATTTCACTTATAAAACAAAAGATTAACTATATTTGGACCGACTATGACTTTAAAAAAAATCATGATTAAGGGGGAGGAAAAAAACCCTTCGATTAATTCCAGGTACAATTTTGAGAAAGTTCTGGGCATTCAACAATTCGATGGCTCTCAAAGATAAGTGGCAGATGTCACGCCACGAGGGACTGCAGTATCTGAGACTTGACTCGTGAATTCTGATAGAGGAAACTCTGACTCAAGCGATTCCACATTCTGGGAAATGCTCGCATTCTGTCCTGCGTGTCTGCCTTCCCCAGGGACGTGGGCTGGGCTGGGGACAGAGCCTCTGCCGAACAGCTGGCGTCATAGCTAGAGAGCCCAGGCCCCACTGCTGCAGGTGTAAACTCTTCCCCCCTCTTCCCTGCTCCCCTTCCTTCCATCCATCCGCCATCTTACTTCCCTCTTATTTCTAGAACCTTCAGATTCTCCCTAGGAAAGGGTAAGGAAGGGGAACCCGTATGAGTGAAGCCGATCGCGTTGGGCACACTTAGCCCTGAACATCACGTACCTTCCCTCGCGAGCTGAGGAAGGAAGGCTTTACGGGCTCACAGAGTCTCCCAGTGCTGGCCGTTTTCTAGGCCGTGTATTCTGAGCCAGTTGGAGGACCGAGCGTGGGGAGAATAACTTAGCAAAGTGGCGAAAGTCGTGGTTTCTCAGCGAGGCGGCTGCAGCTGAGTGTCTCTCACGAACGGCTGGATTATGGAAGTCAGAACGGGTGGTAAAAGGAAACAAATGGGCCTCTCCCCTTCACCGCCTCTTTCCTGCCGTCTGGGTAAACCAGTCCCAACTGGGTTGCTGCTCGGGCAGGTGTCAGCCCTCCCAGGGCCGGAGGTCTGAGGAAGCCACCCGTGTAGGCAGAAGCGGTACAGCTTTTAACAGTGCGAGCAGCAGCTGGCTCGGTCTAAGCAGGACTGTTGCGTTTTTTCCTTTCCCTGGAAGGAAGTGACAGTTGAGTGCCCTGGCACTTTGACATGGCCTATTTTCCCTGTGGGAAACTCTTAAAAATATCCATTAAGTCTGGTTTGTATATGCAACCCAAGGGCGTGCCCCTCAAACAAATATCATTATCTTCATCCACGAGATAGAAGCCTTCTGGAGATGGCGGCTCTGTGCCAGCTCCCCCAGGCCACAGGTTTGGGCAGAGCTCAGCCCTGTTGAAACCCATCCTTCTCCTCCCCCGCTCGGCGTCTCAAGGCAAAACCTCACTAAGCAGATGTCTCAAGAAGTGTATCAGAGTCCCTGTTAAACCTCTGAAAGGGAAGGGAGGAAAGAAGGACAGCGGGGGGGAGCTGCCTGTATGAAGTCCAGAAGACGAGGGCTTCTTGTAACCCTTCCTTTGCGTTCTTAACCCCATCCTGAGGTTATAAAGTAAGGGAGGGGGCTAGATTGAGATGCGGGTAGTTGTTCGAGACAGCCCAGAGCATCAAAGAAAACAGGCATTTTGGGGTAATTAAAAGAAAAAATTCAGGTCAGCCAGACTGTCACGGGTCCCCGTCAGCGGCCACAGCGGTGGCTGAGAACACGGACCCGTAAACGTGTGTCTTCCAGAGCAGCTCGTGCTGCTTCCAGAGCCTCCGAGGAGAGGCGTGTCACCCTGTCACGTGACCCCCAGCCAGCGAAAGACGCGGAAGCAACCAGCTCTTCTTCTCCGCAGCTCGGCGAAACCTTGATGAAATGGCTAAAAGCCACAGAACCGCCCAGCCGCTCCACGCACGGCCTCTCCTCGCTGCTGCCTGCCTCCCTGAGCCCATGAAAAACCCAGCTCGCTCCCTTTCAAGAGCGTCTCCAGAAGCCGCCGCCTTCAGAGAGGGAAGGCCACTGCGTCTGGTGGTGAAATAAGCGTCCAACTCCAGGCGGGAAGAAACAAAGGAGAGGCGGCGCCCAAACAGGAACATTCCGCCTTCCTGGAAGTGACCAGCGGATGGACTCGTGTTCCCGTCCGAGTGGCCGGGGCTCTGTCCCACCGCTGCCCCTGTAGCTGCAAGGGAGGCCGGCAAGGGTATTCTGTTACTCCCCAGGGTGTCATTCCAGCAAAACCCAGAGACCTGTTCGTGAGGGGAAGAAGGAAGAATGGACTTTGGTCGGGAACCTAGAGCGTCGGCGGCGGGGAGGGCATCCAGGTCCCCGGCCATGGGAGCTGAGTGCTTCTGCAGGCCGTGAGCACGCTGTCAGCAGCCCGCTGGCACAGCGACGCGCTCGTGTCCAGGCACCCGGCTGTCAGCCGTCCACAGGAAGTGCGCCCGCGTTTACTGCACCCCGAGAGCCCCGGCTTCGGCCCAGCTGCTCTCCTAATTATTCTGTGCCTGTTTGTACGGGGAACTAGACCTATCTGGCAGCTAACAAAATAGCCTTGAGGCTTGGAATCCATTTGATCCCGGAGCATCTGGAAGGAGCTCGGCTGTGTAGTTCCTTGACGAAGGTGTCCCCTGGCAGTGGAGGGGGGTTAAGTCTATCTGGTCACCAGCACGGCCCTTTCAGTGACTACGTTCTAGCTCACGCATCTGCTGCTAACAAATATTAACCCTTAGTTAACCTAATGAACCCCTGTCTGCAGAGGAACTGAAAGCTCTGTAGGGAAAACTCAGGTTGATCCTGCTGTCCAAGTAAGGTGGCCCCTCTTTCCCAAAATTCTGGGTGGACTGAGCTGTCCAGGCTATGAAATTGTGGGCCTGCAGGCTTCAGAAACGCGCCAGCGCCGACCCAGGAGACGCCTGAGTTTTCGAGGCCTACGAGTTGATGTTTTCTTTTTTTTAACATCTTTACTGGAGTATAATTGCTTTACGTTGTTGTGTTAGTTTCTGCCGTATAACAAAGTGAATCAGCTATACATATACATATATCCCCATATCCCCTTCCTCTTGTGTCTCCCTCCCACCCTCCCTATCCCACCCCTCTAGGTGGTCACAAAGCACTGAGCTGATCTCCCTGTGCTATGCGGCTGCTTCCCACTAGCTGTTTTACATTTGGTAGCGTATATATGTCCATGCTACTCTCTCAACTTCGTCATGCTGGCGTTTTCTTGATAATGGTTTCACAGTTCAGGTGTGTCTTTAAATATTGCTGTTAGAAACTCATCAGAATCATGACCTTATCCATCGAGGTATTTAAAAATGTGATCATTTCTTCTCCAAGGACCTACAAACCCTATTCTCCTCCTGTGTGCTTAAAGACGTACTTTGCTCTAAATTTACTCTCGTAAAACTTGGTCCGATCAACTAAATTATACCACCTGTCTTGACCACCTAGCAGTCAGCTGGGAAGTTCATTTGTTCCACTTTGGAAATAGAAATCTTTTCATATCTGCATTAGAACCAGATTTCTTTACGAAGACTGTGGTTCTTGGGGTGAGAGTTAAGTGAAAACATTAAAAATCTATATCGATGCACTAGGAAGCACCTGTCAGGAGGACAGATACTTGTAGCTGATCTGGGGTTTGTGTTGATGTGTTTCCTTAGAAACTGTCACAGAAACCTCAGAGAATGGCAAGTAAGGGTACAAACGAATATCCCCTCTAGCTGCGTGTAGGTTCCAGATGTGTTCAGGAAGATCGCATTCAAAGCAGCGTTTCACTGTGTCAGAATAGCTTCGATCCTCACGTGTGTTCGCTGCATTAAAACTTGGCGGGGATTTAAAACTAAATTCAGAGTCCATATTAAGAAAAAGTTCTCTACAAAGAGACTTGATAACAATCGTAACCATACATTGGCACCCCGTATGAATACTGAGTTGTTCATAGTTACTTGTGTGCAAACAACGTCCATCTCCACCTGTAATCTGAGAAACAAGATTAGTAATAACAGGAAAGCTGATTACAAACAGGTATGTTTACAACCAAAATTTTAGCCCAGCAGAGCAGATCCAGTGGCCCAGAGGATGGCTCACTTCTTTTAATCAGTGCTTAAGGGCAAAATAACAGTATAACCAAATAATTTTAAAGTGAGTTGTAACGAGACTTGACTTACGGTCTTTCCTTAGGACCGTGGTTCTCATTTTAATGTGTGAAACCGACATCCCTAGAAAATAAAATGCCAGAGGAACATTTGTCAGGTGATGAGCTCCATAAACTGGAAGGCACTGACCTTTCCCAGGAAACTGTTGGTTTGCGAGGGGCTTTAATGCTGAGGCCGAGACCGAGACCAGGAGCGCTGTTGCATGTTCAGCCATCTCTTCCCATTTCCCGAAGGACAGACGGTAAAACAGTTTTTTTCCCCATCTTGTCCTGGTGCCACATCTCGCTTCTTTGGTAAAAGAAATTGAAATGCTCCGTCTCCCCACCAAAGAAAACTGCGTCCTCACTCTCAGTGGTATAAACTCACAAGTGAAATCAGCTATAAGTTCTAGAATTTTCCTAAATGGGTAACAGTGTAACTGGTATTTATTTAGTTTTCCATCCTTAAACGTATGACCTTCGCTGGGTCTTTTTCCCTAAACTTGAGATTGGCTTTTTGAGAGACAGAAATATATCAGAAGGTGCTATGTCTGCTTAGAGACCCTGGAAGGTTCATTTGCAAAGCACCTTCCTTTAAAGGTGTGTCACCTGTGAAAGAGTTGGTTGGAGGCTGCAGTGGGGATTAAGTGTCACCGTTGTCATGACCTTCAGCAAACGCATATTGAGCTCCCAGGAGGTGTAAGATACGGTCTCTGATCTCTAAGAGTTTTCCATCCATAGGGAGGGATACAGGATTCATTCCTTCATTTGACAGATGCTGGCGAAGCGTCTGCTTTATGCCGGGCCCTGTTTGGGTACTAGTGGTTCAGCCATGAAGAAGGCAGCAGCGAGGTCTTCTCTAATCGTGGAATTTACATTTTAAAGACAAAGAATGAAGAGTTTAGAAACAAGTGAAAACTAAATAAGGAAAATAATTTCTGATCAAGTGGTGAGAAGAAATAAGCTACTGAAACGCGGAGTCTCTGGGGACTCCTGGAGGGGGGAGGGGGCTGAGCCCGAGGAATCTGGGGGCTCCAGGAGGTGGGAGGGGGGCTGAGCCCGAGGAATCTGGGGGGCTCCTGGAGGTGGGAGGGGGGCTGAGCCCGAGGAATCTGGGGGACTCCTGGAGGTGGGAGGGGGGCTGAGCCCGAGGAATCTGGGGGACTCCTGGAGGTGGGGGGGGGCTGAGCCCGAGGAATCTGGGGGACTCCTGGAGGTGGGGGGGGCTGAGCCCGAGGAATCTGGGGGACTCCTGGAGGTGGGCGGGGGCTGAGCCCGAGGAATCTGGGGGACTCCTGGAGGTGGGGGGGCTGAGCCCGAGGAATCTGGGGGACTCCTGGAGGTGGGGGGGGCTGAGCCCGAGGAATCTGGGGGACTCCTGGAGACGGGAGGGGGCTGAGCCCGAGGAATCTGGGGGACTCCTGGAGACGGGAGGGGGCTGAGCCCGAGGAATCTGGGGGGCTCCTGGAGGTGGGAGGGGGGCTGAGCCCGAGGAATCTGGGGGACTCCTGGAGGTGGGAGGGGGGCTGAGCCCGAGGAATCTGGGGGACTCCTGGAGGTGGGAGGGGGGCTGAGCCCGAGGAATCTGGGGGACTCCTGGAGGTGGGAGGGGGGCTGAGCCCGAGGAATCTGGGGGACTCCTGGAGGTGGGAGGGGGGCTGAGCCCGAGGAATCTGGGGGACTCCTGGAGGTGGGGGGGGCTGAGCCCGAGGAAGGGGCGTCCACGTGGAGCCCTAGTGCCCGAGCTGGGCAGAGGGACGGCAAGTGCAAAGGCCCTGAGATGGGGACAGAGCAGCAAAGGTCCTTCGAGAGCCTGCAGGAGAGGGTGGGCGGGCTGGGTGTCAGTGGGGGGTGGGCGCATCTGGAGGTGCCGCTGGCGCCTGCGAACCCCGGGCTTCTCCCCGAGGGGGAGGCAGGCGTGAGGGCAAGCAGCGGCCCGGGGAGGGGTGGGGCCGGTAGGGCGCTGCCGCACCACTAGGCTGGGGAGCCGCTGGGACGTTCTGAGCCGAGGAACGTGTGCCAGGCAGTGGATCACGACAAGTAATATGGTGGGAGTGGGGGACGGTGGATGGGGAGGGAGCCCTCAGAGAGCAGATGAGTGCCGCCCGGCATCGGGTGGCAGCCTTGGGGGTGTGTGCAGGGCCGGTCCAAGGGTGAGGCGCAGCCGAGTCACAGGCCAGCTCCGGTGGCTCCCCGCAGAGCCCGAAAGCCCCTCCCCGGGTCTCTGCAGTCGGGGGCTTTTGAGGAGGAACGGGAAGGAGATCGGTGGCTTGAACGCGGTGTCCCAGGGCGGGGGTGATCTCGGGCTGTTGGCCACCTATGGCTGTTTAAATCTAAACAGATGGAAGGTGAAGGAAAAGTGAAAATTCACAGGTCCTCCGCCTCTCACGTGCTCAGCACGCAGCTAGCAGTCAGTGCGGGGGACGCCGCAGCAGCTCCTCTGGGCAGCGCTGGGCCAGGCCATTGATTTATCTGATGAGCAAGCCCTCCGTCTTCCTACACATCGTGGGAAAGTCTCCCGGGGGTGCACTTCACAAACTACCTTCCCTGTAGAAATTTCTGTTTGTACTTCCGGACACCAAGTAGATTCTTTGTGAAGTGACGTCGGTTTGGCTGTCAAATGCTGCGGGCTTGATCAAGAATTAGAAAAATTGCGTTCCGGAACGAACAGAACGTTCAGATTGCATGTACCGCAGAGGCTGAATACAATTTCCGCCTGATTTAACTTCTCTGGAGTCGCCGGTTGGGAAGGCGAGGGCCACACACAGGCTCTGAAACATGGGTTCGTGGGCGCTGCAAGGGCAGCAGGATTCCTCTCTGCTCTCAGGATGACAGTCCTTAAAAGTCATCAGACTTCCCGTCCCTGACGGCATGCTGTTCCCCTCTAGTGGAATCCGAGGGTATCTGTCTTTCTGCTCCAGCTTGGACATATTTGCAATAGCAGAGGAGATGTGACTCCAGAGATATCTGGGAATAACAGTAACCTGATAATATGGGGATCTAGACATATTAAAGATGGAAGATGCCGTTGTCATGTATTTCTGCTTTATGATAGGCGGCTGCTTTACATTTTATCTTTTTTCCTGTTCTCATGGGAAAATAGCCTTCTGCCCTGGGTCCATTTGAGTTACTTGGGGGAAGGAAAAGTGTGGGCATGCGTACAGTGTGTCAGGTTTATCCTGATACCGGAAGGAGGCTTCTTGCCCAGTTTGTTTCTCTGTCTGCCGCTGGTTCAGCATCCAGCCCAGAGTCAGACCCGTTACCTGAGCCAAAGGCCTGCGTTGAAATCCTAATTTTACCACTTTTACTCGCCATGGATCTCGCTGAAACCTTTCCCAAGGTTTCTTCATCTCATCCTCAGTTTCTTCAGTTTCTTCATCTCTGACTGTCCTCCTTTGACCCTTCCCGGCTGTTTCACAAGATAAAGGAAGTAGTAAGCTGGGTTCTGTGTGTTTATCTGAGCTCTCCCCCTGCACCACCACCACACACACACTGTTTCTGGCAGTATCCTGTTAGAAAGGATGGGTAAACAGGTACCCTGGAAATACGTTTTTGAACCCTGCGTGTACAGGTAGAGCAAGGGGGCGGGGCTGTCGGGAGCTGCCTTTAAATTGGTTACAGGGGACCACAGGCTGCCATCTGGTTTGGTTATATTTCCCCTTTTCTTTTAAATGTTGACTTTTTCTAAAGTCAAGCCAGTGAACAGGGGGAAAAAGTCATTTTTAGAATACTAGTGATCACAGTATTTCTGTATTCTCAAATACAGAGACCATCACTTAGAGACATTTGCACAGATGTCTTTACATAGCACCCCTCCCCCTTCTGCTTGCTCCGTCTCCACCTCGTAGCCTCCCTGGAAGGGGGTGGGCAGCTGGGGCGGTGGAAAGAGGAAGCACTGAATATTAGACATTGGGATAAACAACAAGGTCCTACTGTGCAGCACAATATCCTATGATAAACCATAATGGAAAAGAATATTAAAAAAAATGTGTATATATGTATAACTGAAGCACTTTGCTGTATAGCAGAAATTAACACAACATGGTAAATCAACTATATTTCTATTAAAAAAATCATCCAGTGTCTTAACCAAAAAAAAAAAAAAAGACTAAATGTTCGTCAGGGCGAACCATGCTGAATTTGTGCTTTAATTGTAACACTTAAAACGGTTTGCTGTGAGTAGAAATATTAGCATGTTCTCAGTGATATTTTTGCTAGATATGTTTCACTTAAATAACAACAAAAAAGGTATTCAAATACCTTTCAAATACCTATTCAAATTCAAATACCTGTTCAAATTCAAATGCCTATTCAAATTCAAAGGTTTCTGCCGCACTAAGGGCAAACTTCATATGTGCCAGGGGTTTAAGATGTGGGATTGAAGAACTGAACCAGTGCTATTTTTGTCATTACCCTTCCGGCTGAGCTCCGGGAGGAGTTGCTTGGGATGCATTTAAAGTCACAGGGGGTGGAAAGTGCATTAGTGTTGCCTCCTGTTGTTTAAAAAAAAACAGAAAGAGGGAATACATCTGCTTGATGCGGGCGCACGCTCCAGAACCAGCCGCACACGGCAGCCAAAGGCAGAGATGCTTGGACAGCAATGAGGGGCACTGGGCAGTGTGCTGCTGCAGGACCACACCGTGGTGCCTGTGACAGTGCTTCTCGCGGGCGAAGGTCAAGGTGGAGGAGCCACACGGTCACATCTGTACAGCTGAACCCAGTGCATCAGCGTAAAGCTAAGCGCCAGAGACTTTGTCGCAGAGGCTAGAAATAGAGATTTTTTCTTTCTTCTTTAATTTGTAAGGGGTTCTCCTGCTTTATGGCTTTAGACCAGCCATGCTTAGCTGACAAATGGCTGGAGAGTTACGATCCCCCAAATGGCTGGACCTTCACTGTTTCTCAATTCCCAGTTTAAGAAAAGGAACAAAAACATATCAATAGAAAGAACAGTAAATCCTTGAGATGAGCTGCAGTTGGAGGTAAGAAAATGTCAACCAGCATTTTGTGGTGGCTCAGCCGTCAGTGAGCAGATGGGGAAATCCTAATTCGAGGACAAATGCCTGCAGGTAACAGAAATCAAGGAAAAGCCGAGAGTTACGTATCACTCTGTTTTTCACCAAGATGTGAAACTGGTTACTTGCAAGCTTATCCAGGAGGCTCAGCAGCCGGCCAGCCCAGCCAGAACGTCTTGATCAAAAACAGACCCCTGGGGCTTCCCTGGTGGCGCAGTGGTTAAGAATCCGCCTGCCAATGCAGGGGACACGGGTTCGAGCCCTGGTCCGGGAAGATCCCACATGCCGCGGAGCAGCTAAGCCCGTGCACCACAACTACTGAGCCTGTGCACCTAGAGCCCGTGCTTTGCAACAGGAGAAGCCACCGCGATGAGAAGCCTGTTGCCACTGCAATGAGAAGCCCACGCACCGCAACGAAGAGTAGCCCCCTTTCTCCACAGCTACAGAAAGCCCGCGCGCAGCAACGAAGACCCAACACAGTCAAAGATAGGTAGATAGATAGATAGATAGATAGATAAACTTATTTTTAAAAAAGATTAAAAAAGAAACCAGACCCCTGGCTTATAATGGATGTGTAGCTTTTCATTTTACTATTTCATGTTCATCCCTTTGGCCCAGGATTTCCACTTCTGGCTTTTTTCCTGAGGAGCTGGTAAGACGCTTGCACCGTGTGTGCTCACAGACACCTGTTGGTAGTGTTGTTTGTAATAGTGAAATTGGAAGTAACCTCAATGTCCAGGAACTGGGGACTGATTAAATCAAATATGGTTTGGCCATATGATAAAATATCACACGGTATAACGAGATACTGCTTGTATTTAATGACATGGAAAGATGTTGGAGATGAACTGTTAAAAAAGGAAAAAAATCACAGACCAGCCTGTTTAGTATGATTCCTAAGAAAACACGCACCTCCACACTCTCATATCTTTTTGAATGAAGCATACCCCAAAGATAGGATTTTCCTTTCTACTTTGTATTTTCTAGTCTTATTATGACAAATGCGATCTCACCTGCATAACTGAGCCTGTGAGTAAACAACTGGGCATTAATAATGGGTCATTGATGCTCACCACAAGGTTATAATCAGAAAGATCACTGGGCGTCGGGAAGTAACTATCTAACGTAGCTCGGAGAGGACTGCCACTTTGGAAACATTTACTGGGAGTAATAAACAATCTGGGAAGGAATCGGGCATCTAGAGGAAGGAAGGATCCTGCCCACTCTGGACTGTGCAGTAAAGAAGGAGGCAGGAACGCAGCCTCCGCCAGCCTGTTTTGTTTAATCAGTTGAGCAATACTAGCTGCTTGGGAATTCCAACATGATAGGGAGGCATGGAAGTCAGCTTCCTGCAAGTAATGTTACACTTTTTCGAGTCCATGAAAAACATCTGCAGCATCCCTGGCGTATTATCCACCCACCAAAGCTTAGGTTTCACATCTGTCCCATCCCATCTCAGAGTGTCAGCCAGCGTTCCTCATGTGAACAGCAACCCAATTCTGTCTTTACTCAGTGAAACAAAGATGATGGAAGTTTGGAGATGCTTGAATAAATACGTCTCCATTTATCCCTGATTTGTTCTCAGAGAGTCATATAAACTTGGCCATGAATTTTTTTTGGGGGGAGACAAATAACTGTTGAGGGCTGGCGAGGGTTCACATAATTAAGATGCTTCTTGGGTTCCTGTTTTGTTTTCCCTTCAGACTGGGGCATTGGAGCTAACGAAATCTCTAAGTAGCACAAATATTATTTGGTGCTTTCAAAAATGCTATAAAAGTTTATCTAATAGAGAAGCAGATGGGTGGTTGCCAGCGGTTGTGGATGAGGGGAGGGTATGGCTCTAGAGGGGCGGGTAGTACAGGGGGCTTCTTTGTGGGGCTAGAGTTCTTCTGTATCATGACCATGAATGTGATCAGTTTCATAGGAACTACACACACACACACACACACACACACACACACACACACAATGAGTGCATGTAAAAACCAGTGAAATCCATATAATAGCATTGTACCTACGGCCATTCCTGGATTTTGACTATGTTACTACGGTTTTGTAAGAAACCATCCTTGGAGGGAAGCTGAGTGAAGGGTTCCATGGGAACTCTCTGCAGTTTTATAGCTTGTGAGTCTAAAAATAATTCAAAACAAAAGCTTAAAACGGAAAAAAGTAACGTTCTTTTAAATGTGAGATTTTCCTGAGAAGATTGTCATTTGCAAGATTTATCATAAATCTAGTTAATTAACTCACCTGATTGAACGGACAAAGAAACGTAATATTTGAATGATTTTTTTCTCCCTCAAAGGAATCAGGAAAAGGAAAAATGATGATATATCCTTGACACAGAAACGTTCATGAACTCCTGGGTATAAAGTATAGATAGAGAGGTAAGGAACAGATGTGGAAGGTTGGGTTATTTCCCCTGCCGTTTGCTCTGCCACCTGTGCGAGGATGACGGCGTCACCCATCGCCACATGGCCAGCAGCTCCCCACAGAGGACAGGATCTCCCCCAGGGCCAGGCTTGCCCTGTGCCCGGACCGGTGGCAGCCAGGGGCTGAGAAGTGTGCCTCCTGCAGGAACAGATTTCGTTGTTCAGTTCCTACCTCTTGATTTTCTTCCCCTGATGCTGGGGTGTCCCCAGGAGTGGTGGCCTCTTAATCCCTTAGTCCCAGAATGAGCACTGCTACCCTGCAGCACCTGACATAGAACATGAGTGAGAAATAAAGGTTTGTTGTGGAAAGCCAATGAGATTTGGGGGTTTTTCCATCACAGCTTTGCTGCTAAGCTAATGTGATACCTAAAAGGTAGATGGTTGATTTGACGTCACCAACTTGAAACGATCTTCAGTTGACCTTAAACCTACAAGACTTCAGTTGGAAGTTCTCTGTTGTCCTTCGTCCAATAATATAAAATGGCAGAGGACTGAGCTCTCCGTGGGTCTTTGTAGATTCTTTTATTATTCGGTTCACTGCCCCTTCCTGGGGAGGACTTTACACCCTTGCCCCGTTGACTTTGGCTTGGCCGTGTGTCTTGCTTTGGCCAGTGAAGTGTGAGCAGAAACGATGGGACCATTTTCAAGTGGGAGATTTAAGAGCCGTTGAGTGGTTCTGCCATTTCTCTTTTTCCTTTGCCATGAGACTGGCAGTGTCCCAGGGAGGGGCTGCTCTCTTGGGTCCCAGGGTGAAGAGTGAGAAACAAATGTTTTCTGTGGTGAGCCACCGAACGTTAGGAACTTGTTAACACAGTATAACACAGCCTCTCCCACGTGAAACAGGACCTGAGCCAGACCTGGAGCCTTCACTGTTATGGACACACCACCTGGCACACAGTAGGTGTACGATAGATAATTTTTGACGTATAATGAAGAAATTGATAGCTAACTAGGAAATAGATTTTTTTTTTTTTTAAAAAAAAGTCTATTCAGCTCTTCTACACATTTTAAAAAATATATTTATTTATTTGGCTGCGCCGGGTCTTAGTTTGCAGCCTGCGGGATCTAGTTCCCTGACCAAGGATCGAACCCCAGGCCCCTGCATTGGGAGTGTGGAGTCTTATCCACTGGACCACCAGGGAAGTCCCGGAAATACCTTTTTTTTTTTTTTTTTTTGCTGAATAATAGTTAGGCTTTGTGGTTTCAATACTTGCATATTTCAAGCATCTTATTTTAATATCAGAATTTCATACTAAATCATCAGAGATTCTTTTGGAATGTGAAAGCTGTCATTGATAAGATGTTTATATATGTCAAGTTTTCCGGAGATATTAACATATAAAATTTATTACAAAGTAAGGAAATACTGGTTATAGTATAGCTTTTAATTAAGATTTCAGTTTTATTGATGGATGGTGGGACCAGATATCTGCACCGTGGTCTCACGTAGACACCTTCTCAGCAGATTGCTGGGGAAGCTACAGACAAAGCCGTTTACCACCAGATATAACAGCTGTGCCCCAAATTCCTTCACCATGTGTAGGCTCTCCCTCTAAATGGTCTCATGAACGGGGTGAAATAGAACCAAATAAATTCAGCTGGGATTCCTGGTAATTTGGATTAGGTAGATAATGTATGAATTCATTTTTTTTTTTTACTTAAATCGTTTCGATAGTGTTTAGAGCCTCCTCTCACTGTTACCTCTGAAACTAGTCAGAGGTCTATTTTACTTACATATCTATCTAGAGAAAAGCTGTTTTATTGTTCTCTATCCGAGGGTTATTTTTTATTCTGCTTTCTATGTAAATGTCACTATGTTTTATGTTTCCCTCTGTAGCTTGCTGTTTTCATTAGACAGTATATCTTGGGGATCTGTCCCTGTAGTTACAGAAAGATCTAGCTCATTTGATTTAACTGCTACAGAGTATTCCAAAATTTAAGTAAATTATGGTTTATTTGGCCTTGCTGGTAGCTATTTATATAGAATTTTTTAAAAAGACTCTGTCACTTCTCATTTAATGATTACAGCATCTTACATAGCAGGGCAAAGAACCCGTAAGGCTCTTTCTGCTAGCAAAGCTGGGTTTGACAAGGTAGTCCAACTGTAAAGGTAAATGTTACTCATCAGAATAAAATGGGGTTACATTAAGATCAAAAATTAACTGTCACCGGAAATGGAAGACCCTTAGTCCTGTTTTAGAGCAGGCCACATTCAACAGGACCGGTATTATCAAAGGCAAAGCACACTTGAGCAGGCTGATTCCTGAGCCTGACAAGGGCTGTCAGAGCCTTGTTCGCTCAACACGCGATGTCCGATGTCATGATTAGAATCGTATCCAAGTTACATGAAGTCACCCTCGTCAGATGATCTGGTTTTGGTCATACTCTGATGTTAACAAAAAGTTTTAAATAGGAATTTTTAAAATCATAGACTTTAAAAAAAAAAAAAAAAAAAACTTGTTCCCAAGAAATTTAAGGTCACAGAAATAATGCCAGATTCACCCTCGGAGCAATGTTTTTGGTGTTGCTTGTGTAGTCAGCACGGGGGTGACGTTTAGACCCAAGCTTGGCTTACAAGTGTGCTTCATGGGAACACATCAGATGGTGAAACAGGGACCTTTCCTGGTACGTGGAGGGAGCAGCGTGAAGGAGCCACACTGCTCAGGGCGGCTGAGGAAATCGCACCCCGGGCTTCAGTGAAAGGCAGTCTTTTCTAGAAACTTCTAAAGCCTGAACCCCAGCCCTCAGGGACAGCGGTTTCCGTCCTCCCTCTATGGGAAAGGTGTAGGGCATTTCAGAGACACTCACGTTCAGGCGGAAAATTCAAGTCCGGATGACCTCTAGCCAGAAGCCTGCCGTTCTTTTCACTCATCCAATTAAAAGGGCATTTGAAGGGATGTCTATTCAAATATAAACATCCTCGTCAAAGAGCATCATTGAGCGCCCACCTCCTGGGGTATGAGGGTTTGAACTCCTCTAGAGGTTTCACATTGCATGTTGCAGGATGCGTCTCCATCATGGAAGCCTGCAATTTAAACCGCATCTAGAAGACGCCTTCTAGATGCTTACAGACGATACAAGAAGATGTCTAGGAAATGCAAGGCCCATGAGCATCAAAATATTGTGCACTGCAGACCCATGGGTTTATTACTCTGAACGTGTTACAAAATGATGGTGATGGTGCTGAAGGACTTTGAAAAGTCCTGGTAGAAATGCTGAGATATGTTTCCAATTAAGTTGCTGTGTTATAAAATTAAGGTAGGAAAAGCAGGCTAGCAGATGCTTCCAGTAGGACTTGAAATGTTCACGTTTCAAGTCTAGATTTAGATTTGTGGGTTAGAGTTCATTTGTGCCTATGAAAATGGGTTTAGTCAAAAACTTGTTTTTCTCCCCCAAACGTGTAGACGACAGAGACGTCTGAGCTGAGTGTTTCCCGCTTTCGTTATAGCATAATGTCAGGCTTGTGACATATGACAGCAGGTTTCATACTCCTCTTAATGAGAAGCTGCCAATGCCTAGAGAAGTAAAGAGTAAGATTTGCACCTATTGCACTAAATGAGAAAATGTTACCAACTTGGTAGTAGTGCAGATTTGGTGTGTAGACCAGCCATGTCACTGTGGTACCAGGTGCAGCCGGACTTACCCTAACTTATATGCGGGATACCTATCGTGAATCCCCAGGTGAACAGGGATGGACGTGTGCTTTGTTAAAGATTCGGAGGTCCCCTTCACACATGTGTAGGGAGGTTCACCATGTATGAGACAAAATGCCTTTAGGCGATGCTAAGGCAGGTTTCTGCATCCAGGTGGCTTTGCGGTCCCAGAGGAACCTAATATCATGTTTGTTTCTTTTCCCTCCTTGCTTCGGTTTCCAGGAAGCCCAGAGATAACATGAAAACTTACTTGCCAGCCTTGGTTCTGGTCCAGCTGCAAATTCAGCAGTGCGCTTTAGGAAATTTCTTTAAAGCCCTCAGCGTCTGTCCTCTGGCGGGGGCTGGGGGGGTTGGTGGTAAATGATGAGAAGATGGAGGGGGAGGAAGGTAGAGGAATAACTGTCTGCATGAGTGGCAGGTAAGAGAAATAAAACACTCTGGAAGGCCAGAGGAAAGAATGAAAGCGTGCCTGGTCCCGGCATCTGGGGCAGCTTCCTGGCAGGACGAAACAGCCTTCGCTGTTGCTTTTTAAGGTGTTTTCGGCAGATGGGGTGTTGGCAGAAGATGGTTAGACCAGGAGTAGGGAACACCCAAAACAAGGTGAGAGGGGCCAGGGTGCTACCTGGGGCTTCCCCAGTGGAAGGGTTGGACATCGAGGTTTATAGATGTCAGAAAGACCCCTCGTGTCCCGTCCATCAAACGCTGCTTCTCAGTACCCGAGGGCGAGTGACACTCGGGCACCTAAGTCTCAGCTCCTCTGCGCACACCTCCCCGGCCACATGGAGCCTCTTGGGGACGCCACGGCAGGCACTGTTTGTGTGATTCACTCAGCAGCTGTGGGGAAGCCCATCTTGGAGCCCGCAGGGCACAGCTCCTGCCTTGGGGTCCTGTCTTTCCATCCGGGTTACCAGCATCACCTGGAAGCCATGGCTGACACACCTTTCACTGTCCCAGGCCCCGTGGCTGGCCCTACACTTCGGAGGATCCCTCAGTTGGCCTGTGCCTCTAAACGCTTTTGTTTTGAAAAACTGATCAGAACGTTTTAGAAACAGCACATGCTTCCTACGCTTAGAGAAAAGCAATCTGATTCTACTTTTCAGATCAGTCTTGAGACTCGTTCTCCCAGGACCCCTTCCCATGAGATCCAGTGAGTTACATATTTGATGAACCAACGACAGATGCACTTTTGACTTAATGTGTCCTGTTTGACTTAATGGTATTTACCCAGCAAATATTACTGTATTCCCTATTAAGTAAACAGAGCGTTTAATTCGTGAGTTGTACAATAAAAGTCCATGCCTGGGAATTCTGCACGTGAGACCTGGTGAAACTCCCAAGCCTGCCGTTTAGTTCACGTCTCTGCAGCAGTGTCCGTGTCCCGGTTTTGCTGACGTACCGCGGTCGCTCGTGTAAGATGTTATCAGTGGGGGAAGCAGGGTGAGGAGTGCATGGACGGTCTGTACTTTTCTTGCAGATTCTTGTGAGTCTTCGATTATTGCAAAATAAAAAAAGAAAAGTTGGTTGTTTTCTTTTTAAAAGCAAGACAGGATCAAAGAGATCATCTATTCCAGTTGTTTTCAAATTTTTCTTTTAGCAGCAGCCTCCCTCTCCCACCCTCATCCCACAGGACGTCCCGACACCTCTGTCAGGCTCCCCAAAATCCCACGGGGAAGGTCCCGATCCAACCAGCACCCTCGGGGTCCAGATGAAGTTGGGGCCCAAAGAAGTTACTGGCTATTGATGGAAAATCAGAGATCCAGGACGTTTGATTTTTAGAGCAGTCGCTCTCTGCAAATCTCCACTAAGTCACAGCCCTTCAGCTGACACTGGCTTCTCTTGTCAGACGAGGTGAGATCAGACCAGGAAGAGCACCCGTGCTCCTGAGTTCATTTCTGCGCCGCAGGAGGTGGTCACGGCCACTCGCCGTGATGCCCGGGCAGGTTGGATGGGCAAGTTGTCTCACAGGCGCTGCCCTGGAGGGCGAGTCCAGGGCGGAGCGGAAGGACTCAGGGCCACAGAGTTCTGTGCCTTCTTGCCAACGTGGCCTCCCCTCCAGCCGCCTGTGGGCACCGGAGCCCGTTAGCTTTCTCCTCCCTCCCCTTGTGAGCCCAGGTCCCTGAAGTATTGCTGGGAAACCTTTGACACCTTGGAGTTTATGACGATGACGTTACTGTTGGAAGTAATCTTCTCTTGCCTTCATCCAGGGATCTTTCAGGTTGCGAAGCCCCTTCTCACATGTTCCCTCGCCCTCACCCCCCGGCTGGGACACTGGCAGACTAGGTTTATTTCTGCTTTGTAAATAAATGGCTGCTGAGCTTGTATCAAGGTGGAGTCAGAACACAGGTCTCCAGAACCGTGGTAAAGGCTTTATTATAGGAGAGATGATGGTTTTCATAACGCTCCCGCACACAGGGATGGTCCGCAGGCAGGTGGGTGTTTGTGTTGTTATTGCAGTTGTTATCGTAGGCACCGTCCTTGGCACAGTTCTAGGGCGTAAAGACTCCCAGAACCTGGTCCTTCTCCAGCCACATCCAGGAGGGGCAGCTCTCTCCTGTACCTCCAAAGGTGAGAGCCTGAAGATGCCACATGGGCTTGGATGAGCAAGCCTTAGGTCCTCCTGAAAAGTGAAGCAGGTTCCCCGTGTGCCACGTCAACAGAGATCGATGTGACAGCCCACTGGCAGGACAGCTGCCCTGGGACCGCCTCGTGCGCCCAGGCTCCGGAGGCTGTGTGGGAGCTGCCACGCTGGATTTATTTCACGCCGATGGTTGATGCTGTCCTCCTGCAGGGAGAACAGGCTGTCCTTCCCCCTGGCCTCCTTTTTGCCCTCCACATGGTAGGACACAACCTTTACTATCTGCATTGGGAACTTTTAATTGGTACTGACACCAGCGTGTGCCCTTGACATTTTGCCCAGCATCCTGGGATATTGGGGAAATTGGTGGAAGGCTAAGCCCACACTTCAGACCACGTTCACAGCTGCTACTGGCTGGAAAAGTTACCTCCCAAGGAAGGTGTGGATTTTTCTCACCCCAAGAGACATTTCCAAAGTAAACCAGTGACCTGTGTCAGTCATTTACACACGTAGGCACCTGGCACCCATTAAGCACTTACGAAGTATTTGTGGAGGAACCTTCTAAAGCAGTGGTTCTCTGTCTTGTGCACCTGCCAGCGTTAGGCTCACCTGCAGGGCGTGTTGAGGCCTCCTCCACCGAGTTTGATTCAGTTGGTCTGGGGAGGGGCTAAACGATTTCATTTCTAACAAGTTTCAGGTGACGCTAGTGCCGCGTAGGGACGATACTGTGGAAGCCACGGTCCTAGAGCAGAGATCGGCAGCCTTTCTGTAAGGGCCAGTTAGCCTCTTAGCCTTCGTGGGCCTGCAGGTTCCGTCACTCAGTTCTGCCATTGTAGCCACCGGAAATACGTAAATGAACGAGCACGGCTGTGTCCCGTAAAACTTTATTTACAAGAAACAGGTGGTGTTCTCATTTCAAAAACAAACTGTGTTGCAAATATTAAAAATGTTTTAGAGGTGTTAGGAGAGCCTCATTCTGGGTGGATTTCTGAAAGCTCGGATGGGAACCAGTGTTAAAGCCTCAGCTACGGGTCAGATCCCATCTCTGATGTTCACTGGCCGCAAGACTTTGAAGAACCCTACCATCTCTGCAGAATGAGGAGGAGGAGGATAATAATAGTAATAATACAGTGACAGATCGGAGGAATGCTAACATTTATCCAGTTTACGTGAGCGTTTGACTTACTATTCTTCATACTATTTTAATCTGCATGATTAAAATATTCCAGAATTTTTAAATTTCTATCTTTAAAAAGTAGTCAAAAGAATTCATTGGTCGGTATGTGTCTTAGATTTTAGGTTCCAGTGTCACCCAAAAGGTCAGTTATCTTATGAAGTCACAATCACCTTTGGAATTCCCTCACATCACCAGCACCCAGGCTCTTAGAAAGTCAGAAGCCAAGCATATCTTTCTTTGAGTATCTTTGCATTGGAGAAGCCCCAGAGTAAAGGACACATCAAGGACACCCCAGGCTTCCCTTGTCTGTAGTGGAGCTCGTGGTTTCTCCTCCCCATAACCCTGCTCCCCTGGCATCTTCCTTCATTCAGACAGTGGTACCTGCTCGGGCCACAGAGAATGGTTTGGGAGGAGGAATCGAATGAGGAAGGGTTCTGATGTGGCATGTTGAGGATGAAATTGGTTTACAGCCCAAATAGGATGTGTTGATCCTTCAGCTCAGTGCTCTGCTTTACGTATAATAAACAGAGGCGCGGGAAGCAGAGGGGCTACTGCTTTACGTGGGTTTTCCCTTCTCAGCACCTCACTAAGATTGACTTGTTTTGTCTTTATATCAACCACATAAGACAAGTCCTGTTAATTTCCCGGTGTGTAGATGGGGCAGAAAGGATGAGTAATTTGCCCACGGTCATGCCTCTGGGAAGGAAGGGAAGTGGGATTTGAGCACAGGCAGTGTGACCGCAGAGTCCGTGCTCTGTCATTACTGCTGTGTGCTAGGTGTGATTTTTGCTTCCTTGTCTATAATCGATCTGTAGGTTGAGGAACAAAACACTACTTGGAAAAAGGCTGCCTAGTTGTCCCTTCAGTCATCTGCGTGGTGCTAGAGGAGATGAATTGCCACGGGGGCTAGGGGAGGGGGCTTCAGGCATTTCCAGTGTTCATCTGATTACACTGAAGTTTCCCTCTGCAAATGCATATGACGCTTTGGAAATGGTGCAGAAGCAGGAAGACGTCCCTGTGGGTTTGGGTGCATATCTGGTCTTAGAGTATATTCCTGGAAGCCTCGCCCTAAAGGAAATGGCCCAAAGTCTGCTGAATGGCTCCAGGGTCACTCAGCTCAGCTTCACGGATACACCCTGATTTTGTGCCTGCTACAGCCCACGCTGGGCCCTGGGGATGCGGCAAGACCGTGGTGTCTGAACCGCTCTGCTCACCCTCGGGCATCTTGCTGGCTCTGTGTCCAGCAAGCCGTGGGAGAAACCCCGCCGTGTGCGGATTACACCCCGGAAAGAGAGGGAACGTGGGCATCCGGTGCCCAGCCCGGAACGGGCAGCCTCTTAAAAGCCCATCGTGTGACCTCAGACCACGGTGCACACACAGTGGCGCCTGGAGCCTTGCTGCGGAGACGGGAAGGGCGGGCCTGGTCCCCAGGTGCGGTCTCCCCGTGACTGATGCAGTGTGCTGCTTCTCCCCTCAGGACCCCAGGAGCAAGCACAAATTCAAGATCCACACCTATGGAAGCCCCACCTTCTGCGACCACTGTGGGTCGCTGCTGTACGGACTCATCCACCAGGGGATGAAGTGTGACAGTAAGTAAGTTTTCTTTTCTTGGTAGGTGCTGAGGCTCTGCAGCGTGCGGCCGGGGTTGACGTGCGGCCGGGGTTGACAGGGCCCTTCAAGGGTTAGTGACTCTTCAGCTCGTCCGTAGAATTCGTTCAGATACGGACTCTACCGAGAAAGTAGAGGATCTCTCCGCTGTCGAAGTTGTGGTTTATTAAACTGCTTAACTGCCTGGTTATGAGCCGTCACCCCAGAAGCACCCGGTTTAATGAGGCTGCTGCTGCCCCAGTCCTCCGTGGCGGAGATCTGCAGTCACTGTCGCACGCAGGCCTGTCAAACCCCACAGCGAGTGCCGTGTGTCCCCACCTCCAGATTCCACATTTGGGTTGGCTTCAAGATGAGCTGAGCGTTCGTACTCATTATCTTCCTGGGTCTCTGATTAGTGGGTGGACTGTGGAAAAATCCAGTAGGCTCTCGTTAGCGCTGAAACCACAGCAAGAATAAAAACGGGGAGGGCATCTTACTTTAGAAGCTCACTTGGCCTGTGTGTTTCTGGACAGATCAGATTCCTACCAGGCCAGTTAGAGATGAAACCCCCGAAGACCTCCGTCCTCTCCCCTTCCCCTTTCTGCTCTGTGTGTGTCACCACCAAACACCAGGAGGAAAGAAAAACGTCTTTTTCTTTCTGTGGAAACTCTTTGCTCTGATCATTGTCATGTAGTGAGATTCCCCAGGCTATTTATTTGTTTCAATAAAATTTTATTCTTAGGACATGAAAAGGTACTTACTGAGCCTGTTTTTTTCTAGTAGAAGGGGAAGGGTTATGGGAATATAAGATGTGTCATTCGTTAATGATGGCTTTTAGGGCCCAGAGCCTCACCTGTGTGTCCTGGCATGGAGCAAAGACATATGTATGTCGTCTTCCCTCGGTATCCGAGGGGGCTCGGTTCCAGGACCCTCCACGGACGCTCAGCGCCCACAGTCAGTGGATATGGGGGTATGGATTGGGGGGGGGGGGCAGCTGTGGAATTGTTGGAAAGAAATCGTGTCTGAGTGGACCTGTGCAGTTCAGACCCGTGTCACTCAAGGGCCAACTGCACATAAACATCAAGCTCTGTGAACTTTATGGAGTAGACGGATAGCTTCTCAGAATGCAGGGCTGCTTCACGGAAGCTTCGCGATCAGCAAGGCCGGTGGCGTCCTGCATTTTGGGAAACGCTAGGATTCCAAAGACACTGTTTTCAGAGGCTCTGCAAGGGTGGATTCTAAGTGCACTTGTAAATACACTTTTAATTATTTTAAAACTTGGAACAAAAGTGAATCCTCAGCTGTGTTAGGCACTCAGCCTCGGCGAGTTGAAGGTGACCTTGCAGACGGGGCCCTCCCGTTTCTCCTGCTACATCCGCTGCAGAGTCAGCCGGGATCGTGAAGCGTGCCCTTAGAGAAGGGCACCAGCTGCCCGTCCTCTTCGGGGTGAACCAGGATTTGGGGATGCTGTCCAACTTTAACACGAGACAGAAATAAATGCATCGCTGAGGCTGAACTGAGTCTTCGCCTGGCACCGCTAGGCGGTGAAAAGTTCTGTTCGCATCAGAGGCCTTTCTCGGTTATCCAGGAATGTCTTTATAGTAAATAAGTGGTATAGATTTGAATTTATTAACTAAGCGTATGCTAATGAAATGACACTCATCTGGTTTGTAGATTAGGATCCTGCTTAATAACATATTAGTTGTAAAATGGGTTCTGTTAGTAAAAGTTTTGAAAACCACTGACCTAAACCAGTGTGTTTTGTTTTGAGCTCTTTGCCTTGGAGTCCTAGGGTTTCTGGGGCGGCTGCCGGTGCTCCTTCCTGGGGGCTGCAGGAAAATAAGCAGATGGGTGCCAGGACCCAGACCACCCCCCAGCCAGAGCCACTTCCGCAGAGAAGAACTCTCTTCCTCTGCCCTTACACACAGTAGGTTATGATGCTCGGTGGAAAGAAAGTCAGCAACCACTCGTGCAGGCCTCTTAGTCTGCGGAGTAGGAAAGGGAGTGGGAAAGCCAGTGAGCTTCCCAGGATGCACGATACAAGCCGCGGACGGTAGCGCCGCGACGAAGACACAGCCCAGGGCCCTTTCACCTCCCACGCCCTCCCTGAGGTCCACGTCCTTTCCAGAGGCCTGGCATTTATTCCCTTAAGTTGCACGTTCTGCCCAAGTTTGAACACGTGATTTGGTCGATGCGGGTCATAGCACAGCTTTTCAAGAGGCTTTGTATTGGCCGAATCAGGGTACGTGGTTCTGAACGGTTCCCTTTGGGAATGAATCCACGTTAATCGTGCTTCCCTCGTTGTGTCCCTTTTCCTGCTCTCGGTGTGTAATAACCGTAGCTGAGATCCGTTGTCCATGATGCTGCTTGCTGTGTAGTTCACCACGTTAGAATTAGCCACTGAAGAGGAAAGGGGCGTGGAGGCTCAGAAGAGCCTTGTAGCACCCCCTGCAGGATTCACAAGCGTCCCAGGGCCGCCCCTCCTTCTGGAAGCCTGAAGGTACAGGGCCAGTAGAGCTGAAACACCTACACAGTCTTCTGTTTGTGCTCAGCGCACCGGACTCTCTTCAGGGTTCGTTTAGTCCATTACAGTAAGACTGACCTTTTTTTAATCCTCCCCCCCAACCCCCACCCCCGTCTGGCCCACGTAATGTCAGCTGGTGAGAAATGGCTTAGGCCAGGCGTGTATTTGTTTTACTCAGAATAATATTTAAATATCTGAAGACAGGTTTAACATATCAAGCACAGGTTCTTTTAAAAACAACAACAAGGGCTTCCCTGGTGGCGCAGTGGTTGAGAGTCCGCCTGCCGATGCAGGGGACACGGGTTCGTGCCCCGGTCCGGGAGGATCCCACATGCCGCGGAGCGGCTGGGCTCGTGAGCCATGGCCGCTGAGCCTGCGCGTCCGGAGCCTGTGCTCCGCAACAGGAGAGGCCACCACAACAGTGAGAGGCCCGCGTACCGCAAAAAAAAAAAAAAAAAAAAAAAAAAAAAAAAAAAAAAACAACAACAAACAAAAGCAATGCACTTAAGCCTCCTTGGAAATACGGTTTACTGAGGAAAGGAACATTTTCTGAATTTCCTTTACTCAACCCTGCAAATTCTCAGAAAGGCATAAGAAATGCTTGGCAGAAAGAGCCGTCTGTGTAAAATGTGCGTGCTCTTTGCCGCTGTGCACATAAATAGTAATCAGTCTGCGCTCTCCATGCGTTGACCTGTGTGGATTTTGTGTGCTGTCATGTATTGGAAGCGTTCACAGAAGACAGGGGGGTGTCTTGCTTCAGTTAAGACTGAACAAGTATGGATCGAGTATTCTAAGGACACTGTCGCTGTCATGCAGCCTGTGCTGTAAGGGACATCTGCTAACAGTTCTTTATGTCACAAAAGCATTACAGCAGAGTATCGAGTCAGAGGGTGGCTCATTTTCACTTCTGTTCATGCAGCCAAAACACCGAGGGAGGGGTGTTTCCAGGCCACGCGCCCAGCCTCACCCTTTGCTTTCTTGACTCGCAGCCTGTGATATGAACGTGCACAAGCAGTGCGTGATAAACGTCCCCAGCCTCTGCGGGATGGACCACACGGAGAAGAGGGGCCGGATCTACCTGAAGGCCGAGGTCACCGAGGAAAAGCTCCACGTCACAGGTAAGGCAATCTCGGATGGGTGTGAGGCGTGTGGTGCTCCGTGGGCTTCGGATCAAGGGCAGGCCAAGACCCGGGCTGCTCGGACGCAGAGCCACGGGGTCTCATGAACACGCCTCCCGAATCCCCAAATGCCAGCGTCAGTCGGGGTCACCACGGCCGTGTGGAAGAAGTGTTCTGCAGCAGGGCCAGCGGATTGTCCCCCTGGTGATGGGCACACCAGAAGCCACTAAGCAAGATGCCCCGGGTGAAGGTGGAACCCGGGCGAGGGCAGGCGAGGGCTGACCCAGGTGTTTAAGGGCGTCAGGCTGTGATGACCTGATGGGCCCGCCTCGAGTATTTACGCCTCCTCTGAGTTGGGTGCAGTGCTGAGAAATCCACACAGATGAACTTATCTGCTTCTCACAACTAGATCATTAGCCTCATTTTCCAGAAGAGGAAACCGGGGCGCAGAGAAATGGGAGCCCTGCAGTGTCACATAGTAACAGACCCTGTGCTTCTAACCATCACCCCACCTGCACCTCACAGACGAGACGGCTGAGGCACCAGAACTCCATGTCCCCAGGCCAGGCGCCCTCCTCGGGGCCGTGTCAGGGTGCGCGTGTCACAGCACAGCTTTTCCTTGGGTTTCCCACCAAATCCACGCTCAGCCGGGGGTCCGCAAGGTGACGCCCTCTGTGCTGCGTATGGTGTAAGGCTCAGGTGGCAGCCTCGTTTCCTTGCTCTGGAGGCCTCTCGGGTGCCACCCGCACTGTGCGCTCCCTTCTCCTGGACCAGGGCATTTATTCTCATCACATCAGCAAACGCACTGTGTTCCCATTTGTATTTAAGAGTGGAAAAACTGACTTAATTTTCTTCGTTATAGGAAAAAAGGACGTGAAGGGTCTGTTTAAGGAAGAAGCGGGCGTGGGGTGGGGGAGGAGTCCCAGAGAAAGCTCGCTTTCGGGAACATCCTCACATTTTTTTTCTTTGGAAAACAATCCAGTGTTCTACCCAGTGCTGTCCTGTCAGGTAAGAATTCAGGGAACATCAAACAGGGTTTTGAGGTGTTGCGAGGAGAGGGTCCACACACTCTGTGGCTGGGTAACCTGATGAAATGAACCACACACGGCTAGTGGTCAGAATGGGACTGTGCATAAAATCCCCATCACAGACACAGGACCCCTGGTGCCTTTGTGTTTCAGAGAAGTTCCTTGATTTTCTCAAAACCATCCTGCCTGCCCCCTTGCGCTTGGGGCTGCGGTTCTCGCCTGCCTGCGTTCCCTTTGATTGGACGGATGCTGCACCGTCACAGCCCCAGGCTTATTTCTCTCTCTTTTTTGCTAAGGCTCCCTCATTGTCAAAGTCTCGTCCTGGGGGCAGGGAGCGTGCAGTTTCAGAGAAAATTACCGTAAAGCAGAGACTGAGTAAGTGGTGAGGGGTCGCAGCAGAACGCCTGTTGACTGAACGGCTCTGTGCTTCTCCCCGGCTTTACAGCGACCCACGGGCATGGCGACGTGGTGGACACACAGGGAGTTGGAGCTCAGCCGGGAGGGTCCCAGCTCCCTGAGGGCTGGACTGCCTGGCAGGGATTCCAGCGTTCAGCTCGCACTCCTTTGCTTCTGAGTACAAAACAGACTGTGGTGCTAGACCGGCCCGTGCCTTCTCCATGTGGCGCTGCCTGAGGGTTCCAGGCTCTTCTGTGAGCCTCAAGAGCCTTGCAGGTGTGAAACTGCACAGAGGGGCACAGATGCGCCGTCTGGGGTGGCACACGGTAAGAGGGAAAGACCCACCTTGCAGGGGACGGACAGCCAGGTGTATCCTCCTGGGACTGCTATGCTAATCACTCCAACATTGCCAAGAGTTGAACTTGACTCACAACTGTGGAATCATCTTAGGGGAAGACACCCTCCCTGAGTTTGAGACTTTTCATGCATGAAAGCCAACCAGTGTAACCTATGGCTGCAATCTAGGTCATGTCTCGAGAACGAGTCTACACGTTTGTGCAGAGACGTAGCTCTGCTCTAGGACTATGAATTCAGCAATACTTTTTCATAACAGCAGCAACGGCAGCTCACAGTGACTGAGCACTTCCCACAAAAGGGCCACCTTTGAAGCACTTTACATAATTAACTTATTTAAACCTGTGCGGAAGTTTATTATCCTTATAGATGAAGAAACCAAGGCACAAAGAAATTAAATAACTTGCCCAAAGTCACACAGATGGTCACTTGAATGGTTACATATTCAACTGATAGAAGTAGAGATATTTTAATGACAGTACCAGTAGGAACTGGAATCTTATCTTAGTTCAGGCTGCTATAATAAATACCATGGACTGAATTTCTCTTGGTTCTGGAGGCCGGGAAGTTCAAGATCAAGGTGCCACCAGTTTGGTTTCTGGAGAGAAATCTCCTCCTGGCTTGCAGGGGCTGCCTTCTGGCTGCGTCTTCACTTGGGGGTGGGGGGGGAGAGAGAGAGAGACAGAGAGAGAGAGAGACAGAGAGAGAGAAAGAGACAGAGAGACGGGGGGGTAGAGAGAGAGAGAGAGAGTCTGGGAGTGGGACGAGGGAGGAAGGAAGCAAACTCAGTGGTGTCTCCTAAGGGCACTGATCCCATCCTGAGGGCCTCACCCTCATGACCTCATCCCCTCCCAAGGCCCCACCTCCTGTACCATCACCGTAGGAGGTTAGGGCTTCCACATACAAACTTGGAGGCACAAACATTCAGTCCACAGCAAATCTAACTTAAAAATACAGTAGTTATTTGTGTGCAGGAAATTCAGTCCTAAATATAGACATCCAAACTAAAGGAAATAACCTGTTAGTAATCATTTCCTTAAGACTTTTAGAGTAATTTTAGATTTTCAGAATCAGAATTAGCCTGGCTTCAAGGAGAACAGAAATATAAACAATAAACCATAACGAGTAGAGCTTATGGTACAAGAAAAGTCACAAAAGTAACACACAGGGCTTCCCCGGTGGCGCAGCGGTTGAGAGTCCGCCTGCCGATGCAGGGGACACAGGTTCATGCCCCGGTCCGGGAGGATCCCACATGCCGCGGAGCGGCTGGGCCCGTGAGCCATGGCCGCTGAGCCTGCGCGTCTGGAGCCTGTGCTCCGCAACGGGAGAGGCCACAACAGTGAGGCCCGCGTACCGCAAAAAAAAAAAAAAAAAAAGTAACACAGAGTTGCCTACACCTTTCACCCAGCAGCCCCTGATAGTCACGTCCTTACATAACCATACTTTAGGCATCAATGTAGTCACATTTTTAAATAGTACCCGATAAATTTGTGAACAATAGGTACCTATGTTAGTCAGTAGAAATTGTTTTCAAGAGTCAAAGAGAAGACCTCAGGCTTCCTTATTCCAGTATAAAAGGCCGGCGAGGAACACAGGGCAGGGCCCCTCCCTTGTGGGACCTAACACCCCTCCCGCATCACCTGCCTGTTCCCCTCCCCACCCAGCGGGTCTGGCACTTGTGTGTGGGTGTCTGGACAGATGGTTTCCGTAACAGCAGCTGCCATTGACCGAGTCCTTGCCGTGTGTGTACTGCTGTCCACAGGACTGGACCTTTCCCCATTGACCGAGTCCTTGCCGTGTGCGGACTGCTGTCCACAGGGCTGGAGCTTTCCCCACGCCGAGTGCTGTCGTAGTCATTGTTTCCCTGACCCCTCAAGAATTATACCACAGCGTACTGTTCTTGCCCTCATTTCAAGATGAGCAAAGGAGCTAACGTGGTGGGGGAAGGAAATTGCTCCGAGTTACGAGGCGGAAAGTGAAGGGAGGCGGCCTGAGCCCTATCTGACCCTGCACCCCAATGCTGTCAGTCTCCCAGGTCTCTCTTGCTAATTAAAGAGGCTCCTCTGGATGAATAGCAAACCCATAAATAGTTTCTAAACCCACACTCGACACCCCACAGCTTCTCTGAGGTGACAGAAGGTCTAAACGTGGGACTTAGGACCAGGGGAGAAAAGTGTAACGTGTGGAGGAATTAAAGAACAACCAAGTCCACGTATAATTAAGCTCAGTTATGTGGGTGCCAGACAGTCCCATGGGAGGTGCTGGGGCGTACGGCGGGGGGGGGGGAAGGACCCCGCGGAGGAAGAGTCTGAAGGACTGTAGGTGTTCGAGAGGCCAGAGGGAAGAGACCTGCAGCTGACGGCTGAGATGGGGTAGAGGAATTAGCCGGCCTTAACGGGAACACACATATAAACAATAAACCACCACGAGCAGGGCTTATGATACCAATGCAAGTGATTTCTTGGAAAATGCACTTAAACCCGAAGTACCTGTGTTAATTGTTAGATGGGCGGCTCCATTTCCATTTGACCTGTGCAGAATCACTCAAATTGAAAAGAATTCCCAAAGTAAAGTAGAAATTCCCAGCGGACTCCGGGGATGGAAATCACCCTTTTGAAATCAGAGATCAGTTTCCTTTCGAGATTGGTACAGTATTTCTGGGAAAGGCCTCCGCTTTTGTGGTGTATTTTTATTTTTTGCCTTCGGGCAGTGGTGCTGATGTTATCTGAACAGTGTCAATATTTTTTTCCATTCAGTATGCGATTTTAATAGGTTTCCTACATTCCTGTGTACTTTTTATCTGGTTTGGAGGAGTGCTATGAATTCAGCAATGCCACTCGTGGGAACGGATTTTCAATTTAATGTTGTAAGTAAATGGGAAAAATACCGTATGCTTTGCAGCTGTTTCAGGAGCACATCTCTTCCCCAAATAGATGATTCTGCAGAAGAGTCTGATTTTCTCAGCTACTTTGTGTTGTTAAGTTATGGAGATGAACTTCTAAATGGACTTCCGGGGTTGGGGGGCGCTTCCTGCTGGTCCCGGCAGCCTACAGATCGCGTCCTCTGTCTCTCTTCTAGCTCTGTGTCCGGACTTTGCCCTCACACGGTTGTTGGTTTAAAGAATACTGCTCCCTCTGTGTGTTCTTCCACCTTTTAATAGCGTCATTGGGATGGAGTCAAGGCGGTGAGACAGCTTTGTATAATATCATTCATTCTTTGATCGGACTGTGTGTTATCCATTTATAAGCTGTGTGTCAGGCTCTCTGCGAGGCCCTGGGGGTGCTAAGATAAGGAAGACATAGTCCTTATGGGGAGAGGACACTTCAAGGAAAGATGCTGGGCCGCGGAAGTGCTTGGTGTGTTCAGGAAGCTCAACCCAGTCCGGGATTTCAGGGATTTTGAGTGCGCCATGGGGAAAGCTGGGGGGAAACTTCTCTCCATTTCCAAGGGGTTAGGGCTACAGTCATCCCAGTTTACAGATTGCATGGGTCTTAGGAGTCACGGGGTAGTAGCTCCCAGTTAAATGCTTCTTTCTCAAGCAGGAGCATTTACAGTTCCGGTGGCTGTGTTTTCAGCAAGGACAGAGCATCACCCTCCCACCCTGAACTCCAGGCGTGACCCCGAGGTTCACTGTGACCCTCGACTTTCTTTGTCGATTCCGGGACAGGAGGCATGGCAGGCAGCCCATTGGTCACCTGAGAGCTTTGCTCAGATGCTTTCACCCCACCCACCCACCCCCCACTGGCAGGAAGGCCTGGGAGTACAGTAACCTGTTTGGGGTGGCCAGCAAGGAGCAGTTGGGCCAAGCCTCTTGCAGAACGGGAAAGGTATTAGCTGGAGGTCATTTCTATTAAATAAAAGCTTGGCTGTGGGAATCAGATCCAGCTCAACAGCACAAAAGGTGACGCAGCTGCTGTGGCTGGCCCTTTGTTTTGGGATAGGGAGGGGTCCTCAGGCAGCTGCTTCCCCTCAAGTATATCCAGATTGTCCATTACCGGTCATGCTACCTTTGATCACCTGGTTAAGGTATTTTCATCAGGTCCCTCCACTGCAAAGGTACCTTCTTTAAATTCATAATTAATGAGGGGGCTGGATGTTGTACTTGGAGACCAGCAACTTTTTGTCCCATGGTTTTGGCAGCCGTGGTCCAGCCTTAATCAGTTATTATACTGACGGTTGCAAAATGGTGATTTTCTAGTTCTGTAATTGCTTCAACGTTCAGTAGCTGGCATTCATCTGAAAGAAAAGCTTTCCCTTTATGTCCCCCTACAGTTTTTTTAAGTAGCAATTTGAGGTCACTATTTCTTTTTTAGTGTCTTTTTAAAATGTTCAAATTGTTCAAAATATGGCCAGCGGGAGCCGCTTCGTGCTGGCTCTGCGTCCCCTTGACATGACCCGTCCATCTCTTCAGTACTTCCTTTCTTTCTGGAGCCGCCTTTCTCTGAGGAACACTGGGTTTTTTTTAAATGGGAATGATGATAAGAATCAAAGTCGGGGTTCTGGGGTGCTTGGGGCTCCCAGGATGCTACTGCCCTAAGCGCTTCCAGTAGACAGAGGCAGGTGTTTTTTATGACCTCCCACTGCTGCCTCTGGCTCTGATCCTGGACCGGAGTTCTTCTCCACCTTTCCCAGTCCTCACTGATTCTCCGTCCTCCCTCAGTAAGACCCCTGGTCCCCAGTGATGCCAGCATGCCCATTTGTTTGCCCTGCCCCACATCGCGTGCAGCAGTTTCGGAATCAGTATAGCAACACCTCTACCAAGAAGGAGCCTACTCCATAAAGCTCAAGAACTTATTGCCATTTTAAATAAAGCCTCAGGCGATGCGCCGTCGAGGGTGTGTAGTCAGAACGCTGGTACCTGGACTAAATGTTCTCCTGTGTAGCCATGTTGCCCGTTTGGTACGTGGCACCTTCCCGGTCATACTCAGCCTCCTCCGTGATGTGACAAACCGAAAGGACGCTGATCCTGACGGGATGTAATAGAAAGTACACACTGTCATGCGCCCGTCCAGTATTGGAGCCAAAACTGTATTACCCGAATCTAACGAGGGAAAAAAAAAAAACTAGACAAATCCAGATATTGGGACATTCTGCTTGGTAACCGACTGGGACTTTTCAAAAATGTTATTATTGTGAAGAACAAAAACCGTCAAGGGGACTGTTCTTGACTAAAGGAAACTAAAGAGACCTGATAATCGAGCAGAATCTGTGACCCAAGAAAGTAACAATTCTAAGGGACGTCCGGGGAGCAGGGCAGAAATCCGAATCTGGACCACCCTTTAGATAGTGGTTTTGGATCCACACGACGTTTCTGGGTGGTCATGGCAATGTGGCTATGGGGGAGATGCTGAACTAGTTGAGGGGCGATTTTCCCTGATGTCTGAAACTCACTTCCAAATGGTTCAGCAAACACAAAACGCTGAAAGTACGCGTGAAATACACACGCACACACAAGCCCGTGTGGCGAAGGTTAATCACTAGTGAAAATTTTCAGATCAGCCAAACCTCCAAAAAGTTGAGCTCTCTTAGGTTGGAGCTTCCTGTTCTGGTGGGTACAGCCCTTAAACGCCCTCTGTAGAAATCCCTGTGGGCTGGAAGGAAGCCCCAGACGAACCAACCTCCGAGCTCCTGACGGGGATGCCAGTAGCCAGCCGGTCGGAACACGGTCAGCCGCTGTGGGAAAGGGGGACGTAGTGCACACCACGGGAGCCGCGGGTGCTGCCGGAGGGCCTGGGTCCTATGAGAGGAGAAACCAGGGCTTGTTGAGCCCCTGCCACCTCCCAAGCCCTGGTTGGATGCTTTCCTGTTATCACGACGACCCCTCCGGAAGAGTGCTCTCATCCTTGTCGTCATTCTGTCCCACAGACACAGGCTGCGAGAGCTTGTGTGACCTGCCCAGGTCCCCGGCTGCTGAATGGAGGCCATCCTGACGCTGGTGCCCAGGCCCACGCCTCCCACCCCCTTACCCTGCCGGCTCCTGGCTCTGGCCGAGGGCAGATGTGTGCCCGTCGCAACTCCCTCCCCTTACTACAGATAGGCCCACACCGTGTGGCTACAGTGTTGGCCATTTCGTGTTTCCATCCTCCAGTGAACAGGTGAGGCTACCCTGAGCTGGCCCTTGGCACTGTCGTCATGACCCCCAGAACCCCCTTTTCCAGGGTTTAGATAACAGCTGGCGATAAAAATGGCAGCAGGGAACCCAGCCGAACTCCTCCCTGCCTCAGGGTGGAGACCTGAAATGGGCAAGAAGGATGGAAACGAACACCCGTCAAGATGTGTGCCAACCGATCGTGCAGGAGTGGGCCAGACGCGACGGCTGTGTCCTTTCTCAGCCTGCCTCGCCGTCGCGGCCTCACCCTTGCTCTCGAATTCTCAGTCTTGGAAGAAGCCATCTCTAGCTTGGCCGGGGCTTAACATCCAGGCACAGCCTTTGCAAAAGAAAACAGGAACTGCCTTGGAGCTAAAAGCACCTAGCAGCATGCTTGTCCCAGAGGAGTGCTTGCACGCTGCCACATTCAGATGCATGGGCTTCCAGCTGACCACTGGTGTGTTTTCCATGGATTTATCTACTCTGTCTTCTTCCTTGGTTGGCCATTTCTAAATATCTGGTGCCGTACGTCTGTGGGACCCCTTCAGCAGCCGGTACCTTGCCTGCCTCTGCAGTCTGGTCCCTTCCGTGCCCCGCCCCCCACCCCTTGGCACTCCGCATTCGCATCGTGAAGAAAAGCTACGTGCCGTTTCCCCAGGGGGCAGGCTGGTTCCCACCTGCTCACCTTTGCTTGTGCTGTTTACCTTGCTCCATCAGGAGTACTGTTTAACCCTCAGCCCCAGTTCCCTTCATGAAGCCCCTCCTACCATTCTGTGCCCCGCCTACAATGGCCCAGTTTCTCCGCACGCCCCTTTCTAACATTTATTTTGTGGTTTTATGTTTATCTGCCTGCTGATCTCTTGCTACCAGACCATTAGCCCTTTGAGGTCCGAGACGGCGTCTTATCTCCTGTACCCAGTGCCCTGAATTTGTGTCTAAGAGATGGGTGTTGAGCAGAGGTTGATGATGTTAGAAGAACCCAGCGAGCACAGCGTAGAAAAGACCCAGCTCTATACTGTGCTGCTACCTCCCAAGTCCAAAGCCACTCTTCCCATTGTAGCCCTGTATCTGGATCACATGGAAATGATCCTGTTTTAGCCAAATTCATAAAGCCACGTGACTCTTGGGCTCCTTCAGAGAGACACACATCCACCAAGAAAGAGGTTGCACGTTCCCCGGGGACGTGTCATCATTGACATCCTGACCTGTCTGTGGCAGAGCTGTCAGGTGTGTACTAACTAGCAGCGTGTCTTCCTTGGATTGTCCCTCGTGCAGGGCTCTCTGTGCAGTGATTTGAACATAGCTTGCTATACTGAGTGCACTGGGTGCTTGTGGGAAGCAGCAAGACCAGGATGAGGGGCAAAGGGTCGCCCGTGTCATTTCCTGAAGGCAAGAGCACCCTGGTCTCCAAGCTCAGTGACATGGCTTCTTTCTCCTGCTTGTAAACTGTGGTGGTTTAGCTGTGGATGGCAAGTCCCCTCCCCATTGCATCCTTGCCAGAGCACTTAGATCTCAAATGCCCACCTCCTAAAACCTCGCGGGGAGCGGAATCTTCACCCTGTGCCGGGTCTCTGGCCTGAGGGTCCTGCCACACTGTACGTCTGCCCGTTGAATCTCTCTCCGCCTGGCAGTTTTGTCGAGTCGGTGGTGGCCCAGTGGTGCACGAACAGCTTGCTTATTTCACCAGATTAAACGTTTTACATCCAAGATACTTGGCCCCCAGTCTTGCCTCTTTCGGAATTAATTTAGTCTCACATTAGGTTTGATGCACGTGGTCGCCTTGGGAAGGTCTGAAGTGTTGGCAGATGGGCTCAGTCGGAGAAAGGTCCCAAAGGTAATAAGAACATCCAGATTCTTGTAAAACTGTGGGTGAGGCGATAAGAGGCTTTTCCAGGTGGAAATCTCTTAGCCCCGACGTGGGAAGTTCAGTGAATGTTTATCTTCAGCTTTGTATTCTCAGATTCAAGACTGTGGTAGAACAAGAGACAGAGGGCCGCGGGGAATGGCTTGCTGTTATGCTGTCTTTCTCTCTGAGGACCGCCGTCTTCCAGAAGCAAATACTAATGCCAGTCCCCTGTTGGCCCGAGGCCTCCAGTAGCCCCTGACGAGTTCGCCCCCAAGAGAGTCAGCTCTGAGCCCATCTCTGGTGACCAGGAGTGTAGGGGAGAGTTGCTGGTCTGGGACAGTTGAACCCTTTCCCTGCCGGCTAAGCAGGTGTCACACGTGATGCTCCGCCATCGCGTTCCTGGTGGGGAAGCCTAGCGAAGGCCACGCCCCCGCGAAGATGGGGCTCCCTCCGCGGAGCCAGCAAGAGCACGTCCCGCCCACAACCTCGCGTAGAGCTGATAGAAAGAAGGTTGGTTTCACTGGGCCTTGGCTCTTGAGGGTTTGGCTGCTTCAGGGTGGGGAGAAAAAAAGAGAACCAGCGAACATTTTTGTCTGTGTCTGCCACGCTGCGTGAATGCTTATGATTTTATTAGCAACTGCCTGGGAGCCAGGCCTCATGTAATTTAATTTAATCTCCTCGGTTATTTTCAGCTCAGCTCAGTCTGTTTTCAGCACGGATGAGGGCAAGTCATCAGGTGGAGGGGGGCGGCCGAGGGAGGGGCAGGAGGAGGTACCTTCCACCCCACCACACACACAGCCCCAGTTACGCAGGCTTAAGCCTCCCTTCGTGGAGACGGGTCCCCAGACCAAGATCTGGTTCCCACCAGGCTCCTCTGGGGTCTCATCACCTTGTTCCTCTGAGTAGAGAAATGTTCTGTCAGCCCGGGGAGAGGCGCGGCACAGAGGAGGTGGTAATTATGCAGCCAGAAGTGCACATGGGGCGGTTCTCTCTGGTGCCGGCAGCGAGCCCAGGAATGACACCGTCCCCTCTCCCTCTGGCTGCCTGCGCTTACCGATGTGCTGCTGTAGCCCTTTCTCTCTGCGGTACTTTGATGCTCTGCGATTGGAAATTTGGGAGGCGGGATGCCAGGGTTCTCCCAGTTTGTTGCGTTTCGTCTCAGTCCCTGTGTTAGACAGAAGCTCCCTCCTCCACGCCAGGTGCACAAAGCCCGACGCTGCTCCGTACGCAGCCCGCCACACCCACCCCAGACGCCAGCGTCCGGTTCCCTAAGAGCGGAGCCTGCGCGCGGCTTGTGAGTGAGCTCTCCAGGGTGATTCCCATGCACAGTAACGCTGGAGAACTGCGGCCCTGGGTGTTTCTAGTCTCGGAGTAGATTCCATTTTCTTATAACAAAGCAGGGGTTGGGGGTGGGATGAATTGGGAGATCGGGAGTGACATCGATACACTAATATATATAAAATAGAAAACTAATAAGAGCCTGCCGTACGGCACGGGAGCTCCACTTCGCTGTACGGTAGAAACTAACACAACATTGTGAAACAGCTCTGCCCCAATAAAAACAATTTAAGTGCAATGTAGAGACAGTAAAACACAGTTTGAGAAAAGGTCAGTGGGTTTGTCCACCTGCCGTGTTTCTAGATCCTGAGACACTTTCATTTTTATGACTTTTCAATAGAGAAAAATTTCTCCGTCAAACTGAACAGCTGAAGTGTTGAAAAGGGCAGAGAAAGGCTCTTCTCCGATTTCTAGTGCAGTCGGCAACACAAGAGGTCGAAACGGTCAGCTGGCAAAGTATACAGGCCCAGGGAGGGGTACTGCAAGATCAGGAGACTAACAGGAAAATAAAAAATAAGTAAATAAACCAAAAAACGATGCCCGCACGTTTGGGATGGGGTTGGGGGGCGGGGAGTTATTACGATCAGAGCCCTCCACGCCCCCAAACAGACGCACATGTGGAAACGCAGCAGGTCTAAAGGCAGGAGCGAGTGTTGGGAGGGGGGTAGCGGCTGACTCTGGCCTTTCCTCCTAAGGCTCCACGGCTCACCCAGAGGCGGCCCCGCCCCAGCCCCTGGAGGCCAATTCCAGGGTAGTCCTGACTGACTAATACACCAGGATGCCGGTTAATTTACAGTGTCCACGTGTCTGTCGGCTTGATCAGAGCAGTCTCTCCAGTGTAGTCAAGATACCCAGAAGGCAACTCGTAATGAACCCGTTTTATTGATTCGCCGTGTGAAACACTGTCCCGTAGACTGTGAACGGCAGAAACCCCCTGGGGAGGGGCCTTCTTTCCCAGTAGACAGACGTCAGGGGGCTCAGGACACTGCCAAGTGAACGTGGAATTATAACGAGGGAACTGGGTAAACGTTTCATGGCATCGGGCTGAGATGTAACATTTATCTCGGGACAGAGGCAGCTGTGCTCCTGGGGCCAGAGGCCCTTGAGGTTGAATAGACGCTTCTCTGTGGGCCTTTCCGCAGGCGTCCCTGGTGTTTGCCTCGGCACCTCGGCTTTCTCTGTCTTATTTGAACGTATTCATGCTGCAGCAGCCGGTCCTACACGTCTGGGAACCTTCTGTCTTCTCAGGGGACTTTGCCAAGCTCTCCTCTGATCCAGTGTTGAAAGAGCCTGGAGTTCGTTGATATCCAAAGATGACCTGTGCTCCCCTCAGCGCTTTGTTTCTGAGGGACAAGAAATCACTTCATTTTTAGCTCCGAAATGCTACAAGTCCCTTTATCCTAATTCTTCGCAGAATTATCTTCCCCCAGTCCGATTCTGTCTTTCCAGATGATCTGTATGAAGTACCTCCGAGTAGTAGAGGAGGAGTGTTGAGCTCGACTTCAGACCTGTGGCCGCACCTGCAGCCTCTCTCCCAGCCCTTCCCCACCCCAGCTCTCGGGGGTCAGGGGAGCCTCCAAACCTATGTGCAGGATTTTGTATCTGCATTCTGGGAGGGAGAGCGGCCACAGCTGTCATCTTCCCCATGGTGTCCTGTGACCCCCCCTCCCATATTTAGGAATGATTTCCAGGATGAAGGGCAATGGGAAAGAAGCAGCACTTAAAGCGTTTGGAGAAACAAAGTTTTCCCCCCAGATTTCTCACCCAGCCAAACTGCCGTTCGTCGCACATATTCTCATCTATGCGAGGGCTCAGAAGATACACCACCCACGTGCCTCTCCTGAAAACAAGTTATTTAAAGCCCAGCTAAAGAGGACTGCAAGATGAGGGGGAAGCAAAATTTCAAGTTCCGGAACGGGAAGGTCACAGTACATAAGGATAAAGCAGTAGCATTAACATCGGTTGGACATCTTGATGCGAAAAATACGAAAACTATAAATCATATAAAAATCGTAACAATGATTAGGAATCCCAAAATCTAGACAATTTTATGGTAACAAAGATGGAAAATGGGATGGGTGGGGATACGTGAGGGATGAGGTAGGAGAACGCAGCACGCACAAGTCTTCAGACACGGGAGGGAGGTGGGCAGAAGGTCCTGTCTTACTCTTTGACGGTCAGAGAAATGTAGAATTTTTTAAGTGGGGCTGAATCTTTAAGACGGTCATCAGTAGAATTAAAGCAAGATTTATAGTTTCTAAAATTTCTGGAAAAGATTAAGGCAAACGAAGCACCGTATGACAGGACTGAAAACAGCGAATAAGGAGGCGAAAGAGTGATCGGTAACAGAAGTGGGCAGAGGCCGTTCAGAATCGAGGTTAAGAATGTGCTGGAATCCCCCTCTCCCCACTAGCTGGTAACCCGTGCCAGGTACCCCTGAATCCCTCTCAGTCTCAGCTTCCCCGTCTACAAACCGTGGATTCCAATTAGGGTTATTATGGGGGTTTTAATATGTCCAAAGTTCTGAACATTTCGTCAGACACAGACTTGTGCTTAAAATACAGTTTTAGGGCTTCCCTGGTGGCGCAGTGGATGAGAGTCCGCCTGCCGATGCAGGGGACGCGGGTTCATGCCCCGGTCCAGGAGGATCCCACATGCCGCGGAGCGGCTGGGCCCGTGAGCCATAGCCGCTGAGCCTGCGCGTCCGGAGCCTGTGCTCCGCAACGGGAGACGCCACACAGTGAGAGGCCCGCGTACCGAAAAAAAAAAAAAAAAAAAATAGTTTTAAACTTCCCGTAGTTTTCAGATTAAAAAAAAAAAATCAGCTATACATACTTCTATTAATGGAATTTGAACCTTGTAGGAGAGGAGAAAACTCTTTCTCTTTCTACCCTTGCGGCTTCTCGGCTGGGGCTCTGTAACGAAAGACAAATTAACAAGAGAAAAACAAACCCATTTCTTTAATGTAAATGTTACATGACACAGGGGCCTCCATAAGGCAATAAAGACCCAAAGAAACTGTTAAACCGGAGTGTTTTTGTACCAGGTTTAATGAAAAGTGGAAAGTCGTGGAAAACTAAAGGACGGAGGAGATGATCGCAGAGCAGTGAGCTGGGGGGGGGGGGGTGCTTCGTGAGGCCTGTCCGCTCGCATCCCTCCCAGTCATTCACCGGCTGGAGATAAGGATGCCCCTCTCCTCCAGGTCTGGGGAAGGCGCTTCTCACATGAGGGTCTGAAGACCTGCTTCACGGGAGACGGGAAAGGTCAGCATCCCCTTCCTGCACCTGCCGTTTCTCAGATTCCTCCAGCTGAAAGTGTGCAGTCTGCCAAGGTGTCCTCTTTTGGGGGTGGGGTGTCCTGAACCCCATCAGCATAAAGCAAAATGACCCATGAACACTAAGAATAAAGAATGGACAAATTTATCAGGCGAACAGAAAAAGGGCAGCTGAAGTGGAATTGCCCTGAGTCAGGAAACGAGGCACCTGGATGCAAAAGGCTGTATTTCAAAACGCGTTGGAAATCTCGAGCAATTGAAAGTGCAGGCTTGTTGCAGGAATTCCCAGGAAGTTGAATGTGACAAAAGAGATGGCCTGATATCAACAAGCAGAAGCCACTTGATCCAGGGGAGGAGGGATGGCTCATTTCACGAATGCTGTTGGGAAAGTTGTCTAAACATTTGGAAGAAAAAAGGAAATTAGATCTTGCCTCACACTGTACACCAAAATAAATTTCCAATGGATTTAAAAGTTGAATATAAAAAAAGAAACAAAATAATTAAAGAAAACATAAGTTAATATTTGGCTAACCTCAGAAAAGGCAAGGATTTTCTGAAGGTGAAAGAAATGGAAGCAATAAAAAAGGAAATTTTTGACAGATTTAACTGTACAAAAACTTAAGCTGCTGTGTTTCTAGAAGCATGAAATCTAAATGGAGTTTGCAGCAAACATGACAAAGGGCTGTTACCATTCCTTCGTGTCTGAAGAACTCTTCTGACCTGGTAGGAAAATTCTTTAACACCCTATAGGAAACTTGAACAAGGAGGAAATCAAAGAAAAAGAAACACTAATGGCCGAATAACATAGCAGGGGAAAAAAGTCAAACCTCAAAAATAACCAAGGAAGCCAAAATTACGGTGTTATTTTAAACTTCTGTCCCCACAAAAAAGAAATATTAATGGCCAGATAACCGTTTCGGGGGGGGGGGAGTTAAACTTCAAAAATGAAGGAGCCACGGTTACAGGGTTTTTGTTAATTTTTATCCCCCCGCCCTTCGTAAGACCTCGGTATGACTTCGGGGAGTGACGTGGCAATACGTGTCAGGGTCTCGAGTGATTTTACTCCCTTTGATCCACTTCTGATAATAATAACGTAGCCTGAGGAGGAAACCGAATTCAGATGGATATTTAAGCATGAAGATGAGCTGTTGCCATGTTATTATACAAAGGTGAAGAACTTTAGCTATATAGATGGCCTGAAACAGGGAATTGATCAAATACATTATGATATAGCTGGAAAATGGGGTGTCAGGCATTTAAAATGCTTTCAAAACAGGCCTTGTTATGTTATAAAGGCAGTTTCTCGAACTGTGTTCGTAGATAGGAATTCTATAAAAATAAATATTTCAGTATAGATGGATGCAGAGCAAGGAGCCCAGCAGTAACTGTGCCAGCAGTGGCGCTCCTCTACAGTGGAAGGATCGGTGATGTTAATTTTCTTCTTTATACTTTCATGTATTTCAGTTTTTGAATGATGAGTATATCCATTCTTCTCATAATAAGGAAAATAAGTGTTTCTTAAAACCTTCTGACGTTGTTTATACAGAATCATTTGGGGCTCTCATAACCTAGAAAATATTATTTCTCTCACAACCAGATTCCATTTCCTTTGGGAACATCGGGGTTATAGAACTTCAATAGCAGTTATTTTCCACTAACCGGAAGAAGGAAAGTAGTGAAATACTTACGATTCTTTTCCAAGGACAAAAAGTTGCTTTTTCTCTTCTCACACCAAACTCCTCTAGGTTCTCTTTCATAAGTTTTACGGGATTTTGGTTGAAGAGTTGCTGACTCGAGTTTCCTGGCATTGAATGCCACTGGATTTCCTGGGACAGAAATTACATTCTTACCACCAAATAGTGAGTCTCACCAATGAAACAGAACATTCAGTGAATGGGTCCTGAAGTGGGAGATAGTGGGAGATAGTGAGGGTCCCAGAATCCGGATGTATGTACCAGTGGGGGAGGGCTGAGCAGCTGTATTTTTAGTGAAGCTCATTTTTCTTGCCTTTGTCTTTGGCCATAATGGAAGCAAATAGGACAAAACATATGGGGCACATTTTCTTAACATGGAAGAGATCAGATCCGGAATTCTGCGGACTTTGACACAGACAGTGTCAGCGGACTTGACGCATTGTAATTAGATCAGATGGGGCAAAGCAAACAGCACCAGGAGCCCAGTTTGTTCACAGAATCACAGTTTTGACTGTTACCCAGTCACAAATGGCTCATTGTGGCTGATGACACCTTTGCATTTTATTCCTGAAATCCAGAGATGTTCTGCACGCGAATGGCCCTTTCCCGAGTGTAAGTGGTCCTTTCCGGTATGTTTCCCCTGAAATCTGGGGCCATGTCATGTCCTTTAGCCTTTGTGGCTCAGTGACCCTTTCTTCAGAGCAGTTAACGTTTTCTGAAAAGTGCCCGCCTCCTTTTGGCCCGGCTTTATTCTCCACTGAAAAGACCTGTGAGGTTTTTCCTTGTCCGAGAGTCCCTCCAGATGGACGCGTTATGAACTGCAGCCCAGAGAAGCGGCGTTTACCAGTGTTCCAGAGCCTGCTTTAGCTTCTCAGCCCAACGAGGATCCCCGGGGCTTTCGCAGGTTGTGCTGACCAGGTGAGGGGGACACCCAGGTGGGGCCTGGTGCAGCCCCTGCTCTCGAGTTGCTACGAAGTCTGTGGAGATGAAGCTCCGGTGGGCCGGGTGGGCGGGGGAGGGAAGGTCCGAGAAGATGGGTGTGGTGCCCAGGTCAGGGCTGTAGCCCTGGGAGGGATGGATGGAGCGTGGACCCCGGGTGGCCCAGGGGACAGGGGTGGCGTGGAGATTCGACGATTTAGGAAACAGTTACTGAGCGTGTGTCGCGGAGCTCCTCTAGGCAGTAGGGCTTCAGAATCATTAGGAGCAAAATGACGGGCCTCCTCGGCGCGGAGGGAGTGTCATGGCGGGGTTAGCGGTAAGCGTGATGGGTTGGGACCGGGGCCAGCTCCAGTCTTGCCACCTTCACCAGGTGAATGTGGAACCGGGTGTGGAGTGTCCCTAAGACTGAGATAGAAATGTTAAAGTAAACAACAGAGAATGGAGGCTGTGGACCTCTTTTCTACGTTGGGAGCCTCAAAACTGCCGTGTCACTCAAGCTGTGATTGAAGATCTCTCTGTCCCGATTCGTTCGTGAGGGAGTGACGTAGCTTTTGTGTGTCCTCGCTAAAGCGCCCTAGTGACCGGTCCCACGAGTCCCCATCAGCTCCCCATCCAGCAAGTGCCCATCCTTCACTGTTGGAGGAATGACCTTCTTCCGCCAGGTCAAGCTCGGCCACTAGGGGCACCCGTGAGTTCATGGAGAACCGCGCGGCCCGTGGGCAGCCTTCCCCACCAAGGCCTCCCTCCCGTCCAGGAGCGGCCCCAGCCCGTCCTCACTGCCCATCGCGAGGGCTGCTCCGGACCCCTGCCCGCCCCCGGCAAAGTAGGAGTCCCCCCAGAGGGACACTCCCTCTCCCTTAGACGCAGGTCCTGAAGGGTGTGGAGAAAGGAAGGTCCCTCTGTCCTTGGGGCACTGGCTCTGAAGGCATCCAGCAAGGATCCCCAACCCGGGGCCCACGGGTGCCCGAAAATTGTCATAAGACTGTAATCCTGTGTTCAGGGAGCTTGTGGCTTAAAGAGAAGGAAGACGGGCCCAGGGTGCTGTCAGGTGGCCGTGTCACCCGGCACCGTGGACACCCGTGTGCGCCAGGGAGGACTCGGGCGCTTTCGCCCTCTGCGCCCGCCCCTCGTGCCAGCCGAGCCTGCCCTCGCCCTGCCTCCGCGGCGACCTCCTGGGCCACCCGACGGCCTGTGGCCTGGAGGGTCCCGGCCCTTCCCGGGGCCCCGAGCTCCACCTGGGACCTGCCCACACCGGCTGGGGCTCATCCCCCCGACGGCTCAAGGAGCTCAGATCCCGGCCTGGCACCTGTCTAGCCCGCTGCTGGACAGCTTGGCCGCCCCCCGAAACAGCTCGTGCGAAGGACGTTCGGTACATCCTGTTCCGGAAGCAATCTGTCACCCACCAGTCTCCCCAGCAGAATTTGCCACGAGTTCTGACTTCTGGTGCAGAACTGACAGACTCTGAGGCACGGCTTCTCCTCTTGCAGCATCGTCAGTGGAGGCCCGAAGGAGAGGCAGAAACAAGCCTTGGGAACAGGGTGTCCTTCCTAGTTCCGTGACCGGGGAAGGAGCTGTCTGGTGGGGCTGGGCTTCGGAGCTTCTCGGCCTGGTGGGAGGGCTTTTCCCCTTTTTCTATCTGATGCAGCCCATCGGTGCTTGAGACGCTCCTGAACGAGGCCCCCGTGGGCTGCCGGGAGGGAGACTTTCTCAGCAGGACAAGCCCTCAGCTCTGCGAGCCCAGCCCGATGGAGTGGGAAGCCCAGGGGCCTGTCTGTGCTGGTCGCTCCTCCAGTGGACCCGCTGGTTTGCATCCAGGACTGACGAGCACACATTCCTTTAAAATTCCCTCTTCCAGAGAAGCCGTTGCCTGATCCCAGAATGGCCCCATTGATGCCTTGTCACGCTCTGTTTGCACTTGGGTGTGACCGGGCTGGGGGGAGGGGTTGGCAAATTGCAGCAGGTCAGGGCCCCCAGGAGGCTGCAAATCCGGTTTGTCTAGGAGAGCAGACTCCTGTGCAGACCTAGAAGCCTCCTGCAGCCTGGGCGGGGAGGAAGCAGGCATGAGTACACGTGAGAGGGGTCGGCTCCCGAGGTTCTAGGACAGGACGTGAGAAACAGAGGACAGAGGTGAACTCTGGTTCCTGTTAGGGGACACGCTGTCTCTCCTCAGCCCCAGCCCAGGACCCTCCCAAGCTTTAGGACGAGGTCAGAGTTCACAGGGCTCAGGAGGGGCCAGAAGGGCCCAGAGGCTCCTCTCCCGCGTCAGTCTCCCCTCAGACATTCGCTGTGTCGGTGGTGGTGGTGGGGCTTGGCTCCGTGTCAGGGATCCATGAACTGTGGCTTGAGGGCCGGATCTGGCCCACAGCCTGTTTCTTTTAAATAAAGCTTTATTGGCACACAGCATCGTTCCTGCGAGTGGATGGGCAGAGCTTCCCCTCTGGCCTCCTCAGTGTCATGAGCTCTGGATGCTTTCGGGCCCCAAGTCTTGGGGACACTGTGGTCTTGGTCCAGGCGCTGGCCTGTCAGTTCTTAGGCTGATGTCAGCCTGTCCCAGAGGCCCAGCGTACTAAGTGATTTTAGAATTGTACCCTGGAAACCACTGCACTCACATCTTTTAATCCGGTGCCACGGCCGCCTTAGCTAAGGTCAAGGCACCAAAGCAGAAACGGAGTCGTACAGCTTTACTGTCCTTCCCACCAGCCCCTCTGGGCCACGTCCACAGCTCGACCTAAGTGTGTTCACTTCCTCCACGCTCGGCTGCCTCCCTCCTTCCAGTGGAGGCCTCTGTGGTCTCTGCTTCCTCCCCATCGTCTGGGAGAAGCCGAGGCCAATTTTACTACCTCTCCCCTGGGACTTGGTCTGGACCGAGTCAGTTTTATCCAATAACAAGGGAAAGCTGGCTTTTACACAATCGCTAGCCATCCTCGGCGTGGCCGCCGGTTGGCTTTGTGTAGCAAACAGGTTGTAACACCTCTCTCTGCCTCTGAGTCCCCGTCTACAGGTGGCCTTGCGGCAGCGTAAAGAGCTCACACCAGCGCCTGCCGCGCAGTGGTCTCCCCAGGAACGCGGTCCCTTCCCATCGCCGCCATGTCCACTAGCTTCCTGGGAAGCAGAGAGTCAGGGACCAGCTGCACCCTGCATGCCATGTGGTCAAGGCCAGCCGTTCTCCATGGAGAAATGACAGACCACACACACCCCCAGACCCATTTCCGCCTTCTCGCTAAAGGCGAATCTCTTAGGAATGAAATAACCCATCAGATCTCTCTGTCGTTAAACTTACACTCAAGTGCGATCGTATTTTTATAAGGAATTAACTTACAGGTCTAGAGCTCTCTGGAAGAAGGTGCTGTGGCTGTCTGATAATTCTCAGAACTAATGCTCTATGTTTGAGGACATGGCTCATGGATTTGGGAGCTCCGTCACTCTGCTGCCTGATGGCAGACGACCCCAGGATCACGTGTCCACAGACGCTGACCCTTTGCCAGTTTTCTGCCCTTGCCTGTCCCCCCGGCATGTTTGCACGCACATCTCTTTTGCTCTTGGTAACTTTAAAGGAAGAAGAGTTTGTGGGAGGTTTCTGGTAGTGTCGGAAAACATAACTTTTGCTTTTCCGTGCTGTGGGGTAGGATTATAGCATCTCGTTTACTCTTGCCTTTGCTGTGGAGCGAGGTTGGAGGTGGCAGGGGCTCACAGGGTCCGCACACACTCCACAGGCCTGACGTTCACAGCAAGTCCCCGTTCTGAACCTTTGTGCTCGTTGTTGGCTTTTTAAGCAGATGCCACGAGCAAGCGTGCTCTTAGAGGGAGGAAAGAAGGCGCTGAAAGCAGAGAATTATTTTCTAAAGCAGAACAGATCATTTGAAGGGCTGCGTGGTCCTTGAATCGGAAGGCACCTCTTCGGGCATCACCGGTGTCCCCGCCCAGATGTGAACTCTGTGATGGACAAGGTCGCTGTGCGTCAGTGACGACCAGTCCAGTCCGCGGGCACCGGGGATGCAGCTGTGTCCTCGACCAAACTTCCACTTTGTAAGCCTTCAGAGCCTCCCCTTGCCCCGTGCCCGGCCGGAGTGCCCGAAGGTGACCTCAGCGTGAGGTTAAAACCCCCAGGGAGGCAGGCAGGTGGGACGGGGGGCTCTAGGTGGGTTCGGGGGTGTTGGCTTTTATGTTAGGTGACGGGGATGAGCTCGGGGGTGTCTGATGTATTGTCACACTTGATAATTTACGCTGCATATATTCTTGGGATCAAGAGACCATCTGGACCATTCTCTGAATGGATCAAGGATTGCATGGAATTGGGGTTTTGTTTTTTGGGTTTTTTTTTAATCCCAAGCTATTTTGGAACAATTAAGAGCTGACTATTGAACTTTGGCCTGACCCCGAGGTCTGGAAACTCCATGCTCTATGAACTGTCCTTTTAGTAAGCTTGGTGTCTTTACCCTGAGGAGACAGCCCTGCTTCCTGGATTGGACAGGAGGGCCAGGTGGCAGTGGTGGTGGTGACGATGATGTTAGAGGTAGCAAACACTGTGTAACACGAGCAGTGATGGCCAGTGCTCAGGCCACAGCTCACACACGCCAGGTCCCCTTCTCTATACTTTGCATGTATTAGCTCACTTAATCTTCACAGCAACCCTGTGACACAGACACTGTTATGGTTCCTGTTTTGCAGATGAACAAGCTGAGAAGTGGGGTAACTTGTCCCGAGTCACACAGCTAATCAGCATTAGAGCAAGGATTTGAAGCCAGCTGCCCACGCTCCTGGCCGCTAAGTTATCCTGCCCTGAGCGGTCAGCCACCATCTGCAGCCTCTGTCCCGCACGGTGAACCTGACCGTCGCTGTGCATCCTCAGCTGGGCCTCAGGCAGCCCCTGGCTACGAGCCTGTGGGCGTGGCTCGCCTCCCTGAGAGAGCCTGGCGGCCACCCCTCCTGCCCACTGTCCTGCATCCTCACCTCCGCTTCCCCATCAGGCAGGTGCTTGGCAAAACCCCTGGCTCCCCTCCTAAGCGTTGGCTGTTCCGTCTACGCTGGGACACCTCCGAGGTAGACTCCCCGGTCTGGCGAGGGCTGTCCGGTCCAGAGCTCATGTGAGCCTCCCCCCATACGCCTGGACACTTAATTCAAAACTCACATGTCCCGGGCTCGCCTGGCCACCTACATCAGGCATCTCTGGGGCACCGTGGAGGTGTTCCTCGATCTCCATCGTCTTATTTAAATGGATTTTGTCCAGAAGGGATCTCTTAACATTATCAGGAAATTATATAAACTTTCATCCCCAGGCTGCTTTTTCTCAAGGCTGGGCTTGACATCCAATCCTTTCAAAATAGGCACCTCAAGCCAAAAGATGGTCATATAATTATATTCTGTATTTCTGTTAAAGTTCTAGAATGACAACAGACTTCCATTCTGAAAAGCGAATGCCAAGGCCTCACACGGTTCTTCACAGCATAAGCTCTCAGGCCAGCTTCTGAACGTCTAAACATTCGGGGTTGTGTTCTCTCCCAGAAACTTCCATCAACAACAACAAGGATCATAATCACTATTGGGTTCTTACCGTGTGCCTGGCACTGTTCCGAGCACTCTACATGTAGGAACGTATATAATTCTCATAATTTCCCAGATGAGGAGACCAAGGCGTGGGAAGGTTAAGTCTGTTGCCAGGGTTACACGGCCACAGAGCAGCAGAGCCAGAACCCAAACACAGGCGGCCTGGTCCCCGAGCCCACACTCCCAGCAGGTGGGACCCCGAGCTGGTGGCTCCCAAGCCCGATTCAGGTGTCCGGGCAGGGGGGCTGTTCCCCGCTACACTAAGAAATTGAAATGTGGACCCACCGTCTACTTGGGTGACAGTTGGAATGGATGACTGTTTTCAACTTAAATGATAGTATTTCAGTAGGAAGCTCACAGCTTTAATCCCATCAAGACTTTAGCTCATCACCATCCAGAAGACATAGGCCGTAGATGGCTGTGTGTGCCGGCCGTCAGGACCCTCGCTCTTGGATGGAAAAGCCGGGGCCCACACTCATTCTGCACCTGGCAGGACTCTTGGCAGCCTTGACGGTTCCTCGTTAGTTCATCTGGGATGCAGCCTCCGTGTTAGACGTTCCGGAGCTTTGTTCTGCCTTTTAAAAAGCGTCTGGTTCTCATTCCAGCGATCAGGTGGAGAGAAGCTTTGGCCCTTCCATTCTCCGTGGGAGAACTTCATTTCTATGCTCAAAGTTTTCGTCTTTTGTGATACTCGGGTTGCTGTTTTATTCTGCGTTGCGTTAAAACCTCCGTGAGCTTGGGGGAATTCTCAGGTGGCCAGGGCCCCTGGAGACCTCCTACCTCACTGAAGATTTTGAAATTGTGCGCAGAGGGATGAGGCCGAAACACCGCGTCTGGGGCGTCGTATGTGCTCACGTCGTGCAGTCTTTTTTTTTCCTCCACCATTTTCCAAGTTGCCAACAGTATAAGGCATTTTATATACGTTATTTCATTCTCACAACAATCCTGTACCTCTGGAAATATGCCCCTGTTCACTTTTCTAGATGAAGAAACAGAGGCTCGTGAGCTTAAGTTTCCAGTACTTGGGGTTACACAGTGGAGGTGGGCTTTGGAAGCAGGTCGGCTGAGCTCCAGATCCTGGGGTGCGTACTTGCTTCTGTCTGTCCCCTGCCAGCTGGATGACGTTAGGCACTGTCTCACGGGGAAGAATCCTTGGAGGGCGTGAGTGGTGTACGAGAAACACACGGCCGGCTTCTCTGTGGCTTGTCGCCCTGAGGCAGCTCGCTGCCCCTCAGACCATTAGAGTACGGTCCCACCTGTCACCTTCCTGTGCCAAGGCTTCCAGGCAAGGAAGGTGACGGCACTCAGCGTGTCCCCGGTCGTTCGGGCAGCGCTCGTCTGTGGCTTCTGCCATTAGGGCTCTGCCCGGAGACCCAGTGTCTTTAGCACCCTTCCATCCCCCTCTATCCCTGCCCACTGCCAACGCTAGCACCTTCTTCTGAAATTCTTCCAAACCCCTCATTTAACAATCAAACTAAGCTGACCATCTGTGCTAACGGGCTGGAGCAGTGGTCCGCCAGCTTTCCCACAGAATCACCCGGAGGCTTGGTAAACACAGGTCACCTGACCGCACCCCCCTGCCCAAGTTCTGACTCAGCCGGTGATGCTGACATTGCTGGTCCAGGAGCTGCACTGTGAAAGTCGCTGGCCTAGAGATCCTGGTCCCAGGTGGATGTGTCCCCATGGCATCCGGCTCACCAGGGGCCCCGATGATGGGAGATTTCAGCCACGTTGGGGAAGAGGGTGAGGAAGACATCGGTGTGCGGGCTCCGGCCTCTGTCCCTTCTTATCAGAGTGATGGATGATTGACGGGCAGGGGCTTCAGCCCTCGCACTGTCACGAGCCTCCGCCAGCTGCACCTCTGAGCCTGCCTTCCTCTGAGGGAGAAGCAGCCTTTCCTCCTCGTTATTTTGCGTTTGCATACGAGTGCTTCTTCATCTAGACTATATGTTGGGGTCACCTGGAGTCTTAGGAAGCGCTTCAGAGTCTGAAATTCTGGAGTGGGGCCTGTGAGTCTGTGTGTCTCCTCGGTGCCCAGGTGCCGCCCCAGGTGCTGCTGGAAGGTGGGCCTGCCCTTGGTGTCAGGCTGCAGCCCCTGTGAGGCACCTCCTGCGTTACTGCCTGTGCACTGGTAGCTCTAGCCGCTGCTGCACAAGGGTTCACCTGGAGAGCGTCTAAAAGCTTGCCCCCGCCCCGACTAGAGATTCTGAGTTAGTTGTGAGCGTTGGAATTTTCAACCCCCTCCCACGCGATCCTAACGTACAGTCAGTTTAGAAACCACCAGCCTTTGCAGAGGAAAGAGGTGACTGCCAGGAGTTCAAGTGCTGCTGGACCATAGACTAGTCTGCCGGTGGCTTGGGTGGGGAGGCGGGCCATTCCCCCAGAGGGGGCTGCCAGTGACCCCTGGGGATCTCACTACGATGCAGATGCTGCTTCACAGGTTTGGGGTGTGACCCAGGTGTCACAGGTGCTGCTGGACCAGGCTGGTGCCGCGTCTCAAGGCTTGACCACAGGGGCCTCCCCAACACCCGTTACCCCTGGCAGGGGTGGCGGGGGGCAGCTCCTCTCGTGTTGAGGGTCCGAGGCTCTGGATCCAAACCTCCTCTCCTTTCAACGCCATCTTGACGTCTCTCGATCAGCTGGGTCCTGACTCAGGACGCCCGGCAACAAGGGTCTGTTCTAGTTTTGTAACATTGGATCTTTCTTCCTTCTCTCTTCACAGTACGAGATGCAAAAAATCTCATCCCTATGGATCCAAATGGGCTTTCAGATCCTTACGTGAAGCTGAAGCTTATTCCTGACCCCAAGAACGAAAGCAAACAAAAAACCAAAACCATCCGTTCCACACTGAACCCCCAGTGGAATGAGTCCTTTACGTTGTAAGTTGAATCCTCTCTTCCTGATGGCTTTCCTCCCTCACATTGTTAGCAGTGATGAGCTGGGCTTTATAAACGTCTTTAAACATTGTTTCATCCCTAAGCCTTTCTCCTGTGGCAGCTAGAGAGGTAGTGTGGTCACCCCTGTCTGATGGATAGAAACTCGGTTTACCAAGACTTACGTGACGCAGGCCCCAAATTACCATCAGTAACTTCTGTGCAAAAAAATTCTTCTACGTTACAGATGATATAAAAATGTATAGTGTGTCCCACCTCTTGATGGACTTAGGGTTTTTTTTAAGGGTTACAAGAGGGTGTAGGTAAGAGTTTAAACAATAATTTTAAAAACATGGAGTAAGTGAGTACCATAGAAGCTGCTGTTGCCACTGAAATGGGAAGATTATCCTTATGTCTCAGCAGGGAAGACTTCCTGGAGAAGGTGCCATTTAAAGTGGATGTGAAAGGAATGTGAGGATTTCAGAGGTGGAGATGGGAGGAGGGAAGGAAGGGAGGAGGGGGTGGCCTAAGCAAGTCAGGGGCAAGAAAGCACTGAGTGCAGCTGAGCACAGCAAGAGGTCCTCTTTGTAGAGGAGAACACAGGAAGCATTTGTGCACAACCAGAAGGTAGCTCTGTCTAGGATATAGATCAGAGGCTGTCCAGCTTTGCTCTGTGAAGGGCTGGATGGTAAATAGTTTAGACCTTATGGGTCATACAGTCTCTGTTGCAGGTACACAGCTATGCTGTTCTAGGTTCAAAGCAGCCATAGACAATATGTGTCTCGTCAAACGGCCATGACTGTATTCCAATAAAACTTTATTTACAAAAGCAAGCAGTGGGCCTGATTTGGCCCTTGGCTCATAGTTTGCTAACCCCTAGTCTAGAGCCTCGTTAGCCAAGGGGCTGGTACTTTGTTGATGATGGAGAACCCCAGGAAGAGAATTGAATACAAGATTCTTTTGAATCTCAGGCTCAGATCATGAGCATGTGACATGTCCCCCAAAATCATGATCAAGATAACCGTGTGTGTGTGTGTGTGTGTGTGTGTTCTTTCGTAGCAAATTAAAACCTTCGGATAAAGACCGACGACTGTCCGTAGAGATCTGGGACTGGGATCGAACAACCAGGAACGACTTCATGGGGTCCCTTTCCTTCGGAGTCTCGGAGCTGATGAAGATGCCGGCCAGTGGATGGTGAGGAAGCCCGAGCGTGTCTGTGTGAGCCAGGGGTTAATTGTCTGGAAATATTAGCACAACTAGAGATTCCGGAAACGGGCCGGTTTAAGTCCAGAGTGACTGTTGATCACCAAGTTACCTGGGTACCATCTCCCCGGGGGATGCATTTCAGAAACAGCTGGACTAGAGCCTTGGGGTGCGGGTGAGCCTGGGTGGTACCAGCATGGGGCTCAGCCCCTCCTCCCCCCTGTCTCTGAAAGGTACAAGCTGCTGAACCAAGAGGAGGGTGAGTACTACAACGTGCCCATTCCAGAAGGCGACGAGGAAGGCAACGCGGAGCTGAGGCAGAAGTTCGAGGTGAGGAGACAGCGCGGCGGCTTGACCACCTTTCCGCGTAGAAAGCTCCGCTCCAGGAAGGGCCAGGTGTTTGTGATCCCGTGTCTGGAAGGCAGACCGTCATTTAAATGCTACTCTTGTGCTTTATGTAAAGCGTAAATGTTGCGCGATCACCTTCCTTTGCAAGCTGTTGACATTCTGTGGCTTTGATCGTTTAGAGACAGGAGATTGGAAACAGCCCAGAAGTGAGTGTGGCTGGTTCCTGTTTAAGGAATCGGTTTGGCGTCAGCGGGGAGACGGCCCGGGTCTAGCCTCCTCCAGGTGGGCAGGAAGTCACCTGGGCCTTAACCTGGGAGGCTGTTCAGGTGTCATTATCAGGCCAGAAGCTTAATTTTCACTGCAGATCACTGGGAAGGGCAGGTCCTTCTCATCCTCCCCCTGGGTGCGTGTCTGCCTCTGTCCCGGTTTTGTCACCTGCCACCCCGACTTCCCTCTCTCTCCTCCTGTCAATCCCTGCTTCTCACTACTTAGCAGACGTCTCGGCCTTTCATGAACGTTCTTTCCTCCAGGCATCCGCCTTATGTTCCAAGTCACAGCTTTTCATTTTTCCCTGTTTCTCTAATCACCTGTGCGCTGGCTGTTGGAGGGATTCATTCTAGCAGCCCACGGAGTCTCTGTACCTGGCCCGTCCCTAGGGAAGTTTTCCCTTCCTCGGGCTCATTAGGATGCCCTGCAGAAGCGCACGCGTGCACACACGCGTCTGCACAGAGACCTGCCATTGGCACTAACGGGACGATGCTCTCGTGCGCCATCGGCGCTAACGGGACGATGCTCTCGTGCGCCATCGGCGCTAACGGGACGATGCTCTCGTGTGCCTCCTCTTCTTGCCGTGGCTTTCTTCTTCCAAGTAAAATCCTGTCCCAGAGACGCATACAGGTCATATCCAGAGAGACTGGGTTCCGAAGGACGTAAAACACAAAAATGTTCAAAGTGCTTTGTCACCGATACCTGGTTTGCCTGTTGATGGCAAACACTTAAGGGCAGGGGCTGCGAGCCTGGGTGCCCTTGGGAGCGTAAAGGGGTGAAATCGGTCCCCGAGAATATAAGTAAACGGCGGTGACGGCGGGCGGGACAGCGGGATGCGGTGCGCGCGCAGGCGGCACCCCCACCCCGGGCCCCAGCCGACGGCGGCCGAGCTCGAAGCGGGTCACGTGCTGCCGGATCTTCCAGTGCTTCCGGGGAAGCCACAAGGCCAGGTTTTCACGCGGCGCATGTTCTGATTCAATCTAGCATCAGCAGCCAATTAAAGGTTGAACTTTGTGTTAGTCAAACATGTATCTGTTGCCTTAGACGCAGGGAGGATCCAGCCAGTGAGAACCAGCTTGTAATCTGTGCCCTCAAGAAACAGAGATGAAGTTCGCTGCGAAGAGGCTTACATAGCTGGAAGCATGGGGTGCAGGTGCAGGCTTACATAGCTGGAAGCATGGGGTACAGGTGCAGGCTTACATAGCTGGAAGCATGGGGTGCAGGCTTACATAGCTAGAAGCATGGGGTGCAGGCTTACATAGCTGGAAGCATGGGGTGCAGGTGCGGGCTTACATAGCTGGAAGCATGGGGTGCAGGTGCAGGCTTACATAGCTGGAAGCATGGGGTGCAGGTGCGGGCTTACATAGCTAGAAGCATGGGGTGCAGGTGCGGGCTTACGTAGCTAGAAGCATGGGGTGCAGGCTTACGTAGCTAGAAGCATGGGGTGCAGGCTTACATAGCTGGAAGCATGGGGTGCAGGCTTACATAGCTGGAAGCATGGGGTGCAGGCTTACATAGCTGGAAGCATGGGGTGCAGGTGCAGGCTTACATAGCTGGAAGCATTCAAGTGCAAGGCCGCCCGCTAGGGTCTGGGGGCGCTTCAGGCGCCTCTGCGAGGCGTGGCTCTTGTCTGATTGCTTCTTCCTTCCCGTCACCATCCCCCCGCTCCCCGCCACAGGAGCACAGGTGCCTGGAACGCTGCCAGGAGGGCTGCTTCCCTGACCCCATGCCCCCCGCCCCCTGAGAAGGGAACCCTTCTAGAGAGAGTGTCGGGACGGAGGGGAACCCAGGGGCTAAGGAGACCCTGCCTGCGTCCCGCGTGGGGTGCAGGTGCAGGTCACCGGCCGTGGGGCTCAGGGCCATGGGAGGTGCGGGGCGCACCTGGGGGAGGAGGGTGCTCGGGCCTCGCGGTGGCGTCGCTCGTGGTAACGTCTGAGGCTTCTCTTTGCTGGTGGAAAAACACTGATGCACGTCTCAGGCTTCATTTCTGTGGCTTCCTGGTGAGTGACCTTCCAGTTTTTCTGGGCGGTGAGTTTAGCTTTTTACAAAGGTCAGCGTTCCAAACTCAAAACAAAAACAAAACAACCCGGGCTAGAGGGCTTGAGGCTGGAGGGCAGCGTTTCTCTCCGGGGGCGGGTTAGGGGCTGTGTGCGTTGAGCCTGGCGCTGTTCAACGCCTCGGCTCTGGGGGTGTGAACGTCACGGACCCGGCGGTGGCGTCGCGGGCTTTGCTGAAGGGCCTCCCCCGTCCAGCTCTGTGAGCGCTGTGCCCGGGGCGCCTGGTGGACCACGCTCCAGCCTTTCCTCTCAGCGCCCCCCGGCTGTGTCCCCAGGCTTTGCCAGTCACCGCGGCTCACTTAGAGCATTTGTAAGGCGCTCTGCAAGAGGCTGCGCGGGAAGCCGCTTGCCAGCATCACCGAGATGCTGAGAGTCTGGGGACCCCTCTCGTGCGGCCATTCAGACTGGGCAGATCGGATTCTAGGCAGGGCCTCGATTGTCCAGTGGTGGGGTCTGGAAATGGGGAAGTTGCAGGGTTTCCCCAGCACCAGCCTGCTGTGAGCCAGGCTGTGAAAGCCAGGTCCACGTTGCAGCAGCCCTGGGTGGCAGCCAGCCTGCCCGAACGGGCCCCAGTGGCATCAGGCTGTGAGTTAGGACGCTGCCTCTGGACGCCCCTGTTTCGTCCCTCTCAGCCCCCAGCCGCAGCGTGACCGCCTCGCAGCATCTACAGAATCCCCTGTGTTCCCTTCCCTCCATGTGATACATGCCGTGGACTTGCTTTCCATACCAATGCTCCCGCCCCACACCCACTCTTTTACAGATACTTTCCCAGTTTGATTCAGCTGAGTGCAATGTTCTTTAAAATTTCAAGTTCCGTGGTGAATCAGGAGTGGCTGAAACACAACACACAGTTAGTCTTGTTAGGAACAAGCCTTCCTCAGTGGGATTGTAGAACCTCTAGTCTATAGGGTTATTCTTTCCATGTCCAGCTCTGTTTTCTAGGAAGAGTTAACTCAACTCTGGTTTTCGAATCCTTCCCCGGAAATTAAAAGTCATTGTCTTATGAAAGAAAAATCAAAACAAATGAGCGTTTACAACTCAGCCACTGCACTAGTATTTATCTGCTCATAATATGGGAAAAGATTTCAAATTTATTGTTGATTCTAGAATCTTGGCAAACAGAATGATCAGTGAGTGAAGCTCTTAGGAGCCCAGGAGAATCCCAGGATGGTTGGAAATGACCTTACTCTGTAATGTGTTGTCCCACCGGAATTCGTCTGCCTAAAAGTTGAAGCCAGAACCTTGACTGTGATATTCACGGGCAGCGCGTCCGCGGGCCTTTAACCTGTACCGTGTTTGTCTTCAAATAAAGTGCACGTGGACCCCGATTCACAAACATAAATTATATATTTGTTCACTAATAAGGTTTCCAGCAATGAATAAAGCAAACCGTCCCCCCATCTGTGGAGGTTCGGTTCTGTACCTGTGAGCCTGGCTTCAGATCTTTTTGGGAACGATGCAGGAAGCGTATTGGGAAATAAACAGAACCCCCTGTGCTGGTCAGTGACCCCCTGGGCCCCCCGCCGCTGTTGAGGACATCAGGTCTCCTGTTCCTTACTCCCGCTTCTGGGCCCCGCTCCCCGTGGAGAGGCTTGCGGTCAGAGGCCAGGAAGAGGGGCTGCTTTCCCTCAGAGGTGACCAGCGATGGGTTAGCCGTGCCCGGCAGACTTTCCTTCAAGGGTCCCCTGATAAATGCTTCCGGCTTTACACAGCACGGGGTCTCTGGCACAGCTGCTCACCTCTGCCTTCGTAGCAGGAAAGCGGCCCCAGACGAGATGTCAGCAAATGGGTTTGGTTGCGTTCCAACAGCACGTTACTTACGAGAACAGGCGCCGGGCCAGCTCCGGCCCGTGGGTTACCAGCCCCTGGCTCAGCCCGTGGACCCGAGAGTCAGACCTGGTTCTGCCACCTGTTAGCCATGTGACCTTCCTGTGTGTGTCCTTCGCTGTAAATGGGAATAATAGCTGTATTTACTTCACAGAACTGTTCCGAAGATTAGTCAGAGGAAAGTTCCAAGAGCGCACTTGTGCGGGTGTTAGCTCCTAGCATCCGCTCTGTATGCTCCACTGCAAAAGCTGGGTTACTGAGGGCACTCTTCTTTTAACTTTAGGAGCTTCCCTTAAAAAATGAGTTTTCACGTTGCAATCGTGCTGTAAGTAATGGGCACGTTCGAAGTTCTGTAGCCCCGCCGTGTGATGAAATAGAGCCTCATGGTAAGAACTTTGTCGCCGTTTAATAACATTGTTTTTATGGAGGGATCTGTCCTCATTTACATTGACACGGATTTCTGGAACATAATGTGTGTAAACTTCGTGTAACTGGCAATGGATCAGATAATCCCTGGACAAAACAGGGTTTCAGCAGTTCTCAGGGGAGGAGAATTCCGACGCTGAGGAGTCAGTCTGCATGGGCGCTTCTGCAGGGGCTTGGTTTAGGGTCCCGGTTAAACACTCCAGGTGAGCACATCTGGAAGGTGCTGGCTGTAAGCCACCGGGAATGAAGGCAGGTTATATAATTAACCACCAGGAGAGCGGCCGCTAATGACTCATTAGGTCAACGACAGAAAAGGCCCGCCATCCACTCACACGAAAGCCCAGCAGCTCTGTGCCTGCCATGTTGCTGTTTAGAGCTCTTGCCAAATCCGGGGTCTGGACCTTTCGCATCTTGAGCTATGCCTGGGGACTTCTACACGACATTCAACTTACCCGTTGGAAGAAAGGGTATCTTCTGACCACACCTGTTCCTCGTTGAAAACGTTTTCAGAGGACCTACTGGCATTTGTCCATTTCCCCGGTTATTAGTGAGCTGGAGCATTTTTGCCTTGTGTCTGTCAGTCGGCTGACTCTTCCCCGGAGCCATCTGGGCCACGTCTATCTGCAGAGTTGGGTTTGTCCCAGAATCAAGAAAATGGGAGGAGGAAAGGGGAGGCGAGGAAGAGGACCCCTTCCCTCCCTAGGGTCTGATGCAGAGCCTTCTCCTAAGGCCCGGCCCCTCATCCCTGGGCACGGCCTTCTAACCAAGACCAGCCCTGCTACCCGGGGAGAAACTGAGCCAGAAGAGACGAGAACCTTCATCAGGTTTTTTTTTTTTTTTTTTTTTTTTGCGGTACGCGGGCCTCTCACTGCTGTGGCCTCTCCCATAGCGGAGCACAGGCTCCGGACGCGCAGGCTCAGCGGCCATGGCTCACGGGCCCAGCCGCTCTGCGACATGTGGGATCTTCCCGGACCGGGGCACGAACCCGCGTTCCCTGCATCGGCAGGCGGACTCTCAACCACTGCGCCACCAGGGAAGCCCTTCATCAGGTTTTAATCCAGTATCACTGCCACTACCTCTAACTTGTATTCTGATGACTCTCAGGTACAGATGGGCTTTAAAGGAACTCATTTCTACCTGTGGGGTTGCTTGTCTCCCACACACATCGTTACGGTTATAGGAGAGTCGGAGGTTTAAAAAAAAACATCAAGCAGCTTTCCTCAAAGGAGGCCTCACCCTTCTGCCAGACTGTCGTGGATTCGTCACTTTCATCATTTGTTTTAGATAATTTAAAAAACAACATGATAAGGAGCTAAAAGCACCTTCGTCTCTCTCTGTTCTTGCTACCCGCCTTGCTCCACTCCAGCGTAAGTGAAAATCTAATATTAGAAAGAAAGTTAAGAAGCAAAACAGACGCATCTATAGCGGAATTAAGACAGCAGAGGCCACGCGCTTCGGGCTTTGTCTGCGTCGGAATTCTTCTGTTGTCAGAAAATAATGGAAAGTAGTGCCCAGGGGGAAGGCCGGCAGATGATATTTCATAAATAACTCCGTGGAGTATAAGCGTTCAGGAAAACAAGATGAATTTATTTAAATTGCAGTGTGTGAGCTCCCTGTAGGGAAATAGTTTTAAAGTTCTATAGAAAAGAGAGAAATTGATGACCATGTGTGAGACACGGCAGTTGCTTGTGGGGTGTGGTCTTGACCACCATCTCTCCTCCTGTCCCTTCAGGAGCAGGAGATAATGGCTAAGCTCCAGGCGTTTCCTGTGTTGAGCACGGGTACCACGTTCCTTTGAGAAGTGGTAGTGCCTCGTGTGGTTAAGAGCCCAGCCCTGGGGCTTCCCTGGTGGCACAGTGGTTGAGAGTCCGCCTGCCGATGCAGCGGACACAGGTTCGTGCCCCGGTCCGGGAAGATCCCACATGCCGTGGAGCAGCTGGGCTCGTGAGCCATGGCCGCTGAGCCTGCGCATCTGGAGCCTGTGCTCCACAACGGGAGAGGCCACAGCAGTGAGAGGCCCGCATACCGCAAAAAAAAAAAAAAAGACTCTGAGCCCATTATTGGGTGCAGATAAGTCTAATTTTTTTGCATGGCCAAGTAACTATATTAGAGACAGGGATATAAGAAAGCTGGGGTGATATTTGAGTTACCTAGTAATTTAATAATACACATTTCTAGTAATAATCTCAAAAGTCACAGTGAAATCTGTTGAGATTTTCTGGTTAGTTGGAAAGTTGTGAGCGGAGGTCAGACATCCAGGGAAGTGAAAGGGCAGGGCACCTCTGGCCTGTCTTCTGAACACACGGTTGTCTTACGTCTCATGTTGTAGTAAACATGTGACCTGAAGACTGGGATCCCGGAGCTATGTTGATTTTAACAGGTATTTTGGAAATAGGTGACACTAGCTTTTTGTGGCTGAAATATTTTATTTGGAAGACTTGTTTGAATAGATTCTACAGAGTGTCCACTGGTCAGAAGCTAAAGCTGGATTAGCAGTGGCTTCTGTCAGTAACATATGATGTTGTGTCTTCACAGCTTTTTGTATTTGTGACCATTTGGTCTAAACCCAAAAGAAGCCAAGATAAAATTGATCCCCATGGCGCATGAGAATGAGCTGCTTTGCGGGATCTGTGGTGGAGCTCCACAAACTACTAGCCAGGATCACCCTGGAAGCTCTGCAGATGCCTGAAGATCACATATGTGTCTGTTCTTATTTATTCTGGGGAAATGTTTTGAGATTATCCTTGTTACTGATTAACAAAACATGATCCGATTATGCTTAGAGTTAAGGTATTTTAAATCACCGCACATGAGACTCAATTGCTAGGTTATATGTGGAAAGAGCAAGCAAGCATTCTTCTGTTTACTGGTGTTGAAATCGGATTTTCCAAAAGCCTCCATTGTCTTTGAAGACTTCAGCTAATTCAGGATATCTTCGATGGGAAAAAAATAGTTCATTGGAGACCCTCAGATAAATTGTAGCTGTTTGTTGATTTGATCTGGCCTGCCACTGTTACTATGGAAACCTGAGTACTTTCAGATGACCTTTTGGACACAGAACAGAAAATCTAAGTGCCCTGATACGGATTCTGCTTTTTTCCCCCCTAAATGGCTTACATAATTACTTTCTGAACTGTGTGATGTTAAGAGGGGAAAAAAATCTATAAAATGTACATCAGTTAAAAGAGATTTCATTTTAATCTTTGTGCTTCGGTTCTGTCTTAGGAGCAAAATCTTAAACTAAAATGGGACAAGGCTTGGTGTTGGAAACCATTTTCACCCTCCATTATTAGATCATTGTAACGGGGTTAGCCCTGCCCCTCAGCAGAGCAAACTCCAGGGAAGCCTCTGAAAGCAACTGCACAGAACTTTTTATTAGTCTGTGAGGGAGGCTGAATGCATTCATATTACAGCAGGGCAACATGTTTTCAGTATAATTTATCTTATGGAAGTGATTTTCTTGGGAAACCAGAAGAAGACAGTACACCCCGGTCGTCTGTTCCATCCTCGTGAATTCCTGAAATGACAGAAAAGCTTTGTGTTTGTAGCCGTGGAGGTAGCCTTGTGGCTGGGTGTTGCTGGTTGAAGAAACAGGGCAAACCTAGTACTAGCAGCAGTTATCACGTGTCCCCAGGCCCTGGTCCCCACAGGGGATTCGCGGGTGCCAGCCTGCTTCCCCCTGTTGACAGGCATGGGAAGGAGGGAAGAGAGAGCCAGTGTCCATCGACGTGACGTAGACGTGATGCACGTGTTTATCAGCTGAGGAGCGCAAGGCCCCTAGAAGAGAAAAGCTGGAATAAGGATAACAGCACACTCGACGGTGTTGGCTGTCTTTCGCAAGGAACGTAGCCTACAGAGAATTAGGACTGTGGATCCCTAGAGAGGTGATCCCAAGGTCTCTGAAGGGGGGGTGAAACCTTCATGCTCTTAACCCTGGCAGCTCCACGTCTGCTCCGTGTAACAGCAGCATCTGGGGGCTTTGACATTAAACACGTAAACACGCGGGAGGCGGCTGCTGGGGGTGAAGAGCACGGTTCTGGGTCCGGCCGTCCGGGTTCGAAACTGCAGAATCTCAGACCCCGTCCTGGACTCGTACTGGGTCAGAATCTGCATTCTAACCACGTCCCCAGGTGATTCGTGTGCCCGTCACAGCTTGAGACATGCCGGTGGAGAAGACGTGACCTGTTGACTAACAAGTAAACAAGTTCAGATTCCAGGGTGTTTGTAGTGAGGGCAGACTCCATCACCCCCGTATCCATGGCAAGTGGCGTGGGGTCACAGCCAACCACGTGTCCACTTCTTGGTTTTAGTGTCTCATTTTATCATTTTTCAATTTTATGGAAGTAGAGTTGATTTTCAATGTGTTAATTTCTGCTGTACAGCAAAGGGATTCAGTTATATACGTATATATATAAGTATATGCATGACCTTTCTGTTTATCCCACCTGTCCACTTTTAAATGGTTGGGGAAAAAAATCCAAGGAGAGTAATATTGTGATACTTGAAAACTAGGTGAAATCCAAATTTCAGGGTCCGTAGAGTGTTAGCGACACAGCCGCGTCCGTTCATTCCCTTGCTGGCTGTAGCTGCTCTCAGGCTACAACAGCAGAGCTGAGTCATGTGACAGAGACTAAGACCCATGAAACCTAACAAAATACATGTTGTCTGGCCCTTTCCAGAAAAAGTTTACTGGCCCCTGGAAAGATGGAATAACGGAATATCAGAGCTGGGAGGGGTGTTAAAATCATCCTCATCAATGGGAAAACCAAAGCACAGAGGAATTTAGTTGAGCTCGTGCGTAGCAGGACCCAGCTCCCATCTGGCATAAGGCTTCTCTCCCCTGTCCTGGTCCTGTCCCCCCCGCACCCATGACACCCTCCCCGAGGTGTACGCCACGTTCTTTCACGCATCTCAGAACCTGCTGTGTTCCCTTGGAAAGACCCGCCCTCCTCTGCTTCCCTGTCTCAGGCTCATCGGATCCTAGCCCAGCCTTTACATAATCCTCCAGCCTTTTAAACTGGCCCGACGTTTCCTTGTGCAAACTGAAGGCCGCTGCCTTGCTGGACACACCTGTGAGATGTGTCGCCTTCATGAGTCCAGAGTAAGAACCTTGGGTCCTGCTCTGAATGCTTTGAAATCTGAACGTCAGGCCCGCGAGGAATCCACCTTTTCCTGGCTTTTGTCGACATCGCAGGGAGGCCGTCTGAACTCAGGTGTGTGTCTGGGAAGAGGAGGGAAGCCCTTGTCCGGGGCCGAGGCCCACAGTCTCCCTCTGCTTACACCCCAAGTCCCTCAAGCACTGGGGCAAACCCACACGTGCGATGAATATGGTCACCCTTGGAGATGGACCAGCTCCTTTCCCACCCTGCTGGTGGGCTCCAGAAATGGGTAATTCTGGGGATTTCCAGCTGCTGAATCCTGCCTCTACTCGGGGCTAGAGAGCTAAGACGTGCATCTTGTTGCTAAGGACGTTGCTGAGTAGTAACGGGACGTGAAAGCTTCTACCGTGTCTCCACCCTGTGGGTAACGGTCCTGACCCTCTCTCCTCAGCCCACACCCGGCAGCTAACGTAGAGGAGCAGGTGCTGACTCAGGCCACAGGTCGGTTCTCTGTCCAGCTCTCGAGATGCTGGTGCAGCCTCACCGCTGCAAAGGTGGTGACTGGCCTGGTGTCGTGTGGCAGGAACGAGGCCGGGGGACACGGAGGCTTCAGCGGGCTCACCGTGGCCGGGGTGCTCTCGGGAGTCTTGTTCTGGTTTTGCTGATGGTTCTGTTTCCATGGATGCGGGTCGCCTTTGCCTTTCAAGACCTTGGCCTTGGGTGTTCCTCTTCCCTGGCGTGAAACCGACAGACAGGTGGGGTCCCGGAGCATCCTCGCTCAGGAGCTGAGTGGATTCAGCACTGCTGTGTCTTCAGCGCGTCATTGAAAACCAGGTGGTTGACATTTAGGCTAATTGCAGCCGACAGTGGCTTTGTCCACTTTGAGCAGGGGCTTTGCTTCCTCCCCGCCCACCCTGACATCCAGGCCCGCGGTCCAGGAAGGCTCCCTCGGGGCTCCTGCCGACTGTCTGGCTGATTCACCGCATAAGCCTTTCCTTTTATTTTTTTTAAAGGAGATTTGGGTTGGTTTGTTATAGCCAAGCTTGAAACAGCTTAGAGTCCTTTCTGGGTCCATTTAAGTCTAAGAATAACTGCCCGGGGGCGGCTGGAAGGCTGCAGGCTGCAGGGCACTTGCACAGAAGTGTCCCTGCTGGGGGATTTTTGTCTGCTGTCACAGATGGAAGTTGGAGGTGTGACCCCCTACAGCTGTGTCACAGAAGTCCCAAGGCATCTTGGCCAATCTGGAGACCTTGCTACCTCGAGGTATTCAGGCAGAGATTGGGCAACTCTGACAGAAGCTGCAGGAGAGAAAGGCAAGCTGAAACTTCGTCCGCAGCCCTTTCCAGCACCAGGACTCCAGGGAGGGTGTTTCTGTTTCTCTTGTTGGTTCCTTTTCATCTGGATGTGGATTGAGATCTCTAGCCTAAAATAGAGCTTTGGGGATTGGAATAAAATGCCCTATTTTGAGAATAATTATAAATAGATTTGTGATTACAGATTTAAAGGGCCATAATTTTAAGATGTAAGAGAAGCTTACCGATCCAGACCTGTGGAAAACAAGTGAAATTCACAAGCTGCCCAGTGTCCTGTCTTTGTGGGCAAAGTCTTCCGAGCACAAAATGTCATCCAGTTGTCTCTGGGCTCCTCTCTGCTCAGGATCAGGGCTGTCGGGACCCTTTCAGGCTGCGGAATTTGGGTTCAGAAAATCAGCCTCCCTCACATTTTCTCCCAGCAGCTGACCCACATGCTGTATGAACTTGGAGAATGAATCCCATGACTGCTTGTGTAGAATTCTCTGTTAAAATGGTCTCCGCTTGCTTTTCTCACATTAGTACTTGAGAAAAGTAAAGTTTTCCAGTCATGATGGGTTATTTTAGAAGTTGAAAGGTGAACGGAGTCAAGCCTGGTGGATACCTGGCATTTGGTCAACCAGAACTCGGCTAACGAGTTGCTCAATGCTTTTACGTTTCGCCAGTAACCTTGGGCCTTCTGAATCATCAAGAAAAAGTACATGTCGTTACACATAGTTTTAGTGGCAAGTGGGTTTGGTTTTATTCTCATTTATGGAGTAACAGCGATCTGTGTATAAAGCGACCTGGTAGCTGGCTGTTAGCACCGGAAACACTCGACTAACCAGCACCCCTGTGTCCCATCACCCCGTCCCGCGGATTGGCCGAAAGCAAAGGAAACACGTGAATATTGTGGAGCTGTTGCCATGATGCCACGTCTGGCCGCACAGACGCCACGAGGAAGAAGAGAGAAGGGTCACGGCCCCTGTGGTTTGACACGGTTCGTTGGGGAAGGGTTAGTTCCCGGCCCTGCAGGGGCCCGCGGCACACCTGCAGCCGCGAGCGCCGAGCGCTACCCACCTTCCTTCCCGCCGTCTCTCCCCTGCTCTTTGTCTGCATTGTCAGCGGGGCCTGTGGTGCATGGAACCCACTTTGCTGTCCTCCTGTGTAGCTAGCACTTGCCCTGCTAACCTCGCAGTCTTTCTCCCTCTCCTGCCTTTCCCAGGGTGTCACGTCCGCCTCTTAGAGGTAGTGCTTCTGCCACCCTGTCCTCTCCCGCCTTCCCTCCCACAAAAACGTTTGCCCAGTTTCTGTGCCCCCCCCCGGCCTGAGCCCCCAGCCGTGCTCCCCACTCTTAAGGATGCACTGTGTGTCCTGGCAGCTAGAAACTCGTGCCCACTGGGTCCTGTCCAAACGGCCACGGCGCCCCAGCAAGGAAAACGCTTGTGTGTCGACCACCCAGAGGATATTCCAGGCCTCCCCCATCGTCACATTAGGTGCCTTTAAAGTTTTGCCAGGGAAATAGTGAAATCGCCTGTGAGTGATTCATGAGAAGTTGAAGCCAGTTTGGAAAGCGCGCGTGAGCGGGAAGAGTGCATCTGGAAACTGACAACACATTTTCCTTTCTTTCTGGTAACACATATTTCTAATCACATATCAAGACCCAGTTCCAATCTGATTTAGGCATTACACCTACATTAGCATGCAGTCAGTGCGACGTACTTGCACTACGTGTGTGTGCTGATCTGCAAGATTAGTGTAAATACATCATGGGCTGAAATCACCAAATTGTTGTGATGTTCCACATGCCTGGCTTCATACTCCTACCTCTATTTCATGTTTTTCTCATTTCTTCCCAACTCATGTAATTGTTGTAACCTAATCAACCATTCTGTCCCCAAAGGATCCAATGGAATTTTTCAACTTGCATGTAAATTATTTTAAAAATCTGCTCTATTGTCGTTTCTGACAACACCGCTGTCTTTTGGGGAGCTGGTTAGGGCCACACACCAGCTGTGTTCTCAGTGTGTTGCTTTTGTTAATAATTTAAATTAGCCTGAGATTGTTACAGCATATTCATATTGGAAGCAAGTGGAAAATTTAAACGCTCGAACACTCGGGCACAAAATTTGCAAGAAGAGGGCCCACCCCTACCCTAAGCTAGAATCAACATTAATAGTCTTTCCAAAGCACTGTACTAAAGAAAACATCGAATAAGTCATGTTTCTGAAGTTCCTCATCTCCAGAACTCGTACCTGACACTACAGGCGTGTCTCCTGAAGGGGCCGCGAGAGATTAGTGACCCGGGTGACTGGGAATGGGGAGGAAAACAATATTCTTTGAGGTTTCACAAGTCTTTGCAGAGTGTGGTAGCTGTCATGTCGCTGCCCTCCTGTTGTGTGTGTTTTAAAATGTTGTCTCATGATGCGGCGTGTCCGCTTTCGAGGAACATCTCCAGAGGTCGGCCACTCCTGAGTATGCTGAGCCCCTGGGCGATGTTGCCCCCCTCCCGCGCGCCCCCCGAGTGAAAACCCCCTGCGTCCTCAGAGTAGGCAGGCGCCTCTGGGTCATCCCGGGCGTGGAGTCACCTCCTGCTTCCAGACGGACAGACCGCCTGCCGTCTGACACCCGTCATTTCAAATGAGGGCCCCTCTCCCTTCTCTGATGAGCTGGACTCGCACCTGGTCCTCGGATCCTAATCGTGGCCCAGAGGCCTTCCGAGTGCTGTGACGTGCCTGCGCGATGTCGTTCTGTCTCTGTTACTGTACTGGAAACTTCGTTATTCCACGGAGAGTTAATACACATACTATGGGGCTGTGTTTCCCAGCAGACAGGAGAAGCTGGTGCAAAACTCAGATGTGGCTGGAAAGGGAAATAGAAAGGAGAAGAAAGGACTAGAGTGAGGGCTTCACCTCCCTGGGCCCCTGCTGGCCGGTGACCGCGGCCCCTCCAGCTCCGGGGAGGGGCGTCCCCTCCAGAAGGACTGTCCTCCCCCGCCGGCCGGCAGCACCTTCCGAAGCCCCAGGCTGCCCGGGTTCAAACCCAGCCCCACCAGCCCAAGCCACGTGGCCGTCCTAGTCCCCTCAGTGTGTCCAGGTCTAAAATGGGGACGATTCAAGTACCACCTCCTAGGGTCGGGCGGAGGCTTAAACGTGCAGGTGTCACAAGTGCCCAGAACAAGGTGCACTGAGACGTGTCTGCCGCCACCGTTGTTCTCGGCATCCTCCCTGCGTCCTGCCCCGGGCTCAGGGCTCAGGGCTCAGGGCTCAGGGCTCCAGCCCTAGTGGACGTGCCCCTGTGCATCAGTGTTTCCTGAGAAGCTGTCACCTAGTTAAAGGAACCTTCCTTTGTTGGGCTTTCTCAGTGGCTCGTGGGCCCAAGCCGGGGCCCTGGGTGCACCCGGCACACGGAGCCCTTCTCGGGGGAGTGGTTTCGGCCCCCGCCTGCAGCTGAGCAGGGAGACCCTCCTGCCCGGAGGCCACCTAAGACCAGGGGCAGGAGGTGCCGGTGTGAAGCCTCTTCGCCAGCTCGCTTTGTGCTGGGGGTGTTTTATGTTTCCTGCACCTTTTGTTATGGGGTCTTAGGACAAGGAACCCAGGTGACTCTACCTGAGAAGGGAAATGTCACCTGGACGTGGGGAGGTCGCCCTGGCCCGGCGGTGGCAGTGGGGTCCCGTCCTTGTTCACATCTTTTCGTGGCAGCGCCCTCGCTGGCTTGTGAGCCAATCTTCTCCTTGTGGCTTTTTCTGAGCGTAGACCTGTCGGTAGTCAGTCCACGGCCGGCACCCCGGACCAGTGCTCTCAGCTGGCGTCTGGAGAGGAGCGTGTGACCAGTTGCCCCGGAGGCGGGGGGCGGGTGGAGGGGGGCGAGCCAGCCACCATCTCGGTCCTCACCGGGCCTGGTCCTTTTCCGAGCCACGTTTCCCCAGGTCCCGGCAGCCTGTGGGGACCCCTGGGGTCACGGTAACTGAATTCACTTACATTTTACTTCCCCGGCCTGTTGACACAAGACTCCCGTCCGCTTCCGGGGCAGAGACATCCTCTCCCCTGAAGCTCGTCCTCAAGGGCCTCCTCCGGGCCTGGAAACGAGACCCTCAGAGCAGACGCCATGGCTTGCCGGCCGCGCGTCCTGAGGGTGGCTGGGAGCTCCCAGGCACTGGGGAGGGGCCGCATCCTCTCCGCTCCGCCGTGGCCTTGGGGTGCAATCCTTCCGGTACTGCAGCTCGGCAGCAGCTCCTGAGTAAACGGGGCGGGGGTCCCTACACAGGAGGAGGCGGGGAATTTGAGTCCGTTTTACAGATGAAGGAACCGAGGCCCCGGAGAGGCCAGCAGTGCCGGAGCTGGTCCTTCCCATCCATGTCGCCCCCCAGGTCCCCTGTCAGCCGATTACCATGTTGGGCGGTGGCGTGAGGGGACAGCCCAGAACAGCGCAGCTGCCGCCAGTCTCGGAAGCAGGTGTCCCATTGAGCTATAATTAGGTCCCTCCTTTTCAAAGACTGGTGCAGTTTAAAAACGCTCAGCGAAGATAGGATGAAATCGACGATTATGGAAATGTTGTGCTAAATTTAACTGCAGTCAGTCCCGCTTTCAAAATGCCTGCTGCTGTCAATTAGAGGCATCTTAGAAAAAATTTAAATTGAGTAATTGAGCAAACGGATTCAGCGTTTTAGGGAAAGGATCATATTTTTTTCTGTCTTTACCTCCATGGGGATCAAGTTTCCAACCTCTTCTGCTAGGTGCTCGGTCCTTCCCACCTTGCCTGCAGCAGCTGAACGGCGATGAAATGTCTGGAACTTTCCCCAAGGATCTGGGCTTTATCGCCAGTTACGGTTTGGGTTTTTGTCGTTGTTTGTTTTTCGGGAGCTGACATTCTGTGATCGCTTAGCGCAGTTGACTTTCCCCAGGGGTGGCCATTTCACGGAATTCTGCCCTCCAGTGACTGTCCGCATTTCTTTATTTCCCAGGTTATTCTGTGCTTCTTCCTGTAAGATAGACACAGCGGGTCTCAGGCACCACACCAGCCAGCCCCCTCCACCCTCACAGCCTCCCTGTCACCACGTTTTGCATCTGTGGTTTGCAGAGTCTGGGCCCAGTCAGAGGTTTGGCAAGAGATTCAGGACACAGAGACGTCTAAAAGTGGTTGGTTTTTGTTGTTTTCTAGAAATCACGTACATGGCGACTCTGAAACACACTCGGGCATCAGCACACATTGCATAGGCATCGCGCAAAGGCCTGGTTCTCACGAGAGATCTGAGTCATCCTCTATAAAGGTAGAGCCGGGAAGGTATAACTTGCAGCTCGTTTGTGCCACTTTGCAGCATCTAAGGGAACTTTACCTCTGTGGGGCCAGACTAGTAAACTTGGGCGTATTTCTGCTAAGAGTCCAGTCAAAATGCAATCGGTCCAGAAAATAAATACCACAAGAGGGCAGTAAAGATTTGCAAATAAAAGAGCACGAAACCCTGCACCCAGAAGACAGCAGTGAACTTGACTCTGCACCTCTTTATTTTTTGATGGGCATGAAGATGAGGTTCTCGCTTTGCGCTCCCAGCTGTTCCTTGATTTTAGGGAATCATCATGGTCCTGCAAAGGGGAGGAGGCCCAGGGTTCCTTGAGGTCCCAGTGGTTCCTGCAGTCTGCTCGTGCCGAGTCCAGCCCACTTCACATCTACTCCGCTTTCTTAGCCCAGAGAAGGCTCCCCCACTTCTAAGCAATATTGCCGGCAGTCTGGAAAGTCTTTTACTTTGATGGCTTCGTGAGTTCATTCGGCTCTGACCCTGCCCCAGCCCACTTACAAAGCCGGTGCCGTGTTGATCCCAGAGGTGGGTGTTTGTAGCAGGAGAAGGATACAGGTTTCAAAAAATTACTAAGTGCCCCAGGTCCTTTGCCAGTGATGTGCTGTGGCTGTGAGCACTCCCCTTAGGGTTTCCTCTAAGGTTGGCCTTAGACGGGTGTGCGCCCTCAGCTCCCTGGTCTAAGGTTGGTCTTAGACGGGTGTGTGCCCTCAGCTCCCTCCCCTTAGGGTTTCCTCTGAGGTTGGCCTTAGACGGGTGTGTGCCCTCAGCTCCCTGGTCTAAGGTTGGCCCTAGATGGGTGTGTGCCCTCAGCTCCCTCCCCTTAGGGTTTCCTCTGAGGTTGGCCTTAGATGGGTGTGTGCCCTCAGCTCCCTGGTCTGAGGTTGGCCTTAGACGGGTGTGCGCCCTCAGCTCGCTGGTCAAAGACGGTCTTTTTCCAGATGGAACAACTTGGAAAGGATAAAGTTTTTGGTTACAGCTCCTCACGTAAGCCTGGATCCTCAGCCACTGGGGAGAGCTAAGGTCGGCAGCCTTTCCAGGACCTTTGTAGCAGGTGAGACCAGTCGTACTGTTACCACCTGACGGTTGTGGCTGAGCCTGCCTGAGGTGTGTGTCAGCGATCAACGGACAAATCTGGGAGATGGGGGGAACTAGGTTGCCTGCAGAAAAACAGCGCAGCCGGACACCAGAGAGAGGTGTGTAACGCCCGGTTCCAGATGAACCAGACGCTTTGTATTTTCCACGGTGGGCAAAGTGCTGATGTGTCACCGGTCCAGCGTGTCTCCCGGGAGTGTGGCTCGGTTGCCATGACAACAGAGGCCTGCCGGCTGCCTGCGAGTGCAGCAGCAGCGACAGCCTGAGTGGACGTGTCCGTTCAAATGCTTCTCGTTCAGAAAATGACTTAATGCGGTTTCCCCAGAAATGTTTGCTCTACCGAACAAGTACTCCGCTCGCCACGCTGTCTGGCTGCAAAGCTGCTTTTTCCGGTGCTGGTCGTGGAAGAGGCTGAGTAGTAATTTAGTTCAAGTGCATCTGAGGTTCTTAATTGCTGCCGTTCTGCTCGCTTAGCGAGGAGAGAGACGTTGGGTTTGGATCTAACTGCAAATGAGGATGAACGGTTTGGGGACCTGCGTGACTGAGGGTAGGAGTCGGCGAACTGCAGCCCACAGGCCAGATCCTGGCTGCTGCCTGTTTCTGTGAAGAAGGTTTTATTGGAACGCAGCCATGTCGTGCACCCGAGAGCTCGTTCACGTAGCTCTCACACTGCAGCGGCAGAGCTGAGTAGCTACGACGGAGACGGTATTTGGCTTGCAAAGAAAACACTTAATCTCTGTCCCTTTATGGGAAACGTTTGCCTACCCTAGATATAGGAGGGTGAGCACTGAATTCAAAGATCAGGGTGTTGGATTCAGAAGCTAGGGAGGAAAATTGATTTAGACACATCCACTAGGCCCCCTGGGCCCCAGCTTCCTCATCTGTAACACGGGTGGCCTTGAGTAGCTTATTTCCAACTTCTTTCAAATACTAAAAGCTCCCTCAGTCTTAGCACTGGAGAATGACCCTCTGCGGGATGCCCCAGGGCCCTGTCTCAAGGGCTGATGGAGAGGAGGGTAGCGTTCTTCTCTTCCCCCGCCCGGTGCGGTCATGACCCAGCTCCGTGGCCCTGCGGGGCAGAGTTAGCTTTCTGGACAGGAGCATCTTCAACTGGACCATAGGCAGGTCTGACCTTTTCAAGGACTTTCTGTGGCTGCAGGGCTCTGGTTCTGAGGCCCCTGCCCACAGCTGAATGGCACACGCCTGTGATTTGCTGTCTCCCCGTGATTCCCAAATCCAGGAGAAGACTCTAGTGGGCAGGTGCTCACACAGGTGTGTAGGAGGACACAGGCTGCAGGGAGGTTGCAGTTGCAGTTTGGATTGTACTGCCGAGTCGAGGACGTGGGGTTACTTGAGGGGTTCGCTTACCCAAGAACCACTGTTAAACTCTCTGAGCCAATTAGCTTCTCTCCCAAGACTGCTGTCCGTGTTACCTGGAGGTGAAGGTGTGCTTCCATCTTGGCGGCTGATATGAAGCACAGAGACGAAGCCAACTCTGAAAAGGAAGTGCTATTCGGGCTTCCAACCGCGGAATCAGACACGGGACCTAAAAGGAACCAAGATCCTGCCTTCAGGGACGAGTCTGCCCTGAGGCTTTGGGTTTCCCGCCTTTCTCTCTGACTTTCCGTGGCCAGATTTGAACGTCCGGCCTTGTGTACCAGCCTTTGCAATACCAGGACCCCTTGACCTGGCAATTCCACAGCAGGAACCTATCCTGGGGAGATCGGGGTTGCACAGAGATGTGGATTACAAAATTGTTCATCTGCACGTTGATGACAGTGAAAATTGGAAACAACCTAGGTGTCCAGCACTAGGGGAATAGTTAGACCAAGTGCAGGAGAGCCACACAGTGATGAGGGGGGCATCATACAGTCCCCAAAGCCACGCGGTAGAAGAGCGCCTGTAGCTTAAAAGATCACATCGTACACAGGGGAAAGACAGGGTACAAACAATAGACTTGTGTGCAGGTCAAATACGAAAACATGAGGAGAGAGGATTAGAAGCGTATCTCACAAAATGTTCACAGTGATTATCTCGTGATGAAAATAATGGATATTTTAAATTGCCTTTTTTTTAACTTATCCATGCCAGTTAAATCTTCTAAACTGAACACGTATTACTTTTATAACAAGAAGCAGCATTCTTATAGAAATTATGTAAAAGCAATAACTCTGCCTTTTATAAAGTTTCACATTAGAAGGAATTGCCTTCCCCAATCCTTCCATTCAGTCTGGAAGTATTTGAGGATCACTCCACCCTGGGCTCTCTCCTGGGCACTGGAGACACATCAGTGAACAGAACAGATGAGGTTCCCGCCCTCCTTCTGACAAAGGGAGAAAGAAGTATATAAATAGGTAGTGAGGAGAGCTTGAGGGACGACAGGGCGCCACGTTGAAGCCTCGAGGTAACGCATCACCCGAGCAGAGACGGGAAAATGCCCTGCCCGTGTGGGCAGAGAAGGAGAAAGCGCAGAGACCCTCGGGCAGCAACATGCCTGGCATGTTCCAGAAGATGAAAAATTACTTAGCCAGAGAGCAGCAGGCGTTTTATTTACTCTGACTGTGCTACCCAGGAGGCTCTAATGCCCATTAAGTAGCATATCTTAACCCGTTGCCCACTTACTGAGTTGAGCTAATAGCCGTGACTTGTGGCTTGTGAGAAATACACAGGACGTGCTCCATTAACAGTGTCATGGAAAACGCCTTCCTTTGTGTTTTCTTCTCCTGAAACCACTTGATTTCTCTTATAAAAGAAAAAAAAATGTATTAAAGTGTAGTTGATTTACAACGTTATGTTAATTTCTGCTGTACAGCAAAGTGATTCAGTTATACATATGTATGTTCTTTTTCCATATCTTTTCCATGCGGTTTATCACAGGATATTGAATATAGTTCCCTGTGCTTACACAGTCGGACCTTGTTCATCCATCCTATATACACTAGTTTGCACCTGCTAACCCCAGACTCCCAGTCCCTCCCTCCCCGACCCCGTTCCCCTCGGCAACCACCAGTCTGTCCTCTGTGTCTGTGAGTCTGTTTCTGTTTCGTAGACAAGTTCGTTTGTGTCGTATTTTAGATTCCACACGTAAGCGATAGGTAATTAACGTTGCTCTGGTTGCAGGTGAGCACGTCACCTTAGAGGCAGGATGCTGTGTGGGGCCCGTGGTTATACGTGGCCTGGCTCTTTCTGTTACCCACGCCCTGGTTGATGGAGCAGAGACCAAAGCACCACCAGTCTTACATTGCCAGGTTGTTCAGATGTACAGATACAGACACAGAACGTTTTATAGCAGAAAAAAATTGTAGAAGAAATTTACAATTATTCTTCTGCCCCTACACCTGGTCGTTGTTGGCCTGTCTGCCCTCGGAATCTTAGAATAGGAAGAACCTTCTGTCGTCAGGTTCCTCTCTCTACACTTTACAAACATCTATGGTAAATATATTCATCAAAGCCATATTTTCTACTATGCTAGCAAATACTTTGTGTGTTATTGGAAACACTTTTACCAAATAGGAACGACTAGAATGTAGTTAAACGGGAAAGCAAACTTCAGAGGGTTCCCCAAAGGCTGTGTGCTTGCAGGACAGACCCACTGGGGACCTCTACAGTATTCCGACTCGCTCTGTGTGATTTATAGAAACGCCACACTAGGAGTCCTTTAAACTGTGAACCCCTTCAATGATGGCAGGCGGTTATGACTTCACAAGAATATATCTGTCGTATAAAATGAGACACATGTTGGCTATTAGTAAATTTTCCGATGGGGAAACAGTACTGCCTGTTCTCGAGTCCTGGTAATCCAGTTAGCACCATGATACCAGACTGGGCCTCACGCTGATATGCCATCTTTCAAGGAACCTAAGGATCCTGGGTTCTCAGTTGTTTAATCATAGCCGATAAACCGTGCTGTGTTTCAGTCTAATTGAAAAAAACAAGGGCACGCTAAGGCTTCAGCATTTAAAGTCACTATTCTATTCTGCAACACTATACATGGTTTCCATTTGTATTTCCTCTTTTAAAACTTTCTATGCCATTTTAATAAGTTGAGGTCTTTTCCCTCTTCGGGGGCTACATAAGATTCTTCAGAAATCGGGGTGAGCAGTTGCTGAGACCCGTTTCCTGTCCTGCCCACCAGGAGGGCATGGAAGCCCCCGGGGACATGCCTCGACCTCCCCACAGGTCCCGAGCCCCAAGAAGAAGGTACAAGTGTGTGTTGAGGTCCTCCCGGAAGCCAGCTCTGCCACAAGGTTTTGAGAACGAGAATTCAGCTGGGAACGGGGCTTAGCCCTGCCAGGGAAACGTGGCATGACGTGACATCCGTGACAGCAGCTGTGGGCCAGTCCAGGCAGGCACGGGGGCGCAGAGCCAGAGGTTCAGGGCCCGTGGACCGGTCACAGATCGTGTCGGCCCCAGGTTGGAGATCCCAGGATGGAGACATCAGGGTGACAGAGGGGTGCCGCTTGAGCTGGATTTGGGGACAAACCAGACAGCAAGGTGCCAACCAAAGACCCGAGGCCGGACAGACGGCCAGAGGGGCGGCAGTTAAGGTCCGAGCTAGGCCAGCCGGGGCTCCTCGTCCACTGGGGGGGCTCGGCCTTTCTCTCCGCCAGACGGGCCGTCGGGGACCAGGACGGGATCCCCTGGAAGAGGATCCCTGCAGGCAGCGGACGGGGGGTAGGGTGGAAGCGGGGAGACCAGCGAGTGGCGAGGGAGGTGGTGACCGGACTGGCCAGAGAGGTCGAGGAGGAGGCCCTGAGGAGAGGGCGGATTCTGGACGAGTCTGGAGGCGGATGTGGCGTGACAGGGTTGCTGTCGAGTGAGACGTCAGTCACGTAAAGACGCGGTAAATAAATGCTTGCCAGCAGCCCTGGGAGCTGTTAGGAGGAGACCAGGGCGCCACGGGGGAGGGCAGGACCGCGTGACAGGTGAGCTGGACCCTGGGGAGGGGCACAGGCTGGGGCAGAGCCGCACGCAGACAGCCTGGGGGGACGGGTGAGAAGGCGGGGGCCGGGCCAGTGCCCACGCCCCTCCTGGGGTCCTCAGCCCTCCGGCCCCCAGGCCTCGCTGCCGCCCCCAGAGACGCGGCTCCCGAGGGGCCCACCGGGGTCTCCTCCACCCCAGGTCAGGCCCGCCCAGAATAATGAGATTCTGAGCTCGTGGGATTTTCTGCTGTTCGGAGAGCTGCTTTGAAAGCCCAGAGCTACGGTGGCCGCAGGGCCTGGGCCGGGGGCAGCCTGGGCGGCGGGCTGAGGCCGAGGGGTCTGTGGGGCGAACTGCACTCAGGGGCAGGGCCGCTGCCTGAGGGCTCCAGGCTGCTTCTTCCTCCGGCCACCTGGGGCTGGGGGCCTCCCCGCGCTGGGGGCCGACCGTGGCCACGGGCTCGTGGCCCGCCTTGGAGTCAGGGTCGCTCGTGGCCAGTCGTCCATCCCAGACCCCACACACTGATTTCAGAGCAGCATCCGGCTTCAGAGGTCCCCGAGCACCTGACTGCAGGGGTGTCCTGTCCCTGGAATGAGACCAAGGCCGCGGCCCTGGTACAGGCGGTGGATGCGGGCTTGTGAGCCCCGCGGCAGGTTGGAGGCCTCGCTGCGTCAGCCCGTGTCCCCTCCTGCACTGGAGTTGAAGCGCCAGAGGAGGGAGGGGCAGGACGGCTGGGCAAGGCCACCGGGGCCACCGGGGCACCTGCTCAGGGCCTCAGCTGCGCTCGGCGGCAGCAGGCACGTTCCTGCTCCCTCTCGGCCGTTCCAGCACCTCGAGCGTGAGGCCGCCGCATGTGGGCCTTTTCAGACGTCGTCATGAAGGTCCCGATGAAATTAAAGTCTCTGTACCGCTTTCTGATCCCTTTTTTCTTTGTGGCCATCGGAAGAACGGAATAGAGGAGCACAGTCGGTATTCCCGTCTTGCGCTTCCTGATTATCTAAATTTAGGCACAAACGAGAAGGCTTACAAGTTGGAATCGTTCTTGGGCCGATGTTTGGAGGACGGGGCTGGTCCTGCAGCTGAGGGGGGTGAATGTAACCCACGTGGTTACGTCCTGGCTCCTCACAAGTCTGTCTGAAAGCTCCTTCCACCCTCTGCCAACGGGGAGGCCTGCTGAGGGCTCCTTCAGGTTTCGTTTCTCTGGAGCATCTGTGTTTCCAGTGGTCCCAGGTTCACACGTCTTTCTCGCCACCTCGCACATGCGCTGTCACTAGGGCCCTAGTACAACTGCCTTAAATACTTCCAGCCTTGAAGCAAAAGAGTTGGGCCATCCTTCCCCCATGTTTTAGTGCCTCTGCTTGGATGGGTTCACTCAGTTCATCCGAGCTGGCACTCAAGCCCCAGGGTTTGATCTCTCTACGAATGGGTTATTTTGATCAGAGAAAAGCGTCACCTAACAGCCCAGCATGTGATGAACACGATCGGGCTTCACTTCTTTCTTCCTTCTACCATAATGCTGAGTGCACAGCTCGTGCCGAGTGCGGGACCGGGCCTGGGGCTGCGGAGGCGGCTGACGGGCTCCTTCTGCAAACGCAGACCTCCCCAGCAGAGCCGGCTGCAAGCAGCTCACTCAGTAGCTGTGCATGAGGGGCTCCTGCGCATGGGGAGGGTGGGTGATTCCTCGAGAGCCTCCTCTGCTGCTAAAGAAGTAATCCACGTTTCCCCCCAAGGGCTGGGGCCGCTCTGGTCATACACAACAGCTCTCGAGAGCCTTCTTCACCTCCTGCCATCTCCCTGGGAGCCAGAGCTGCCCTTGCTCAGAGCTGCTGGACCCCCTCATTAAGAACAGGGCCAGAGCCCCAGAGTCTTTGCCGTTCGGCTCAGGGCTGCCTTTCCAGCTGCTGACCGGCAACCGGCGCCTCTCCGGCAGGTGGATTTCAGCCTGTGGGGAAGCCCACACCTGCTCCAGCGCCTCCACAGGCTCCCCCACCAGCCCAGATGCCCCGTGTGGTCCCCTTGCCTTGTCTTCTCTGCACCTTTCACCTCTGACCTGAGACTCTAACTCCCCGTGAGAGTACCGAGGGGTGGTCTTTACACAGCATGAGTCTAGTGGATGAGAACTCCTTGGGGTAACTCACAGGTCACGACCCAGGAATCTTCAGGTGCAAAGAGCACTGTGGGCTTCGTGGGAAAACAGATGCTCTTACGTCACCATTCTTCATGAGTCCAGCTCTTTACCTAAAAAAAAACCCCAAAAAACCAACCCTCTGTTCTTCTTACTGCACCTTTTAAAGTAGCAATAACTCACCCCCGCGGCCTGCCATTTAAGCAGTGTTTCTCCAGAGGACACACTCTCCCTTCCTGCATGGGTTTCTGCAGATTAATCTTAAGTTGGAAAATCTGCAAATAAGGAAAGCATCAGTACACAGTTTATTTCTTTTATTACACTAACTGTCACAAAGCCCCGTTTTCCCCAAGAAGTTAACCTTTCCATCCCTGGGTGAGAATTAACCCTCCCTTTGCCAGAGTCCTGTGACTTGATTCTCGGTTAAAGACGTAAAGAGTCAGGCTTCCCTGGTGGCGCAGTGGTTAAGAATCCGCCTGCCAATGCAGGGGACACGGGTTCGAGCCCTGGTCCGGGAAGATCCCACATGCTGCGGAGCAACTAAGCCCGTGGGCCACAACTACTGAGCCTGCACTCGAGCCCGCAAGCCACAACTACTGAGCCCACGCGCCTAGAGCCCATGCTCCGCAACAAGAGAAACCACCGCAATGAGAAGCCTGCGCACAGCAGTGAAGGGTAGCCCCCGCTCGCCGCAACTAGAGAAAGCCCGCACACAGCAACAACCCAAATGCAGCCCAAAAATTAATTAATTAATTAATTAATTTAAAAAGACATAGAGAGTCGTCTTGTGATGAGTACAGGCAACTCTTTGCTCCTTTGCAAATGTTGCCGATAGGGTGAGTATAGCCACGGAGGTAGGAAGAGATGCTTCGTCGCCCTGGTTCCCTCTCTCACCCCATCCCATCCCCACGCAGTACCCAGCTTAGCCATTTCCCATTCCCCTGGGAGAATGACTGACGGTTTTCACGTGTGTGCTTGTTGTTTAGAAAGCCAAGCTCGGCCCTGCTGGCTACAAAGGCATTAGTCCTGACAGGAGACAGCCTTCCAACAACCTCGACAGAGTGAAACTCACCGACTTCAACTTCCTCATGGTGCTGGGCAAGGGCAGCTTCGGGAAGGTAAGAGAGCCGGGTCCATGACGGGGCCGGGCTTTGGCAGAGAACGCTGGGGTCAGTCCTGTTCTCCCCGAGGATTCCAGAGCAGCCCTTCAGATTCCCTGTGCTCTGCACACGTTTCTCAGTGGTTTCCCACTTCCATTTCATTAAAAACAACTGTATCCAAAAAGCCGTACAAGGCTCCTGGTGTGTCTCCGTTTCTGGGTGCATGACGGAGTGGGTTCTCCAAAATGTTGGACGAGTAGTTTTCACAACTAAAAATTAAATGTTGGGGCTTCCCTGGTGGCGCAGTGGTTGAGAGTCCGCCTGCTGATGCAGGGGACACGGGTTCATGCCCCGGTCTGGGAAGATCCCACATGCCGCGGAGCGGCTGGGCCCGTGAGCCATGGCCGCTGAGCCTGTGCGTCCGGAGCCTGTGCTCCGCAACGGGAGAGGCCACAACAGTGAGAGGCCCGCGTACCGCAAAAAAAAAAAAAAAAAAAAAAAAAATTAAAAGTGTTGACTCATAGTAAGCAAACGTAATCATTAACAGATGCTGAACTGGGTTTCTTCAGTGGTCGGCCTGTGTACCTACGTTTGCTTCTCTGGCCCCATATCTCATGGTAGATCCAGGCACTGATTTTGATCCTGCCCCCTTTTTTCTGGACTTGGCTCCTGACTTGTGAGAAGTGTGCAAAGGTCAGGCACATTCTGCTCTGAGGATGCTCCTGTAATACGTGCCTGACGCAAGACTCCTGCAGAGCACGTCGAGTATCCCTTTCAGCGGCTGCAGTGGCGCCCTCGTGTGGCGACAGCCCGCACGGAGTCTAAACCTCGGCAGCGTAGAAACTAGGCAGCCTGAGGAATTTCCTGTGCGGCGACGAGCAGTATTTCAAAACCGGCACACGGGGTGGAGCCTTATTAACATCGAGGAGTCCGCAGGCACGGCCTGAGCGGCTCCCCGCCCCCATGCCGGCCGTGTGCCGGGAGCGTTCAGGCTGCCCTCGGTCTGCCCGCAGGTGATGCTGGCGGACAGGAAGGGGACGGAGGAGCTGTACGCCATCAAGATACTGAAGAAGGACGTGGTGATCCAGGACGACGATGTGGAGTGCACCCTGGTGGAGAAGCGGGTGCTGGCCCTGCCGGACAAGCCCCCGTTCCTGACGCAGCTGCACTCCTGCTTCCAGACGGTGGTAAGGGTCCTCGGGAGCTGCCCCCAACCGCACAGGGTCCTCGGAGTCCGAGCCAGCCTTCCGCTTGGGAAGAGGCTGGGAACAGACGAGGCGTGGGGACCTCTCAGCCCCACGTCCTCCTCTGCCGAGCAGCCCGGGTACCACTGGCGGATTCGGGGCATCCCCCTCTGTGATGTGCCCTACTTAGAGAGTTAGTGTTAGTTCCATTTAGTTCCATGAATGCTTAGAGCAAAGGTTTCCTAAACACACACCGGGCAGTGTTAAGACTTAGAGAGACAAAACAGTAACTCACAGTCCTGGCTCATTAAGACCCCCGGTCCAGGTGTCAGAGCATCAGGAGACCCACCCTCGTGACAGAGTATGTTCTGGAATGCGCACAGCAGGGGGTGGCCGCCTGGCCTGTTTTGTATGGCCTGTGAGCTCTGAGAAAGGTTTAGACAAAGGACTGTTCTGTAACGTGCGAGCATTAGATGAAATTCTGATTTCAAGGTCCATGAATAGTTTTCTTGGGACACAGCCCTGCCCCTTCACTTACCCAGCACTGCCGCTTTCATGCTGCAAAGGCAGAGCTGAGTAGTTACAAGACACACACAGAGCCTAAAATATTCACTTGGGCCCTTTACAGGAAATGTTTGCTGAGCCCTGCCGTACAGGTTAACTAAAGAGAGGACACAACAATCTCCAAAGCGCTAGTTAGCCGGTCATGGGACCCTGGCGTGGTGCTTGCGAGTAACCTACAGGAAATAGAAACTCGGCACCACAGTGAGGCCATTCCCAGAGACGGGCTCTGCACGCCTCCGCGGCTGTCCTCCTGCAGACGTGGCTCAGTACCCAGTAGCCGTCGTGGCTACTCGCAGAGCAGCACCCTGGAGCCTCGGGTGGACAGTGGGGCCGCAGGGTCGGGTCCCGGCCACTGAGGGTCAGCCTACTGCCGGCAGCTGGCTGGCCCTCTGCTCCCAGCAGCAGCTCCTAGGTAGCGCCAAGGGGGGAAGTTAGCGATATGCAGAGAAGAGAAAGAAACCCAGCCCAGATCCCATAACCCTGGTTACACTGATGAAGCTCTGGAAAGCTACAAAGCAGAGAAATAAAAGTGAAATGAAAGTTTGTAACAGGAAAGCGAGAGATTGAAGCTCCCAGAGCCGTTTCCCTGGCTGTTAGCAGCCGCTGCATCATTTTTCTTTCTTCCGGTGCACTGCTTTAATGTGTACTAACCTCTGTGAAATGGTGGTGTTTTCTGGAAGAGAGCAGAGGTCAGCTGTTACCTGTGCCGTGCAGTTACTTCCTCCTACACCCACTCAGTCTCCCTGTCTGTCCCAGCGTGTTGTCCTCATAAATACGCAGGTTTACTTAGTTCTGTGATGTACGCGCTTCATGGGGCCAGCACTTAGCATATCAGTGACAGAGAAAATGAAGAACAGCACTTGGGCATAAAGAGAACATTGGGTTAACCTCTCCACGTACAGTCCCATCCCTCACAGCGAGCATCACTGAGCATGTGTAATTTACAAGCCCGACCTCACCACAAGCTTTGCTCTCAGGGGCATCTGGGTAAACACATTACTTTACTGTGGCATTGCCTCCCAGACACTGCGAACCAGGACACTGGTTAAAACGAAGTAATTGGCCCGTATGGGTCCTTCACGCCGTCCCTAACTTAGAAGTGTATTCTGCGTGTAGGAGAAGAGGGAAGGTTGGAGGCCGTTCCTCTGATTGGGAGCAGACAGGTTGACGTAACCCGTCGTTTCAGGGTTACGTCGTGACTCTGTGCGTCCCAAGGGCCTCACGCAATAGGACTTATTACTTATTCTTTATTTGGGGGAGAAAACCGGGACCGACTCTACTGGGCAAACCCGCCAGTGTGGCCCACGTATTACTAATGAGACAGCAGAACACAGTTGGGAGAGTGGAGGCCGCCACCCTGCTGCTGTCAGCCTGCTCACCTGTCAACCTTGGTCCTCAGGATCGGCTGTACTTCGTCATGGAATACGTCAATGGCGGGGACCTCATGTACCACATCCAGCAAGTAGGAAAATTTAAGGAACCGCAAGCAGTGTGAGTAGTTTGTAGTTGAGTCCCCGAACGTAGACCGCGCGGCACTCCCACCCGGGAGCCTCTGCCGGGGGGATCTGGAGGCGGGGCTGTGCCCGGTTTGGGGTGGAATACCGTCACCTTCCCGGGGGCAGGTTGGTTGACAGGGTCCACCTAAACGTCTCCTCCGGAGCAGTTTATTCCACTTCCGGCAAGCTGGAGATGCAGGTGTATAGATGCCCTGTCACCCCATTCCACCCTTGTCGATCGAGCCATTCACTCATTAATTGAACAAATAAAGGGGCTCTGGGTGATGGGCCGAGCAGAGGGCCTGGCTGGGGAACAAGAGAGCCTGGAAGGGGCCTCAGGGGGGCCTGGCAGCATCAGGTGAAGTTTCCACGGGGCCCTGGCCAAGAGGAGATGGAAGGATGGCCGGCGGAGGCCGGGCAGGTGACAGTCTGTGTGGAGGACACAGGCTGGAGCCTAAGCCTAGCCAGTGCATGGAGAGACTTTCTGGAGGAAGAAAACCAGAACTTGGGGCCTGGGGGTGAGGAGAGAGAAGCGTCTCCAGGTGCTGCCCCTCTACAGACTGGGGAGGGGCAGCCGTCCGGAGGAGCAGGTTGCAGGGGATCACTTAGGAGGTCTCAGTGGGATGCAGGCATCGGCGGCCCCGGAGAGAGATGTGGGCTCCAGGGAAAGACAGAGAATCATCTATCTAGAGGCGAGGCTTTGAGACCTGAGGAATCACCCCCTTTTCCAGGGGCCAGGAAGCCACGGGCAACTCACAGAAGCAAATCTAAACACACAGCTCTTTTGTCCCTGGACTGAGGATGCCCAGTGCGCAGGTGCCCTGATGAACCGAGTGGGCAAACGTTAATCGGGTTCCGGCCGATGTTCAGTCTGAAAGATATAAGCCTGGGGCACTTCCGGCCCGTGCGGGGTGAGCCGGTCTGGGGTAGGCTCGCTGGAGACAGAACGGGGCATTCTTGGGCGGATGCTCAAAACCGGAGGGGCGGGTGGCCCTGTCTCTCGTGTTGTTAGTTACAGAGCATTAAAAGGCACAGGTTACAGAGCGAAGCTTGACAACACAGAGCTGTAAGGAGCCACCTTCCATCATGAGCTAACGGGCCGGCCCATTAGTACCATTCCCTTGTATTTGTGCTGCTGGAAAGCTTTTCACTTTAAAAATATAGAAAAGCACAAAAAAATCATATGACCGTCATCTGTGACCCCCTTCTCCCTCCTCGGCCCCCCTCTCCTGCCAGCCCTCAGAGGTGCCCCCCTGCCCCCCGTTGAGGGTTTGATGTTGTTTCTCTGTTCATGTAAACACGTGTGCTTATTGGAAGCCTCCCGGTATGACGTTTACACCGGCAGCATCTTGTGTCTTCTTAGACGTCAGGAACTCCTAAACGCTGCGCAAATTTTAAAACCTCCTTCAGCGCTCATTCGGAGTTGCAGGTATTGACCCCTGAACAATTTTGAAGCGGAGGCAGTAACTGCTTTTTATTATGAATTATTTCAAACAGTGCATCACGGGGCTTCCCTGGCAGTCCAGTGGTTAAGACTCTGCACTTCGGCGCAGGTTCGATCCCTGGTCGGGGAACTAAGATCCCACGTGCCTCGCGGCCAATAAATAAATAAGTTTTTAAAAATTGTAAGAATATTGTAAGAATGAAAAAAATAAAAAGGGTGCATGAGGTCTGAATCCTGGCGTGGGTCCCATTTCTCCCAGCGCTTGGGGTAGCGGTGACGGGGTGAGTAAACCACCTGCAGAGAGCATCACACCCTGTCCTTTGTCTTCCAGGGCACAAGTGTATTTTCAAACACTAACGTATTCTGCCGTTGAATAGGAAAATGGAAATTTGCTCCAATCCACCATAGCCCTGACAGAACAGCCCAGCAGACAGCCACTCTTTAAAGGATCGTATTCAAAATGTCTTTTCAGCAGTAATTACCTGTCTACCTGCCCCAGACAAGAAGCGCTTATCTGGGGACAGGTGATAAACCTGCTTCATTGAGTTTACTAGCTGTATCATTCCTTGGGGAGGTTGGAGTCATAAAACGGCAGAGGGTTGACGGCACACATAGGGCAGTGCTGAGCTCTGCTTGTCCAGGGTCTTCCGTTCTTTTGCCATTTCGATGCCCAATCCTGAGGGTAAAAAGTATCCAGGAGGCCAAAGAAAGCAAGCCAGACACCTGACAGGTGTTTTCTTTTGCAGGTTCTACGCAGCAGAGATTTCCATTGGGTTGTTCTTTCTTCATAAAAGAGGCATCATTTATAGGTGTGTATCGAAGCCCTGCTGGCCGCAGCACTGTGGAGGCTTTGCTGGACCTCTGGGCTCTGTGGGTGTGAGTTCTGTGATGGGGACTTAGAACATGGAGCGGACCCGCCCCATACCACCACCACGCCCCGGGTCACGGAGACCTGCGGGGACCACCATTCTTTCCACAGCCTCCGGGCAAATCCGAACCACCTTCTGGTTCCCGGACCTCACAAGATCGTTTATCTCATTTCTGCTTCCGCAAGAAAACATGCTTTTCTTTTCCCTGCCAGCTCCTTCCTCTGCCTTTGACTTGGCACAGAGGTGAGGGGTCAGTGAAAGCTGCATTTCTGTTGGCGGTGCTCCGCAGAGGAACACGGGAGCTGGGAGGGGAAGGGGACAACTGTTGGATTCGGTTCCTCCCCTTGTTGGTTACAATGAAGGGAGAATGTTCTCCAGTATTAAGTGGAGAGCAATTAGAAGACCATACAGCACGGGGCAGAATGGAAGGGACGCGGGTGACCCAGCGAGGTTGTTCTGAGCCCGTGGTTTGCACACCTGGCTGTGTGTCTGATCTCTCCGGGTGGGACACTAATAAACCGGTGACTGGGGTCTCCTCAGAGCTGCTCATTTGGGATCTCTGGTGATTCACCTGCACAGCCAAGGTCGGGAATCACTAGCTCAGTCGTTTAGTCATTCGTTCAGTCTGCATTTATTAAGTACCTGCTGCATGCTAGGCACTACACTGGGCTCTAGAGATGGAAAAATAAATAAGTCCTAATTCCCGGTCCCAGCACTCCCGTGACCGTAGTTAATGTGCCATTGGGACGCAGCCACTCACGGGCGCTTCTGTCTCACGAGCAGCAGAGCAAAGCATGTGACATTATGGGAAGGACGCTGATGCCACCCGCTTCTTTGCAGAGACCTGAAGTTAGATAACGTCATGCTGGATTCGGAAGGACACATCAAGATTGCGGACTTTGGGATGTGTAAGGAGCACATGATGGACGGGGTCACGACCAGGACCTTCTGCGGGACCCCAGATTACATCGCCCCGGAGGTAGGACCCCGACTGGCCTGGTTTTTTAGACCAAGGGCTTTCCAGCTACAGACACAGCCCCCTCGTAGGATGTAGAGTCATCCCTGAATCACCAAGTCGATATGTGGGGAATAAATAATACAGAAGAAGAAACCACGAGAGCTCCCCACGCAGAGTAAGGGTACGCCTTGGTTCACGGAACTTTTGTTTTTGTTACACGTACGTGTGAGATGCATGTGTGGTAGAACGTATTTCTTACGTGGTCACCAGCAAACCAGCTTAAGAAACATTGGGGGGCAAAGAAGGGAGGACCTTGCTTGTGAGAGGGCCCTGCATGGAAACACTGGGTCAAAGGTGGTCCCGGTGATGCCTCTTTAGCAAAATCAGAGTGATTTATTTTCTGTTTTGTTATGGTTTGTTTATTTTTTTATTGAAGTATAGTTTATTTATAATGCATTAGTTTCAGGTGTACAACACAGTGATTCAGTTATATAAACGTGTACGTATCGATGTATACATACATATTCAGGTTCGTTCTCAGATTTCCTTTCCATCATGTGCTATTACAAGATATTGAATGTAGTTCCTTGTGCTGTACAGTAGGTCCTTGTTGTTTATCTCTCTTATATACCGTAGTGTGTATACGTTAATCCCAGTCTCCTAATTTATCCCCCCCTTCCCGCTGGTGACCGTAAGTTTGGTTTCTGTGTCAGAAAATCAGTGATTGGTGCTCTCAGCGGCACACTGCAGTGGATCATGGGAAGAGCACACCCACATGGTTCTAAGCAAAGTGGCTCCAAGATCTGTGTGTTGCCAGCAGTGGCCACGCTGCATTGTCTTCGTCATGACACGTATCGAGTGGCTTATCTTCCTATTTTACAAAGCTTCCTACATGCCAGTGATTGGGTGGGTTAGAACCCTGGGTCGCTGGGTAGCCACCTTTCTGACCACGCCCCACCCTGTGGACGGCACCGTCCCTTCCCCACTGAGCTCCAGCAGGGAGCGGGTGATGGATTCCACGGTAGGCCGACCTTCAGCTCTTTGTAGAGCTCTCGTGTTAGCTGTCGGGTGGCTTTGTGGTATTTATTCAGCATAGCGCCTCGTGCATTTATCTCCGAGGCAGTAGAAATAATCAAAAAGACACGCGATTGGAAATCCGACCAGCGTGAGCTGCACTCCTGACTTTATTATTTACAGGCTGTGGGGACTCAGGCAAGTTTCTCAAGCTGTCTGAGCCTCCGTTTCTACAGTGGCAAGTCAGGGATAATACTGTCCGCCCTGTAGAGTTGCTGAGGACTAAGGTGCCTAGTACAGTGTTTGCACCTGGCAACCCTCGTTATACCCATTATTCCAAAAGGGAAGCTAATCTTTATCCCTTTGTTAAGGCTTTGTTTTGCCTGTTATATTCCTAGACAGTGTAGGAACACAGGCTTAGAACGTTGACTTAGAAACTTAAATTCTGAATTACGTGGGCAAAGATGGGATGTTCTCTTGATACATAACCTCTTTCCCTGCAAACAGCTCACACCTTAGTATCTCCGTGCATATAATGAGCTTAAATCTTTCTCAAGCATGAAGGATAGAGACATGGTACAGAAAAAAATACAACCTCCTGATGCAGTGTTTATTGTGAAGCCTTCTCCTGGCTGACACGTATTACACAGGCTGTGATTATTAGCTGTGCCCACTCTGGGTAACACCCACCAGTTGCTGTCAAAGCTTGGTGACAGGGAATGGCAGCAGTTTGAGGAATAAAGGTGGCTTTTGAACTTCCTCAAGACCAGGTTCCTGCTGCTCAAACAGAGGGCTTCCTGTGTTCAGCGACACCTCAGCCGTCTGACATCACCAGGGGTGACAGCGTTCCACAGAGATGACATTGTCCAAATAATTGAAGTTGGCTGCCTTTTTTTTCAAGGTTCCTCGCGGTGCTAATTTCATGTGGCTGCTGTAACAACCGCCAGCTTAGTGGATTAAAACAGGGCAAATTTATTATCTTACGGTTCTGGAGGTCAGAAGCCCAGAGCAGTCTCACTGGGCTAGCGCCAAACTGTCGGCGGGGCTGCACAGCCTCCAGCAGCTCTGGGAGAATCTGTGCCTGGTCCAGCCTCTGGGGCTTGTCTGCAGCCCTCGGCTCATGGGTCTTCTACATCTTCTGTGCCGGAAGCATAGCATCTTGTAATCTCTCTCCCTCTCTTTTCTAGCCCCGGCCCTCCAGCCTCCCTCTCCTAAGGACCTTTGGGCTTACGTGGGGCTCACCTAGATAATCCAGGGTCATCTCCCCATCTCAAGGGGACATGCCTTGTCGGTCGCAAGGCAGGTTGGTCCTTCGTTCACTTGACTCACTTGCCACATCGGATTCTGAGCCTCTTGCAGTCTTCCAGAAGCCCGTCCTAGAAGACCCTGGCCATGGCTGTCTTCCTGGTCACTTTTTTGGGCCAACAGAGACTAGGTTGGCCTGGAAAAGACCTTTTGAACTGAGAAGTTGTTTGCCATTTAGGAGATCGCACCTGCATGGGGTTGGCCATGTCATGCTAAGAACCTGAGAACATGGTATCAGAGAGAGGGATGCTGGGAACATCCATCAGAGAGAGGGATGCTGGGAACACCCATCAGGGAGAGGGATGCTGGGAACAGGCCGTCAAAGAGGGCTTTATGGAAAACAAGCTTTGGGCCTCTTGATACACACTGGATCACATGCTCTGGCTCCGGATACCCTCAGGTTCTGGAAGCCTTCATTCCTCTCCGTATACCCACTGTGCAAGCAATCAGGGAGCACCTGCCATTTACCGAGTGTCCACTGTGTGCTGGGCACCTTCTGTACTTTCTTCTCATCACAAACCCTGTAGAGGAACAGGCCAGCAGGCCTGTCTTTCAGATGAGCGTCCGAGGCAGTCAGTAACAGCCTGGGGCCACATTTGCCAAAAGGGCTGGAATCCAGCTGCCTCCCCAGGCTCAGGCCGCCTGCAGACCTTCGCACTGCCTGCCATGCTGAGCCACTCAAACCCGCGGCAGCCTGTGTGTCCAGAGAGCATCCTGCACGCTTGCTGTACCAAGCGTGGCATTGTGGGGACACAGAAAGAGAGCACGCGGGGCCTTGCCCTGGAAGTGCTTCCCGTCTAGAGGAGGTGCCGCAAACAGGAACCAAAATCTACACCTAGATGCCGGTTGACTTTCAATGAAGAAGAATCCGCGCTCCTTTGGGAGCTCCGTCAGGAATGACTGTAGGTTGTCTCGCCTTTCGCTAGCAGTGTCTTCATCGGGGTCCAGGAATTTGGCGTATTTCACCAAGGAATCATTGCAGGGTAGAGAAAAGGCCATCTAGGTTCCAAGTTTCTGAATTTGCTCAGAGGTGAAAATAACCTTGTCCTCCGTGTAAATCTTTCTGTCAGGCAAAGGCAAAATAATTATCTTAGGTGGCATTTTCCTAAATAGGCAAAGCGGAGGCTTAAATATTTATGGCTGTTCGTCAAAAGCCTTGAAATGGGTCTCGGTACTGTAGCATCTCCTTAGCTGGCAAAGATGAGCAAAGGCAGAAAATGTCACTGACACGCATGTTTGGCGCCGAGATGGACGCTGGGAAAGGGGCACCAATCAGGAGCTAATCCCTGAAGCCGACGTGAAGGGAACTCTTTGCTTTGACATAGAAAGGGTCCTTCGAGGACAGCGAGAGAGCCCTTGAGGCTTCACCTGGGTTTCATCCCCCATCTGAAAGTCGGCTGCTCCGGGCGAGCGAGGTCCGGTCGCAAGGCAGGTATCTGCCGCAGCGGAGCAGCAGCCTGGACGCTAGCATCGCCCGCCCTTCCCTGGGAGAGCGAGGCAGCGGTAGGGCGGAGCTTCCGGAAGGTGCACCACGTGGGACCCTCGCTCTCGGCCTGGTCGTGCCGGGGTGTGCGGCCCACACGCAGAGGGCGTCACCCACAGTGTGGGCAGTGCCTGTTCCAGAGCGGGCCCTCGGAACGCAGCTTCCGCTTGGTCCCGCCTGATACACGAGCAGAGGTTGCGCCACTTGGTAGGAGACAGAGGTGGGATTTGCAGCCGAGACGTTCCGACCCCAAAGCCTGTGTATCCTGTGCACGTGTCGCAGCACCTCCAGGGAGATGAGAAGACTCCCCGAGGGAAAGGGCAGTGAGGAACGAGCACGGAGATGTTACAGCCCACTTCTTCTTTAACGTCCGAGGGGTCTGAGTCCTGACCAGGCCTTTCCGTCTCTGGGGCAGCGAGTCAGGATCGTGGTCCAGCTGCCCATCCTGGGCAGACCTCTCAGAAGCCAGGGTGAGCCAGCAGCTCTAAGCCCCTCCCCCTCAGGTGCTCATCGAGGGTCCACCAAGCACCCCCTGTCAGGAGGGTCAGGGGCTGGAAGCAGTTAGGAGCGGGCCACTGCAGCCCAGGGGAGCTCGGGGATATGGGCAAGACCGTGTCCCCAGGTGACGACAGACGGCCCTCCAGCACGGAACAACCCCGGAGGAGAAGCCTGCGGGTCCCCCCGCCACCAACTGCCCGCAGGCAGACGCGCACACTTGCCGTCCGTGTTGGGCTGGATGTGTTCAGAGAGCTGGAGGCCCGTCCCGGGGGTCCTGGGCTCTCCTTTCAGCCCTGCGAGAAGGCCAGCACGGGATTGCCCGTGACGACAGCCAGAAGTCTGCATTTTTATGTAAAATATGCCTGATTCTTCTCTCCTTCCCTCTACCTGGACCCTCCTTTCGCGGGGGTCAGCCTGCTCCCTCCTTCTCCTCCTTGAAGCCTTGGTGCAAATGTCACCTCCGGGAGGTCACCTTTCCCGGCCACCCTGGTTCAGGGGGCAGACCTCCAGCCGCGTCCCTGGTCCCCTTCCGCGATGCACGTCACCCTCGGATAGACCACGTCGCGTGCTCACGTGTTTACTTCTTTCTTTGTCTCCCGCTGAGCTCCAGGCAGCAGGACCCTTGGCTTTTGTTCACGGGTGGGCCGCTACCTCGGGGGCAGGAGGGATGTGGGGTGGGGGGGTCGGGGGCAGGCGTAGTGAGCTGTGTGTCTGGCCATGGCCGGGGCAGGGCAGATGGGCCGGGGCACAGGGCCGAGGCTCAGGCACTGAGGGGTCGGGAGCTCCGGGCCTGGAACCCAAGGCTGGTGGCAGGTGGCAGAGCGTGCGGGGGCAGGGGTGTGGCCCCGCGCCCCCCCTCACCCACCGCCGGGGGTCCCCAAGGGTCCAAGGTGGACGGGAAGTCAGCTCAGGACCCGAGGGGCCAGAGCACCGACCTCCCCAGAACTTCTCCTGGCCTCTGGGGAAAGAGTTGTAGAGAGGGGCAGAGAATAAAAGAGATGTAAAAGTCACGTGAGAAAAGACCTCGTTTGGTGCTCACGGCCGAGCAGCCAGGCCGTAAATTAGCCCCTGCCAAGCTGGGAAGAAACGAGGAAACGAGATGGAAAGAAGCCGGCGAGTGCCAGCAGCGGCCCCTCTGAGATCAGCGCCTCTGGGCCGCTGACCCCAACCCCGCCCAGGCGGGCGGCCGCGGAGAAAGCCCTTGATTAAAGAAAGAGGACGATAAACCGGAAGACGCTTTCTATCAAAGGCCAGCTTCCCTCTGCGCCAGGTCACGGTCCAGTGACTCCAGCATCACAGAGGAGATGAGGCAGCCGCTTTCCCCCCAAGAAACGTTTAAAGAGCCCAGGCCAGGCATTCTGGGGGGCAGTTCTTCCTTAAATTATATAACTCTTCTCAGACCTTTCCGAGGAATGGTGTTGGTTATATTATCTCATATATTTGATTGTCTGCCTGCGTCTCTTTAACTGTCTCATAATTTTCGTGGCATCAGCGTTTAATGAGTTCAGCCTGTTCTCTGGAGCATTTGACCCCTTCTGTGATCTCGTGGTCCATGAGGCAGCCCCAGTCTGTTCTCCCCCTCCCCCTCCCCGCCCTCCCTCCACAGATGACCAGCTCCTGGTGACTTAGCTGCCCCCTGATGGATGCCCGCTGCGTGTGAGAGCCAGGGAGGGGCGCCTCATCGATGTGAGTCTGTTTAATCCTTCAGTTGGGTCTGCAGAGTCCGTGTTATTGGCCCTGTTTCCCAGGTGATGAACCCAAGGGGCAGAGATTCGTTCATTTTTCCCATGCCCCAGATCCACGGCAGGCTGGGCTCTGAACCCGGGGCTCATCAGCTTCTCCCTGCAGCAGCTGTGGTCCCGGGAGGAGGGCTGCCCAGGGACTGACCACCTCCCTCCGGGGGTACAAGTGAGCCTCCCTCCATCCAGGCCCCGTCTTTGTTTTCCAAGCACCAATGACGCCCTGATAAGTCTTTACTCCAGGAATCCCATGGCTACATGAGTTGGCCCTTCAGTTGGGGATTTGTTTAAATCTTGCGAAAATGGGTCAGGGCTCACTGAGTCCCTTTTCACCTTGCCGTGGGGAGGACGGGGTGGGTGTCTGGACGGAGATGACCAGTCTGCTCTCATGGGCGGGTGGGGACCATGCACCTGCCCCTGTGACTTCGTGTCATTTAACAGCAGTCCTTAGCTGAGTGGCGCTGTCCCTGTTCTCCAGACGAGGAGCCGCGGGGAGGAGAGGAGCCCCGTGCAGGGCTCGTAGACGGCAGGCCCCGGGCCGGGGCCCTCATGCCTCAGTGCCCCCTTCCACACGCATCTGTGAAGACCACCGGACTGGAATTCTGGAAAATCTTTTATTCCAGCCGATTAAGGTCTTACAGGCACAAATGTGTTCCTGACTCCCAGTTCGTTCCTTCACTGCACGAGTGGTTATTTGGTTCAGAGCACAGTGAACAAAGGGCTTGAAGGGCTCCCTGCCCAGCAGAGGAGGCCTGAGATAAGGGGGCTCCGAAGGGGGCACGGAGCAGTGAATCCGGCCCCGCTCCCCCCCGCCTGCCACCGCAGCCTAGACCAGTGGCCAGGCCACGGTGGCCGAGCTCGAGAACCGCTCGGAGGGAGACTAGAGGCTGGTGGTGGCGCCTCCGATTCCGGATTAATTCAGCCCGACTCTGCCTTAGCCGAGCCCCACGCAGACGTGATGTTTCTGAGAAGGAAGGACTTCCTGTTTGCCTTCAGGTGGCTTTTTCTTCATCGTTGTGTAGTCAGCTCTGGCTGTAGTTCTGCTCTTTGAAGAACTTGGGGCGACGTCTGTGAAATGGGGGTACGACTTTGGGGCTGAAGCCTTGCCCGTAAGAAGCCTGGCCTGCCTCCAGGGCAGGGCTGCGTTCATTCGCATCTGTTATTTGACAGTTGTTTCAACTTGCTGCTGCTGTGTAACCACCCAAGACTGAACGGCTTAAAACCACAGCCACGTTATCGCTGGGATTCTGCCCGGCATGTGCCAGCCGCTGTGGCCCTGCTGGGCCCTGGAGGGTGGTCCCACGGGGGCCCCGGGCTGCTGGCTCTTGGCCGAGACCCACGGGTCCTCCTCTCCATGTTCTGTCCTCCGTGAGATTTCTCCTCATTCAATAGTTTATCCAGAGCGTCTCGTCACGGTGACTCCCAAGAGGGTACAACACAGGCCCCCCCAAAAGTGGAGGCCCCTTAAGCTTCACCTAGAACTTGATTACTGTGTCATTCCCACCACCTTCTCCAGGTCAGAGCAAGTCCACAGCCAGCCGGCGTCTAGGGCAGGTGATGTACGTACTAAATCCTGGTGGGAGGCGTGGTGCTGTCACGCTGCAGGGGCCACACAGGATGGGAGCGAGGGGCACTGTGGCCGTCTTTGGGGACAGTCCCCTGCACAGCTGGCTTTGAGCTGTGTGTGGGCCAGCAGAGAATCCGCGGCACAGCACCCCGCGGGGGCAGGTCTCAAAAGCGCCGAGGACCCAGGCAAGAGAGGCCCCTGCCCTGGGTTACAGAGCCGGGGTCAGAAGCTTTTTCTGCTGAGGGCTAGAGGGTAAGTGCTTTAGCCTTTGCCTTCATCTAAATTTTAGATTTCTCCAGTCTGAGCAGCTGTTCCTGCCAAAAGGCTCCAAAGACTGATCGTCTTTGTTACATTTTTTCTCTCGCATTCAGGAAACTTAAAACCATGCTTAGCTCCCAGGCTGCACCCGGCAGGGTTGGGCTGGATTTGGGCTGCAGGCTGAAGTTTGCGCCCCCAACGTTACAGGGCTCTCGTCGGGCCTCCCCAGCCTGAGCTGTCCTCACAGGCTTGGGGTCTGTAGGGTCAAAGGGATGTGCCCACCTGGGGTCTGAGAAGTCCCTCCCAGGACCTGCGCAGCCTCTCCCACCTCCCCCCCCCCCCCGTGCCATCGCCCCGCAGGGTGCCGCCCTGCTGGCGCAGACACGCCAGCGTCCGACGGGCAGATGGGACAGAGCTGGGACGTGCGGGAAGCTCGTCATGGCCGTGGTGGAGGGGGCGGCAAGAGCAGTCAGGCGGGCCATGTCTCCGCGTGCGGAGGGCATCTCAGGGGCCCCTGAATTCTCCAGTCGAACCTGGCCTTCCGGGTTGTTGGGAGGAATTACAGGTGGAATCCTGTTCCCCCAAAACCGGTGTGTTGAAGGGGACGCCAGTGTGACTGTGCATAGGGGCAGGGCTTTCCAGGAGGTGACCATAGCCAGACGAGGTCATTGGGGTGGGACCCCCTCGGAGAGCACTGAGGTTTTCGTAAGAGACACCAGGAGGGCAGCTCACGGATGACAGGCTGGTGAGAGCACAGCGAGGGGGCTGCTGCCCTGCCGGCATCCTGACCGTGCGCTTCGACTCTCCAGAACCGTGAACAGTAGACGCCTGTTGTTGGAGCCGTGCGGCAGCCCGAGCAGAGCGCCAGGGGAAGTCCGCGGGCAAGGTGCAAGGAGAGAGCAGCTAGTCCATATCGCGAGCTCAGTTTGTAGCGTCTGTATTTAGGCAGATGGTCCGTGGCCTCTGTTCCTCTGGCCCCAGCGCCCCGGCCCCGTACGGAGTCCTGGGTCTCGGCCGCAGGTGAACGACGCTGTAGACCAGGACGCGTTTTACCTGCTCGCAATCATCCTCACCATCTGTCACCAGGCAGAGCAGGAAGGACGGGTGGGTAAAGGTCCCGGGGGCGGGGCAGCACCCCAGATGTCCTGCTCACATAGAGGGGCACCGTGACAGAGGGTCGCGTCCTGGCTCTGCACACCCCCCCCCACCCCGCGGTGTCACTGCCTGCAAGCTGGCCGGGCCTCAGCCACCCCCGTGGGAGACAGGCACCGTGCCCAGTGCAGTGTGGCTTAAGTGGGGCTAAACCTTGGCCCCTGTTACTGTGGGTATCATATTCTTAGTGTATCTCGCTCTTAAGGAGGTTCTTGAAAATATCAGGTTGGCAGAAGAGGATCCAAAGAGGAGTTTAGTTTTTTGTCGTTGTTGTTGTTGTTGTTTTGACGTAACAAGAAATTATGGAAGTTAGTTCGGCCTTGGGCTGAAGAGGTTGGGTGACCCAGGCCAACTGGGGTGGTGTTTTCCCAGCCCTGGTTGTTTCACGGTCACCTTCCTGACTTATTCCTTGACAAGCAAATGTTACCGAGGAGATAGAGGGAGATTAGCCCAAGTAGAGATTAGAGCTTTTGCACAAAGCCTTGAAACGGGAATGTTTTCTCCCCGTGTAACTCCATGTTGTTGATGCCTCACCCGACCACAGACATCTCGCTAGCACACGTCCCAGTGTCAGACAGACACCAGGGGCGGGGGCATCTTCCTGCCTGCTCAGAAGTCTGGCAGGCGACTCGGAATTTGACTCGTGGCTCTTTCAGAATTATTAGCACAGCCACCGTGGAAGAGAGTTCGGCAGTGTCTTACGAAGCTAAACGTGGTCTTTACCGAACGATCCAACCATCATGCTCCTGAGTATTTACCCAGATGAAGTGAAAACTTACGTCCACACGGAAACCCGCACAAGTGTTTACAGCAGCTTTAGTCCTAATTGTCAAGTCTTGGAAGCCACCGAGATGTCCTTCAGTAGGTGAGTGAACAAATAAATGGCGATACGTCTAGACAATGGAGTATCATTCAACACTAGAAAGAAACGAGCTCTCAAGCCGTGGAGGAAACCTCGGTGCGCACGACTAAGTGAAAGAAGGCCGTCTGAAAACACTGCACGCTGTAAGAGCCCGAATGTTGACGTCCTGGAAGAGGCAAAACTAGGAGGACAATAAAGCACATTGGTAATTGCTGGGGCTGGGGGAGGGCCATGTGGGCGGAGCGTTTTGAGGGCAGTGAAACTATTCCGTACAGTAACAGTACAGTGGTGGGTACGTGTCATGATACATTTTCAAAAACCCATAGAATGTACAGCACCAGCAGTGAACCCTGATGTAAACCCTGGGCTTTGGGTGGTAACGATGTATCCATGCAGGTTCAGCGATTGTAACTAAGATACTGCCTCGGTGTGTTGAACTTGGTGGGGGCGGGGTATGTGGGAACTCCGCAGATTCCTCTCAGTTTTGCTCTGAACCTAAAACTTCTCTTTAAAGCAGTTTATGAATTAAAAAGAAGAAGAAGAAGAAGAAGAAATGCAGCCTGGGTGGCCTTTCCCTTCCAAACAAAGGTCCAGGATAGGACTGGGAACGGGGACTGTACTCACCAGGCTTTGAAAGCTCTGCGTTTGCATCCCCTCCTCCCCTCCTCCTCGCTCTCGCTCTCGTTTTCCTTCCTTGCTTCCTTCCTTTTCTCTTCTGTGTTACTTGCTATTTGAAGCCAGGGTCAGTAGTTGCAAACCCTCTTTGTGCCACGTGATCCCCTTCAGGTCCTCCGGGAGCAGAACATACACTGTCCTGCTCTCTGCCTTCCGTCCCCGGGTGTAAAGAAGGCAGGGGGGTGGTTACTGTAACGGGACCTTAAGGCGCCTGTGTTGCCTTTAGAGACGTCGTTTTCTGTTCGCCCCAGTCCTGGCCACCGTGTTCATCTCAACGGGAAGTATGTAGTGCAGACTCCAAACCTTCCGTTCTCGTCTTGTGCCAGAATTCCTTTCTACTTATATTATACATTTTGTCCAGAGCTTTCAAGTATCGCAGGTATTTCTCGTGTGATGAACTAAGATCCTCGATGTGTAAGGTATCACGTTTTAGTGTATTTATCCATTTTCGTGTCACCCTTGCAGGGTGCCCGGCCCCAAGAGACGCACGATTAGCCCAAACAGTGGCAGTGAGGGAAGGGGTGGGGGAGGGTGTGTTAATACCACAGAGAAGAGAAACCGGAAGTTTTGCTGCTCTGATCAAAATTAATTCAGTTGCATGAGAGGGGGATTTTTTAATCTGTTTTATTCACTTCTGTGCCTCGTGCCTGGAACAGCGTCCAGCACATGGACAGATGATATTTGCTGAGAGAATGAACAGAAGGTTCATCGTTGACAGAATTCCCAGGTGCTGACGATCATTTCAGAGCATTTAATACATGTGATTAAACCAGCCTCTCATTCAACATGTTTCCTTCGTCTTCCTGTGGGCCTGGGTTAGCTCATTGCCTTGAGTCCCTTTCGCCTGCCTGCCGTGCCCGGGGCCTTCCTGCTCCTGCCGTGAGACCCTGTGGAGTTACGCACATTCAACTCACCTGCAATAAACACACGTTTCTATACATACCACGTACTTGCCAGTATGTGGGGTGCTGGGGTTCCAGTGTCACAGATGAGGAAACGGAAGCACAGAGAGGCTAAGCGCCTTGCCCAAGGTCACACAGCTCCCGCGTGGCCGAACTGGGCTCCGGCAGTCAGGTTCGGCGCTTTCTTGCCGCACTCTGCTTCCTGCAGTGCTCTGAGCTGGTAGGCGCTGCCCCAAAGTGGTTTGACTGGGAGCACCTTGGCTGAGCGTTGGGGATGCCTCGTCCATACCCCGCCCCCGATGTGCTTCCTGTGCACCACGCTCTGGTCCAGGCCTGGCGCTGCAGGAGGTGGACGCAGCTGGGAGACCTTGCCCCCACCCGGCGACCTTCCAGCAGGCCTCTCGGCTTCCTTCTCAGAACCCTGAGGATGCCTTTCCAAACCGTCTCGAAGGCCCGTGCAGCCGCAGCAGTCCAGCAGTCTGACGAGCACTTCGCACTCGAGGTCGGTGGTGTCCGCGGAGCAGGCTTGCACCAGACCCGCTGGCTTCTCCAGCCTGACCTTAGGGAGGGTCTGCTGTGCGGGGCGCTCGGGAGGGCGGCCCGGCCCCTGCGGGAGAGCCTGGGGTCGAGTGGGGGTGGATAAGCAGCCTCAGTGTAGCTGACGTGGCAGAGGCGTCGGGATCTGCGTGGCCCTGGGCTGTGGGTGCTGGAGCAGGGAGCTGGGGAGACGCTGAGTGAGCTCAGGGCCCTGTAGCTGTCAGAACGGAACACCCAGAAAACCCCCAGGCACGTCATCTTCCTTTCCAAATGGTACTGTTTCAACAAGTCAGCATTTCCACCAGCTCCGTGAAGAAGGCCTCCAGTGTCCCATGTTCTAGCCTGGGGGATTTATGATGTTTTTCGAAACGACCATAAGTTTCCCATTCAAATGTTTTTATCGTTGATAAAAGGAGGAAGTAATAGGCTTTGTTTCCCTGAGACAGTCAGAGGACTTGAGCGCGTTTTATGAGTAGAGGCCAGCGTTCCTTTGTGCTGCAGCCTGGCAAGGGTGGCCGACAGGCAGGCCGTTTACTCTAGCGTGGGCACGGGGGCTCGGCCAGGACACACGCTGGGACGGTGAGGAGCAGAGTCCAGGAAAGCGTGGCCAAGGGCGGGAGCGCGAGTCCCCGGAGCCCTTGAAGACGAGGCTTCGGGGCCACCTGCTGACTCAAGTGGGCATCGTCGCTATTTAGACCCTGTTAAGCATTTGAACCCTCCTTCGGCAAGAGTCACCCTAACTGGGCCGGTTCCCGCCCTAGCGTCTAGGGAGCCACGCTGACGCAAGAGCGGATGAACCTTCAGTTGAGAAAAGTGGTCCAGATCGTGGAGGCCAAGGCCAGGCGTCCAGGGCTCGAATGCCAGCTTTGCCACCTCTGGCTGTGGAGCCTTGGGCAGGCTACTTAACCTCCCTGTACTTCATTTCCTCATGTCTGAAATCGGACGCTCCTACCGCCAGGGTGTCGCGAGGGCTCCAGGAGCTAAGAAAGAGAAAGACCCCGGGCCCTGGTGAAAGCCCGGATGGTGACGTGGGCTCCAGTCATTGTGCCGTAGTCAGCAGCGTCTGAAGCCTCACCACGCTGCCCCCGAGTCCTCCAGGGAAGCTTCTGAAGCCCCGTCCGCTTCAGGAGGTCTTGGGGTGTGTAGCCCTGCAGAGGGGGGAGGGGTGGGGGGCCCTGGAGCCACGTCCTTCCAGCTGCTGTGGGCCTTTGGCCTCATAAGAGGCGAGAAGCCACCCCCCATCCTCTGCCCAGGTCCTGTTCCCAGGCTGGAAGGAGGCCACTCACACCCCGCTGTACAAGACAGGCAGCCACTTGTAGCGTCCTGACAGCCCTCAGGCACCTGGCTCAGGGAATCATAACCATGAAGATCGCGGTAACAAGTAGCAGTGAACCTGGATGACAGAGGCCCGGGTTCTGCCTCTGGCTTCCCTGTGCCGCAGGGAAGGCTGCCGCCAGCCCCTCCCGCCTCTCCTTTTGTGAGTTTCTCTGCGGTGGGAACCATGTCACCGGGGCAGCCCCTCGCCGGGGGGCTGCAGGGGGACAGGCATCGCCCGGGCTTGGCTGCCAGCTTCCAAGTGCCAGAGACACCTGCTCCCGTGTCCGTTGGGGACAGACCCAAGACAGCCTCCCGTCCGTTCTGTGGCCCCTGAGCTGCGTCCGCAGCCCAAAGCTGGCCCCCTAGGCCAACAGGAGCCGGTAGAGCTCAGTCTAGACCAGCCCTGAGCAGTAGAAGTAAACGCAAGCCCCAACTACATGTAAGCAGCCACGTTTTCTTAAAAACTTAGAAAAGAAACGGGTGAAATTAATATCTGATTTAACCCGCTATATCCAAGATGAAAAATTAGCCATGAGATATTCTGCATTTGGGGCACTAAGTCCTCCGAATCGGATGTGTATTTTACACCCAAAGCATTTCATGCCCGTTTGCGCTGGCTGCGCGTCAGAGGCTCGTAGCCACGCGTGGCTCAGTGGCTCCCGCGTGGGACAGTGCAGGCCTACACAGCTCACAGGGGACAGTGTCACCAGCACCCTAAATCCTGTGCTTCTAAGTGTTCAGATCTTCAGTGGGGCGCTCTCCTCAACACGGCTTCCCCTTTGCGGTGAGGTTTGGGGTAATTTGGAGGTGTTTGTTACTAGCAGCCGATCGTCGAGGGAAGTACGCTTCGTGCTGAATGTGCGTTTGCAGCGGTGGGCTTGCCCCCATCTCTCGTAGCTTAGATCTTTGAACCGTCCCATTTCATCCAGGGCGTGAGCCAGGGGTGACAGACTGTGAACGTCTCCAGGAGAAAATGCTCCAGCTAAGTCCTAAGCCCCGTCCTCTTATTAACAGTTAAAGGCGAAACCTTGTAAGCTCAGTGCAGGGTGAGCTGGCCGGCTCCAGGGGCTGAGCAATGCCATCGCCCAGAAACAAGCCATTGGTGCTGAGCCTCCTGCTGTCCTAAGCCTTGGAGGAAGCGTCAGGTGTCATCAGCACAAGTCAGAAGAGCTTAGTGGACCCTGAGAAGCAAGCTGGACCAAAGCTGACGAAGAGTCAAAACAAGCGAAGGAACAAAAGCTTCCCCTGGGCCTGGCTGTCCGGGTGTGTGAGTCATTCTGACCAGGATCGGGGCTTCCACACCCCTGACTGCTGACACTTCTCCAAGCGGGTGGCATCTTCCAGCACCCGAGCAGGGGGTCTGGCTGGTGAGACTGCTCACGTATGTGTAGAAACAGAGCCTGGAATAAAGCGCGGTCCCCCTCATCCAGCCCCCACTGCTCTCCAGCCTCGTAATTCGGACAGCAGTGTGGGGCCTCATCTCAGCCTGTGTTCAAAACAAGCGGAAACTAAGATAGGTGAACAGCAGAGTTTTACTGTAGAGCACAGAGACCTATATGCAGTATCCTGTAACAAGCTATAACGGAAAATTTTTTAAAAAGAATATAGATACATACATGTATAGATGTATAGCCGAATCACTTTGCTGTACACCTGAAACCAACACGATACTGTAAATCAACTCTACTCCAATATAAAAAGTTAAAAAAAAACACTAAAACACTGATTAATGAGAACAGATTGCAGGGCCTGGTTTTAATACAGTTACAAGAACAAATTTTACTCAAGTGCTTTTGAAATATAGTTACGACAACTGAAGTGATGATTTCAAATCTCATTGAACTAATTCTCAGAGCCCTTTGATTCATTATTAATCCCAGTGCGAGTGATTCCATGTATTTGAAAGCCATAAAGTGCAGTTTTATAATTTTTTTTTTTTTTTTTTGGCTGTGTTGGGTCTTCGTTTCTGTGCGAGGGCTTTCTCTAGTTGCAGCGAGTGGGGGCCACTCTTCATCGCGGTGCGCGGGCCTCTCACGGTTGCGGAGCGCAGGCTCAGCGGCGATGGCTCACGGACCCAGTTGTTCCGCGGCATGTGGGATCTTCCCGGACGGGGGCACGAACCCGTGTCCCCTGTATTGGCAGGCAGATTCTCAGCCACTGCGCCACCAGGGAAGCCCCATAAACTGTAGTTTTAAAACATGCCTGTCAATTTTCAGAGCACCGCTTGTTACCTGATTGGCTTCGGGCGAGTTCCATAAGCTTCTTGCATCTCGGTTCTGTCCCTAAAAACTGAGAAGAGGAATTTCTGGCTCACTGGGTTGCACACAGGGTGTGCAGAGTTATCTGAACACAGTAGGTGCTTGGTGGGTGTGTCTTTCCTCTCCCAAAGAGGAGTTCTGTTGTTCTTCTACTTGTTCCAGTCAGGCTTTGAGGCAGTCATTTCCCGTCTGGGGAGCGGTGTGGCCGCCACCATTTCATGTCATTAGGGAATAAGTTAGAGGCCCATTCTCGTAGGGTATTTTGTGCTTTTTATGTTTTCAGGAAGGAACAAAGGTAGTCTTCAAAAGGAGTTAAGGCCTCTTCGTAGGTTCCCTTGGTTATCATTTTCTTGTCAAGGAAACGAGCTAGAAAGCTGCCAGGTGGAAACACGCGCCCCTTGGTCCCGCCCACACCGGGCTACGTCAGAGGAGTGTGCATTGCTCGCGCCACGGGGAGAAATACTCGGAACACGTTAAAGGAATGAGAGTGGGCAGACACACAGGAGGTTAGCTGATGTCCCAGGACGTTTAATGAGACATAGGGGCCGTTTGGAAGATACCCTAGAACACCCCAAAGTCCAGTTTTTCTGCAGAATGGCAGGTGACTGTGCTGAGCACCTGTTCGTTACATCCTCGCCCCGAATTCCGGGGCAGATCCTCGGATCTGGAAAGTGGGTGCCTTTGGCACACGGCCCACCTGGGACGCAGCCGCTGCGTTGTGATAAGTCTCGCCTCTCGGAAATCTGAGTCAGTATCACCCCCTTCCACGGGGGGCGGTGGGGGGAAGGTGCGGAGCCCCCGTAGCACGTCTGAGAGTCTCAGAGGGGCAAGGTCCCGGGGCCCATCCCCAGCTGCAGACAGCTCGTTTCATCGATTCCTCCCCCGACCCTGATTTTACTGACGTGTCTAAACCAAATCTAAGATATCATGTCATTTCACCCCTAAATACTTCATCTCTCACGCACGTCACCCCTGCATACACCCCCCTCTAACTGAAAAGGACCCTTCGTAACTAATCATCAGACCGTTTATCCCACATGACGATATTAGCAACGATTCCCACAGCGTCATCTAATTCAAGACCGTATTTTAATTTTCCAATTTCTTTCTGCGTTGGGGTGGTTTGAATCAAGATTCAGACAAGGTCCAAATCTTACACTTGATTACTGCGTTTTTTGTCTCTTTCAAAAACATTTCAAAACATCAGTCCTTCAGCAGATGCCCTTGGGTGGGTTGTGCAGCCCAAGGAAACCAGCATGTTTCCTTTAGTCTTTCGTCCTCCTCACATCATCTTTCAGCAAAATTCTGTGACATAGTTTGATTGTCTTATTTATCAGACCTTTGCCCTGAATGACCTCGGGCTTTTTCCACAAATGAAATCCACCTGAGTGCCCAAATCATTTTCACCCAAGAAGATCAGTAAATCTACCTTCCAGCAGTGCCGTGGCATCTCCCGGTGGATTCAGAAGAGAAATTCCAAAATCATGGGGCGAGAGTTCTCTGTGTGTCTGATTCGAAGGGTCCCCTTCAAAACCCAGCGGCAAATGTTACCATCACCTCATTTGCATGAACGGAGTGTGTAAATGACTACACGCTTGACTTCCCTGTTCCAACACAGGCTTTCTGATTGGCCACTAAATGTAGTTGATGTGTTTGTTTTCACACAGATAATCGCTTATCAGCCGTATGGGAAATCCGTGGACTGGTGGGCCTACGGCGTCCTGTTATATGAAATGCTGGCCGGGCAGGTAATGTTTCCCTGTGTTTTCATGCTTGTGTGTCGCCACGTAACATGAAGGCTCAGCTCTGTGGGCACCACGACAGCAGGACCTGGCCGTGTGGAATGGCCGGTGCTGGTCTGACTCCCCTGATCCTGGTGAAGGAGGGAGAAATTGTACAGAAATGCTCTTCTACTCCTAAAAACCCAAACGGAAAGCTACACTCTGGAGCGTGGACCATACAGCTTTTGCATCACCTGCCAAAGGTCCCTGCACCTTGAGGACAGTGGTGGCCTTTTGTTTTCGGTGTCTCAGCCCTTGGGTGGGATTGGCCTTCACCGCACGTTTCTCTGCAGAATTCACCCCGGCCGCTCCCGGGTGTAGAGCCGGTATTACTGTAAAGGAAGAAGTTAGTTAAACTGGAAGGAGTGTTTTAATAGCCTCTCCCGTCTGCCCTTCTCTCTCCTTGGGCAATTCATTGTAATTTTCACAAAAGCCCAGCGAGGCTGAACTTCCGGTTAAGAAAAGGCAGATTAGGTTTCCCTTGGCTGTGTGACGTGTCAGGTGACCAAGGGCATCGCTGCCTAATGGGGCACTTTCTAAGGTGGTGGCCTTAGTATCTGTGTTACTAGGGTAAGTCACACCCGCTGCTGTTGACAAACAGCTCCCACCCCCAAATCTCAGTGGATTAAGAATGGCAGCGGTGCGTTTCCCACATTTCAGATCTCTGCCATTGTACCTACTAATGATTCTGTCGTGGGCAGCTTTTATTAACTCTCAGCCCTCAAGTGTGCCAGGGAGTGTGCCCCTCCCTGGCCAAGAGCCTTTGTAAGAGAGAATGCAAAGAAACACCCACATCGAGTAGCAGAGCTGCCCCCAAAGAAATCTTTGTTCCTGGGGAGAAGTCACCCTTTCTGACATGTTACATCCATTGACTCATTTATTATTCATTCAGTGCGTACTTACTGAATGTGCGTGGGAATGGCTGTGAGCAACACAGACAGAGACCCTTCCCTTCAGTAAGGTTACAGTCCAGAGAAAGACAGTAGACAGGCAGATACGGAAATGATGTGCGGGCCCCTCCTCGGCATCCTTGGGAACTGGTTCCAGGACTCCCACGGGTAAACCAGAGTCCTTGGAGGCTCAAGTCCCTTGTATAAATGGTGTGGTAATTGCGTGTAACCCAGGCACATCCGCCTGTGCACTTTACATCATCTTGCTATTACTCAGTATACCTAACACAATATAAATGCTATGTACCTAGTTGCAATATAAGTGTTATTTAAGTATCTGTTGGTATGTGGCAAATTCAAGTTTTGCTTTTTATTTATTTATTTTATATTTATTTTGGGCCACACCGCACAGCTTGTGGGATCTTAGTTCCCCGACCAGGGATTGATCCTAGGCCCTTGGCAGTGAAAGCGTGGAGTGCTAACCACTGGACCACCAGGGAATTCCCAAGTTTTGCTTTATAAACCGTTTTGGACTTTTATTTCATTTTTGATCTGCAGTTGGTGGACTGTAACAGTGATAAGCTAAGAAGAAAAGTAACAAAGCAGAAGGACGTAGAGTGTTGGGGGAGGGTTGAAGTTTTAGCTCGGAGCGCCAGGGAGGGCCTCACATAGAAGATAAAGTTAAGACCAGAAGGAAGTGAGAGGATGTCCACGTGCACATCCGGGGGGAAGAGCGTTCCAGACAGAGGGAACAGCCAGTGCAAAGGCCCTGGGGTGGGAGTGCACAGCTTTACACTTAAGGAACGGAGAGGAAGCCGCCCATGTGGCTGGAGTGGAGTGAGCTAGAGACGGAGTAGGAGGCTGAGATCAGAGAGGAAGAGAGGGCACCAGGCCCCGGGCCGTGGAGACCATCACGAGACCATTGGCTTTCCCTCTGGGCTGGGAGACCCCCGTGGTCTCTCCTTTCTCTCTTTCGTTGTGTCTTACATCATATAGATACTAAAGTTGTCTTTTAAGTATTAAAAGGTGAGGTTCCACCTATATTTGGTCTTTATTTCTCAATGATGTTGAGACTTGATATTTAAAAAGTGGTTTGTGTATTAGTTATTTAGGTTTCTTCCATCAAGGAACCATTCTTCTTAAGGCTATATACTTCCGTGTGCAAACACAGAAAAGCCCGTTCCGTGGAACCACTGTCAGCGAGACGGCCGCTGGCAGAACACAGATCGCCTGCACCTTAAGTTAATTTCCCCTCCTTGGCATTTTGACAGTAAAATTTGACTGAATTGTTTGCCCCCGTGGGAGCTATCTGTTCGCAAAGGCGCAGAAAGCTGAGTTCCCCTCGAGACCCCACTCAAACGTTCTGACTCTGGAGTCCAGGAAACAAGCCCTGCTTTCATTCAGAGTCACATGGAAATGGCGACACTCCTTAAATACGGCATTTGAAAAGCATCCCACGTTGGGATGCAGTGTCGTCGGGCCCAGCTGCGGGTCCTCTAACTCTCCACCACGCCTGCCACAAACGGGGTTTTCATTTCCGAACCCCCTTCTTAAGTCCTGATGACTCCTCAGGGCAAATTTAAACATGTTCCTGGGCCGTGACTCAGCCCAGAAAGGATAGTGAAGGCTCTGCTCAGATCACGCCCACAAGCTACAGGGAATGGATGTCCTTATTGAAAAGGGAGATTACTTATCAACTTGTTGATGGGGTTGAGGGCTCAGTGTATCCTCTGTAATCACAGAGGGCTGAAGTTGAGCAGGAAGAGAAGACAGATCAGTTTTCTTCTCGTTTGCTTTATTTGCTGTCCGCAGGCAGGGGGACAGTGGAGTGTGAAACACCCTGAGTCTTCCTGCAGCTCCTGGATCGCTTGACAAATAAGATTACGTTCGAGCATAATCGTATCTACCCGGCCCTGTAACGAGCATCTTGCTGCTCAGAGCGTCTGGGCGTTCGTCACAAAGCACCCAGCCCTCTCCTCTTATGTGCCTTCCCGCCAGGGTCACTTATGCTTGGTCTCCATTCCTGGTGACTCGGTAACGAGTCCTGTATCCCAGAACTGCAGCCAGAATTGTCCCTGGGTACTCCCCCCCCACCCCGCATCAGTGATCTGTACATGACCATGGCAGGGACCCCGTGACCACTGACTAGTCAGTGATTCCGGAACCATTCTGGGAAGCGTGAACCTCACTGCTCACTTGCCTATTTAAAATCCACAAATTACACATCACCAAGGAGAGCACTCCCCGTTCAGACATTTTTTTACACCAAGCCAGGCCTTTAGTTAGCAGGTAGCTTAGCTTGAAACAGTGAGTCCAGATGTGTAGAAATCTAAAACTGTAACACAGGGATGGGGGAAAGAGGGAAGGGGAGCCATCCAGAATGGTCCTGTACGCGAGGACTGCACCGCGCGCCACCCCTGGGTCCCCAGGCTCCGTCGCTGGGGGGGAAGGTGCATGTGACTGTAACGCTCCACCGCTGACCGGCCTCAGCACCCGGGCCTGAGCGCAAGCAGTGGCCTGGGAGCGTGCTCCCGGGGCGACCTGGAGAGACTGAACGGGAACCATCGGAATGTTCACATCATCCCACACCTGGGAGTTATTCTTCGGAAGTCAGGGAGGAAACAGTGATGTGCACAGAGATGTTGGTAGAAGTGTCAGTTATTAGAAGACAACGCTGGAAGCAGGTATATATGTGCCCTGGACACACGAGTCCGTCTCCGACGATGTGTCACCTCACGGCGTTAGCCTGACTGGGAGCACGGGTAGCTACAGAGAAACTGTGGGGGGGCAACAGCCAGTGAAAAACAAGGAACTCCACACTATATGTCGTGATTTGAAAATAACTGCCTGTTTTGCAGGCGTCACGGAACAGGTGCTCAGGAGAAGTAGGTTGATGCTGTCAGGCAGAGAAGCGGTGGGATGGGCAGGGGGACCGGCCTCCGCACTGGCCCTTGGCCAGTACCAGCATCGGCACCCCGCACCCTTCATTGGGCACTCACTGGGCACGAGACAAAATCTCAGACACTTTAGACTCACCAGGGAGCCCTGTTTTACAAATTGGAAAACTGCGAACGCAAGAGGTGGGTCACTGGCCCATGGACACCCAGCTAGGAGGCAGCAGGGCCCGCGTTCTGACCCAGAGCCACCTGGCTTTAAAGCCGTGAGCTGCCCCCGTGCTGCCGTGCCCCCCACTGTCCGGGTGGGGATTGCAAACGCGGTAGAAGAGGACAGAGAGGTGCCCAGGGGATGGCAAGCCCCCGTCACCGCCACCGTGCCGGCGGCAGGCCCCCAACAGAGCAGAGGGCCCGAGTGTGGATTCCTGGGCCTGGGGAGAGCCCTCTATGCCCGTGTTCTGCGTCCCCTTCACCCCAGGTTCAGAAGCCAAAGGCATCCGCCTTCTCCACCCTCGCGCACCTTCTGAACGCAAGGCCATCTGTAACCTCACTTGATCGTAGTGAGATTGTTTAACACGTAATTACAAGATTAATGGGTTAATTGTAACTTACTTACAAATCCTTAAAAACATTACTCAAAAACACCTTCCCTGAAGAGTGTTTGGGGTTGCCCAGAGCGAGGCAAGGGGCAGAGGAGAAAATGAAAAACACACCCGACCGCCAACCTAATGAAAGACAGCCCGCGAGGTCATCTAGCTAAGCCTGCAGCCTGCCACGTGCATGTGGGAGAGGCCCGCTCTGTTTCCCGGTGCTGGGTTGGGTGTGCGGGCGCCGTGGCAAGGTGTGGAATCGCTCAGCCTAGGCGCCCCCTCCCCCTCTCTTCCGGCGCAGCCTCCGTTTGATGGCGAGGATGAAGACGAGCTGTTTCAGTCCATCATGGAGCACAACGTCTCGTACCCGAAGTCCTTGTCCAGGGAGGCCGTCTCCATCTGCAAAGGGGTAGGTAGGCTTGGGTTCCTTTGGTGGCCGTGGACAAGAGGGTCCACTGGGGAGATGCCATGCAGACGGTTCTAAGAGGCACTGTGGGGGGACCACATGCCCACGCCACTGGGTTTGCAGTTAACTCGTCACGCTTTTTTTTTTTTTTTTTTTTTTTTTTTGCGGTACGCGGGCCTCTCACTGCTGTGGCCTCTTCCGTTGCGGAGCACAGGCTCCGGACGCGCAGGCTCAGCGGCCATGGCTCACGGGCCCAGCCGCTCCGCGGCATGTGGGATCCTCCCGGACCGGGGCACGAACCCGCATCCCCTGCATCGGCAGGCGGACTCTCAAGCACTGCGCCACCAGGGAAGCCCCAACTCGTCACCCTTCTTGTGACAGCATTGTTTTTTCCGAACCGTGAGTCTCCGAGGGCATCTTGGTCCAGGCAGTAAATAGGCAAGTGCTGCTTGTTATGTGGCATCCTGTGTGACGCTGGCCTGTGGTGCTTCCGGCACGCACGGTGTTTAGCAGTTGCCCTTTTACGTATGTGTTCTCAATGCACGTAGAGAATGGCAGCTCCTGAAACAGTATATAGAGACGGCTACCTAAATTCTTCTTGTGTTTGCTGTGGGTCCAGATTGCTTCCCCGTTTCCTTATCACAGAAATCACTGTAGAAAGGCCCACTCGTGTCCCCATTGTGTGAGTCGGCGTCACTCAGAGCATCCTAAGACGTGGTCCAGGCATCCCTGCCGTCAGGGCTGGGGGCAGCGCAGCAATAGAGCGGGCGCTGGACCTGGCATTCCCTTTTCCCCTGGTTTTTGAGGGGGTCTTTCTGTTTCTCTTTCTTTTTTTTTTCAGCTTTATTGAGGTGTAATTGACAAATAAAATGGTAATATATTTAAAGCACACACTGTGATGGTTTGATGTATGTGTACAGTGTGAAAGGACTCCCACAGTTGAGTTAATACATCCGTCACCTCACATCACCTTTGTTTTTCTGGTGAGACCGCTTCTGTCCTGCGGTCAACGGACTCAGTTGTACTATCCAGGACTGTCAACTGCAGTCACCAGGTTACCATGCTCCACGTGAGAGCTCTCTCTCCTCCCACTTTCTAGCTGATGACCAAACACCCCGGCAAGCGGCTGGGCTGCGGGCCCGAGGGAGAGCGGGACGTGCGGGAACACACCTTCTTCCGGAGGATCGACTGGGAGAAGCTGGAGAACAGGGAGGTCCAGCCGCCCTTCAAGCCCAAAGTGGTGAGTCGGGGCCGTGGCCGTTTCCCGAGCCCTGTTTCCCCCGATCCCGGGGGCTTTGTCGGCAGAGAGGGGGCTGCTGACCGCCGGCCTCTGCAGGCCCCAGCCTGGCCCTTGCGCACGAGGTCTGAGCTGACCTTGAGCGTCAGGGGAGCCTGTGGCACCTGTGCCCCAAAGAGGGCAGCAGAGTCCCCCGGATGACGCGAGGACCGGGGCAGGTCGGCTTCGGGGCCCGGGCCTCGTGCGCCCCACGTGGCTGTCGTCCTTGCGCTGAGTCCTCGGCAGGAGCCCTGTCCGCTGCAGCTCCCCTGGCTTGGCCTCGCCCGACGGGAGCCCTGCAGCATAACTGGGCCTCAGCTGGCCCCCGGCGGCCCGGGCGCGGTTCCCATGCTGGCCAGCCCTGCCGCGGGGGCTGTGTGCCCGCTGGCATCGCCGGCACTGCTGCCTTTGTTCAGACACGTCCTGTCTGACTTCTGGAGTCTCCCGTTTGTTTGGGGTTTGGGGTTTTTTTGCATTTATTTGGCAAACACTACGCCCCAGGCCCTCCCTGCTCTCAGTGCTTTACAAATTCGTTCATTTAGCCCTCACAGCGACCCTGTGAGGTAGCTACAGTTGTCCCCAGTTTACAGTTGAGAACCCTGCGGCACAGAGAGGCTGAGTCACTTGCTGGAGGACACACAGTGGGTGGTGGAACCAGGGTGCAGACTTCGGTGTTGTGGCCCGCGATCCTTTCCCCACTGCACAGTGGCTCGTCTTCACGTCTATGCCTCTGGAGATAAACCGAGGGTCTGTAAGACGTCTGCCCCCTCACTCACCCCACCTGCGGCCCTGCCGTGCCTCCCAGGCAGTCCCGCTTTGCCCCGCACCCCGTTTCTGAGGGCCGGGTGGATCCATGCCTTCCGGCTCCGCCCCGTCTCGGCCAGGATGGGGTGGGCTCCCGAGAGCACCGGGTAGCAGCTTTGCACCACAGTCGGCTTCAGAAGCACCCCCAGTGGTGACGCGGCCCGTGAGCTGGCTAAGGGGACCCTCCCGGGGCGCTAGGGCACCGGCTGGGCGGCTCAGGGCTTATTCTTAGAGCGGCAGCTTTCTCATCCGATGCGCTTATGTGGCCTCCCCTCCTGCTGGTGGCGAGCCCACGGATTTTATTTTTCCAAGATACTTTTAGCACAAACCGAAGAAAACCTAAAATGAATCGGGTCAGTTGACTTCCTCCTGAGTTGGCGTTTCAAGGAGGGGCCTTATGTCTCCTCTGCGCCGTCTTCTCTGCAGCCAGCTCTGGGCCCTGAGTCGGGAGGCTCTCCTAGGAGAGGATGCCGGCCCTCCAGGTTACAAAACCTGGTTTTAAGAGGGAGGAAGATGAAGACAGTGATAAATGGCGCTGCCGGCGTCTCAGAGGAATATTGTTGGGGATTTTCTATCTTCCCTTTCATATCTCTTTAGCCTTCTTAAGTTAAGTATGAAAGGTGTACAGTAGCAGCCTACACACAGCTTAGTTTCTGTACAGGAACAACGTAGAGACGCACGCTGACCCTGCTCTGCCTGTCGAGCAAAACGCAGCTACTTGTCAGTCACGTTGCAGAAGGAGGCTCCATGCAGCGAAGTCAACCGTGATTTATCCATCTTCCTTTTCTGCTTATTCCTGCCTCACTGGCAGAAGAAGTTGTGTCTTCTCATAGCTTCCCACCTATGGCAACGGTGGCCCTGAACTCAGATGAGGGGAAGCCAGAGGGTCCTTGGCTCCGACAGCCAAGAAGGCACCGTTCCCCGTGGGCCACAGAACTCACTGGACCGCATGGTCACAGCCCGTGGCAGGCAGTTGAGCCGGGAGCTGGGTCTGGGGCGGGGAGTGTATTTATTTATTCCTGGAACGCTGCTGCTGTCTGGTCATTGTTCAACCGAGTGCTGGTTAAATTTTTAAAAAAGAATAAACTGCGTCTGGCTGTGAAGAAACAGCCCCCGAACTCACAAACAGACGTGGAAATCATGGACCAAGGCCCTAAAACGGACGGATTCGTGCGAAGGGCCTGTCTGGTGAGAGCTCATCTGCTCGCGGTGAGACGGCCCAGGCAGAAACCCATGTTGTGCTGGGGAGTCTGGACACAGAAAAGGAAGAAGCTGGGAGAAAATGCAGAAAGACAGGGGATGGGAGAGGCGGGAAGCGGAAACCACGGTGGGTGCGAGCGGCCACGGGAACAAGCAGCAGACTTTTTGTCCCAAAGCAGAAGAGCGTCAAGGGCATGGGGACAGGTTGGAGGGTTCTGGCCCCCAGAGAGTTCATCCCTACAGCAAGCCCCCTGCACGGCCGCAGAATGAGGCCCTTATCTCAGGAAGGGGCATCTCAGCGGTCTCCCGGGACACTGCGCTGGGGCGGCAAGACCACGTGCCAGGAGCAATAGTGGCCGTTCCCACCTGCAGGAAGCAGCGTACGGCACGCTGCCGTCGAGGCTGCCAGACACGTGGGGCTTGACACGGCAGCAGCAGAGGAGACCCGACGGCCTCTGAGTTACTCCGCGAGAGGGGTTCCCGGCTTTCTCGGGGGAAAGTGTAGTTCCCTCACCCAGAGCCAATTACAGAGTCAAAAGAGTTTCTAGATAAAACCCGGAGCCGCGTCCTCTCTGGCGGGCAGCGTTGTTGTTTAGAGAGAGATGCGGTGGCACCAGCCTGGCTTTCGCTGCTGAGAAACCCGTCAGGCAGGTGTTTCTGCCAGAGGCTCTTCCTCAGCGCGTGCAGTGAACCCGACGCTGAGAGCAGCTCTCCTCCTCTGAGCAGTGTTTGTAGCCCTGGCTGGCTACCGTGTCTGTCTGGGTGAAGTCTGCTCGATGCGTTTGTAGCAAGTGCTGGGGAATCAGTTTCCCTGAGACTTATCGTATTAAGGACCGTTGGCCCCTGGCTCCCGCGAAATCAAGGCCTTGGTTACTGTGAACACCAGCAGCAGGTGCCCGCGGTTGTCGGGAGATCAGGCTTGCCTGTAAGCTTGGGAGTCTCATGTTTGTTTTAGTTTTTACGTTCGTTTTGGACCCTCCAGTGAAAGTTTTTGCAGCGTCACTGACTTCCCTCAGCTGAGCTACCGTACCAGTGGGCAGCCAGCGCTTCCCTGGAGGGTCGGGGCTCCCACGGTGCCCTGGCTCTGCTCACCTTCCCGTCTCCCGGAAGCTGCAGCAACGTGCTGGCAGATGTGGGCTCCACCGTCCCGGTGCATGGCGCCACGCACTGGGTCCGCGAAGAGGCTCCAGCAGAACGTTCCATCCACGGCAACATTAAGGGTGGGTCTGCAGTGCAGTGGCAGCCTGGGTTCTGTTCAAGGCCGCACGTGAAGGACGGCGGGGAGAGGGGTGACAGTGTCAGGCGGGTGGAACTGTGGCCTTCCCCCCGAGGGGGGCGAGTCTGGAGGCTCAGGGGTGCACCAGCTCCAAGAGGGAGTCGGGAGCCTGCCCTGCGGCCCCCCACGGTGGGAGAATCCGTGGCCCGTGTGCGACTGTGAAGGTGAAGATGATTTGCTAGGAAGCGGGCCCATCCTCGCGTGCTGGTTTCTTTGGAAAAACCGAAGCCAAAGGAAAAGCAGACGGCTGTGCTGTGATGCTCTCCTGGAGAGTGTTAGCAGCTCCGCAGCGTCCCTTCCTCCCTGTGGAACAAAAGCACAAGGCAAGCTGGTTTCAGTTTTCTCTTTACTTGCCTCTCTGTGAAGGAGGAGGTCCCACGAAAGGACGATGGCCCAGCGTCCTGAGCACCCCCCGCAGAAGGAAAGCTCTTCCTGTTTGCTTTTCCTGAAACCATAGAAGGCCTGCATCTTACTCCCTGCAGGCTGCCCTCAGAGGCACACGCGAGCCCGAGATCCTGAGCCAGCGTCACTCTGAATTTTGTAGGCGTTTGTCCTGATTTATTATTCGTGTGAATAAAATGCCCAAGAAGAGCCTTCGCATCTCCATTCAGCCCACCCACGAGGAATAACAGTCTCCGCAAGCGTCGGCAGCAGAGAGGTAATTGGTGCTTCCCTTTCTGGATTCTATCCATTGGCACCAACGAGCAGAAGAGCTAGTTCACAGGCCGGCCAGAAGCGCCCCCTGTACTGAAATGGTTATTAGAAATTAATCTACGAAGTGAACACTGAGAAGTGTATCCAGGATTGATGGGTGAGCAGAGCACTTTAGAAATAGGCATGTCTATCTCAGGTAGGCTTTCTTGGGAAATTGCTGCCGTTATTTTATCAAAAAGAGAAAAAGGAAGAGAAGGACTTTCCTCGGGTCTGCGGTGGGATGCACGGTCAGGTTCATTTTCCTGATGGCCTCAAAGCCCTTTTCTCACAGGGTCATTAGTTTGTTTAGATAGTTTGATGATGGTTTGATTATCAAAGTTAATGCAGTATTCTCTTTAATATTTTTTATTTATTTTGAAATAATTATTAATTTCAGACTTGCGGAAGAGTTGCAAAGGCAGTGTAAAGAATTGCTGCATCTCCTTCACCCACATTCCCTCAGTGCTACCATTTCAGCACATTCCCTGTGCCATTCTTCCTCTGCACCTCTGTGAGGGCGTGTAGGCAAGGACACACATGTACATATTTTCTTTTCTGAACCATTTGAAAGTAAGTTGCAGACTTACACCTAAATAATGCCTCTTTACACCTAAATAATTCCATGTGTATTTCCTAGAACTAAGGACATCCCATGGCACTGTATTCTTTTGATAATTGCTCTGAGAAGTTATCTGTACAGGGTAGCAGCTCTCCAGGTCACAGGAGAAGAAGACCCTGGAGTGGACGGCAGCCTCGGGTTCTCCCAGGTGGCAGGTGGGGTTCATCCTCTTGACCTTTCCGTGGAACCAAAGCAGTGATGCTAATTAAAATCAAGATTCTCAAGGCTCAGGGAGCTTCTCTGACAACATACGGACACTAACCAGCCTTGGGAGGCTAGAATCTGCCGTATTATGATGTGCTGAGGTGGGACTTAAGCCTTGGAACCCACGTAAGAGCACCTTCTCCTTGGTTAATTGGAGGCAGGATGTCTTCCTGTTCCTTGGTAGTTATGCTCCCAGACGCTTTTCTGCTTGAGAGAGAAATGGGAAGAAAGGAGGCTTTTGAATAATTATCAACATGAATAAGGAGCGCTCTCGCAAGGCTCAGGGAGCTGCCGGCGGGGAGTCAAGGGGAATGCAGGCCCTGCGGGCCTCTGGCCGAGGGAATGGACCAGTCCGCTACCCATGGTCTGGAGTGAAGGCGCCGTGATGCTGGGCATGACAACAGCCACTCTTGGAAAAGCGGCCTTGAGCGCCCTGAAGCTGGCCGTGCGTGTAAAGAAAGACCAGGCGGCGTGCGTGTTCTCGTTGCAGAGGGTACAGGCCACGGCAAGCCAGAACCTTTGCCCTCAACCACACGGGGCTCTCACCTGCAGGAACCTAACCATTTAGTGTGTCCGTCTTCAAAGCCACCTCCAGGCCAGAAGTGGCCTTTCCTGAGAGGTGCTCTGAGGCGGCAGGTGAGGGGAGCCCTGTTTAATTTTGTCTGAGAAAATAGGGCCTGTCTCCAGGGAACGCTGGCAGGAGGTGAAAGAGGCCCCAGTCCCTTTTTAAAAAAATTATTGTTAAAATACAGTCTCCTTGCGGTGAAAGAGACGGTTAAGCAGTAGAGAAGGATATAAAATGAAAAGGCGGGATCTCCCTCTCCCCGGGGACCACTCCCGCTGCCCACTTGACATTTCCGTAACCTTCCAGAAAGCTGTACGCGTGCATGAATCTATACACTTTGTCCCTACGTTGCTCACATGGGCGTGTGGCCTCCTTTGCGTGGGGCCCGCTCCTTTCCTTTTGTCCCCAGGCCGGGCACTGACTGTTTTCCAAATCCTCTCCTCTGCCCATTCTCCTTCTCCAGACTTTCTGCACCAAAATGCACTGGCTTCAGTGGGCGTCCAGGCCTTCGGTGAGCACATCTCCAGAACCTTGGGTGACGCAATGCGCAAACTAACCTCACTTCCTCCCATAACCCTTGGCGTGCGCTCCTGCTGTGCTGGCCCTGCACGGAGGCCCCCCGCCCAGCATGCTGATCTTAGGAAGGGCAGACCCCAGCTGCCGCCCGGCGGCCCAGCCCACTCGCTGGACGGTTCCCTGGTGTGGACGTGACCTCCCAGGAGGCGCCCGCTCCTTTCTGCCGCTGGTTTAACTACATGAAGAGTCAGGGATACGAGCCCACCGCTGGCCGTGTCCTCACCACCCCTCCACGGGGACCACGGCGCGGGGCTGAGGTCAACTCCCCAGACCGGGGCTCGGGACGCGGGGACGGTTCCCCTAAGACGAGCCAGCTGCGTCTGGTCCTCGGCGCAGACGGTCCCCACCCTGCGAAGCTTCCTCTCTCCTTCGTCGCGCTGCTCACCTTTACTCTGGCTTTGTTCTGCACCCTCGTGCTCTCCCGGGGTCGGTTTGGCATTTTGCTCTGTAACGGCAGCGTGTTCGAGCTACTCACACTCACCCTAAGTCCCGCGCCGGTGACCATGAGGTTAATTTCTACGTCATCGAGACACCAAGGTGTAAGGCACAGGCTTGAGACCAGCACATGTGTGGTGCATTCTGGGTGGCCTCTGCCAGGTAAGAGTCACAGCCGAGAGGCCCACAGCCCGGCTCAGGCTCCGCCCCTTCCCCACGGCCCCCCGCAAAGATGCAGAGGCTGTGAGCCGACCGACCGTGTGCCACGCGGGGCTCCGGGTGGGGAGCGGCGCATCCCAGATCCCACCCGGGGCTTTGCCACACGTCTGCCATCTCGCTTTCTCCTGGATTCATTTTACTCGTCGATGATTTTACCAAATGGGTGGGAGCGTCCAGAAAACAGAGGAGTGAAGTCCTGAATCCAGAGCTACGGCAGGAGATAGACTGTTAATAGTGTTCCACTCGTCCTTGGCCTGTAATCAGTGGCCGTCTCCACGCCGGCACGTGTGCTGCGTGTAGCGTCGTAGGTCTGTATCAGGCCTGGTCATCTAGAAAGGGTCGCACACATGCCGTCCCTCTGACCTCACAACGGCCGTGGGAGGTGGGTGTTCGCATCCCCGTCTATCTTTACAGAGAGGCACGTGCGCTGCCCAAGCTGACCCCGGCTCCTGGCCTCTGATTGGGTGCTTCATCCCCACCGTACCCCGGGTCTCCGCCTGGTGTCAAGTGCGTCCCCGCGAACACGGAGGCCGTCCGGTCTCGGGGATGGCCAGAGGAGCTGTCCGGGCGCACATGCTGGCCCAGCCGTGCTCGGGCCACTTCCTCCGCCCTCCCCCCCGAATCTTTGTCCCAAGGAGTCGTGGGGACCTCACGTCCCGCGGGCATCCTGGCAGCTTCAGTTGGCGAAAGGTGTGGGTGGCCTCCGGAGCTGGGGCAGCACACACGCAGCCGTGGGGTTCTGCTCACAGCTAGCGAGTGCTGCCTTCACCTGCTGTGTCCTCAGGTGGCGGAGAGCCCCGAGGCCGTGGACACGCCAGCCTGCCTGGTGTCCCCCGCGCCCTCCATTCGGTCCCCGGGCCTCTTCTGGCTGCCTCTCAGATCCAAGATGGCGCCCGAGACCCATTTCCCGCCAAGCTGATGGCCCCGGTGAGACTGGCTCACAGGTGGCCGGGAGACTCTTCTCTACCGTAAAAGACAATAGCTGGTTAAAGCCATTGTTTGTCTTTTCCCCAGGGATCCAAAGGGCCCTGAGTTTAATTATCCCGCGCAGTGGGTGGTGGTGGCGCGGGTGGTGGTGTGAGGACAGTTGCATTTCTTGCGCAAACGTCTTGAAAGACAAGTAGTTCAAGATCTTCTCCAATTTGACCTAAAGGAGGCTATTTCTGCCCTGATTTCGCTGAGTTGCGGAGCGCTCATTTTTAAAGCACCGGGAGACCCTCTGTGGTGGAAAAGTAAGTGCTGACTGTCATCGAGCCAAACCCGTAAAAGCAGCCGAGCTGCCCCCGCCCCTTGGGGGCGGGTCTTCCGTCCGGTGTGATCCCCCTCGGGGTCAGATACCCTCCTGAGCCTTGGACCTCGGTTCATCCTCAGACCCCGCCTTCAGCTCTTCCAGACGCGGCCCCCCACGGCTTGCCGAGAGCCTCTCACAGCCACAGAGCTTTCGTTCTTTGCCGCCGCCTGCCCGCTCGGGGTTGGGTTGACCCGGTCTCCGCCATCCCCCTTGGCCCCCGCCAGCAGCACGGTCACGGCACGCAGCTTACATGCCGAGGATTTCCGTCCGCGCGTCACCACCCCGGGCTTCACAAGCTGCGCAGCCTTTTAGGAGGAGCCTCCTCTGGACACGGCTTCAGAACTTCCCGTCCTCAGGCATCATCCCATCCCCAGGCTCCTCCGTGTTGATGGTCACGCGGTCCCCCTTCTGAGACCTTGGGATCTCTTCGTTTACTTTGTTTTTTATTTTTCTTTGGCGGCGGAGCCCTGGCTTTGAGAAATTCTCGTTGGAAGCTGATCTGCGAGTACTCTGCAGGAGGTGCTCAGGGGAAGGTGTCAGTCTTTCCTTTGAGCCTTGTGGTTGCACAGAGGCTGTGTGATGTGTTCACAGGACAGACGGACGGGCCTGGAGCTGGAAGGACGGGTCTCCAGCTAGCGGAGGAGAGAGAATTCACCATGTCGCCGTCCTCTTCCTCTTAGGGACTTCTCCTTTTATTTTTCTTCCCAGAAATTGCTTCTCGCTCATCTTTGCGTAGTCAGTGAATACCAGGAATCAGTGAAGGAAGTAAGCTCTTCCTAAGGAAGCACACGTGCCAGCTGCTGGGAGCACCCAGAATAGATTTGCTTGGAACCTTCCAGGCAGTGGGTGTTGATTAATCGGAGTCCCGAAGGATGTTCTGCTCACAGCCGAGTCCCCGAGGCTGTAACACTTGCGTACAAGACTCCTGCCCTGAGCGTCTGCAGCTTCTCCGTTCCCTGCTCTCAGATCTGGCTGGCTTGCCTGGTTCCCTTGTTTGGCTTCCACCTTTGCCCTCACACTGACCTTGGGACCCACGGAGCCTTGCTTCGCGGTTGGAATATTCCAGGTTCCTCAGCCACAGCCCTGTGGACCTCGGGGCCAACACCTCTTTGCGGTTACCCACCCCGGTCATGACAACCAAAAAAGAGTTCAGACGTTGCCAGATGTCTGCAGGGCGGGGGCAAAACCTTCCCTGGATGAGGACCACTGGTGTCTCCGAAGCAGGGCTCTTTCTTCTCTGTTGTCATCTTCACAGCGGCGTCTGGCCGCGGTGCTCTGTGGACGTTGGTTGCTGTTGGTTGGTTTCACTGACGTGTCGAGTGCAGACCCTTGATTAATTCTTGGGGAGAAACGTCGTGCCCTTTCTCCCTTGAAGAGTCCTTCGACTGGCTCACGGTGGCCTGTGCACGTAGAGGGGTGCAGGCCGCAGGCCCTGCTTCTGCTGACCTTTGCCCCAGAGGCACTTCGTGCTCCTTGGGAAGGCGGAGTGTGAAGGGAAGGCCCCACCGCCCCTCGTGCAGGTGGCAGGGCCCGAGGCATGGGCAGGACCTGCAGCATGGCCCCCGCAGAGTGACTGGAGGGGCCCCGACAAGCCCCCCACTCGTTCGCCCACGCACCACCCAGCAGTCACTGGTCTGAACTCGCCTCCAGTTAAAAAGCAGGGGTCGCTTACGATAATAAAAACCACCCCAGAGGGCTTCCCCGGTGGCGCAAGTGGTTGAGAATCCGCCTGCCAATGCAGGGGACACGGGTTTGATCCCTGGTCCGGGAAGATTCCACATGCCGCGGAGCAGCTAAGCTGGTGTGCCACAACTACTGAGCCTGTGCTCTAGAGCCCGCGAGCCACAACTACTGAGCCCGTGTGCCGCAACTACTGAAGCCCACACGCCTAGATCCCGTGCTCCACAATGAGAGAAGCCACTGCAATGAGAGGCCTGCGCGCCGCAACAAAGATTAATCCCCGCTCGCTGCAACTAGAGAAAGCCCACACGCAGCAACGAAGACCCAACACAGCCAAAAATAAATAAATAAATAAAATAAAATAAAATAAAATAAAATCAATAAAAACCACCCCAGAAAGGAAAGGCCTCAGTTAGGAAGACCTTAACCTTGAATTTATGGCGTGCTTTCCACCAAGACATGTTATTTGATAGGAGGGCGGGGAAAGTATAACGAAGCTAGATTCTCGAGGAGAATCTAGACGGTGGGGAGGAGCTGTGACGGAGGAGGTGAGAAAGTGCGGCCCGAGACTCAGCTGTCATCACAGAAGCAGCAGCAGCAGGTGTCGTGCGCTCCCGCACGTGCTGGGCTCTGTGTGAAACACTGTACGCTCAACCTTCGTGGCAGCCCAGGAGGGGGCCCCAGCTGTTCTCCCCACTTTACAGATGAAGAGAAGGGGTGGACCCCGCCTCGCAGCCTGCCTAGCGCCGCGCTCTGTTAAAGGTGCAGGACGCCTTAGGCCAGCTCAGTCAACTCACGCTGCCCCGTAGTACCGGCCGGGGATGGGGCAGGGGATGGGTCACTGTCTGCAGAACACCTCCCAGAACTGTCTCAGCATCACCTGGGATCCTGGGACGCCAGCATGCCACAGCCTTCCGGTGGCTGGGAAAGCGACAGGACACCCCTTCCTCTTGTGCGGGGCCAGCCTCCCAAAGCAGCGCTGCTTACGCGGCTGGGATTCCAGACCGGCCCCCACCCCTCCTCCAGGGCAGCGCTGCCCGCAGCCCGTCTTCACGAAGTGCCCTGGTGGACCCAGGTGGAGAGGAGTGAGTGTCCAGGACGGAGACTGCCTTCTCGCCCCGAGAAGGCACAAACCTGATCCAGACCGAAGCCACCAGCGATGCCTGCCACGGCGACCTGTCCGCCGGTTGACAGACATACCTAGACCGCCGAGCCCAGGCAGGAACGGCCCAGCCTTGCCACTACGCTGACGCCTTCCTGGTTGAAGATTAATTTCGGGGCTGAGTTTCTAGAACCTCCCAGTTGGAAGACAAGAATAACACAGCTTTTACTGTATCACAGACAGGCTTGCAAAGAACCAGACGTGGGACAGTATCCCAACCTCTCAGTTCAGGGACCACTGCCCTCATTTCCACCCACATCCCAGCCGTTCAGCGTGGACGCGTGCCTGCCGGCCCCGCGCGTGCGGCCTCGTGCTCGTGGCTCCGTGACGGGACGAGAAATAAAAGAGGCCGTGGCCTCACTGGCGCCTTCCCGGCAACACGGCCCTCCCGCCTGGGGTGTCCGTCCCGAGGCTGCTGGGTGGTTTACAGCTGAGTGGCTCTCTCTGTTCGCTCTGCCTCGCTTTCGAATCCCGTTGGCCTGCAAATCCTCCAGAACTCGTCCTGCCCAGCCAGCCCTGATGCCCTGGCCACGCTCCTCCCCGCAGAGGCCCAGAGAGCTGCTGCCTGGGCTCTAATAACCTACTGACCGCTCCTTCTTTTTCTTTTCTCTCCACAGTGCGGCAAAGGAGCAGAAAACTTCGACAAGTTCTTCACGCGAGGGCAGCCTGTCTTAACGCCACCCGATCAGCTGGTCATCGCTAACATCGACCAGTCTGATTTTGAAGGGTTCTCATATGTCAACCCCCAGTTCGTGCACCCCATCCTACAGAGCACAGTATGAAACTCAGCACCGAGAACAGGCGCCTCCCCAGCCCCTGCCCCCTGCCCCCAGCCGTGGGAAATGATCCTCAGCTCTAAAGTTTGAAGGCCACCGCCTTGTTTCCAGGGGAGGCCTGAGAACTGTAGGGTTATTAGTCCAAACGTGATCAGCTGTTCAGGGTCTCTCGCAACCAAGAGCATCATCTTAGCGGCAGATGGCGTCATGCACAGCATCCAGTTTAATTGTGTAGAGGTCGCATCTGGCGGTAGGTTAACCCTTCCTGGAAGGCAAACAGACTCTACCCCCCCCCCTTTTTTTTGGTACAATTTGACATGTTTTCCAGACCCTCTGTTGATTTTCACCATCCGGATCCCCCAACCAGACATGTTCAAAGGAACCCGCCCCAGTCCAGGGAGCCGGAAACATCTCCGCCCAAGACATCTTTGGAGTAAAAGAACGGGGAGCCCAGAGAGTGAGCAAGGTGGGACCCGGGGGAGGTGGGATTGGGGCTTCAGAGGACCCACTGCTGGTGTTCTCTGCCTCGATGGAAACGGTCCCTAGGGCCCAAGAGGCCGGGAGGAATCTGGTCCCATCTGCAAGCTCACTGTTCCCAGAGGTTGACAGTCGTAACCCACTCACAGTTACGGTCCAGCAGTTACCAGTTTAGAAACAGAGGAAGAAGACCTCAGATGAGTGTTGGGGGCATCTGTCATCTCGTACCCTACTGGCTGATAACTGTCTTGATACTTGCATTTCTTTTTAAGAGGCCAAATCTTCTAAGGACTCCGCTAAGCGAGCATGTGAAGTCATTTCAGATCAAGGGTAGGTCAGTGCGCGTGTGATGTTCATTTTAATCTCTGGGAGATTCTTCTGGATCCAGGGTGCCACCCGCGATCATGCCACTACTCACAAGTGTTAGCCAACCCTCCTCACACCGACACTTCGCTGCCTACTTCCTAAGAAGCCGGAGCGCACACCTCCCACCCCTTTTGTACTTATTTATTTAATAGGCTGCGGTGTTTACGAGAGTACGATGTACAGTAAGTTAATCCAAGTGTTGACTGTAACTTCAGCCCCTAGAATTGATTCCCCTCCCGTCTCCAGCCCTCGACATCCTCTTGGGATGAACAGTACGGTTTTGGTCCCCATTTCCGGTTCATGTTGAGTGACACACCTGAAGCTGTAGAACAGGAAACCTGGATGCGTATCAGCTCAAAGAGGTTTTATTGCTAGAAGGATTTCAAAATGTTTTGCAAAGGCATCATGCAATGAATTTTGCATGTTTAGAATAAACCTTAATAACAAGTGAATCTATGTTATTGATATAATCGTATCAAGTACACAGAGTATTATAATAATTTTATAAGACACAACCGTGCTACGACTGTGACGGCTCCGGTTTCTAGTCTGCTTTTCTGATTAAGTGTTAGCTTCTTTTTGTGCCGCTGTGCTTCCTCTTCCCCACGCCGACTCCGTGCGTACCCTGCATTGGCACTGTGTCGGGCGTACTGACTTTTTATTGCAGTAGATCTGATTTCGAAGGTGAATGGCTACTTTGCATGATCAATTAGGCTTACATACACATATACATAAAAATATTCGATTCTACCTGCAAACGAAAGTTTCGTCGGGGGTGTGGGGTTACTGTCGAGGTGAGACTCCTCTTAGCCTCTGAGCCCTGTCGCCTTCGTCACGCTTCCGCCTGTGGTAGCAGGAGATGTTCAGCTCCCGTGCCCCCAGAACGTTCGTGCAGGTGTGGTGTCGTCACGGCCCACGGGCTGCACGTTGCTCGGTCAGTTCTTCCCTTCAGCCTTGTTGCTGCTGGAGACTCGGGGTAGGAGGGACGGGAGGATGCCCTTCCTGACGTGGGTGTGCAGATGCCCCGGAAGCGTGCCGTCCATCTCACCGTCCTCGGCACGCTCCGCCGTCCGCTACCGCACGTGCAGACGTGGTGAGCACAGCCAGGCCCCGGAGCCGTCAGCAGACGCCCTGGGGGGGCTGCAGATGCTCTCCCAGGTGTTGCTAGAAGCGGCCTTCCCTGTCTTGTGAGGAGCACTTCCGTGGGACGCAGCATCGCAGTGCGGGGTCCTCAGGGGAGCCGGTCAGAAAGAGCGGAAAGAACGTTTCCGAGGGACGTGGTTGTCAGTCCTTACAGGGGCTGCTCTGTGCCCCGTTCCCCAGAAGCGTGTCCCAGCGAAGCGGCTTCTCACTTTGACTCTCTGGCTGTTTGCCTGAATTCCAGCTGCCACACGACCGCTGAGGGGTCTTAGGGGTGAGAGGCCTCGGCCATCCTGGGAAGCCTTGACTGGAGGAAGAGACGGGGTAGGGAACAGGTTAGACCAGAAAAGAGCAAATTCTTCCGCCACCTCTTATGGACCGTAGACTCAAGGGCTCCAGAGGGGCCCCGGCTGCGGCGCTGTGGCCCCGTGGGTCCGTGCACGTCCGGGGGCCGCATCTTCCCCAGGTGCACCTCCTCTGGTCTGATAGAAAAGGGACCCAAGTATAGAAAGAGCCTAAGAAGCAGAAGGGCCGGTCACCCTGCCCCGGAACGGAGCAGCAGCAGGACGGCAGATCCCCAGCTACGCCCCAGCGGGGAGGAATGTCCCAGCAAGGAGCCCGCGGGGTTGAACCACGTGTTCCCAGCCTCTCGCTGCCTGCTCACGCTGAGCCCCGGGCAGGTCACGCTGTCCTTCACACAGCCGACACGTTTCCAAATTATTCATCTTTCTCTAGGAAACATCCCAGCTGGTTTTTATCCTTTCTGAGTGTGTGGCAAGTTTTAAAGGAAATACCGTGTCTGGGGGGCCCTGTACTCTGCGTGAGGGACTGCAGGCTTGAGGACAAACTTGGGGGGGAAACAGTAGAAGCTCCAGTGCCAGCGACGTGCTACCGTGATGGGGCGTGTTGGTGCGTCGCCATGTCCCGGATGTAGATAGAAGCTGATGCTTTTAAAAACTCTGAGCAACCCAGGACAGTTCTGCTGAAAGCGCACGTCACGTTGGTAACCGTCAGCAGAATGGATTGATAAAGGTCTGTGGCTTTATCCCCCTTCGTGGAGGCCACGTAAAGTAAAGCCACAGGGAAGGGGCCGCCGCTTCCAAGGGGCTGGGATAACAAGGAGGCCCTGAAGGGTCCGAGAAGGGTCAGCCCCTGTGTCGCTGGGGCCCATGGAGGTTCAGGCCCGCAGGGGAATCCAGCTCGAGCTGGGTCCCCCGCCAGACGCTGTGACGCGAAAGGCCGTGCAGATTGGTCCCGTGACCTTCCCCTGGGAGGCGGCCGCTCCGAGGCTGCGGCCAGTGCGCTGGCGGCCCTCCTCTGGGCATCGCCTGCAGACCCACGAGGGGTTTGGGTTGAAGGAAGAATATGGGGTGCGCAGCCCGCAGAGGTGAATGGGAGGTTCGCTCGAGGCTGGAATGATTCAGGAGGTCGGTAGGAGACCCCGGGAACCGAGCGACGGCTCTCCGTCACGTCTACTGCTGTTTTGTTCACGTTCACGCAGAGCCTCTGCCTTGTCGTGTCTTCGGAGATGGTTAGGCTTCTTCTATCAGGATTTTGGGAGAAAGCCAGAGGGTTAAGAGATCTCCGGAAACTTGGTCTGAGACGGTCAGCTAGGAGAGCGTGAGGACCCTGATTAACGCGATTCAGCGAACGATTGTCGAGCCCCTCTGAGCCACGGTCCTTAGCCGTGGTCGGCAGGGAGTTTAGGGAGGAGTGGGTTTGGGTGCGGAAGGGCTGGCGGACGCTTGCAGCAGGAGGAAGCCGGCAGGGAGGGAGGGGCGCTGCGGTCCCCGAGGCTGAGCCGCGGGTGGTTTCCGGTGCGGCTGCTGGCCCTCCTCCGCCAGCATCTCCCAAGCGCCAGCAGCGTCCTCCCTGCCCCCTCGAAGAGGCTCCCGGTTCTCTGGGCGGGGCTGAAGCATCCAGCAGGTGGGTTCGCACCCACTTTTCCCCTGTGACTTCCTGTAGCTGGGGGTCCGGGGAGAGGGGAGCGGGGACAGAGCAAAAGCAACTAACACTGCAGGTCCCCCCCCACCTCCCCGAGTCCACGTAGCAGGAGGGATTTGAGTGTGTTGCCGGCGTTTGTTTGCTCAGCGCTGAAGGGAGGACAAAGTGAGGGTCTTGTGTCTGTAACAGCCTCAGAAAGGAAACACCATCTGACGGTCATTTTCTCACCTCGGTCTTGTGGAGTCGCCTATCTCTTGTACCATTTCCTGCTTCTCTAAGCCCAGCGGGGGCAGCACTGAAGAGTCACGATCGATCGTGAACCTGACGCGGGGCAGCGACCCGGAGACGAAGGCTCTCAGCGTCGCGGGGACAGGGAAGGCCTGACGGTCACAGGAAGCGGAAGGCGTCCTCGCTGTTCGTGACCACACCCTAATTTGACAGGGAGCGTTGGGAAATGTTTTTAAAACCTTTTCCTTGAGTTACTTGGGTTACATTTTATGAAATATACTGACTGTCAACGTTTCTGTCATTTCCCGTGTGGGCTGGCGCAGCACATCTAGGGAATGCTGTATATTTCTGTTGTTAGAAAGGTTACCTGCGTTACACGTGGGTGAAGGCAGCCGCGTAGAAATGGTGTTGGCCACAATTCTGTTAATCCGATAATGTCAGGGGCTCGTCAGGAGGGTGAAGGGCGGAATGACCAGGACCTCAGCGCCGCTGATGTGTGTGATCGGCTGTCCGTTAATAACGGTGTAGGTCCAACTCAGTCATCAAACAGCCTTAAAATGACCCACACTAAGGCCCACACGTTCCAAAGACTTTTTTGAAACCTTATGGAAGAAATTAATCTGTTAATTCCAACAGAACATCTGAATATACTGGGCTATTTGTACTTTTTTATAGAGAACTTTATTAACTCAATTCTTCCTTAGAAATGAGTTTTTAAAATAAAACTACTGACAGTTTCATAAGATTCCAATCACACGGAGCCTGTAGGAGGACTCAGCTGGGGTCAGCTAGAGCGCCCCTGTCCTGCAGTCCCACTGCGGGATTTTCCCATCCAGTGGGGTATGGAGTCCTCATCACAATGACTGGAAGTCCAGGTGGAACACGTTAGCAGAATGACGCCCTCCGTGTTTTTAACGAGACACTGGGGACAACTGTCTAAAGTCTAGAAACTTTGGGACCGCGGGAGAGATGGCTTCATTGTCCCCTTTCCAGATGCAGCTCTGGGACAGCTTTCCCATTTCCTTGCCCTGTGAGGCTCTGCGACCACCTTTTGGCATGGGGATGGGGGGCGCCTCCTCAGCTCTGTCTCCTGCCCCCACGGGCCCCCAGGTCTCGCATATATGGTGAAAGTTCAGTGATGCCCTGCGAGAACTTGGTCCCTGGGCGACTCAGAACTACCCCGACATCCCCAAGAAAGAAGCGGCAGATGTGTCCATTGGCATCATCTCTAGTGAGTAGACGGGACCCTACTTGTCAAGGCTACTTTATAAGAACCTTTTTTTCTAAAAGAAGACAAAAGGTGGCTTTGCATTTTCTGATCAAACAGCTCTGTCTTTGCCCCTCTGCTTCACTTTAGGAGTACTTATTCCTGTGATTGTTGGTAGATTCTTGGTGATACTCTTCCTGGAAAACTGTGATTCTTTTCTTGAGGGGGTTAGTGGACCATTCAGAATCATCCGTGAAGGCTGTTTTCCTTTTGAGTGTAAAAATTCGCCTCATGTCTCTTCTCTTAGGGTCTTTTCGAATGTCTTTTGTAGATGGTCAGAAACATTTGGAATCACTGCCTTGCTGCATGAATTTGGGGGAAGGGTGGGCTGAAGGACAAGCCGTGTTTAAAGCATCCTTGAAAAGGAGCCTATATCAGACCCCAAATGTGTGTGGAGGAGGGAGAGGAAGAGACGGAGGTTGCAGCGTTCCCTTCTGTCAAGCACCTGCTGGCAGAACGTAGAGGCCGTTCAGCTGTCAGGTCCCCCTGGGTTTATCGCAGGTGAAACGGATGTACAATTCCTGCGTTGCTCTAGTTCCATGACCTCTAAGCTTTGTTTGCATGACAGCTTTGTTAGAAACATTAACTGTAGTTTGGAAGCAAGTGTGTATGAATAAAGATAATGACCATTCCTTCGTGTCCCCGGTCTCATTTGCATCCCTCTGTGGCATCACAATGAGTTTTCCTCGTGTTCACCTGGCGAGTGTAGCATTTCAGTCTGGGTGCACCCTGTGGACGCTGCTGTCTTTTCACCTGTGTCGTGTGTGCCTCTCCATTTAGGGTCACTGTCTTTATTTCCTAAAATACTTCCTGCTTTGAATTGAAACCCAAACAGTTACGGGGATAAAAATAGTGGCAGGTCATTTAGTCTTTCCTTTACGGAGGCCAGGGCTCGTGCCAGCTGGGGAACAGCGCAGACGGGAAGGTTGGCGTGGCCCCCGCCTGCCAGGTCCCTGCACCCCGAAACTGCACAGGACACACAGCAGCTGGTGAGGATGTCGTCCCAAGACAGAGACCCACCCTGGAAGAAGGGCTCCAGAAGGAATTCAAATCTTGGGAATTTTTCTCCAGAAACAGACGTTTCCCACGCATCCTCTCGGCTGCACTGTGCGCTCAGCTTCAGGACTCCCCGCGTTCAGCGTCAGCAGCCTTCACCCTGTACTTACTCACGGGTGAAAAACGGGGGGAAATTTTCACATGTGAAACAGGTAGCCTTCCAAAACACCCAGTGTCTTAAAACTCAACACTCCCGAGGAGATTAGCCTCAAAAAGAATTAAAGACCAAGAAAACAAAACGAAACAAGCAAATCACTACTTCTGGAAGCCGCGGCGGTCTTGGCTCGCGCGCTCACCTCCTTCTGGGGGGCTGCTCCCCACTCTCGCTCTCGGGGTCATCCGATCCCGGCCTCTCCCGACCGGCTCTGCCCTGTGGTCCCTTCCTCAAGGTCCTGCCCCAGTCTGCTTACTAGATGACCCAAGTGCCAGTGTCCACGGGGCTAACGTCCCGTCCGCAAGCTGCTGTATTCCCCCTGCATCTCCCGAAAGGTCAGGATCTTCCCGCTGCCGGTTTAGATGAGGAACAGCAAGGAGCACGTCTAGGGCCCTGGGAGCGGCGAGTGGTCGCTGGCTTCTGGGCTGGCCCAGGCTTCACTCGGGGCTGGTTGCTCGCACAGGCACACGCGGCTCATGGCTGCTGCTCCGCTGCCTGGCAAAGAGGCCATGTGGAGGGCGGCTTAAAATGGCTCTTCAGCCTCTGCCCTCGCGCCCACCAGGTGCTGTTTTATTTTCCGTGCGTCAGGCCCGCCGCGCGCTCTCTTTCCCTTTGGCTGCAATGCGGGATGGAGCGCGTGCATCCGGCACAGAGCAGGGCAGCGTCCTCGGAGCAGCTGCCACAGGGAGGGCCTGGCTCAGCCCACCGCGATTCACCCCGCGGGGCAACCCCAAGGCCCAGCAAGATCAGGTGGGCAGGTCCTCCTGGCGCCACGGAGGCCTAGGGGGTGGCCTGAACACCAGGAGGTCAGGACTGATGTATCATTAAGCTCGAGATCGCGGCTCCCGGCTGCCCGGGAAGCCTGTCCCCGGCCCCCCAGACACACACGCCTGGTACCTACGACCCAGGTGGGGCTCTGGCTGGGCTGGCAGCTCACGGCTGAGCCAACTCAGAGGGTCGCTCAGCTTGATGTGGACCCCGTTGCTCCTCCCTGTCCCCCGTGGCTCCTCCCCATCCCCCGTGGCTCCTCCCCTCCCCTCGTGGCTCCTCCCCTTCCCCCTCATGGCTCCTCTCGTCCCCCCGTGGCTCCTCCCCTTCCCCCTCATGGCGCCTCTCGTCCCCCCCGTGGCTCCTCCCCGTCCCCTGGGGCTCCTCCCGTCCCCCCCGTGGCCCCTCCCCTTCCCCGTGGCTCCTCCCCCTCCCCCTCATGGCTCCTTCCCCCGTCCCCCTCGTGCCCCATCCCATCCTCGCGTGGGCCTGGCGCCTGTGGCCACCTCCTCTGGTGCATCCACGCCCGTGAGCTTCTCCCCTGCTTCACCCTGCGTCTCCCACCCCAGGAGAGGCAGCCCAGGGGCGGCTGAGAGCAAAGCTCTGTAGCCATCCTGCTGGCCTCCCCCCGGTGGTAGCTGCTCGATCGGGGCCGAGTTGTTTGTGTCTCCCGGGGCCTCAGTTTCCTCGCGTGCAAAAGGCGCTGCTTATGACGGTGCGGCCCCATCGGGCCGAGGGTCTGTGTGGAGCGTCTCCCGCAATGGACGCCAGCTTTCACGACCCGGTGGGAGCCCCGGCGCAAGGCCCCCAAGACCACGCCGGGCCAGGGCTGCAGCAAGAGCACGGCTTCTTCTCTCCTTCAGCCCTTTTTGAGAAACGGGGCCGCGTGCCAGCTGATCGGGGGGTCCCCGGTGGGAAGGTCATCAATGAGCCAACCTCGGCCTCCAGGAGCAGGGCTGATGGGGGCGTGTGCCTGGATGTTCTGTAAACAGGACTTGGGTCCTCGCGAGAAGGGGCGGCTGAGCCGCGAGGGAGGGAGACTGAGGGGCACTGACGAGCCTTGAGGCACCCTGGGCTCAGCAGCCCCCCGTCCCGCTCTGTGCGGGAGGAGGGAGGGAGGGGCCCACGCCGGCGATGAGCAGCAAACGGCTGTTGAAAGAGACAGAGTGAAAGCGTAACCCCCCGGGGGACCCGAGCCTGTGTCGCTGTGGCTTCAGAGGCTCCCCATCCCTCTGCCCGTCTGTCCCTGCCCTGAGATGGTGGGCAGTCGCCTTGCGGTGGCAGGGGCTTCTCTGATTGTCCTGTGTCCAGCTCTGCCCACTTACATCCAGTCCACCAGCAAGACCTGCTGGGTCTACCCTAAAGCCGTGGTTCGCTACTGGGGGCAATTGTGCCCCTGGGCAGACGTTTGGCCATGTGTTGAGACATTTTTGGTTGTCACAGCTGGAGAGAGGGGATACTGGCGTCTAGTAGGTAAAAGCCAAAGGCCAGGGATGGTACTAAACGTTCTACAACACACAGGGCAGCCCTCACAGCAGAGGATGATCTAGCCCCAAACGGCAGCAGTGCTGCTGCCGAGAACCTTGCCCTGAAACAGGCCCCCAGGCCGTCCACTTCCACCCGTGTCCACCGGTCTCCCCGCCTGGCTCCTGAGGCTGCCCTTGACCCCCGCCCCATGGCCCTCTGTGCATCAGCCAGCGTGACCTTGTCTGAGCAGGTCCTTTACCTGCTTAAAGCCCTCCAGTGGCTTCCCATGATCCTTAGAATAAACGCAAATTTCACACTACCCACCAGCCTCATACAATCTGGCTCGTGGCACGTGAATTCAATGGGTAGGAGGTAAGCTCAGAAAAGTGCTGGCTTGATTATTCACTCCTGTGTGTGTGTGTGTGTGTGTGTGTGTGTGTGCCCTTTCCCATCAGCATATAAGCTCTACAAGAAAACCGAGCTGGTCCATCCCGTTCACTGCGGGATCCCAGCACCTAGAACAGTACTTCACACATAGTAGGGCTCCAAAAAATGTTTGTTGCATGAATAAATGAGTGAATGGAAGCCAAGACTGCTCTGAGCCTGGCAAGTTGTGACCCAAAGCATAACCATGTCATGGCCCGTGCGCTCGAGGTGTTCGCAGGCTGATTAAGGAGACAAGACGTGCATGCGAGAATCAATTCAGGACCAGCTCTCAGCACTCTTCGCGAGCCGAGGAAACCCAAGCTATCAGTCTGTGCCACCAGCCAGCACCTAGAGGCACTGCTGCTGCGGTTACATTTGGGCGGTTGTTGACGGCCCTGAGCTTTCTCTTCTCCAGCCTGTTGTGTGCTCTGGGGTGAAATCCTGGCTCAGCTGAAACGCTAACACACACGGGCAAAGGCGACAGCCCACCCCCTGGGCGGGGAGCAGAGCGGAGCCTGCGGGGATGTGCAAGCAGTGCTTTGGCTCTAAGAAAGCAGAACAGGATGTCTCCCTGAGATGCTTTTTTTAAAAAGCCAATTCAATAAATACATTGCAGAGAGGCCTATTCTAGGCAGGAGAGGGGTAAATACAATTTGGTTCTAAAGAACAGGAAGAGCTAGTGGTGGACTCAACAGACGGAGGGAAAAGGCAAAAAATAAAAGTACACACACGCACACACGCACACACGCACACACTGAGTGAGTCCCAAAAGCATGCCAGGCACTCTTCTGGTTACCTTAAGTGCATTTTTTAAAGCCCACAATGACTCCTTGAGGTAGGTCCTATCTACTGTGCCCATCTTACAGAAGAGGAAAGCAAAGTCCAGAGAGATTAAAGAACAATTCCCGGTGAGCAACGCCCAGCAGACCTAGCCAAATGGAAGAGCAGAGATGTGAGCCATGCTGGGGGCCTTCCTGGAGGAGGGGGTGGGAGGCTGTGGTCTGATGGAGGAAAGGATGGGTGGGAGGGGTCAAAACCACACGGAAATCAGTAAACAGGTGGGAGGGGAAGGACTGACTCGTATCCAGTGCTCGCTGCGTAATTCCCACGTAATCATCTCGTTTAATCCCCATGGCACGCCTGCAGAATAGAAGCCGTTGTTCACACCTTACAGATGGGGAAACTGAGGCCCAGGTTAATTAACTGGTTTCCAGTTCTATAACTCCTAAGCATCACAGCGAGGCTTCTCTGTCCTTTCTGACCTTGAACACTTAGGGCACCAAAGAGGCAGCCTGGCTGGGGTGTGCGGGACCTTCCCGGGGCCTTCTCCCCTTACGGCTTCCTGCAAAGCCCACCCCATCACCAAGGGAAGTTTTCTTTTCTCATCTGACTCTGATGCCTATGAGACCAGAGGCCCTTCTGTAACTGTTTCTGGAAGCCTCTCTCCCACCTTCATCTGATTTTTTTTTTTTTTTTTTTTGAGCTGTCTGGGTGTGGGTAGAGAGAGAAAAATAGCACTGCGGTTCTCAAAACCCAGCAGGTCCCTTTGCAGCCACCCCACCTGGCTGGCTGTCACCTGGAGAAGCCCCAGAGGAAGGAGCAAGCTGGCAGGCGGGGGGGCTGGCTCTGGGGTCACCCTCCCCCCACAGGACAACCCTGGTGTTGAGACCTCCCAGAGGTCAGAAACAAATGGAAGTAGTGAGTGCAGGTGACCCGCAGGGCGTGTGGGAGGGAGAGTCAAGGCTGGCCGGGCGGGTCAGCACCAGCTAGTGGCCAGAGACCTTGTCAACAGGGAAGAGCTGATTTCTTTGGCAAAGGGCAGCCCAGGGAGGAAAGGTTGGACTTGGGGTGAGGGTGGGGCAGAATACTCTGTGGGTGTTTGTACTTTCTGGAAAATTTACCAAAATAACACCTGATTCTTGTAGCTAATACAGATAGGAGAAGGAAAACCTCCCCATCCCAAGATAACCACTGTCATACTTAAAATGCTTGATAGGGGCTTCCCTGGTGGCACAGTGGTTAAGAATCCACCTGCCAATGCAGGGGACGCGGGTTCGAGCCCTGGTCCAGGAAGATCCCACATGCCGTGGAGCAGTGAAGCCTGTGCGCCACAACTGCTGAGCCTGTGCTCTAGAGCCCACGAGCCACAACTACTGAGCCCGCACGCCTAGAGCCTGTGCTTTGCAACAAGAGAAGCCACTGCAATGAGAAGCCCGCGCACCGCAACAAAGAGTAGCCCCCGCTCGCTGCAACTAGAGAAAGCCTGTGCGCAGCAAGGAAGACCCAACGTGGCCAAAAATAAATAAATTAACAAATAAATAAATAAAATTTAAAAAACAAAAAAATTCTTGATAATTTGCTCATTTCACTTAATTATTATTAATTATTTTGTTACATTTTCATAACGGGGACAGTGAAGTTCTCATATCAAACTTACCGGGACCCTAAGCTGGGCGTCTAAAATGGGGATGGCAAACGTTGACATGCAAGTTCCTTAAACATTTTATGTAACTTAGAGCATGTAAACACACAACATTCAGAAAGGATGAGGTCTTCTCTCTCCGTGCCTCCTTCTTGCATAAACTATACCCATAATGCTTGACTGAAAATTGCCAATTTGAGGTTATTTGAAGAAAAGCAAAATATTCACAAAGCAACTGAATGCAAAGTCCTTCTTGATATTTGCAATATTTTCTAGTATTTTGTAGTAGCCTTGCCCACAACTAGCTCTAGAGCCGTTTTTAAAAACTCATCTTTATTACCCTTCTTAAACATGCTATTGTGTCTTCATTGAAACAATTCTGTTCTTTGCACTCATATATCTTCAGTTTCTGAGGCATTTGCTTAAATTATTTAACTAAAAAACAATATAGCGGCATCAAATGTTTGGGGAATAAGTTGGCTGATTTGTGCTAAGTCATGGTGAGAACACAATTCCACAGAGAAAAGATGTTCAGCATGTCATGGGCATTATTTAGTGTTTTGTAGAGGAAAAAAAAAAAGTCCGTTAATCCATTCAGTCATTCAGGGGACATCAACTAAGAAAGATTCCACTGCAAAATTTAGATCTTTCCACATAATGTGTTGTTTTTTAAGAGCTGTATAGTATTCCATTTTGTACGTATGCATTATAATGCCTCCTAACCCCTCACTTACTTTCAGCCTCATGTCCTAACGTTTAGGAGGTTCTCAACTTTTTCTATCATAAACAACACTGTGTTGAATATTCTAATCTTTATATCTTTACACACTTAACCAGTATTTCATTCATTCTTTCTTTCATTCAAAAAATATTTATTGAGCCCCTATTATGGACCAGGTACTCTTCTGGATCTTGGGGATACAGCAATAAACCAACAAAATCCCTGCTCTTGGAATTATATTCTTGTGGGAAGATTCCACATCCTTAGGATAAATTTCAAAAAGTTGGAATTTTTTTTAATATTTATTTCTTTATTTTGGCTGCCTGGGGTCTTAGTTGTGGTATGTGGGACCTTCGTTGCAGCATGCAGGCTCTTTGTTACAGCATGTGGGATCTAGTTCCCCGACCAGGGATCGAACCCGGGCCCCCTGCATTGGGAGCATGGAGTCTTACCCACTGGACCACCAGGGAAGTCCGCAAAAAGTTGGAATCTTTGGTCAGTGGCTATGAGCCTTTTCAGGGCTTTTGATACATATTGTCAAAATGCAGTAAGAAGTAAAGGAAACCACAAATTCGAATACACAATTGAATCATTTCAAAGTTTCATACATACTCATACACCCTACATACCTGCATGTAGATCTAATAGTTACCATGTGTATTAGTTATCTACTGCTGCATAACAAATTACTCCAAAACTTAGCAACTTAAAACAACAAACATTTATTATCTCACAGTTTCAGTGGGTCAGGAATTTGGTAGTGACCTAGCTGGGTGGACTGGCTCAGGGTCTCTCATGAGGTTGTGGTCAAGTGTCACTCAGGGCTGCCATTATCTGAAGGCTTTGCTGGGGCCGGAGTGTCGGCTTCCAAGAAGGCTCACTCTCGTGACCATTGACACGAGGCCTCAGCTTCTCACCCCTTGGGTCTCCATAGCGCTGCTCAAACATCTGACAACAGGGCAGCTGGCTTCCCCCAAAGCGGATGATCCAAGACTCAGCAAGAAAGAAGCAATGCCTTTGACCATCAATCCTGGACGATACACATCATCACTTCCACCATTTGCTATTTCTTAGCAGCAAGTCACTCAGTCTAGCCCATACTCAAGGGGAGAGGACTAAGGGCCACTTTGGATTTGGGGACATATTTAAAACACCACATCATAGGTAGGTGAGCCTTCCAGGGCAGTGACCGCTGTCAGGAAGAGAAGCAAGAAACCACTTCGGTTGCACGTTGATGGAATGAGACTCTTGTCCCAAAATGCATTTCAGTAAGTCTTGCTATTGCTTTGTGTCTTTTTTATCCCCTCTTTTTAATCAAGCCTTTTATTGTAAAATACATGCTTGTTATTGAAAATTTGGAAAATATAGAAAAGTCAAGATAAAATAATAAAATTCACCCCTCATCACACCACCTAGAGATAACCACTGATCACAGCGCAGTTTATTTCCTTCCGTCTGTGTGCATCGTCTTACCTTGTGGGAAACATGAGTATACAGTTCTGTATCCTGCTTTGTCATGTAATACTGCATGCATTTGTTTTCTTCCAGTCATTAGAACTCTTTGTACTGAATACTTTAAATGGCTACTACCTTAGTTTTCTAACTAATTCCCCTATTACTGGACTTTAGGTTGTTTCCAGTTTTTTAATTATTTTGAACAACTCAGCGATGAACATCTTTGTTCCTAAAATTTTGAATACATTTTGGATCATTTCCTCAGTTGGGCTCCCAGAAATAGAATGAATGAACATTTCTGAGACTCTCGGTACTTTTTTCCTTCTGTTTTGCTTCTTGAAGCTCTACTTTCCCTGGTAACATTTTCTTGCTCTTGGATCAACTAGTAACTTGCATTTCTATTCAATCAACGTCAATGCTGTTGTTGGTTCGTTGTCAAGTTCCTTCCTTAATTCGTCCAACAAATATTTCCGTGAGCACTATATGAGGTGCCGGGGCTGGGCTATGTACCCAGGTGGCAGTGATTACCAGAGCTCACGGTCCAGAGAGCTTTAGGCTTTTGCCTCTGTCCACGGGATCTGAAGTGGCTTAAAACTCTCCAAGTGAACAATAAATAAAAACAGAAGGTCAGGACCAAAGACAATAAAAACATAAATATATTTCCCACAAGAGTTAACAAAATTGCTGTTTGACCCTCATACTTGGCTTTGTATTTCCTAGCAGCCAAAAAAATTGGGAACCATTGGAAAAGAGGAAGCACATATATTCCTCTAGGAATGAAAGCCTCTCCTAGCACTGAATCCCAGAGGAAATTCTCGGGTGTGAGTTTATCACATGGAAGAGAGAGTGCGCCGTGGAAGAAATGACGTCCTCTACGATATTGGGGGAGCTTTAAAAAAATAAATGCAGGAGCAAATTTCACATGGCCTTTCTTTAGTGACCTTTATCAAGTTCGGGGCTTAACCTTGAAATGCAACTTCATGAAGGTGACCGATAAATAAATAAATAATAAATAAACAAACCCAAATCTCTAGGTAAGTAGCCGATTATGTGGTCCGACCTGGTTCGAGAATTTAGAATTCCTGGAGGAAAACAAACAAACCATGAGACACCAAGTTCTATCTATCAAATTGGCAAAGATTAAGCCTTCTTTAAAGATTAAACCCCAATTTTGGCAAGACTTGGGGAAGCCAGCCCTGTCGTACGCCGCGGGCGGCATATAAATCGGTACAGTTCTTCTGGAGGGCGGTTTGGCACCAGGTGACAAGAGTCTTAAAAACGCGCTTGCGCACAGCAGTTCTGCTGTGGGGATTTGTCTCCTAAGGAAATAATGAAAACTGCACGTCGAGACTATGTGCCAGGAGCTCGCTCTGCTCAGGCGCCTAGGTTTGCAGTCAGCACAGCTGTGCCCAGCAGGGCCTGGAAACCTTGGGGTCTCTGGCAGTTCTGGGAGGTGAATTCTTTCTGTCTCTCACATCGGCATCTCAGCTTCTCTTTTTCTTTCTAAACCCTTTTATTTTGAAATCATTTAAGGCTCAAAAGACTGCGAAAATAATACAGAGGGCCCACATACCCCTCATGATGATGTCTTACATAACCGCAGCGTATCGTCAAAATCAGGACATCGAGCGAGTGAAATACTGTTAACTGAGGACAGACCTTATTCGGATCCCACCAGGTTTTACATGCTGTGCGCGTGCGCGCGTGCGCGTGTGATACCATGAAACCCTACCGCGTGTGGAGTCACATAACCACCACCACGTTCAAGATCAGGAGCTGTTCCTTCCAGAAAGAAACTCCCTTTTGCTACGTTATACTCACCTCTTCCCGGCCGCCGCCCATGCAACCACGGGTCTTTGCCCACCGCTGTAATTTTGTCATCTCGAGAGAGACATACAAACAGAAGCGCCAGGATGTAACCTTCTGGATGTGCTCCGCCCCCTCTACTTGTCTGTTTTCTCAAAATTCCAACCAGCCACACTGGCCTGGGGCCCTTTCGGGTCAGGCCGTGTCGTTGGTCACCAGCAAGCCCGTGGATTGCTGCTGGGGGTCAGGCTCCCACCTGTGGCCCAGCCATCCATGGCCGAGGAGGGAAGCCAACTGACACAAAGCTCCCCACCCCGTCGTCAAAGAGAGGAGCAAAGGAAGTCCCCCTCTGAGGGGGGCCGGGCCGGGCAGGTGCTTTACCTGGTCCAGCTACTGCGCAGTTCCCTGGGGAAACTGGATGTCCGTGGCCTACCTGATCGCCACGCCGGGCTCCTCTCGGCTAACAGAACACCATCTGGGGCTGACTTGGGGTAAACATGGGTCCTCTAGTGCCCCAGGGGATGGGTGTTCGTGGTGAAAGCCAATCTCGGAACTCCAGCCTCCTTGCCACTGGCCGGTTTAGGCGAGAGCCCAGGACACACTGAGTCCTGGCTGGGGCCCCTTCTGCGAGCTGCCCCAGACGACCTTCCAAGGCCCGCGGGGGCCGGGAGGGGCTGTCGGGAGAGAAGAGCTCAACATCAAAGAGAGTTTTTCAGGTCTGAGAGAGCATCTTGCTGCCCGGACTTGCCGCAGAAGTCCTTACCCAGGGCTCAGTAGCAAAACCCACTGCTGCAGCCGGAAGGATTTATAGCAAAGCAAAGCAGCGCAAAAAACAATAAACTGACTTTGGAGGAAAGATGAAAGGCCGGAGAGGAGCTGCTGGGAAATCTTATTAGGCTGAAAACACACAGAGTAATCATTTGAGGAGGTAGGAGGATCTTTTGGTCCCACAGGCCCTGAGTGATTTCGGGGCCTCGGTGAAGCTCCGCCTCCCCCCCCCCCCCCCAGGCTCGGCCGTGACTCAGAAGGGGCAGAACCGTCCCCTCATGCCCTCGTCCGGGGGCTTTTGCCTCCACTCAGGTGGCTGTTGCTTGCCCCTAACGATGGGAAGACAGTATAACCGATCGTCCCAACCAGGTGACGCATGAAGTCAAACAGAGGCCTGTCCGTTCTGCCGGGACAGAAACCGGGACCCCCGCAGCAGACCGGGCCGGAGGGTCGCCCAGCAACCTGCGCACCTCTGCGGAGAGCTGCCGCCCGCCCCGCCCCGCCCCGCCCTTTGGGAGGTGCCCTTGAATCCGATATTTTACTCATTTCAGGATTTCTCCGCCTGACGAGTGTCTCACCATGACGTTTGCGGTTCCTTATTCTCTGCGGTGGTGAGTGTCCTGCGTGCCACAGGACGTTTAGCCGCACCCCTGGCCTCCTCCCACTAGCACCCCCTTCCCCAGTCGTGACCACCGAAAACGTCTCCAGACATGGACAAATGTCCGCGGGGTCGGGGTCAAAGCCACCCCGGCTGAGAACCATGGATCTGGCCCCATCCTCTCACTGTTTGGGAGAAGGACCACAGTCGGTTTGCTTAGGGGTTAAAGCTTTAGACAGTTAACAAGGCTTGTCATCTCGGGGCCGAAAGGCAGGGGCCTCGAACGGGGGTGGGCACGGGGGGACACATGGAGGACACCCCAGGGAGGAGGGGGAAATGGGCACCTTTCTGCCCGGTGTCGTCCAGGAAGCTCTGCTATGACCCGCAGGCGCCGGCATTGTCCCCATGACTGCAGAGCCTGCCTGGGCACCGGCCGTCGGCGCCCACCTAGTGGGCCCGCGAGGGCTCCTGGCCCATCCCGCTTGCCCGGTACCAGGTGCGCCCATGGTGCCCAGAGAACTCGGCGCCCTCTCGTTCCCTGCCGTCCTCTCCTGTGCTCTCAGGGACGCGCCTGGCGCTTTAGAAGATGAACAGTCTAGAAGGACCCCCTCCACCGTAGGAATCTATAACTGAATGTGTCATAAATAATAATAAAACTTGCTCCTTTTAGCCAGACCCCGTGCTGAGCCCTTGGAATACATTGTCTCCTTTATTCTCCCCACAAACCCCCAAGGTGGGTGTTCTGGGCAATCTGTGCGGTTTTCAAATGATGAAACCAGAGCTTAGAGGGATCAAGCAATTTGCCCAAGTCACTTCATGGCCGACACGTGGAACTGAATCTCAGACCCATCTCGCTCCAGGGCACGTGAGTGCGCTCCGCTGGGGATCACGGAGTTACGGGTGTCGGAGGTGTGGCTTGCTGGAGCGGAGGTGTGGCTTGCTGGAGCGGCCGGGGTCCCCGAGCCAGTCGGTCGAGCAGCCCTGACCTTTCACCCCAGCGGGCCATCCATCATTATCACTGTCCTGAAAAGGGGCAGGAAACACAGCCTGCCTAGTTTCTCCCACAAGTGGACAGCAGATCTGCCGGGAAATTTTAGACATTTGCCAGTAGATGGTAATGACTGACGGAAGGAGCTTGTTTTCTCTCCCCATGCATGAGTAGAATCTATGATCTTTACACGTGATGGCTGAGGGATATGTCATTCTCCATCACGGTTTCCAGAAGCTAGAGGCTTCCAGATAACCTGAAGCAGGTCCATTTTTTTTTTTTTTTTTTTTTTTGAGAGACCAATTTGTCATGCCCAGAAGGAGTCCCACTTCCTAGAGCCAAGCCCAGGTGAATCCTACAGACCTTCGCTTACTCTGAAAGGACAGGCAGAGCCTCTGGACAAGCATCATTGCTAGGGGTTCTGGGACCAGCTCTGCCCGTTCCAGACTCTGATTCTCACCTTTGCTACCCACATCCTCAGACCCCTTATCCTGGAAATCAGTGTCACGCTTCTCACCCACTAGGAGGGCTATGGTACAATAATAATTAGTAATAATTTTTAAAAGGAAAATAACAAGTGTTAGCAAGGATGTGGAGAAATTGGAACGTTTGTCCATTGCTGATGGGACTGTAAAACAGTTTAGCCGCTGTGGAAAATTCTGTCAGTTCCTCACAAAGTTACACAGAGAATTATTCTATGATATAGCAATTCAACTCCTAGGTGTGTACCCGATAGAATTGAAAACAGGTGTCCAAACAAATACATGTACACGCATGTTCATAGTCACACTATTCCCAGTAGCCAAAAGGTGGAACAACTCGCATATCCATCAGCGGGTAAATGGATAAACAAATTGTGATACAATAGAATGTTCCCATAAAAAGGGATGAAGTATTGACACGTGCTACAGTGTGGACGAGGCCTGAGAACATTACACTAAGTGTACGAAACCGGACACAAAGGGCTCTATATGGGAAGATTCCATTTGTATGAACTAGCCAGATAGGTAACTCTAGAGAAACAGAAAGCAGTTGGTGGCAGCCAGGGGTTGGGGGTCGGGGAGTGAGAACTAACTGCTTAGTGGGTCCAGGGTGTCCTTGTCGGGTAGTGAAAGTGTTTGGGAACTAGATAGAGGTGACGCTTTTACGACAATGTGAATGTACTCCCTACGTGCACTGAACCGTTCACTTTAAAAATGGTTTATTTTATGTCACGTGAATTTCATCTCCATAAAAAAGCTTATCAATTGAGAAACGTCAGTGTCACAGCGATACCAGCCTCGGCAGGGGCCGTCTGGTGCATGATGGGAGGATGTTTCCCTAACCTCTGTGTGGTGAGCACCTGCTGGTTCGGTGAAAAGCACCCGTGCCTTCTTCCGGGATCTGTTCCCAGGTTTTCCCCCGAGGACCTGTCCGCACCGTCCTCTCTAAGCCCAGATGCCGGCTACATAAGTCAATGAATTCCCTTTCCTGATTTTCTGTCACTGGCAACCAGAACAATCCTGATGATACAGTCAGTTTCAATGTTTCCGTGGAGCAGACCCGAGTTTATGCTTGAGTCAATTTCGGGAAATTGCCGAGAGATGTGTTCATGTGGAAATTTGGAAATTCTAGCTTCCAGCCCTCTCCTGCAATCTGTACCGAAAACTGCAAGTTAAAAGTGTTATTTTTTTGGAAGGTGATGGTTGCCCAGCAACGTAAATGTACTGAATGCCAATGAACGATACATTTAAAAATGGTTAAAATGGTACATCTTATGTATATTTTACCTTCATTTAAAATAATAATGGTTATTTTTTCTGATTATAGTATTCATATACATATATTCATAGTAAGAAAATTTTAAACAATATAGAAAAGAATGGAGAATGTAATTATCACCCGTCATCTTTCCCCAGGGGCTAACAGCTGTGCACACTTCGGTATATTTCCTTGTAGACCTTTTTGTTGTTCACTTGTACACACGTGTAATTTTATTTTTTCACAAAGTGGATCATATTACATAAATATTCTTGTGTCCTGATTTTGACTTAGCTATCTAATAAATACACGTATATATAGAGTAAATAACATTTAGATACTGTGAGCATTTTCTGTATCCTTAAATTAAAAACTTGATTTTTAAGGGCCCTATAACACTCTGTTCTTTGGATACGTAGCATGCGCCCCCTGATGGATTCCTGAACAGTAGGTGTTGAGGGAGTTTCCTATTCACGTCCATCATAAATAAGGCTGTGATGAATACTGATCACTGGGGTCAGAGAAGAGGGATCACGAGGTCAGAGGCTGCTAACAATTTCAATGCTTTTGATATCTGCAGTCAGATCACCCCACCAAAAGTGGTCCCTTTCTCGAGCTTTAATCACTGCCTGAGGGAGGGGCCTGACCATCAGGCCGGGATGGGAGCAGACCCGGGGCTGTAGGACACGGTCACTCACGGCTGCAGGGGGAGTGGGTCGGGGGGGGGGCCATCAGCACACCCCCCCCCACCCCGGCTGGCTCCTCTGTGCTTCCTTCCCAGATGCTGCCTGCTTAGAAAACCCCCCTCACTCCTACCTTTCAAAGTTTGTTCCATCACCTTCAAAGCTGGGAAATCACTATACGAAATGCTGCTCTCTGCCTTCTCAGGAACCTGGTCCTGACCTCTGTCTGAAGTCCACGGACACGCTCTCCGTTCCTGGCCCCTTTCTCCCCACCACCCCTTCCAGCCTCGGGGTTCTGGCCCTTTGTTACGGGCTCCCTCACCCACCCTGCAGCTGCCCAGTCAGCTGAGCCGCCCCCCTGCCCTTGGAGCGCTGACCAGCTCGCTGGGCTTACAACCACTGTCGTCGGTCTTCTTCTTATGGAGGGGACGTTTGGACAGTCTCTAAGGACCTGGGCCTATGCCACCTGGCCTATCTAACACCTTAGCCCACGTGTGTCCACACTGATGTTCACATAGGATTGGCGTCTCCCTGAGGCCCAGGAGCACGAGTCACCCGGCAGAGAGTTTCCCGGGATCAGCAGAGAACAAGAAAGTCTCAGACGACCTGGCTGCAATCATCACCCTTTGCAAAGACCCTCCTCCAGCCACCTGCTTCCTGAGCCCCGCAGGGAGCTGTCCCTACGAGGCCATCTTCCAGGCCACCTTCAGACCTTTCCTGCCAAACCTCCCCCGCTCCTGTCTTCCCACCCTGCCGTATTCAGCCACGTCCAGGGCCCTCATTTCAGTGCCGTTTCTCGAGCACCGGCACCTTTGTCAGCAGTCGGAATGGAGAAGAGTCTTCATTTGGTTGACGGGCTGCCCTGCCCTTGGAACTGTTTTATAAGCAATCATCCAGTTGCCAAGGGGACAAATTATGAGAGCAGAGGCTGAACAGTTGGTCCTGGGGGACGGGGAGGGCAGCTTGGAGAACGGCCAGTGGGGCGAACACAGTGGCTGCTCGGTCACCCGGCAAGGACATGCGCAGCGGCGGGACCGCTCCCAGGTTCCACGCCCTGCGGCATCCAGAGGAGGAGAGAGCACGTCCTGCTGAGAAAAGGACTCAGTTCTTGGCCAGCCACGTTGGGAAACCTGCCGAGCCACTTAGCGGGCTGCGGGGGAGGAGGGGGCGGGCCGTGAAAACAGCAGAGACTGAACGACAGGGGCGACCGCAAAGGAGGGGCGAGTGAGGTCTGGAGGAATGAGGGACGGGGCGGGGGGGGGGGGGGGGGGTGGACCCGTGGTCCCATCAACCCCTCCCCCACCAGCAAAGTCAAGTCCAGGAGGAAAACAGGGAAACTCACAGGCCTGAACCCACGGCTGAGAAAAGAGCAGGGGAGTCAGCAAGGTCACCTGGTGGCCTAGCTCATGCGCAAGCCCAGCCCCCCTGTAGGGCCCCGCCCACCAGCTCGCCAGGGAGCATCGCTGAGCCACCCGGCACCCTCCTTGAGGCAGAGCAGAGACTCGGTCTCCTGCTTCTTGAAGCCCAGTGTCTCTTGGGCCCTGAATATTCTTGCGGCCAGTGGCCCTGTGTCCCTAGGCTTCCCTGTTGGCCCAGTCATCCCGAACACGTGGGTCCCAAAGAGCTCCCTGCTGAGACCAGATCCCGCGTGCCCGGGCCCTGACGGCCAGCCTGAGGACGCAGTGTGCTGTACCCACTCACGGCGTGGGTGATGCCCGCGAGGATGGAGCCTGAATGTGCCAGGCTCCCTCCAGCGCTATCATTTTGCCATTTCCAGGGCAAATTGCTTCTTTAAGCCTTCTCATCTGGAATGGAGGGTACTGGTGTCCTCACTCAGAGGGTCGTTGTGAGAACCCAAAGTGCCAGTGTGTGCCAGCACCCGGCAGGCTGCGGCAGGTAGCAGACACCACTGTCACTATCATCGGCCAACGCGCCATAGACGCACCGCTCCCTTGAGCGCAGGTCTCCTCTCCACGGCCTTGCCCGGTCCTGCCCACACACACACCCACCCCCTCGAGGCCCTCTTCTCTCTTCCCTGGGCCTCCCCCCCCCTCCCTCTGATACACACACATACACAGAGGCCCCGCAGGCCCTGAGGTCGTGCCCATTTCAAACCTGATCTGGATCTGCTGGGAAACTCTGATCTCCATCCCGACACCTTCGAAGGTGCCCCCCTCTCTCTGTTAGCCGTCCTCCCACATCAGCGCTGGCAGCCACGGAGACCTGGCGCTCAGGGTTTCCCCAGCCCATCTGCTCACTGCACGGAGAGTGCAGCCCACGCGCTGCTGAACGAATGAGCAGTGGGTGCTAGAAGGTGCAAGAAAGGGCCGGCGGGCAGGGGAGCCGAATCGGGCGAGACCAAGCTCCGCGGCCGCGGCGAGCTACCCTTCCACCCAAGCGGCTTCACAAGAAAGTTTTTCTTGCTCAGGCTGTGTGTCCATTAGAGGTCGGCAGGGGGCGCTCTGCTCCTCAGTCACCTGGAGGTTCGGAGCGACAGAAGCTCCATGCTGACTTGCCTCTCCACAGTCCCAAAGGCAGGGAAAATGGAATATGGCAAAGTGGGCGGTGGCCCCTAGAGCCTCCACCTGGCAGTGACACATGTCACTTCTCCTCATAGTCCGTCAGCCAGAGTAGGTCCCCTGGACAGGCCTGACTTCGAAGGGTGCCGAGCGTCACAGTCTCCTACCCTGGGCGGGGCGCACCTTCCGTGGACCTTCCCAACCCTGCACCCACCGGGGCAGCTAGCCTCCCCTCCACCTCCAGGGGGCCTGGCCCGACCTTCACGCCTCCTCGGGAGGTAATGGGGCATTTTCCCTGATAGGAGCACAGGGCACGTGGGCTGAGTGCGCTCCCGTGTATGTATGTTTCTAATTAAGACCTCAGGCATGCAGGCATCGGATTCGCCGAGCTTGGCCTCGGATTCAGAAAAAGCTGAGGTTTTATGCAACGCTTCAACCACGGGAATGCATGAATTGTTGAAAAGCGAGACAGAGGCCCAGAGAGGAAGGGCTGCTCCATTATTCATCAGGCCCAGAGTCCCCAGGTCCCCAAGCGCAACTGCTGGGCTTAACAAACACCTACAGAATTTCCCCATCAAGTCGACAGCGAGCGCGCGGGCAGCTCCAAGCAGGGCTCCCGCCCACGCCCTCCGCTGCCTGTCTCATCAGCTCAACACAACGGGAGCAGCCTTCCGCTCAGCATGCTGGTGTTTAGGGCCCTCCCTGCCCCTCACGGGCCCCCAGGCCTGAGGCCCGAGCTCCTGAAAGGAACCAGAAGGCCTTTCACTCTGTCCCCACCGCGTGTCCTGAGGTGTGTCTCCCGCAGCCCTCCACCCCGCCCGCCCCAGACGGCCGGCCTTTCCCTGAACGCAACTGGTGTCCTCCTACCTTTGCCTGGGCCGGCCTTTCTGCCTGAAACTGCCTTCCTGTCCCTCTGTCCACCTGGCGACCTCTTCCTCTTCAAGCCCAGATCAGAGGAAGGGAAACTAACTTCTGCTGCGAGCCGGCTGTTAGACGTTTGTGCAAACATTATCCCAATGAAGCGTGTGTCGGGGGATGTCATCACCAGCTCCATAACTTGTGGGGTCTGGTGCAAAATGAAAATGCGGTCCCTTGTTCAAAACGATTAAAAATTTTAAGACCGCCAAAGCAGATCATGAGACCAACCAAGCCTAAGAGCAGGTTCTGGGTGAGTGCACAGGTCACATACCCGTGAAATCAGCCCTGGTTAGAGGGCGGTAAAGCGAAACTCAGAGAGGTCAAGTAACTTGTCCAAGTCGCACAGCTAGTTAGGGGCAGAATCAGGTTGAATTCCCATCCACCTGATCCAAATCCCCTTCCTCTCAACCACCCACCTGTGAGGGCTCCCCACTTGCCTCAGGCAGAATGACTAGGGGAGAGGCTGTGAACACCCCCGGAGACCGACGGTCCTTCTGAAGGATGCCTTAGGTGGGCAATGGGTCTCTTCCTTCACCCTGGAGAACAGCATCATCAGATGAAAGAGGGGCCCAGTCTGGGGAGCAAGTGGGCATTCTAGCAACCCTCAATCGGCCCACGAAGGAGGACACCCCATGCCCCAGATACCCCTTCCTTCATACCCACCTTCAGGCAGCCTGCTCACCCCCAACCCTAATACACACTCTTCTGTTGCCTGAAGACATTGCTGCTGTCCAGCAGAGCTGACCCTGTAGGACACAGATCCCAGGGCAGCATCTCTGGCCTTTGCTGGGAACATTAAATGCAGCCCTTGAGAGAGGCACAGCTCCTGGCTGCCCTGCCCAGTTTTCATCTTTTCATATCACTGATCCAGTTCAGTTGCTCTGGTGGGTGGTTTTCCCCTTGATTTGACAAACCTCAGTCTTGGGGAAATGCATCCTACTTAGATTCAGTCATTCAACAGTGCATCAACTGTGCACCTACTGTGTGCAAGACCCCTGCCTTCAAGGAGCTCACAAGCATAGCTGGGGAGACTGACAAACTCACCATCGCTAAATGGGAAAGAGCTAGTCAAGAGGCTCCCGGGCCCAGATGAGGGAAGGAAGAAATTACGTGTATTGGGTCAGAGGGAGCAAATTGAGCACGTTTTGCAGGACCTATAGGAGTTTTCCACGTGGCAAAGGAGCCAAGCCAAGCAGGAGGTACACATTTGGAAGAGCTTGGGGGTGGTGGGGTCTGGGAGTCTGAGAGGTGTGGGACTCGGTCCCAGTCGAGAGATGTGGACGCCTTCAGCGGGGTGAGAGGCCTCTCCATCACTCCTGGGGAAGGCGAGAGAAGAGAGGGAAAGCTGGGAAGTTTTCAGGCCTAAAGTGCTGTGCATAGAAACCTGGTGTGTCCTCCCCATAAACCTTCAGTGGTTTCAACTCCACACGACCCCGTTCACAGGTGACAATGTCCTGTGACGCCCAGGTCAGGAGATCTTAGAAGCATACAGGCTCCTGTTGCACTGCTGCCTTACAGTTTTCAGCAAGTACGTTCACTGATGGTGTCTCATTCTTCGGAAGCCTATTTCTGCCCTCAAACACATGCACATCCCATGTATTTGACCACGTCACGGTCTGCAGAGACTACAGACCTTCCAGCGGAAGGGTTCCCATGGTCTGGCTGGCCAAGCTCACCTCCTGGAGGCTCCTCCTTGCAGGGTGACCCTTACCTGTTAGAGCAGAGGACAGAAGCTGCTGTTCCGTAAGCAAGTCACACGAATGTCTTGGACAAGGGTGCTGGTCAGGCCGTCGTCACAGAAACGAAGATGGGCAAGGATTCAGGCCAGAAAGAGTTAACTGTTGGGTTGAACCATCCAACCAGGCTCCAGCTGCAGCTTTCAAACAAGTCACTGATTAACAAATATTTATTGAGCACCTACTGGGGGTCCGGAGCCCAGAGAATAAAGGAGACATATAAACGGAAGAAAGAAGAAATACAAAATATTGGTTGCGATCATTATTGCACATGTATTTCCACTCTGTACTTCCGAGGGGTGTGCTTAAGGCCACACAGAAAGAAAGCACAGATCCGGAAGCCAGGCAGACTGAGCTGCACCGCGTGTCCTCAGGCACATCGCTTCAGGACTCCGGGCCTCAGTTTTCTCATCCGTACAATGGGGTTGTTGGGAGGGAGGATTCCATGGGAGCAAAGCGCTTTGAACCGTGCCTAGTGCACAGGGAGTGGTCAATACATACTAGCTGGTGGTGGAGTTGTGTTGTTTTGGCGATGACAGTGATGATGCTGGTTAAACAGCAGAAGCAGCAGCTGAAATCTGAAGGTAAATCTGACTCAAGTCCGGGAGGGCTCGGCCAAGCTCTCCGTGGCCCCCGAACTCCTCTCCGCGAGACCCCAGCCCGCGACTAGCCACCTGCAAACCCCGCGAAGGTGCTTCCCCAGACGTGCGCACCTCCCGGGGAGACCCAGTGCCCTCAGGGTCCCCAAGCCCGCCGACGGCTCGCAGTTGGGGGGGGGGGGTGAGGCCCCGCCCCGGCCCCGCCCACTCCCCGCCGCGGCTCCAACGGCGGCCGCGGCCACTGGTGCCGGGCGGTTCCTGCGGGCGGACGGGGCGGGCGCCCCGGAGTTTCGCTCGGTACCTCCTGCCCCGCGCGGAGCCTGCGAGGGACGCTCGACCAGGGCCGGGGGCCGCTGCCGCTCCAGCGAGGTAGGAGCCGGGAAGACCGGGGGAGACCGGCTGTCCCCGCGTGGGCCCCGCAAGGGACAAGCTCCCCCCGAGCCCGAGCCGCCGCCGCGCCCGCTGCCCCCTTACCGCGGGGCGGGGGCCACAGTCCCCGCGTGCGCGCATCCCGGGCGGGCGCGGAGAGGAAGGGGCGGGGTGGGGGAGTGCGTGTGCGCGTCTGTCTGTCTGTCTCGGGGATGTGAGGGGGGTGATGACGCCCCCTCTCTGCGGACGCTGCTGAGCTGCCCACCCCGAAGCTGAGGGCGGACTCCCACGGCAAACTCGAAGAGCGCCGGCGGCCATTAGCCGGATCGTGCGGGCGGGGAAGCCCACCCCCACCTGTCGAGCTGGGCTGTCCGTCTACGCGGGTCGAATTCCCCGCTTACCGCAGCCTGCTGGGTGGCCTCCCTCCCCCAGCGGTCAGACAGCCCCGCGGGTCCGCCTGCCCCGGGACGGCCCCCGCCTGGCCGCGGGGGTGGTGGGACTGGTGGGGATGCTTGGTCCGGCTGGGTTGGGAGGAAGTGTCCCTGCCGGAGGCCACGGGGGCGGCGGGGGGGTGGGGGGAGACGCGGGGAGGCGCTGGGGAACCTGCAGGCAGACGCAGAGTGTGCGACGGCAGCCCCCCAGGCACACACCAGGATAGTTCCCCAGTCGCGCCAGAGCCCCCCCCCCACTTTAATTACTTGACCTGTCGCTTTGCCCTCATCCTAATTGGGCAATTGATGAAGATGCAGTGTGCTAAAAATTGTTAAATGAAGTCAGACTGCCTCTTCCTAGGACTGAAGAGATGATTCCCTGGGACCTGGCTTGGCGGGGAGGCTCACATTCTGAGCCCCTCCGGTGCTGACCGGGGTGCCTGTGAGCAGGCTGGGGCCACGGGCTCTCGTCTGGCCCCTGGGGCCTGCCAGACACACGGGTGGCCCTTTTCATGGTTGAGGACTTTCGTTAAGGAAAGGATTCACCCACTTCGCACTGAATTATCAGTGACTGGGCAAGAGCAGGACCCGGGAGAGGGTCCCCAAGTGGGGGCCTGTCTCAGTTTGACAGAAGTCACGCTCCAGCTGTCGCCAGCGCTGGCAGCTGCTCCACAGGGACCACAGATGGGACCTGCCTCCCGGCCCACTCAGGCCCCCTCCCTCACCTCCACATCCCCAGGGTCTGATGAATTAACAGCCTGGACTGCCCTGGAGGTGGCCACTGGGGGACTTCGGCTCGGATCTGATGTCCTGGCTCCAGGACGTCCCAGCACCATGGGCATGGGGTCGGCAGCAACCTCTGCTGACCCGACAGCCAGCGCTCCCTCCAGAGCCCCCCGCCCACCTGAGAGGCGCTAGCTCAGCCTCGCTTCTCCGCTGACTCGGCAGCTTGAGGTAGCTGGGGACATCTCGTCACAGCGCCAGGTCCCAGGGTGCTTAGAAGGGTGCAACTTGTAGCTGTGCCTGAGACACCCCCCGACACGCCTCAGCCTCCCTCTCACGTGTGGAGCTCGGTGGATGCCCCCGGGGGCGGGGTGCAGCCAGCGCTGCCCTGTGCACATGCGTCCGGGCTGTGAGGTGCCTGGCCTCCTGGTGGGCTGCACGCACCCACGCCCCAGCTGGCAGCAGGCTTTGAGACCTTGGCCATCCTCAGGCTGTGTGTTGGGTTCCGTGACTTGGGTTGGGGGAGGGGATGCAGGGGGAGGTTGCCTGAGTTGTTCACACTTGGCCTGAGGAGGCCGCCTTAGATCATGGTGGAAAACACGGGCTCCAGCGCAGCTGCTCTCTGACCGTCGGACCTTGGTGGAGTCTTGGGCTCAGCTTCCTCCTCTGCACAACAGGGCCAGGGGCGTGTGCAATGCAAGGACACAGGTGTCAGTGTTGGGCTCGTAGCAGATGACCAGGGCCAGTCGTCTCTGCTTCCTGCAGCCACAGCCTGATTCTTGGACGTTGCATTGAAAGGGCCCTGTGCCGCCAAGACGCCTCATGCCATCCTAGAGCTGGGGCAGGGGTGGGAGTCTTTGATCAGGTAGCTCACAAATTACTCTCTGGTGCCCAGAAGGCAGCTGGGAGAGTTGGAATCCAGTCTCCACCAAGCCCTACCTTCTAGCCCTTGGTGCCCTGGGCCTGCCCTGCACGGCGTCCTGGCTCATTCTGGGTGGTCACTGGGCACACACCTGCTCCTTCAGTCCATCCTGGGTTTGGGGTCAGCCTTCCTCCCTGGCAGAATCGGGGCCAGCTACACGTGACCTCAGGGACACCAGGAAAACTCCTGCTCACCAAATATCATCCTGTTCCCCCAAACCGAGAAGTCTGCTGCCTAATGCTCCACCATTAGAGACTCATTCCTTTGTCTATGGCCTTGTACCCAGTTAATAAGTCAGCTACTAAACCTTAGCATCGGTGACTTGTTTAAAAGCTTTGAGGACCTGCAAGGGGAGAGAAGGGGGGAGGAAAGAGAAAGTGGGGCGAGTGGGAGAGGAAGGTGGTGTGCCAGCCTCTGGATTCTGCAGAGAAAGGCCCAGCGGTGAGCCCAAGGAGGCCCCTCAGGAGAAGGACGGGCTTGGGGAGATGGGCGGGGGCGGGCAGCAGGCAGGGAGAGCTGTGCACCTCAGTGGGCATTCTCAGCGGGACTGTGGGCTGGGTGGCCTGCTGAGGGAGCCGACAGAAGCCTCCAGTCCTGTGACTGGAGCAGAGCCAGCGCCTTCCTTCTCACACTGCCCTCCCTTCCCCGTGAGAGCACGGCCACGTGGTGTGTGGTGTATTCTGTATTCTAGGTGGTGCTCTCTGCATTGGGAGAGCCTGGGAGAGCCGCGCTGGCCATTTAAAAGTGTCAGGGGTAATTTGTCAGGTAGGCAAGAGGCTGGGCCGAGCTGCTGGGCTGGGGAGGGTCCAACACCTGTGGCCCCTCACACATCCCCACACCCTCCTATGGCCTTATCTCGAAAAGAGCAAAAGAGCATAATTCACTCAGAAGGCCTGGGGGTGCAGGGTTCGGCTGGGGTCACCTAAAAGGCTCGTGGAGGCGGCCCCAGGCCCGGCTGGGCAACCCTGAGCCTCCCGGCGTGGGGGCCGGTGTTGGCGGGCGTGGGCTTGAGGGGCGCCAGCAGGCCCGCTGCAGGAGGGGCGGGCCAGCATCGCGCGGGCCCTCAGGGGGCCTGAGCCATGGACGGGTCCCGCCTGATGATGGCCCAGCAGGGACCAGTTTGCAGCCCGTTCCGGGTGCTGCTGAGGGCAGAGCTCAAGCCACAGCCAAGAAGTTCCGGCTCCCAGGACGCCCTTTTAATAATTTATTTATTTATAAATGTATTTTATTTATCTATTTTTGGCTGCGTTGGGTCTTCGTTGCTGCGCGTGGGCTTTCTCTAGTTGCGGCGAGCGAGAGCTACTCCTCGTTGTGGTGTGCAGGCTTCCCATTGCGGTGGCTTCTCTTGTTGCGGAGCACGGGCTCTAGGTGCACAGGCTTCACTAGTTGTGGCGCGTGGGCTCAGTAGTTGTGGCGCACGGGCTTAGTTGCTCTGCGGCATGTGGGATCTTCCCGGACCAGGGCTCGAACCCGTGTCCCCTGCACCGGCAGGCAGATTCTTAACCACTGCGCCACCAGGGGAGTCCCCTGATGGGCATTCTTAAAGATTATTCGCAACAGTTTCTGTTCTTAAATAATAACAAGTGGTGGCGACAAGGGTGATGGTAGCTCTTCACTCTTCATCAGTTACTCATTGAGCGCCTACTGTGTGCGGGCTGGCCACTGGTGTCAGTAAGGAGGATACAACTGTGGCACTATTGGCGTTTGGGGCCAGAGTATTCTTTTGGGAGGATGACGGTTCCTGTGCACTGTAGGGTGTTCAGAAGCATGCCCGGCCTCTACCCACTAAAGACCACGAGCGCCCTCCTCCCTTTGTGGCATCCAAAACTGTCCCCTGGGAGCCAGCATCAGCCACTGCTGACAACCGCCGGGGCTACAGCTACAAACAAAATGGACAGGATCCCATCCTGTTCCCTTAGAAGCAAACGTTCTAAAGAGGGAGACGAACACCATGTGTGCTAAAGAAGGAGCACATCCAGCAGGCTGCGTGGTGCAAACGCTAGAGGGGAAGGCAAGGAGGGTGGGGTGAGAGTGTGCCGGGGTGAGCAGGCCATGCCGTCTTCCAGGGGCGCGCGGACAAGGCCCGCTGGTGAGGGGCCCTGGGGCAGAGGCTGGAGGGGCGGAAGCGCCTTCCGAGCAGCAGGAAGAGAAAGCGCATGGAGGAGATGGTGTGGGGAGGCGGGGAGCGGTCGGATAGTCTCCCCTGGGCCGCGAGGCCACCGCAAGCCCGTCAGCTTTGTCTCTGAGCGTACAGGAGCCCCAGAGACTACTCGCTGCCCGCTGGGCGTTTTGCCACGTGCATTCCCAGCCGTCCTCTAAGGTGAGCATTGTTTCCGTACCTCACGTTTCAAAGCCCAGAAGCGTTAGGCAGAGTGGGGTTAGCCCGGGGACATGAACTTGAGTGGTCCGCGCTCTTCTGTCTGACACTAAAACGGGGACTTTGGAGCCACACAGAAGTGGGTTCAAATCCCAGCTCAGTCACTTACTCGCTGTATGTGGCCTTGGACTAGTCCCGGAACCTCGCTGGGCCTCGGTTTCTCTGGGGAGGGGTGCTGTAGGGAGGCGTGTGTCATCCTCTGTCCCCTCGTGCCCCCTCCCCGTCCGAGCACTCGTGCCCCCAGGAAGCCAGGGCGCGGACAGCAGCCTCCCATCTCCCCAGCCACAGGCTCTTCTTCTGGATTCGTGCATCCGTTCACTGAGCTGCAGCGCTGCCACCTGGTGAGGTCAAAGCCCAGATCTCCGGAGGGAGGTCGAGGGAAGCTAAACGCTCCCGCTCCCTCCTCCTCCCTCCCCTCCCCTCCCCCTCCCCTCCCCTCCCCTCCCCTCCCCCCCCCTCCCTGGCAGAAAGGGGCCACCCCTCTGAGTCCCCACCTCTCCTGCTTCCTTTGCTCTGGGGGCAGTGATTGCCCCCGGGGTTGCAAAGAAAAGGGCCCCAGGCTGTGGGCTTAGTAGTGCTGGACTCGGTTCGGTGAGGGTAGAGGCTGGGCCTGGCACTCCCTCTGAGCCCCAGCTCTGAGAGCCACGTCGTAGGCATGTGGGACCCACTCTACCTTCTGCACCTTCAGCTGCCTCCCTGAAACCTTCCTACGGCCCATTGCTCCGGACCTCCAAGCACTCCGATGGCCTCCCCCCAACGGGAAACTTCCAGAAGCTTCAGGGGGGCAGCTGCCATGTGCTAGGAGCTGTCCCAGCCCTACCTACACTACTGTGTTTCCTCATCGTAGCACCTGTAACCAAGAAGTATTCTCTCAGATCCCCAGATGAGAAGGTGGAAGGCCTGTGGGGTCAACTGAAAGGTCCAGGTGAGAGCACACAGTTGGCAAAACAGTTGATGCCAGACAGGTTGGGGGCCAGAGGGCCAAGGCCAGAGCTTGGCTTTAAGAGCAGCTCATGACAGGGCCAGGTGTGGGCTGGGCCCTCTGCGTGGATCACCTCCTGCACTCCTCAGACCCTGTGACTGGCCCCATTGAGGACAAGGCTGTGCCGATTCAGACTAAAGTGTTACTGGCTGACGATGCTATTTGTACCACTTGGATTTCAGCTCAGCTCTGAAGGCGTTTGAGCCCGAGGCAGGCATTTTTATGTCTGCAGGAAAGATGGGTTTGGGAGATCCCGCTTTGGGTTTTTCGGCCCTTTCCCTGATGAGCCCAGCCAGCTGGTGACTTGCGTCAGACCCTGCAGAGCAGCCCCAGTGCTGTGAGCAGAGGGAAGGCCAGGATGTCCAACTCAGATATGCGGGTGGCCCGTGCGTGTTGACGGAGAGCCCATTTCAACCCAAGTGCCAGCCGGCGATGGCTGGCCATCAAGGGAGCACCCCGGGTTCACCCTGCGTCAGGATCAATTACTATCAAGCTGCCGCCATTTTCTTCGCGTCCTGCCTTTGCCGAGGGAAATGCAGGGGAGGCACAACATGGAGACATCACTCTTGGTTGTTGATTTCCTCCTCTTCCTTCCCCTCCCCTCCAGATTGGAACGTCTGTCTCCCTCCTGATGAATGTGTTGTTGTGGGAAGGATGAGGACCACTCATCGTCTGAGGGCCCCAGGACAGCGCACTGGACGCGGGCAGGGCCGCGGAGGGGGCTGAAGCCAGTCCAGGGCGGGGGGCAGGGGGAGAGCAGCCTCAGGCCCCCTGCCTCCCGACTGGGCCACGCCCACCCCAGGGAGGGGCTGACCCCGCCTGGCTCAGCTCAGCGTGCCCCCTGGCCCCGCATCCTGGGGCTCGCACTGGGGAGTCTGGGGCTCTGTCCTGGGTCTGCGTGGGAAGAGCATCTTGCCTCTTTGTGGGGAGAACAGGGTGAACACAGACAGAGGCCTGTACCCCAGAAGACACAAGTTCATGTCCTGACCCAGCCTCCCTGGGCAGGACACCTCTCACAGCCTGTTTTCTCACTTGCAGAATGGATCACACCATCCGTAATAGCGTCTTCCTCTGCTTGATGGAGGGAGCTAATGAGGTCCCAACCTCGTATGAAAGCATTTAGTAAAACATCTTTAATGCTGGGGGGGTCAACGTCACACCCCGTTGTGTTCCAGGCTCCCGAGTGTGTAACCTTTGTGGGGTTGGATGGTTAGAAGATACCGTTGAGATCACCAGAAAGGTCTAGCAATTAAATAATTAAGAAAGGAGATGAGGAAGAATTCAAACCCCTTAGTCCTCCAAAAGGTGGTTCTCGGTGCGGCTCCTAGCCAGTCGGGCCAGGAGCTGAGCTGCGAATCCTGAGCAAGCCAGGAGGGCTGCGAGAACAAGGTGATGGACAGCCGGCCTCCAGCCCTACAAGCCCCTCAGCTCCTGAAGGCAAGCTGCAGGCGGACGCTGCCCGCACGTCTGCACGCTCCGTCCCCAGCACTGTCCCCTTCCTGGCGTGTGCCACCCGCTTCACCCCCTCCTGGGTCTCCCCTGGGCAGCCCCAGCCCTCTCCACGGTCTTCAGCCTTGGACTAAACTTGACCTCGGGAAGATGGCCCAGGGCCCCGTTGATGGCCTGCCGCGCTCAGTATGACTGGGGCGTTTGCAGGCGGAGGTCAGCTGACCATTAAGCTATGGAACCAAGCACTCCACTTAGGCAGTGTATTTGGGACACAGTTAAATAATGAAAACAAAAATAGAACAGTGCAAAAGCCTGAGGCAGACTGGATTATGCCCCAGGAAGGAGCAGGGAAGGCCATCTTTGGGGATAGGGATGGGGGTGGGGAAGTCACTGCCAGCCCCCCTCTGCCAGGAAGTTGCTCTGGTTTAAAATGTATTTTCCTTTATATATAGGTCATCCTTTGCTAACTTTTAAATGAAAGTTTACACACACACACACACACACACACACATTCCAGTTGGAAAAATAATTTGTGCTTGTTACAGCACATTGGGAAATTCAGAAAAGTAGAAAGAAACAGCCTTCCCTCCTCTCCCTGGCTCCATAATGCTGGGTGGGCGTGTGAGAACTCTTTGGTGGCCGCCCCCCGCCCCCAGCCCCAGGAGAGCAGGAGGGATGAAAAGCAGGTACCGAATTAGAGACTTCCAGTTTTGGCAACAGAGCTAGCTCAGCTAACACATACCCATCCGATGACCAGCACTTAGGAAGAGTTTTAAATACATAGTTGACTCATAAGAAAGACAGATGTCTTCAAGGAACTCACACTCAGAGTCTTGAGCACGTAAACTGACACCGAGGAGGACTGGGGATATTGGACCCAGATATGGTCATAGTAACTGAAGTCTAGAATCTTTACGCCCACCCAGGGACAGGGAGATGTGACATTGGGCCCTGACAAGGCCAGAGGTTGTCCCTGGGACCTCTCTGTGGACAGGCTGCTAACCTCCAGCGCAAGAAAGCTGCCAGGACATTAACTCTGTTCAGATGCTCTGCGTAGGGGGGGAAAATGTTTCCTTCAAGAAACCTAAGGGCAAAGACTGAGCTACCCATAGGTACAAAGTCTAAATTTACAACACCCCCAAAGGGGAGAAGTCCTGAACTAAAATTTAATGTAAAAATAGGTCCTGGACTGATAGAACCCCTAACTCACCCAGCGGAATCAAATTCAAAACTGCTTTCCAGGGCTTGTCCAGGACCCAGAGTGCATAGGATTCCCACAGGGAAAAAAGCCCTGCCGAAGATGAGCTCACAATAGAAACCACAAACCACTCAAGGACGTGGATTACCTTGAGGCGAGTTAGCACAGACAGCAAATGGGGACATCAGCATCTCAACTGTAGAACTCGAACTTGATCGTAGAACCATGTGAAAAAGTCTGTAAAGCTCGTCCAGTGTGTTTAAAATGACCAAGGAGCTGCCCTCACCGATCTGCTTTCTGTCCCTATAGTTTTACCTTTTCTACAATTTCATGTAAAGGGAATCATACAATACGTAGTTTTTTGTGTCTGAACTCTTTTGCTTATAATGCATTTTGAGATTCATCCGTGTCATGTGTATCAGTAATTTATTCCTTTTTATTGCTATGGTATGGACATACCATGGTTTGTTCATCCATTCCCCAGTTATGGACAGTGGGTTGGTTCTAGTTTGGGGCTGTTATGAATAAGTCTTCTATGAATATTCAAATGAAAGCCTTTACATGACCATAGTTTTCATTTCTCTGGTAGTCCCACCTAGGAGTGGAATTGCTGGGTTGTGTGGCAAAGACATGTTTAACTTTATAAGAACTTCTAAAGTAATGACACCATTTTGCATTCCTGCCAGCAATGCATGAGAGCTCCAGTTGCTCCAGGTCTTTGTCAACACTTAGTATTGTCTCTCTTTTTGATTTTAGCCATTCTAGCATCTGTATAATGGTTTCTCATTGTATTTCTAATATAATTTTGATGACAAAACTAAACAGGACTTTGGGGGAAAATTATAGGTCAATTTCATTTATTGACTATACATACAAATGTTATAAATATAATGTTAAACTATATTATATATAAATGTGTTATACACACATGTATATATATATACATACATATATATCACAACAAAAGCAAGATTTACGCTAATAATGCAAGAATAGTTTAACATTAGGAAATCTATTCATGTAATTTATCCCATTAACAGGTTAAAGGAGGAAAATAAACATGTCAAAAATGTAGAAAAGATAATAAAAGTCAGTATGATTGTAAAAAAAAAAAAAAAACCTTGCAGAAAACTAGCAACAGAAGAGGACTTCTTTATCTTAAGCTATACTGTCAACAATATCTGACTTGATGGTAGAATGTTAGAATCATTCTCTTTCAAATCAGTTGAGTAGGTCTCTACCATCCCTTCTATGTCCTAGAGTTACTTGACGGTACACCCAGATAAGAAAAAGAAGTGGGAACTATAAGAATTGGAATGAAAAACTACAAAACTGTTAATATTCACAAACTATATGATCATTCATTTTATAGAAAATCCAGGAGAATTTTTGTTCAGCACAGCTGCTAAATACAAGATCATCATACCAAAATGAATAATAGTACGTTTGAATATATTTAAGGACCTCTCAGAAGATACCATAAAGAAAATGAAAAGAAAAGCTTCAGACTGTGAGAAAATGTCTTAGCATATAAATATGACAAAGGATCAGTATGCAGACTCTTTCAAGAGCTCCTGTAAATTAATAAGGAAAAAGATGAAGAACTCAATAGAAAAAGGGAAAAAGACACGAGCGGACATTTCATAGAAATGGGAACAGGACTGTGGCTAGACATGAACAGATACTGCATATCATTAGTCATCATGGAAATGTAAGTTAATTTGACAATGAGATTCCATTTTATTCCCACTGGGACTGACAAAAATTAAGAAATCTGACAATGCCAAATGTTGCTGAGAATACGAAGCTATGAGAGCCCTTACACACTGCAGGTGGGAGTGTAACTTGGTACACCTGCTTTGGAAAAGAATTCGGCATTATGTGGTCAAATAAAACCCATCGCCTAGGTCACTGTGCTCCTGCACCGTTTCGTTTCTCAGTCACCCCCCTTACAAGCGTTATATTGTCACCATTTTATATCTTTACTGAATGAGGCTGAGAAAGCTTAAGTATCTTGCCGGAGTTCACAGAAGCTCTGAAGTTTCAGACTCTTCTTTCTATCCTCTTAACAGGCCATGATTCTCTGAGAGGCTTTGAGGCAGGAATGGGGCCCTAAATCTGCCCATAATTGGTCTGTCCCAGCCGTGTTTCCACTTCTCAGTGCCGCAGGATGCAGCGCACGGTCAGCCAGCAGGAGGCAGGTCAGCCACCCGCCTCCTTCCCTGGTGGGGCATCGTTCCTTAGTGGCAGGAAGACAGCTAATTTAAAAAGGGCAAAGGTCAAAAAGGCAAAGGTCATTATGTCATTTAAGGGGAAATGTGGTGCCATTTATTCAGCAAAATCCGGGAATAAGGACAATAAAGCAGAAAGAAGGACAAATTAGGGCCTTCCTGGTGGCGCAGGGGTTAAGAATCCGCCTGCCGATGTGGGGGACACGGGTTCGTGCCCCGGTCCAGGAAGATCCCACATGCCGCGGAGCAACTAAGCCCGTGCGCCACAACTACTGAGCCTGTGCTCTAGAGCCCGCGAGCCACAACTACTGAGCCTACATGCCACAACTACTGAGCCTACGTGCCACAGCTACTGAAGCGCACGGGCCTAGAGCCCGTGCTCCGCAACAAGAGAAGCGACCGCAATGAGAAGCCCGCGCACCGCAACGAAGAGTAGCCCCCGCTCGCCGCAACTAGAGAAAAGCCCGCGTGCAGCAACAAAGACCCAACGCAGCCAAAAATAAAAATAAGTAAAATTAATAAATTTTTTTAAAGACAAATTCACCCATAATCCTGTGATCAAAACAGCCACTACATATATTTTTGCTTTCATCATCCCACGTTAACAGATTTTTTTTTTTTTTTTTACAAATCAGCAAACCACTGATATTTTGTGTCTCACTTTTTTTCATTTAACATTTTGCAACAATGACTATGTAATGGTAGATTGAGTGGATAGACCATAGTTCATATAAATAACACCTTCCTTTCAGAAAAGCATTTTGGTGGCTTTTACCATTTTGCTATTACAGACAACATCTTTGTGTATTTTTGTCTGTTTCCTTAGCGGCAATTCCCAGAAGTAGACTTGTTGGGACCAAGAGAAATGAAATGCTTAATGCTCAGTGCATGTTGCCAGATTGCTTTCCAGAAGGATAAACCAGTTAGTACTCTCACACAGAGTATGAAAGATACTGTTTCGGAGGTGAGATTGTTTTTTTCTAATTAACCTTGTATTTTTTAGATAAGTGGTAGATTCACATGCAGTTGTAAGAAATCGTACAGAGAGCGCCCACGTACCCTCTACCCAGTTTCCCCCAATAGTAACATGTTGCAAAATTAGAGCACAACCAGGGTATCGACAGGGATGCAGTCAAGATGCAGGACATTCCCCACCGCAAGGTTCCTGCGTGTTGCTCTTCCATTTCTTTATTTTTGTCATTTCAAGAATGTTATATAAATGGAACCATGAGGTGCAATTTAAGGAAAATTATTATGAAAAAGCAGAGGTAACAAAGTTACAAACAGAACTATAGAAAATACATTTTGGGGCTTCCCTGGTGGTGCAGTGCTTGAGAGTCCACCTGCCGATGCAGGGGACGCGGGTTCGTGCCCCGGTCCGGGAAGATCCCACGTGCCGCGGAGCGGCTGGGCCCGTGAGCCGTGGCCACTGAGCCTGCGCGTCCGGAGCCTGTGCTCCGAAACGGGAGAGGCCACAGCAGTGAGAGGCCCGCGTACCGCAAAAAAACAAACAAACAAAAAACACAACATTTTGAATTAGGTAGTCTCTAGACACGCACTGTCCAATAGAAATATAATGTGAGCCACATAATGTAATTTAAAATTCTCTAAGGAAACATTAAAAAAGTATAAAGACATAGGAAGAACTAACGTATTCTTCAGCACGATATACCAGTTCACCATGGAACCAATGTTTTTACAAAGCGTTAGTGAGGTATTTTCCGTCCTCTCCTCATGCTCAGTCCTAGGGATCCAGTGTGCGTCTGCTGCCAGCACATCTCCACCTGGACCTGCCACGCACGTCTCAGGTGCTGGAGACACACATGTGGCTAGTGGCTGCCACGTTGGATGGCTCGGCCCTGGTCCAGAGGGAATGAATCAAACTGTGAGCGTGGGGTCTGCGCACCTCCAGGCTCGGAGGGTCCCCGAGTTAGCGAGTGGCTCTCAACCGTGGTTACACATTAGAATCACTCGGGATTTTTAAAAACTACTGATGCCTCATTGCATCCGCCCCCCAGCCCCGCCAACTCCTTCTGCCCCAACAGAGGGTTGGCAGTCATTGGTCCTGGAAGCAAACCAGCATCACTGGGATTTCTTTACAACTCCCCGGGTGACACTGCTGGGCAGCACGGGTAGGCCTGCTGGCAGGGAGGCCTGGGGCTGTGTCCCGTCGGGTCCTGACGTGCCCTGGGACCTGGGAGAGGCCCTGGGGACCCCTTCCCCATCCCCATCCCATGTCAGCACTTTCCTCTCTCAGCCGTTCTGGAGGTTTCTGTGCTTCCGACCCTGCCAAGTCGCACCCCAGTTTCTGTCTCTGCCTTGTGCAGTTATGAGGCTGCTTTTAAAGGGCGATGCACACAGGCTCCCCACCCTGGTGCCCCGGCGTCAGCTGCCTCGGTGGCCAGTCGTGCCGCCTTTCTGGGTCAAGGAACGCAGACGAGCATTTGCTAAGAGCCCGTGACCTGCTCTATGGTCCGGAGCCCTCACGGCCACTCGGGGAAGAAACGCCCCTTCCTGCGACGTTGGTGGGACTCTCAGAGGCTGAGCCAGTTGCCGGGGGCCAGAAGCCGGACCTCCCGGCCCAGGGCCCCGCTGGGTGTCCAGGTGGCCTCAGTGGGGTGATGAAATGCGGCCTCAGGCCGCGGGGCACGCTTGGCCTGCTCTGTGCCCGCTTTCCAGGCTCTTCCGGGCCCCGCGGTCCTGGGGCCCGTGAGGTGGGGCTGCCGGCTGGGAAGCGTGCAGAGCAGCAAGGCTCGACTCTCCCACCTCGTCACCAGCCCTCTCCTGGGGGCCCTGAGCTCCCTCCCCAGGCCTTCGGTTCCGTCATCCAGTCAGGAAATACTGAAGCCTCTTCAGAAGCACAGTCAGCCCCTCGACTTCCTCTCTGGAGAGTCACGAGGTGTCTCTGGAGCCCGGACTTGTGGGCTCCGTGCCGATCCTCCAGGGGCCACCAGGCCACCTTCCGGGACCGAGAAAGCCAGTGCGCCTTGGCCCTAGCCTCCTGTGTGTGCTTGGGCCTGCCACTCACGGGGAGGGGTGCTCAGGGGCAGGCCACTGGGGCCGTGGGGTGTCCTAGACAGTGTTTCGCCTTAAGTCCCGGGGGTGGAGAGGGAAACAGAAAGCCTCGTGCTGAGAACAAGCTCCTCAGAGAAACACGTCAGCCTCTTCTGCGCTGTTCTCTCCTTGCGCATCTGGTCCAAGGCTCTCGCCCCCAAGTGGCTGCTCTTTCCTTCCGTGCTAACACTGGGGGGCCTGGGACGCTGGGCTCGTGGGGGCCCCTCCTGGACCTGCAGCAGCCTGTCCAGCTCTTTGCGTGACCCCGTGCCCGGGACTCAAGGCGGCCAGGCTGGGCTGCGTGGGCAGGGACAGGGATGCGGGGAGAGCGAGGGCGGGAGGCTTGGACCACTAGCATCCTCACTGCTTCCTGAGGTTCCGTGAACTGTGCTGGAGACAGGGAAGCCGTACCGGCAGGGGGTGTTTACAGAGGCGCACCCGGTGCTGTGTCGCCCAGTCGGGCCACGTCGACCGTCCCGCAAGGGTCCTCCTGCTGCGGTGCTGCTCTCCGGAGAGACGTGCCTGCCGCGGGGCTCCGAGCTGGCCGCCAAGTGCGGCCGGGTAGCTTCTCCAAAGCCAGACTGCTTCCCCCCCACACTCTCCGCCCACCCCCTCCTTTCTCCCTTCTCCCAGAAGGAAGCATCAGCAGAAAAAGCAGTGTCTCTCTAGACACTGGTTCTAAGCATAGAGGGGGCTGGGTGTAACCAAGGATAACTTGGAGTGTCCAGCAGGGACACTCAGCTGCCGCCTTCCCGTCCTCCATCATCACTGCTTTATACAGAAAACGTCTGGTTTGTCCATCCACCCGAGTGATACAAAGGCCGTGGAGAAAAGGACCTGAAATCCTCAGCCCTCTTATCTTAGGCAGGAGCCTAGTCACGTTGACAGCGAGGAATCTGCACTTCTGGGCAGAGAGAGTTTCCAAGGTGCTGAGCTCAGCACTCTGGAAACGTCCCTGTGCAGCTCACGAGCACCAGGCTGAGAGATGAGGGAGGGGTAGTTTGGGCTGGCAGAGAACAGGGCCAGACTGTGGGTTCAAATCCCGGCTCCCTCCGTCTCTAGCTGGGGGAACTTGGGCAAATGGCTCAGCCACCACCCCCCTCACCTGTAAAGAGGGGATAGCGACCCCGGTTAGGATGAACCGTGTGCACTTGCAGAGCGCCAGGCTGGAACCCCCATTTTAACCTGGTTGCGTGTGTCGGCTCATTGAGTCCTCATAGCCCTATGCAGAAAGTACTCGTGTTAAACATCGCCGTTTTAATAACAGTGCCTAGCGCAAGGGTGGTCGTGGGTTACGCGTAGCTGCTATGAACAGTGTCTGGTACAGAGTCCTGGCCCAGTAACATCAGCCTGCGGCAACTGGGGAGGCAGAGTGTCCGTTCGGTGGTGCTGAGGGGGCAGAAAACCCTGGGTCAGCTCTCCCTGCAGGCTTTTTCGGTCTGAATCTGATGGATGGCCAGTGTCACCAGAATTAGATCAAGTCTGAACATTTTTCCTGTCTACACGTATTAAGACACAGGGTACAAAATTGTTTTTCGTTTCTTGCTGGCTCTTAATGCACCGGTAGCTGCGTGAGCAGGTGGCCGGGCTTCTGGTTGCCAACAGTGAAGACTTCGTGCCACTGAATTATGTCGTCTGCGACCCCCGTTGCCACTCTGTTTCCGTGGGATCTGACGGAAGGAGGAAGTATGCAAGTCTCCCTGCCTTTTCTAAAGGCAATTTTGGTTTCCACAGATGCTGTGAGATAAAAATCTGTTTCTGTTGGGGTGGAAGTCGGGGCTTGGGGCTGGCCAGACGTCTGCTGGTGGGCTGGTGCGTCTGACGTGCCACACGGCCGCTGTGTGACTTGGGGCCGAGGGGTGGGCGTGCCTGTGGTTCGTGGCTGGTGGCAGAGCTGCGAGTGATGATGTCACAGGTCAGGACAGAGGCTCCCAGGGTCAGACAAGGCTGCTCGGGGGCCCACCTCCATGTGGTTGGAGGAGGCTGCGGAACTGTTTAAAGGTACAGATTAAATGGACGAGAGGCTGGTCTCCGTCACTGAAGGGGGAGAAGCAGAGTCTGCGCTTGGACACACCTAGGCGTGAATCTCGTCTCTGTCGCTTAGGAGCTGGGTGATCACCGCGTCTTCAGCCTGAGAATAACAGCGTGACTTGGCAAGGGAGGTGTCAGAGGAGGTGTGGGTGCTCAGGGGACGGCAGCCGTCCTGGCCGTCGTGGTTTGTCCCGCTCTGACGCTCTCACGCTCTGACGCTCTGCTCTGACGCTTACGGTCTCTGAGTTTCACGTGCCTGTTTGTGCCCGGCACGCATTCGTCAGGCAGGCCCGTGAGATAAAAATGATGGTCCCGGTTATCCCTAAGCCGGGCCCAGCTCCCTTATCCAGCACCTCCAGTCCTTACCTGTGTCAGCTCCCTAGTGCCCAGAGCCAGCCCATGAGGAAGCATTGCTGCAATCCCATTCTACGGATGCGGGAACCACTCGGGGAGTTCTGTGGTGAGTCATCTAATGAAATCCTCAGCTCGCCAAAGTGGGTGTCTGTCCAGCCGGGAGTTGAACCTCAAATCATTTGATTCATTGAGCCGCGGGAGAGGGGACGGCTAGGAAAAACAAAGAGGGGAAATGGAGCCCTGGTTCCGCCCCAGGCCCCGGGGTTGGGGGTGGGATTCAGCGGATGGGCAAAGGGGAAGAGCCACTGGGGGCGGAGACGCCTTGACCCAGAGCCGGGCCTTCAAGGAGGACAGCGGCCCCCAAGCCCCCACCTCTGCTGGTCCCTTCGCCAGCGTAGCCTCGACATTCCCTCCGGACCACCCAGCCAGGTCCTCTTCTCTTCCCGCTGCTTGGAAGGAGGCCAGACCTCAGCCTGCAAAGTGGCCGCACGTGGAGCGCCTTATCTTGTTCTCATCTCTGCCACGGCAGGTGCTGGCTCAAGATGGAGAACCAGGCTCTCAAGGAGCGAGAGGAGTGGGGCATTTATCCCTTATTCTTTCCTCCTCAAAGCATTGCCCGAAAATGGGAGTTCCTGGTTTTTAACCTCAAGCCCTCTGAACGCACATACTTGTGGGATGTGCTCATGCAGCTGCCGTCCGTCCCCTCTTTGTTGAGTCAGCGGGGCTGGTCCTTCCCTTGGCTCGAGACGAGCACTTGGGCAGCCTCTGTGGCTCTTCGGGTCTCTCAGTGACACCAAGCTCCCCGGCAGTGACTGGACCGTCCAGTCCCAAACGACAGCCCGACCTTCCGACGTGATGCATAATGGTAGCAACTGCGCACCCCCAGCTCAGCTCTGCTGTGGCGGGAAGCCCGGCGCCTCCAAAGGGTGCGGCTGGTCCCCGCCGCCGTCCTCGCGCCTCAAGCTGCAGCTTTGGAGAGAGGGAGCTGGGAGAGATAGACGCGCCCCGACTTGGCCGGGGAGGTCGTGAGATGGCCCGGGCTCTCTGGGCTCGGGGGTCTTCAAGGCTGGGTCTGGCTCCCACGGCCCTTTCCTTGGGCTCTTCATAGACCCCTCCGCCCCTAACGCCTTCTAACTCGTAGCTCCCTTCGGGCGGGTTTTGCGCTCTTTCGTGGTTCCTTCCTCACACTCGTGGGGATCCGACGGTTCTCCCCCAGCTTCTCCCCGCCGAGCCTCCTTCACCCCCGACCCCAGCGTGGCAGCCATCCTGAAGGACCTGAGTCCCTCCAGGCCAGCGCCCTCCAGGCTGCCCCCGGTCGTTGGCATTGCTCCTACATCCCAGCCCCGCAAACTTGGGCAGTTCAGGTTGGCAAAGAGCAGCCAACTCTCCATCACCAGAGCAAGAAGCCAACATCTCTCTTCTTTGAGACTTTCCGGGCCGGAGTCACACTCCAGGCCACTGGGCTCCCAGCGTGCCCTGGACCCTCTCTCACTAAACTGCCCCGCCCTCTGTGGGACAAGGTGTGTTTGACAACTAGGGGCATATCGGTAGCCCCTTCTCACATCCCTCTTCACAAATCTCTCCGGATCTTCTGCTCACTGAACGGCTCCACCATCAGCGCGGTGAGCTCTTTGGCAGTCGTGAGTCCGGCTCTCCATCACCTAATTACTCCCAGTCTTGCGGCGGCTCTGCTTAGTTTTGGGATCTAGACGCAAAAGTTGTACAAAACGTCAGGCTTATATCCATGCACTTCCTTGGTCTTTAGGCCTCGACCCCTGAAATCTTGGTTTCCTTGACTTCTCTGCAGTGTCTTCAAACCAATATTTTACATTTTCTTCAGCTGTTCTAATTCTTTTCAGTAGGAGGGTTGGAATCCCACAAACTTGTGCATCATAGCCAGAAACGGAGTCCACACTCCCTTTTCAGTTCCATTGACTCGCTTATTTTTTTCATGTGCATCAGACTGTTTTAATCATTGTCACTCTGTAACATGCATAAATATTTGGTAGTTCCCACTTATCCATCTTTATTTTTAGAGGAATTTTCCTTGCTATCCTCAAATGTTGCTTCCTGTAAACTGACCCCAGAATCATCTTCTAGAGAGAACTCATTGCACTGAATTCATCAATTAATTTAGGGAGAGCTGACACTTTCATGGCGTTGTCTTCCTGTCCAAAAAACAGAATGTATTATTTTATTTATCACTCTTGTTTTATGTACATCAATAGTTTTAAGGTTTTCTTTATATCGCACTAGCACATAATTTGTTAAGTTTATTCCCCGAGAGTTTGCTGTTTTGTTGCTACATAGATTTTTTTTTCCCCCTGAGCATTATATTTTCCAACTGGCCACTGTATTATAGCTGTTGATTTTTTATCGGTTATTTTTGTGTTCGGCCATTTATCTCAACACTTGCACTCTTTCTAATGGGTTTTTCAGCTGATCTGGATCTGGGCATGCATGTGTCTAGAGTCTTTCACAGGTGATGACGATGGGTCACCTCAAAAAGCCTCAAAGCACTGATGGAAGATGTTTTGCTCCACTTAGGAGGTCCTGCATTTCCTGGACATCATTCATAGCATAGAAGCCTTTGTCCTGAAAACCCTGTTGATGCAGCAAGCGTAGCCCTCAGGGCTGAGCAGAGCCCAGGTTCCAAAGCTTCCGTTATTCTCAGCAGAGATGGGGAGGGACTCTTTCGACCTGGAACAGTTTGGAGTTCTCTGTGTCCGTACAGGCGTACCTACGTGGTACCTTAGGTAGCAGGGGTAAAATGCCTTTGAAATCTTTCAAACAAGTCTTGACAGTACTTCTCAGAACGCTAAAACATTTCATATCCTTAAACCCAGAAATTCCACTTGTAGGAATTTATTCGGAGAAAATACCTGCAGATGTCCACAGATACTTAGCCCTAAGGATGTTTATTCATCATTGTTTACAACAGGGGAAATTTTGGAAACAACCTAGCTGTTCCGTAGTAGGGAAGCGGTTACATCAGTTCGGGTGCATCCGAGTCGGAGGATATATATTCTGTAGCTACGAAAAATAGCGTAGGAAATACGACTTTTAAGTAAAATAACATCAGGCTTTACTGTGGTGTGTGCAGCATGGTCACATTTGTAATGCATGAAAAATTCTAATCTGCATAGAAAAATTCTGCAAAGAACATAATATCGAAGGTATAGATACGATTATAACTGCCTGGTTAGCCCTCCGTTGTTAGGTGTGTTCCCGCTTGACTTGGTGTCTGCGGCCACGCCTTTGGGGAAACACTGCAGATCCTGTAGAGAGCATTTTGCTGGACCCTCAATAAAGTGTTGGCCACAGTCTCCCCAGCTGAGCTTCTTTTTCTGCAAGAGCAGTGGCCTTTGGTTGGTGGTCATGATGCCCCTGGGTTTCCCCTATGGAAACTATCTTTCAGGAACCTCCCGCCAAACCAAGGGTGAGAGGAGTTTGATTACACACCGACCTTCACTCCAGGAGGTTTGGACCCAGGTCTGCATCCTCAGCTGTGTAGCCTGGGCTCCTGGCAGACGGGCTTGCTGTGGCTTTGAGCTTAGTCTTGGGGCAGGCAGAGCTTGAAGTGCAAGACTCCTTGGGTCTTGCTTTTGTCAAAGGACCATGAATCTTTGCCTCGTGCTGCTCACTTGCTCCAGAGGGCATCAGCAGTGTGGCAGAGAGAGCTCAGTGGGGCCAGCATGGAGAACAGGCCCCTTGTCAGCTCCAGCCAGCAGCTCCCTCACCACCTGGCGGAGGGTCGGCGGGGGAGGGGGGTCTCCCACATTGGGACATAATGACACCTAGAGGTCTCCAGGCTTCAGGTGCCACACTCCCTTCTGATGCTGAGCCTCTGTTGTGTGTGACACTTAATAAGCACTTGCTACGTGTTTGATGATATTATATTTACTATCTGTGTCTATAGAGATGGCAGTGTGCCCACCGCCAAGACACCCTTTACATCATTATGCAGAACGGTGTTGCTCTCCAAATGAGAGGAACCTAAAATCTCTCCAGTCCCACAGCCTTAGTTGATATGGAGATAAGAAAGGAGACAGAGGGGCTGAAATTTGGCGGGGGGTGGTGGGTGGAATGAGGAGAATTGTGCAGGGACCACACGCCATGATGAGAGGGAGGTTGGAGAGCTGGGTGGAGATGAGGAAGTCTGGACCATTTTGCCCCTTTTCGGGGACAGATTTACCCTATTAAATCCGCCGTGTTGTTCACCGCTCCTTGCGTGTCAACCGGTGTTACTTTCTGACTGTACTCAGGTAGCATGAGGTGGTCCAGCCTCACTCGATTACACTTTCATAAATCCTCACAATAACCCTTATGAAGCTACCCCTGCTTTACAGATGAAGAGACTGAGGTTCAGAGTGATCGTGTGACGTGCCCAGGACGTGACAAGGCAGAACCAGTGTTCCAGCTCAGATTCACCTGGTCCCAAAGCCATGTGCCGTTCACTCCCTGACGTGGCTGAAAGTCCCAGGGATTAAACCGTGATGCTCAGAAGCTCCATTGCTAAGTTACATTCTGGTCAGTCACACCTGGGATTTACATCATACTTAAGCAGTGAGAAGAAGATGCTAATAAATCAGTAATGAAGTTATTTTGACCACTGTTGGGTTTTTTGTTTGGTTGGTTTTTTTTGTTTTTTTTTGCGGTACGCGGGCCTCTCACCACTGTGGCCTCTTCCGTTGCGGAGCACAGGCTCCGGACGCGCAGGCTCAGCGGCCACGGCTCACGGGCCCAGCTGCTCTGCGGCATGTGGGATCTTCCTGGACCGGGGCACGAACCCATGTCCCCTGCATCGGCAGGCGGACTCTCAACCACTGCGCCACCAGGGAAGCCCATGAAGTTATCTTGATAGCTTCTGCTGCCTATCAGATTACCTCAAATATAATGGTATAAAACAACAACTACCTTGTTTCATTCATGATTACTTGGGTCAGGAAGTTGGGCAGTTCCTGCCTGGAGCTTCTCATGCAGACGCCGTCGGGTGTTGTCTGGGGACGCAGTGATCCCGAGGCTGCCCTGGCTGGACGTCCGGGATGGACGGCTCAGTCCCGTGGCTGTCAGCTGATGCTGGCTGTCAGCTAGGAGCTCCGCTGGGCTGTCCACCAACCACCTGGGCGTACCCTCTAAGCAGCTCTCAACCAGGGACAGATCTCCTCCTGGGGACACTGTTGTTTACAGCTGGGGTGCTACTGGCACCTGGTGGACAGAGGCAGGGAAGCTGCTGAACAGCCTCCCCGCAGCAAAGAACCGTCCAACCCAAGTATCCACAGGGCCGAGGTTGAGAAGCCCTGCTGTGAAGCACGGGGGTCTCTGGGTTGTCCGACGTACGTGGGGGCCGGCTTTCCCCCGAGTGAGCTCCCTCCTCTTGTGACCCAGAAGACACATAGCAGATGTGTTGGTGGAAGTCGTCACGAACCTGCCTAGGCTCAGGGGAGGAGACGTGAGCAGACCCCATCTCTCAGTGGAAGGAGCGCCAAAGAATTGGGGTCACTTTTTTTCCGTCTTTTATTTATTTTTGGCTGCGTTGAGTCTTTGTTGCTGCGCGCGGGCTTTCTCTAGTTGCGGCGAGCGGGGGCTACTCTTCGTTGCGGTGCGCGGGCTTCTCACTGCGGTGGCTTCTCTTGTTATGGAGCATGGGCTCTAGGCGTGCGGGCTTCCGTAGTTGTGGCATGTGGGCTCAGTAGGCTCTAGAGTGCAGGCTCACGGGCTCTAGAGTGCAGGCTCAGTAGCTGTGGCACATGGGCTTAGTTGCTCCACGGCCTGTGGGATCTTCCCGGACCAGGGCTCGAACCCGTGTCCCCTGCATTGGCAGGCGGATTCTTAACCACTGTGCCACCAGGGAAGCCCTGGGAAGCAGGCAGGTCACAGGACCGCTGGGGGCTGCCCTCTGGTCACCAGTGAGTCCTGCTGGGACTGGCCAGGCTGGTGCTGGGTCACTAGACCAGCTCCCGGGAGCAGCTGGGAAGCCCTGACGAGAACCCCTGGCCCCCAACGCCTGCATTAGGCCTCAGCGGGTTTCCTCTGGGCTGCTAAGAAAGGGGGATCAGGGTGTCTGCACTGGGCTGTCCTCTGCTCCCTCCCCACTTTCCTCTGACTTCACCCTGTCCGTCCTCCGCAGCAGCTCCCTGGCGACCTCACTCATGTCTGTAACCTCGCCTGTGTCCTACATCTAAGCGCTTCACCGCACGTCCTTTTATTACTGGCTTGGGCAGGGAAATGTGCCCTTAGTGCTTTAACCTCCACAAGACGTTTCTCCCTAATTGCTGGTCATGGGTGATAATTAGCGACTGTTAATTGCTGATAATTAACAAGCTAATGCTTAAAGGTAATGGTCCCCGGGTAATCATCTTAAACGACTCAGAGCTTCCGTGCTTCCTAAGCCCCAAGCTCCAGAGGATGACCTGCATCTCAACATCTCTCGCCTGGGAGTTCGAGGGCCCCTGCATATTCTTTACGAGGGCAGTGACTGGAGAATTGTCGAGTCTGGTCTTTAACCTAGTTTTCTTCTCTGGATGTAGAAATAATACATGTTCTTTTAGAAGCTTTGTCAAGCCCAGAAAAGTAGAGAGAAAATCAAGCAGACATAACCTGATTACTTGGAAACATCCACTGTCAACATTTTGGTTTATTTCGTCCCAGTCTATGAATTTCTTTTCACAGTTGAGTTCATGTTAAACACGTGCTTTCACACCAACTTTCTTCTTTTTTTCCTTCCCTCATGGTGGCAACTTATTAAAAAAGGTCTCCCTACCCTCCAGAAGGAAAATCAAAGGAATGTTGTAGAGGATGGATGGGATCCATGAGAGCAGGAGAAATAGTGCGAAAGCAAAGACCTGGCCCAGGGCCCGATTAGGTGGGGTCTGGGAATTCATTCTAGGCCAGAGTGTCTGCAAGGGAACTCCTGTTCCCGCCCTCACCAACCGAAGATTGCGTAGAAAAATGCGTGCACACATGCGCGCGGTTACACAGGAAGGAAGGCCGGAAGGTGTTAGTGATGGTGTTGTTTCCAGAGTGGGGCCCGGTGGTTTTCATCTTCTGCTTTATAATTTCCCGTGCAGCACAGAGGGAAAAGCTGCGGTCCCGCATAAAGATTTTCACTTCACAGTCCTGCCCCTCGACGGCACTGCCTGGTGACCGCAGGTAAATCTCCCCGCTGGACCTTGACTTCCTTATCTGTGCTTTGAGAGAAATATTAGGCTTCCCACCCTACAAGGTGGTTTTCAGACTCCAAAATGTTGAGTTAGTGCATCCCCATGAAAAGATACACTCAGGTGACTCCCAGTAATAAACCCAATAGGATCAAGAAACAGCCCTAAAAAAAAAAAAAAAAAAGAAACAGCCCTGACGTAGCCCTTGGTTATGGACAAAGACGGTCTCCCAAAATTGTGTGCCACCATTTCCAGATTCCCTAGTGGTCACTTTGCATGTCCCTCTCCCCCAGCACTTCTTTTTTTTTTTTTTTTTTTTTTTGCGGTACGCGGGCCTCTCACTGCTGTGGCCTCTCCCGCTGCGGAGCACAGGCTCCGGACACACAGGCTCAGCGGCCATGGCCCACGGGCCCAGCCGCTCCGCGGCATGTGGGATCTTCCTGGGCCGGGGCACGAACCCGTGTCCCCTGCATCGGCAGGTGGACTCTCAACCACTGCGCCTCCCAGGAAGCCCATCCCCCAGCACTTCTTGAAACTGTTTATTTCTTCAGGAGGAGGCAGTGTTGCTGCAGTGGAGACTTTGGAGTGAGACCTGGGCTTAAATCCAGAGTTGGCCACATGCCTGTGACGTCCTGGAGGCCACTTAGCATCTCTAACCCTCAGCTTCCCTGGGCATGAAATGGCGCCAATACCACTGATGGCTTTGTCCTGAGGTCCTAATGAGACACTGGATGATAAAGGGCTGTTCAGTGCTCAAGTCAGTGAGGTCATTTATTGGTAAATAAAGGTGATTTCACAACAGAAGCATCCGTTCAGCTGTGTAATGAATGCGGTTGATATTTTCCACTCCGTGCAGAGTAGGTAAACGTGTTACCCACTCTGAAAAGGGGACGTTCCCGTTTTCCCAAGCTCGCCCCGGGCCTCAAGCTCTGCCCTTGTAGAGATTGGCAGTTTGGGTCAACTTGGGCCTCTTCTTTCATTTCTTGCTTTTATAGATTCAGATCCAATCTTCTCTCCATTTTCATCTTTCCAAATCTCCAGGACCTGAATCTTTTCTGTCTGCCAAGCTTACTTTAAAATTGGCTGTTCTGCTCTGAGCAGTCACTAGCTGCTGTCTTTAGAAAGCAGGGGCTTTGCCCATTGTTGCTTGATAATAATACCTTACACCAGCATCCTGCATTAGACTGTTCAAGGCACTGGCGCACCTGCTGTGGCGTTGAGTCCCCCAGCAGTTTTGTCTTGTTATTCTTCATGTGGCGGGGGCAGCATTGTCCCCAAAGTGGATTTCACAGAACAAAACACCATTGTGTGGCCAAAACAGTCTGGAAAAGAGTGGGATGGGTGGAGCTAAGTGGACTTTTCAGGCTTTTAACCGATGAATGTGCAGTGCGATTCTTCAAGACCTAGATGCAGTGCCTCCCAAGTTTTTCTTCACCAGAGCATTTTTTGCTAGAATATTCCATGGAGGTTTTGCTCCATGGCGCTCAGCTTAGAAAGGCCTTGAGAATGAGGCAGGATAAATTCAAATGTAGGCACATCACTCGCTAGCTGAGTGACCTTGGGCAAGTTTCTTAACCTCTCTGATTCTCAGTTTGCTTACCTATAAAATGGGGATGGTAGTATGGTTGTAAAGATTAAAATAATGTGCTCAGCAGAATGTCTAATAATGATAAATACTCAATCTACTTCAACTTTTACTGTTGTCCTCTCCCTCTGTGTTCCCTGGGAGAGGAAGGGGCCTCAGGAAGGTTAATTTCCCGACTTTCCGCGGCTACTCAGAGACCGGCTGAGCACGAAGCCCAGGCTTCTGCCTCTCAGCTCAAGGCTCTCCGCATCACACTGGGCTGGTTTTCTCGCTCATTCCTCTCTCCTCCCTTTACCCCCATCACCATCCTTGGGGTTCCAGTTCCGTTCCCTCTGGCAGATATTGGGCTTTTATGAGCCTCAAGTGTAAGTGAAAGTACTTATTAAACTGCTGTAAAAACCTTCATGACTGCAACCCATCCACCAACCCGTGCAGTCATTCCACCTGCCCTGCCACCCCTCACGTCCTCCCTGGGACCCCGGGTTCCACCAGTCAGAACACTGCCCGCCCTCGTGTAGCAGTGGTTTTGCTATCGTTTCCTATTTTCCGGCTTGTGAGCTCCGACAGAGCCTCTGACTCCTTGCTTCTGCTGTGGCGGCGAGCACGGGGCCCACACGTGAAGGTGCTTTCTGAGATGCTTGTCACCACATTGGGGCTGAGCTGTCCGCTCCACCTCCCAGCCCACTGCCTGGGGAATGGCCGGGTTTGCGGGCAGTGGGGAGCCGGGGAGGGCTGGCTGTTCTGCGTTTCATCTTCTCCTTCTCTGTCAAAGCCAGTGCAGGAGGGACTGGCGTGCGTGAAGCCCCTGTGCTCTCCAGCCTGGTGGACGGGAGCCGTTGCCTCCAAGTGTTCCCAGGCCTCCAGGACGCCAGCGTAGGGTTCAGTCTGCAGATCAGTCAACCCTCCCGGGGTCAGGGCGGGGCTCCTGCTGTGGAGTCCAGGCTGGGCTGTCCCTCCTTCTTGCAAAGAGCACCGTTTTCCTCCCCTTCCCCCCCTCCCCTCCTACAGCAAGCTCAGACTCCACAGAGGGATCAAGCCTCCAGGCTTGAGTGTGTCTTCTGTCCCCTTTCAGCAGCTGAGCCAGGATCCCCCTGTGCCTCGGCTGAGATGTGACACCAGGCCTTGGGGAAGGCTTCCAGGCCCCAGATGCCACCCTCTTCCAGAAATAGCTCTGCCCACCTCCCAAGAGCCCCCACTGGGTGACCCTCTCCTGGGCTGTCATCACATCCTGGGCTTTCCCCGCCACAGCCATGACTACGTTGGACTGTAGTCACCTGTTTGCTCGGCAGACTTTAGCAGGTATACAGCTCACTTGAATCTTGTTAAAATGCAGATTCTGATTTACAAAGTTGGAGGGGCCTGAGACTCTGCATTCCTAACGAGTTCCCAGGTGATGCCAAGGCTGCTGGCCCACGGATGACACTCTGAGTAGCAAAGAGCCGTTGTTCTCAACTTGGGCCGCGATTAGCCTCGCAGGGAGCACAGCGATACCACGGCCCCTGTATGAGCCCAGCTGCACCAAAATCTCTCGGGGTGGCACCTGGGCCCTCGGGACTTCTGGATGCTCCCTGGGTGGCTCTAGGTTCCAGGCAGAGTTCAGAAGCCCTGAGCTGGGCTGTGGGCTCCTTGGGGTGGCATCTTACCCCTCACTGATTCCCAGCTCCGTCTCCGAGCCTGGACTGGCTGGGCAGGTGTGGCAGGTGTTCGCATGGCTCACCTCATGTAGACACTTAGCCTCACTCTGGCTGGTTCAGAGCCAGCTCCGGCCAATACCATGTGTTGGGCAGACAAGAGTCAGACGGCTTCTGATGAGGTGGGCTCAGGAGGCCCGTTGAACTTGGACTGTGGTGTGGCTTCTTTAGCGGGGTGGACCCAGATCTACAACTGATGGGAATCCTTGCGGAAGACACCTTCCCAAGAAACCTCTGCCGCCTGTCGCGTCCCCTCTGGGTCCCGCTGCTCCCTGCCAGGTGTCCTTGGGCCTCAGAGTCCTTCTCGACACGGAGAAGCCCACCAGGCAGACTTCAGGCCTCCATCCCTTCTCCCTGCTCCCACATCCTTGGGCGGGTCTCCCCCACAGACCCATCAAGCTGCATTTTCATTGCTTTGGGGGTGGGGGGTGCTTTGTCTTGCAGAAGGGAACTCTTCAAGGGCAAGGATGGGGTCACATTCATCCTTTTGTCTCCACGTTGGGTACAGTGGGTTGCTGAATGAATGAATGAATGAATGGCGTTATCCAGCAAGGGGGACCCCCAGAGAGGACAAGGGGGCCCCTCGCAGCGGCCTGTCAAGAAAGCTGTGCGTTCCTGACGGGGGGAGGAAGGTGGCATGTCTGTCACCCATGGCCTGACTTCCAGGGAGCCGGCCCGCTGGTCTTCATTCATCCATTCAGCACGGCTGGGGTGACTTTAGTTGCCGCCCAGGGCCCCTCCTCGGAGCCGTGGCCACGACTGCCGGCTCACCCGCTGTCCTGCCGCCAGAGCCCACTCCCTGCTGGTGGCATCGCGGCCGCAGGCCCCCGCGGGATTGTCCAGGAAGATGGGTGCCTGCAGGAGGAAGGCCCTGACCCTGCTGAGCAGCGTCTTTGCCGTGTGCGGCCTGGGCCTGCTGGGCATCGCGGTCAGCACAGACCACTGGCTGTACCTGGAGGAGGGCGTGGTCCTGCCCCAGAACCAGAGCACCGAGACCAAGATGTCCCTGCACTCAGGCCTGTGGAGGGTCTGCTTCCTCGCAGGTAAGGGCGCCCAGGGCTGGGGACAGCCCTGCCCCCAGAGAGGAGCAGCTGCCATCTCACACACCCCGGGGAAGCGACGTCCCTGCTGGAAGGAGGCTGGTCACCGCGGACGATGCTCATGAGCTCTGGGCCTGCTCCCTCCAGTGGCCAGGATCCACTCCAAACTCAAGGCCTGAGTCTCCCTGTCCACTTGGGCAAGTCCTCTCACCCCCGGGACCTGGGTCTTCCCACCTGGAAGATGCCCGTGGCCCCGCTGTCACCACACCGCCCACCCCCAGCTGAGAGAGGCGGCCTCAGCTCCCTGAGTCCTCCGTCGCAGTGCCTCCCCCTTGACTCTGCAAGGCAGGCCCTGTTATCACGTCCGCCTCACAGATGAGGGCAGGAAGATGCAGGGAGGTGAAGCGCAGGCACAGTCACGTTCTGTGAGGGCCCTCTTCCCTCCTTCTCCCCGTGTCCTCATAGGGCAGCAGGGGGAGAGGGAGCTCCACGGGGTCTCTTTTAGAAGGGCACTAATCCCATTCATGAGGGCTTCACCCTTGTGATCTGAGCATGAGGATGGGAAATTCTTAGCACTTTCTCTGTTCCTATGTCTGTGAAATGGCAGGGAGAAAACGCAGGTGCAGGTCTTTGCAACTCTGCCAGATGGTGCAGGCCTTGATCCTGCCCATCAGGGCCTCCTGCCCACTTGCTAGGGCTTCTCTGGAACGCTTGGAGTTGCTACTCCAAGGGCTCTGTCCTTTATCCCTTCATCATGACCCGGAACCAGGCTGCACAAGAAGAGCCTCTCTGTGCCCCGTGAGTCTGGTCAGAAACACCACAGTGGGGTCATGGAGCCTTTCTTGGAGGGCTCTGTAACCCACGTGTGCACGGGACACAGGGAACACTTGTTCCTCCCAGCCTCATGGTAGGGCTTTGGTGGTTGGCGCCCACCCGTATTTAGCAGGGAGGACCGTGGAGGCCTGGCCTCCCCGTGACGTGTTGAGTCTACTTTGGGAATGGCACCCAACACTGACCTCACCTCCCAGTGCCCAGACTGTGTGGCATCCATCTCTGCTTAAATCTGAAGCAGAGTTTGAAGTCACCAGGGTCTGGTTGCCAAAGTGGTCGACAAGGCTTTGGGGGTTCTGCTCCGTGACACCCACACTGGGGCACCTAAGCCAACCACACGCCATCCTTGGTGGAGTCTGTCCCAAAGCCACAAGACGGCCACCGGACACCTGACTCTCCCTTGAGTCTGCAGCGATCGCTTTTCATGCAGCTCTCGGTGCTTCTCTGGGAAAGATGTGATGTCAGGACGGGTGTCCACGTCTGCTGTGGGCCACCAGCTGGGGACGGGGCCCCCTAGGGTTTGAATCCAGCCCAGGTGTAAATACACAGAGGGTCAAACATCCTAGAAGCACCTGGGAATACCGTTTGAATTTGTTAACTTCAAATCCGTGTTCAGAAGGACCCAGAGTGTACGTAGTGGCTCTTGTCTCCGTAGGTGAGGAGCGGGGACGCTGCTTCACCATAGAGTATGTGATGCCCGTGAGCACCCAGCTCGCCTCCGAGTCCACGGTCAACGTGCTCAGTAGGTGCCTCCGACTTTCCAGCCTGGGCCACGGGCTGGACAGGGCAGAGCAGGGCAGAGGGAAGAGGCAGGGTGACTGCTTGTTTCTCAAGAGCCGATGCCCTGAGACTCAGATGCTTGTGCTGGCTGAGCTCACAGAGCTCGCTCTGCCAGTTACTTATCCAGGGTGGTGACAGGTTGCTGGAGTCTCCCATTGCTGTGACCCTGGCAAGCGAGAGGGCATCCATACCCAGTGACTTCCTCTGTTTGGGATGCTCTAACAAAATAGCGCAGGCAAGGCAACTTAGAAGCCACAGAAATTTATTTCTCTCAGCTCTGGAGATTAGAAGTCCAAGATCAAGGCGCCAGCACGGTCACGTTCTGGTGAGGGCCCTCTTCCTGCCTTCTCACTGTGTCCTCACATGGTGGCAGAGGCGAGGGTGCTCTGGGTGTGTGTGTGGGGGGGGGGGTCTCTTTCATAAGGGCACTAATCCCTTTCATGAGGGCCCCACCCTCGTGACCTAATAAGCACCTCCCAAAGGCCCCACCTCCTATACCATCACCTTGGGTGTTAGGTTTAGCAAGTGAATTTTGGTGGGGGGGCGGGGGACACAGACGTTCACACCATAGTACCCAGGGAACTGAACCAGGCTCTCTGGCCCCCAGCGAGACTGACATCATGGCCTTGGCCTCACCAGAGCTGGTTCAGACCCATGTGAACCTGCAGCACAGTTCTGAGTCCGCATAGGCCCTGAAGGCTAAGGGCCAAGGAACGAAAGCCCCACCGAGGAGGGGATGGAGCCCGGGCTGCTCAGGCAGGGCGGGGGCTTGGGGACCAGCTGGTGTACACCGCCAGGAACACTTGACTCGGGAAGGTGAGCACTGAGTGAGGCTACCGGAGGCTGACGGCATCCTTCCATCCCCTCGGTCAGAAATGATTCGCTCGGCCACGCCGTTCCCCCTGGTCAGCCTCTTCTTCATGTTCATTGGCTTCATCCTGAGCAACATTGGACATGTCCGTCCCCACAGGACAATCCTGGCCTTTGTCTCCGGCATCTTCTTTATCCTCTCCGGTAAGTGATGCCGTTTTCGCTCGTGCACTCCGCACTTCTGACATCTGATCCCTAAACCACTCTGCTCTGGGAAGCTCTGGTCCCAGCTGCGGGTCAGCCCCTGCTCAGGACCCGCCGCGTCAGTGGCTCGAGCACAGCTGAGTCCGAGCTGGAGGAGGGTTCTGAGGACCCGGGCCCGTCCATCACGTCTGGAGGAGCAGTGACCTGACAGCTCCCCCTGGGCAGAGCTGGGATGAGAACCCAGGGTCCTCCTCATGCCATGCCATCACTGACGCTTTCCCCTAGTTCCCACTGGTAATGAGTATTCCTTTTTCCTTTTGAGGGCTATGTCTTTGTGTGTTTACATGAAAGAAATACGATCTGCCTTTGGAATGACGGCCTCTTCATCTGCCATCCCTCAGCCATCCTCTAGAGACCCCCTATGCCCTACCCTGGGCTACCCAGGCCCCTTCAGCATGGATCTGTCCTCCTGGACCAACCCCAGACTGTACTCGATCATTCACTCTTTCTTTCGTTTATTCACATGCTGACTCATCCACTCGTGTCTCCCAGGCCTTAGCACTGGGAGCTGGGATCTCTACCTACAGAAAGGGCAGTGTATTAGGGGACATAAACAAGTGGGCAGGAAACGTGGACCCTGCCTGACAAGGGCTCTGACAGTGTCAGCAAGTACTGTTATGGGGGCCAAGGGCAGCGGCGGAAACTCAGACCAGGAGCTGGTCAGGGACGGCCGCCAGGAGCAGGCGAGATGGAGAGTGAGTAGGAATTAGGTAGAGTGTGAGGTTGGGGTGGGCGGAAGGGAGCCTGGAGGGAAGAGAGAGGATGGAGGCCAGGGGACACTAAGCTCAGTCGTGACTTGTGGTGGCAGGAGCGTCAGGAGGATGTGGTGAGAGGTGGGGGGCGGCAGCCGAGGTCGCCTGGTTGGGTACTTTATGAGAAGCCTCGGGAGGATTTTAAGCCGATGGATGGATGGACAGATGGATGGATGGACGGATGGATGGATGGATGGATGGATGGACAGATGGATGGATGGATGGATGGACAGATGGAAAGAAAAGATGAACAGCTGCCAGCACCAGGCATTCCTGTTGCCGCCCAACTTCCAAGCCACTTTAGGTTCCTTTTCCCAACATTGTCTTGTCAATATAGCTTGGGAGCCAGGTGGCGGTCAGAACACTAGATGCCCAAGAGCTTTTCTTTCTTTCTCCTTCCTTCCATCCATCCATCCATCCATCCTTCCATCCATCCTTCCATCCATCCATCCATCCATCTAACAAATGTTCATTGAGCACCTGCAGTGTCCTCAGCCCACCCTCTGCACCATGATGTTTCCACCTAGTCCAAGAGATACAGACCCAGGTTAAGCTCTTTCTTTATCAACTTCACAACAGTCAAGGCCACACAGCAGCTTCAAAGCACCTGAGGTTTTTCAGCGGTGGGCAGCAGGACCAGAGATCTCAGACTGAGCTTGGCCACATGAAGTGTTTTAATGACAGCAACAGACAGGGTTCCCTTGGGCCAGCTTCATTCCAGCGTGAGTTAAGTGCCAAGGAAGGCCTGAATCATGCTTGTTTTCCTGTAACATTCATCCTTCAGGATGCCCCAGCTTAATCATGTGAATGGAATTAAAGCTGAGCAGCTCAAAACACAGGAATTAATTGTGTCCTGTTGCAGTTACAGTCACTGATTGACGAGACCAATGCTCCGTCGGTCGTTTGCACAATGGCGGGAGGAGCTTAGGCAGCGCTGGCCCCCTGATGTAACGCTTGCCAGAGCCTGGACCATCTCTCTTTGCCTCTCCTGCCTAACGATCTCAGTAACTGGCTGCACCCAGGGGCAGGTTGGCTGCACAGAGCCACAGTTACAAGACCATCTATCCAGGCTCTGGAGGCCCTGGCTATCTCTGCCAGGGGAGCCTGTGTTATCCCTCAGTTCAGCGGAAGCCACTTGCTAAAGTCAGCGGTTCACACCCTGAGTTCACATGAGCCTTGCCTGGGGAGCACTTAGGACGACACGGTGCCAGGCGCCAGCCCAGGCCACGTGACTCAGAAGGTCCGGGGATGGGGCTCATGGGACGCACATCTAACAGGTGGTTCCGGTGGGGGGGGGGGGGCGGTGAGAACCCTCGGGCTCACCGTGGCTCGGGAGGTGGCTGGACAGAAGCTTTCTCACCTGCAGCCGTCCGCTTTCTAGAAGGTAATGGTCTAAACAGGGCCTTCAGGAGGAGGGCTCCTGCCCTCCCTGAACTCCAGAGTGGGGTCATGGTCACCCAAGGCCGAAGCCTTCTCCCTGAACCCCGAGGGGAGGCGGTGCCCCATCGGCGGCTCCCCGGCTTCCTTGCCGAGCGCCCCTGCCCCCCTGCAGGCCTCTCGCTGGTGGTGGGCCTGGTGCTGTACATCTCCAGCATCAACGATGAGGTGCTCAACAGGACCAAGGATGCGGAGACCTACTTCACCTACAAGTACGGATGGTCCTTTGCCTTCGCCGCCATCTCCTTCCTCTTAACGGAGGTAAACCCTCCCCGCAGGCGGGGCGGGGCGGGGTGCTGCCCCGGGAGGGGGCGGAGGAGGAGGCCACGCCCACCCTGGACCCACCGCTCCCCCGCCCTTAACTCCCGGGCCCCGCCCCGCGCCCGCCTTCGGCCCCCTCGTGCTGTGCTCCCGCGGCTGCGTCCACGGCCAGGCCCCGAGCACGAGCTCCCCCTGCCTGCAGAGTGCGGGGGTGATGGCCGTGTACCTGTTCATGAAGAGGTGCACCGCCGAGGACGTGTACAGGCCTCACCCCGGCTTCTACCGCCCGCGTCTGAGCAACTGCTCCGATCACTCGGGCCAGTTCCTGCACCCGGACGCCTGGGCGCGAGGCCGCAGCCCGTCCGACATCTCCAGCGACGTCTCCCTGCAGATGAACAGCAGCTACCCAGCCCTGCTCAAGTGCCCCGACTACCGCCAGGTGTCTTCCTCCCCCTGCTGAGTCCCCGCCCCGGACTGCCGTGCCCAGACAGCCTTCCCTGCCCCCGCTGCCCTTGGTCTACGGCCCGGCTGTCCCCGTGCTTAGCTGTTTTCACCTGACCCGTGTCCCCTCCCTGCTCGCCCAGAGGAGCTCCTGCAGCCCAGGGGAGCCAGCGAGCGGATGACGGGTTGAGAGCTGGGGGTCCCCCGCCTCTTGAGTGCCAGTCATTGGGCGCTCTCCTTCCCTGGGAGGGGTGGGCCTTCCAGCTCTGTCTTCCCCGCCGCACCCTACGTCATGGACCCAGGCCAAGGCCAGCTCTGCGATGCCAGGTTCCTTCCAGAGACCCAGCTGGGACTTGGGAGCTTGCCAACTGGCCTGGCCCTCGCGTCGTGATCTGGGCTATGGGGCCGGGAGGTGGCTCTGATCCGGAGCTCTGGCTGCTTCAGAGTCGTCCAGCGCTGTCCTTGTGAAGTCCTCTACCGTGTGGTCACCCCCCGTGTGCCCTGTCCACCCCCCCCCCCCCACCACGGCCTGTGGGTCTTCTTCCTCTTCTCCCAGCAGAACTCAGCTGCCCCAGCTTTGGTCCCCAGCGGGCTGAGAGGGGTCTGAGGCCACCTGATGAAGTGACAAAGAGGTGTTAGTGGCTGATGGTGTCTTAATGTGCGTGGCCCACAGTAACATATCTAACAAGGGCCTTTAATGCCTTAACCCCAAGCAGTGACTCTGACAGTGAGAACTGCAGAAGGTGGCTGGTCCGGGTTAATACTACCAAGCACTGTTTCAGGCCCGGGGGATGCCGTCCCCACTCACATGGGCAATATTTCTGGTCCAGGTCCCTAAAGTCTACTCATGTAGACGGACGTCTATACCACCGAAGGAGAAAGAAGGCAGCTTTCAAAGAGGCTGCCTGGGATTTGGAGCTGGTTTTGCTGATGCCTGAGTCTAAGCAAGCCGGACTCAGAATGACCCTGCTGCTCTCCTGAGGATGCCTGCCGACATCGGGGGTTGCCAGTTTAATCCTAATACAGGGCAGCATCTGCTTCCTGGGTATGGGGCGTGTGTAGGCAGGGACGCCTCCAGAAGATGAGGTGGCGTGATGCCCGTTTTCCGAGCAGGAAACCTGAAGCCCCTTCCGTGAAGTTCACAGAGGGAAACGGGAAAGGCCCAGTGCTGGACGGGACCCCCTCAGGTCTCCACGCGTCTTCTCGCACGCCCACTTTGGGATTTGAGGCTTTGAGTAGCAAAACAACGCCAGGCTGTCTGCTGTGTATTTTTGCCACACCAGCTGTTCACCCTTTCTCTTGCTCTTTTTTTAAGACAGCATTCAGTTCTGGGTGCAAAAAGCCACCGTGGGCGACACGTGGGCTCCGGAAAGAAATACAGAAAACCGCGCTTGTGGCCGGGGTGGCCTTTAGAAGGGGACGCGTTCGTCTGCTGGGGCTGCCACGGGCTGTGTGGCTCAAACAACAGACAATTATGTTCTCACAGTTCTGGAGGCCAGAAGTGCAAGATCGAGGTGTCAGCAGATCTGGATTCTCTCGAGGCTGTTTTCCTTGGCTTGCAGATGACCATCGTCTCCATGTGTCCTCACGGGGTCTTTTTCCTGCACGCCTGCATGCCCCCCTGGTGTCAGACTGGATAAGAGCCCATCCTAACAGCCTCATTTTAACTTAAATCACCTCGGTAAAGGCCCTGTCTCCAAATACAGCCATATTTTAAGTCGTGGAGGGGAGGGCTTGAATATACGGATGTGGGGCTTTGGGGAGGGGGCGGGGGACAGTTCCGCCCAGAAGAGGCAGATTGCCTCGTAGCTGGATTGTTCCCTTGTTCACAGAATAATAGAGGAGAAACGAGGGGAGCCGACTGTGGTCCCAGTCCTGCCACTGTCCCCGCGTGGGTCCTGGGAAACCCCCTTCTGCCCCTAAACTATTTCCAAGCCCTCCTCCCACACCTACCCCCAACTCTAATGATCCAGCCTCGTGTAGAAAGCTCCGGACAGCCCTCCTGTGTGACTGTTCACCCCTCCCCTGTACACTGATGGCAGCCGGAAAGCCCGCCTTCCACTCCACAGGCACCTGCTGTGACTCGTATCCTTGGTAACCGCTTACAGCTTAACAAGGAAACCAGTGCGCCCGCAGCAAAGGACTCGTGTAGTGTACTTGGAGACCGTTAGGTAGCATTTCCAAACTGGACGTTGTTTAGATGTGCTTTACTCCAGTCGTTGTCAATGTAATGAGCTCCTCGGACGCACTTTTCTCTCCCTGAAGTGCTCTCTCTCTCTGTCCATGTGCCAGGCTTGTTTGCGTGCACGTGGGGAAAATAGAATCCACTCCTGAACACAAGCTGATGGCTGACTGTGAGTGACATCATTAGGACGGGCCTTCGTCGGCCTAGATGCTGGGCTGCTAGGTCAGGCAGCTCTTACCCTGGGAATGTGCAATTTACACCTATCTTCGGGACAGGTTCTGGGTCCGTGTCTCCCCTCCTGGGTGACGGGTGAATGTATGAATTACTGTGCGACCGTGACAGTTTCTTTTCTTCTATAAATCTCAGAACTGGGACCTTTGCAGCCTCTCCACAATCAAAAGATTTTTCTCAGACATTAAAGTGTATAAACTCAACTCATAAACCATAAATTAGGGGCCCCTTCCCCAATACACTTTCTGACCTTTGGTTTCCTCAGGCACTTAAAAAAAAAAAAAGACAAGTTTTTATTTTTTTCATCCTCAAAATATGGGATGGAGAGACTAATACACCAGAGTCTGATGCATTATGGAGTAAAACTACTCGGGGTTACCAGCCAGGGGCTGGGGACATTCTGACGTTTGTTCCCTCTCACCTGGAACTCGCCAGCCTCCTTCTTCCTCCAGGGGTTGGTCACTGCTGTCGCCTCACCCCCGGAGGTGATCTTCAAAGAAATGGTGGTTATCAGGGCTGCACAGAGTTGAGGGGAGCAGATGGGGGCAAGTCCACACCAGCTTATCAGTGATGGACCCGAGGAGCCCGTGTCAGGGAGCCCCCTCCTTAATGTTTGGGTAACTGTCCTTCCTCCCTAAATAAAAGTGGTGTACTGGGGTTCTCCAGAGAAATAGAACCAAGAAGACACATGTATAGATTTATTTTAAAGAATTGGCTCCCGTGATGGTGGAGACTTGGCAAGTCCAAAATCTGATGGGAGAGGCCAGCAGGCTGGAGACGCAGGGAGGAGTTGCAGTTTGAGTGGGAAGGCTGTCTACTGGCAGGTTTCCCTCGTGCTTATGGGAGGTCAGTCTTTGTTCTATTTAGGCCTTCAACTGATTGGATGAGACCCACCACGTTACGGAGGGCAATCTGTCTTACTCAGAGTCCACTGATTTAAATGTTCATCACATCGAAAAACGCCTTCACAGAAACAGTCAGAATGATATGTGGGCAGCATGGCCCAGCCAAAGTGACACATGCAATTAACCCACACAAGTGGATGAAGGGCAGGGGAAATAGCATTCCACCTTAAGAGTTGCAGAGTGGGTGGCAGGTGTGTGGATGGGGGAGTTAGCACGGCCACGCCAGGGGCACTGCTCCATCACAGGCTGCCCCTCTGGCTGAGGCCATCTGCCTGATGAGTGCGTGGAGCCCGTCTGCACTTCCCCCGGCCTTGGCTTTTATCCCACACGCACCGAATGCACTCTCACATGCTAATATGACGCTTGGGAAGTTAAGTAGCCTTTGGAACACAAACTCTCCAGGTCGAGAGCGGGTGCAGAAGGGGATGAATGAGTGGATTCTGCTGAAGGCATTTGTGCTCAGATGCAGACAGGCCAGGACCCAGGGACCGTGAGCTCAGCCATGGTGGGAGGCTCAGCGGCCACCACCTGCAGTCCCAGCACTCCCTGCTGGGTAGAGGGTGGTGAGCTGTACCCGGCCAGAGCCCCTCCCCTCCTGGCAGAACTAAGGTCCCTGGATTCCCACACACCCCTGCACTGGGATCCTAGCCCTCTGCTCTGTGACCTTGGACAGGTCACACCCTCCCAGGGTCCTCCGAGGCTTTCTCTTGTCTGTGTAAAGCCTGAGCTCCCCATCTGTTCTGGAGTGAAGATTTTCTGCCTGGGTGGCCCTGCCCTGGGGTATTTGCACCCGATGAGCCCTCTGCCCTGCTCCTTCCAGGGCAGCAATAGACCCAGTGGTCAGAGGCCTGAGTTGCGCTCAGGGCGCCGCTCCACCCTCTGTGTGTTGCCAGCAGCCAGGGGATGTCAGTTTTTTCATTCATAGGATGAGAGCATTGGATAAAATCGTCCCCGTGCTCTGCCCCCATGCTTCGTCTCCAGCTCTAGAGACTGCAGGTGTCAGAGGCAAAACCCCGCCAAGCCCAAATGAGGCGCCCCCACCCCACCTCCTGCCAGGAACAAGCAGACAGCACCCCGAAGACTGCGGAATTTGCATAAAAGATCGGGTCCTTGAGGACCCCAAGGAAGAGCAAGGTCGGTATGGAGTGCACATGGCAGCCCCGGAGCAGCGGAAGGACGGAGGACATAGGGGCCAGCAGCTACCCAGTCCCTTCCTCTCAGCCACGGGGAAGCGGGAGGGGCTTCTCCACCCAGCTTCCGCTCCCCCGGACGGCGTGATGGGGCGAACGGCCCTCGTTCAGCCAACTTCAGAGGCTCAGGGGCAGGTTCGAGGTCAAGCAGCACCACTTTCATGCTACAGGAAGGGCAGAAAGACGCTTCCCAGCTAGAAGGTACCCAGGTCGTGGCTGTGTCTGTCAGGAGCTGAAAACTGCCAGGTGGGAGTTGGGTGAAGGGAGGGAATCGGTGGTTCCCTATGAAAGTTCAGCCTAGAAAGGGTATGAAGAGCTCGGCCTCCGCCTTGGATCATCAGGCAAGGCGCCAGCCGGTCACCCCGGTGGGTTGAGGGCTTGGGGGTACGATCTCAGCTTCCTTTGCTGAGCCCCGTGCAGCCTTCCTGCAGGCTAGGGGCAGGCCCTCAGAGCTGGGCTTCGAGCCTCCACTGCCCCAGCCCCTCCCTCTGGACCAGCTGGTAGGCGGCATACTTGGAGTCTCAGTTTCTCCATCCACGAGATGGGCAGCCTCCGCAGGCCCCCTTCCCTGAGAAGGAGTGAGTCCCGGTGAGAACATAGATGGGGGTTCTGGTGTTGCCGGTGGAGGGGATGTGCTGGTGCGGGCTGAGTGCTGGCCTGGAGCCAGCAGCTCTGTAACCCAAGCTCTGCTGACTCATCATGCTGTCTGAGCCCTGCCCCCACCCTGGCTTTCTTCCCACCCCTCTCCTCCCTCCTCACCTGCAGGAGGAGCGGTTTGGGGCAGGATATCTGAAACCCCATTGCCCATTGAACCTGCCCTTGAGCTCTTCCCCTTTCAAAGCTGGTGGCAGCTGGCTTCCGGCCTAGGCGCTGCAGCAGATGGGACATCTCAACAGCGAGGAACAGGTGTGACTCAAGCTGTGTTGGGCAATAAGGCGCTGATCCCTTCGCATCAGGGCGGCAGGAGTCCGTGGATTCGAGGACCGGCTGATGCAGTGGCTCAGGATGCCATCAAAACCCAAGTTCTTTCCTTCCCTTGGTTGTGCCATCCTTGGGGTTGGCTGTATCCTCAGGGTGGCAGCAAGGTGGCAGCAGCAATTCCAAGGGTCACATCAAGACGCAACAGCCTCAGGAGGAAGGAGGCTGTGTCTTCTTCTGTGTCCTTCTTAGAAGCAAAGGCAACTTTCTCAGAAGCAACCCAACCATAAGGCTCTACCTCATGTCTTATTGACCAAAACTGGGTCACATGCCCATTTTCAAACCACTGCCTGGCAAGGGGAGGGGTGAGTGTGCCCCAGCTACCTATTGATACATAACACATTAGCCCAAAATTCAGGCGCTCAAGACAATCATAACTGTATCGGGATTATTTCTGACAGTTTTAGGGGTTGGCTGGGCTCAGCAAGGTGGTTTTCACTCAGGGTATCTCAGGCAGTGGCAGTGACCGTCATCTCCAAGGCTTCCTTGTTCATTTGTCCAGCAGTTGGACACTGAACAAGGTCCCACTGGGACCTCAGTTACGGTCAGTGGCTAGAGACCCATGCACAGTCTCTTCAGAAGGCCTGGGCTCCTTCAGAACATGGCAGCTGGCGCTTAAGAAGGAGCTTCCCAAGAGACAGACAGAAGCTGTATTGCCTTTCTTTAAAGTTACCTGGGAAGCTACCTGGTGTCATTTCCATCACAATCACCAGACCACCCAGACTTAAGGGGAGGGAACATAGATCCTGCTGGTTCACTGTGTGAGAGCATTCCCACTGGGAGGGAAGAAGGAGAGATGGGATCTGTAATGGTAACCATCCTTGGAAAACAGGATCTGCTACACCATGATTGGCTTTGTTCTCCTGGCCCCGAGATTCTGACTTGGTGTTGAGGTGCAACCCGAGAGTCTGTTTCTCTGACAAGCTTCCAGGTAAGGTCAGGCTGTGCGGTGCTCCAGGGAGCTGAATTTTTTAAAGCTCCCAAGGTAGTGATAACACGAAACAGTGTTGAGAGCCACTGGCTTAGATCTGCCTTGGACTTGGGAATAAAGCCCCTTCTCCTGAGTCTAGTCAGGGAGTAGTGGCTTCCCAAAGGAAATGCAGGACAGGAAGGGGAAACGGTACAAGGCTTTCTCGTTGCTCCTCCTCCTTTCTCGTTGCTCCTCCCCCAGGCTCCGCCTCCTTAGACGAGGCTGTGCTTCGGGCAAGATGTTAAGCCCATGGGCTCAGGCCCAGCCTTTCTGTTCCTGGACCCCTTCCCCGATGAGCTGGTGTTCACCGGGCTGCAGCAAGAGCCTGCCCTTGAGAAAGAGGATGGCAGCGCCCAGCATCCTGGAGCGATGTGCTCTCCACACCACTGTCGGGACCCAGGGTGGGCCTCTGGCCCCAGTACACCTGATGGCTGCTCAGAAAGGACCTTGCAGTCTCAGGGCTCAGAGTGCAGAGTTTAACCCGATCCTCACCACTGATCTTTGAATAAGTCATTCCATACTCAGCACTTGTAAGAACAAGGACTGAGGGCTTTGGAGGTTTCTGATCAGGCGACAAGGAGGCCACGTGTCACAGTCCTCTCAGCAGGTTGCACTTGGGTCAATGTTCATCTTAAATCCACTCGCGGTCAAACGTCAACCCCCTACTCCATTTCAGATGCAAGAGAATCTGCGTGAAAATGCTATGAAGTCTATTTTTTTTAATGTAAATGGTAAAGTCCTCCTTGGATTAAGTTATTTTTATAACAAAATGGTGCAAAGACTAAATTAAAGTCTAACCCCCCCCACAAGAGGCTCCAGGTGAGTACCACATATTAAATCCAAAGCAATTCTCGGTGCCCTAAGTGAATGAGGATTGGAAGAGGGCTGTCCTACAAGGTCAGGGATAGGTTTGGGGAAAATGGACTCGCCATCGCGAATCCAGACACGCTTTTGTGCCAAGTTTCGTCTTGTTGTCAGCTTAAACACTGTGACTTCAGCTCCACCTCCAGCAGATGGGCGTCCCCAGGTGTCGGCCTTATCAACAGGCATGTAAAGCCCTTTTTAGAGTGCTAGGCACATAGTAGGTGCTTTGCAAGCATTATCTCATTTAACACTCTCAATTCTGCACATAGAAGGACACTGAGACCTAGAGAGGGTAGGAACTTGCTCACGATCACACAGATAGTATAACATTTGCAGTTCTCTGCAAGTCCTGTTTCAAATGGCTGGTGTCTGCAGTGCTAAACGCCCACCATGGCCAAAGCACCCACTTCCATAATCAGAGAGAGAGTCCAGGTTCCATCCACAGACAGACAGAGGGCTTCCCTGGTGGCGCAGTGGTTGAGAGTCCGCCTGCCGATGCAGGGGACACGGGTTTGTGCCCCGGTCCGGGAAGATCCCACATGCCGCGGAGCAGCTGGGCCCATGAGCCATGGTCACTGAGCCTGCGTATCCGGAACCTGTGCTCTGCAACGGGAGAGGCCACAACAATGAGAGGCCCGCGTACCGCAAAAAAAAAAAAAAAATTCAAAGAGAAGGAAAGCTCTCATTAAGTGGGAAAGAAAAGCGAGGTTTGTTCCCCTGAAAGCTGCTTGTTAACCCTGAGTCTTTGTCTCCCCTCTCTACTCATGATGCCAGCCTGCGTAGGAAAAGCTCACTGTTTCTTCCTTTACCCATACACAATACTTCTGACACCAGCTGTGTGGGGTTTTCCTGACACCAAACAACTCTCAGTGACACCGGCTGAGTGTCCTACAATTCAACTCATTCCTGACACTCTGTAGAGTCAGCACAGACCCCACAGACTGAGGGCTCAGTCCCACAAGACTGCCCTCACCACTTCAGACGCCAATCACAAGACATAGGTCCCCAGGTGACCCACAACTTCTGTCTGACTTGGCTACAGATTAGAAGCTCCTGTGACTCTCTTCCTTGGGTCTGATCCCTTGCTAGAACTCAAGGAAACACTAACTTGCACTTACCAGTTTATTACATAATATCGGATGTGAAAAAGGATTTAGATGAGTAGCCGGATGAAGAGATACAAGGGGTGAGATCTGGGAGGGGCCTGAGCACAGGGAGTGCTGTCCCTGCGTAGCTGGCACGTATCACCCTCCCCGCACACAGGCATGTTCGCCAACCTGGAAGCCCTCCACAGCCCGTACTTCAGGGTTTTCACGGCGGCTGCATCACCTAGGCGTGACGGATCGTTAACTCAGTCTCCAGCCCCCTCCGCTTCTCAGAGGGTGGAGGGTGGTGCGGCTGCAAGTCCCGGCTTCTGATCGTGGATGGCTTGGCCTTTCAGGGGACCAGCCCCCATCCTGGAGCTGCCCAGGAGCCCACCCAGAGTGGCCTCATTAGAACAAAAGACCCTCCGGTCACCCAGGAAATTACCAGGGTGTTAGGAGCTCTGTGCCAGGAACGGGGGGCGGACACCAGTGTATGTGTTTCCCATTATGTCACACAGCCAGTGTTGGAAGTGGCCGCAGAACAAGACCCGACCTTCCTGACTGAGGCGCGGTCAGTGGGGGACCCTCACCGCGCTCTTTCTGCCTGTTAGCACGTGGAGGACTCGGCCCACGTGTGGACTGACCAGTGAGCACGTGACCGGGGCTCGTCTGCCGCATCCTCACCAGCTGATCCCAGCGTCGGGCTCAGCTCCTGGGGATGAGCTCACGGCCAGCTCTGGCCCCCAGATCTCATTCTCCCAGGACACCTGGGGCAATGGCCGTGGGCAGTGAGACCCCGCCGGCTGGCTGGAAAGGAGGGAGGACGTTTTCGTTTGCTCAGCACAACATTTCTGGAAGCACCGTATGTGTGAGCTCTTGTCCTGGTGGCTGCATGAGGTGCAAAGAAAAATGTGGCGTGTAAATGAATTTCCCTTCACCACACTTAAACGCGACAAGTGCCACCTTGTTTCTCTAAATCAAATTAAATCTGACTTTGAGCCCCGACTCAACTGGCTGGTGAGAAATTCAAAGTCCCCGAGGGCAGCTCAGAAATCCAGCCGGGAGGGGACGCAGAGGCTGCCTGGTAGCTGGAAGTCACAGCCCCACAGGGGAGGCGAGGGAGAGGCAGCGTCCATGGTCCTGAGACACGGCTCCCCGCCCCCCAGGCCGCAAGGGGCTCTGGACTCTTGGAAGCCACCAGTGGCTCTTCCTGGCCCATTGATTGGATGCAGGCCTGATCCACCGGCAATAACGCTCCTTCCGGAGGCTTGAAAGCCCTGCCGTCTTTCTTTGTGAAGCTGGTGACCAGTGATTGCCACGGCCCAAGTCCGTTATTTTACTGTGATGGTTGCAAAACGCTGATGTTCTAATATCACCCTTTCTTCATTGATGAGGTGGAAGACGGCAGTCCAGAGAAACCTTTCCTCCTCCGCTCTGGTTTCTGTCCCTCGGTCATTACTCTGTAGCTGCATATGCCCTGTTGTATACATGTGCCCAGTCCCCAGTGGGTGGACATTTGGGTTATTTCCAGACCCTGTAAGATTGCAATGTCTTTTTTTCCTTGAAGAATGTGCTGTATTAACAGGCATTACATGACAGGGAAAAGGGAAGGGGGCCCGCAGTCAAATAAATATAGGGAATACCGGTTAAGGCAAATCTACAAGTCAAAGTTTGTCCAGGTAGCCGTAGACCATCCTTCTCTAAGACCTTCCTTGAGGGCCCTACAAGGGGACCACTAAACCACGTGTTCTTGGGAGAGGATTCCAAATGGCTTTAAAGGTGCAAGTGGCTAAGCTGTGTTTTTGATGGATGAAGGTGAACGTGTGGAAAAGCTTTTGACAGTCCCTTTCAGAAGCGTTACGCCTGTGGTACACCAAGGGAAAGGGGTTCTTAAAGAATTCATTCAGAACTCCAGCGCCGATTGCTGGAGACCATCATTGCCCTCCGCGTGGGCCTTGTGCATTTGTCTGTTCGGTTTGTCAAGAAGATGACATAAACCTGTAACCTAAGGCGATTTCCCGGCCTTAAGCCGATCTATAGCAGCCTGTACCTGGAGTATTGGTTTTGGGAGTGGAAAGCCTGTACTTGGCATTTACCCCCTGCCTTTATCAAATTATTCACTTGTCCATTCAACCTAGAACTTGCACCCACAAAGGAGCATTTTTTGTTTTTCAAATTTCGAATGCTTCTCCAATTTTATAAGGAAAAAAAAGCTAACAACTCTGCCCTCTTATGGCCAATGTATTGATTTCCTTCTCTTTAATACATTGCCTTGGGATAGAAAGGAACAAGCTTATTCCCTTTGTGACTTTGACATTGCCTCATGTGCATTTGCTTCCGAATAACGGACATCGGCTTGCAGAAGTGCAGAGGAACCTGTGAACATTTGGGCTGATTCCAAGGAAAACATCTCCCAGTAACACTTTGCCAAGCCTCCCCTATTTTCGTTTTCTTATCTTTGATCTTATCTTCATTTTCAAGACCTGTGTCTGAGCAGTGAACATCAATGTTGTTACGCTTTCTGGTCCCTGTGATTTCCCTCTGCTCCAAGGACATTAAACATATCGCAAGCTTCCTCTAAGAAGCCTTCCCTGGCTAAATGGCTCAAGAATGGTCCCTTCTTTGCCAGCTTTGGAGAGGCCCAGAGCAAAGCTGGCAGCCCACTTCCAGGGAGGCGTAATAGCAGTAGTCTGATAGATGCTGCCGTGTTTCCCTTAGATTTTAAAACATCCTGTGGCACCCCTGGGAGTTCACTGCAGTGCTCTGGGGCACCACAGTACACGGCTTGGGACCTGTGGTCCCAGGGCAGTAAACTGGTGATTCGATGCCCCGTCACCCTTGCACTCTTACTGTGCATTTCCTGCAGAGGTGGACGTTGCCCTACACGGCCCAGTGGAATCATCAGCGTGGGGAGCTAACCGTGACACATCACTACCGTGCAAGCGCCACCGTGGAGGGCAGTCTAAGGGGCCACAGTGGACTAAAGGAGGATCGACCGGGAGGGCTAGTGGGGCTCTTCGTTCAGGTGAAGGGGGAATGGGGGTGCCCTGGTAGGAGGGGCTTTCTAGCCACACCATGCGGGGTGGGAAGCTTTGTGCATTTGGGAATCGTGGGTTCACTGGGGCACAGAGACTAGAGACATAGGTTGGGGCCAGAAACCAAAGAACTTTGAGCTCCAGACTAAGGATTTTGGATGTCCTTTTGGAGGCAGTGGGGAGCCAAAGAGGTTTCAGGCCGGACTCATTTTTTTTTTCATTGAGGTATGATTGACATAACATTATAATAGTCTCAGGTGTGCAATGTAATGACTCGATATTTGTATGCACTGCAAAATGATCGCCACAATAATTCCAAGGTGACATCCGTCACCACACACAGTTATACATTTCTTTTTCTCATAATGAGAACAGTCAAGATCCCCTCTCCTAGCTACGTTCAGATACGCGGTACAGTGTTGCTAACTAGAGCTGCCATGCTGCACGTTACGCCCCAGGACGCATTCATTTTATACCTGGAAACGTGTACCTTTTGACCCTCTTTATTCATTTTATCCACCTCAGTCACCCCCCAATCTGTTCTCTATATCCATGAACTCAGTTTTTTGTTTGTTTGTTGTCTTTTTTTGGTTTTTGTTTTGTTATTGTTGTTTTAGATTCCATATGTAAGTGAAATCATACAGCATTTCTCTTTTTCTGTCTGACTTATTTCACTTGGCATAATGCCCTCAGGGTCCATCCATACTGTCACAGATGGCAAGATTTCATTGTTTGCTATGGCTGAGTAATATTCCATTGTATGGATATAATATATATATATGTATATACCACGTCTTCTTTATTCATTCATCCATCAATGGACATCTAGGTTGTTTCAATGTCTTGGCTATTGTAAATAATGCTGCAGTAAACGTGGGGATATCTATATATCTTTTCAAATTAGTGTTTTCATTTTCTTCTGATAAATACCCAGAACTAAAATTGAATTGCTGAATCTTACGGTAGTTCTATTTTTAATTTTTTGAGGAACCTCCATACTCTTTTCCATAGCGGCTGCACCAATTTACATTCCCACAAATGTGTACTAGGGTTCCCTTTTCTCCACGTCATTGCCAACACTTGTTATTTTTTGGTTTTTTGATAATAGCCATTCTGACGGCGTGAGACGATCTCACTGTGGTTTTGACTTGCCTTTTCCTGATGATTAGCGATGAGGAGCATCTTTTCCTGTACGTGGCCATCTGCATGTCTTCTTTGGAAAAATGTATATTCAGATCCTTTGCCTATTTTTTTGATTTTTTCTTCTTTTTGCTGTAAGTCGTATGACATTTTTGACAATGGTCCCCCAGGCCACAGCCCAGATCAGGGGAGGAGCAGGGAGAGAGGCTGGGCTATGAGACAAGGGGGAGGCTGTTCCCCTGCCCAGGTGGAGCCGACTGGAGGCCCAATGCGGATGGAGGGGTGGTCACGCCTCAGAGAGCCCTGTGCTGGTGGCTTCTTATCCCACCCAGGCCCATGAGGATGGAGGCCAGTCCTCTGCTTCATCTCACGAACTGCACAGCTCACCTCACGGCAGGAGATGCTCCACACACATGTACTTAATGATCTCAGAGCAGACCTGTCCGGATGCGGATTTGAGAACCTAAACGAAGCAGCATCGAAGAGGTCAGCTCTCAGGATGCATAACGTCACGGTTAATTCCGGAAGGTCTGAAGGCAGACGGCTTGTGTTTGTCTCCAGGCACCATCGTGCTCTCCCTTTTCCTCACCCACCAAAAGATAGTAAGGATCACTCTCTGGGTTGTCATGGGGATTAAATGAAGACACTGGTGTAGGGTTCTTAGCCAGCACCTGGCACAGAGTAATAGTAAAATAAATGTTAGCTAATGTCGCACCTCTTGAAAGATCTGTGTCCTGGTGAAGGGGTCACTTTCATCAGAGGCAATATAAGGACCAACAATTTGTTTAATCAGTAAATTCTTAAGAAATAGGATGTTGGGCTGGGCTCCAGGAGCTTGGATGGAGACGGGGAAGGGGCAGGATGGGGAGCTAAGGGGCGGAAAGATTCCAGAAGGGAGGCTGGCATCCGGAAGCCAGCAGAGTGGTCAACAGATGCTTTGACTCGAGGGGGTGGGCTGAGGGACAGAGACTAAGGAGAGGCCACGGGCGGACCAGGGTGCAGCAGACCGGACGATGGTGTGGGCAGAGTCGGGAGAGGCTGGCAGGCGTGAAGGGGAGAGGGAGGGATAGCGTGAGACAGTCATGTGTCTCCCATTCACTCCGAGCACAGAAGACCTTCCCATTGATCCCCGGGGTCCTCAGGACTCAAGCCTGGGGTTCAGGCTCAGGGTGGACCCACCCCGGGAACCTGGGGAGAGGAGAAAACAGCCCCGGCACGATCTCAACTCCCAGGGAGTCTGCTGGTGTGCTCCGACACAGGGGGGACGCTAGACAGAAAGGAAGCCATGCCTTCAGCCTTTCCTGGTTGCAGTCATTGGCACACGCTCCTTATAGGAGGAAGGGCTTTCCTTTGGGACAGCAGTCCAAAGAGGGTTAAATTCATTTCTTTAAAAGAAGCACCAAAATCCCACCATAGTTCACATAGTTCAAACGCATTTACGTGAACAGACAACATTTATAGCAGGAAGAAAAAAGATAGCTGCCACACACACACACACACACACATGCCAAGCTTCCGAAGGCAGAGCAGGTGTGTCCCGCTGGGAGGACTGTGCAATCAGGAGGCCGATAATTAAGCGGCAGATATATATGGAGACAGTTCTTTGGCCAGAGAACATTGCAGATTGCTCTGCAATCCCATCATCTCTAGCTAGAAAGAGGAAAAATGTGGAGAATCTAGCAATTACCTCTGAAAGCTTACCCGGTGATGGGCGGAGGGAAAGGCGGGGAGAGGACAGGCCCCGGGCACCAGGTCTGAGCCGGTGTCTGGGGCAGCGGGAGAGGAGGCTGGGGGCGGGGGGGCAGGGCTGCAGGCTCTCCCATTTGGGGCTCACAACCTCGTATGCGGGCATGCACCCGTCCCCTCCTGCAGTCTTTCTGTCTTTGAGAATGAACTTCTCAACAGCAGAGACCCAGCTCTATGAATTCACAAACCATGACTTCCCAGGAAGTTCCCTGCCTTAAAGAGGCACATCTGTAATTAACTCGGGGGTCCGTTTAGAGAAACAAATTCTCCGCAGCAGGGCCCAGCTGGTTGCCATGGAAACGCCCAGCGCACAGATGTAGGTTCTGGCGTATTCTGGGATGGAACGTAACCGCCCTGCTCTTCTGATGCAGCCATCTTGGTGCTGTGGACACTCTGACTGTGGCTGAGAACCAACCACTTCAACTTTCAGATACTGTCCACTAGCAAGTGAGGGTCAACAGGGAATGGGAGAGCTAGATGTGGAGGATGTAAATAGAAATTTAAAGGGCTGAGCCTAAAGGGGCGGCTGAGCTGGTGGGGCCAGTGATGAGGGAAGGCTTTCCCAAGGAAGTGGCATTTGAAACCCAGCCCCGACAAGTAGGAGTTCCTGGGGAAAGGCCTCAGGCAGATGCTTCCAGGCTGGCAGCGGCCCGCGCAAAGGCTCTGAGGTGTGTTTGAGAACTTGAAGGAAGCCCAGGTCAGCGAGCAGGGAGGGTGGAGGGGCTAAGAGACGGCGTTAGGGACAGGGGAAGGGTACAGATTATCACTATTGGGCACACTACTTGGTATTTGTTGGAGAGGAAAAAAAGCACTTTACAGAACCATTTTCCACAAAAATGGTCAAGTCAAAACTGCCCAGACCAGACACACTAGTTCACAAGGGCCTGTTCCAGTCCTTCTCTACCGGGTGTTCTGAGCTAATTGTCTATTTCTGAACACTCTGCAGGAGAACTCAGCAGAGAACAATGTTGTCACATTTTTAGTGTGAATTTTGTGTTTATCCTGAATTATTGCCCCAGAAAAATGTGGAGAATCACTCACACGTGTTAGGTGTCAGCCACCTGCCAGGTGCTGGAGGGGCACTTCAGGTGTGTGGTCTCCAACCTTCTCTTCAGAATGACCCGATGGAATAGATTCTTTTTTCCACTGCATGCACGAGAAGTTGGAGTTTGGGAGAAAACAAATAACTTGCCCCAAACCACCCAGCCTGCAGGTGCAGGGGCCTGACTGCTGTCAAGATCCCAGGATCACCTGCCACCCTCAGCTAAGCTTTAACCTAATTGAAAGTTACCTGTTGAGCGCCCACTGCGCGTCAGAGGCCGTTCCGGCGAAAGGCCCCCAGGAACGGACCTTCCGGTGGGAGGGGCTGGGGATGGAACCCGGTAACACACACCTGAGGTAGGTGCAGGTGCGATGAGGCCCATAAAATAGGATCAGGGCTAAGAGAGTGGGGGCGGCCTCTCTGATGGGGTGACATTTGGGTTGAGCCCTGTACGGTAGGGGACATTTGTGGAATCTGTTAGAAATAAAGGTTTGGATTAAGTTCAGAAAATGGTGGCATAACTCTCGGTGCGGAGCCGTTCGTTGTCTTAGCTACCTGCTCGGACACAAGGGGAGAGCGCCATCTAGCGGCTGGATCCCGAAACTGCATGGATGGCGCCTGCAGGCTCGGTGCCTTTAACCTCCACACGTGCAAGAGAGACCCAACCCTTTAAGCCCCCTGCAATTCAGAGACTGTACGGTGGGTATTCTCGACCCCGAAACAAGTAAGTAAACAAACAAACAAGCCAATAAATGAATGAATAAATAAATGAATAAATAAATAAAATAAATAAATCTCCAAGCCTCGTGTGTAACTCTATGTGTGTGCACATATTTTTTTGGCCACATCTAGGTGCCACTTGTTAATATTATTAACATTTTTTCTGTAAACGAACTGATTGACTTGTTTACTGAAATTCATTTCATTTAAAAGAAAAATCTTTGTCAACCCCATGCAGTACGTGGAAATCCAATATCGTGCACAGAAGTAGAAAGTTATGATCAAGGCGAATCCACGGAACGCGGAATCTCATGATTGACTTCTGGCCAGGTGCTGCCGCCTCCTGAGCGCTCTGGACGCCAGGCCTTGCCCTGTTAAAGGGATAGGCTGGCAAGTACGTCTGGGATGTCAGAGCCAGAGGAGCAGAACCAAGCAGAACCCTTAATCGGAAGGGACGAAAGGCACGAAGAGGAGAAAAACTTTCTCACAGGGAGATGGGATACTATTTAAGGTCAGGCCCTGCTCCACCTAACCTTCAGGGGTGCACTGCCCCGGAGGCTCCAAAAACACATGATTGTGTGTGTATGCTTCTCTGGGCATGGAATCTTCATGACAATCACTGGAAATGGTCCTGGTGACCATACACCACACCACACCCTCACCCCACCCTGGCCCCGGGAGGTTGAATGCCGTGAACCTGAACCAGAAATGAGGTCTCTTTTTCTGCACCTGGAGATGTGAGTGTCATCCATTAAGGGGGACAAAATCCTCCTTTAATACAACTTATTCATTCATTGAAAGCAGTTTTAAAACGTATCCAAATGGTGTGTATGATTCTTTGGGTCTTTTTATTAAATTTGTGCATTATGATTTTGGGGTCAAGGGGAAAATAAAGGAGAAATTGTGATCCCATTATAATTTTTTTGCATTTTTAAATTTTTCATTTTTTAATTCATAGGCTATATTTTTAGAGCAGTTTTAGGTTGACAAATAAATTTTAAAGTAAAATTTTCAGAAAAGTTGTCAAGAGCAATTGCTCTTTCATTTCACGATCTCATTCCTGATCAGTCTGTAGAAATAGGTATCTTTCTGATGCACACGGGGACTTGGGACAGTGCAGCTGGGAGGCTGCCCGGGCAGCGGCCTGGGGCAGGGTGGGATTCCATGGAAGGCAGCTCTTCTCTGCCGACACGCTGCCAGGGTCAGGTGTCATGCTAACCAGTCACTAGCCAGTTCCCATTCCTGGCCCAGTTGCTCCATTTCCAGAAGCAAAGGATCTGCTTATAAAACTCTGATTGGGGGCTTCCCTGGTGGCGCAGTGGTTGAGAATCTGCCTGCTAATGCAGGGGACACGGGTTCAAGCCCTGGTCTGGGAAGATCCCACATGCCGCGGAGCAACTGGGCCCGTGAGCCACAATTACTGAGCCTGCGCGTCTGGAGCTCATGCTCCGCAACAAAAGAGGCTGCAACAGTGAGAGGCCCGCGCACCGCAATGAAGAGTAGCCCCCGCTTGCCACAACTAGAGAAAGCCCTCGCACAGAAACAAAGACGCAACACAGCCAACATAAATAAATAAATAAATTTATTTTTTAAAAAATCTGATTGAGAATAAGAACAGAAAAAGCCGACCCAGCCTACAAGGTCAGGAAGCTAAAGATGAGATTCTGAAGGTTGAAGGAGATCAGGTTTCACGTCTGCCACAGGGTTACTTTTCTGAGCAGGGGTGCTGTGCAGACCAAGACTGGCTCTTTCCCACCATCTCTGGGTGTTCTCCAAGGGAGAGAGTAGAACTCCGCGATCTGGCAGCCGGAAAATGAGATTTCCACATCACCCGGCTCTGTCTGCCCAACTCTGCTCTGAAAACACAGAATCTAAAAGGCCAACGGCCTTGATTTCCCGGTGGAGGAAAAGGGCAGCAGAGGCCTGTGAAGACCTCACATTTCTACAGCTTTTGGACGGGAAGCCTCCCGGGTTCAGAAAGGGCCTTGTTTTTTCAGAGCGCGCATCCTGGTGATTGCCACTTAGTACACACTGACTGAGAACGCACAGAGTCCGCCGAAAGTGACTACGAATTCCGTAGTGCTTTGGAACATACACGTGGTCGATTCATCACAACGGCACCTACACAATTTCAAAAACCAGTAATCTGTACCCACACAGACCTTGTTTTATTGCACTTCACTTTATTGTGCTTCACAGATATTGCATTTTTTTTACAAACTGAAGGTTTGTGGCAACCCTTTTCCCACCAGCATTTGCTCACTTCACATCTCTGTGTCACATTTTGGTAGTTCTCGTCATATTTCAAATTTTTCGTTATTACTACTGTACTTGTCATGGTGGTCAGTGATCGGTGATCTTTGATGTTACCACTGCAAAAAGATTACAACTCACTGAAGGCTCAGATGATGCTTAGCATTTTTTAGCAATAAAGTATTCTCTCTTTTTTTTTTTTTTTTTGCAGTATGCGGGACTCTCACTGTTGTGGCCTCTCCCGTTGCGGAGCACAGGCTCCGGACGCGCAGGCTCAGTGGCCATGGCTCACGGGTCCAGCCGCTCCGCGGCATGTGGGATCTTCCCAGACTGGGGCACGAACCCGTGTCCCCTGCATTGGCAGGCCGACTCGCAACCACTGCGCCACCAGGGAAATCCAATAAAGTATTTTCAAATTAAGGTATGCACATCTTTTTTTAGACATAAAGCTATTGCACACTCAACAGACTACAGTATAATGTAAACATAACTTTTATATGTATTGGGGAAACCAGAAACTTTGTGTGACTTGCTTTATTGTGATATTCGCTTTATCTTGCTGGTCTGGAACTGAACCCGCCAACTCTCTGAGCTCTGCCTGTGCATGCAAGACACGGCATTTACTCTGTCTGTGGGCAGAGCTGCTTCTCCAAGACTTTGAGACCCTGACAATCAGTCACTGTCCCTTCGGGGTCTGTGGCCCATCATTTGGGAACCTCTGCTTTCAACCATTCATGAAAATAGTACCCACATTCATCCTCCCCCTCCCCCTCATCCTCCCCCTCATCCTTCCCCTCCCCCTCCCCCTCCTCCTCTTCCTGTGCCGCTGCTTCTCCCATCTCCCTCCACAGTCATCTGCCCTCCCATCTCCCTCCACAGTCATCTGTCCCCACCCCTCTCCCTCGCACACACAAAGGGCACACACCCCTCCTCCCTCCGCACAGAAGTAAATGCACAAGCACAAACCCTGGCGTCTCACACCCTTGATCCTTCCCCACCAGCACACACATGTGTGCACATGTGTGTGTCCGCACAGAACAGGAAGGGTCTCTTCCAACCCCTTCACCCCACAGACCCTGAGACTCCTCCCTGTCTAGAAACATGCACCTGCACCGCGCACACCTCTCCCCGTCCTCTCTAGGAGTTGTCGCCCCCGACTTGCTCTGACCTCTTGGAGACACAGGTCACAAGCAAACTTCCTCACTCCCAGAAGCCCTGCACTCCGCCCGCGCCCAGTCCTAAGGCCCTCGGGCCCAACACGGAGAACAAAGACCAGCCTTCAGGACATGGTCCCTGAGCAGGTGGCCTTCTAGGATTAATCGGAATCATTTCTGCTGGTGCTTGAGAATCGGTGTCCCACCAGCAGGCAGCGGCACTTGCGGTGTGCCAGGCGCTGTGCTGCACCCAGGGCGGCCAGAAGTAGGGAGCTGCAGGCCCTGCCCTCAAGGGCTCAGCGTCCAGTGGGGACGGGGCGGGGGGGGGGGAGCAGCCCCGGGGGGTAGAGGCTCTAACACAGTTACTAGGCACCATGGGCGCCCAAAAGTGGGCTGTCAGAGGTACCTGGGCGGGTCACAGAGGAGAGGATGCTTGGGCTGGACCGAAGACAATGGGCAGCCCCTTGGCCAGGCAGGCAAAGAGGCTAAGACATCCAGGGGGCAGAGGAAGGACAGAGACCCAGGTGGCGGGGGGCGGGGGGCGGCTTGTGCTGGAACCCAGTTCCCAGCCCTCGCCCAAATATCCTGTGTTCCTTGTATCCTTCCAACAGGTTTTCTTCAGTTAAGCGGGCCAGAGTGATTTTTGTTGTCTTCGCCCCTCGAAGTATCTTCCTTTCAACTGTGAACTTAAAACTCTCTCTAAAAAAAATAGTCTTTAAAAACAAAACATCTCTTGCCCACCGACTACTCCCTGTCCGTAGGACATACAGCTGTGAACAAGATGAGACACCAAGATGCCTTCTGTCTTTCTCCATCCCTTGAAATGACCAGTGCGAGGAGTCAGATGGGTTCCACAGCCTGATTTGTGTGGAGAGGGAGGGAGGAGAGTACGTGCACGTGGCCAAGGTCATGGACGCCGCTCCCAGCTAAAGCCAGTCTGTTGCTCTTTCCTTCTTCCCTAGGCACAGAGCGCCTGATGTTCGGCTGGACACGTGGCTGCCATGAATAAAGATGACATTTCTTAGCCTCTCTTTGCAGCAATGGCATCTGTTTCCTTTTCGCCTTCCCTTCTTCCTCCTAACTGGAATGTAGATGTGAAGCCTGGCGCTCAAGCAGCCATCTTGGATCACAAGATGACTATGTGCGTGGAAACCATTTATGGAGGAACAATAAGATAGAAGGAGTCTGGGGCCCTGACACCAAGAAAAACACGCTAGCCATACCTCCAGATTTCTTGCCTATGAAAGAGAAGTATAATTCTACCTTGTTAAACTATTATTTTGGTTTTTTTTCTTTGCTCCTTGCAGCCAAATCTGACCCTATGGTATATCCATGGGTGCCTCTGGGCCTTTCTGTCTCTAGTTGTGTTTCCATTCAGTCCCTCCTTCCTGTCTCCATCAGTGTGACCCCTTCACAACACAAATCTGATGACTTCCAATGGCTCTCCTTTGCCCATAGGATACGAAATAAACTGCTTGACCACTCGTGGTCTTGGCTTGGAGAAAACCAGTTTAATTCCTCCTCCTTGCCTGATGCCCTGCTATGACATTTAAAAGAGATATTGGTGAAGATGGCAGTGCTGGGCACCGAGCCTGGGGGCTGGTCAGGGGGAATGAAGATGTAAGATGAGTGCCGGTGTGATTGGGGAGAAAGGGAAGCCACATGGGTGACCCACGGAACCTTGGTCCTGATAGGTGATATAGTGGAGAGAGAACCCAGCCCATCACTGGGGAGTCGGCTGGGACCTGCCTACTTGGGCTCCTTAACTGGGGTGAAGCTAATAGCTTGTTAGAGTGCTAAGAAAGGAAATCACGTGACCCGTTCAGTCCCCACAGCCTTTACTCTGGCCTCGTAATGGGCTGTTTGTGTGTCTGGAATGAATACTTACGAAACTGCAGGCATGACCCCAAGGGAATGGATCTTCTGCTCTCATCCCTCATTCAGGCTGTTGGTTCTTGGCCGCCTGATGAACGTGCCGCGTGGGCCACGGGTCATCCTTTGGTTTCTTGGTGGTCGCCGGCACAGAATGTGAACCGTGTTTCCAAAGGCTACTTGACCAGTCTGTCTGGGGCAGAGATCCAATTTTACTTACTGTTCCAGAAGCCACGGTGGAGCCAATAAATATCTGATTAATAAGTACTGTTATTTACAGGTAAAGATGGTAGTGTAGAGACGGAAGAAACCTTTTCCACTAGTTTGCACCAGAGCTGCTCTGAGGGAAGGAGGGGCAGCCTTTGATTAGGAAAACCCCAGGATCGACCACTTTGGGGGGGGGAAGGGGAAGACCGGAGGATGATTAGAGAGAGAGAACAAAAGCCAAAGAGGAACAGAAGTGTAGTGGTGGGTATGCGTGGAGAACGGGCTGCGGAGGACCGCACGCAGGACAGAGGCAGGACAATGTAGCCCCGGTTAGCGGAAACAACCAAGGGACCATTTAATATAGCAAAGTCAGGCCTTCCCTGGTGGTGCAGGTTGAGAGTCCGCCTGCCGATGCAGGGGACGCAGGTTCGTGCCCCGGTCCGGGAAGATCCCACGTGCCGTGGAGCGGCTGGGCCCGTGAGCCATGGCCGCTGAGCCTGCGCGTCCGGAGCCTGTGTGAGAGGCCCGCATACCGCAAAAAAACAAAACAAAACAAATAGCAAATTCAACTCGCAGTGATCTTTCTGGTGGTGCTGAGATGCGCCTTCCTTTTGCCACACCCTCAATACCCCGCAAAAGTCTGTATCAGTGGAAGTTTGAGAAGGACTCCAGGTAAAAAGGTGATTCTCTACTGTGGAGTCAAGCTCAGGGTGGAGCTAGAGGCCATCCTTCCAGACAACAGGCGCAGACCAGGAGCCGGATGCGACCTGCAAAAGGCTCAGGGAAGTGAGACGGGGATTTAAGCAGGTCTCATCTTAATTTTAAGGGGCAGCGTGAGCCCAGGTGATACCTGGTCGTCAGTGGGACTGGGTGTCTCTCAAGAGGGCAGGTGCTCAAAATTAGTTCTCCAGGAGAAGGATGAGGCGAGGTTGGATGTGCTGGGCTGGCGTGGCACAGGATGGTGCACACGAGATGGGATAAGCCACCAGGACTCATGCTCCGGGTCCTTTTGGGACCAAGTGTCCAAGGAGGGGAAGACGCTGGTCTAGATTGGAGGAGCTTCCTGTGGTGTGAGGGAAGACAAAAGTTAACTGGGCCATTCAAGTGCTGAACCCATGACCTTGACCTGAAGTCCGTACCTACCTCTGTCTACAGACAGTTCTTGCCTCCGAGGCAGGTTCAGAGCTTAGAAGACACTTTCCAGTAGAAATGGCCCTGTGCAAGATTCTTAGGTTCCCCGAAATTGTGGGTTGTGTCCAGTCCCCAAGACCAGCGTGAACTTCCAGTGTGTCTGGACGTGGAACTAATAGGACTCGAGATCCTAACTTCAATTTAACATATTATTTCCCACAAAGGAAAACACAGTGCTAGTTGTGATTTAAAAACCAAACAAACAAAGAAACAAGGGGTGTTGCTTCTCCAAGACCATCAAGAACGCAGACATCTCCAGGACCTCAGCGCCAGCTCACATGGGAGGGACAGGCTTGGGGAACTTATGGAGAGAGAAGTGGGGACTCAGATGGAGCAGAGGGAACACAAGGTAAACTCATGAATCGGTGAAACACTGGGCATTGCTCACCTAGCTAGGGATCTAGAGAGGGAGAGGCAGTGGCTCTCCACCCACCATCTCGAATCGCCCTTACACATTCTTGCTGACTGGTCATTCAACTTCTGCTTGAATATCCCCGGGGACAGGAGACTCACTACCACACAGGGGAATACCTTTCTGCTCTGGAGAGCCCCGCATGGCTGAAAGGTAACATAAACATATGTACCAAGTTTCCTAATCTCATTCTGCCCTTGGAGTTGGAACCTGCCGGCCCCTGGGGATGGGGGAAAAGTGGGGAGGATGCACGTCTAGGGTGGAGAACCCAAAGCCAAGGTGGTTCTTAAAGACCTGAATGTTGGGGTCCCTCTCTGCACCCTACCGCATGCTGTGTCCAATGGCATTGTGACTACTTGTCTCAGTTTGAGCTGCTATAACAGGAATACCTTAGACTGGGGGACAGACATCGACCATTCACTTTTCACTCTCTGGGGAGTCTGAGTGCATGACGCCAGCCTGGTCGGTCCTGGGGTCGCTCTCTTCCTGGATTCCGTGCGCGGTGGAGGGAGAGGGCTCGGTTCTCTGCGTGCCCTTTTAAGGGCATCAGTCCCGCCACAGCAGCTCACCGCACCCGTCACCCGAACCAAATCACCTCCCAGAGGCCTTACCTCCACGTACCATCCACTGGGGGTTAAGGCTTCAACACACGAGTTTTGAGGGGACACAAAGATGCAGAGCATAGCACGGCTGTTTACTGAGCACGTAGTGCATGCTAACAGTCTAATAATTATTATATGCTAGATAGACATTACTATATGCTCAATAGGTACAAGTACTGCTTCCTTTGATGGGTGAGGAAACGGAGGCTGGCCAGGTGTAGTAACTTGCCCGAAGTTTTCCCAGTCAGTAAGGGGCAGAGCTGCCAGGGTCCCAAGTCCATACTCTTGACCACGACCCGCGGTCCTGCCTGGGTATGTCGTCAGCCTGAGACCCCTCCACTCCTCCCAGCCAGCCTCCACTTCTCTGCCTTGCAAGAAGCGTGGCGTGTTCTGCGTTCATGGGCTACAAGAGGACCAGGACAGGACGGCTCATAGCTGAGCGTCTCTGTATTCCAGGAGACACCGTGGGCTGTTCCGACGGAGGGAGAGTCTGCTTTCTGGGGTACAGACTCGGAAGGCGCAGGCAAAGAGGTAGACGCAGACGGCAGACTCGGGAGCAGCTGCGCCGAGCACCTTCTCCCTGGAGAAGAGGAAGTCATCAATTTTTAAAAATAGAAAACCCAAAGTAAACCAACATCTTCAGAGACATTCTGTGTGCTGTTCTCAGAAGTGAAACGGTTTGAAGCTTCCCACTTCCCTCCTCTCTCTTCCTCTCTCACACACATGTTCCCCGGCCTCCCCCTCTCTCTGAAGCTTGTTTGTGACACCCCGCCTAGCAAGGCTGTCTTCTGGGGTGTCTAGGCTTGGTACCAGTGACACCACCAAAGACATGTATTCTTTTCATGTGCTTGTCTGACTGTGTCTCAAACCAGAAGAACGATTTTCTCCTAAATGGATAATCTTCGCCTTTGTCTCTCGTGAAGTGGAGCGGGCAGCACCTTCCTTGCACTGGGTTGGACTGCACCCCATGACAGCTCAGCGTCACGTTTGTTCATCTCAGAAGAAACCCTTCTTTGCTCTCCTGTGAACTTGTGTCTGAATGATTCGCCTGCGCCATGTGGCATATCACGCCAGGGGCATAATAGCGAAGCTTAGTAGAGTGGCGGCTAGGAGGAGCGGAGGCTGTGCAGCTCCATCCCTCCTTCCAGAAAGGTTTCCTGAGCAGCTACTGTGTGCTTGGCACTCCAGGTGGGAGAGTCTCACCTGTATTCAGGTGAGATGTGTGTCTCTCCCCCACGGAAAGGAAAGGCCATGTACCTAGCACAGCGCATGACAGAGAGTAAACATTTGTCAAATGAGTGGGTTCAGCATCACTCCATGGCGACTGCATAAAGTACCACAATGCTCTGCAGCTCATTCATCAAGAGGGGAAGTCATCAGCTTCACTGCCCCCTTGAAGCTGGGCTGGCCTTGTCTTGCTGTGACCAATGGAATACAGTGAAAGTGACATGTGATTTCCCGGCTTAAACTTCGAGAGGCCACAGGCGCCTGCCAACCCTTCCACTCTTGCTGCTCTTGGCGCCCTGAGCCATCATGTGATGGGGTCCTGACTAGCCCCCTGGCTGACGAGAGACCCAGGTTACCGCGTTGCCCCGTCCAAATGCCAGCTGGCTTCCGGAGGCAGCACTACTTGGCTCAGTACAAACACCCACGTCGGCCCAGCCACGACCTGCCCTTCTGCCCAGAGCCAGCCAAGATCAGCTGAGTCCGACCCGGCTGATCTGCAGCTGCTGAGAGAGCCTCGTCCAAAAGGCCAACTCACAGAACTGTGGCCTAAAGAAATCATGATTGTTTTTTAAGCTTTAATAAAGATTTTCCCCGGCTTCTCAACTAAAAAAGCAATACATGTTTCTATAGAATACTTTGAAAATACATAACACTACTGTTAACATGTTGTATTCTTAGCTTCATGCATATGTGGATATATCACCTTTTCAAGAGGGGATCACAGTCTATACACTGAGTTGTATCATATTTTTTAACTTAATGAATTACGAACATTTTTTGACGTAAGAAAATACTATTTTGTAATTTTCCTGTTAATTAACTGCATATACTCTATTACATTGCTGTAATCTCCTGCAACGGTTCCCTATGCTGGACATTCGTATTGTTTTCACATTTTGCTGTCTGAACTAGCACTGTGATCAGTATACTTGCAGAAATAATTGGAGATTTCTATTTCTATTTCCTTAGGACAATTTTTTTTTAAATGGAAATGCTGAATTAAAGGAAAACTCCGTTTTCTAGGCTTTGGACCATATTGTCTCCTTGCTCTACGGAAGCATTTCTCAAAACTTCTGATTTTGAGGCCTTTTAATACTCTGAAGAATTATTGAGGTTCCCAAAGAGGTTTTGTGTATGTGTGTTATTTCTATCAATACTATCTTAGAAATCAAAGTATAGAGATTTTTAAAATAGCTATTCGCTTAAAATAATGACAATAAACTCATTAAATGTTAACATAAAACTATATCTAATGAAAACTAAACATTTTACAAAACAAAACAAAATTACTGAAAAGAGAGGCATTGTTTTACATTTTTGCAAATCTCATTAACATGTGACTTAATAAAAGATGCTGAATTCTCATATCTGCATTTTATGTTGCAATATCACAGATCAAGAAGCCTCTGGAAAACTCCATAGTACACTAGTGAGAAAATGAGGGTGAAGATATCACACAACATCTTACTATTACTGTGAAAATAGTTTTAAGCTCCTAGATTCTTGGAAAGGGCCTCAGGGAGCCCTGGGGTGGGGGGTGGGGGCAGTCCATGGAACATTATCTTTAAAGAAAGAAAAAACCTAATTTGTTAAGCAAAAAGTAGGATCTCTTTATTGCTGTTTTTTAACCTTTATTGAGATATACATTACATAATATAAAGTACCCATTTGAAGTCTATAAATCATTATTGTTTTAAACCACTAAATTCCAGGGCTGTCTGTTACACAGCCAAAGCTAACTGGTATAAATTATGTATTAATATTGACAGTGAAATAAAAGCACTGAATAATACATGAAATAAATAGCTTCTGTACAGTCAAGACAACTAAATCAGTAAGTGGCACTGTTATTGTTATTGTCACTATTTGTAACAGTCAACTATTTATTGAGTTCCTGCTACAAGCATTTATTATTCTCCAGCTCATTCAGATCGCTCAGTAACCAACCTGTGAAGGAGGTTTTGTTGGTTCAGTTCCGGTCCCTGTAGATTTTAAGAAATTATTACTGTCCATTGCAGGGGTGCTGTCGGGGACACAGAAGAATTAGATGACATCATCTCTGCTCACAAAAGTGGGTGAGATGTACAAATGTGAAACGTCTCAAGAACACCGTCTATCCGTTCTCTCATTTATTTATTTCAGAAACGTTTGTGGAGTATCCACTTCACACAAGGCTCCGTGTTAGACCGAGGGAAACAGAGACTAAGTGTGGGTTCACATTCCCCCACGCCCCCCACCTGCTCCCGCCTTAAGGCGTCCGTCTAGTGGTGGTCTACATACATAAACACCGATCGCACATCACAACACAGAGAGATTCCAAGAAAATAAAGATCAGTGAGGACAACACTGGCAATGAAGACTCAAAACACTGTGATTCCAGACTCCATACCAGGAAATCAGAGACAATCAACAGGCAGGGCTGCAAACTCCCCACTGAAGGCATAACTCTTTCATATCAAGAAGAAAATAGCCTACAGGCCAGTAGAAAACTAGGCAAAGGCTTTGATCAGAGCATTCACTGGAAAAGGCACTGAAAGTTCTTATGAACCTGCTCTCATAATACGAGAAAATTTATCCTGATACACCATGTTTTACCTAGAGCATGGGCAAAGAAGTAAAAGTTCTATTACACTTTTGGAGACGCTCTTGTACATTGATGTAAAACGGTGCAACCTTGTCTAAATCAACGTGGCAACATTGATCAAGATTATAAATGCACTTGCCCACCATCAGCACCACAGAATCGCACATGTGTGAAACGACATATGTACAGGATTTTATGGCATTACTTGCGTTGGCTAAAGGTTAGGAGCATTGAATCAACAGGGACTTAAATAAGTGATGATACATCTACACAATGGAATAATATGCAGCCATTAAAAAGGAATGAGAAAGGTCTCATATACAGAAATCAGATCATTTACAAGATACATTGATAAGGTTTTTAAAAGTAAGATACAGAATGTCATTTATAGTGTGTTGTTATTTTTCTTTAAAAGAAGGAAGAGAACAATATATTTGCTTGTTTTTAGAGACTAGCTCTGAAGGATGCATGCAGCACTCAGCCTCCTCATAACAACCACTGATGTAGGGATTACTGTTCTGATCTGTAAATAGGGAAATTGAGGTTCAGAGAGTTTAAGTTGCGTGGCCAGGGTCACACAGCTTGTGTGGTCGAGCTGGGATTTGGACTCAGGGCTGTCAAATTCCAAAGGCTTTTGTTTCAGGCCCACTGCTCAGCACCCACAGCTTTGACGCCTGTATGTGTAAAGAAAGGAGGTTTCCAAGAGAGGGTATGCATGTCCTTCTCTGGTCTTGTGTGAAACTGAATGCATTTGTCAGAAAACTACATGGCACTGGCCTTGGCCCTCTGTGAGATGTAAAGGTCAAAATCATGCCCTCAGACATTTTCTCAAAACTGCTGACTTCTTGAAGTGGTGGTGTGGTCTCTCAGAAACACAGCTACCCAAACGTTTGAAGATGGCCAGGAAGTCTGTGCTAGCGGGTAATGAGAGCTGGATTGCAGGCCTGCTGTAAATCAATGCCGTGGAGCAGCTACTCTGGGTCTCTCTTGCAAGCCCTCGTCTTAGACCGCCAGGTCCTGTTGGGAGGCAAGTCGGACGGTGCATCCACCACAGTTCTCAGGTGCTTGCACCAGGACCCAGTCTAGCTGCTTTCAGCTGAAGAGGAATTTATTAAGGACTATTATGCAAATCACAAATTCTGCAGGAGCCAGGGAATCAGACTCGGAGGACGCGCCACGTTCCTTCAGAGGCTCCGGGTAGAGATGCTCTTGCCGCCAACACAGGCACCTTGGCTCACGCCACAAGCGCGCCCTCCCTGCGTGGGTGCCCCCTGCGCCACTGCTCTGCTCCAAGAGCTCCAGGACCTGCGCCACTGCTCTGCTCCGAGAGCTCCACCTCTCTCCGGCGAACGGCAGCTGCAAGCAGCGCCTCTCTGTTGCCTGACGCTGCTCGCCAGTGGAAGAGCCGCGCAGGGGCGTCTGATCGCGGGGTCCAGGTCACGTGACAGCACTGGAGCTGCAAGGCAGGCTGGGAAAGTGAGTTCCGGTTTCTACCTGGGGCGGGGGAGGAGAACTCATAGTGCGAGAAGCTCTGCAAACATGGGAAGGGCGGTCCTCACCAAGACAGACAGAACCCTAGAGACTGCACGGAGCCTGATACCTTCAATCAGCAGGCGAGGAACCTGAGAGCCAGAGTGGGGAAAGGACTGGTCCAGCATCACACGGAGGGTGAGGTCACGACCAGCATCTTCCCCCGCGCTGACTCCTGGGCAGTGTCTTCTGGCTCCATCAGTGTCTCCGTTCATTCTTTCAGCAAGTGCTGAGTGAACGCCCACGGTAGCGGGGCCTCTCAACACACGGCTCCGCTAGCAAGGCCAGTGCTGAGGCGGGGCCCAGGGTCAAACCTCGCTGCTGCCCTCAGGAAGCCGACGTGCCGTGGGGAGGGCCCCTGGGTTCGTGAGCCAGCCGGTGCCGTGTGCAAGCCACCTGGCCTCGTCCCTCGATCCCGGAACACACAGCTCCCAGCCTCCTACTCTGGGAAGCCCTCCTTCACCCGCTCAGCCTGCAGGCACGGCCTCATCCCAGTTGCCCCTTCTCCAACCAGCGTTTACCGAGCACCAGGCCTGCTCCGTCATGAGACAACCCCGGAAACCACTGAGATGCTTAACGTGTTTACAGGTGCCAGGACGGCCCAGAGGGACTTGGAAAAGGACATGGAGGGAAGAATGTATTCTACTCCTGAGGGTCCGAAATCTTTCCCCGGAGGAGAGGCTGCTTGAGTTGGCACTGAGAGATGGAGAGGCGTTTTCTAGGCAGACAGGTGAGGAAAAGTGGTCCAGGCAGAGGGGACAGCACTCACAGGGCAGCGGGTGGGGGACGGCCTTCAACTCCACACCTGTCGTGTGACCCTTGGGCAGACATTGTCCAGGGCTGTGGGCCTGTTTTTCCAGCCCCTGCGGTGTGGGTGCCCCTCTTATTCACGCCTGGGGATGGTTCCGTTTCCTCCACACTCCCCTGCACGTGGGCCTCCCAGACCCCTGCTTGTCACCCACGTGGGAGTTGATTTCGAGTTCTGGGTGAGTGGCATCTTCCCTTCCTTTTCATGTAAAACGTGTCACCACATTTCCGCAGCCCCAGTTGCTTTCTGGTGAAAATTAATAGACAAATAATTTTTCACAAAACTAATTAGCAGAGAGGAAGATGCTAACGTGTTTTGCCAACTGTATCTCTCCCCAGCTCACCACCAGCTGCCCGAGGTTGCCGAGGGGCTTGGGCTGTTTGGAGGCGGCGCCGTCAGAAACGGCAGGCACTCCAGCCCACCGGCACCAGACTCCTCTGCAGCCTCTGGCCAGCCATCCACCTACTGGCCAAGCGGACTCTGCCTTCACGATGAATAAAAGCTTCAGCTGGTGGAAAAGACTGTGATGGGACGGATCCACATTCTGGAGTCAGACAGGCCTGGTTGGATTTCGGCACCGGCTATTCACTAGTCAGGGGACTTCCTTAGCCTCAGTGTTCTCCTCTGCAAAATGGGGTTGTGGTGAGGATTCAGTGAGGTGATGCACGGGAAGCCCCAGGGTGCCAGGTAGTGTGACCTCCGTCTCATGGTAAAAGACCCCGAAGCTTTCGGGGTGAAGTGACCTGCCCAAGGTCACACTGTCGGGGAGCTGGGGTGGGTCTCTAGGTCTGCCTAGTGCAATCCTCCTGATCTCGCACTGAGCCACCCTCCAGGTTTACAGAGACGCAGGATGTCCTCTGAAACAGCCCTGGGTCTCAGATCCTGCCTGTGGCATCGGGCGGCAGAGGGCAGCAGGCAGCCTTCCCAATTACTGCCCCTCGGTTACTCCTCCATCATGAGATAAGAGAGCAAAGGACATAACTATTAACATTCTGGGAAGTCGGAAGTGAGAAATGGCGTCTGTACAAGACTATTCATTGCAGTGCTGTTTGAAACAGCAAAACAGTCTAGATGTCCATCTAAAGGGGACTAGTTAAGTCAGTTACGGTGCACTCATACCATGGAATGATATGCATGTTTGAAAATAACCAGGAAGCTCTCTGTGTGTTGAAATAGAAGGATTTCTAGGATTTAGTGTTATGTGAAAAAAAGCAAAGGGCAGAAGGGTATGTTAATGTACTATTTTTGTATAAAAAATTAGGGAAAACCCATCATCTCTATTTGCATTTGCACATGCAAAAATAAATCCTGGAAGGACGAATAAAAAACTAAAGTGGTCTCCTGGGGAGGCCGGGGTGGCAGAGGGAGATTTCATCTTTTACCCTTCCTCTAGAGATGTTTCCCCCTTTTCTTAGCTTTTTATTTTGGAATAATTATAGACTCACAAGAAGGTGCAGCAATAGTGCAGAGAGGTCCCGTGTACCCTTCATCCAGATTCCTCTAAGGATAACATCTCACATATCGGTCCTACTTTATCAAAACCAGGAGACTGCACTTTTTTCCCCTCTGACCATCTCCTTTAAAAAAAAAAAAAAAGAGATTTTAAAAAATTGCTGTAAAATACACACGATGTAAAGTTTGCCATCTTAGCCATTGTTAAGTGCACTGTTCTGTGGCATTAAGGACATTCCCATTGCTGTGCGACCATGACCATCACCCACAGAATGCTTTGCATCCTGTAACACAGACTCTGCTCCACATGAGGCGCTAACTCCCCCGGCCCCTGGCAACCACCGTAACACGTTCTGTCTCTGTGGATTTGATACGTATATGGGGTCATACACGGCTTGTCCTGTTGTGACCGCCTTATCTCACTGGGCAGGATGTCCTCAAGGTTCATCCAGGTGTCAGAATCTCCTTCCTTTTCAGAGCTGGGTCACATTCCGTCCTATGGGTCAACCACATCTTGTGTATCCTCTCACTCACCGATGGACACTTGGGTTGCTCCCGGCTCCACGTGTTACCCAGAACGACCCCCCTGAGGTGGGAATGCACCCTCCCTCCTCCTTTGCTTAAATATGTAAATGAAAGCCCTGCTCTCAGCCTGATCTACAAGCCCCTCTCCATCTGGCAGCCTTCCCTGTCCTTCTCTTCCGCCACCTAGAACACAGTAGGTGTCCAGTTAATTGTTGAATTAAATGTCCTCACCCTTCTTCTTGAACTCCGTTTTTTTTTTTTTTTTTTTTGCTCGATTCATCAGGGGACCCATTCTCTGCCTGGACTGTTCTCTCCCCACCCCGCCTATCAGGTCCTGCTAAACCGCCCTGATCTCCCCAGATGTCACTTTAAATGTGCCCTCCCCAGGGAGGCTTCCCAGCTGCTCGGTCGGCCCAGCTGCCTGCGGTGTGTCACACGATGCTCGTGGCCCCTACCTGTCACTGTGTGTTCTCTGCCTGTCTGCCCTGCTCGGTGCCAACAGCGCTGAGACCTGCCTCATGGATTGTCGCACACCCCGTCATCTCTCCCTGAGGACCCGAGAAGTGAATGGTGATGTGCAGAGGTAACAGAAAGCCACCCACCCTCCAGAGAACAGAACATAACCCCCTTGGCTCTGCTCCCCTCTCTTGGAAAGACCGAAAGAGCTACGTAGATAGGCATCTAGACAATGCACTGTCCCCTGTTGCAAAGTCCTGGGGTCCACGCTTCCTTCACAAGGGGCACCATCGAAGCCCTGCTAACAGAGGGACAGCCCCTCCCCGAGCAAGGTGGCACCAGCCGCCCCTGAGGAAGACCTCAGCTGCTGGGGAGGGGCGCGTGCTTCTTGGGGCAGACAGGAGGGGCTCAGCAAGCGCCCGGAAAGGCTCCATGGGGGGTGAGCCCTCCTCTCGCGGGATGCGGTTGGGGCCACGTGCTCAGTGAGCCTCCTCCTGGGAACCGCCCTGTGCGTCCTACCCAATGGCACACTCTACAGAGCCGGGCGTGATGCAGGGGCCCCCGAGGCAAGGTCACGGCTGCTCCCCGGTCATCTTTTGGGGCCTGGGGGGCCTGGCCCCTCAGGGAACGGGCATGATCTCTCAACCCTGGTGGCAGGGGGACCCGCGTGGGGGCCAGTGGACAGCTGTGTTCCCTGACTGCTCAGCAGGCTTTCAAGAAACAGCCTTCAAAACAGAAAAGTGGGGACCGCATGGGACCCAGAGGAGCAGGGAGGGAAGGAACAGACACGTCTGACACCAGCCTGTTGACCACGGATTCCATGAAGACCTGTGATGAGACCCTGTGCAGGACCCAGGAGCCCTGGGAAGCCACGACAGGAAGACAGCAGAGACCCCAGATGCAGACGCTGGCTCTGCCACTTCACAGCGTGGGGAGAGCTGCTGGCACCTTTGTGCTACGGCTCCTGTCCCTAGAATACAAAGGCTCGCCCCGTACTGGGTTATTGGGCTGTCGGGATGCTTAGGAAAAGCGCTGGCTCAGAGAGAGCACTCAGGCTGCTGGCCCTTACGTCCATCAGCTTGTTCAGCTGGAGGATAAAAGGTTGGGTCAGATGCTCTCTGAGCCGCCCTCCAGTAACCGTGTGTACATCAGTTAGGTTATTCTGGTTGCACGCAGTGGACTTGCAACTCTGGCTGAGCTCTGCAGAAGGGGATGGGGGAAGGGGGTGCTCACAGAACTGGGGGGCAAGAACCAGAGAGGGTCTGAAATCAGGGTGGTGGACCCCACTGACACCCTCTCCAGGGAACTCCTTGGCCAGCAGAGAGCAGGGTACCCAGATCAACCACACCCCAAGGCTGCGCTCAGGGGAGACCAGGTCCTCCAGGGGCGGTGGGGTGCTGTGGCCCACAGAGAGGGGAACGAGAGCCCTGGGGACAGAACCCCTGGGTGGTGAGACTGAGGGTCTGGAAGCTCTGACTTCTGGCTCTACCCAAGGTGATGAACAACCTGGGAAAACCAGGCGGGTTGCCGTTGAGGCTTTGAGACGCTGTGTCTCCCCATGGCCACTTTCCGGGGGTGGGTTTTCCCTCAGCGCCAGAAAGCTCTGTCTTGGAGGATCCCGCTTGCTGGGAATTCCTGGCGGTCAGCTCTGACACAGTGTCCAGCACACACAGGTCCTTGATAGAAGCCAACCGATGGAGACGGTCAAGTAATCCCCGCGCAGATGAAATTTCCAGACTGACAAAGGGGGGCAGCAGCATCCTGCCTCAGAGGAGCGCAGCGTCCGTGAGGGCCGGGTGGTGGGGTCTCCAGACCGACGGGGGCTCACTTCCCTGCTGATTTCTGAGCCTGGGTGTTCAGCTCCGGTGACTGACTCGCTTTTCTGACCCTCCGCTTCTTCACCTGGAAAACTTCGTCGGGGCTGTTGTGAGGTTTGACGAGTTAATCGTTCATTCCAAATATTTGTTGAGCATCTCATATGTGTTGGTCACAGTTCCGGTGCTTGAGATACATCAGTGATCAAAATACACAGAGACACCTGCGCTCACACAGCTTACATTTTAGTGGATACAAACAGAGCCGTGACCACCAGGTAGGTGCTCTGCTTCTTACTAAAGTGTGAGTGACTTTCAGCACGGTTGGCTGGCAGCTCCAGGGCACCTCTGTTGGTGTGCATTCATCACGACTGATCACAAAGATTCCACCTCTTTTTCTGGGCACACAGGACTTGCTTTGACCAAAGCAACAGAAGCAGAAGTAACAGGGTCTTAATACATACATAAAAAAATAAATATTAAACCCAACATAGCCATAAATAAATAAATATTTTTTAAAATTTTAAAAAAAAGGAAGAAGAAGTGATGGGGTCCTGGGTGGAAGCTTTATGAACCAGTGCACAGTGCTGGGTCTCGTGGATGCTGTGACCAGGCAGGTCCCTGGTGACAGCACCCCTGTGGGGACTTCTCAACTGCCCTCCCTGTCGGCCTTTCAAGTGGGCTGGTAGCGTGAGAGAGACATAGGTTTTCTGTGGCATTAAACCACTGATTTAATCTGGGACTTGAGGGTTGCCTACGATGGCAGTGTTGGACGAGCTGCACTGATGGATAAACGCCCCCCCCCCCCACACCCGCCGGGGCATTGCAGAGATTCCCACAGTCTCCTTTCTGTAGCTGCGTCTTAGCAGGTCCACAGGAAGCAGAAACTTAAGAAGGTCGGTCCCCAGGCAGAGAACGCCAACACAGAAATCCTGCTTTCCTCACTTGCTCTATCCATCCAGGCAGGCTGGACAGCCGCCAAGTCTCAGATTCACTCTGTGTGTAAACAGTGGCTGCAGCTCCACGGGCACTGGCTCCAGGAGGGTCAAGAGACTGCAGATTCCAGCACAGCCTGGAAGCGGCTGGACCTGCACCCCCTGCCCCCAGCCCAGCCATGTCTCCAACCGTGGGTCCCTCCCGAGACCTCTCATCCCATCACCCCAGGACATCTTCCCTCTTCCCCTCTCCTCTGACCCAGCCCTATCTGCTGCTGTCTTTCTATCTCTATTTACTGGGGCCATTATTTCAGAAAAGAAACTCCTACACACAACCCTCCTCCCACCACCTCTGATCCCCTCCCTGTTCAAAGACAGGCGGCTCAGATAGGGTCCAATCTGGAAAACGTAAACACTCTGAATAGCTAAAATAGAGAGAATTGAATCCAGGGAATTGGTTCCATAGGAGGTAGAGTCACTGGGAAGTGAACTGTGATAGTCAGGGAGCCGAGGCCAGCAGAGCAGGGAGCCGCCCTCTCCGCTGGGCAGAAGGGATGGAGAACGGGGCCTGGGGTCAAGCGGGGAAACCTGGGGCCGGAGCAAGGAGATGCAGGCCCTGGAGACAGAGAAGAAGGCGGAGGGAGACCCCTACTTCTCCCTCCCCCCTGCCCTCCAGGCCCCTCTGGTGCGTCCCACTGGCGGAGTGAGCTAGGAAACACAGCCTCAGAGACGGGGGAAAGGCAAGCTGCGGGTAGAAGGCACTGAGGTCGGAAATCAGCACACCCCCATCCAGCACCCACGTCCCCATAACCTTCTTGGGTGGAGGCTGCTTCTTCTCTGCAGCCCACTCACCCCAGGGCATGGGCCTCTGCCGCTTTTTCCTCTGAACCTTTCCATCTTGGTTGATGACACTGCTGACTCAATACCCATTCCCAATCCCTTTCTTCCTTACTTGCCTCCACTATTGGTGATGGAAATTTAAAAACTCACTTTCCCAGCCTTCTTGCAGCTAAGGATGGCCATTGACCTATAGGCAGGATCTTCTGGAAACTTTGTTTTTCTTGATTAAAGGAAACAGACATGGCTGCGACCACCTCTTTCCCCTTCTTCTGGTCTTGAGTGCCATGAAAACGTCTGGAGCAACAGCAGCCATCTTGCAACCATGAGGTTAAAGAGCCCATACGTTGAGGATGGGGGAGCAGAAAGAAAGACCCTAGATCTTTAATGACACTATCAAGATGTTAAACCAGCCCTAGATGGCTCACCACCAGACTTCTTGGTGTGCGGGATAATTAAATGCTTTTATTGCTTAAGTCACTGTTAGGTTTCTATGTCTTGCTACCAAGAGCATTCCTGAAACAGATAGGGGCAATCTTACCTATACAGCTCCACAAGCCGGGATCCCAGGAATAAAATCCACCCCCTCCTTCCTCACCCTCCATGTCTCATAAGTCCCCTGGAGATCTCACCTCCTCGGTGTCTTACCTCCTCTCTCCTGGCTACGCTCACAGCTCATGTGGAAGGTCAGGTTCTCATGCTGCCCCTCTCCCTCTCCTAAGCCTCACCCCACTGCAGCCAGAGGGATCGTTCTAAAATGCATACATTGCACATTGAGGAGTGTCCCTTTTTGGCTTCAAAACTTGTATAGGCTCCCCACTGCCTCCAGGATAAAACTTAAATGCTTAGCAAAGCGGACACAGCCCTCAAGACCTGGCTCGTGAACCTCAGCCATTCCTCTCCTTGAACTTCTGCTAACGGTTCCCTGAAGTCGCCATCTGGCCACGCACCCCAAGCCTTGGCATAGTCTGTCCCCCCAGCCCTGGTGCAGAGGCCGGCCCAGATCCAGGTGGGATCTGGACCCGCTTCTTTCGCTGTTCACGCCACGCTCTATCGCTCTTTTACTGGCCTGCTTTTTCCTTCCTCCTTTACCAGAAAGCCAGCTCCTTGACAACAGGACCGCGTGTGTTATTCATCTCTGTACCCCAGTGCCTGACACACTTCAGGGACTTGATAAATTATGTGGAGTAGGGAGTGAATGAGTGAGTGAATGAATGGGGCCGTGCATGCAGGAGCCTGGGAAGTCAGCTGCTGGGAGGAGCTGACGTTTTGTGTTTTTGTAGAGAGGAGAGAATGGCAATGACCTCAGCCTTTGAAAACCTGCTTAATAACCCAGCTTCCCTGGAACTTTGCCCAGCAGCAGCTTTGGGGAGGAGAACACCCTGCCCACTTGCAGACAGAGCTGAGTCCGTTCTCCTGAAATAAATTCTGTCTCAAGCCACCTGTCATCAGTGAACCATCTTGAAGCGTGATTTTCCCAGAAACGTTATCATTTGTCTTGGAATGCTTGAGGGGAGGTGATGGCGAGTTGGGATTCATCTCTGAGATTCCTTTGAGGCGTCCTGTTCCCTTTCCTTCTTCTCAGAGGGGAAGATGGCTCAGGGAGCTCTGAGATTCACACACCTGTCTCCCATGAGAGAGGAGTGATGGGGTGAGAGCTGGGGGTCCTCTTAACATACAAAGCGCCCTTTGTCCTGCTGGTGAATAAATGATGATCACGTGGATTACACATGTGATGCAGCCACATGGCCCCAAAACCTCCCAAGTCGTAAAAGAAGGCTTAATAAAGAATTATGGGACTGGCAAAACGAAAAGTGGGATCAGCGAGTTCCCTTCAGATGAGAGCTGCTCATAGAACGTTCGTTGTCTTAGCCCCGCCATGCACGTGTGTGTGTGTGTGTGTGTGTGTGTGTGTGCGTGCCTGTGTGCATGCGTGTGTGTGTGCGCGTGTGTTTTGGGAGCAGGGGGGCCTGTTTTCTGAAAAGTGGCCATCGTCACCCTCTAAAGAGTCTCCCACACAGCTCACTGCTTCCGCTGTGTCTGTTCCTCCCCTTGGGGAATTGCAGGTGACACCAGCTCAAGGGCACGGTGATAAACTCCAGCTACAGCAAGCCCACCTCTGTTGAAGCATTTGGACGGTCGAAGCCCTTCTCAGCTGCAGCTGCAGTGTCAATGCGATTTTAGGTTTCATTGAGGAAACGGCAGTTCCTTAGCTGATGTATTCAATCAGTTAGACGCCAGTGGCCATGGAGGCCACACCAGCTTCCCAAGCGCCCGTCACAGGGACCATGAATCACACAGTGTCAGGGTGGCGTTATTCACTCAATTCCGAGTGACGTGTCCTGAGAGCTGGAGCTGGGCACGATAATAAACACGGCGTGTGTCCCGGGACCAGAAGGGGTTGGGAAACGGTCTGGGATGTAAGTGGCTGCTGTCCCTCTGCTGGTTCTTTCTCGGTTCGGTTTTATGGAAATCTCTGTCCGAGACAAACACCCAGTGCCGCCCCCTACCCCGTCCAAGCCCAAATGTCTCCCCCTCTCCATCCCACTGCCCCTGCCCAGCCCAAGCCAGCACCTTCTCCTGCCCAGATGCCCACAGCCTCCCAGCTCAGGGTCTCCTTCTAGAATCCTCTGCTCTCTGCTCCATGCTGATGCTAGTTTCAGCTCTCCGAAAGGTTTGCCCATGTCGCTCAGTTTCTTGCTTCTAAATTCCTTCGATGACATCCCACCCTTTCAAGAAAAGATGCAAAATCCTTTGCGACCCAACTCTTGAGTCCGTGCCCACCTCAGCCCCCTCCCCTCCTGCAGCCTGTCCCCACCACCCCCGATTCCCCAAACGCTCCTGCCTCCCTCGAGCAGATCTGTGCTGAGCTCCTGACCTGGAAGTCAGCCCTGTGCTCTGCTCACCGCTGGGGCGTTGCGTAACTGTCTCCCCCCTCCCCACACCTCCACCCAGACTGGACTCCCTCAGCCCCTGCCTTGCCCATCACAGCACTTGGATGTAGAATCTGTTGTCACCTGTCTGCCTCCCCTCCTGGCTGGGAGCTGTCTGAAGGCAGACTCCAGCCTTTGGCTGGTACCTGTAGCTCAGTTTAATCGCTGTCTGTGAAGGGATGGGGCTTCTGGCGAAGGAAAATGTGTATCTTCTGGTCCTGGTGCTGGAGGGCGCCGGTGAGAGACGGTGTGAGCCAGATGGAAACAGGAGAGGAAAACAGGGCAAGAGAGGGCCCCCCCAAACCAGGAGCAAGGCCAGGCCTCTCACCTGCATTTTGCTGTTCAGTCTGGCAAGCACGCAATGACTCGGGAAGCAGGTCTGGCTGGGAGACAACCCAGCTCTGAAGGCGGCCGCAAAACGCCGCTTCCGAAAGTGGCCGCCCCAAAGCCCAGGGCCCTCCCCTCTCGGTAGAGCGAGCCCCCCGGACGGCTCTCAGAAGGGCCCTCCCCTCTCGGTAGAGCGAGCCCCCCGGACGGCTCTCAGAAGGGCCCACTGGAGGAGGAGTGACAAGGCAGGACCCAACTAGTAGAGCCGCAGAGGACGGTGGGGACCTGCTCCAAAGGACTGAGGGTCCCCGAGCTCAGTCACAGGAGGAGGGAATTCGGGCTCCCCCTCAAGGCCCACCTGCGGGCCCCGTGGCTTCGGCTCAGCTGAGCGTCTGCACTTGACCTCAACCTTCCAGAGCCCGGACTGCGGGTCTCCACCGACCTCCCACCTGCCCAGAGCCCTTCTGGTTGCTACACGAAGCCAGAGCCCGAGCCCAGCCCAGGGCCGGAGCATCACCAGGGCAGCAACCCGCTGTTCCTTCCGCGGCTCGGGCCACCCAGGCCTCAGCCCGCCAAGGACAGGCTCGCCCGAGCAGCCCCCAGGCCTGGGGGTGTCCGTCCGCCTGGGAGGGCCAGCTGCAGCCCCCTCCCCGGGGATTGCTTTGTCCGCAGGCTCGAGAAATGCATTAAATGCCTGTCTTCATTCTGGCTGGTGATCCATTTCCTGCTTTTTTATATTAGAAAATAATGGCAATTATGCCTTCAATACTCAATTTTTACAGTTCTCGTTGGACTTTTGAAGGGACAGCAGGCCCGGCACTCGGACTGTGACCACGGCTCCTCGTCCACTGCCTTTTTTCCTCGGGGCCCCTTGAGGAGAGGAAAGCGTGTGTTGGGGTGCAGGCCGGTCCCGGGAGCTCTAGGGCTTATTTGAAGCGGGTCAGGCAACTCTAGGTGTCCAGACTCAGCCGGGATGAGCGGAGGGGAGGGCGGCCCAGCTCTGCCCAGGGCCCCGACGAGCTTTGGTTTCTCTGTTTCGGACTTGCTTCGCTTCTGCCTGATTCCTCTGGTCGGGCTCATCAAAACATGTCAGTTTCCTGCTCAAAACCTTCTGAGGCCCCCTGCAGCTCTCAGAGAAAATTCAAGCAGCTTAGGTGAGTTCAACAGGCCTGCTGCGGGCTCAGCGCTCCGTGCCTCTGCGGCCTTCCCAGCCCCCGCCCCCTGCTGGCTCCCTGGTCCGGGCTGTCCTCCCCCTGCCCCTCTCCCACTGGCCAGTCCTTCCGTCCACCCCCAAGAGGCCCGGCTGCCCCTTCTCTGGACTGCAGCCCCGGGGTGGGGATGTGGGTAGCACGCCTCCCGGGCACTTGGAATGTCCTGGGGCTGATGTAACAGATCACCACACATTTAACGGCTTAAAACAGCACGGGCTTATTATCTTACAGCTGTGTGGGTCTCCCTGGGCCAAGGTCAATGTGCCGGCAGGGCCGTGCTCCTTTCCTGAGGCTCTGGGGGAGCACCGTTTCCATCCGTTCCAGCTTCCAGGGGCCACCTGCCTTCCGTGGCTCTGCCCTTCCTTCATCTTAAGAGTCAACAACGGGTTCAGCTCTTTCAACATCACGTCACTCTGACCCTCTTCTGCTTTCAAGGGCCCGTGTGATTACACTGGGCTCACCCTGCTAACCCAGGATCACCCCATGTGCAGGTCATCTGGTTGGCAACCTTAATTCCAGCTGCAGCCTTGACCCCCTTATCTCGTAACATATACATATGTTCACAGGTTCCAGAGGTTAGGACGTGGGCTTCTTTGTGGAGCCGTAATTCTGCTTCCCACAGAGGGGGTTCGATAAATGCACACTGAACAAAGACGAAGGGTGAAATGAACCTAAAAACGTCATGGACCACCGCCCCCAACTGCCTGCCTCACGAACATTCTTTGTGCCTCTTCGTCACTTAAAAGTGCTTCTGTAGAACCACACGCTCTACAGATCATCTGCTCGGAGAAAACCAGCCGAGGCTGGGCTGTCCCCTCACGAGGACCCCTGCGTTCCACCAACAACGTGGCCAGGTCAGGGTGCCTGACCCCATCCTCCTCCATCGCGGCCCTCCTCCCGTAAGCAGGTCACCGCTCCCCACGAATCCCAAACGCACCGTTGAGAATCACCTCTGAGACTTCACTCCCCCGTCTGATACTTTTGGTGAACTCTCCCAGCGCAGGTGGGTGGATGCCACCCTGGGAAACCACATATCGATAAAAATCTGAATTTACCAGGAGAGTCTTCTAGAAGTTGATTACTCATTACCAAAGGACCTGGCACAGAGGAGTGTTTTAATACAGGAGCTGTATTAAACTGTACCACTTTGAGAGGGTCGGGAAGCCTTGTCAGGCGGGCACCAAACATTCTGCCACCCGTAGGAGCCAGGGAAGCAATGGAAACGACAGATCAGGCTGGGGAAGGTAGCCCAGCAGCCAGACCGATGCAAGCACGCACACGTCATTTTATGCTGGTGACGTGAAACATTTCACAATATTATCGCTGATTCTATTTGGACAGCTCCTTCTCTCAAGCCCAGACCAAAGTTGGCTCTTTTTTTTTTTCCTTTCGTCTTTCTATGTTTTCCTTGTGAGAAAGAACCAGGACCAGTTGCTATAGCAACCAATTTATTTCTGCAAGTGCATTTAACTTTCATCCAATGTTCTGTTGGACAGGAAGTTTCTCCTTCTGGGGGACTGACTTCCGCAGTCTTCCGCACGCTGGCTCTAAACCCGCAAACCCTTCTCCTGCTGCTGCCTTAAGAGTTAATGCACATATTTACTCCCCAGGGGAAAAAACAAACTTTAAATAAAAGGTTTTTGGAGGAGAGAGAAAAACAAAGTAATTACATTTCCAAGCCTGCTGTCATGAGACAATAAGCTTGTAGGATCTCTGGAGAAGTTTGCCACCTGAGTGCGGGCTCCTTTTTCTCCTCCCCTCCCCCATAGGGCTCAAGGAAGCTATTCATTTACCTTTTCACTCAGCAAATACTTATGGGGCTTTTCTCTCTGCCAGGTCCTACGCTCGGTGGTGGAGAATCAGAACTGAATAAAACAGAGACGGCCGCTGCCCTCCTGGGCTTTGCCGTGTGTGGGAAAGACAGGCATGAAACGTCTCCCCCTCAATCACTAAGTGACGGTGGCGATCACAGCCGAGAAGAAAAGTACATGAGGAAGAAGAAAGAGGTGCTCGACCCCGGCCGGACGGTCTGGAAAGGCCTCTCTGAGAGGGTGACACTGAAGTTGACACCAAGAGTCCAGACCCGCAAGGAGAAGAGAGAACTTGCTAGATAGACAGCAAGCCAGGTGTGTGACAGCCTTGAGCTGGGAAAGAGCTTCCAGGCTAGAAGGGAAGGTGAGCTTCAACCAGCCGTGCAGGGAGAGGGCAGCAGGGGCGGGAGGGCCCGGTCGGGCCTTAGTGTTTGCCTCTCCGGGCTGGGAGATCTGGGACTTGGCGTCAGCAGCAGCGAGGTCACTAGCATTTGTCCGGAGCCCTCTGGCTGCCGAGGTGAGTGACTGCAGAGGACGCGGGTCGAGGCCGCCTGGCGGAGGTGAGTCAGCCAGAGCGGGCGATGCCGCTCAGGTGAGAAGCAGCTCTGGAAGAAGACAGGCTCCGTGGCGCCAGCGCCCTGGGCACAGTGTCCCCTGCGGGCCTGTGTCTGGTCCAGAGCAGAAGGTCCGCGAGGGCCAGGCCCTGCGGTTCCGACTGGGCAGCCCAGTGCCCCCTGCCTGTGGGCCTCACAGATGTGCCACGTTAGTTTCCTGGGCCGCAAGCTGCCGCCAGCTGGGTGGCTTAAACGCCACGCGTGTATTTTCTTGCACTCTGGAGGCTAGAAGTCCAAAGTCAGGGTGTCGGCGGGGCGGGCTCCTTCTGGACGCTCGGAGGGGGAGCCCGTCCCGTGCCTCCCCTCCAGCTTTTGTAGCTGCTGGAAACCTTGGCCGTCCTGGCCTCGCAGCGGCCCCTGCCGTCCTCTGTCCCTCTGTCTCCCCCGATCTCTTGTAGGAACTCTTGTCCCTGGGCCTAGGGCCTGCCCCGCATCTGGGACGGTCTCGTCGCAAGGTCCTTGATGACGCCTGCAAGGTCACCTTCACGGGTCCTGGGGGTGAGGACACGGGCGTGTCTTTCGGGGTGCCACCGTGCAACCCACAACATGTGCCACCTGGGTCAGTAAATAAGTGCATCACGTTCGCTCCGCTTAATCACTCGTCAAAGAGAATGCGACCAGCCCAGGGCCAGATGCCAGGAGGACCCTGTGGGACGAGGTCGGCTGAATGAAGAACCAAGTGTAGGTCAGGCGCTCCCTCCGAGAGCCAGTCCTGATAAACAACTGGGTCTACTGTGTAGCACAGAGAGCTGTGTTCAATATCCTGTGATAAACCGTCATGGAAAGAATATTTTTAAAAAAAGAATGTATATATATATATTACTTATATTACTTATTACTTATATAATTATATATTATATATATATAACTGAATCACTTTGCTGTACAGCAGAAATTCACACAACATTGTAAATCAACTATATTTCAATAAAATATATATATATATATAAATGATGTATTACTACAAAGAAAAAGAAAGAAAGAAAGAAAATCCTTTGCTTCTGAACCAGCCCTATTTTCAGGGTGTTTTTAATTCATCATCAGTTTCCCTAAGTCGATCTTTTAGAATTTTGTCCAGAACCCAGCATTTCTGACTGGTAGAACTGACTCACTGTCAATATACAGACAGAACTTGACACAGAAAGACAGACTTCACGTCCGACCAGTGGACACGGACCCAGCCTGTGGTTGAAGCCCTCTTCCTGCCGAGACTGACAGAGAAACGAGTGCCAGCTCGAACCCTTCCGGAAGCAGTTAATAGTTCCAACATCTGCATTTGAGGAAGAGACAGGCTGTGATGGCTAATTCTCTGCACCATCTTAGCTGGGCTGAGGGATGCCCAGTCAGCTGGTTAACGATGCTTCCTGGGTGTGCCTGTGAGGGTGTTTCCCGAAGAGAAAAGCACTTGTCGGGACTTCCCCGGTGGCGCAGTGGTTAAGAATCCGCCTGCCAATGCAGGGGACACGGGTTCAAGCCCTAGTCTGGGAAGATCCCACATGCCGCGGAGCAACTAAGCCCGTGCGCTACAACTACTGAGCCTGAGCTCTAGAGCCCTCGAGCCACAACTACTGAGCTTGAGTGCCACAACTACTGAGCCCACGTGCCACAACTACTGAAGCCCAAGCGCCTAGAGCCCGTGCTCCACAACAAGAGAAGCCACTGCAATAAGAAGCCCGCGCACCACAATGAAGAGTAGCCCCCGCTCGCCGCAACTAGAGAGAGCCTGCGTGCAGCAATGAAGACCCAACGCAGCCAAAAATAAATTAATTTAAAAAAAAAAAAAAAGAACACTTGTCAGGAGACCAAGAAGAGCCACCCTCATCAACGCAGGGGGGCGTCATCCAATCTGTGAGGGTCCGAAAAGAGCAAAAAGGTGGAGGAAGGGCGAATTCTCTTTCTCTTGCTGAGCTGGGCCATCAGTCTTCTCCTGCCCTCAGACATCAGAGCTCCTGGCTCTTGTGCCTCTGGACTCAGACTGGTTTTCACCACCAGCTTTCCTGGTTCTCCAGCTTCCAGATGGCATATCGGGGGACTTCTCAGCCTCTATGTTTGTGAGTCAATTCCCACAGTAAATCTCCTCTTATACGCATACAGGTATGTGTTCTATTGATCTGTTCCTCTGCAGGACGCTGACTGATACACAGGTAACAGGAAATGCTCCTCCAAATATCTCGGTCAAGGTCCCCGGGACCACCGTCCCACGCTGGGGAACAGACATCTCGTCACGCCCGCCATCGTTCCTCCACAGTCTCTGCCGCCCAGCCCCCAGCCCCGACTGCAAATGCGCGGAAGGCCCTCTCCTGGTGCGACGGCGCCAACCGTGGAGACTAACGAACGGCAGCCACTACAGCTTGGGAGGGCAGTCTGTGCACCCACCTCCCGGGCAAAGATGCCCCGAGCACTTCTGCCTTCGCAGGTTAACCACAGGCACCGACGCTTAGATTTAGGGACCCCACTCCTCCCAAGGAAGTTCTCCTCTCTTCTGGAGACCCTGCCCATCCCGGTGGCTGCCCGGCGGACCATCCTCTCTTCCGGTATGACGAGTCCGCCTCCTGTGACCCAGGACAGACGGGAGTTGGGCCCCTGAGTCGGGCAGGTGACCCTGCAGGAGGGCAGGCAGGAGAGCACGCTAGGAGCCGAAGTCCTCGTGGAGCTCGGAGCTGCGGCTTCTCTTTCCAGGGACGCACAGGCTGGTGTGTCCGGAACTGGTAGTGGCGGGGTGAGGCGAAGGTGGTCTCCAGACCTGGGAGGGACCCCCTTTCAGGTCTCCAGACCTGGGAGGGCCTGGGACGGCTGACCACACTGACCGGCCTTAAAACGCCCCGTCTCTCCTCAGCCGAGTCCCCTGGGAGGTGGAGGCCCCGTCTCAGGGGCCTCCCAGCTCAGGTGTGCGTTTCTCTCCTCCTGGCACGGGTGCCAGCTCTACCCTGTTAGCGCCTCAGCCCCCAGGGCCTCTCTACTCTTCTCCAGGGGCTCCCCTAAAAGCCTCTTCAGTCTGTGCTCCACTTGTAATAAAGTCCCAAGGCAGCTGGGTTTAAAGACACAATTACGCATTATGAATAAAGGGCAGCGGCATCTGAGTGTGCCGCACGGCTTCTGTTGGTGACCCAGGCAGGCCCGTCCTCCCCCCGGAGCCGCGGGCGAGCCACGGGCCCCTCGGTGCTGGCAGAGCCTGAACCAGACACGGCCCCTGGCTGCTCTCGCGGTGACCCTCCTGCAAAGTGACGAATGTTAACGACCTGCTTCCCCCATCTGCTAGGGCCGTCACTAAGATGCTCCCAAACGCTTCCCAAAAGGTTAGTTCTTTTTTTCTCTTCCTTTTTGCTTTTTTCCAAATATTTATGAAGAGATTTTCCATTTATCCTGACACATCTTCTCCACCGTGGGTGTCAGCTGGGAGGGCTCAGACAACAAACTCCAGAAGGTGTTTTCCCCAAAGCAGCATCTGGCTCCATTGGCAAGTGCAGCGGGCAGCTTGCTGGGGATCGGCCGAGGCAGAGGGAGGAGGGACCCAGGGTGGGCAGCCACGCGGCCCCCAGCCCGGGCCCCCAGCTCTGGGAAGCACGTGGGGTCCGGGCATCGCGAGAGAGCAGGGTGCATCCACCGTTTGATGTCCCACAGCCCCGAGCCCCTGTGGGAGCCCAGGCACGGGACCCTCAGAGCACCCCCACCTGCCTCTCATCCTTCAAGCCCTCTGATCTGATGCCAGAGTTCCTCCACTGTCCCAGGTAAACCGCGCGGGTGGGAACCGGCTCCCTCGTTACCTGTGGGGCAGGGTGCTGGAAGGGAAGGGCTGGCTCGGACCCCAGGTCCCCAGGCGCTCCCATCCCAGGAGGTGGCCTGGAGGTAGAGCCACAGCCCCCCTGTGTCCTCACCAAGGAGCATTTCCCACCTGCTGGGCGGAAAGGCAGACAAAGGGCCAGACAGCGTGACCCACCCCAGGGCGGAGGGAGAGCCTCACAGAATCTCCCAGATCACACCCGATTAACAGCTGCCTTCCCCAGTGATCCGAGGGCATAGCCAGCCCAGCTGATGCCAGGACCACCACACACACACCCTCCCGCCATTCCCTGTTAGTTACCACAGAGACGGAGCCAGGCTGCGGGTGCCAGCGTGGAATTCAGCTGAGAATCACTTTCCAGGAGAACTTGGGTCCAAAGCCAGGCTGGCCCTGTGCCCTGATCCCTTCCCAGGCTGTGCAATAGGAATTCCTCGGTAGCTTTAAAAAATACTGATGCCCTGAGTGTGTCCAGAGTGGTCAGACTCTCTGGGAGTGGGGCGTACATTTCTAGGGTTGGCCATTGTCAAGGGTATTCAGGGTTGAAAACTATTGCACTGCGGGAAGCATATGTTCCACGGAGACAGCCAGTTCTAGGCTGGAACGCGAGCTCTTCTATCGACTATCTTTGACCTTGAATAAGTTTCTTGGAGCCTCAGTTTTATGATCTATAAAATGGGGGTGACAACACCTTTCTTGTTATAAAGGGCCTGGCATATTAACTGCTCAGTAAATTAGAGCTTCTGTTAATCACATCCCATCATGAACCCATCTTGTGGGACAGAGATTGTTGAAGCTGGACACGCAGAGGAGCCCAGCAAGGACGCGGGTCAGGGAGCTGAGACGCACAGGACCATTCCCTGCAGAACTGTCTCCGGGTGGAGGCTGAGAGCAGGCAATTCAGCCCCCTGGCAGTGCCATCCCACAGGTGACAGCACTCTCTACAGGTACCGCACCAGCCCAGAGGAGCCTTCTCCTTGAATTTTTAAAAGACCTAGAGCATTTGAAATAGCCCCTCTAGGGAGTCAATTCATCATCTGTCCTCTGTTTACGTGGAAACGGTCTGTTACCAGATCCAGCGAGTATGGAGCCAGAGGCAAGCATCTGCCTGGTGCTGCCTTGCGCCAGGGTGGTGGAGGAGGCCTGAGAAGCGCACAGCCCTTGTGCCGGGAAACAGGTGCTGTGGGCAGACACGCGCAGGAAGACACCAGTGATTCTTCGGACTGCTTCCAGAGGGCCCCCGAGTCCCGGCTGCCTTGTTCATCTGCACAATAAACGTGACTTCTCAGTTCATGTGACGCGCATCTCGCAGTGACATCAGATTTGACGATGGGTGAGGGGTGTGGTCGGGCTCAGCTGGGACCACACTTCTCAGGATCATCTCCTTCCAGTCTGACAGCAGCTCTGGGAATGGGGGAGCACTGAGTGACATGCCCCAGAGCTGTTCCCTCCCCCACTGTTTGCCACCGGCCCAGCTCTCTGGCCACAACAAGATCTCGAAGAGGGTTTTGGCAAAGGACGGCAACGATTTTAGTAATGTCGTTGTCACCCAGAAGCTCCACAGTCATAGGTTCCTATGGGGACAGAATGATACCACTCATTTAGTAAAGTCAAAATTCTAAGTGTGGCTTCTGGAAGCTGACTGCCGAGCGCAGAATCGGCCTCCCTCCTGCACAACCCTGGGAGAAGGACTCACCTTCTCTGAGCCTTCATTACCTCCTCGGTTAAATGAGACCAATCACAGTAACCATCTCAAAGGGTTCTGGAGAAAATCAGGCGCGTTAGTATGCGGTGGACATTCAGGACGGAATCTGATGCTCGCGAAGCGCTGAGGAAACCTCAGCTCTTGGAAACCTCATGTCAGTGCCTTGCCTGGGCTTCCTGAATCTGTGCAGCAGCCCCACGATGAGGCAGGTGCTTCGTTCCCCCTTTCACCAGGGCCCAGAGAGGTGTGGCCGGTAGCCCAAGGCCACACAGCTGCCGGTGGCAGAGCAGGAGTGGAAAGCTTCAGTGCCCCGACTCCAATGACCTGCCCTTTCCTCTTCATGAGAAATGGCCTCGGAGAGGAAAGCAGCAAAGGCCCAGCAGCTCCTCCATAACGAAGAGAGTGGGAGAGAGGAAGCAGAGCGCCAATATTCGGTCGATTTCCATGATCCAGAAAGGTGTCTGCAGAATAAAGCAAGCTCTCCCACCCAGTGGCAAGCGCAGCCCCAAGGGGGCCAAGAGCAGCCTCAGCCCCTGCCCCAGTGGGCAGCCCGGAGCCACAGGAAGCCGGAGATGAAAAGAAAGGTGGTGTCGGAAGTCGCCAGCCCTACCCTGAGCCAAAGCTTTCATTCCGCCGCAGGGTGCTTGGCAGCAAAGTTCTGCCGGAGAGGCTGCCTTTTCTTCGAGCTCCTGCGCAGGGCGGTTATATTTTAGGAATGAAAAGCTCCGCTTTGGTAAGAGCACAAATAAATGATCCCCATTCGCGGCAGAACAAGCGGTCACTGACCATCTTCCCCAGCCCCGTTCTCAAGCGTTTCCACCTCCTGCACTGCCGACACCTTCCAGCCCTGTGAGCATCGGCTCCGTTTCAGAGGCTGGCTGTGGACAAAGGGACCTCTCAGCCTGTTTGTCATGTCAACTGTTTGAAAGGAATGTTCTCAGAATAACCGGCTAACTGTCAGCGTGCGGGGCGGAAGCTTCGGCCAAGTCAGGTCGTTAATACCAATACACTCATCAGCGAGCGGGGCTGGTTCCCGAACAAATTCTAGAGGGGGAGACCACCCAGTATGGTGACCCGAGTGCGTGCAGGCCTAACGGGATCTGCCTTGAAAACACACGGGTTTGAATAAGCCCACAGGTCCAGGAAGGTAGCAGTCCAAGGCCAGAGTTGTCACGAAGAAGCCGCCGCTCCTGAACGGGGGGTGGCCCCTGTCCTCCACTCTGGCCAACAAGGCCGGGCGATGGGGTAGCAGCTGGGGGGGTGGGGGGCTCCATCACCTGCCATCAGCCCGGCTCACCTCCACCTTCCCAGGGAAATTGGGAGTCTGCTTCGTCCCACCTGGGTTGCAAGGTGCAGGCCTTTCCTAACCTCTCCAGCTCCATGTGACTTTGAACTCGATTTCATCTGGATAAATACAAGGAGTTGGGGGGGGGGGGGAAGCAGATGTGGGCAGAGGGACTTCAAAGACCCTGAGTTTCTGCCACCCCCGGGGTGGGGGGTGCAGTGTGTAGCTGACAGAGCCTGGCGGTGCCCGGGCTCAGTGGGTTACTCTCTGTTTAGCTGCAGGTTCTTCTTCTACAAACTGGCGGCGGAAAGCAACCACCTGCCACAGCTGCTGTCGTGATAAATAACTTAATGTGCACACAGGCGCTGGCACACAGAGGGCACTCACGAAAGGCGGCTTCCCCTCCCTCTGCACTTTTAGGGGCTGGCCCGGCGTGGAGACTGAGCCCGCCACTGCCTCACTGCGGCAGAGCTGAAAGAGAACGTATCCAGCTCCAATCACCTTGCCTGAGACAGAAGTGATACGCTAAACGAAATGGAATAAACTCGAATATGAAGCCGGGTACCATTTCCCGATCTGCGCTGTCCCTCAAGGGGTCCTGCTGAAATACCGAAGAAAAGGAAAAAGGTCGTCCTCGTGGTGCACCTAACCTGATGGGGAGAGGCTGTCAGGGCCAGGGTCTGGGGGCGTTCTTCTCGGATCCGAGCAGATTGGATGGGTTGCAGATAAGCCTCCACACTGAGCCAGGCCCCGGAACCTTCTAAGACGCATCCCCAGCCCTTTGCTATAAAAACTCAAAATCACTCTTTATGTCTGTTCACCTGACATACCTCCCAGGCTCCCCAAGTCCCCCTGTGAAGCCTTGTGAAATCAGCCAAACCGCCCGCTTGGGGCATGGAAATGAGATACGACAAAACGTTGCCACACAAGGTCATTATTTCTGGAGGACAAAGGGGGACAACCAAGATTTTGATAAAGGCTTTTCGAGTGCCCCGAACCAGCCAAGGGCGTCTCCCTTCGCGCTCGCCTTCCTCTGCCTGTGACCGCAGAGGCAGCCGCCTCACGGCTTTGATATGCATCTTACGGGGTGGCAGCGGCTGACACTGTATCCTCTCCCACAGCAGCTGGCCGGCCGAGTCACCCTGCAGTTGGGATCGTCGGACGGTTCTGAGCTCATTGAGGCTTTGTCTCCACCGCCAAAGTAAAAAGCCAGGAATTGTGGGAACTACCCAAGTGATCTGCTGAGGGGGAAGGAAGCCACTTTGTTTTGAAAAAGACAGCTTTGGAGGGCCGGTCTCAATACCTCCACCTTCTCAGCTGTCCAGAGAGGTAATGATGTGTATGATGCTTTGTCCCCTCCCCCCAAGAGGAAAACGTATCCCGAGTGGCCCCCTGGGGGAAGATGCCGAGCGTCCAGCCTCTCCAGAACAGGAGCGGTCCAGAGCCGCCTCCAGAGAGAGCGAAGGACACATCCCCCCTCAGCTCTGGAAATGTTGCCCGGGAGAAACTGCAGGGACCTCAGGTGAGATTTACATACTGCCGTTTAGAGCCCTCTAACCCGGCTGAGCAGAAATCCCAGATTTAAATTGTGCTCGCCCAGGCATGATGAATGGTCGCAGACGGTCTTGAGTTTGTTCGAAGTCCCCTCGCTGGCGGCCAAGTCCTTCCGTGACTCCACACCCTTGCTATCTCAGGACGAGGCATGCTTGCCAGCTGGGGGTCCACAGAGAGAAAAGCAAACCACCAAGCTCCCGTTGGAGTCCCCTCCCCTCTAGTGAATTAACAGGTCAAAATAACACGGTCAAGCAACACTCAACAAGCACAAAGAAGCTGTTCAGTGTCTTGGAAAACTCTGGCCTTGAGGTCATCGGGGTCTGAGCTGGGATCTTGCAAGGTGTGAGACCTTGAGGAAGTTACCCTCTAGGGGATGCATTTTACACTTCCTTTTATTCTCACTATTACCCCCCTTACAACACCTCAGGAATCCAAGGCACAGAGAAGTAATTTGCTTGGTGGTCTCCAAAGAAAGGTAGAAAAGGGAACGTCTACTGCTCATTCCATGAAGGGTTGGGTTGCTAAGTGGATGCGGTGGGCAAGGCTACTTTATTTGACCCTAAAACAATTCTGGAAGGGGGGCTGGAGACCTGTCGTTCTCCCCAGTGGTGCTGGCTTGTCCAAGATCACCTTGCTAGTAGTGGTGGAACCAGCACGACATGGCGACTGTCTTGGCTCCTAGTCGGGCACTTTTTCAACTCTCCCGCATCCTCCTCTGAGAACGGCGGGGTGGGAGCTGGTCTAACAGTGCTCCGATGAACAGAGTTCTGCCTCCGTGGGACTAACCCACAGGTCGCTTGTTTGGAGGCGGACCCCGTCATCCAGATGTCACCTCTCCGACCTCAGAGGAGATCGAGGGAAGCTAGTCGCCGCACTCACCCACTCCCACAGATCAGATCAGTTGTTCTCGAAGTCCCAGAGGAAGGCTGCAAGCAGAACAGAAGGGAGGGCTTGTCCTTGAGTGACTCAGGGGCTGACTTAGGGTGTCAGTTTTCACACCATGTTTCATGGAAGCCTAGGTCCACAGGGGTGTTTTGGGGGCTGCAGGGGATGGTGTGGGGGGTGGGTACAGGTACCTTGGGTCCCCCATTCAACCAGAGCAATGCCAGCTATCGCCTACAGGGCTAACTGGTGGGAGACCTGGCTTGTTTACAGTGGGCCTCTGTTTAAGATTTAATGTGAAGCAAAGATTTGCTGCTTTTTTTAAAAAAAGAAGAGAAAGAAGAAGAAGAAAAGAGAAGCTTGAGATCTACCTTTCTGGGAGCTTCTGAGAACAGAACCCAGAATTTATCCTCATGGAGATTAGGGGCAGAGGTAGGCAGCCCTGTTCTGGGCCAGAGCAAGTGGTCTCACACCTGGTGCACACCTTCAGACACACGCTGGGTACCTGCTGCGTGCAGAACCCGGGATCAGGTGGTGGGTGGGTGACAGTGAAATACACACGATGGCTCTTGTCCTTTGAGACTTGGAAGAAGCAGAACAAGCACCCCAAAGGCAGGAGAAGGGGCCAAGTGCTAATTAATGCCGCTATATTATCTTGGAATTTCCCCCCTCTTATTTACAGGCTCTATTTTCCCCAATCAGACTACCATTTTCCAGGGGGCCAAGAAACACTGCTCGCTCAGCAAATGTTTCTTAAACACTTCCCGTATATGTCAGGTATGGGAAAGGCTCACAGTCTCATGGAAGAGAGACCAGTAATTCCAGCATGGGGTAAGTAACTTTCCTTGGGTAGCAGGGGCCACAGAAAGTGCCAAAAGGAGGTGAAATTTGCATCTGGCAAGAAGAAAGCCGCTCTCCGTAGACCTCCTTTCCTGGGGTCCAGGGCTGCACCCCGCGCCACCCGTCGGTGACGCCAACGATGTGAGCCTTGGGAGGGGATGAAGTCAGGGCACGCTGGACATCCAGGTGCCGGTCTCTGAGAGCCTCCTAGAGGGGAGAGTTTAGGAGGAGCCCGGGTTGGCTCTGGAGAAGGGAGCGTGTCCAGGCTGGGATCGTGCCAGCAGCAGAGGCAACTAAGTGAAGCCAGCAGGGCCTGAGGCAGAGCCTGGCAATAAAGGGAGGAGGTGAGGGAAAGCCAGTTAAGCTCGAGTAGAGCGAGAGGGAAGAAGTAAAGGCATTGAAGAGGGAGCTGGGAGAGAGAGGGAACCAGCTGGGGGCGGAGACGCTTGAATCCAGTACAAGTGGGGTGTTCCTGGACTGGCAGACATGTACCATCAGAAATGTACTGGGGGAGGAGCGTCGCAGCTTCCAGCACAGTTTCCCCGTCCGTCCATAAAACAGGGATCAGGTGTTCTTCCCAAAGCGCCGCTGGCTGACACCTCCCTTCTGCCTCGACTGTAAAGTCTGGGTCCTGCAGCCCCTGCCGGCGGATCTGCAGGAGCTGGTGGCCCGGAGCCACCTAGGTGGGGGGAGGGAAGTGGCCGGGGCCTGGTCTGTCTCCCAGCTGTGACCCCCATCTGGGGCTTCTGGAAATCTGACCTGAACACTCCCACTCCCACACTCACGCCTACACATTCGTCACCAGGTAAAGGCGCGGATAGGGCACGGGGGAGCAGGGACACACACAAGCGCACCACATATTAAAGAGCCCCCAGGGCCATGTAAGGAAGGCGGGGTGTCCTGGGCTGGGAAAGCGGGGAGGCTGGCCACGCCGTCTCCCCTCGATCCTCCTGGGGAACCCGTGCCCCGGCTCCGTCGCTCTGATAATGTGAACGAACCGGAGAGGAGAGAGGAGCGCGCGCGAGCGCGGACAGCGGAGAGGCGCGGAGGGAGAGAAAATCCGGGCCGGGCGAGAGGGAAGAGCGGAGAGCGCACACCCGGCAGGGGCCGAGGCTCGAGGGGCGGCGCCGAGAAGCGCGGGGCGCGGCGGCGGCGGCGGCGGCGGCGGCGGCGGCGACGCGGAGGGCGCGGGGCGGAGGCGCGGGCCGAGCGGGGAGGGCGGGCCGAGAGGGAGGAGCCCCGGTCGCCGCCGCCCGCCCGCCCGGCGGCCCGCGCAGCCCGCACTCGCCGCCGCGCCTCGGAGTTTGAGCCCCGGCGCGGCGCCGCCCCCCGGCCCTCGGCCCCCCCCCGCCCCGGCGCCCCCGGAGCGGCGCGCGGAGGGAGGAGGGCGGGCGGGCGGGCCGGCGGGCGGCGGAGTATGAGGCGCCCACCATGGTGCGATGCGACCGCGGGCTGCAGATGCTGCTGACCACGGCCGGAGCCTTCGCCGCCTTCTCGCTCATGGCCATCGCCATCGGCACCGACTACTGGCTCTACTCCAGCGCGTACATCTGCAACGGCACCAACCTGACCATGGACGACGGGCCCCCGCCCCGCCGCACCCGCGGCGACCTCACCCACTCGGGGCTGTGGCGGGTGTGCTGCATCGAAGGTACGGCCGGCCTCGGCAACCCCCTCGCCACGCGCGCGCGCGCCCAGGCGCACGCACACACACACACACACACACACACACACACACGCACACGCACACGCACACACCCTGCTTGGGGCGCCGGCCGGGAAGGGGTGGGCGCGGCCCTGGCTCCGCGCGAGACACAAAGGAGCCGGAGCGAGCGGGCGGGTCTCCTCGCGGCCAGCTGTGCAGCACCTGGCGGTCCCTCCCGACTGGGGACGCCCCCCCGCCCCCAACACCCCGGCCCTACAAACTCTCCGCTGGCACACGCACACCCCCTCGCACACAGACACAATGAAACACACCGAAACTCACGCGCGCGCGCGCAGCCCGAGACCGGAGCGATCCCGAGGGGCCGCGCCAGCGCCCCCGGGGGAGGCGGAGGCTGGCGAGGGGGCGGGAGGAAGCTAGGGTTGGGGGGAGCGGACGGCCGAGGAGGGAGGGAGCTGGGGGAGAGGTTGCTTGGCAACCGGTGTCTGCGCGATTGCTATGGGAACTGGCCATCCTGGGGCGGGGCCGGCCGGGGGCGGGGAGCGCCGGGGCCGCTCTGCGCTCGCTCGAGGCCTGGCCGAGGGGTGGGAGGGGGGCTGGGCTCCAAGCGGGACTGGGGACCCGGGTCGCCCGAGCCTGAAGCCTGCCGAGACCTTGCTCCGCCACGTGCTCCTCCAGGGGCCACCGGCCCACTCCTCCCCGCTCGGTGGGGTGGGGAGGGGAGCGTCACCAAGTCTCCCCGCCCCCCCGACTAGGGCAGCGAGCCCGCCGCCGTCGTCCCAAGGCCGGGAATCTTCAGTAGAACTGGGGCGCGCAGGGGCGACCCGCGGACCGCGAACTGCCTGGGAGGGGCGTGGCCGCCGGATCCCGGCAGGAGGGACGCGGCGCTGAGCCCTCCAGGTGCGCGGCCGGGCCCTGCAGTAGGTGTTGTACGGTTGGAATGCCTCTGGGGGCCGGGACTGGGTGTCCCCGGACTGCGGGGACCCCTCCCTCCGGGGGAGGGACCCGGACTCCTCCAGTGGCGACGTGCGCCAGACTTGAGCGCCTCCCGCCCGCCCCGCTGCGGAACTTGGACTAACAGGTGGCTTTGTCCGGGCGGTCTGTTCCCCTCCAGGTTGTGCACGGGTTCGCCGCCTGGTCTTGGCTTTCAGACTGGAAAAGGGGTGGGGGACGTTGGTGGAGGGTTCCTCTCAAAAATCCTTGGACAGAGTTTCCTCCTCCTTTTTCTGTAACCTTTCCGCGCGTGTCAACTCCGCCTTCCGTGGTCGGGGTTCTCCCGCACCCCCAGCCTTCCTGCAGTTCCAGCCCCTGCGAAGAGCTGGGCAGGGTGGCGTCTTCCTGGAGGTTGGTAGGCAGCTCTAGAAGAGATGGTCCTTCTTCTGGCCGTATTTGGGGTCGGGAAAAGGAGGCTCTGTAAAGCAGGGTCGCTCCATTTCTCCCTCACCCCCATGATGCCTGTTCTCATCTGGAATCCTGCCCACCTCTGCCCCCCACTTTCTCTCCCAAACGAAGCTGCTTTGACCTTTGAACTTGGAGCTTATTGCCCGGACTGAGTGGAGTCTTCCAGGAGCAGGAATGTGCGATCAGTAGTTTGGGAAACAGCCACACAAAGGACCGGCGGGCCCACCATCACAGCCTCCTCTTTTCTTTTGAAAAACATCATTTTTCAAAAGGAAAATGGTGTGCGGATGCTCAGATCACGAACACCTACTCCTCTCATCTGGAGGACGTGCCCACGTCACCGCCTGCCACGGCACCTGCGTTAGACACAGAACAAGAGCGGCTGGGCCCCCGTGTTCTACCTCGCAGGCCCCACTGGGTGCGGTGTATGTGGTCCAGTAAGTCGAGCCCCTGTCATCACCCAAGCCCGCGCATCTGGGCCCCAGGCCTTCCAGGTTCCTGGTCGAAATTGGAACCCACTTCTCCATGCCGGCGAGCCTGGCCTCTGCAGAGTGGCTCGAATGCCTCCTTTATTAATTTCTCATCCTAATTAGGATTGATGCCGCACTTAGCATCTTGCCAGCTGCCTTGAGCCGTTTGCACTCGATGTTCATCAGGAGAGCCCCAAGCTGATCTGGGCAGCAGGCTCTGCTGGCGGAGGGAGGGTGGGGAGCCGCCATCTGGGGACTTCACCCCAAGAACTGGGCTGCCTCTGTCATCCCCCAGGAGCTCAGGGGTTCTGGGGGCCAAACCAGGCCACTTGCAAGGGCCAGGACATCCTTGGACCAAGCCAGGGCTGAGAGAGCTGGCTCAGGATCCCTCGGGATGCTCTGGAATCATCCTGGCAGTCCTTCAGCTGGGGCGGAAACTGCGAGCTTATCTCACAAAAGCACATCGCAGAGTCCGACGGCTGTCTGCCATCTATGACGTCTCCACCTGCCAGCGAGCGTCCAGGCCGAGACCCGGACGCTCTGTGGGGACATGGTCACCTCAGTATTGGCTTCTGTGTGTAGAATGCATTATTTCCACCTGCTCTCTAGCAAAGTACCCCAAAGCATTTCATGGGAAAAAATGAAAAGCTCAAACCTCTAAGCTGAAACTGAAGACATACTGCAGCAGGCAGCTAATAAAACACCAGTTGTGACAGTGGGACTCTGAAGGGCTTGCTGGCATCTCACAAACTGCAGATTCAGTTCCCTGGCTGTTTCGCAGGAATGACGTTGTGAGGTCGGGAGAGCCCAGCCCTCTGTGTACTTAAGGTGTCTGTGCAGGCTGGCAGGGCTGCGTGCAGAAGCCTGCTGCTCCCAGACCTCACCACGGCCGACATCACCCTTTTCCACCGCCAAAGCCGGGTCTCCCCGCTGCCCCTCTACAAGTGTCACAGTCCTCCAGCGCACAGAGCCTTGTGCACGTTCCGCACGGCGCGCTCACAACAGCCCTGAGAGGGTGCCCTGTTCACCTCCACCTGCAGCGTGGGGAATAGAGGCTCTGAGAGGGCAAGGCACTTGCCCAGAGGCACCCAGGTAGGAGGCTGCAGGGCCAGCATCGAGCCTTTGTCTCACTGCAAAGCTCTCCCCACCGTGTTGTCCTGCCCTTTCCCAAACATCTTCTGGGTTACCATTAAAAATAGAACCAAGTACTTGCCTAGCCAGTGGAGGAGCCCAGCTCTGAGGCTGGCTCGCGGCAGCGTGAAGGCATTTGGAAGTGAGAATGTACAACTGCTACACAAATTGCATAACACACTCTCTTCTTGCTTCTCTCTGTTTCTGTCTTTGTCTCTGTGTGTCTGTCTCTCTCTCTTTTCCTACCACGTTCTGGACTAGCCTGTTCCCACCACAAAGAGCCATCTGCTTCCTCCGTCTCCTAGACCCCCACCTCCTTCTTTCTTTGCATCTTTGGTGACATTCAGCCCAAGGCTGGGGACACAGGAAAGGAGTAACACATCTTTGTGGACTTCTCCACCAAAGCTACCGCCCACCAACCTTTGTTCAGTCTCTAACGCATTCTGGAATCAGGCAAGGTGTAGAAGGTAAACAGACATTCGGAGCATGCACTGTGTGCCAGGGACCGGAGGCCTCGTGTAGACACGGGAAGGGAAGGGGAGACTCTGGGCCCCGAGGGCAGCAGCTTATGCGGCAAAGCCCCCGTGCCCGCTGGGAGCTCGAGATGCTCACAGGGGCTGCCAGACACCAGGGTCCCCAAGCGAGCCAGTCACTGTGCTCTGGGCCCAGGATACAGGGTCCTGGCAGAGTTCAGCCTCAGCAGTACCACCGCCCAGGTCCCCCATAGACGGAGCTGCCGTCAGCACACTCGCAGCTCGGTCAGAGCCCTGAGATGGCAGTTCCGGTGCCAGGGGTGGCCCCGGGCCTGCTGCTTTGTGTCAGCTCTGTCCTGGGCACCTACTGGGGAGCGGGTAGGGAGACCCTGGCCCCTGCGAGTGAGAGGCTCCTTCGCTCCATCATGCTCACTCCCACCCCCGCCCCGCCGCGGGCAGCATCTCTCACCAATGAGTGTACCCAAGCTTCATTCACACTACGGCCCCCAGAGGAAGAGAAGGTATTTGCACTGCACCCGGGGGCCGGGGAGGAGAGGACAGCCATTGGTGACTCCCCCGGGGCACCAGCCACCCCAGGCCCTGCCCAGCTCCTGGGGGCACGCTTCTCTGGCACATCTGGAGCCCTCTCACGACTGGCCAGCTGGGAAGCTCTGCCTTACCCCACGCTCCGGACACAGGCCCGTTCAGGGAGGTTTGGGTCTGAATTCCGTCCTTTCCCCTCCTGCCCCAGGCCAGGCACTGGGCTGGGCGCTCTTCCTGTCTTTCATTTTCTCTTGCAGTAACTCACAGGCCGCCTGTCCAGTCAGGCCCAGGGGGGTGCGAGCAGAGAGCAGGCTCCCTTCCCGCAGCACCCGGCCCATCAGCTGGTCCCCTCGTCCGCAGGCCTTCCTTTGCCCTCCAGGGTTGCTCATAACAGCCATCACATCAACCTCCATGCAGGACTTCACATTAGTTCGTATAATTGCCAGCAACTCTGCAAGGTAAATCTTAATTATCTGCCTTTTATAGGTGGAGAAAATGAGGCTTAAGATAGCCACGGCTTCTGGGTGTCAGGGATGCCTGCCACTGTCTGGATAGCGGTTGAGGCTAAGCAGATGAGCCCAGCTGTCCCCCAGCCAGGGGATGCCCTTTGTTTGAACCACACAGATTTGGGTAGGGACAGGTAAGGGGGCTGCCTTAGTCAGCTCGGCTGCCATAACAAAATGTGGTAGACTCAATGGCTTAAACCACAGACATTATTTCTTACAGTTCTGGAGGCTGGAAGTCCAAGATCAAGGTGCTGGGCAATTCGGTTCCTGGTGAGAGCTGCTTCCTGGCAAACGGCCACCTTATCCCTGTGTCCTCATGTGACGGAGAGAGCTCTCTGTTCTCTCCTTGTAAGGGCACTAATCCCATCATGAGGACCCCACCCTCATGACCTCATCTCTCTAGTCACCTCCCAAAGCCCCATCTCTGAATACGTCGGGGGTTAGAGCTTCAACATATGGATCTGGGGGGGACGCAAACATTCAGTCAGTGACAGGGCTGCTCTTCCTTCTGTCCCTGCTCTGTAGCTGGTGCCCAGTCTCTCATCGTTCAGGAAGGGGCCCTGGCAGTCCCTTCTCATGTCTACCTTCCCTTAATGTCCTGCTCTGTCTCTTCACCCTCCTCTGTTCTTCACTCTTTTCTTTCGACAAGAAAAACCGAGCTGGAGCCAGCTGACTTAGTGAAGAGAAGCTGGGGATCTTGGTGGACCCCAGCCTGACTTAATGGTCTTGCAGCAGAGCCGGCTTTGGAGGAGCCCCATGTCAGGGGCTTCAGAAAGGCTCAGTAGGAAACCAGCAGCTCTTTAAAGTAAATCTCCTGGTGTCAGTCTGCTCAGACGACCAAGACTCTGGGGATACCTAGGACGTAGTAACAGATGCAGAGTAGGAAGGGGCCTCCGGTCATCAGATCCAGGGTGTCAGGGAGCCTGGTGGGCCTCTGTCTCCTCCTCTGAAAGGGGCCTGGCTGATCTGGAACATTCCTCCCACCTTTGTCTTTCAGCCACACAAGCCCCAGAGGGCCCTGCCCGCAGCCTCCAGGTAGAAGCAGGTTCAGTGTGGCCTTGATGTGGCCCACAGGAAGCCGGGTTCTCCAGCTGGAAGAGCCTTTGAGATTAGTTCAGTGGCCTCAACCTTATTTCTGCTAAGACACACGTGTAAAGGCTATGTCACCTGCCTGCTGGGCACGCCTCATCCGTCCATCCGTCCCTTCATTTATTCCTGCTCACGGAGCACTGCTCTGTGTCGGACGTGTGGGGCTCTGAGTCACAGGGGTGGGCAGGACGGACGTGGCCCCTGCTCTCTTGGAGCCGAAGTTCTAATGGGGTAGCTGACGCTTCCAGGTACTGATTAGTGTTTTGACGGAAACAGAGCCAGGTCGGGGGGCGCTGGGAGAGGCCGGGGAGGGTGGCCACTGGTCAGAGGGCCATGAAGGAGGTGTCAGAGAAGGACCGGAGGGAGCGCTTCCAGGAAGAGGAAGAGGCAGACGAGGCCGCGAGGCAGGAAAGAACCTGGTGGAGGTGGCGGAGCGCGGGGGCGGGGGGGCTCCATCCCTGCGGAGGGGCTGGGAGAGGCTTCGAGGTCAGGGTCAGCACCCTGCTTTATCTGCTTTTTATGACAAGGGATCTGTGCTTGGGGAGGGGAGGGGATGGCATTGGGGTCTGATTTACGTTTTCAGGAAGTCCGCTGGCTACCTGTGGAGCACGGAGATTCTAGGAGGCAGGGAGGCCGCCAGGAGGCCAGTGTGGTAGTTGCTGCAGGTGCCCGGACTGGAAGCCTGGGGCCAAGTGGCAGCAGCAGAGATGTGGGGACGTGGTAGGGGGGGAGGCTGGGGGGGGGGGGTAGATCGAGCATAACTGCCTGGACCGGGAGCTCGGTAGCTGGCAAGACAGCGGTGCTCTGTCCACATGGGGAAGATGGAAGAAGGAGCGGGGTTGGGAGAGGAAGTCAAGTGTGAGCCCGTAGGGGTCCCAGGTTTTCACACTACTGCCCAGCCCCCCACAGCCAAAAGTGTGCCGGAAAGTTCCGTAGAGCACAGCTTAGGGGAACCACGGTAGCTCGTACCCGTCCAGGTGTTGTGGGTTCACCACTGCTGCCCTCACGACAGGGCGGGATTTCTCACCCTCGGTACCTTGGAAATTTTGAACGGGATCCTCTTTTCTGTGGGGCTGCCCTGTGTGTTGTAGAAGGTTAGCAGCGTCTCTGGCCTCTACCCACTAGAAGTCAGCTACAGCCCCGCCTCACCAAGCTGTGACAACCGCAGACGTCTCCAGACTTTGCCAAAGGTCTCCTGGATGGTGGAGGGGCCAGGCAGGAGTGCCCCCCATCGAGAACAGCTGCTCTCAGGGAACTGCCATTTCGGTCGAGGGCAAGGGCTGACCTGATTCCCGGCAACTGAAAGGAACTTCACTTATTTCTCTTTCCTTCGAGAAAACACACGGAACCTCGGGGGGAAGGGGGTGTCGGGGAGCATCTCTATTAAGGGGATGACCTGGCATCTGCTTCAGGTGACCGCAGATGTAACTGGTACCCGGCTCCATTCCTTTCTTAAGAGTCGTGAATTGCAGGTGACCCAGCTCGCCCTGCCTGTGACGCCCCAGCAGGTGTCCACACGGGTGGGCACTGCAGATGTGGCTGGATCCTTCCACTCTGCAAGCAGAGGAAACCAAGGCTGGAGAGGCAGAGGGACTTACTCAAGGTCACACAGCTGGTTAGTGGCAGAGCCGGGAGCAGAAGGAGGTCTGGGGCTGCCTGGTTAGGGCTCTCTGCCCGCCCAGCCTCCCTGTGGGCCGGCACCTGGGTGAAGACCAGGCATCTAGCAACCACTGTAGCACAAGGTGAGCAGCAAGAAATACAGAAGGACGAAGGGACTCCCTCCCCCTGGGCCTTTCTCCAGGGTCTTTGCAAAGCAGATGGTGCCTCCCCTCAGAGGCCCACTGCTCCCAGCTGGCCCGAGGATGTGGGGTGTGACCTCACACTTAGCCATGCCTGGCCATGCATCGGGCCTCCTCCACCCCTCCCCCTTCCCCGGAGCCAGGACGGAGGCAGGGGAGCCGCCCTGTTGGGATGCTGGAACCGGAGATGTGCTTGGGTCAGAAGAACCCTCTGACTGCTTCTGCTTCCCAAAACATCAGGACCTCTCCATCACCCCCACGCCTACCCACCCCAAACTTCTATCTGCCCTTCAAGTCAGCGTCCTCCGAAAAGTTAACCCCAGCTCCTTCTTCGGGCTCCTTGCGCATTCTGTCCCCCAGCTGCAAAGGGCCTCACTGCCCACGGGCCTGAAAGGGCTTCTACCTGGAGCTGCTCTCGCCCCTCCCCCGCTCGTCACTCCCCTCCCCCACCTCCGCGATTGCAGACCTAAAGCAAGGTCCCCACTGTCACAGCATCCAACCCTCTGTGCCTCGTACCTCACCAAGCCCACGGAGGCAGAGGTGCCCAGCAGGTGCCGTTTACGTGTCCTCCCCCCACCCCGCTACAACCCCCTGCCCCACCATTGCCCCATTTACAAAAGAGAGTGTGCAGAGGCCCAGGGGAGTTTCTGGACTCAAGCCCAGCTCCAGAGCCTGGAAGGAAAACAAATTATTCAAAATTGTTCGCCTCCCTAGCTCACCTGCCATCAGCCTGTCACCTCCTGGCCCTGGGGAGACAGACAGGGGCCGCGCGCTTGTCTCAGCTCACTTCTTCCAACCTCTGTTACTCCACATGGAAGTGGCAGTGTCAGGTGGCTAGCACTGAAGTCACATGGACCTGGGTTTGAGTCCAGGCTCTGCCATTAGTCAGCTGTGTGTCTTCAGATAAGTTAGCTAACCTCTCTGAACTGCGGTTCCTTCACTGTAAAATAGAGCCATCACTGAATCAACCCCTGGGATTGTTGTAAAGGTTTTATGAGAAAATGCATGTAAAATAACCCTCATGGCGCCTGGCATCTTGTAGATTTTCAAGGTGTGATGGCCTTCCCCTTACTTCCATATTTCCTGAAACTTGGAAGTTTTCCCAGAAAAAATAAGTCACCCAACCTTTGCAGCTGAGCTGAGTGGGGCCCCAGGTCAGCTCACTGGCCTCCAGGGTCTGGGAATGGAGGAAGCTGAGTGTCCCCGGGGATGTTCAGGCCACCGTAGAACATGGTGTTCTTTCATCACCTCTCAGAGGCAAAACCACGCTGAATGGCCTCTGTGAGCCATAAAATCAGAACCAGAGGCTCTCAATTAAGAGTCGAAACAGGGTCTAGCAACAAGGCAGCGCCCAGAGCGCTTCCCCCCTCCCACTTCCTGGCAGGCACGGGGGCTACAGCTGTGACCTCCAGTGTTGTGGGATCAGGGCTGTGATAAAGGAGGAGAGGGTGCCGGGTGTGGAAACACTGCGGCAGGAGTCAGGAGACCTGTGCCTGGTTCTGGTTCTGTGACTAACATCCGGACAGTCTTCTGGGTATCCCTTAACCTCCTAGAGCCTTTGCTTGCTTGGCTGTCAAATGGGCAAATGACACCTGTCTTTCCCTTCATCCGTCTCTCATCCCTCCCTCCAACCTCCCTCCTCTCTACCTCTGTCTCCCTCTTTCCCCCTCTTCCCTCCGTCCTCCTGTCTCCTTGCATCTGTTCTTCCCCCTCTTCCCTCCATCCTCCTGTGCCCTGCCAGGGCTGTGCGAATACCCAATGAGAGGGTACTTGGGAAAGCGCTGTGGAAAGCACGGTGGCTGTGCTGCACAGAGGCGCTGCAGAGGGTACAGGATTTCGGGCTCATTTTCTTGGAAACACTTGGCTTTGCCTCTTTTCACGCTGACGCCTCAGCGAGGACCCGCATGCTGGTGGCAGCCTCACCTGTCGGATGCACTGCTGCTGGCTTGTTCTCACCTCCAGAGAATCAGCCGGTCCCCTCTCCCACCCACGTGATCGTTCGTGCTCAGGACACACTGATGACCTGCTTTGCGCTCATCCCAGAGCTGGCCACCGCAGAGATGAGAAAAAACACCTTTCCTGCGACATCCCCTTGGGATTCCTTACGGACCGCCCAGACCCACCCACAGCTTTCCCTCCACCTGGCTCCCAGCCGCTGTCATGTCTTGCCTGGATGCCGCAAGGAGTGTCCTGACCCTTCTTCCCGCCCCTCCCTCCCGCCCGACCCCATGCTAGCCCTTCTTCACACACGGCCAGAAAGAGCTTGGAAAAATGGAAATCAGATCACATCATTCCCTAGCTCGATGGCCGTCAACGGGGCCACATCCCACTTGAGATAAAGTCAGGCTCCTTCCCTGATCTGCGAAGCTCCACAGGTCTAGCCCCACACACCTCTGACACCTCCCACCAGGGGCTTCACTGTACAGAAGAGTCAGGTCAGGTGATCTCTGAACCAAGTCTGCGTGTTGGTTAATGGGACAGGGGCTGGGTGTGTGGCAGCGGAGTCAACGAGACCCGCGTTTGAACACTGCTCTGCCCTGTGTTAGCTCTGTGACCTTGGGCAGAGTCCTTGGCTTCTCTGAGCCTCTGTTTTCTCATCTGTAAAACGGAGATACAGCGGTAGACACCCCCAGCCGATGGAGCCACTCCCCAAGACACAACCAAAGAGGAGTGTCCTGAGGTGGGGGAACAGGAGAGGCTGAGGCCCCCCCTCTGCAGGGTGGAGGCGGGGCTGGCCTGGACACAGGGACGTGGCGGTCACCTGCTTGATGGATGGAAACAGCTCCCCTTGTGATGAGATGTCAGGCTGTGCCTGTTGACCGCAGTGTCTCGGTTCCCTGATGGGACCAATGGCACTGGGGCATTTGTATTGTCTGAACCAAAGTTCTAGACAAAAGAGCAGAGGACAGATTCTCTCATGTTGTTGTATATGACGTAGGAAGTGTTACTGAGATCCTGAAATGTTGGCATTCTTAGATTTGGTGGGGAGATGGTGGAGTAGAAGGGAGAACGATCCAGAACATTTTAAATCAAGACTGTCCTAGAGAAACCCAGACCCTAGCACAGGAATAAAGACACAGACGTAGAGAATGGACTTGAGGACACAGGGAGGGGGAAGGGTAAGCTGGGATGAAGCGAGAGAGTGGCATGGACATACATACACTACCAAGTGTAAGATAGATAGCTAGTGGGAAGCAGGTGCGTAGCACAGGGAGATCAGCTCGGTGCTCTGTGACCACCTAGAGGGGTGGGATGGGGAGGGCGGGAGGGAGGGAGACGCAAGAGGGAGGAGATATGGGGATATACGTATACGAATAGCTGATTCACTTTGTTATAAAGCAGAAACTAACACATCACTGTAAAGCAAATACTCCAATAAAGATGTTAAAAAACAAACAAAAAAACCCAGACCCTAATAATGGGTCACGTGCAAAGGATATAGAATGACTGGTGTCACCAGGGCTGTATTCATGCACCTCTGCGTCACTTCACGCTCTGCTGTCGCCATCTTGAAATTCTTAATGATTTTTGAACGAGAGGACCCCCATTTTCATTTTGCACTGGACCCCCCCAAAATTCTGTAGCCAGGCCTGGGTGTCCTGTTCTGTCCCGAGAGAAGACTTTGATTGGAGGAAGGGTGGGCCGGGGAAGCTGGGACTGGAGGGGGGTGATGCTGGAGGGTCCTGAGTTTGCACAGAAGTTGGCGGCTGGGGTGGGGGGCAGGGGGGTGTTACTGGAACCACCTCTCTCTTGTTTCCTCCAAGGGCCCCCTCAGACAGTACGCAGGGCCGGGGCTGCCTCGGAGATGGGCGAGCACCTTGTTACCGTTTATGGGCCACCTGCCGAGTGCCTGGCTTCGTGCTGGACACTGTGGGTACAGAAAGGCCTTGGGGAGCTTACTGTCGTGTGCTGGGGAAGCCAAGGGAGAAGAGGCGGCAAAGTGAGGACAGAGCCTCAGAACACATCCGGATGTCAGGGCCTGCTCCCAGGGGTTCCGCTAAGGCCTGTCTCTTAGGGTCGTCCGGAGGATCAAGTGGAAAACACGGCGCTCTGCGGACGCCTGCTTCGCCGTGGGTGCGAAATACACAGCAGTGCTTATGAGTGGCGTCTCGGAGGACGTCTGGTGGACGTGGGGCGGAGGGCCCGGTGCCCGGGTGCGTCGGGCTTTGAGTCCAGGCTCTACCTCCCAATGGCCTCCGACCGGCCGTTGCACCGTCTCTGAGCCTCAGTTGCTTTCTCAGCAAAATGGGTACGTTAGCAACACGTCTTGTGCAGATTTGCTGGCAGGGGCGGCGGGGGGGGGGGGGGGGGGGCGCGAGGTGAGCTCTTGGTGCTTGGCCTGGGGCTGGAACACGTGCCCGATGCCCCAGAGGCTGCCCTGCGCCTGGGGCTACGGGAGGGCCCGCCGTGAGGGTGGGTCTCGAGGGGCGTATTAGGCTTATCCGCAGCCCCCAGACCACACCGCGAGCTGAGAGGGGAACGGGACTCCCCGAGGACATCTCAGGACACCCAGGCTTCCTTCCAGGGGCCGGACAGTCCAGCCAAGGCCGTGTCACCAGCTCGTCTGGCCGTGCAGTGTGGGGAGGGTGCCCCAGGCTTGCTTCCGCCGCTGATAACAAGCGCACATTGACGCCGGCTCCCGGGGGCCAGCGTGCTGTTCCCGGCTCGCATCTGAGCCCTCGCCCGAGACATTTGCTCGCTTCAGCAGTTTGGCATATCATACAAAGGGGCTCTGATTTCCCCTGATGTCCAACTCCTCTTGCATGAAAAATAGCTTTTGTTATCTTTCTGCCCACGGATTCCTGCGTGCGCGAGTCAAGGCCAGACGCCTGGGGGGTGGAGAGGCTGCACCGGCTAACCATTGGGAGGGGCTTCCTTCTCCCCCCTCGGCCGCCCCTGTGGCCCGTGGCCGCGGCCCTGGCGATCCGGCTCTCGGGGCGTTGCCTGCGGGCCCCTGGCCTGTTCCCCCCACCCCGCTTCACGCTGGTCAGCCCCTCTTCCCACGCAGTGGCTGTTTGTGATGTGTCCCCAGGGTCCTTGTTTGGGTTGCCTCCTTCCCCACTGTCCGCACCATCACCCCCTCCTCCGAAACCCAGGTCCTTTGTTCCCGCCCATCCCCCAGTTCTCCCCGCCCCCCCTTCTGTTTCTTTCTTTCGAACTTGCCTTTCTGATGATTTCTTCCCTTTTCCTTTCTAGTCTGCCGTATTTAAAGCACAGAAGCCTTCTCCTCCTTCCTGTTCAAGGCAGATTTTTGAAAGTTCTTGTGACATTTACTAGATAAAAATGTATTCTTTTAACTCTGCGATTATTAGGAGGGTTATTAAACATGAGGAGAATTCTATTAAATAGCAAATTGAGTGAGTCAGAAACCCACAGATGTGAAACCTCTGAAGGTTATCTGGTACAAATAGATGTGACTATGGCTGTTCTCGAGGCCTGAAAAAAATATTGGGAAAAAATTCACCAAAATGGTTTTCTTAATGATGGTCATGGGAAGTCTGAGTGCTTTATCTTATCTCCTTCTTTCTTTTTCTAATTTTCTACCCTGTTTGGCGGGGGGGGGGGGGGGGGGGGGGGGGGGGGGGAATACCTGAACCTGATATTTAATTTTAAAAAGCCCCAGGGCCAGTCTCCAGCCCGCAGACAGGTGAATGTCTCAGTATGTTCGTTCAGCATCCGCGGTGTCTGCTCTCTGTCTCCTTAACTGCATCCAGGAACATGCCCCAGGCATCACGCCCAGTCACCTTTTGTCAGTGTTTTATTTCGGGTCGCCCCTGACTTATAACCAAATTGGTTGCTGGATGAAAGCCTTTTCGAGCCATCCACCATCCAATCTTTATTTCCCGTAAGCACAATTTACACATTGGGTTTCCGTTCTTAGACGTCCATCTCACGTAATAAAAGTGCCCGAAGTGACTGCAACAGTAAGTGAAAAGCAAATAAAACCCAGATATATGCTCTCACAAACTTTTATCACATATGTAAAACCAAGTACTTAATATAAAAGCTTGGCCGTGAAATCTTCCTTTGGGGGAATTTTTCTGCCTGAGCCAGACTGGCCAAGGTTTCTTAAAATATGAATCCAATGAAGTTTGAACAGAAGATGCTTGCTTTTTTTTTCCCCCTGAAAAATCACCCTGTGGCAAGTTTAAGCACGCTCCGTTGCACCAAAAAATCCTCAAATGCTTTAAAATAAAGGATTCTCCCGTCTCAGAATTTTTCCATCTCAGAATTTTTCCATTGCCAATTCCGTTTGTGTAAATTCTTTAGAAAAGATCTGTGCCTGGTGGATATTGGAGGAAAGGCAGTTTCCACTGTGACCTGTACCTGTACTGCTGCTGTAACCACACCCTGCTCTTTGTGCCAGTGAGTCAGGTGACAGGTCACATGCCAGTGGGCGCTGGGGTATCAGCTTCCCGGAGTCCTCATTGCCAGGTTAATGGTCCTTGTTGCTCATTAATGCTGCTTTTAGCCATTAGCGGCAGTTGTGGTTAAGATAAAAGCGCCAGCGAGGTCCGCATCTGGCGTCTGTGGCTGAGATGGCCAATACTTGAACCAGAAAGTTGTTTCTCGAATCTCATCAGAATCTCTGTGCCTCTAATGGTGATGTCTGTTCCTTCTTGTTCAATCTTTCCTTCTGAAAACAAAGCACTCATCTTCAGCCTTGAAAGCCCTTCATCTTCTCGGAAGTGGTGTTTATGCCCACCTTTGGTCTCCCCTTCTCCGGAGGATCGGGAAGGAAATCTACCTGGTTTTCTTGCTTTTTGCTTTTAAACCTGGGTGCTTTCTCTAGCTCATTTCTGGCTTTCAGTCAACAAGCCTTTGGGGCGTGCCTGCCAGTGCAAAGGGCTCTGGGAGGGGCTGGGGTCCAGAGACCCGGAGGAGACCCTCTCCTTACCAGAGGTGGGGCGTCGAGTTGCCCACGAGCAGAAGGTGGCCGGGCCAGCCCTGCTCAGCCCTCACGGCGCCCTGTTCCCCCGACCCGGTTACCTGTTCGTCCATCCCACACCCTCCCGCCCACTGTTCCATGTAGGACCCGAAGCACGAAGGGTCATCTGGTGAGCACTCATCGTGTACCAAGCATGACATGTATTATCTCAGGAGCTTTCCACATGTCATGTCACGCTAATAACAGCCATGATTGAATACTATTTAATTATTTGTTGACCTATTCGTTATAGTTTGAGCTGTTACCTGCATGGCCTTTACTATGTGCCAGGAACTGTCCCAGGCACCAGGTAGCTAGATAGACGGCTAGACAGCTAGAGGGACTGACTTAGTTAATCCTCAGCCCCCCAGGAGTGAGGTGCTATCACTACTTCCGTTGTATACACGGGGAAACTGAGGCACGGAGAGGTTAAGCAACCTGCCCGAGGCCCCAGAGCCCGCACGTGTTGAGATCAGGGTTCAGACCCACGCCGTCCAGCTCCAGGTTCACCCCCCTCGTGCCTGGGCTGCAGCCGCTGCAGCTGTTACATCTGAATATCTCTTACATGCAGGCGCTTTGCACAGTTTGTTTCATCCGTGCGCCGTAGCGAGGGTAACACTTCCTGTGTGGGCAGTGGGGAGACTGGGGCAGGCTTACCCGCCTGGGACACAGCCAGCAGCTGAGCCCCAGTCTCTGACTCCAAAACCCGCCCCCAGCTTTTTCTGCAGCCCGCTGCTGACACCTCCCGTGCCCGCTGCACGCTGGGGAGAGAGGCAGCCTCAGGCTCCCTGAGGAGAGGCTGTGGGGTAGCGCAGGGTCCGGAGCCCAGGGGCCACACGGACGCTGGGGGCGGGGGTGACGGGGGCGGAGGGCTGGGTGTGAAGACAGAGCAATACCCACCCCACAGGCGCAGCCCAGGGGTTGCCAGACGCTGGCTGTGGGCCGGGCTGGCACGGCAGGCTTCTGGGAAGAGGTGGGCACAGCATCGTGACCAGAACAGAGCACGCTGCTGGGCCCTGGGGCTGACTCATGCAGCCTGGAAAGGAAAGATTCAGCTGTCAGACCGAGGGCGGCTCTTAAGACCGGGTGCTCTCAGCAAAGAAGGTGAAAATTGTTCTGCTCAAGACAGCTCCTTTACGGAGGCAGTAAGTGTGCACTTCAAGCCCCCGGAACCCACGTCTTGCAGGGGATGCCACCTGTCAGCAGGCTTTCACACCCAGACTGCGATTGTTGGCGTTCACGTGGTGACTCCCGGCTCACAAAAGGCAGATAGAAAAGCAGAGTCTGATCCTACTGTATGCCTCCATTCATACCAAGTTCAAATGCAGGCAGAACTGATCTAGGATGACGGAGGTCAGCCGCGTGGCTCCCTGTGTGAGGGGTTGCTGCCGGGGCTTGGGGCGAGGGGGAACCTCCAGGAGGGCGAGCACGGTGTCTGCACCTTGGTCTGGGTGGTAGTTACACGGATGTGGACACACCGCCATCAAGCCGCACCCTTAGTATTTCTCCCTGTGTGTTTAGCCTCAGTAAAAATTGAAAACAGACAAATACAGGTCTGGGGTGACAAAGACCCCTCAGGTGGCCTTCCACCAGCCCTCACCTGCCCCCAGGGCTCCTCAGCTACTGGCCTGTGTTTCCTTCAATTCTTGTCAACGCAGCAAATACTCGTTGGGAATGTGTGTGCTTACCCGTGCTAAGTTCTGAGGACTCAAGGATTCATTCATTCATTCATTCCGCTATTATTTTGGTGCCTGGCCTCTTGGAAATGCTGCTTGACCTGCTAAAGGAAAAAGTCTTCCTGTTTCAGCGAGTTCCGTGGTTCAGAGCTGCTCGGAATGACAAGAACCTGCCACTTGGACCTGTCATGATCTATAGCCTCTCTGGGAACCTTCAAGACCCCTAGGGAGACCTTCTTTCCTGGCCCAGCCGCTGTGATTTTGAGAGACTGTTTGGTACCCTGCCCTGGGGGACTCGGCCACCAGCCCTCGTCCTGCCCCATCGGCCCCCGGAGCTCCGCCAGTATATGTTTTAAGTTTCTATTCAAATCCAGCAAATATTCATTGGGAATTTAAAAACCAGACCCCAGACTGAGTCATGGGCACCCAAAGATTCATTCATTTATTCATTCAACAAACATTTATTGAGTGCCTGCTACTTACCAGGCAGCCTTCCAGGTGGGGACATTTTCTTCCACAGCAGTAAATAAATAAAACAGACAACAATACGCGGAATGATTGCATTGTCGCAGGGGGGAGACACACAGTAATCGAGAAAAACCAGGAGCGTCAGGGTGAAGGTCGTGACGACAGAGTGGCTGGGGGGGCCTCGGAGGGAGAGCACTCGGGGATCATCGTGTCAGGCAGAGGGACAGCAGGTGTCACGGCCCTTCCAGAGCCTGTCCCAGGCCTGAGGGCTGAGCAGGGAGCAGGAGACGTGGGTCAGAGAGGGGACAGTGGCCGCTGGCGAGCACTTGGCCATTTACTCTGAGGGAGGAGCCATGGAGGGCTGGAGCTGAGGCCTGAGGGGCTTCCACCCGGATTCCAAAAGGATCCCTCTGGCTATCATGTTGAATAGGGTGGGGCCTGCCCTTGGGTGTCTCTTAAGTGGGTGGGGCTCTTCTGGGATCCTTAATTAAGAGCAACTTGTCATGGGCCTCTCGATTCCACAGAGAAGTCAGGGAAGGCTTCCCAGAGGCGGTGACATTTGGTCTGTGTCTTGCAGAACATGCACAAGTCTGCAGGCAGGGGGAGCTGAACATGCAGAGTCATGCGTCTTCGTTCGTTCACAAGTTCATTCACTCATCTATTCGTCCTTTATTCATTCAGAGGACATTTTATTGAGCACCTGGGTAAAAAGTAGAATCCAGCCCTGTTCCTCGAAGAAGTCAGTGTCCAGTAAGGAGTGGGAAGACAGAGGGACAGCCAGATCCGTAACACACCCACGAGGAAACGCGGCAGGGAGCTGCAGCCGCACAGAGCGGGCGGGGGGCAGCCTCCGTGGCACGGGGTGCGGTCACAGGAGTCTTTCTGGACCACGGGTCACCTGAGCCAGTTTTGAAAGATGAGCACGAATCCACTGAGAAACAGGAAGGAGGAGAATTTCCAGGCAGAGCACCAGCATGGGCACAGGCCTCCCACGTCCCAGGTCCCAAGTGGGCACTGCAGAGGCGCGGGACACAGTGTGTTCTAGAAAGCCAGAGAACTTTGGGTCTGCTGAAACCAAAGGCCCATATGGGAAGAGGCCCAGGAACCAGCGTTAGGAGGAAGGCGGGGCCCGAAGCTGGAGTCCTTCGCGCGTGTCAGGGGCCTGCATTCGGCCCTCGGGCACCCAGATCCTGTGGCTCTACGACAGAAAACGGGGAGGAGGGACCCAGGCTGGAGGCAGGGAGACCTGTTAGGAAAATGCGGGGAGAGTCCAGCCCAGGGGTGATGAGCCCTGAAGGAGGACAACGGGATGGCGAAGAGGATGCATGTGAGTTCCGTCTTGGAGATGGACGGGTGAGCGGGGGGAGAGCCCATCACGGGTGACCGTGGACGGTGTGTCACCAAGCAAGACGGGACACCTGGGAGGAAAGAGGACCTAATGAGCTGGACCTTATGAAAAGTCCAGCTCCAGGGTGAAAGCACAGGGCACACGAGGGGAACAGCGGGGCCCCTTACGGCAGCTGGTCCATACGAGACCGTACAAGGCTCTCGTGTCTTAACTAATTTCTCCACTCTTTAACTATCCCCATTTCACAGATGGGGAAACTGAGGCACAGCGGCTGACAGTAACTCTCCCAAGTGGCAGAGCATGTAAACGGCAGGGCTGGCCCTGGGCTTTGAGCCCAAGCTCCTGACCACCAATCACACTGTGAGGCAAGCCTGGGGAGGCCCCCGCCCCCGGGATGGAGGGTGAGAGCTGGAAGCTTCTCTGGGGCAGTGAGAGGAGCCGTGCGTGCGGGCTGGGAGCTGTGTCTCAGCAGGACAGGGGTAGCTCTGCCCCGAGGCCCCCGTAGGCGTGGCTTCTCACGGAGGTCTCCAGCCTGCCTCCCGACACTGGTCACGCCTCTGTCCCGCAGTGCTCGCTGGGACGGACTGTGGCGCTCAACGCTCGAGAACGAAACCCCAGAGGACCTGGAACCCAGTGACAAGAAACGCTGCAGCACGCATGGGCGCGTAAACAGCATCCCGAGTGCAAGAAGCCAGGCGCGAAGCTGGGGCTGCGGTAACGAAGATACGCACTCGTGGCTTGAACAGCAGAAATGTATCGTCTCGGTCCTGGAGGCCGCGAGCCCAAGATCAAGGTGTCGGCAGGCTTGGTTCCTTCTGAGGCGCGGAGGGAGCGTCTCTCCGTGTCTCTGCCTGAGCTGCAGGGGCCGCCGGCGATCGTAGGTGTCCCCTGGCTTTTTGACCTCCGCCTTCATCTTCACAGGACATTCGCCCTGTGTGCGTGTGTCTGTGTATAAACGCTCCCTTTTTATAAAGACATCAGTCATGTGGATTAGGGCCCATCCGAATGGGCGTCTTAACTGTCTTGGCAATGACCCTATGTCCAGATAAGGCCGCATTCTGAGGTCCTGGGAGTTAGGACTACAACAGGAATTTGGAAGGAAAGGGACACAATCCAACCCTCAACACTCACATACCGTGTTATTCCTTTTATACAAAATGTCCGACGTATTCGTAGAAACAGGAAGCAGATTAGTGGTTGCCAGGGGCTGGGAGGAGAAGGGAGTGGCGGTAACTGTTTAATGGGTGCGGGGTTTCTATTTGGGGTGATGGACACGTCTGGAACTAGGAACAGGGGCTTGGAGAGATTAGGCAGCTCGCCTGCAGACAGACAGCTGCTAAGTGAGTAAGATGAGATTTGCCCCGTGCCTCGTGTTCTTTCCACTACAACTGGGTTCAAGTGGACATTTCTCTGGGGCAAGCTGTTTGACTCCTCCGAGCCTCATCTTCCTCGTCTGCAAAATGGAATCCATATATCAACCCCGCCTCTACCCACGTGCCAACGCAAGGAGACAGTGCACGTAAGAGCCGCTGGTACCGCCTAAGTGCTTCGCCGTTTTCATTCCTCTTTCAGTCGAGCTTCATCCAGGACGACAGAAGCCACTCTGTGTTTAGACAGAGGAAATGTAACGGAGGGAGAGACGACCCAGGTGATGCAAGAGCTGAGAAGCGACGCGGGCACCGTGGGGCGCCCGGACGTGAGTCACTACAGTCGGCTCTGCCGGCCCGACAGTGGAGAGACGGCAGGAGGAGGTGTCTTCGCCAGAGGCCAGGCCATTCAGCAAGCGTCTGGGTCTTGGGAAGCAGGGCCCAGGGAGGGAGGGACTTCCCGGGCGGGGCTGGATCTCCAGAAGTGGTGCAGCGGCTGCCGCAGACCCTGTCCGAGGCAGCGGGGAGGGGCGCGCCGACCCCTCACTTCCTTCCCTCACGTCCCAGGCCCCCCCCGGCCCCCCACCCCGGGCAGAGTCACAGGGCGAGGGGCCTGGGCGCGCGGTTCCCAGAGGCGCGGGCCTGCTGCGGGTAGGCTCTGCAGCTGGGACGCGGCCGCCGGCGCCCCAGCCGCAGCCCGCCGGCGCGCAGCCTGACCGCACGAGTGCCGCGGGCCGGCGTGAGGACGGCGCCCGCCTGCAGCCCACCCGCGCCGTCGGGAGGAGCCGGCTGGGGCGCGAGCGCCCGGGCTCAGGGCTTCCTCTGTCCCCCGGGCCCCGCGACCTCGCCGGGCTGCTCAGCTGAGCCACTGGACGGACGGGCGCGTCTTCCCGCTGTAACCCCCGCGCGCGCGAGAGAGGGGCAGGCCTCTGAAGAGAGGAAGCAGCTTCCCTGTTGCCCTCAGAGATCCAGCTCCACCCCTGGAGGCTTTGCCCCCTCTGCCTGTCGACTTTGCAGCTCGGGCCGGGCCTCCCGCGGGGCCTGCCACCCGGCACGGCACCGGGGCCCTCGTCTCCCGTCGCCTCCGTGATTCGTTTGGCCCCTGCAGCTGTCGGGCAGCGGCAGACAGCTCACGGTCTCCACTGCTCTTCAGAGGGTCCCCAGCGACACGGGACCTCATGGGACGCCTCACGGCTCCAGGACAGAGTGTCCTACAAAGGCCTGGGTGGAAGCTCCCCACTTCTGGGTCTATCACGTGAAAGGCACTGAAGAGGCAGGAGAGGAAAGAGAACAGGAGGATGCCGAGGGACGTACACTCCCAGCATCTTTAGCACTGGGGTGCGATATGAGTTGAATTGTGTCCCCAGAAAGAGAGATTGAAGTCCTAACCCTGGTAGCTGTAAATGAGGCCTTATTTGGAAACAGGGTCCTTTCGGATGTGCTCAGGTTAAGATGAGGTCATAACCAGGATGGGCTAGAGTGCCACAGACTGGATCCTTAGAGGAAGAGGAGGGACACACAGAGGGAGAAGGCCCGAGGAGACGGAGGCAGAGCTGGGAGTGATGCACCTCAAGCCATGGGGCACCGAAGACGGCTAGCAAACGCCGGAAGCTGGGGAAGGGCGTGGCGCAGATTCTTCCCGGGTTTTTCAGAGAGGGCAGGGCCCCCGCCAACACTCTGATCTTGGATTTGTAGCCTGGTAAGGGAAGAGAAGACGTTTCTGTTGTTTTAATTCCGGTTTGTGGTGCTTTGTTACGCAGCCCTAGGAAGCGAATACAGGGAAGTTAGTTCAACCGTGCAAATGGCTACCCGATTAAGCAGCCTCCCAGAGTGTTGCCCAGGTCACTCTCCAGGAGTGGGAACCTTGAACAAAAGGAACGCAGTCTCGTGAGCAATGGCGTGTTGAGAACTCGCGCTGCGGGCTGAGAAGGGATATGGGTCGTCTCGTTGAACCTTCCCACCAGCCCTGCGATGTAGGTACCAGTATTATCCCGTTGACAGTTGAGGAAACTGAGTCTCAGAGAGACGAAATACTTCTCCCAAGGCGACAGGAATATTTTTATTCCTTCCTGGCTCTGTGGCTATCTTGAAGGCTGGACTGGGCAAAGTGGACTTGTTTGCTTGAGAGAGATGTTTGTTTCCTGTGCCTCTTAACAAGTTACCGCGAGCTTAGTGACTTAAAGCAACAGGTGGATTGTCTCACAGTGGCCCCGGGCCGGGAGTGTGCACCGGCTTGGCTGGAGCCTCTGCTCCGGTGCCCCAAGGTTGTCGTCAGGGTGTCTGCGGGCTGCGTCCCTTCCTGGGCCGGGCTCCTCTCCCCAGCTCACTGGTTGCTGGCAGAATTCGTTTCTTGTGGCTGCATGACGGAGGCCCCGTTCTCTTGCTAGCCATCAGCTAGGGGCCTCTCGCCTCCTAGGGGTGCCCAGAGCTCGTTGTCACACGGCCCCCTGGCAGCTCACAAGCTGAGCGTCTGCTTCCTTCCAGGCCACCAGGAGTGTCCCCCTGACTTCCCCTCCCCTCCAGCCTGCCCGAGTGCAGCCTTACGTAACACAACCCAATCACCCTGCTCACAGAGGCCGCCCACACTTGAGGGGAGCACACCAAGGGGTGGGGTTCTGGGAACTATGTTAGGATTCTGCCTACCAAGCTCAGATGAACTTGACTTGGAGACCAAGACGAACTTGAGCCCTGGCTCTGTCCCTGACTTGGGGTGTGACCTTGGAGAATTTTCCCCACACCCTTTAAGTCTGACTCTCCTTGTTTACAACAGCGGGATGACAATACTAGACTCCAGGGGGTGTCATGAGGATGAGATCAGTGAAACCATCAAGCACTGGAAGTTGCTAGGAGCTCGGCAGCTCCCTCCCCTCCCTTTGCAAGGGTGTCTCCTTCACAAAGGAAAACATGGGCCGGGCAGAGCACGTGGAAGGCACCTGGCCCCAGAGCCAGAAGGCCTGGCTGGGCTCCAGCCTGATCTCAGGCCTGAGTGTCTCTGAGTTTCTGCTGCCCCTTCCCCTGCTCCCAGACAGTAAGACTCACTGCAGCTTTGTCTGGAAAAGTGAGGCTGAAATGAGATCCCGGAACAGAACAGACACATTGGAAAGGCTTTCCTCCCTGTGCAGTGTGCAGCCCGGTTCCCCTCTTCCCAGAGGCCTGACCCCACAGGGGGACGGGCGCTGTCCCCTCCAGGCGCCGAGCCAGGCAGTGGCAGCGGGGAGGTGGTGGCAGGTGTCTTTCCTCCTGCGTGATCACTCGTTGTGCATTTGCCTGACGTAGAGACCACCGGTCTAGTGGGGGCTTCCTGAACAGGTGACAGCTGGGAGGGGGCAGTGGTGTTTGCATTGCTTTCTCTCGACAAGATCAGCGCGAAGTGGGCTTACCCTGAGGCTTCAGAAGCCAAAGCTTCGGTCCTCCCTTGCAGGCCCCCCCAGTCCCGGATTCTGTGTATTTGTAATTGTGTGTCCGGTCCTCCCTTGCAGGGCCCCCCCCAGTCCCGGATTCTGTGTATTTGGAATTGTGTGTTCTTTTTCTTTAAGAGCGCCTGTCTGATTACACAAACTTCAGGTCCCAACGAAATCTGGTTCTGTCTCAGTTGGGCCATAGTGGAAACGTGACCCACGCAGGACCCTCCGGAAGACGGGGTCCTTGTCTGTGGAGACACCAGGAGGCCTTTTATGAAAGAAGGTTCAGGGGTCCGGAAAGTTACATGCGCCCCGCTGGGCAGAGCCCGCTGTCCCCCAGGAGGTCTTCCAAAATCCAGTTACACGGGGACAGGGATGGGGGCTTGTGGCACTGAAACAGGGCCGGGCTCTCTGGATGGAATCGGGGGTGCTCCTGGCCGAAGCCAGCCTGCTGGCCCTGTAACCTCACTGCCCCCAGACCCCAGGCCAGGTAGGGTCTCCCAGCAAGGACTGTGGGTCTTCCCTCTCCTTTCTCTGTTCTCTGGCTCCCCAGACATCTGGAAAGCATGCTGGCTGACCTTTCCGGCCGCAGCCGCAGTCCTGACCCCATCAGCAAATGGACCCCTCGGAACCTGGCTGCCTCTAACTTCCGCAGGGAGACCCCCGAGGGGATGCCCACCCCCGCGTCCAGCAGCCCCACGTGTCAGCAGCTGGCCTGGGGTCGCCGGCCCGGGTGTGGCCTGGTCAGGAGAGATCTCGCGCCGGCCTCACAGCCCAGAGGCTGCCTGGCTGGGTTCATGGGGGCCGCACTGCACCGCTTCCGGGCTCGGCCTTTGCTGAGTGGTTTTCCATCATTTATTAATGAGCGTTGGCAGCAGCCTGTGAGTTAGGGCTCGTGGCATTCGTGGCTCTGACAGGCTGGGCAGGCCAGGCCGCCTGCTCCCGGGGCCTTGTCATCTGCCCCGTCTGCTCCTGCCTGCAGGTCACGCCCGAAGTACCTGTCCACGCAGAGCAAAGCGCATGCACGTGGAGAAGAAGGCAGCTTCTCTCTCCCGCTGGGGCTGGTCTGGGCCCTGGGCGGTGCACGCCTGTCCGTCCACCACCCCCGCGATGGTCGTCCAGCTGGAGTTTCCGGGCACCCACTCACCCATACACCTGTCCACACACAGGCAGCTGGGCACGTCCGGTCCGTCGAGGACAAAAGCCTTTTAAGGTTGGGGCTAACGTTATAAAGTGCTTTCCCTCTCGGGGCAGGCGCACGTGGAGAAGCCAGATCAGGCCCTGTGCGGATGTCCTCCCGTGCCTCACCTCATCCTCACCCACGGAGGCGGGGCCTGGGGTTATCCAGGCCGTTTGGGGCAGGAAAACAAGGCACAGAGGAGTTAAGCCACTTGCTGAGTACGAACAGTAATAGACTCAGCTGACTGCCAAATTGGCTCCCCCAGTGGCCCGGTCCTGGTGAGCCCTGAGCTGGGCGTCATGTCAGTAGAAAGCATGCACCTTGGAACCAGATTTGACCTGAAGTCCTGGCTCTCTCCACTTGCTCTTCATAGCACTTCCTGGCGCCTCAGTCTCCTCCTCTGTAAAATGGGGACAGTAAGTAGAACAGCAGCGTGTCCAGGGCCGCACGCCCAGCTCTCGGCTTCCCTTCCTTCTCAGAGGCCGACAGGGGGTGGAGGGTGAGTGAAGAAGTGGTATTTCCAGGATGGGGGGTGGTGAGGAATGGGGGAGTCGGGGCATCGATACGAGGGGGGCGGGAATAGTCCCCCCCCCACCGCCCCCGCCAGATTATCCGGAGATTCATGGCCTCGTGAGCGCCGGTGGCAAGAGCGACTTTGCAAAGTACCTTAGGCTCCATCTAACATCTTTATTTCTCTTTAACAAATTTCCCCTGAGGCCGATTTCAAATCAAGTTTATTCTGGTATCTAAAGGTATAAAGCCCGCAACTCAGAGGCATTAGATCTAAAATATTCAGGCCTCCACGGCTGTGCTGCCCTGGGTCGAGGCACCTGAATGAGCTTCATTTTCCGGCTGTTACTTGAAGCCTGGGAGTGGGTGTCGCGGGCTTCTGTCCACAGACAGGAGCGGTCCTGCCAGGCGCCGAGGGATGTGCTGTTCCTGCTTCTGGATCCGGGTCTCAACGGGACGGGGGGGGTGGCGGTAAACGGCTCCCTGAGTGACCCGCGCCCTGCCATTCCGGGGCGGCTTCTCACGGTGCCGGCTGAGGAAGGGGAGGCATGGGGACGGCAGGGTGGGAGGACCAGACCCTTCCAGACCTGCCAGGGTCGGGATTTGAGTCCACGCCTCTCCGTGGGGGCCAGTGTTTCTTCTGAAACATCAAGACTCTAGGATTTAGGACAGTGTGTGTTGTGTTGAAAATGGGATCCAGATAGACCTCGGAGTTTTTCCTTTTTCCTGCAGCTCTCACTTCAGCCTTTGGTTTTGGAGTGGATTAAAATGGAGCTTGTCTGACAGCCGGTCATGCTGGATCCCAGCTGTGGTTCTCAGAGGACGGATCTCCAGGGATCCTCCTCTAGAACAGTCGTATCCATCATGTTACCCTGGGCTCGCGCTTCCTGCGGTGAAGTCTCGGCCCAGGAGGGTCGATGACAGCAGCGCTTTCACTGGCGTCTCATGAGCAGACACTGCACACGTCCCCCCACTGCTTCTCAGGACTTGTTATGGGGCATTCTGGGGGCTTCGCTGGAGGGGAAGACAGAAGGCAGTGCAGCATGGGTGCTCTCTCCACCTTCCCACGTTGACCTGGAACCAGGGGGGCAGGAGAGAGCAGTGCTCCCCGAGTTCTCCAGCCCCATGGAAGACCCTTTTGGCGGCAGAAGTTCAGTGCCATTTCGCAGACATGAATCAGGCACCTGGGAGCTGATTCAGGCACCAGGAGCTGGAGGTTCAAAGACAGATAAGTCTCAGACCTTCTGGCCTTCTGGCTCGGGGGAGACACAATTTCAATACAATGCAGAAAACCGCAGTGATAGGGGAGCGCGCAGAGCATTATGGCTGCACAAAAGGGAAGGGAAGCAGGTCCAGGAGGGCTTCTGGGAAGGGGCGGTGCTGGCTCTGATGACCTGGGGAGTGTACAAGGTGGAAGGGGGGATGGGGGGAGACTCCAGGCCAGGGAGAGCCGGAAGCGGAGCAGGGCTCGACGGAGCGTGACGGGAGCGAGGACCCCTGTGCAGTTGCCGGAGGGCGCGGCCAGCAGGGGACGCAGGGCCCAGAGGCAGCTGCCCAAGGTGGCGGCCGTGCCCGAACCCCATCCCAGGGGCGCCGAAAGTCGCCGACAGCGCTGGGGCCAGAGTCCCCGTGGCAGGAAGTTTCGAGGGAAGCTGTACAAGGGTGCCCGTTAGGGGGGGCGTGGGGGTGCAGGCGGGGAGGCATCTTCGGAGGTGAAACTGCTGTAAGACTGGCTGACGGATGAAACGCAGGCAGGAAGAAGGAGGGGCCCCCCAGCGGGCGGGGGCAGGAAGACGGGGAGGACGAGGGTCGCCCAGGGCAGGGCGATGGTCTGGCACGAGCCAGGCCGGGTCTGGTCCCTGTTGGACGTCTGGGTGGCAGTGTCCACCTGCTGCTGCAGGCTGGGTCTGAAGTTCGAGAAGCTGTGGATGGATGGGGGACCAGAGCCCCCAGAGCGGTGGAAGGTCGCCTGGGGCCTGTGAGCATGGGAAGTGAGGGCAGCAGAGAAACTCCAGCCGCCACCCCCAAGGGAGGAGCCCGAGAAAGAGCCCGAGGAGGACCATCTGGAGGAAGTCAAGAGAGCGCGGGAGAGGGGGGCCACGGAGGCCAGGAAGGGAGCCGCATCCGGGAGGAGCCGCCAGGGTCAGGGGTGTTGAGCCCCACCCCTGACTGGTCAGGGCCCAGGACACTCGAGGGCTCCTCTGGACAGAGTGTCCCGGGGGGCGGGGGGCTCGTCCATCCCGAGGCCCCTGCGTTGGGCGTCCCCAGGGTCAGGTCTCAGAGGCACGTTTCCGTGCTTTCCTGAGCCCCGATGGGTTCTGGTCCTTCCGGTCTGTGCCTCCTGAGGGTCCCCCCAGGCAGGCAGCTCCTTTCCAGCAGCAGCATGGGCTGGGCTCACCTGGGGCCCGGCCTGGGGACCCACGCGGTCCCCTCTGTGCGTCCTGCTCCAAGTCTCCAGATCCCTTTCGTTTGCATCCTTTTCCCCCTGGGGCTTTGCTTCCCCCAGGACCCTCCTGCACACATTCCCAAGAGACACACCCATCACCTCGGTCCACTCGGTGCCTGCCTGAAACGGAAGCCAGTGAGAGGCAGCCCTCCTGCGATGGCCCGGGGCCGGCCGCGCCTCCCTCAGCCCCTGCCGGCCCAGCTGGTGCCTGTGTGTAAGTATTCTCTAGCACCGCGGTCCCCAACCTTTTTTGGCACCAGGGACCGGTTGCATGGAAGACAGTTTTTCCACGGACTGGGGCGGGGGATGGTTTTGATATGAGTCTGCAAGCAGTTGGTATATGGTCTCTGTGCAGTCAAACCTCTCTCTCTGCTAATGAGAATCCCTCCCCAGCGCTAGCATCACTGCCTCAGCTCCACCTCGGAGCACCCGGCATCAGATTCTCACAAGGAGCGCGCAACCTAGATCCCTCGCGTGCGCGGTTCACAGTAGGGTTCGCGCTCCTCTGAGAATCTAATGCCGCCGCTGATCTCACAGGAGGCGGAGCTCAGGCGGTAACGCGAGCGAAGGGGAGCGGCTGTGAATGGAGATGAAGCTTCGCTCACTCGCCCGCCGCTCACCTCCTGCTGTGCGGCCCGGGTCCTAACAGGCCGCGGACCGGTACTGGGGGGTTGGGGACCCCTGATATAAAGTGTGTGTGGATGGCGGTAGGGCTGAGTGGTTTCAGGACTTGAGGGATGGCTGCCTGCGTCCTAATGCCAGCTCTGGGCAGCACTGGGCAAGTCACTTAACCTCTTGGGGCCTCAGTTTTTTCATCTGTAAAATGGAGTCGATGATAATCGCAGCCCCCACAGCAGAGGGTTGTAGCGAGGACTAAGCTACTGGGGCTGGTGGTAGTTGTCCTGGTAACGGGGGTAGTTAGCATGGGAGCAGCTGCTTGACCCCCGAGGGTCCCCTCTGCAGACTTCTGTCCCGTGTCAAAACCAGAGCACCTGCAAACTGTTAGGCTGGGGGAGGCTCCAGGTTCAGGCTGTCTGACAGGGCGCCCTCTGGGGAGCAGAGCTTTCCGTAGATGATGTAGGGAGAGGGCCGCCCCCGCCCCCCGACTTTCAGTGGGCCTGGGACGGAGTGGTGAGTAATAGATTGAGAAGCCCCTGGAGATGAGATAGAATTGAGTTATGTCCAAACACTGACTGCTTCCTAATGAGGCGACGGCTGGGACTGCTCCCCAGCCTGACCCCGGGCTCCCTCTGAGCAGAATCCCGCTGCATTCCCAGCCTCTCCTCCTTTTCTTCGGGTCTCTCGACAGCATTTCTCTTGCTGCACTACGGCTTCCTGTTAACTTGTATCCTCCGCATCAATGGACTGCTTGACTCACACAATTGTTCCGCTCTGTTTCTGGGGCTTTCTGTGCCATCCTGCCGCTCCCAGCCGGCCTGTACCTGCTGCGTCCTGGCCCACCAGCGCCCCACGCCAGCCCTGCTGGGCCCTGGAGGGAGGGAAGCTGGCTTTTACAGTTAGTTTACTTTCATGCAAGCAAAAGCCCCAGGCCTCAGCTCCAAGCCTCCTGGAGGAATGGGAGGGAAGGTGAGCGGTGCCTGGGAATGAAAGGGCCTGGGGCCGGGGCGGGGCACCTGCTCTGGAAACCGAGCCTGCCACAGAGACAGGGTGTGGGCGTGGCCTCTGGGACCCGCTGGGAGGGGCACAGGACAAGTGAGGGCTGGTGGCCAAGTCCTCCAGGCCCTGAGTCTGGGCACAGCCCGGGGGAAGGGGGCACAGCAGCCTGGGAAGGCCACTGCGAGAGGGCGCCAGTGTCCCTGAGCCAAGGCTGCTTTCCCCGGGGGGCGGGGGGGGGGGTGTGTGACTCTGAAGATGGGCGGGGCATCCCCCCTCTCTGCCCCAGACCAGCGGGTAACCTCGAGTGAGACTTTGTCCCAGAGCCTGGATTCCAGCTGCCTCCCTGTCCCCCTTCCTGGGGAGGGACAGACCTTCTGAGGATCCCACCTGATGGCTGGTCTAACACTCCCCAAGTCTCCCTCTGACCCCAAGGACCCGCCGCCTCCCATCTCTTCCCCGGCCTCCGCCTCCAGGCACCGCTTGGCCTCCTCTTACCTCCTCAGACGCACCCCGACCTCCTGACCTCTCGCCTCTGGGCCTTGGCAGTGCCGTTCCCTCTGCCTGGAGCGTCCACGCTGCCTTCGCGGTGTCAACTCCAGCTCACCCTTCAGGGCTCAGCTCGAGTGCCAGCTCCTTGGGCAGCTTTCCTGACCCCGTTACAGGCTTCCCAGCACACTGGTGCCAAGTTAGGGAATCTGGCCGACGCCCCGCCGTAGCCCAGCTCCGCCGGGGGCCTGGCACGTGCAGGCCCCAGAGCGGGGGTGCAGAGTTGAATTGAGGGGGGCTGGGGGCCTGGGCATCCACAGCTGCTCTGCCCGCATCGGGGGTCCTCGTGGGGGGGCGGGAATGGGATGGACATGCTCCCTCTGGCTCCAAAGAGAACGGAAGGAACAGGGTCCAAAATCATGACGCCTTCCCTGGGAAGCCGCCGACAGTGGACCGGGCACAGGCCGGACGGTGGGCGCTCTGGGGGTTGGCGACAAAGGGACGGGCGCTGGGTGTGGCTCATCAGCCCAGGTACTGCGAGTCCGGTCTAAGCCCATGACTCGGTGTCTCTGACCAAGTGCCCCGGCAGCCCCATTCCAGCAGGTGAGGGAAGATTTGAACCTGGCACTCTGGACTGCATGTGCCGGTCTTGAAAACTGGGTTTGAACCCAGTCTCTGGCTGCCCAGGAGGAGCTCTTCGCAACCTGGGGAGACTCAGGAAGCGGATATGCACCCCCTGCAGCCCCTAGCCCCGCCCAGCCTGTCAGAAAATGCTGGTGGTCGGCAGGTGTGCGCCTTCAGGACATGGCGCTGGGGCCCCGGTTCCGGAGTCAGCCCGGGGCAGGTGAGAATCCGGCTCAGCTGCTTGGGGCTGTGCTACCTCGGGGAAGTTACCTGCTCTCTCAGAGCCTCAGCTTCCTTGTGTGTAAAATAGGTTCCTAGCAGCTCCTATTTCATGGGTTATTTTGAGGCGTAAATGAGAAAATGGAAAGAGCTTAGCACGGTGCTTAGCAGGGAGTCGGTGCCCAGGGGAAGCCAGCCCTTGTCTGTCGGTCCATTGGCCACGGGCCTAGGGGGCAGCAGTCATCTTGCTGGGCCTTCTAAGGGTCGGGGGGCTTTGCACATTCTGAGCTGCAACGTCAGGGGCACGTGAGGACAAAGAAGAGAACTGGCCTGCTCCCCTGTGATAGGACCAGCTGCCTCTTTGTCCCTAGAGCAGGGCTGATTATCATAATAACAGCTTACACGTTGTCCCAGGCGCGGTGACATTTACAGACTGCATTAACTTGTTTAATCTGCCAAACAGCCCTCTGAAGTTTTTCCCGTCGATGATCCCCATTTCACAGATGGGGAAAACGAGGCACGGAGAGATTAATTAGGACCCAAGATTACACAGCTAGCAGGTGACGTCAGAGCCAGGACTCAGCCCAGCGGAATGACTTCAGAACCTACCGTCTCCATGGTATCTAGCCTTGGGATGATCGAAAGGTATCGTCTCGACTCATGGCCCCTGCATGGAACCCTGCATTGAGAAGACTTGAGACCGTGATTAAGGAGAAAACTACTGTTATGGATCAGCAGTGCCTGCCGTGGGCTTGGGAAGGGAGGATTCAGCCCTGTGCCGGCCACCCGCACATCATGAACCACAGCACTACCGACGTTCTGGGCGGCATCGTCCCTTGTTGGCTGGGGCGGCCGTCCTGTGTGCACTGTGGGGTGTTGAGCAGCGCCCCTGGCCTCCACCCACTAGTGGCCAGTAGCACCAGTCCTCCCTCCCCGCTAAGTTCTGACAATCAAAACTGTCTCTAGACATTGTCTCCTGAAAGGGAAAGTCTTCCCTGGTTGTGAACCCTTGCACCAGAGCAGGCAGTGGGGGCTATGGGCATTGAACTTGGAGTCCAGAGACCAGGGCTCTAGGCTTGACTGGCACCAACCAGCCTGTCGCCATAGAAGCGGCCCTTCGTCTCTGCAGGCATCAGGTTCTTTATGTGTAAAGTGAACAAGGTGAAGTAGATGGTCCCAAGGGTTCCTTCCAGAAGTTTATAATTCCACACTGTGATTCTCCTTCCCTCACCCAAGCCCTTCAGTTAAAACTCTCAGGTTATTGGAACGTAACTTTCCAGAGCTCCACAGAGCCAAACCCGCAGAAAAGCCTGCAACCTGCAGCGAGCTGCTTTGCCCCTCGGAGCTTCATATTTGCTCATTAAAGGGAAGAAACAAGAAGAAAAAACCCTGAACCTTGGTACTGAGATGTCATCCAAGCAGACTCAAGTAGAAAAATCCCAGAGACAATAGGCGCACACCCATTTCCCTGTGTTAGGAGAGAGACCGACCTCTCGGGGAAATCTCCCCGGCTCCATTCAATTAGGAATCTCGGCAGGAAGCCTGGAAAATCCTGGCAGCCCCGGAGCGAAGGGTTGAAGGAGGTATGAGGCTGGAGAGTGAGACAAGGGACACGGATGGTGAGGGAGGGAGGCCGGGGTCCCGCCTGCGGCCGAGCGCCAGGGAGCTGGGCTGTGAGGTGGGGCTCTGGGGTCCTCACAGCAGGCGTTCCTTGAAAAAGCAGAACGTATGTGGGAGGAGACTTGGGTCGAGGGCTTGGTTCGTGGACCACCAGCAGGTAGGAAGGCTCTGTTTTATAGAGATGGAGGAGAAGCCACCACGAATGGGAACGTTGTCCGTGCTGGTCACACATTCTCCCCTTATTCCTCAAGGCAATGGCGCCAGGTCTGTGGGGGTCCCACTTCACAGACGAGGAGGAAGGAAACGACCAACTGACCGGCCCAGCGAGCGTTTTCCCAGGCGACGGTGATCTCAACAGGCTGAAGTTCACAGGCCACGTGCTTCCACGTGGGAACCTGAGGGCTGACGCGGCATTGCTGTCCCCCGGCATCCTCTACCCTCCCTCCCCGGGGTTGCGTGGTCGCCCAGAGACCTGCAGTCATTTTCACGTCTCGTAAAAATATCACAGACCTGCCCTGAGGGATGAAGTATGACCTGGGCCCGCGAGCACTGGGCTGGAATCTCTGATGACGGTGTGGCTTGTTGTGGGTCAAGCTCTCCTTCCGGCAAAAAACCAACTTCTTCTGACTTAATCCCAAAGGAAGACTTTACTGGGAGTGTGTGGAGGGTCCCAAGGGATTAAACGAGATTAACAGCCAGACTGAAAAGGGGAGAATCTTCCGTAGCTGGCCTCGTGCACCACCAAGGACTCCCCATTCGTGAGCACCCCAAAGTCTCTTTGCCCTTGGGTCTCTCTGCTTCTGACCCAAAATCCAAACCCCCGAGAGTACATCTGACTGGTCCAGCTCGGGCTGGGTGTGTGCCCAGGATCCCTGGGGCAGGGCCATGCGATGCAGCCTCTGGTAGGTGCGGGGGGCACTCTGTGAGAGACCCATTCCCAGAGCAAGGGGCTCCACGGGCATACCCCAGGATGGGCTGAGTGCCAGGCCATGGCCCGCCCTTCTCTCCCCATCTCCTGCCCCAGCCCACCTGTCTCAGCACAAGATCCGTAGAGCCTAGGACCTCGGGAGATGCCTCTGTTTACCAGACTGTGATCTCTAGGTTCCAGGTTTAAAGAGGCGGAATTTGGGGGCGGAAATCGTCTCTGTGTGAACCCCACCGCCTGGGGGCGCGAGCTTGCACCACAGAGCCCAGTCCCCTGGTGGACACTAAGCCGGGGTCCAGCCCCGCTGAAACGGGCGCCATGTCGGTCGTGTTGCCGATGACAAGGCTGGCGTCTCTCCCAAACCCTCCGCCAGCCCCACTCCGACTGTCCCGTTGGGGGAAACGCCCTTTGGACCTAGTGGCTCTCCTAGACTGTTGGGGAAGCTAGGAAGGATCTTGGAGAGGGAGCCCCTGTGTGCCACCTGCTTACAGACGGGAGCTGAGGGTGGGCCCGGGCGTCTGCGGAATCCGTTCTCCCCTGCTGGGGCTGACACAGTGCAAGTTGAGACGTTCTCTCCTCGTGACTGACGGTGAGTGAGGGGTGAGGCGGGCTGACCCGAGGTCCCCCGGCCCACGCTCCTGCCTGCGCGGGTCCTGAGGCTGCCACGGTCGGTCTGGCAGCTGCAGGAAGCTGCCGGCTCTGAGCCAACGTCTACATGTGTCCCTCCTCCCAGGCACGGCAACGCGAGGGGGGCGATGAAGGGAGCGCTTGTTAATCCCGGGGGGAGCTGAGCCTGCGTCTCCCAGGCAGCCTGGCTCCTCTGGGACTAAAATAAGACACCCAAGAGGCCCCAGGCTGGGGCCCTCCAATGTAACAGGTCGCATTTCCACCAAGTCGGGCTGGGAATAGAATTAGAGACATGCCAGGCTGTGAGGGCCAAGGGGTCCCTGCGTTAGTCATGGGGACACTTTTCCAGCTTCGGGAAAGGCACGGCGGCACCTCGGAGCCTACGGCGTTGAATCCAGGACCCTCGCAGGGTGATCCAGGCCACGCCGTGATGGCTGCCCGCCTGCTCCTGCAGCCTCAGCCCACCCACCCTGCGCCTACGCTCTCTTCCGGAAGCTCACTCCCCAAACATGCCTCTGGGCCCCCCTCTCTGCCACCCCCAGCTGCCACGTTCCGTCCTCAGCTCTGTCCCCCGAGCTGCCCCAGACACCCGTCCAGCACCAACCCTCGTTCCTGAAGGCCCCTGAACCTGCGGCTTCCCCTGTAGCATGTGTCACTAGCTCCCTGTTCTGAGGTGATGTGGACACTTCACCTCCCCAACCAGGCGATGCGTTCTTGCTGGCCGGACCCGTGCCTCTGGGCCCCCACAGGGCCTGGCATCAGTAGGTGGATACTGAATTAAATGAAAGAGTGGGCAAAGGGTTGAACGGATAAACGAGGTCTACAGGGGCTTCCCTGGTGGTGCAGTGGTTAAGAATCCGCCTGCCGATGCAGGGGACCCGGGTTCTAGCCCTGGTCCAGGAAGATCCCACATGCTGCGGAGCAACTAAGCCCATGCGTCACAACTACTGAGCCTGCGCTCTAGAGCCCACGAGCCACAACTACTGAGCCCACGTGCCACAACTACTGAAGCCTGCGCACCTAGAGCTCGTGCTCCACAGCAAGAGAAGCCACTGCAGTGAGAAGCCTGCGCACCGCAACGACGAATAGCCCCTGCTCACCGCAACTAGAGAAAGTCCCTGTGCAGCAATGAAGACCCAACGCAGCCAAAAGTAAATAAATTTATTGAAAAAAAAACCGAGGTCTATGGCCAAACAAAGACCCCAAACAGATGCTAGAGGGGCAGCGAGGCCCTTCAGTGACCTATGAGCTCACTTTAGAAAGGAGAAAAGAGCACGAGGGAAACCTGTCCCAGGCACTGGGGCTCGAAGCAGCTGCGCAGGCTGTGAACCCCAAGCCCTTGGCCGTGTAGGGGACACGGGGCCTCCTCCCCAAACTCCACAGTCTGGTCCGAAGGCAGCTCCGAGAAATGAGAAGTTTAAAAGTATAGACTTACCCTTCACATCACCACAATGGATCTTCTCAAAGTGCTCTGACCAGCATGGGCTAGGGTTAGGGTTAGGCCCCGCTTCCGCTGTCAAAGGTGGTAAAGACATTTCCCATCCTCCCGACGAGGAGAAGCTCTCCTGACCTCTCCTCTGCGGCCTCGGATGGCGTGCTCTCTGAAACTCTGGCCTCCTCCTTCAGACCCCGTCCTCAGGCGTCACTGGATGACTGTGTACCTGGAAAGCTCCAGGACGGCAGAGACCACGCCTGTCTTGTCTCTTCTCCTTGATTATCGATGAAACAGAAACACGCCAAAATGCAGAATGTCTGAGACGAAATCGAAGTGGATTACTGCCCTTGATGCAAGGTGGGTCATCCTTTGGGGATGGCTCTCCTCCACAAAGGATTCAGGGACCCAGGCTGTGCCCGTCTTGTGGCTCCACCACCCCCTGAGCTGGCGGGGGAGGCCGTGGAGAGGGAGAGGTGCACCCACCTGTCCAGGAAGGACGCCTATCACTTCCGCCCACTTCCCATTGGCCAGCTGGGTCCCATGGCCCATCTACCTGCAAAGGAGGCTGAGAGATCCAGTGTAGCCCTGAGTCCAGGAAGAAGAGGGGTGGGCAGGTCCTCTGCCACATCTGGGTCCCCAGCATCTAGCGCAGGAGGTGCTGGACGGAGGAATGTAAGCTGGACGGAGGAACTTCAAAATGCACAAGGTCATAATGCTTAACAGGGTCTCACAGGGTCACTTGCAAGCCAGGGAGCTAAGGCTCCCCCAGGAAAGTCCAGCCCAGCCCTGGCTGCCACTCCAAGCCTGGCAGTTCTCTGCAGGAGCCCGGGGGAGAGGCTTCCCACAGCCTGCCGCCTTACAGCTGGAGAGAGGCCAGCCCTCCGGAGAACACCAGCGTGTGCCAGCCGGGAAATCACAGTTATTAGGAGGTTCTTTGGAGATAAGCATGGAAGTGGAGAGATGATGAGGGGGTGTTCAGAGGGGGAATTACAGGGAGCTGGAGGTGGGGCGGGGCCGGGGAGGCACGGGGCCTGGCTTTGTGGTGGCAGCCGGGGGCACGGACGCCTGGCCAGTCGCGTCTGCTCAGAGCCGGTGTCACGAGCCGAGTTGCGCCCCTCCAAATTCGTATGTGGCAGTCCTAACCCCAGTACCTCGGGGTGTGACTGTGTTGGGAAGTAGGGTCTTTACAGAGGCTAATCAAGTTAAAATGAGGTCATGAGCATGGGTCCTGGTCATATATGAGTGGTGTCCTTGTGAAAAGGGGGAATGTGGAGACAGACAGGCGTGCAGGGAGAACACTGTGTGCAGGTGAAGGCAGAGATCGAGGTGGTGCTTCTACAAGCCCAGGGGTGCCAGCGGTAGACAGCGAGCCCCTAGGAGCTCAGGACGGGCAGGGGTGCAGAGGATGCCCCAGAGAGCCCTGGGAAGGCACCGCCTCTGCCCGCGCCTCCTCCTAGGACTTCTGGCCTCCAGAACCGCGAGGCACCCTGCCTGTCTGTGCTGGAACGGTCGAGGTCACTTCCATCCCGGGCTCCGGTCCCTCGTCTGCGGACACATCTAAGACCAGGAGCCAGGGTCTCCCCCAGACAGCGCACGGCTCGCCGGTGTCCCGGGCTGCCCTTTCCTCTCGCGCCTGCCTGCCGCCCTAACCCAGGCAGCTCCCTTCAAGGCTGCCCCTCAAGCCTTCCCACCCCGTCGCCCTCGTGGCGGCTGTGCAGTTAGGTCCCATCTCCACGGCCTCCCTGCGGGACCTCCACCTCACCCCGGCCTCTTCTGCTGCTGCATCCCCTTGGCCGCTGTCCCCCCAGGCCAGGCCACCCAGGGCTCCAGAACACGAGGCCGGCCTGCCTGCCCACTTCTGCCCTTTTGCATATACGGAGCCCAGTAGCGCCCCTCTGTACACATCAGCTCCTCTGGAAAGCCCTGAGCTGCCACCATAGCCACGCTGAGCCCTCACACCCTCCTCCGCCTCTTCCTGACCTCTGCCCGACCGGAGGGGGCCCGCCCTGGAGAACCGCCACTTCCAGTGCAGGGTAGCCCAGCCTCGAACCTGAGCAAGTGCCCTTAGCCCAAGGCTCTGGAAGAACAGGTTTCCCACCAATGAAGAGTGTCGAGGACCCACGTTTCCCAGTCACGCTGCAGCCAATCAGAACTACCCGTAGCCCTGAGGCCACGCCATGCCCTTCTGCCTCCCGAGTGTGGGAGGGTCAGGGCCCGGACTCTGGAGCTGGGCGGGCGGCCCCGGTTCGAATCCTGGCTCGGGCACTTGGTAGCAAATGGTGTCAGTAATCGTCTCTGCGTCGCAGGGTTAGTATGAAGACGAAGTGAGTTAACAGATGTCAGGTGCTTAAACAGTGCCTGGCCATACAGGTGCTAAGTGAACTCTTGATGTTATTCTTACCCTGAGGATAACACTGTCCCTTCCCCTCCTCTCCCGTCAGCCCAGCCCTGTACCCCTCAGCCCCTCACCTCCTCCACAGAGCCCTGGGTCCTTCCTGGAAGGCCTGTGCCCTCCTGGAGACACACAGGCCTCCAGGCCTGCCGGGCTGTCCCCGTGGGGGCTTAGGGTCAGGGGCCGGGCAGCTTTGGGGAAACATGGGAGGAGTGCAGGCCCAGGCGGGCTCTGAGCTCCTCCCACGGCCCACCTGAGACACGGACTTGGTCCGTCTGGCCTTGGACCAGGGCTGCGGCTGGTACGAACAGTCTGACTCGGGTCCAGTGAGACCTCCCTGATCTGGACCAGTTAGGGCACGGCCACCTCGAATTATTATAAAGTCCAATTGATAGCTATTTAGAACACAATGTAGTCTGATTATTTTCCCACACATAAGATGATTCGAACAAGGCTGCTGGAATGCTTGGTCCACACGGGGTTCTCACCCTCACCTCCTTCTCCGGTCTGGGTGGCCTTCACCAGCAGCCGGGCCTCGTCTGGGCTTTCCCATTGCTCTGTTGACCGGGGATGACAGGGATGTTCTGAGGTCACGAGTTGAGCACTCCCCACACCCCATGCTGCAGAAGCATCTGTTCCCGGACGCGGGCCTCACACCGGAGCCCCGACCTCGGCTTTGAGCTCGGCCTCAACTCCGGGACAAGAGCCCAGGATGGAAAATGCCTCACATCCCTCCCCTGCTGTCCGACCGTATCTCCCCCTGAAACGGCACAGCTGGAAAGCCACACAGGGGGCCAACTCGACTCACGTTCACCCGTCCTGGAGCCCAAAGGGGCCTTGCAGACCAGGCCTCTGCCGCCCTGCCGCCCAGAGCTGCCTCTTCCAAAGTCTGGGGACGCCAGTTGCCTCCTGCTTCACCGTCGGGGAAGCGGTTGCCTTAAAGCTAACCCAGCACTCGCGGTTGTTACCTGGCTTCACTCCCTGATGTGTCTGGGGAGGACCCACACTGCATCAGAGCCCCTTCTGGCACTCGCAAGGATTCCCGAAGGGCGTGGGCATCGGGCGCTTGGGAAGAACACGTGGTGAGGCGTCAGGAGCCGGATTCCAGCGGCTGCTCTGCCCTGGGCGCCCCGAGCCTCCTCTTCTCTAAGACGAGGCAGAGACGTCTCCTTTACGGCCTAAGGTAGGGCCTAGTGCTCAGAGCTGGGCCTCTGCCCCGGGGCTTGGGAAAGCAGGGCTTGTGACGTCTCTACACCTCTTTCTTGCATCGTCAAAGCTGTGTTTTTACAAAGATGAGATGGGCCGATGGGCCAGCTTTCATCGAAGCCCAAGCCAGGGCCGGTGTGCAGGCAGGGTGTCCCGGGTGGCCATCCTGGGGAGCGGGCCTGTGGGAGGGTGGGAGAGGGAACCCAGGTAGAAGGAAAGGCAGTGCAAGGGGCAGCCCTGAGCTGACCATCACTGGTTTGGTCCTGCTGGGACCCACCCCCAGAAGCAGGTAGAACGGGAACACCTATCCACCGGCCGCCATCCTCCTGCGCCAAGGTCACCCCGGGGCCGGGGGGCCCCCCAAACCCCCAGCTCCACAAGCCAGTGAGTGTGTGTGCAGTTGCCCCCGGGCGACCTACCCAGTGCCGCGGGCCAAAAAGGAAGAAGCAACTGGAGCGGCTGAATCGAGGTTCCGGCAGGCGACACCCCAGGGAGCTGGTTGCTGCCCTGAGGGGCTGGCGTAAAGGCGGGCAGAGACGTGAGGGGTGGGCCCCAGGGGGCCCGTGCACGCTCAGCCGGTGCCAGCGCTGCTTCAGCGTCTGTGAGGAACAGGTGAGGTCGTGCCTGTGGAAGCGCTCTGCCAGCCGCCGTAAGGGACTACACAGAGACACCATTATTAGCAAGTCACCGTCTAACATCCTTTGCTCCAGCGCCCCCCTAGTGGCGACCGACCTCTGAGATGGCCTGTTAGGGAGGCTTATGTCACACCCTGACATGACTCGCAGGGTAACCAACTCGTCCCGGTTTGCCTGCGACTCTCCTGGGTTCAGCACTGAAAGTCCTACATGCCCGTCACCGCCTGAGTCCTGGGGGTCGGTCACCCTCGCGGGGGGGTGATTCACCCACGGGGGCCAAAGGTCACCCACACACATGTCCCCCCGACGGGTCACCCGCCACTCACCAGCCTCCACATCTGGGCGGCCCTGCGGTCACTTCAGACACAGCGCCACGTTTTCCCTGGAGTCAAAGATCCGGTTTCTTTTCTTTCTTTCGATAAACCTCATGGGTTCATTTTCAGACACTGTAGAAAATTTAGAAATTACAGAGAAAATGTAAAGAGGAAAATCTGAATTCACCGAGAAATGAAACAGTGGACACCTTTTAGGATGTTTCTTTCCAGATGTTTCCTAGGCTTAGAGAAATACCTCTAGTATGATGTATGTAGATGAATGGATATGTTAACATCTGCGCACAAAATGGTCCTAGAATCTTAGAGCAGGAGGGACTCCTTTGGACCCAGTTCCCGAGCTTTAACAGATAAAGAAGTAACGCGTCTGGGGCCATGTGTCTCGAGAAGTCTCTTCACACGGTGGTTCCCTGACCCGCAAAGGGAGAGGACCGCCGTGTCCCCGGGAGCGCAGGCCACGACCCCGGGAGCGCTGTGGTATTCCCGCGGTGTGGTCCATCTGGGATCTCGCAATTAGCCAGCGAAGCTCATCACTTAGCAGATAACGCAGCAAGTGGCCCAATTACCGAGAGCGCACGTGTGCAATGGATTGGAAATGGCGCTCTCTCACTGCTCACATCAGCCATTAATTTTCTCCCCTATTAAATGCCTTGAGGCCAACACTCACAAAATTAAATTTGACAGGGATAGATGTGAAGTCCTTCGGACTAAACACTCCACTCGACAAAAACAGGTTGGGGGAGGTGAGGCCGCTCTCGTGAAAAAATCCTGGGCGGCTGAGTCCAGCAAGAGCAGGTCCCGAGAACAGAAGCACAGGATCCCGAGAAGAGGAGAGGCAGGGCTGTGCTCCTAGGCGGACCCAGGGCAGGGGGCGGGGCTGGACAAGGGTCTTGGAAGCATCAATAAAGAAACGGCTGAAGTAAATGGGAAGGCCTTCCCTGGTGGTGCAGTGGTTGGGACTCCGCCTGCCGATGCAGGGGACACGGGTTCGTGCCCCGGTCCGGGAAGATCCCACGTGCCGCTGGGCCTGTGAGCCGTGGCCGCTGAGCCTGCGCGTCCGGAGTCTGTGCTCCGCAACGGGAGAGGCCACAACAGTGAGAGGCCCGCGTACTGCAATAACTAAATAAATAAATAAAGTAAATGGGGATAGTTGACCTAGAGAGGATGCTCGTTTAGGGGACATACCCACGTTCTCTACTCGAGGTGCCCCACTCCTCCGCAGACCCCACTTGTTCAGACTGGGGCCGGGGGACGCGTCTGGTCCCGACCGTTGGCAGCTTGCCAGCCTCCTCTCGTCCTCGACCTTGGGCCTCCCTTTTTGTGCAAACCCTGGATGGCTGGAAAACTAGCTTGTCCTTCATCCTGTTGGATACAGTTCCTCTCTTCAGTGGCTTGACGCACGACAGAGGATGGGTTCTTTTATTCCCAGGGATTATAAGTAATACCCGTGGATAGGGTTTTGTGGAGGCGGACAACCTCTCAGGAACTTGAAGTTAAAGCTGTTTGGAAACAGAATATGCCTCAGGAGGTGGCGAGGTCCCTGTCGCTAGCTGGAGGGTACAGGGAGAGGATGCGAGTCCCTGGTGGGGAACCTGCTCCAGGGGCTTTGGAAGCGTGAGCCTGAGCGACTGCACGAGTCTCGTTGCAACAGGAGGATGCTTCTGCGGATGCAGTGCATGCAGCTTCCCACACGTTGCGTGTGGGCCCCTGCCGCTGACAGAGGAGCAGGAAGGGCCAACACGTCTGCCTTCCTGCAAGGCTGGCGCCCAGTGAGCGGACGAGGCGTGTTGCGTTTCCTCTCACACAGCAGCGCTCCTGTGTCAGCGTCCTGGGGCTGCTGGAACAGACCATCACGAACCAGGAGGTTTGGAACACAGTTGTTGCACAGTTCTGGAGGCCCGAAGTCCGAAATCAGGGTGTCGGCAGGGCCCTGCCCTCTCTGAGACTCTGGGTACGTTGTTCCTTCCTTGCCTCTTCCTAGCTCTGGCTGGTTGCCCGCGATCCCTGCCACCCCCCGGCGTGTAGACGCAACACTCCAACTTCTGCCTCTGTCTTCCCACGCCTTTTCCCTTGGGTCCAGGTTTCCCTCTTCCTATAGGGACACCAGTCGTTGGATTTAGGGCCACCCTAAGTTAGCGTGGCCTCATCTTAACTGGAGTCCATCTTCAAGATCCTGTCTCCAAATGAGGTCCCGTTCACAGGGACCAGGGGTCAGGACTCCAACATGAGCTTTCTGGGGGCGGGGGGTTGCAGGGGGTGTGTGCAGGGGGGACACAGTTTAACCCAAGACAATGCTTGTTCCTTCAGTCTGTGCACAGGAGCTTGGTGTGGAGAAGGGTGGAGAGAAGTTAGGAGAGGAGAGGAGGGGTGGGGGGGACGCGGGAGAGCGCGCTGTCAGCACGCTCGGAGCAGAACGCCCTGCGGTGGGATCCGTCGTGTGTACACACGGCCCCAAGAAAGGGAAATGTCTCTTCCTATCGTATAGTTGGACTGATGAACCATAACTGCGCATCGTCACGCAGCCACTGAAAAGAATGTGTCAGAAAATCTGTTAATATGTTGGGCAGTGTGATCCCTATTTACAGTTTCTATCAAATAGAAACTATCACCCTAAATGCAGAGTGGAGGTTCGCAAAATACATTGGAAGGGCATTTGGAACTAACATGTCTACATGCAAGCTAGTTTCAAAACCTGCTTTCTTTTCCAATCGAATATGTAAACATGTGGTTTCCTGGCGAAGCATAGTTTTAGCATCATCAGTGGTGCAGCAAAAGCTTTACTGCCCTAGTCCCTGTGCTATTGCCTTCGAAGACTGTCAGCAACTTTTGGAGTAGTATCAACTTATTATTTTTGTTATTAAAAACAAACAAGTTTTTAAAATCTATAGGTGTTGGCCTAGAGAAGTGTGTATACATTATTACATGAAAAAAGCAGTTTGCAGAGTAAAGTGTATTGTATTATTCCTTTTGCAAAATAAGGGATGTAACCGTCCTGGAAACCAGCTTGGCTGTCCCTTATAACAAACACGCAGCTGTCACGTCACCCAGCAATTACTCTCCTGGGCATTTAGCCCAGAGAAATGAAGAGTTAGGTTCATCCCCAAACCTGTTCATAGCAGCGTTATTGGAAATAGCTGGAAACCACAGGTGCAATCGCTGGGCGCAAATCCAGCTGTCATGAGCTGTAGTACATCCGTGCCGTGGAACATCGCTCAGCAGCCAAAAGGAGCAAACTATCGATACCACAACTCGGTGAATCTCGAGAGAATTACGCTGAGTGAGAGAGCCAGGCCCGACAGGTCACACGCCGTAAGATTCCATTTATAGAACCTTCTGGAAATGACAAAGCTGTGCAAAAGGAGATCATCTTAGTGGTTGCCCTGCGTCGGGGTCAGAGCCTGGGGACCGGGACGAGGTGGGTGTGGCTATAAAAGGGCAACACGAGGGGTCCTCCAGGTGGCAGAATGTTCCTGACTGTAGCAATGTCAGGATCCTGGTTGGGATGTTCTCACTGGGGAAACCGGGTGAAAGGTACCTGGGGTCTCCCTGCAGTGCTTCTCACAACTGCGTGTGAGTCTACAGTTACCTCCAAGTAAAAAGATTAATTTTTAAAAAACACGTGCACACGTGGGAAGACGCACAGCCGACCGTTGACCCCTGGAGACCAACTCTGCAGAGAGATTATTTACTTCTTGTTCAGCCTCTTAATGTCTGACTGTTCCCACAAGCGTGGGGGACTTGGTGACTTTGTTTAGGCCCATAAAGTAGCCCCAACAGTGTGCAGGGGGAGAGGGAAGGAGGGCAGAGGGCACTACCTCGCCCACCCACGCCCGGAAGACGCTTGCTCGGCCTCCCACGCACCTCCTGAAGCTGGGGTGCGGCCCGCGCTGGCCGTCCTGACACCAGCCTGCCCTGGGGCTCCTTCCTCTCGCTCCACCACAGAGTAAGAGCCACGGAGCAAAGGGTGGGTGATGTCTGGGTCCCAAAGCAGCAAATGTCCCCTGAGCCGTCGGCGCAGGCCGAGAATCGTTGAAGTGCCTTTCAGGGTCGCCTCCCGTGACGCTCCTGAGGTCCCTAGACGAGGCCTGTGGCTGTCCCCATTCTCCAGAGCAGGAGACTGAGGCAGGTAGCTAAAACGCTCACGCTTGACCCGGCTCAGACGACACTGTGGAAGCGTACCCCACTCAAGGCGCCGCCTCTGACACCCTCAGACTGTCCCCCACTGTCCCTGACGAAACCCAGCCTGCCCAGCAGTGGCCTGGACACCAGCCCCTGAGCTCTCTGAAGGCAGCAGCTCATGGGCCCAGCTGAGGGGAGGCTGGGGGGCAGCTGACTGGTAAATGGGAGGCGCTGAAGGTGCCCCCAAGCTCGTCGAGGCCCTTCTCCATGGAAAGGACGGGGACGGAGGCCGGCCTGGCGCGGGCCCTGCTGCCTGCACCGTGCGCCCGACCAGGAGGTCTGGCCGGGACATGGGAGGGTCAGCGAGCCGCTCAGCAGCAGCTGCAAAACGAGAACCGCCTCCAGCTGAAAGCAGGCGGCCCGTGTGGGGGCCAGGACGAGCTCCTTGTAGGGCCAGCGGCCCGGCCTGGGCGTGCGGGGGGCTGGCAGGACAGAGCCCGGCACCCTGTGTCCCCCGACCTGCGTCCGCTTCTGCACTGTGCCCGCCCACACTGCAGGGGAGCAGGCGCTGGGAGAGCTGGCGGAAGATTCCAGAAGGGAGGGCTGGGCGGTCCTCCTGCCGTCACTAAACTACTCAGGGTGTCCTGCGAAGGCTACTTCTCCGAGTGGGGAGGGAGACCAGGCAGGAGAGGGTCTGGGCCTTTCCGGGAGTCTCTCTTCCTTCTATCACACCGAGTGAGGGGATTACAGTCACGTTGCCGACCGTGCGCAGATTCGGCCTGTAACGTAGGAGGGATTCACCGTAACTGTGTGCTCGAGGGGAGAGGGGAAGACAGACAGACAGACAGACACTGCTGCAGGGAGGTGGGCGGCAGATCTCATCCCGGCCCACAGCCCCTCTCCCTGCACGGGTCCTTCTCACCTCTGGCCGCACTGGACTTCCCACCCTCCCCAGACACACCGCCGGCCCCAGCCCTGGCTCTTCACAGCCCCGCCTCTGCCTGGCTGGCCCCTCCCCCATCCCACTGGGAAGGTCTTTGTCACCTTTCAAGCCTTGGCTCCGCAGTCCCCTTGGGCCCTGCTGGCCCAGGATGCTCTGCTTGAGGCCTCTTGTCCCTGTGTCCTGGTGCCCCTCCCTCTCGCGGGTGTCCTGACGTGGACCGTAATGACGCGGTCAGCCTGGGGCGCGTCCCCCGCTGGGTGGGCGGTCCTTCTCTGTGCCCCACGCCCATCGGAGCGGCCCTTCTGCGCCCTCCACGCCCAGAGCCAGGCACACCCGGCCAGCGAGTCTGGGGAGAAAGGACGTGGAGCCCACGGAACATTTACACCGCTCTTCCCCTCGCTCCCTGCAGGGGTCTATAAAGGGCACTGCTTCCGCATCAACCACTTCCCAGAGGACAACGGTTACGACCACGACAGCTCCGAGTACCTCCTGCGTGAGTGCCGAGGGTCCTTCGCTTCCTCTGTGGGTGGAGCGGGGGCCGGTGGTGGGCAGCCGGCGGCGGGGGAGGAAGGTGGGCCCCGTGGGGGCGGAGGGGGCTGGTCCCTGGGTGCTGCCCTCACTCCCTTTCTGATTCTGAATCGTTAGTTCGGAGGATGGAGTGTCGTTCAAGGTTGCCATGACGTGCTGGGTGTCCCGGCAGAGTTGCCTGGCTGATAGGACCATGCCCGGGTGCGGCCCGGGAAGATGGAGCAGGGTGGGGGAATCCCTGCTCCCCAGGGCCGCTGTCTTCAGAGGAACTGATTGCTGTGTCCGGTCCAGAGGTCAGGACGTAGGCTTGCCCGGGCCCGGCATCCTGGGGGCTGTGCCAGGCACACGGCCCGGCCAGCCCTGGACCTGCCCACCCCTCCCCTCCCCCACCCAGCATTCTAGTCTTGAAAAATCAGATTAAGTCACGCGCTGAAACAGCCATTGGGTGCCAGGCAGCCTGTGGGAGAACGTGCGGACGGTGGTGGGACCAGCCTCGGGTATGTGGCCCTGAGTGTCTCTGGCACAGACTGGTAGAGCCCATGAGCTGCCCCTGCCCGGGTCCTGCAGTGGGGCTGGCCCCCGGACTGGAACCCGGAACTCGAAGGACAAACCCCGTCCCACACCCTAAATCCAGATCTCGTCCGTGGGCACCTCCCTGGGAGAAAGGATGGAGCCTCAGCCTGGGGAGGAACCTGGAAATGGAAAAAACAGCACCGTTTTGAAGTCATTTTCCCCTTTTGCATTAGCCAAGACGCAAGCAGAGCTGCTCCCAGCGGCTCCCCTAGGGGCTCAGGCCAGCTTCATTTATGGAGAATCGATACAAGTGTACTCAGAGGGAGCACGCTTCACTCTGCACCTGCTTATGGACCGTTCTTTTCTAAGAGAAAGGATTTTGGTTCTGAGTCATCTAGTGAAATAGAACAGCGTGCGGTTCCCCTGCAGCCTGGGGCAGCCTCAGGCCCGGAACCTGGAATAATGTAGCCAGATCTGCCTCCCATCCCTCCTCCCTCACCTTTCCCCTTCCTCACGCCTGTACTCTCTGCTTTCTGCGGGCCACCCCTGAACCCAGCAAATGACAGTCCATAGGGCCGCCACGGACGGGTGTGCGGGTTGCACACTGCACAACTCCAGGGATGTCATTTGCATAGACTAGCGTATACATTACACTCTGTGAGTTGCATGGTGCGTGGCCTGCACAGCCATCTGGGGCGGCTGCTGGTGAAAGCCAGCCCTGACACAGGACCTCCCCTGTTTGCCGGCCCGGGGCAGTCAGATGGTCCCTGAGGCTCTGAGGGCAGATTTACTAACCTGGCCACCTTGGGACTGTGCGGAAGCAGCTCCTGGAGAAACACGCCATTCCCTCCCCACTTCCCACATGAACTTGCCTGAGGTTAATCGGTGCGGGCTCTGCCTCTTTACTCCCCTGCCCTTCCCCTCATGGTCCCCAGGGTGCTGGGATCTCCTTCTGGATGGGCCTCGTGGCACATCAGCCCAGAGGTCAGACGATGCGGCTTCCTGGGGTCCCAGCAGGAAGCAGAGGGGACGCTCGCTCCGATGGGATGAAGGAAGGGCATTTAGTGAAGGACTAATTACAGAGCTGTGGGCGGGGCTAAGGGAAGCTTACAACGGGCAGTGAACACACCGCGGCTAGCAACAGAAGGACCCCTTACAGCCCTCGGCCTGAACAGGTGGGAGAGGCAGGTATGGACGCTTGCACCAGGGGAGCTGCAAGGACAGGCCTCCTGGCAGGGGCTGTGGCCTTTATGACAGAGCGCAGCCACCTTATCCTCGTCCTCATTTGCGGGAAGGAAGCCAGGGGAATAACCGTCTCCCCTGCACTCTCCTCCCAAAGCCGGAGTCGAGGGACCCCGATGACCCGGTCCCTGGCGTCAGCCTCCCAGGGCCCAGAGCAGGACCGAGAGAGGTGGTCCGAGGGCCGGGAGGGGCACACTCACCAATCCAGCTTCAGGCTCCTGCTGTCCTCAAGCCCCACCAGCGGTGCCCCGGGGCAGGGCGTGAGGGCTGGGAGGCCCAGCAGCGATTTTCCCGAATAACATGATGGCAACTGTACATCAGCCATCAAAGCGCATTTGGGAAGGAAACGCCTCCTCATTGGGGCACCGTGGGGAGCCAGGGGTTCATTCAGAGCCCAAGGAGGAGAAGGGGTGATGGCTTTGGGGCCTGTGATCGCGGCTGCTGGGGGGAGGGCAGAGCTGACTCCCCATCAGGGAAGTGGTTTTCCACTCAGGGGCTGCAGAAACAGCGAGAATTGGCCCTGAACTCGAGCCCCAGAGTGCAGGTGCCTGTGAGCTGGGAGCCAGAGGCAGTGGGCAACATTCCAGGACAGAACAAGGCCGCGGTCGCCACGTCGCCACGGCCATCCGGCCTGAGTTTCCCTGATTCCCTGCCGTTTCTCTCTGTTGAGCCCGCTGGCCTCAGGGCTTCCCGTCCCTCTTGCCCTGGGCCTGGTGCCCCTTCTCCAGGCTCCGCATTTCGGGTTGGGCGCGTGGTTTCTGTGCTAACCCCAGAGTGCTGGTGTCAGGGCTGCTGAGAGCCCACGGCGAGCCTGAGGGCGAGTGAGGAGGAGATGCCCGCCCTCTGGGCAAAAACACAGATCCTTGCCGGAGCTCGAGGTAGCCACAGGGCCGTGGGCTGGACATCGGCCCTGCTCTGTGCAAGACCCAGCCTGCACCGCGGTTGGTGCCCGCACGTCTAGAGCTCCGGGTGAGCCCACGTGGCAAAGGACGGTGCTCACATGACTTACGCGGGCGGGGTGGACGGCTCTGGCCAGGCCCGAACTCGGAGATGTTAGAGGCTCCAGGCTTCCCTCGCTGCCTGCAACCCCTCTGACCCACCTGCAGAACAAGGGTATCGAGGGGGACCCGGTCCTCCTTTGCCGGCCCCGCACGGATCAGAGGCGCATTTCAAAAGCCCACAGGAAACCTCCTCCCGAAACCTGCGGCTGTGAGAAGGCAGAGGAAGGAGGGGGAGGCGGAGAGAAGAGCTTCATTTACTGCCCCAGACAAGCCGCTCTCTGTGCAGCAGGGCACACACTGGCGGGCTTACAAGCAGGGAGACAAACGCTGCCTTCAGAGGCTGAAAGGCCGCAAACGAGCTCAGCTGGCTCAGGAGGGGGGCCTGCCGGTGCCCCCAGCTCACTGTCCCCTGGCGGCCCCCAGGTCCACGGAGCCGGGATTTCTCCTGGGCTGGGAGGCCGAGCTCGGGGTTCTGCTCACGTCCCCCTTGCCTTCCTCCCGCCTCCTCTCCCAGCCAGATGCTCAGGGAGGGGGACCCGCCTCCCCCAGGGCCCTACTACGCGCCTGATGTACCTTATTCCATCAGAGTCTCATCACAGCACTTGCAGGTGGTGTGTCCCTTTCCTAAGGCCACTGTAATAAATTACCACAAACTGGGGGGCTTAGAACAGCAGAAAGGCACCCTCACACGGAGTGGAGGCCAGACGTCTTCACTCAGGCGTTGCCAGGGCTGTGCTCCTCCAAAGCCTCTAGCAGAGAATCCTTCCCGCCTTTTCCAGCTCTGGCAGCCCCGGCATCCTTGTCTTGAGCTGTGTCATCCTTTCCTCCGCCTCCGTCCTCACATGGCTTCTCCCCATGGGCTCTTCTGCTGTGTCGCTTCCTGTTCATGTTAGGGCGCCTGTCACTAGACTTGGGGCCCAGCGTGATCTAGGACGGTGTCATCTCAAGAGCCTTAACTTACTCACAGCTGCAAAGACTTTTCTCCAAACCTGGTCACACTCATAGGTACCAGCAGTTAGAATGTGGACATAGATTTTGGGAGGCCACAATTCAACCCCTACAGGTAGGTATTACTACTCTCCCCAGGTTGTAAAAGAGGGGAGTGAAGTGGTCTGAAGCTAGCTGCCCTGGTTGCCCCGCTGGGCAGTGCACAGCTGCAGATCTAGCTCCGTGGGGCCCCGCAGGCCATGGACATGCTCCCCTGTCCAGCCACCCCCTCCTCGGTGACCTCACGAGGTCCGGAGCTTCCCGGGGTGATGACGCTGCTGTTGACGGAGATGGGAGATCAAGGCTGTCACTTGAGGAGTGCGTGCTATGGGCAGGGCCTTTGCTAAATAAGCCATTAGATGTGCAGAGCCCACCTGCACGTAGGCCTGTTACGAACTGCATCCCACACTAGGGAAACCCAGTGTCAGGGAGGCCCCACCTTGGCCAAGGCCACACAGCCAGCGTGCCACAAAGCAGGGTACCCGGGCCCGCCGAAGGCAAAGCCCGTGCCCTCGGCCGCCCATCCGGATCCACTCTCCAGCATCCCGGAGGCTTCACGGAGACGATGTCCATGAGCTGTGACGGGCTCTCTGACAGTGTTCTCGTGCCTGTTGCTGTGGCCTCCCTGGTGGCGCGGAGGGGATCCCCGCTGGCAGAAGTGGGACCCACATCCAGGGAGAGCCTGAGACGGGGGCAGATGTGATTCCAGGCCACGTGGCGTCCAGGGGGAGTGACCAGCAGGCCGGCGCCATCACTTGGTGGCCTCCACCCTGCCCCCACCCACCCAGCTCCCTACCCACCTGGGGTCTCCAGGGCGGGATGGGAATCTTCAAAGTCAGAGGAAGGGCCTTGAGAGCCTCGGGGCCGACGCCCGTGGCCGGGCCGGGAGGATGGCCAGCCCCACGGCCCTCTCTGTGTCTCCCGCCGGCCAGGCCTCGTGCGCGCCTCCAGCGCCTTCCCCATCCTCAGCGCCGCCCTCCTGCTGCTCGGCGGGCTCTGCCTTGGCGCCGGGAGACTCCACAGCCGCAAGAACAACATCGTCCTCAGCGCCGGCATCCTCTTTGTGGCTGCAGGTGAGCCGTCCACTCTGGTCCCCGCTGCACAGAGCGCTCGTCTGCGGCGTGCGGTGGGGAGGACGGGGGGCAGGTCATAACATCGCCGTGGGTGACGCAGGTCCAAAGTGTGGGGCGCCCGGCAGGGAGTGGGGAGCAGCTGCTTAACAGGTGTGGGGTCTCCTTCTGGGCGATGAGAATGTTCTGGAACGAGCAGAGGGGGTGGTTGCACAACACTGAATGAACTGAACGCCACTAAACTGTGCACTTTAAAGGGTTAATTTTACGTTACGGGAATTTCACCTCAATTAAAAATAAGAATAACTAGTCCAGGTATGCAGAAGGCCACAGGGGCAGCGCTGGTGCCCTACAAGCCCCTCCTGGGGAGCCTGGCGGAGTTGGGGGGCGGGGCGGGCCTCAGAGGCGCTCAGAAGCCAAGGCCTGAAGGGGTTGAGCCGGGAAGACAAGGGGAGGCGCACAGGGCCGGCAAGGGGGCAGGAACCCAGCGTGCCGGGGGCGGGGTGAGCGAGGGGGGCGCGGGGCGGAGCCCCACCCGCCCACCCTGACTGTCCGAGTCTCCCGGCTCCGAGACGGGCAACAGCACCTCTGCGCCCCCAGAGCTGTGGGTGAGAGCAACCCACTCCCTGCCCAGTGGGTCCGAAATGGCCTAACGTGGTCGCTCCTCTGAGCCTAGCCGCAGACGGCGCGCTGCAGGCTGGAGGGGGGGTCAGTGCTCACGCCTGGTCCAGGGGAGAATCCAGTGGCCTGAGTCGCTGGGGCTGGGGGCTTGGCGGGGCGTCTGAGGGGCAAAGCTCGGCCAGTGGCGTCCTCAAGACTCCGGGCAGCCCGGCGGGATGGAGATGACGGTGCAGCAGGGCCGGAGCAGCTGACTTCCCAGGCCTCGTTCCAGTAAATCCGCGTGAGAAATGTCACAGAGCTCCGCCCGCGGCCCTTTCCTGAATTGTCATCAGAGTTCCTTGCACCGTCCTAACGGCGTTCTCGCTTTCAAAGAGCCCTTTTCTCACACCGGACCTGTGAGGCTGAGCGGAGCGAGGGTCCCTGCGCCTGGGCTCTGAACCCTGAATCAGCCCAGTGGCACCGTGAGGGTGACAGTGAGGCTTCCAGTCACCGGGCCGGGCTTCCTTCACTGGCCCAGGAAGGGGCCTGCGAGGTGCGCGGCCCACGTAAGTCCCCAGAGGCCATCTCATCCCCATCTCTTCTCACGGCTCCTCTTGGAGAAGGAAGGTGACTGCCGTGTGCATCGCGGAACTGCGGGCCACAGCTACCCAGGGACGGGCTCAGAACCTCAGGGCTCCTGGCCGCCATTCTTGCGCCTGTTCTCCCGCCCCACTTCAGTCTTTGTCTCCTTCCAGTGCAGTAAATATATGTGTGTGTGCATCTGCGGGGGATGTAGTGAGTGAGGAGTGTGTGTGTGAGTGTGAGCGTGTGAGTGTGTGTGCGTGCGAGTGTGAGTGTGTGTGTGTGTGAGCGTGTGTGTGTGAGCGTGTGTGTGTGAGCGTGTGAGCGTGTGCTAGAAAGGAGGATCTCCTTAGGAAGAAGCAGGACGCTCCTTCCTGGCCAGGTCCCTGTCCTGTCCCTTGTCCTCACCTTAGCCCAGAACGGGGGCAAGGCAGGAAGACAGGGACACACGCCATTCTCTCTCCTCCTCCAAGCAGGCAGATTGCTCAGGGTGTGGACTTGAATCCTGCTGTGGCGTTTGAATCCTGTCCCCTTTCCTTTCCCGAGGAAGGAAAGAAGACTTCCACTAACACCAGTGCCAATGCCGCACGAGTGCACCCCCATCACCCCAGCTCCTGAGGAGGTGGTCACGTGGCCCAGGCGGTTTCCCTGAAGTCACCCAGCGGCAACGACAGGCTGAGCCCAGGGCTGTCAGCCTCTAAAGCCCGCTGCCCCCTGCACTGCCTGCTCCCCCCGGAGGAACCTTCTCAAAGGCATCTCCAGATGCCCTGGGTCTCCAGAGGGGCTGTGGAGCCCGGGGCGCAGAGACACTCAGCTGAAAGCACAGGTCTAGCCACAGAGGAGAGGATGTGGCAGCGAGGAAACACAATGGCCATGCAGGCAAGCAAGGGGCTGTTCGCTGGTCCCCGTTTATTCCCTGGATCAAGGAGCCCTGATCGTGGGCCAAGGCAGCACAGACCCAGAGTCACGCGCAGGGCCCGGCAGTGAGGTGAGACAGGCCGTGAATAATTCTAGGTGCAAAATGATTGGAGCCTCAGAAGTATGGTCTAAAAGCTGGGAGAGTCAGAAGAGGACGCCGGTAACTTCTTTGGGCACGTGGAATCAGCTGGGATGTGATATACATTCTTATGGCTTGTGCAGAATAGGGGAAGGAGAGACAAAGCCAGCAGGCAGGGGAGGAGGGGCGGAAGGAAGCAAACCGTGATTGTGAAAACCCGTGTCAGTGGGGGCTCTTCTGGAGCACAGCGGAAGGGGTGAGGAGTCCAGACCTACAGCTGGATCGCTGAGCCCTTAGCAGGAAATACGCTAACCCATCCACGCTGGGACTGGTGCAGTAGGAAGATGGACAGAGGACCCGGGCAGGGCACAGATGATACAACACATTACGATAAAACACAATAGACTGTACTAGAACTCAAAGCATGCTCTCGGTGTGCTGGGCGCAGTGCTTTGTATGCATTAGCTCGTTGAATCCACACACCCACCCAGTGTAGTGCGTGCCACTGGCATTCCCACTTTGCACGTGAGGACCCTGAGAGGTAAGTAATTTGCATAAAGTTCCAGAGATGAGAGTTGGTAGAACCAGGATTCAAACCCAGGCAGCTCGGCTCTGCTCAGCCTCACTTATAACGAGAGAAAATCACATAAACACACGAGTGGGTTTCACCTCCCAGACTGGCAAGTGCATTATAGGCTGATGAGGCATTTTGTGCCTCCATGGAGGGTGCTTGAGCTGGGACTCTGGATTCAACACAACTACACACAACTCGAGATCGTGGGACAGAAAAAGGACATTAGTGGAGACCCCAGTGAGATCCGAGGAAAGTCTGGAAGGTAAATGGATAGTAGCACACCAGGTGGGCTTCCTGGTTGTAACACACGTACATGGTAACATAGGACGTTAATGGGGGAAAACGGAACGGGGAGCTGGAAAGGGGCTCTCTCTGTACTGACTTCACACCTTTTCAATAAATCTAAAATTACCCCCAAATAAAAGTTTGTTTTTAAATGCACACACCAGTGAGGCAGAAGTTTCACTTCAAGGAATTCATCACATTTTTACTCACGTGTGTGTGGAATGATGTAGACATAAGGCTGTCTCATAGCCGAGGGCTGGAAGCCACCTGCGTGTCCAGAGCAGAGGCCTGGGTAGATGCCCCTGCGGCGGTGTTGGTCCCATGAGCAGTTAGAGAGACAGAGACAGCTCCTCCCGTCCTGATAGGGAACTGTCTCTCGGGTGGAGACAGCTGAGTGAAAAGGCAAGGGGCCAAAGAGTATTGTGCAAAGAAAAAAATGGAAGAGAGAGAGAGAGATGGAGGGAGGGAGAGAGACTGGATATGGATCTGAGAAGGATATACGAGAGAAGATCACAGTAGCTGCCTGAGGAGGGGAACTGGGTAGTAAGAGCCTGTGTCTTATTATATACTCACCCAAACCCTGTACTTCATTACCCATTCAAAATCAACTACTTTTACTTAAAATTAGCAACCAGAACAAAGACATACCCACCAAAAAGGGGAGTGGCCACCATCCCCTGCCCCACCCATCTGCCCCCTACTCCACCAACTGCCTTCTACTCCACCCATCTGCCCCCCCCCCACCCAGCAGCCCCTGCTCCACCCACCTGTCCTCTGCCCGACCCAGTAGCCCCTGCCCCGCCCAGCAGCCCCTGCCCCGCCCACCTGCCCCTGCCCCGCCCACCTGCCCCTGCCCCGCCCACCTGCCCTTGCCCAGCTGTGGGTCTAACCTCTCTCTGCCTTTGTTCGCCCCGCCCCCCACCCCCCCCACCCCCGCTTCCCTTTCAGGCCTCAGTAACATCATCGGCATCATCGTCTACATTTCCAGCAACACGGGAGACCCCAGCGACAAGCGCGACGAAGACAAAAAAAACCATTACAACTACGGCTGGTCTTTTTACTTCGGAGCCCTGTCTTTCATTGTGGCTGAGACCGTGGGCGTCCTGGCCGTAAACATTTACATTGAGAAAAACAAAGAGTTGAGATTTAAGACCAAACGGGAGTTCCTTAAGGCTCCCTCCTCATCACCCTACGCCAGGATGCCGAGCTACCGGTACCGGCGGCGGCGCTCGCGGTCCAGCTCCAGGTCCACCGAGGCCTCTCCGTCCAGGGACACATCTCCAGTGGGGCTGAAGATCGCCGGGGCCATTCCCATGGGCGAGCTGTCCATGTACACGCTGTCCAGGGAGCCCCTCAAGGTGACCACGGCTGCCAGCTACAGCCCCGACCAGGAGGCCGGCTTCCTGCAGGTGCACGACTTCTTCCAGCAGGACCTGAAGGGAGGCGTGCACATCAGCGTGCTCAACCGGCGGACCACCCCTGTGTGAGCTGCCCCGTCCTCTCGGCACCGGCCTCTCCCCAGATGGGCGGCTTGGACCCCACAGGGGGCATCTGACCCTTAAGACAGACCAACAACAGACTGAGGCCAACCCCCACCCTCCCGGGTCTCCAGAATGGGTCGCGGGCTGGCTTGGAGCGAAGCCCCGGAGACGGGAATCAGAAGCAAGAAGGCTGATTTTATCCCCCAGGAGGGTGTTTGGATGCCCCGGGGTTCCGAAATCTCCCAGGAGGCCCCAGAGCTCTCCTGAGGCTGCACAGCCTTGCCCCACCCGGGAAAACAAAATCGAGCCATTATCTCCTCTTGGAAACACATCTTCCGCCGGAAGAACAGGCTTTCGGGGCCTCCCATCCCTGCCCGGCTCACCGGGCCCGCAGGGGCCTTCGGATGCTGGTCAGCTGCTTTGAACCCAAGGTTCTGGTCTGTGAGCCGCAGGCGAGGAAGCCGAAGTTTGCCCCTTTTCCCTCTGTCTGTCTGGCTCCGGCAGTGGCTGCTTGTTGAGGTAACACCAATGCTGAGGAGAGAGCCTGTGACCACCTGGTGCTCTGGCCTTCGTGCTGTCCGGGGCCGCTTCCCTCAGCCTGGGGACATCGAGGCCTGCGGAGGAATCCGTGGGGTTTGGGGGCGTCTTTGCTGGCCTGGGCGTGAGGTAAAGGCTCCTCCTCTCTGCTTCTGGAATGTTCTGCCTCACATGGAAAGGGCAGAACTCACTGACTGTACTTGAGAGTCAGGAAGATCCCACGGGTCAGAGGAAGGGTGGCCTCTTACTTTGTCCCCCCACCTCTGCCCACTGGCCTGAGGAGCAGCTCTGCCCCTCCTCGGGGGTCATAGGGACAGACCTTCCCCCCAGGTGTTTGGCAACAAGAGCCCGAACCTTGTGCAAGAAAGGGAGACCCGAGGGTGAGCAGAGACCAAAAGATCAGAACAAACCCCCGCTTCCGGGGTGGTCACTCATCCTGATTTCTTGCAGAAACGCCAGGAGAGCAGTTACATTCATTCTCTCTCAAAAAGTGGCAGCAGCCCCTGCCCCAAGCCCCGTTACTGTCACTTCTTCTGCTCTCGCCCTGCCCCCGAAAGCACTCAGCGAGGAAGTTTGGATGAAAGGGCCGAGCACCTGGGAACGGAGGCGGCAGGTTCCAAGCTTGACGTTTTTCCAACCGTTTCTCGCCTCCGGAGGCAAGCAGAGAATGTGGAAGCGTGTCCGGGCTCAGGGGGACAGCTTTCTGGAACACGGAGCTGAGCCTCTTTTATATAAACACGTGCTTTCTGAAGACAGATCCTTTCTTACTTTTTGAGACCTGGTAACCCCTCTGAAGCAGTTGTCTGCGATCCCGGTAGCTGTCGTACTTAGAAGTGACAAGAAAATTCTTACCTCAGCCACCTGCTCGTGGACCCCCTGGGCGGACTCGGCCCCAGGAGTTCAGATCCGGGTCATGGTCGTCGCCATCCTCCGCCGCCCGCAGAGGGGACCTCCACACGTCCCGCCCCCAGTGACCGCGTGCCGGGGCCCCTCTGCGCTGCTCAAAATCCTTCCCTCCCGTCGAGGTTCGCTTTGTGTGGCTTGTCCAAGCATGTACAGCAGTGAGTGCTGGAGTGTCCGGGCTCGTGGCCTGCCCCTGCCCGCCCTCCCCCTCCCCAGGCCATGACACCATTGCACCAGGCTAGAAGGATGGGGGCGGAATCCGGGGACTCATCCCCCAGCAAGGTCACTTCCAAAAACAGGCAGCCTTGTCCTTTCTTCCACGTAAGCCACCTTCCCACCTGCTGCCCTGGAAGTTTCCGTCATTTCATGGAGAAAGCTGCGTTCCGATGAATCCTACCTCTTGCCCAGTCCCAGGAAGAGAGCGCAGGGCCCACTTTCGGGACCAAGAAAGTAGAAAGAAGCGACAGGAGGGACAGAAGAGCAGGGAGCGAGCTCCCTCAGCGCCGTGGTCTTCACAGCCTTTCTCCCACCGTTGCCCCAGGTTCTGGTCACCCCCTCCCCGCCTGCCCTCGCTCTGAGACCTGCGCCCACGGGGGCCCCGGGTGGCCTGTGGCCCTCACACTCCCCCGACCCCACGCCCTCTCCATCCCGCCCCTGTGTGTCTCGCCAGTTAAGCCCCTGTGAATCCCGTACCAACTACTGGTTTTGGGTTGTTAGTTCTGTCTTTTTTTTAATTAAATAAAAACATTTTTAAAACGTTCTCTTCTCGATGTGGGAAGGGGGAGGGGGGAGGTCCCTGCAAGTCTTCGTGGGCACTTAGTGTCCTCAGGTCTAGGAGATGCTGGGGACCCTCCAGGAGAAGGGGAGGGGAGAGCGGACCCGGTGCTGGTCAAGTCCAGCTTCTCTGGGTTTTGTCCGGGTCACTGGCCGCCTCCCCGGCACCGCCAGCTGGCTTTACGCTCCTGGGTGATGCCATGGAGGTGGCTTTTCACAGAGGAGCCAGAAGAGGGACAGGCCACCCCCGGTGTGGGGGAAGCATCTGGGCAGCTGAGCAAGCCAGGCCTGTCTTTAGAGTTTGCAGGGCAGGCGCTGGCTGGACAGAGCTGCAGCCTCAGGGGTGCCAAGCTGCCTGGTGGGTTCCTAAAAATTCCCATAAGCAGCCTCCTTCCCCTCCCAATTCCAAAATGAATGAGAAGCAGATAGAGGATTCCTGTCCCAGAGTGTGAGCTTCTGTGCCTGGAGGAACTGGACGGGAGAATGCGGCTCCAACCAGAGGTCAAATGGCACGGAGTCACCCAATCCCAGGCACGGCAGCTGGCTGCCCCCGCTCCCAGCCACCGGGAGGAGAGAAATCAGGGATGGGGAGGGGGACCAGAGAGACCCCTCCGATCAAGATACTGCACAGACCCCCGCCAGTCATGGTGCAACCCTCCAGGCTCACGCTGGCAGGTGGGCACTGGCCGTATGTCCACCCACCCCTTGGACAGCCCTTGAAGCTGGATAATCAGCATCCTTCCCTGGTGCCACGGGAGCCGCAGCCCAGGGCACCTTCACATGCAGTGAGTGACGTGTTCCGCTCTCTTTCAGGACCGAGACGGTGAGTTTTCTTCCTGAGAGCCGTGGCCTTCTCTGGTCTTCTTGGAGCCAAGATGCACTGGACTCTCGAGCTTCCTTCAGGAGAACGCTGGTGTCACGGAGGCCTTTCCAGGGCTTTGGGAGCGAGGCTGAGGGCCCAGTGTCCCCACATCCCGGCCCTTGTGGCTGCAGGAACCGGCTTGTCTGAACTTTCAGCCCTGGCTTTTTAACCCCCTTTCTTCCTTCCTGAGACAGGCACCCGGGGAAACTGACGTTCCCAGGGGCGCCGAGCCACCTGGTGCTGGGGCAGGGGACCCCTGCCAAGCTCCGGGCTCACGGCTCTGCCAGCCCAGAGCCACGACACTCGGCGTTGGCACCAGGGGCCAGAACTGGTTATTTTTAGCCCTGAGGAGACTGGCTCAGCACACGCTCTGCAGCGGTCCTGGGCGGACTCCCGTGCAGCCTGCGTTCAGCGCCACGCTCCGGCCTCCGTCCGACGCGGGGCTCACGCGGTCACGCATTTCAGTTCAACGGAAAACTCTGTCTCCATAACCGGCAGAGTTAGAGCCGCGGGAACCGACTCGGAAGTGAGTGGTCTAGGGCGCAGAGCCCCCTCCGGCACTCACTTTACCCTTTACCTGTATCACTCCGCGTAGCCTAATGACGTCGCCAACCACCCCGAGTGCAGAATGGCTTAGTGCGATGGAAGTCTATTTTTCACTCAGAGAGTCCGCTCCATGGGGTGGGTACATTGTGTACAGAATACACGCTGTCATTCAGGGTTCAGAGACCAGCCGTGGAGCCTCTGCCATCCACAACATGGGTGTCTAAGCTTGTCCTTGGCGTTGACATCCAGCGGGCAGATGGAGAAGGGGGACGGCAGGTGGTCTTGTGGGTAGAGGGTGTTGTGAGAGGTTTTAATGGACCAGGAAGTTGTGACATCCCCTTCTGCGCACATGCCACTGGCCAGAGCTCAGTGACGTGGTCCCACCTGAGAGCCGGGAGACGGGCTGTGCAGTCTAGCCAGGGACGGAGGGAATACAGTTTGGGGCACAGCTGGTCAGTCTCAGCTCCTGGTCTGGGTCTTTGGGCATCTGCCTCTTTTGCCTCCCCTCCCCGATCATTTTTGGGAGTGCCTACTCGAAACTGACCCCTTTGCCTGGGACTGCATCAGCCTCTGTGTGTCCAGAGCCCCTCCTCCAGCTCCAGAGTTGAAGTCGGGCCTCTCCTCTGCTCTGGCTGCCCCATCTGTAAAATGGGTCCATGCTACCTCCTTCCTAGGTTGGAGGAGCAGGGTTGAGCTCAAGCCTTGACGTACACAAGAATCTCAGGATCCCTGGACATCAAGACCAGCAGGAGTGGCAGGTGTCTCAGGAATCATCTCATTCAGTGTGCTCATCATAGAAAAGGAATCAAGTCCAAAGAAGGAGGTGAGGGAGATGGAAGGGAAAATAAAGGGAAGGAAGGGAAACTTTTTGAGGATCTTCATAACAAACTCAAAAGGGAGACACCACTAGCCCAGCGGTTCTCAAGTGGGTGATTTTACTCCCAGGGGACATTTGCCAATGTCTGGAGACATTTCTGGTTGTCACAGCAGGGGAGGGGATGCTACTGGCGTCTCGTGGCTGGAGGCCAGGGCTGCTGCCCAACACCCTGCAGTGCACAAGGCAGCCCTCCCCCATCCCCAAGGATAATCTGGTCCAAACTGTCAATAATTCCCAGGCTGGTTTTACAGTGAGGGGAACCGAGGCACAGAAAGGGTGACGGTCACACAGCGAGTTTTCAGTACTTGCATCTAGGCTGAGGACACATTGGGAAAACTCACGTATTTATTCCCAGTATTTCCTTTCCCTTCAACACACTTCAATTTCTGCCTTTCTCCTCTTCGCTCCTGAGCCAACAGTTTTGAAAACAGGAGTTGGGGGATTGAAGAAGGAAATGGGAAAACGGCCACCTTTCCCTGGGTGAGGGTAGGTGTGCCTTGTCCCAGGGTCTGGGGACAAAATGCTGATGGAATTGAACCAAAGGGCAGTGGTAGAACAAGCCCAGAATCCTGGCCCAGCTGGACACCGGGCCTCACCACCCACTGCCGGCAGCTGCAGCGACGTCGCCAAGAGCCAGAAAGACACAGGTCGAACCCTCCAGCCACGCTTGCGCAGCACCGGCCACTAAGCGAAGCTCCCTCAGAGCCCCAGTTCCCTCCCGGGTCAAAGGAGGAGGACAGCGCCTCCCTCCCAGGGCCGCTGGGAGAATGAATTAGACTTTAACTTAAGCAAACATTCATAAATACGCCAGCTTGGGGACTGGCCTTAGAGTGAACTTTCAGGAGCGTCTGTCGACTAAAAACACTCAAGGAATTTCCCCAGAAGAATTATTCTAGAACAGCCCAGGGAGGAGGTGCTCTGAGAGCCGGGCCCGCAGGGTGTCTGTGCCCGCAGCACTTTGGGGAGAAACCCGTCATTCAGCCGATCCAGGCACTGTGTGCCCCGCCCCCCCCGGGTGAGGCTCCTGTCCCAGTGGCTTCCCTGGCTGGTGCCCATTCATTTCTGCCCTCAGGGGTCCCCGGGCTGTGTGGAGAGAGGTCCTGTTTAGGTCCCTAGCATGCAGTTGGCAAGAGGAGAGGCCTGGCAGCGAGGAGAGGAAGATGGGTGCCAGGCCTCCCTGCAGGGAGCTCAGGGCCAGCCACGTGATTTCTGCTCCCTGCACTGGCTCCTAATATAGCACCCCTGGCCGCCCAGCCCTAGAGCTGGGTGGGGGAGGGGAGGAACCGAGGGGAGGGACCGAGGGGACCTTAGGATCCAGAGCGGGAGACGGGGCAGATACACCTGATACCGATATTTTTAAACTTGCAGCTTCCAATGAAACTGCTGGTGCAACCTCAGGAACAGAAGTCTGCGATCAAAGAGGGTGACAAAGCCTCCTCCTCGTGCCCACAGCTTCAGGAAAGGGGGCTTGGAGGGACCTACGTCCTGACCTTTGTGTCTTGATAAGCGTTCTTGGAGATACGTTAACCCCTGTGAGATCTCCAGAGTCCACAAATTAAATAGCAAATAACGAGGTGCTTTTTAAAACAAATAATACTCATGTTTTTCTCATTCTAAGAGTATTACATTCCACCTTTAAAAAAATCTGCAACATACAGAAAAGTTAAAGAAGAAAAAAATAGTACCAGCCCAAATCCCACCACCTAAGGCGTGAGCACAGTTAGGGCTTCACAGCACCCAGATGTACGTGGGGTTAATTCCCTGCCCCGTTCACTGCTTTTCATTAGGAGAATCTTCCTGTGTCTTTAATTTAGATTATTCCTCGAAAACATAATCTTTTTTTTTTTTTTTTTTGCGGTACGCGGGCCTCTCACTGTTGTGGCCTCTCCCGTTGCGGAGCACAGGCTCCGGACGCGCAGGCTCAGCGGCCATGGCTCACGGGCCCAGCCGCTCCGCGGCATGTGGGATCTTCCCGGACCGGGGCACGAACCCGTGTCCCCTACATCGGCAGGTGGACTCTCAACCACTGAGCCACCAGGGAAGCCCGATAACATAATCTTTAATGACTGCATGACACAGAGATCCCACCATTTATGTAACTATTGCCGGATCCGGGTCTCTAGATCTTAAACGGTGTCTGGATGAGACCAAAGTTCGGGCATATTCAGGCTGCCTTTGGTTAAGGTCGGGTGGCTTCTCCGGAATTCCCTGCCAGTCCAGTGGTCAGGACTCCGTGCTTTACTGCCGAGGGCCAGGGTTCAACCCCTGGCGGGGGAACTCAGATCCTGCAAGTCGCGCAGCCAAAACAAAACAGAACAAAGCAAAATGATCTGGTGACTTCACACGATGAACTTCTGGCCCAGCTGTGTCCTGGCGGCTGGTGAAGAGACCGGGTTCCTTGTCCACCACCAGACACAGTCAAGATCTTGTCTGCGTACACACAGGGGGTCTGGGCTGTGGCGATCATGGCCTTCCTCCTCCACTCCCTGCCAGGAGGCTGTCTTCACACTGAGTGCTTCCTGGAAAGCTGGGGCTGCTTCCTTCAATTACGAAACCTTCCAGTCACTGAGTGTATTAGCTAGTACGGCTACGTAACAAATGACACCAACACTCAGTGCTCTTAAGCAGCCATTAAATACCGTCACAGAATCTTATCTCTGCTTGACAGAGGCAGGGTCAGGCTGGCTTAGCTCTGCTCCTGTGCCTGGGGCCTCGGCTGGAAGACCCGGTGCCCCATGGTGGGAGCTGGGATCATCTCAGGCCGCTCAGCTCACAGGCCTGGCGGGTGATACTGGCTGCTGACAAAGACCTTGGCTTCAGTTTTCAGCCTGAATATCTACACACGAGGCTTCTCACAGCACAGTGGCCAGGCCCAAGGGCGGGTGTCCCCAGAGCAAGAGGGAAAGGTGGGAGTGTCAGAGGTCACAGAGCATCACTCCCACTGCACTTGAAGCGTCCAGTCAGAAGCCTGCTTGAGGCCAAGGGGAGAGGAAGTGGATTCCACTTGTTGACGGGGAGTGGCAGGTTCTGGAGGAACATACGAGAGCAGGAATGCAGCTGCAGCCATTTGGGAAGTTGCACTCTGGCCCCCTAGTCTCTCCCGGCTCCTCCACCGGCCGACCCTCCCTTCCACCCTCCGTCTCCACTGTGTCCTCTGGAACTATCCTCCCGGGACAGATGAGCCCTTCTTCTCCCCCAAGGACTCTCCTTTCCCCTGTCCTCCTGCTGGGCTTCCCTGCCAGGGTCCCAGTGTAACACTCAGGCTGCCCAGCCCCATCCTCAGTCCCAAGAGGTGTGGAACTGGAAAGGGAGAAGGGAGATCTAAGGGACCTTAGGATCCAGAGGCAGCTGGGGGGCAGATACACCTGATTCAGACACTTTTAAGCTTGCAGCTCCCAACAGGACTGCCGATGCCACCTCAGGAGCAGAGGAGGTTATGAGCTCACGTCGCTGGACTTCTAATTGCAGGAGAGGAGAGTGGAGGGATGCTGACACCCCCAAACCATCGCTCCTCCGCCCTCCTGGGGAAAAGCCTTATCGGAGGGCCTGGGTAGACCACCGCGAATCCTTTCTCCCCACTGTCATCCTGAACACCCTCCTGGCTGCCTCCTCACGTCATCTGCCTTCACCTCTGCCGCGAAGCCCTCCTCTACACCCCAAGTCCTGCCACATCAACGTCCACGGGGCCAACACTCTGACCCCTGGCCTCTCAGCTCTCTGGCCTGCTCACCTCCAGGGACCACCTGACCTTCTCGTGTCCACTCACCTTCATCCCCAGCCTGGATCTCACCATCTCCCCTGACTGTCCCCCCTGCCAGATCATCAGGGCCCCCGTCCTCCTCTGACCACAGCTTCCAATGCACCCAGTTCCTTTTCCCATCCCCCCACTATACCTGCTTTGCAACCTCATCAAGCCCTTCAGGGTCTTGACCTCTCCATTTTCTCCCAGCACGGTGACATTTCCAGGTCGCAGGGCGACCCTAGCCGTGACCTAACCAATCCTAACCAGACCTGACAAATCATCCTTTAAACCCACCCTCGCCCTCAGTTCCCTCGGCCTCTTCCTTCTAGTTTTTCCCCCCTGGAAGAGCCCCAGCCCTCCTTCAGTGTCACCTCCCACCTTCTCCATCTCTGCACCTGAGCTGCAAGGCGATGCCAGAAAAAATCAAGAAAATCATACGTCAGTGCGTGTGGCGCACAGAATAGTGGCCCCAGAGATGTCCGAGTCCACGTTCCCGGAACCCGCGACGACGTCACCTTACGTGGCAAAAGGGACTCTGCAGATGTGACTGAATTACGGCTCTTGAGACAGGTAGATAGTCCTGGATTATCTGGGTGGATCCCACATGATCACAAGGGTCCATTTAAGGGAAAGAGGGAGGCAGGAGAGTCAGAGAAGGGGATATGATGATGGAAGCAGAGGCTGAGCGATGGGATCTCTGAGTTTGCAGATGGGAGAAGTCTGGGCCCCTGGACAGAGGCAGAGACCGTCCTTGGCTCACAGGTTAGAACTGGGGACGGCAGGCCTGAGGCAATAGAAGGTCCACGCTGAACCTTGCAGGGAGGGAGATGAAGCTGCGAAAAGAGGTTGAGACAACAGGGTGGCGCCTTGTTTCATAGTCTTTTAAGACATACACCCAAGGCCATTTCTCAGCCTAACGAAGCCTGAGCTCAGAATCAGATCAACATGTTTCTGAAGAGGGTCCCCGACCCGGGCGTGCCCCGGTCCCGGCTCCAGATGAGGCCCACTTCTGAGAGGTGTTTTCCTTCCCTCGATTATGTCGGCTCCTTCTTGGGAAAAGAGCAGTCTCTTGGGACGAACGGAAGCTGGTTCATCTGGATGAGTGAAGTGCAGACAACTCCCGATGAGCTGAGCGTGGCATCTCTACTCTGAAGGATTCCTGTAGAAAATATCGGGTCTTCCTCATGCGCTTGGCCACAGAGGTGGCAATGGGGCCCTCCTGGGCTGCCCCTCAGCCCCTGGAAGCACATTAGCCTCTGGTCCAAGCTGTACTGGCTTAGCCCGAGCTGTGGCCATGTAATGTCCTTTGGCTCATCTAGTGGAGTCAGTTATCTGAGCTTCTGTCCCCTTCCTTCAGCCCATCTGTCCATCCATCCATCCGTCATTCAACAAACCTTTATGAAGGTCCAACCCTGGGCTCAAATCCAGGGGGTTCTCTGAGGGAACGCAGAATGAGTACATAATAGAGTCCCCAGAAGCTTACAGCCCATCAGACAAAGCTGGTCCATCTGTAGTCTACAAGCAACGATCGTAGCAATAACCAAGCTGGACAAATTGCTACGACATCAGTCAGCTCAGGCTGCCGTGACAGAACGCCACAGACGGGGTGACTTAAGGAACAAAATGTGTTTTCTCACAGCTCTGGAGGATGGAAGCCCTAGATCATGGTGCCAGCTCGGCTGGGCTCTGGTAAGCGCCCTCTTCTGGGCATTTTTTGCCTTCTCGCTAAGTCCTCCTGTGGCAGAGGAGAAGAAAGAGCAAGTTCTTTGGCATCTGTCCTTATAATCCGTCACGAGCGCCCCACCCTCGTGACCTCATCAAAACCTAAATACCTCCCAAAGGTCCCACCTCCCAATACCATCAGGTTGGGGTTTGGGCTTCAACGTATGCATTTAAGGGGGACCTAATTCAGTGCACAGCATCTACCGCGGGCTGAGCTGGTGAAGTGCATTATCTCAGATCTAGAGGAAAAGGCGTTTAGAGGTTAACTGGCTGAAAGCCACGCAGCTGGAGGCTGGCAGAGCAGGGCTCCGACCGTGCAGCTGGCTGGCTCCCGCACCGACAGGCCAGTCCCCGGGAAAGGGTAGGGCCTTAGTGGAGGATGCTGGCGTGGCCCAGCTCGGGCCTCCACGGAGCTCTCCCCCGACCCGGGCCCGGCGAGGCCTGGGGAGCAGGGCAGACAGCCTGGCAGTGCCTGCAACCCTTGGGCTGCCAACCTTGAGCTAGACTGACACACAGCCTACTCCAAAAGGAAGAGGGCATCCACCTTTCATGCTTGTGCTGCTGGGCTGAGGGTCAGGACCCCTGCATGTGGCACAAACCTGCCCCGCACCGAGGCCCGGAGCAGCCCGGCTTCTCGGAGGGGCCTGCGGTGCTGCCGTGGCCAAGGCTGAGCGCGCCCGCGGGCCAGGCCCCCTGAGGGCGCTCTCGGAGACCGCGGGGGGCTCCCGGCGCTGGTGAGCTTAGGGTGCCACCCCCACCACACCAGGAAATGTGCTTCTTCCCAGATGGTCAGTCCTGAAACACCGGCATCTACACCTGCTGCTTGGCTGGGGTGCCTGACACACCGTGGGTCCGCATCAGGCCACCCAGCGCCCCCTGAGACCCCGGCCGCCTAGGCCCTGAAGCCGGGCCCGCAGGGGCAGTGCGAGGGGCCTGAGGCCGCGTGTCACATCCCAGCTTCTAGGAGTGCTCTCGGGGGGGCCAGCTGCCTGAAGACACACAGGCACCCTCTGAGCTGAAGCAAGCCATGACAGATGTCGGCAAGTCACCGGGCTGTGATGGGCTGGGGGGATGTAGACAGCGGGGGGGGGGGGGCAGTGGGGGGATGCAGACAGGGAGGGGGGGCAGTGGTGAGGAAGGTTCAGAGAGACGCTGTCGGGAGATTATAACTTGGATGAGGGGCTGGCGTGTGATGCGGAGGTTCAGGCCGGTCTGTGGCTGGAGCCCCGAGGTCTCCGGCCTGTGCTTGTTCACGGGGGTCCTGGTTTGTGACGTCCTGTCTCTAGGCCACAGGTTCCTTAATCGGTCACACGGGGTTCAGGACACGCCGCCCCAAGACATGGTACCTGGGCATACTGCACATTTAAACTGAAGGAAGTTGAGAAACGGCAGGTACAGGAAGGCCTCTGTGACCCTCCTCTGAAGCAGGTCATGAGCCACTCACGTGAGAGGTTCTCTCCTTACACCCAGAAGAAAGGAACAAACGTCCCACAAATGCAGAGGAGCATCTGAACGAACAGACCTTGCTTTTCCCCCCCACGAGTTTCCTGCCCTTCGCTCAATCCTTTTGTCCTGTTGTATGTCCCACTCTTTTTTTAAAAAACATTTATTTATTTACTTATTTATTTATGGCTGTGTTGGGTCTTAGTTGCGGTGTGCGGGCTTCTCTCTCGTGTGGTGCACGGGCTCCAGGGCGTGTGGGCTGTAGTTATGGCGCGGGCTTAGCTGCCCCGCGGCTCGTGGGATCTTAATTCCCCAAGCAGGGATCAAACCCCCATTGGAAGGCGGATTCTTTACCGCTGGACCACCAGGGAAGTCCCTGCACCCACTCTTCATCACACACAGCACACATTAAAACGCTCAGGTTTAAATTGTGAACAGCGTTTCTCTCTGGATGAGGAAAGGGGTATTACAGACAAGGAATACAAAAACAACAAGTATCACTTTTCTTCTCCATATACATGTATGTGGTTGCATTTTTATAATGAACATGTTTTCATTCAGGGAAAAAAAATTAAATTATTACAATAAATACACTACTCAAAAAAAAAAAACGTTCAAGTTTAACAGTTTCTTTAGGTCGTCATGTTTTACGAAGACTCCTGTGCCACATAAAACTTACATTAGGGCGTCCCCGGGGGCGCAGGGGTTAAGAACCCGCCTGCCAACGCAGGGGTTCGAGCCCTGGTCCAGGAAGATCCCACACGCCGCAGAGCGGCTGGGCCCATGCGCCACAACTACTGAGCCTGCGCTCTAGAGCCCATGAGCCACAACTACTGAGCCCACGAGCCAAAACAACTGAAGCCCGCGCGCCTAGAGCCCGTGCTCCGCAACAAGAGAAGCCACCGCAATGAGAAGCCCGCGCACCGCAACAAAGAGTAGCCCCTGCTCGCCGCAACTAGAGAAAGCCCGTGCACAGCAACGAAGACCCAACACAGCCAAAAATAAATTAATTAATTTTTAAAAACCCATTAATTTGCATGCTTTTCTCTTGTCAATTTGTCTTTCGTTAGGGTAGAGGACAAAGATGTTTTTCCTCCCCTGCAGTCAGAATAGATCTCGAAAGTTCCTCCCAGCTCCAACCACTGGTTAAGAGTTTGGACTCTGGGTTCTGAAACCTGGCTTCACCATTTACCTGCTGTGTGACCTTGGACAAGTTACTTCACGTCACTGAGCGTCTGGGTCCTTATCTGTAAAATGGGAGTGATAGTTGCGTTTACCTCCTGGACTGGTGTGAAGATGAACTGCAGTGGTGTGTGGAAAGCCTTAGCGGAGTGCCTGGTAGGTAGTAAGCACTCACCGAGGCTGAGCTCTCACTATGATCACCATTGTTATCAACAGTCTGCGACCTCGTGGCTGGACCCCTGGATGTTTCTCCTCACACAGGCAGCCCTTCTGTAAGCTGTGTCAACCAGAGGCCAGATTTTAGAGGCCAAACCCCTGCCCAGCTCAGGGGTTTCTTCCTGGCCATGCATCAGCTTCTTGGACACATCCCAAAAGAGGCCCCTGGGGACTTGAGAAAGGAGATGCAGAAGCCCGGGAGGCACGTAGGGGCTCCAGCCTGGAGTGCCGGCCCTGAGGTGAAGCGGGCATGGGTAGGCGGTCCCCAAACCCCACGTGTCCTCTGGGCCACACGCCCCTTAGCCTCTTAATAGTCACCTGTCAATCGACCTACTTCTGCTCTTCCTACTTAAGTATACTTATTTTGTAAAGGACAATGTAACTGGAAAATCTTTATTACCTGCCATTAATAGAAGGTAAAAAGTAAAGGGTACCGTGGCAACAGCCGGCCCCGGCTGCCTGCCCCTCGCCCCTCCCAGCTCAGGTCCCCCGAGGAGAGCGTCTGCAGTCACATCAGCGCCGGCTGTCCTCGCCCCCCCCAACCCCCCCACCCCACCCCCACAGCGCGCTTCTGGCTCCAGGAGCGAAGACGGCCCTGAAACCCGAGGAGCAGCCGTCCTCGGCGAGGCGCCGGGATGGGCATTAATAGAAGCTTCCGCAGGCCGCTGACACGTCTGGCCAGCTGCTCAGCCCGCCCAGCGCCCCTCCGCCCACGGCCGGCCCCCTCCGGCCCCGCCGGGCACACTGAACAGCTGCCGCCGCCCCGGCGCGACCGCCACCTGCCCGGGAGGACGCGGCCGCCGGGCCTGCCCCAGCGCCCGCCGCTCCGTGGCCGCCATGTCCCAGACCAAGGCCCTGAAGGTCCGCCTGACCCTCCTCTGCGTCCTGGCGGGGGTCGTGCTGGCGCTGGTGGCCGTGGTGACCGACCACTGGGCCGTGCTGAGCCCCCACGTGGAGCACCGCAACGCCAGCTGCCAGGCGGCACACTTCGGCCTCTGGCGGATTTGCACCAAGCGCATCGTCCCGGGCGACGGCAGGGACAGGAGCTGCGGACCCATCACCCTGCCTGGGGGTAACGTACCCTCCCCAGCCCCCCTCCCGCCCGTCCCGGTCCCTCCGGGGAAGGCCGCCCGCCCGTGGGCCCGGGGGCGCGAGCTGGGCGGTATGCGGTTCAGCCGGTGGCCCGCGCCGGCCTGGCATCGAGGGCGTCCAGCTGCAGGTAGTTGCGTCCGGCTGGGGCTCGGGGCTCGGCGCCCAGGGCGGAGGTCTGGATGGGCGGACAGAGGCTCAGGAAAGAAGCCAGACTAGGGCCCCGGTTGCGCCCGGCCCCACCCTCTCCCTGCAAACACAGGCCTCTGTCCTCAGGTGAAAGGGACCCCCGGCGCGGGGGGTGGGGTGGGGTGGGGGGCAGGGCAGTTCATTCTCCAGCCTCCAGGCTGCAGTGTAGACAGGATCGGCCACAGAGCTTACAGGGCCCTGTGCAAAATGAAAGTGCATGACTCCTTGTCATGATTGTTAAGAATTTCAAGACGGCAAGAGCAGAGAATGAAACCAAGTGGGAGTCCCTCCTGGGCACGGGCCGTGAGCAACGGCACAGCTCGCATGTTTGTGAGGCAGGACCCGGCTGTGGACCAGCCACCTGCCTTTTTGCCAGAACTGCGGGTCCTTCTGCGCACCTCCCTGGCCTAGGACCCCTTCGGAATTAGAAAGTGTTTCCTTCCACTGTGATTTAAATGCCGTCCTCGGTTTCCTACCACGTGAGTGACGCGCACGTTGAAGGGGAGCTCTTTTGCCAGAACACCTGGCGTGAGGGCGACTAGTCTGTTCTGCAGACGTGGAGCCCTCCCCGTCGTTGAAGGGGAGCTCTTTTGCCAGAACACCTGGCGTGAGGGCGACTAGTCTGTTCTGCAGACGTGGAGCCCTCCCCGTCATAGCAAATAGAGCGGGTGCTGAGGAAAGAGGCTTGTGCAGGGAATCAGAGGCCACGACCCCAAAGGACTGGGGGCTTGACAAAGCCCATCACAGCCTCTGCTTCTTCCCATAAAATACGAATCTTGGGCTCAGCAACATAAAGTCCCTTCCGGTGCTTGCAGCTGTCACTCCAAGGTGACAGTGGACCAGGGTGAGTGCAGCATCCCACCTGGTTTTCAGAATTATTCCCCTGTTATCAGACGGGCTGTTCCTGGAGCCCTTACCTTCAAGAAAGTCACTGCTAAGTCCCCGAAGATCTTGCGGTCCCTGTGGGGAGGAAGGTGCCCAAACCCCTTTCCGCCACTTGGCTCCTTGCTCTTCATTCCCCTCCTGCCGGCTCCAGGAAAGCCCTGCCCTGCTTGCTTCTACCCAGAAGACTCACGTACACCCAGCCCTCTTGGAAGCACCGAGTCCCAGGCCTGAGGGCTTTAGCAGGCACGGACATGTGCTTGAAGGGTATCACATAGCCCAGATGCCCACGCCCCTCAGCCGCTGCGGAGCACACCCATGAACAGGTGCCTCACTCATCCAGCCAAGCCCGCTGTGCAGGGCAGGGCAGGGCAGAGTCCCCAGGGACCGTGCATGGGACCCGCTGTGCAGGGCAGGGCAGGGCAGAGTCTCCAGGGACCGTGCATGGGACCCGCTGTGCAGGGCAGGGCAGGGCAGAGTCTCCAGGGACCGTGCATGGGAACGCACTGAGTCCCCAGGGACCGTGCATGGGAACGCACTGTCAAGGTCCTCGGCGCCAGCCTTTTAAAGCCTGGTGAGTTTACAGAGCAGAAGAAGACAGAGGTGAGGCGAGTCTATACAGGGAGAGACAGGCAGGAGGGAGGCGAGTGGACCAGCCACAGGGGACGAGCCAGCATGGTTTGGCCTTGAGCCTGAGCAGGGTCTGTCTCCAGGCTGTCTTATCCTGGTCCGGACAGAATCATACCTTCCATATTTGTGAGCACTGCCTTACCCCCAACAAGCTTCCGAAGTGTATTCCTGCCTTCTTTCCTCCTTTCTCTGCAAGTGGACATCTTTTTCCTTCCCCACCCATCCTTCTGTGTTCTGTTGGATCACTCTTTTCCAGAGGGAGAAACAGAGTTCATTTGTGTTCTCTCATTTATTAACAACAACATCAACAACTGCAAACACAAACATAGCACTATCTACCAAACATTGTTTGGTTTTTTCCCTAAATACTTATTTTATTTATTTATTTTCGTCAGCGTTGGGTCTTAGTTGCAGCACATGGGATCTTCGTTGTGGCAAGCAGGCTCTCTAGTGGCGTGCAGGCTCCAGAGCATGTGGGCTCTGTAGTTTGTGGCACATGGGCTCTCCACTTGAGGCGTGAGGGCTCAGTAGTTGCAGCACGTGGGCTTAGTTGCCCCACGGCATGTGGGATCTTAGTTCCTTGACCAGGGATCCAACCTGTGTCGCCTGCATTGGAAGGCAGATTCTCAACCACTGGACCACCAGGGAAGTCCCCCAAACATTGTTTTTTTAAGTGCCTTACATATATTAACTTTGGATGACATCAGAAAAAATGACAGGGTAAGTACCTCCAAAAATCCTCTTCTCCATAAAAACAATGAGAACATTTGCCAAGATGGTCAGAATCAACTTTTTCAGAACTCTAGAAATTAACCAGTCTTGCAGCAATCCAGCAAGTGCTCATTCAAGAAAAACTGGTGAATCTCAGTGGGAACAATGAGCTTTGTGGTGTCTTAATGTGCACTCTTCCCGTTCTCCCCTCCCAACTCTGTCACAGCCTTGAAAACCAACAGCTGTGTGAGAAAAGAAAGAAAGAAAGAGAGAAAGAGAGAGAGAGAGAGAGAGAGAGAGGAAGGAGGAAAGGAAGGAAGGAAGGAAGGGAAGGGAGGGAGGGAGGGGGGGAAAGAAAAAAAAGACTAAGGCAGAAATGTAGGCTATTTAGCTGAGTGCTTGGTCCTCTGCTTAGCACAAAACCCCTCAGTAAAGACTGGGAGATGTGTCGGGTACAAGCATTTTAGGAAATCTCTGTGAGCTGACCACCAAACTAATTGAGCAGAGATTTCAGTGGCCGTACGTGCATACAGACTTCACAAAATTAATTCAGAAATATCATTTAACAAGCAACAGTAACCAACAGCCACAGGAGCAAACCCTGGGGAAGGGTGGACATCTAATTTCCAGCGTTGCTACATTATATTGTTTAAAATGTTGAGTTTTAAATTTTAAATTAAAAAAGTTACAAGGCATGCAAAGAACTAAAACAGCATGGCACTCACATGGGGTGGGGGTCGGGATGGGGGATGCAGCCAATAGATCCTTAAGGAGGCCCAGATATTGGACTTACTAGATAAAGATTTTAAATCAGCTATTTTAGATACAAAGAACTGACAGAAACCATGTTTAAAGAACTAAAATGAAGATGAGAATGATATCTCATGAAATAGAGAATATCAATAAAGAGATATAAACGATTTTTAAAAGACCCAAGAGAAATTCCGGAGTTTTGAAGTACAACAGCTGAAATGAAAAATTCACTAGAGGGGTTATATAGCAGATAGAAGAAAAAACCCAGTGAACCTTAAGGTAGGTCCATTGAGATTAGCTAGTCTAAGGAACAGACAGGAAAGAAAAATGAAGAGACCTGTGGAACAGTGTCAAATGTATTAACATATGCATAATAGCATCTCAGAAAGAGAGAGAGGGAGAGAGATGGGGCGGGGGAGGAGCAGGAAGGTTACGTGGAAAATAATGGCGGAAAGTTTTCCAAATCTGATGAAAAACATTAACCTACAAATTCATGAAGCTTAATGAACTCCAAGCAGGATAAATTCATACCTAGGCACGTCATGATCAAACCACTGAAAGATAAAGGCACAGAATTCTGTAAGCAACAAGAGGAAGCAACTCATCACGGACAAGACATTCTTAGTAAGATTAAACAGCTTAATTTTCCTAGAAACCATGGAGGCCAGAGGGCAGTGGGATGACAGATAGACAGATAGACAGTTAGACAGTAATCAGAATCATCAGATCCTCACAAAATCCTTGACAAGGTCCATACTATTATCATCAGCCAATCTTACAGATAAAGAAAACAAGGGACGAAGAAGCTGAGTAACTTGGCCGAGGTCACACAGTTACCATGGCGGAGCAGCCAGGACCCACACGCCTAACATTCACCTTAGTTGCTACATGACACTACTTATTACAACCACCCGGTGAGGAGGCTTGGATTCTACAGACGGTCCTCATTCCACGTGTGAGAAAACTGAGGCTCAGAGGCGTCTCTCCGAGGCTCAGGTCTCCAATCCAGAGTTTCTTTGCTCTGCGGGCCCTCCCCACACCCTCCACCGCACGCACAAACACCCTTCCCAGGAGCTGCTGACCCGAGCAGACACATCAGGACCAGCTTTGACACGACGTGATTTAGCGGAAGCGGCATCGAGCGCTGGTGAAGCAGAGGAAGCTTTTCAAGGTCGCGCTCAGCGCAGAGAGCTGGAGGCTCTGAGGACACAAACGGTCCAATTTGGGTTTTCCACCGACCGCGAGTCTTCGAAGGACTGCCACGCACAGCATCCGTATCTGAGGTCAGTTCCAGCGTCTCCAGAGTGAGAGCAGGGGCTTCCCAGTTGTCAGAAGAGCTGCCTGTCTGCAAGCCCAGTGAGTCCTCAGAAGGGTCATCCCTCGCCCTTGGTCTGGGTGGAATGTTCTTTCTTTTCCGACTCTGCCTCTTGAGCACAAGGCAGCAGCAGTGCCCAGTTTCTCTAGTGGCCCATCTTCTCTCCTAGTACGTGGGGCCGGACTGGAGCCCAAATGAAAGAACACGACACTCCTGTGACCCCAAGAATCTCGGAGGCTCCCTTTCCCATCCGCAGGAGCCCATGCTGGAGACTGGCCATAACTAGACTTCTCCTCGATACAACAGCAATGCTCTGAGGCCCTGGGGTCAGGTCTTGAGGATTTCTCCAACCCCTTTCAATCAGAGGGACGGGGGAACACAGAGCACAGAGAAACCACTATCGGGAGCATCAAGAACTTCTTTTACAAAAAGGGTGAAGACAACCCTGGCACTGATGCAAGTAACAAGTGGGTGAAACGTTTCTTCCGACCCCCAGAGCCCTCGTTCCCTTGGTTTTGTGCAAATCAGCGAGGTGGTTTTTTTAATGTATCAAAGTCTGCATCAACCAGCATTGGGTTGATACATTCTCAGTGATACCCAGAGGCATCCCCTAATCATACAAGCTGTGCCAACTATCAGAGAAAGATCTATATTAACTCCGGTTCGGCTTGGAGCTAAATGTGCCTTCTGTTCTAGTTCTCTGAGATTGGCAGATACGGTTCTGCATAGTCAGTCCCTCCCTTAATCAGAATCTTTGGTGAGCAGAATAGTCCAACCCCAATAACTGATTTATGACATTTTTTTAAGGAATAATCCACTTAAAGATTTTAGATCACTGAGTCTTATGACTGTCCATGGTAGACATTTCTGAAACACAGAAAAGAAGAAATACAAATATTAAAATCACTGTGAGCCATTTGCAGACGCAAGGAGGCTGGAGGAGCCTCGGTGCTCAATTCTGGTCCCAGGTCACCACCCCAGTGTTGGTATCTCCGCCAACCTGGTCCAAAGCACTTGCTCCTTCTGCCCAGTGAAGGGGCTGGAGCCCACGAGGCACAGCTGCAGGGGCTGAGCAGGTGGGATGTAGACCGGGCGCAGGGGGCAGAGGGACGTCAGAGAGGCAGAGGCGAGAAGGCTCACAGTCTGCACGCGGTCCCTCCCTCCCGCCCGCTACCCACGCAGGCCCATCTCAAACGTCCTTCCTTTTCAAGTTGCCCTTGATGCGGTTCACCCAGACAGCACCCAGGCTAAGGGGCGGGGGCGGGGACTGCCCATCCCAACAGGACCCTGGGCAGTTCTTGAGTGACACTGGCAGGTGCCCGAGCTGATTTATCCCGAACGGGACCGCAAAGGGGCTGTGGTCTCCAACGGGCAGCCACGGGGCCGTGCAGCGGACGCTTCTCCTGGTTCAGAGGCTGCTGGCCTTCCTCGTGTGCTAAGTCCAAGAGAGCAGACGGGGTTGGCTCGCCCATCCTCAAGCCCGAGGACCAGCCACATGAAAGAGAAGCTGAGGCTTCCAGGTGCCCCGCATGGGTGCCCCCCAGCGCCCCCAGAGAGCATTGGAGAGAGGAGGGGAGGGAGGGAAGACTGAACCTGGGCCCACGTCCCCACCCCCGAGTCTGCAGGGTGGCTTCCCCAGGAGCCCGGCGTTTGTCTGGCAGGGGGCCGACACCCCGAGCACTACCTGTGCGAGAGAAGCCTCGGCCACGCGGACCTGCCGGACAGCTGGGCCTTGGCCGGGCTTCCGATGGGCCTCTATCTCCGGGCCTTGCGCGCTGAATGGACGCTTTTAACGCGGCTTGTGCGTCGTCAGGGAGGGAACTGACCGTGAAACACACTTGAATTCAGTCAGTTCTTTTCAGAGGGTTTTCAGTGACGACCGAGATTGGCTCTTAAAGAAGGAAACAGAAGTTTTCCTCCGTCCAGAGGGAGACATGAGCCATTTTGAAGCAGGGATTCAAGAGAATCTATAGCTACTAATCTAACACATATGAGAGGGTTCCATCATGCTCTAAAGTAACAGCAGAAGCTGCGCGAGAGAAAAGCACAGCATCTCCTGAGTCACCAGCGGCAGTCACACACCCCAGGCAACTCGGCTCAAAAGGAAAGGGATTTAAATATAGACGCTCAGAGAAAAGGCTGTTTACCTCATGGAACATTTACTGCTGCTAAACCAGGCTCCATCTCCCGGGGTCACTCTCTTCCTGGACTTAGGGGAGCAGAAGTAACCCTGACATTGGGGGAGGGGAAATGGAGGCCACAGGCTTCAGTGGAACAAGGTTATACAGGTCAGGCAGACGGAAGCCTGGACCCCAATGAAAGCTATGACTTCGCAAACCTCAAGTTTGTTTCCAAAAGAAACTAGGCATCAAACACCTGGTGATCATTTGAATGTAGGTAAAGAAATGGATGCACAAACTAGATGCCATATAAACTAGGAGCAGAGATGTTTTTCTATTGAGGTTCAAGGATCCGCAGGAAAAAGAATTCAGTGAAGGGCCTCACAGAAATAAAAAGCAACCTAATTTAGTTTTTTTCTTTAAGAAACAAAATAGTATAAAATAATCCATTCATCTACTTCCTAAATCAAGAGTATAGAATATTAAACTTGTATTCAATAAGCAATAAGACTATCCTTTGATTTTACAGTATATCTAGTTGTAAGAGAGATTAAAGGAGAAGAATGGAAGAGAAATTATATTGAAAATCGGTGTGAATTTCTTTGTTTTGAGTTCTTCCTCTGCCCCCTATCAAATCCATATTTTTGGTCCTACTGCCAGCACAGATCGTCTGTGGCTTTTCTGACACTAATCGGGTGGGGAAGCAGCTCACCTGGGGAGGTCTCATCTGGGCTGTTTCTATGGCCACAGGCATTGAGGGCCCAGTGAAATGAGCTTTTGATCACGTTTGGCCCTCGGTTAGAGGTTCTCTGCCCTTCACCCAAGTCCATATAGAGGGCCCACTCAGAAAAGCCCTTTGAAGGGCATTTCAAGGGGCCGGGAGCCAGGCTTCTAAACCTGGCTGAACACCAGAATCTCCTGGAAAGTTCCTGAAAAACACTTTGCTTCCCAGGTCACACCCAGTGCCTCAGGGTGGGCCTGGATGCAGATAAGAAACCCAGCCCTAGACTGGATGTGAACCAGTGCTGACTCACCACTACTGACATTTGGGGGCCTGTAATTCTGTGCTGTAGGGGGCTGTCCTGTACATGGTAGGACGCTCAGCACATCCCGGGCCTCTACCCACTGGATGCCGGTAGCAGCCCTGCCCAGTTGTGACATAAAAATGTCTCCAGACACTGCCCAGTGTCCTCTGGGGGCAGAATCAGCCCTGGCTGAGAACCACTGTTTGGCCCTTGCTTGGCCATGGGTCCTGTACCCCCTAACAGATGACTTGATCTCTGGGCCTCAGTTTCCCTGTCTGCCTAATGGGCTCAGTACCCCAGTGCTCTCTGCCCCCGGACTCAGTTAGCCTCAGCTCCCTGATGATCTCCCAGCCTCTTATGCAACCCTCTTTCCTACCAACGTTTTGGTCTAAGGGTTAGTGAAAGATGTGTGTTTCAGCCCAGAGTCAGGGTTGGGGGGGCAGAATCCCCCTGGGGGCTGCACCCGCCCTCTCTGGGCTGAGCTCCTGCCCCGGCTGCAGCCCTTTCTCTCAACTCATAGGCCGTCTCCCTCCTTTGCAGAGAAAAACTGTTCCTACTTCAGGCATTTTAACCCAGGCGAGAGCTCGGAGATCTTCGAAGTTACCACTCAGAAAGGTGAGCCCGTGTGGAGAGCAAGGAGGGGAGGAAACGTGGCTCCCGTCGCGCTGCTGAACCGGAAAGTCACGGGTGCAAAGGCCCCGACTTCCGGATCTTGATGGCGAGCAGCCCCTCCCGATGCATCTGAGCGGCAGCCTGGCCACCCTCTGCGCCCCCGAGACAGCGTCACCCACCTCCAGGCGCCCTGAGCATCCCTGCATCAGGGCTCGGGCGAGTTTGTAAAAGAGACTTGCCTGGTAGCTCCCAGAGGGCAGGAGTCCATTTCCCCACAGAGCCCGAGGGACGCCACTGTCACAGGAGCTCTGACAATGGAACAAGGATGCCAGATCCCTGTGATGGTCTGCATGGCTGGCAGCTCAGAGTGTGCGGGGAGTCTGTCTGAGTCCCTCCCTCGCCTATAAGTCACTCCCCGAGAAGCAGAGGGTGGGGACTGGGGCAGATGCGTGAGAGCCCCTGAGGCACACGTGCCCTGGTGGGAACCACCAAGCTCGGAGGCACCCCCTGGACTGAGCAGAGACCCGCATGTGCTTGTGTACAGAAGACTGCACACGGCATGGGTATGCACACACGCACACATGCACACACACGCATGCACACGCATGCATACATATGCACAGGTGCACACACTCTGACACACACACGCAGATCCTCTTGGGCACCGAGCTCTGTAACAAGCCACACTCCGTCATCCGTCCAGAGGCTGCTTGCCAGTCCCAGGACAGACCACGCCAGCCTGGGTGCCACCTTCTGCCCTGACACTCAGAGGAAGGTTTCTGCTCCAGAAAGGTCTCCAGCCGCAGATCTCACGCTTCCTTCCGAGGCCTCTGCCCCTGGAGGGAGGAACTTCAGTTTGGTGTCTGACCTGCGAGAAGGAATTAGGTCGTGTGCACATCCTGGTCCCACCCCTTAGCCACTGTGCGCCTCTGAAGGAGTGATTTAATCTCTCGGATCTCAGTTTCCTCACCTGGGAAAAGGGAATAGTAGAATGTGGTACTCACTTACCTGGCTGCAGGCACAGCCAGTGGTGACGAAAGGTGCAGGGGGATGAGGCCCCTCTGAGGTCCCGGCATCCCTGCCCCCTTGTGTGCCACAGAGTATAGCATCTCGGCCGCGGCCATCGCCGTCTTCAGCCTGGGCTTCACCATCGCGGGAACCATCTGCGTGCTCCTGTCCTTCGGGAAGAAGCGCGACTACCTGCTGAGGCCAGCGTCCATGTTCTTCGCCTTTGCGGGTAGGACGGGGGCTCCTGTCCGGGTGCCGGGTCTGGGGGGATGCTTCGACCCCGTTCTCATGCCTACCTGGGGCCTGGGTGTGGACAGATTCCCAGGCTCCACCCAGGGGCAAGCTTGCCCAGGGCTTCCGCCAGGGCCGGTGGGCCAGGAGGGGGCAGATCTCGGCAATCTGTCCATTTCTTACCAAGACAATCCTCAAGGCCAGGAGGATGCTAATTACTAACAAAAATATAAATTAACTTTAAAATAGTGCTAAGGAAAGAAGGAACGAAAGGGCGCACTTCTGCAGCTTCCCGATCGGGACCTCGGTCTCGGGGCCGTTTCATGCCCCCGCCTCTCCCCCGGCGGGGTCTCCACCTTGAAGCCCACGCGGAAGCCCCAGCTGATGCGGGGCGGGGGGCGCCCGGGGCCCTGAGTCCAGCTCTGCCCCCAGGTCTCTGCATCTTCGTCTCGGTGGAGGTCACACGGCAGTCGGTGAAGCGCATGGTCGACAGCGAGGACACCGTCTGGATCAAGTACTATTACTCCTGGTCCTTCGCCTGCGCCTGCGCGGCCTTCGGCCTCCTCTTCCTCGGCGGCCTGGCTCTCCTGCTCTTCTCCCTGCCGCGGATGCCCCAGAACCCCTGGGAGTCCTGCATGGACGCCGACCCCGAGCACTAGCCCTCCTGGGCCCCTGTCCCCAAGGAAGCCGAGCCCAGCCCAGAACGTTTGAGAAGGAGGCGGGAGCGTTACTTCTCCCCGTTCCCACCTGCTCGCCCTGTCTGAGCACTTCTCTGGGTGGTGAAGCCCGCAAGTGGCAGTGGCCCAGACCTGCCCCGTGCAGGTGGAAGGCAGGTGCACAGGCGCCTGGAGAGGCCCGACCTCCCGCTGGAGTGCCCGGCTGTCCTCGATAAGCCCACCGACTGTCCTCTGTGGGCCGTCTACCTGTTCTGGGCGTCCAGCTGTGCGAATGGCCAGACCCTCTTTCCTTCCTGGTGACCCGAACAGCCCCTCCTTGGCTTCTGGGAGACCCAACAAGCAGTTTTTAACTGGTTAGACTCTGTGGCTTGAAATAAAACCTCTTCAAAATCTTGCTTTTTCCTTGGCCTTGCGAAGAAATTGTTGGGTTCCTGACCACAGCCCAGGGGCCCCTTGACCCAGCAGGGGAAGTGAAGGCATAGCCCCCGGGGATGTTGAGGACTTTTGTGGGGATGAGAGGGACAGAGGGTCTGCTTAGCAGCGAGACTTAGAGGTTCTGAATTACAGTTGGTAACTCTGGGCCCTGGGGTTGTCTTTGGGAGAAACCAGAGGCGGTCTGACTAGCCAAGGGCGTTAAAAATACAGAGGGTTATTTCCAGAGCTCCCAGCACGCTAGGCATCCCAGTGCTAACACGGCACTCCAGCCGCACAGCTGCAAGGGTCTGATTTCAGACACTGGCTTTTTGTTGCAATGAACATCAGGAAGGAGGGCTTAGCAGCTAGACACATAGGGCCACTGGAGTTTCATAATTTACACCCTTGCGCCTTCAAACCTCACCGTACTTGGCCAGCCCTCAGAGATGGTAAGTCAGACACGGTGTGCAGAGAGGACCCCTCTGCCCTTTACCTTCACCGTGCACCAGGGGTCCACGTCAACACCTTTCTTGCAGAGAAGGGGCAGCAAACCACCGGCCGTGGGTCAACTGGGGCCCGTTGCCTGCTAAGAATGGTTTCTATAGTTTTAAATAGTCAAGAAAAATCGAAAGAAGAAAAAGATTTTGTGATGTGAAAATTTCATGAAATGCAAATTTCAGTGTCCATAAGCAAGGTTTTATCAGAACTGCCAAAGATAAACGAGGCCACAGTTAAGTGGTCAGGACAGATTTTGATCAGTAAGGCACTACTGCAGCAGGAAGAGTCTGGGATGAATCGAACTCAACTGTGTGCACAGAGGTGACCGGGAGGTTTAAAGGGTGAGCGAGGGAGGGGTGAGGAGGGCCGCACAGAGTCAGAGAAGCCAAAGGTCGCGAAGGGCTGGAAGGGGCTGGGCGAACTGGAGATGATCGAAGTTAGGCGCTGACCCGCTAACAGAGGCTCGGAGACGAGGGCCCTGTCCTCGGGTGTTGGCTGGAACAAACAGGCAACCTTGAATTTTCTCAGGCAGACACTTCAAGGGGGGCTGGGGTCATCCTAGGGGTGCGGCCTTGAGCTGTTAGAAACTGTGTTAGTGTCTGTTCGCACCGTTCTAGGCCAAGGTGGCATGGAGAGGAGGGCTGGGATTGGCCTGGCTGGAATCTGGTCCAGGAGCAAGTCCACCAAGACACAGCCACACCCCTCCGATGGCTAATTCCCGCTTCCAGGCCGGGTTAAGACTGGCCTGCAACGTCAGGCCGGTAACTGAAGTAACTACTCTCACCGGCCAGCTTATTAACCCCTAACTGTTCGCATCTGTAAACTGAGAGGAAAGCAACTCGATCGCTCCGCTGAGAACAATTTAGAAGGGAGGAGCCGGAGGCTGGGGCGTCTGGGTAGCGACCATGGTGGGGCTGGTGAAGATGGCCCTCTGACATCTCAGGGCTCCGGGCTGCGCTTGGAGGGGCCGACAGAGCCCAGCCCAGCCTGCTTTTGAGTCAGGGAACGTGCACGTGCCCCGTGCGTGGCTGTGAAGCCGAAAGGGTCAAGGAGAGCAGGGGTGACATCAGAGGGTGGGCGCTGCCGAGAAGGGCGGGTGGCGGGCGAGGCCCAGAGGAGGCTGCTTGGTCCTGCAGCCAAGGGCGCACGCGTCCCGAGGATACACAGGTAGAGCCTGAGGGCCACTTGCTCCGGATGAGCGGCTAGGAGATCAGCGTCCACGCCAGCCTGGGAGTTGGGGCCACGGTTTTGTGAGTAAGAAGGGTGCTGTCGTCCCACAAACTCCATTTTGGAGTCCAGTATTATTGTTTTTATTGTTATTATTACTTTTAGGGGAATTAGACTGGTGTGCGTTTTGTATTTCCACCTACATAGCTGTATTTTTAGCAGCCAAAATCACTCTGAGTGGAATATCCACTGAATATTCCTCTCCATTGCAGAATACATTGGTTTCCCAGTGTCTAGCTCTTTCGAGAGACATGTAAGCAGGCCTGGAACTGCTCTGCAGGCAGGGTCGGCCGGCTCCAGCCGGGCGGCACACAACCGCGTCTGCTCCAGCTTCTGCTGTGGGAAGAAGACAGCTCGACAGAGCAGAACAGAGCCCAGAGCTGAAAAACAAAGAGATCAACGAAACCAACGAGGGAAGACGTCTTTTTGTCTCCAGTCCGCTCACCGATGCTCGCGGGAAGGACGTTGTGATGGGTGGGGCTCAGGATTCCGGGCGGCCCCGGGCTTCACCGCAGCGCGGCCAGGGGCCTGCCGACGGGCCCGCAGCAGGACACCGCGCCACTGGCTCTGAGGCGGGCAGTTAGCAGCCAAGCGGGACGGGCACAAACGGAAAAATCATCCAACCCTGAGGTTCCATAACGCTCTCACGTTCTCAGCTTTCTAAATTCATCAGATCCCATGAGGTAAGGGAGCCAGGACGAGCAACTCAGTCCAGATAAATAATATTGAAGTGTGAGACGTTTTAAGAAATGTGGTGAAACAGACACAGCATAAAATCTACCATCGGAATTATTTTTAAGTGCCCAGCTCAGTCATGTTACATGTGCGGCCAGTTCCCAGGACTCTGTTCATCTCCCAAACAGAGACTCTGTCGCCTTCAACAACTCCCCGCCCATCCTGACCACCATCTACGTTCTGTTTCTCTGAATTTGACTACCCTGGTGCCTCATAGGAGTGGAATCATACACTATTTGCTCTTCTGTGTGTCTTATTTCACCTGGCGTAATGTCCTCAGGGTTCATCCACGTCATAGCCTGCGTCAGATTTCATTCCTCTTTAAGCCCGAACAACACTTCACTGTACGGGTACATCAGGTTTGTTTACGCGTTCATGCCTCAGTGGACGCTTGGGTTGCTTCCACCTCTTGGCTACTGTGAATAATGCTGCTATGAACATGGATGTACAAATACGTCTTTGGGAGCTTGCTTTACGTTCTTTTGGGTAGGTGATGTGTGATTTTTTAAAATCAAAATTATGGCAAAGTATCCGGGATGAAGACGGCGTCAAAATCTTAAATAGAGGCTGGATCCATGTTCCTGATTCTTCCTCTTTATCCGTCTCCTGTGGCCACTGTACAGAAGAAAAGACCGAAGACCTGAGAAGGACTTGCTTCCCAAGATCTGGTTAACTGGCGCCAGAACCGGAATGAGAACAAGGCTGACGGTTTCCCACCTGTGTAACCAGTGTCCTGTCCGGTCCTCACTTAGCCTCTGCCCAAGTATCTAGGGGGTCCGAGACACACGGCATCCTCTCCTTGGCTAACACATAATGGGGTCTGCCCTGGTGGTTTGGTCCTTATTAATCCCTCCTTGGGATTGAACATTTCAATTCTGTTACCACTATTTTTCCTGACCGCCCCAAAAAAGAGGGGTTTTAATCACATCCTACTGCAGTATTTCCCCTGCTGGTGTGACTTGTCCATTTTGATCAAATATTTTATTTACCAATTCATTTCTAATTTATACCCTGCCTGCTTTCAGAAAAGATCTGAAGTGGAGACAAGGTATGAATGAATGCACGACGTGGAACCGATTAAGCCGCGGGGCTGCAGCTGCTGTGGCCTCCTTCAGCCCCCGCTTCACAGCCTCACTCAGTAGCAGCCACTGAGGCCGCAAGTTAACGGCCACCCCGGCCATCCCTCCCGCCTGGCGAAGAAAGTTCATTAAGGTAATTGCCATTACAAGGAGTGATGCTCTGTCTTCTTCTGCCTTTGCTCCTGACAAGTTTCTGGCCTGAATGTGAAAGCCCTGACCTCCTGGAAACGCTCGTTGATTTGGCTTTAAACCCGCCTCTCGCTCTGCCCACGACCGGCCCTGGTAGCCCCAGGGATAAATGGAGTTCGGGGGATTGGTCTGCAAGCACAGTCTGAGCGTTCTCACCCCTGAGTTTGAAGAGCTCAAAACAAATATCCAAGTCACTGATTTAAACAGCTAACACCCTTCCCGCCCGGTCCTGCCAGGCTGAGACAGTCGGATGAAGCTAACAAAATAGAGACACAGTCTACCGAGAAACGTCCAGGAGGCAGGGAGGTAGCAGTGTATGATCCTGTCCATTTAAGGTGGAGGAAAGACGAACGGGGCTGCGTCCCATCTGAACCGACCAGCGCGCTGAGCCAGGGTCTCCTGGACTCAGGTGTCCCCTCAGTTGCCCTCATCTCGAGGCCCTACTATGCGCTCCCTGTACATAGTAGGAGCTGTGGTAGGACGAACCCAGACTAGGGCCGCTGTCAACCTGCTCTTGTGGACATTAACAAACTCCTGCGAGACCAGAGCACGTGTTAGACTAACTCATTGTTACGCTCCCTCCACTTCTGCGGTTCTCTGCGTCTATTAATACGAGGAGATGCACAAAGTGGTCCCAGACCTCGGGAAACATAAATCTCACATTTTAAAATTCGCCATGAAACACACATGAAATGGTAAGACGGCCTTTGACCTGGCTGAGCGCTTGACATGTGTTCTCTCTCCTAAGCCTTGCAACAGCCGTGTGTTCGCTTTTATTCCCATTCAACAGATGAACAAACTGAGACTCAGCAAGGCTGAGTAGACAACCTGGAGGCACACAGCAGAGGAAGGAGGGAGAGCCAGGCTCCTGTCTGCTTCCTTCCAGAAGCTGAGCTGTTAGCTGTCTTGCTGGCTAATGTGGGTCAGTCTTGCCAGGTCCCCGTTTTCTGGAGAGACCAAGGGATCCCGGCGGTTCCCTGTGAGCTGTGCAGATATTGGACTCCAGTTTGTTCTGACTGGAACAAAACCCAACGTGGACTCACCTGTGTTACGTGCGTCATCCTGGTGTGTATATTAAAGACCTTCGAAGGGTTGAAACGTGTGCTGTAATTTTCTCCTGAGGAGGCCTTCAAACAAGTTTCCTTGGCCATTTCTCTGCGCATATTTCAACTTCTTGTCTGTGTCTCATGGATTAGGAGTGCCAGTTCTGCTTTGGTCTTTGGAAAATTCCGGCCTGTGCATGTCTGCTCAGACACAATGGTGCGGGCAAGTATACTACTGTTTATCTTTATAAATCACAGTGTTTGCTCACCTTGCCCGACGAAAGCAAGGAAAATAAATTAGTGTTAGATTTAGATGTCAGACTGCATCTGCCTTCCATAAACTCCATTTTCCAATATTTGTGTTCCTCAAAATATCATCATTGCCCTTACAAATTGATTTTACAAGAAGCTGTTACAGAGTGTGTTTACTAAATAAATTTATAAAAGTAAAAAAATATATTTTGTATATTACATATTTAGGGCTGAGAAATTTAGGTTCTAACATAGGACTTTGTTAGAAAAAAGAACGCTGCTGCTTAAAATTTTTGGAAACCACTGACAATCGTTTAATCACTGCTTCAGTGAAGCAGTCCAGACTTGTCAGAGTTCAAGAAAGAAAGATAGCTTTAAAATAAAGTTTACATTGCTTGTCTCACGGAAGGCCAGGGAGGGTCTCTGAGGGGGAAGTGCTATGGTAAAGGCATACGAACAGGGATGCGCGTGAGAGGCGGCCAAGGGGCAGAGGCCACAGGCAGGGAAGTAGCTAGAAAGCCTCAGGTAGGGGAGTAAGCGCCCCTTCCTTCAGATCTGCCGCCTGGTCTTTCGTCTCCCGTCAACCGACGAGAGTCTCGAAACCACGATCCTTCTTCACGTCTCGTGTCACCGCCGACTGACTTTGCGTTCACTTCCCGAGCCACGCGCTGATCCCATGGCCCACGCCACGGCACGAGCCCCCCTGAAGGTCACCAGCGACCCCTCCGTCACCTGTGGCGCCCTACGACGCCTTTCTGTAGAGTTTGTACTTCGGGCCTCTGCTTCCACTCCCTCCCTAAGATTCCCTGAATTTTCCCTTTTACTGCCACCTGCCCCTTAAAGCTGCATGTTTCCAGGGTTTTTGTCTTTGAACTTCTCAGCTCACAACACAGCTCCCGAGAAGTTTCACTCCCTTCCGGGCTGTCGGCCGCCCGGGGCCGCGGTCCCTGCCTGTGTCCAGGCCGCCTCTGTGCCGGCGTCAGTGCCGGCATGCTGCAGTGCTGCCCGCAGGGACGTGCGCCCTAACCTGCCCTCCCCTGCTTGCCCCCTCGTTTCGACGGCCCTGCATCCCCTCAGCCACTCACGCCGAGAAGCCCTGTGGTTTCTTTGGCTCCCGGGCACGCCTCACAGATTCCACTTCCGAGACGAACCGCAAATCCACGTGTTGTTGCCCCGCTGCCGCGAGGCCCGGCTCTCCTCCCCTCCCCCTGCCGCTCGTGCCCTGAGCACTGGCCTCCCCGGAGGATGTGGTTTCCCAGACATGCTGAGCCGGCTGACGTCTCTCACAGGGTGTCCCTCACGTAAGCAAATGCACACTCACTGAGCGTGTCCGGTTCCTATTCTGAGACCACCCGCTGTCCTCGGTCTGTGGCTCCCTCACCGCAGCTCCCACGTCTCTGCCTTTGATTGTCCAGCTTCCCTCTTGGAAGGACCCTTGTGGTAACACTGGGCCCATCCAATAACCCAGGCTAAGCTCCCGTCTCAAGATCCTTATGGCTGAATCACGTCTGCCGAGTCCCTTTTTCCATATAAAGTACCAGGTCCCAGGGGTTCGGCTGTGGACATCTTCGGGAGCCGTTACCCTGTCTACCCCACTAGATACAACACTGTGTGCGAAGCACTGCGCTAAACCAGTACATGACCTGGTCCTGGACAAACACCGGGGATGGGCCCTCGGGAGCTGAGAGTTCAATCGTGGGTGACTTGAAAGTAAGGCGTAAGTGCTACGCGATGTAGGTGGGTTCCTCGGCCGCATGTGGCCCGCCCCCTTTCTGAAGTTGCCAGAGTCACCTTATTCCCCAGGACCCAGCTTGGACATCACGAGGTGACACATCCTCCAACCACTCCGTGCAAAACCTGTGCTTTCTTCCTTCTCGTGCCCTTAACACTGTGCTCATACCCCCAGTTCTGACCCGGTCTGTGTGGCTCCCTGTGCCTGCCTGCCTTGCTGGATTATATTTTCCTCTGAACCATCCGGCAGCTAGAACCTTCCCCAGCCCAGTCACACGCTCTGCACAGCGTACGGCATACAGCGCCCTCGGGATGTGTTGGTACATCGGACGAGTGCGTGAACTAGAAAAGGGCCGGGAGGAGTGCGTGCAAAGAGGCTACAAAGAAGCATCAGGAAGTGCAGTAAGAAGGCCTCTAGAGCTCATTCGGGATCTGCTCCCCTGGCCTCAGGGGCCCCATGCTCGGCCTGAGCCCCTGTATTCCCTACAGCGGCGTGCGCAGCTGCGTATCCCTGGGTGAGACGGTCTTCTGAGCTGGAGCACGTCAGCCCTTAAGAACGGACGGGTTTCTGCCATACACCTGGAACTAACACAATACTGTAAATCAACTGTATTGCAGTTAAAAAGAAAAAAAGGAACAGACGGCTTTCCACAAGGGCTTTGCTGGATGATTCAAAATTACCTTTAATGACACTAGATCACAGATTTTTTTTCAAAATAGTGTCTCTTCCACCCTGTAGGGGTGGAATGTTAAGACCCAGATCACCCCAGTAGGAATGATCTGGGTCTTAGAAGGCCTCTAGAGTCACAGGGAGATTTGATTCCTCAGGTAAAGCCTGTTTACTTACACACCTGCCAACAGTTCCCTGTTGCTTTGGTCCCAGGTCACCACTCCCTTTAAGCCCAGTCACCAGGTTAAGAGGACCGAATCCTCACAACTTTCTCTTCCAAGAGGAGCCTCAGCCGCGAGCGCCCACTTCTCTTTAGCTTTGTAAAAACACGTGCACGTCTGGGTTCCAAAGAGACAGAAGACCTGGCAGCAGGTGGGCTTGACGAGCAGGCCCAGAGCAAGCCACCCACTCCCCGGACTCCAGGTCCTTCCCTTTTGGTCGCCACTCACAGCAGGAGGGCTTGTCAGCTGAGGCCTCCGATTGCATTTCTGTTCAATTAGTGAGCAAAGGGCACTGAACCACATTCTCCTCTGTTTCCCTCTGCAGCGGAGCCCAGAGTGGGAGCCACGCCCACTTTCCAGAGCTCTCCGATGGTTCACCCCATCGTCTAACTAGCGCCCTTTCTTCTCAGGAATTAGCCGTGCAGTTTCCCGAAACGATGGTTCAAATCAATTTGCAGAGCATCTGTTTTAATGAGCTAAGAATGGGGTAACACCGCAGACTTTGCAACTGCAGCTCCTCTTCAATCTAATTATCTCCTTCTGTGGATATAAAATCAACCAGAGGTTCAGACAAAGGGGAATTTCATCACTTTCCCAGAAGTCTGCACGTAGGAATATGCCTACTGACGGGGATACGCTAAAGTAGGCAGCATCCACCAGAACTGACGTCACCATGGTGAAGCTGTCAAACCAAGGCTTCTAACAGCGATACCTGGTGAATGCTGATGCTTTGTCATCGCTCAGAGAGCACAGTGGAGCAGGCGGGGATGTGACTGCACAGGACAGCTCACTCCTGCACCCCAGGCCATCACTCCTGCCCACGGTTATCATCCGGCCACACCACAGTGGCAAAGGGCATCCATGAGAAGGGGAGAGTGTCCTGAAGTTCTTCTGTCAATCAAACCCTCTGAGCCAGTTCAACAGGCATTCGAGGGCCTGCTCTGTAAAAACTACAGAGCCAGTACTGTAGGTTTTGGGGTCTTAGGACAAGATCTCTGTCACCCAGAAGCTCACAAACTCCTAACTCTAATATAAAAACTGTGATAACATAGATATAAGCCCATTAAGGAGGCACAGAGGATGAGGGAACTAATTCCAACTGACCTGGGGGGTCTGAGCGCCGAAGGGCGTGCTCCAAACAAAGTAGAGAAGCAGGAAGGTCAGGGTTCATCCAGGCGAGGAACGGCAAGCTGTCTGATTTAGGGGACTGTGTGACGTGCTCAGGAATAAGACACGGGGGTGTCTCCAAAGTGCAGCTAAGAAATTTAGGGTGCGATGGGCAACCACCGAGGGCTTCTCAGGAAGAGTGGCACCATCGGATCCGTTTCGGAAGGTAACTCGGGCTGCAGTTGGTAGGATGAGCTGGAACTGCGGCTATGCAATCAAGATGGGGTCTTCACGTCCGAAGAGAGGATTTCCATCCATTTGGGAAGTGGTTCGTTAGGACAGTACCACGGTGTGAACCAAGTGGCAGAGCCCATTACAGACCCAGGGCTCTTCAGCTCCAATACCACAGCGGCATCAGAATGTTCCAGTTTAACCGAGCTGAGTGCAAGTAAGTCTCCATTCCAGCACCCCCTCCACGAGGCCAACTTTCCATTCTCACGCTTGACCTGCACTCCATACAGTTCCCGCCTTGCCGTTTTGATGAAATTACATTTTCCCAATAACTTTCACACTAATATCATTCTCAGAAAAATGCTTCAAAGGCTTCAAATAATGCATAGGAATGAACACCTGAAACAGTCTTGTTTGCGTTTTCCCACTGATGACGGGGGCTTTGTTTACTTCCTGTCGGGCGGATGGCAGCCCAGGGAGTCCTCCAAAGCCATTCGATTTATCTGTAAAGAAGTGTGTTTCTTTCCAAAATCCAGAGATGATTTATGTTGTATCAGATCAAGTCAAAGAAAGCAAGATGCCTAGCTTGAAAACTAATCCACCGCAATGAGTAAGAATTAGAAATTGTCCTTACGAAAGGCTGACTGCCCTATCTTCTTACATTTGCACACTTTAAGCACAGAATATTCAAGTTAGATTTACGGTGCCACATTAATGGGGTGTTAAAAATAAAAGAGCCACGGCACACAAAGCATCCTTTGACCTGCTAATGCTTCTCAAAATCGTATCATGGCAGATGCAAAGAATTATTTCCCCAACAAAAACAAGACCCTGGCTCAGGGCAATTTCCTGCACAGCCGGCATCTGGGGGGGGAGGGGCAGGGGTGGGGAGGGAGCAGGGCATGCCACGCACCCCTGTGAAATGTGTTATTATACCTTCATAATATATTGATACCAAGTAGGTTTACAAGTTCTGAAATGAATTCTGGGCTCCACAAGCCCAGCATCAACAAGTGACTTGTTAACACTAACTCATGATCACTGTTTTTAATTCCTAAGAACCACGTTGAATGACAATTTGAAAAGGGCTCATTTTCTCACTGATCACTGATGATCTCTAAACTTTCAGGTAACACTTGGAGCCTTTAGGCCTTTGCTTCTGCTGAAGTTCAGAGACACAAGTAAAGTTGCAAATTTCTGGAAACTATAGCGTCACAATTTTGCAAATCAATGTTGAGCTCTGTTACTTTAGCTGGTTTTATTGATTAATATCATGAATAAAATCAAAGTGCTGTGCTTAACTTCTGTCAGACCTTTGCTCTTAAAAGGAAGCAGAGGATTGTGGTTCACACATAACAGACAGATCTCCAAATTATTAAAAAGGCATTTTATTATAAATACATTTTAGTTGTAGCAGTAAAATACATTTTGTGTTACCATGAATCTTTTAAAACAAAAGAACTTCACTGAGACAATGGTCACAATGTAGGAATTAGAGACCTCCAAATTGAAAACTTGTTCTAAGGAACCAAAGCGACTAAAGTAATTCTAAAACTAAGTTAAAAAAGAAAATGACAAAAAAGGAAGAAAATAAAAACCCTAGAGAGTGGCTTTGGGGTTATTTTATGGTACAAAGTCATTTTTACTTTTAAGCATAAACTCTTTAGGTATTAGAACTCTCAGATGAGGTATCATTAACTGCAAAGAAAAAAATAATAATTTTGTTATAATTTTGCCAGAAATTATGATTATTAGATGGCTGTACAACTGGTACTTTTAAGAGATGGAAACTGATCAGTTTTATGTAACCTTCCTTTAGGAGGCTTTTGCCCAAATAAGACCCAGTATGAATTTGCCACGTGATTGTATGAAGTTAGCTGAACACGTTTAGATAAGAACTGTATTCTTGAAGCATTAAAAAAACAAAAACAAAAACAAAACCTGTGTCACTAATGACAGAACCCTTTAATAAGATGCAAAACCCATTACCTTTATAATTGAGAGGAGAGGTATTTTAATCACTGGATTTACCTAGGATACAACTACTACACTTAACCAGTACCTTCATGGGTTTCAAAGAATCAGGTGGGATGACTGGCACAGAAAGCGGATACAGTACAATGTCATACACACGGGTTTACAGGAAGTAGGCATGGTCTGGACATGTAAAAATCCAAGACTCCTGCTCTGTATGGGGGGGGGGGCTGAGAAACATTCAGGTGTAACTGACACGTCAGCACTTCATCCTGGACAAAAGAGCCCTCTGAGCAGCTGAAAGACACAGAGGTCTTCACTTCCAAGGCATCGTGCAAAGAATAAATAAACTGAAGCTCCCTATGAGTTGGAACTGGATAAAGTAACCTGTGCTGAACATACAAACAATCCCACCAGAGGTTATCTTGCCTTTCAAGGAGGAAGTACTGTGTTTTAAGAATTCCAAAGCTGTGTGTTCTATGATGCTTATCATACGGTCTACATCTAAGTCATTCTATAATCTATTACCTTAAAAATAATTTCTTCTCTTTCTAGGGTCTCGGTAAATTCAAAGCCAAACAAAAAGCCAGAGGCGGAGCCCAATGCCCCTCAAGCCGCACTCCAGGGGGAGTATTAACAGCAGCAGCACGCGCGTTTTAAACACCCAAAGACCTGTAGGTTTATTATACTGTAGGCAGCTTCTTTCTCAAAAATAACTTGCTCATACATGTGCACCTATGGTTTATGAATAACTCATGCTGTGTAGGTGGTAGATTCCTCTAGACTTTTTTTTGCAAACATATATAGATTTTTTTTAAGGTAGCAAAGGAATCAGAGACAATTATCAATTTTCTGCCACGCACAACAATTCAGGCTCCCCTAACACCTACCGGCACGGCAGAGAATCCAAATTAACTTTGTTAACCTGAGAAACACATAATTTGAAAAGCAAATCCTTTGCCCTCGCCTCCCTCATCCCCCAAAACATAACAACTACGACTACACCATTCGGGGTTTATCTATCGTTTTCTATGCTTCAGGTCACTGCCATCGTAGGACGGGGCCTCCGGTACCTGGGGCCTCGATAAACGCGAACTGCATTCTCGGGACAGTCGGATGGCTCCCTTCCACAATCCTCACCTCCGCGTGTGTGGAGCATCAAGACTGACTCTAAGCGCTCCAAACGCACGCACAGCTTCCAGACCAAAGCCCAGGCTGCAGTGTACACAAAACCAAACTCACCCTCCAAGTGTGAGAGCTCCTGCCCCGTCACGGGGAAGAGCAGCACAGACCTCAGACGGGGTGAGCGCTGAGGGGCGGGGGGCGGGGGTGGCCACCCCCCAGAGGGCCCGGCACTCCACGGAGGTCTTTCTCCATGAACGTCCCCGTCGCCGCATCAGAATTATAAAAATGTCTCAAGAGATCAGTTTTGTACACTGAGTAAATACATGCGTGGCTGAAGAGACCCTCAGACTTCCTCTAGACCCGCGGTTCTCAAAGCGCGGTGCCTGGACCAGCAACGTCAGTGCTGCCTGGGAACTTGCTGGAAACGCAGATGATCAGGCTCCGGCCGGCATCAGAAACCGCGGGGCAGGTCCAGCAGCCTGTACTTTAACAAGGCCTCCAGCTAATGCTGACGCTGGCTACAGTTGGAGATCCGCTAGCTCTATCCTGCTTAAAATGTCCATATCTTAGGACATATTTGTAAACAGATACTCCTTCTATTCTGGGTTGAAACCTATGGAATTTGCCCCTTCCCCTCAACTGCTCAAACATCAAAAGAGAAAAAAGAACTACTGATGAAATTCATTTCAGAACATCAAAACAAAAATTTTAAGTAATATCGGTTTCCCCTCCTATACATAGTTCTAAGGCAGGCAGTCACATGCTAGTATGCAAAATAAAACACAGAAGACACCTCATATATGAGATGTAGAAACAGCTAAAAAGACTCCCAAAGAATATAATGAAAATTCTGTAATATTGTTTAATGAACTTATAGAATTATATAAAACTTACTACGCTTTATGCTTAATATTCGTATCAAAATAAAATCTCTCTGTTGAACAAATTGCAAATAAAGTCTGGTCTAATACATTACTGAAACTGTAAGTATATGAATGTCTCTGGATTTTCTGAACACTCCAGTTTTAGAAGCTTTAGACTAATACTGTATAACTGGGTTTAGGATTTAACCACAGTTCACATTACTAAGCCTATATTCTTTTCTGTTAGGTACCTCCCTTCGAAAACATTTAGAAGCTCCTGTGACTGTTTCCTTAAAGTTTATTCCAAAGTAGATATTTTCAAACATTTCAAAAACTTTAAATGTTACATTAAAATTTTTTGTAATCTGTTTAATCTCATATTCTAATTTAAAGTAATAACAATGCCACTTCCTGAATGTGCTTTAAGAGAATGTTAAATGCCAGTAAGATTGATTCACTCCTTATAACAATGGTCTTCAGCAGCTTTACAGGGAAACCTCAGCCAATAAATATCCAACCCCAGGTAGATGGAGAACTCGAGAAACCTAATATAACAAGCGCTCTGAAGACTAACGTGCCACCTGCTCTTTCCTGTTACCTTTATACTATGTGGCGGACATCACTAGCTGATACTCTGAACAAGAAATCATGGTTATAACATTATCCGTTATTTCTAACTGCTCAATACTGTGTGGGTCAGGTGGCAAAAAGCGGAGTGAACAATCAGATCCATTAAGACATATCCTTTGAGATTTAGGAGCGCACATGAGGGTGGTGGTAGAAATTGAGGGTTTCTCAATAGTTAAAGGGATGGTTAGCAAGAAACAACGTCTGGTAAATCATAAAAGACAAAGTACTACCTTTGTGGAGCTAGAAGAAAAACCAGAGCGCCTAAGTAACATTTAAGGTAGCAATTTGTATCTTGCAATACATTTAAAGTTTTAATCTTGTATTTTTATAGGCTTTTTCTGGGTTCTCTTTTTAAAAACAGCTCCAGTAGGAAACAATTCTAAGGATAACAGGTGTCTCTTCTTAAAATGGCGATTTCAGTAAATTTAATTTTCTTAATAACAACAGCTGAAATCTGAAATTTAACTTGAAATTGGTTTTCACACACTGGCTCTTAGGCAAGGTGACTCTCTCCAGCGCAGGTCGCTAGAGATACATTCCTATATGTTTATAGCTTTGCTCTTGAAATGTATATACGTGGAAAATATTAAACATGTAAGATCAGCTATACCAGAGCAAGATAATACTGTATCTTAATTATCTCAAGTTAGGGAATTCAGTTACTTTCTCAGCAATTTCAATGCCACCATAAAAAAGGAAACTATTTTCACAAATAGGTCTTGGAGATCGCTATGTTTAATTAGGTAATGCTTATTCAGTGGGAATTCTGATTATTTTACTTATTCTGCAGTTCTTTGAACTGAAAAGACCAATTGATGTTCACACCAAACTCAAACTTATTCTAGAATCTCTGATGAAAAAAACCACACAAAGCAGTTTATTATTTCACACATACAAAATGACCTGGAGAGAAAGCATATCTGTCTGAGGAAAGGAAAATGAAAGTCATGTTGTTTAAATGGTCAATAATTAACTGCTGATTAATCAAAAACAAAGCTCTGCTATAACAACTTGGCCAAGCACATGCCAAATGGCAACCAAAACCCCTCTGAAAAACCCACCAGAAAATATCCATGTTGCACTGAACGAGGCTCATTCAGAGCTGAACAGAAATTCATTTTTAGGTAGGGAAAAAAATTCAGCATGAAAACTCTACAGACTCTATCACCCAAAAGAATTTCTTTAAGGTAAAAAAAGAAAATCTCAGTGGCACTGAAATTAAAAAGTAAAATTAATAAAAAATAGTTCTGGCAAGAAAAAGGAAACTTCAGAGTGATATAAAGAACAAAGAAGTAGAAAGACATGTGAACAACTAACTGCACTTAGAAGAAATCTGTTTTGGAAGAAAAGGAAGTTAGTAATACTTGGTATTATCCCAGAGCTTACATCAAGCTTTAAAAAAAAAAAGTTCCATCTGAACTCTAAGGTTGGACCTAGACCATAAAACACAGTCGCCCCTCAGTGTCTGCAGGGGATCCGCTCCAGGACCCCCAGGACTACCAAAACCCGAGGATGCTCAAGTCCCTTACATAAAATGACGTAGCACTTGCACATAACTTCCACACATCCTCCCATGTACTTTAAATCATCTCTAGATCACTTATGATACCTAATTCAATATAAATGTTAGGCAAATAGTTGCGAACGCATGGCAAATTCAAGCTCTCCTTTTTGGAACTTTCTGGAATTTTTTTTTTTTTTTTTAAATATCTTTGATCCATGCTTGCTGAATCGGTGGGCACGGAACCCGCAGATACGGAAGGCCGACTGTAAGTTGTTTTTTAAGTCTGATTCGTGGGCACTTGCTAACACTACCCAAGTAATATCCAACAGGATGAACGGTACTCAGAAGCCACACATTTCAATGGAAACTTGCAATGATTCTTGCAGTAAGACTTTCTCAAAACTGTTACAAGATATTATTATGTATACATTACATTTAAAGCACAGTTGGAAAGATGGCATTAAGTAAAGCTGAGATGGAAACATTCGAATCCTTGACTGGCTGTAGAAACAATAAGGAAGTGAGGAACACTCAGACGTTCTCAGCAGAGCAGTGGACTAAGAAGCAGCTACTACTTTTAGTTTCTTAGAAATAACTGCTTAGAACAGCAAAGTCACAACAACGTAACAGCTTCCTTACGCAAAGTTTCCATCAATATATAAGGGCGGTAGGGTGGGCACATTTAAATATAAATAATTTTAAAACTGGTATTTTTTAAAGGTTCAAGTATGGAAAACAGATGATTAGGCAATTACTTTATGACAAGGGGTTAACTGACAGCCCTGATGGGATAGTTCTGTCTTTGTCAGATCAGCATGCTTTCGACCATTTACCTGGCTTGCGTCGCAGTCCTGTATATTTTCGGGGGAGGAGAATCATCACTGACAAGAACATTATTCTTCACCGACATCCTCACATCAGGGGGATCTCATTTTCATTTGGGCTGTATCTTGAGTTTTGTCACAGAGTTAGAAATACACAGCTATATGGCAAAACTTTTTCTTCTTTTCTTGTGACTATGTTGAGTAAAATCTGCCATCACTAAACGTGGCGATCTGACATCTTACAGAGAAAACGAGGTGCTGTAACTTGCTGGCTCCGTTTTCCAACTGTGATTTATACTAACCATTAGCACGTCTGCAGTCTACACGTCTACATCTGCCGCCTTACACAGAGACCTGCAGCCTGTAACGTGAAGCCACAGAGAAGTGAACTGCACTCTGGGCAGAAGGACAGAACTGAATAAAAAAGAGGTTCTCTTCATTTGTCCTAGAGCTTGACAGCCTTTAACTAAAGGCACTCTCTTCTCCCAAACTGTCCGAGGCTTACAGGGGACTACTGCTGGCTGACACCAACTAAACTCCCGTCGCAGACGCTTTTGTTTGCCCTCCACTTTTCAACTCTGCTTTAAAAATGGACCGCGAATAGACGATGGCCTATTCAAAGGCAGTCTTCCGGAAGAAAACTAGTTTTGAACGGATCATGAGGGTCCGTTCAGGATTTGCAGTGTTTCCCAACCTTACCTTATTATTTTATGTTTTTTTTAAAAAGGTTATATTGTAGTTTCAAGATATCTCTGAAGTATAAAAGTAGTACTACTAGATCAGGAAAACAATATGGACATGCATCGTCGCAAAAGCGTTACAAGACCACAAGTTTTAAGAGGGTAAACGTTGTTCTTTGGATTTTACCAAAGTTCATTCAAAACAATGTTTAGACTGTAGGATATTTAAGATAGCTGTTTAAATTGTATATTTTTGTACAAGTTCAGTGGGGTTCTTTTAGAAGAATCAAAAGACATGAAAACAAGGGCAGCTTCTTGCCCCAGATTTTGATGAATTTTGATACATCTTTGACAAACATTATACTTCTTCTTTAATGATGTTCCTCAAACAAAACAGTTAGCAAAATATTTGAATTGCCATGTATAATGTCACATTTTAATGTAAACATCAAATAAAGGTACCAAAATTTTTACTGGAGGGAAAAAAAACCTTAAAGCGGCACAACTCTTTATACCACTGGAGAGGGGGAAGCCAGATTACGAACATTTACACATGCATAGTGAGGAAAAGAAGATGTTACTAAATTCACGCATTTTTAAAATAGTTATCAAGTCTACTAAGCACCAACAATCCTAAAAATTTTTCAGCTTCATGATTTGTTTAAAAAAAAAACACACACTATCAAATTAACATTAAAAACAAGCTTAAAGTGTAGCTTGTCCAAAAAATAATTAAGTATGCCACTGTTTTTTTCATGTTACAAAAAACAGTGGCATATGAAATACACCTGCAAAGAATGCCTTTAACTCTATCCTACAGTGGATGGAGATTACAACAGCACATCATACATAGTCTAAAACTATAAAAGTTTTAGAATGCAGCATCTTGTCACCAAAAAAAGCTGATAAAACTTAAAGTATTTAGAAGATGCTGACCCCTTTTTTTTTTAAAAAAATTTTCAATGAATTTAAGCAAAAATAACATACATTTGTACATCAACTGGCCATTTCTGGTACAGAAACCCAGCGTATGGTAATATTACTGAATAAATGTAAATGCTACTTACAATTTTTTTTTCTTTTTAAATACATTTTAGACAAACTTTTTTTCTCCTTTTTTAATAGTTGCACAATTAACCTCTTAGCTGCTAGCTTGATGCAAACATATGTAACAATACACAAATTTAAAAATATTTTTTATTCCACATAAAAGCTGTCAAAATTCCGACTCATGTCAAAAATGCAAAATAATGGAATATACTGTAAAAAAAAATTAGTTGCAAGTCTAGCAGCAAAGCAATTGAGAACATACTTAATATTAAAACAAAGGGAACTGTGCATCTATAGGTGAAGTCCAGCTATCTTAATTCTACTGATACAAACAGAATGAAAACACTCTCCCTGGAGGAAAAAAAAGTGATTATTTAAAATAGGAGTAAAAGCCATTGCTGCCCGATGAGCTCCCCAGGCTGAGTTCCTGGAACAGAGACAGAGGGTCGCTGCTCTTCTTGGCCTGCTCTGGCGGGGGCCTGGGCTTGGGCGGGGCCCGCAGAGCGCTGGCATACGACATGGCGGGCTTGCTGCCTCCACAGCTCTGCTGGCTGCTGCTGCTGGCCGACTCCGCGATCTGCTTGTTGGGCATGAGTGGGGGGAACTGGCCGAGATGCTGCAGGACGCTGTAATTGAAGGAACTGGACCCCTCGAGGTTTTCAGGCTTCAGATGATCCTCAGGGGGTTTGCCGGTCTTGGGCGGAGCTAGAAGCAGAGAAGAGTAGCACCGATTTAAGGGCGAGCCCAGCGACCCTCAGGCATCTCACTAGTTCAGTGTGTCACAGCTGGTTCTCATCTCCAGGAACTCAGCGACAGGAGAGCCACAAGGACAGACAACTTCTGCCACAACACTCTGCAATCACAACACATCTGACTGAACTTCTCCATCTCATAAACACTTGAAGAAGAATTAACTACGTGAACTGTGATAACTAAACATATAAAACTAAAGGTCAAGTCTGAAGGTTTTGCTTCAAAAAACTAACTTGTGCCATTGCACACTTTGCTATTTATTATATTAACTGCTCACAGTTTGAAAATGGGAAAAAACAGGTTCTTTCTTAAATAAAAATGAGCTCTATATGCAGACTTCTGGTTAAAACAGCTTCTATTATTAACCTAAGAAACAGCAGCACCTGGATTCAATTTCTTAAAAATACTACCTTTTCTTGTAATATGTAAGGAAACAAGGAATAAGGTGGGGAAAGCTGCTGTAGACTTTACTTCACGTTTCCTGTCATCTGCCGAATTCCAAGGTCCTTTAATATTCGACTCCACTCTTCCTAACTAGTTTTATGGCCCCCAAATCATAACTGGTTTTAAACATTGCTTTTGCTTTCAATCTTTTAAAAGTTTAACTAACATTAGACTGGATTAAAATCATAATACATATTCATTGAGGATAACTTGGAAATTACACAAAGGCCAAAGAAGAAAATAAGTCATTCATATTTCCAAACACCAGAGCTAATTTAACTTGCTGGTGCATTTTTCCCTAAGGATGTCATATAATGCAGATATTTCATAACTTTTTAAAGTAATCTCTCATTTTTAGAAATATGGATAATAGTCAATTTTTCACTTTTCTACACTGTGATAAATGTTATTATAGATAAATATTCCTAAATATTCACGACTGCTCCCTTAGGATAAAGCCCTAGAGGTACAATGGCTGGGTCGTATAGTACATACACAGTGAAAGTTTTTGATTAACTGCGGCCAAGCTTCCCTGCAGGAAAATACTGCCCACTTAGACTCAACCAACAATGCTGGCTCATTTCCCTACTACATCACAACACTAGTGTTACTATTTTTTTTAACTTCAGCTTCTTTTATAAATAAATAATTATCTTGTGGTTCTACTTTACATGTCTTTGATTACTGACATTTATGGACATTTTTCCTTGTGTTTATTACCTATTTGTGTAAAGTTAAGGAGAAAGTATTTCATTTTTTAGTTTTAGTATTTCATTGATTCATTATGCTAATTTCACATTATTATTTTAAAACTTTAAAAATTCACAAAATTGTTCAAAATTATTTTAAGCCATTTAATAGCTTTCTGGAACGTTTACCACCTTTCTGTCTAAATGTCACTGATTTTGTGAATGAAACAATTGTTTTTAAGAGCATTAGTTTAACAAACACTTCAATATAAAAGTGGCCTGTACTGCCTAATATACAAAATAAACATTTTACTGGCTGTTCAAAAACTTACTATTTTTATTTACTTTGTAAAGTCTTATTTACCCATATTCTCATCTTCATGACAATATAAGAGTTTAGAATGTTTTCAAGTAAATAATAAATACTTACAGAATAATATTTTAGAGGCAGTTTAGCCTAATGCCTACACGCTTATCTAATCATGAATGTAAGATCTCTGTCAATTTGCTTTACCATATATGCTCCTGGTAAGACAAACTATTCTTTAAAACTATGAATTTTACTAATCTGGCAACCAATGACTTTTTTCAAAATACATATCTCTACCTAATCTTTAATTTTCATCTGTGCATAAAAAGAAAATGCTTGATAAAGTATGCCTTGTCACCAAGAGAAGTGAATAGAACCCGAACACATATGTGTTGGAGAGACGATCCCCACCCTCGCTGAGGACACAGAGGTCCCGCAGTGAGACTGGATCACCCCCTTGATCGCACAGGGTCTATTCTCATGATCTCCTCACTCAGCAGGCAGGCATTTACCAAGGTGATCAGTACCAAAATGGGAAATCCAAAGTTCAAAAAGGTCAGAGACATGAGCTTTGCTCTCAGGCTTGTAATTGTGGAGAAAATACGGCCATATCATGACCTCTTTCAAATTCCAAACCAATACAATAATGAGCAGTTTCCTTCAACTCAAGAAATAAGTCTCAAACTTCAGAAAGAAGTTCCCCAAGTGGTGATTATTTTCCTTCTGATTCACCACCGGCAATTGCTACATTCCTCTAAAAATGAAATGAAAATATAAAATAGAATAAAATATAAAATAAAATAAGAAATACACACATAGATACATACTGTTAAACAAGAAGCTGTGCTTCAGGATAGTAGTGATTTTGAATTAATTTTTAAACACTTAGCTAAGTGTTACTTTCAACGAAAGAATACTATTTGTCTCCTAGCAATGAAGAAAATAAGCATTTTATACTTGTGGAGAAGACACCATAAATGACATGTGCTCTGGGCACTTGCTCAGCAAATTTCAACTTTATCAGCTTTTTACTGATTTCGGCCAAAAGCTATCTTAAAATTTAGGCAGAAAAAAAGGAGAAATGATGTTGTCTTTAAAATAAATTATAATACACAAAACAACTAAGAAGTAACAAATTTTCATCACTTATTTGTAATTTAGATGTTTCTCAGGAAATTCAAATATGATGAGTGCATTTCTGTTAGACCTTTAAAATGACAAAGCAGTCCCAGGCAAAATACAACACTCTAACCATAGAAGGTACTAATGAAGGTTTAAAGATTAAAATGACCGTGTCTCTTGACAGGAAAGAAACCAATGCCTTTCTAATGCCTTTTGACCTACCACGTCTACTGTTCTAAAAAGAACATCCTCCAAAATGGGTCAGTCACAGGCACAATGGATTCACATTCTAAAGATGAACAAAATTAATTTAAAATACAAAGGTTGATGCTATCAAGGCAGAAATTCACCGAGGATCACAGACTTGTTCACAAAGATAAATGACTGCAGCCTACAAAGAGAAGGCTATATAGATCGGAGAACTCAAACAGTATCATTCTTTACATTCCACATAAAAAAGAGGGAAACAAAGGAAAGATAAACGTGCACTCGCGTTCAAGGCTGAAGAAGACTTCAGACTTCCCAGCACACAGGTTTACAGCCATATCCATTCCAAGGCCTTCCTATGCCTTCTTTCTTTTCTTCTTTGGACTTGGATTTCTCAGTTCATTAGAATATAAGGAATAAATACTGGATTTCTAAATCTCAAAATGTCAGACTTTACTGGTTTCTCTTATGGCCAAACTCTATTGTGTAGCAAACTGTCAACAACTTTATTGACAATAAATCCTTGAAAACTGAAATTGACCTAACCAACTGCCGCCCCCAACCCAGAAGAAAACACGAAAATCCAGAAAACAAGCTTTTCCCAAGCAAAGGTGATCTGATTTAGAAATGCATTCTAGGTTCCCTTACTTCTTTCACGCATTCACAGGTTAAAATGATCAAAATGATCAGTTCCCAAATACGGGTAGGTCTACTTACCTTCCAGACCATAAACATGGAACCAATATAGTCCTAAATTAATGTGCATCCTGAGGCACACCTGTGAGCTATGAGCATTAAATACTGTTCCAAGATAATAATGCGAATGGAAGGAATGGGAGAAGAAAAACTCCATAAATACGCAGGAGCTGAGTAGTTAAAACTGCAGTCGTGGCAACCCCCAACCCTGTCTTACCTATCAACTCTCTGGGCTGAGCTGTCCTGCTGGATCCATTGCACGGAATGTTCTGATAGGGGGTAGATGAGGTGGTGTTTACCCAGGACTCCGGGGAGGAAAAGTTGAAAGAAGATTGGTTATTATGGTCCTGAAGCTCTTTACACTGGGCAAGGCTGTCTTGAGGAGTGCTTACTTCTTCAGAACAAGGCTGGACTGAGCTAGATGAGATTCTTCTTTGGTACAAGGGCCGACCAGGTCCTCTGGGTTCATACTACACAAAGAAAAAGGACAGTTCATAAATCAGTGAAAACTTACACCCCACTCTCTTATGCACACAGCAGTCTCACTCTATTAAGTAGAAATTCTCAAAAACACTTTCTTCTGTGACTATCAAAACCCCCAAAAAGCAGCCTGAGCTGTGGACATGGTGTCAGGAGACCTGGGGTCAAAACTCAGTTCTGGCCCTTAGCAGGTATTCCTATGACAACACACGTCTAATTTCTGACTCTGTTTTCCTGTCTGTAAAGTATGGGGCTGAACTACCTGTCTTCAGTTCTAAAGTTCTATCCACATTTTACGTAACATTAGATTAAGAATAACAATGAAGAAGCATATCTGCTCAAAATTAAATGGGGAAATTACAGTCATGATCAACTGAATCACAACATCTTGAACACATTCGTCCGTTTGAGACTCATCTCATGGGCCCTTCACAACCTCCTGGTTTGTCATTCCTTAGACCTGATGGTAAGACAGGGTTCCTCCCACCCAACAGAGGTACTCCCGATCGCCCTCTCTGCACGTCTTCCTTCGGAAAGTCTTCGACGGAAACGGAACATTCATTATTCTTCAACAAATCCTTCGTATGTTTGAAACCCAATTAACGTTTTTCCCCTCCCTACACTTGCACAACCAAAATTTCTTTGACTCTCCGACAGGATGTATTTGCCAGCATTTCATGATTTTTTACTGCTACTTAAGTGCCCTCCAAGCTCTCGGGCCCGATTGCTGTGGCCATGCTCAGGCTCAGTTCAAAAGCAAAGGCAATACGGAGTAGCAGTCAGGTGTTCAGTCAGCCCGGCAGCATCACTCGGCAATTGACCTAGCCTCTTGGGAACTTCATCTGTAAATGTGGCTTCCCTGTCCACAATGCCTGCCTCTTAGGGCTGCTGTGAGACCTGAGCAAGTTCAGCATGCATAGCATTTGGCACATAGGAAGGTTTGCTGTTGATGTAACATAATGGATAAGCGTCCGTGTTAGAGCTTACATGTCAGAACAGGATTGGCTTTTTACTGCCCCCTCTCCCTCCCCCCAAAGTAACAGAGTTGCTATTCAGTTCGTGGTCATTATGATCGGGAGGAAACTTTCTTTTACCACCGTTGTTACAAATAACTGGAAATCAGGAACTAGAGATTAGATTACAAAGAAGAGAGAGAGAGATAGGCACAGAAATAGCAGGATTTGGGGGGAATATAAGATATCACAAGCAGATATTGTCAGGCCAATGAAATGCGGGAATTTGTGGGCCTAAGTATGTGAGAGTAAAGTCGTCACGGACGGAACCACAAGGGTACAAACGGGAAGGGAATGGGTCTGGACTGGCTGCCTTGAGCAGAAAAGCGGGAAGGGGAGGGAGGAGAGACCTCTCACTGTTAAATGAGGATGTCCAGGTCATTTCTACGTTTCCAAAGTTTTAGCTACTGGATGAGAAAGGCGAGAGCTAATACTTCCATCCCATTAATACCTTTTCTCATATGTTTTTATTGTTCTTCTGTCTTTATGTATAGTATCTAAATTCATCTTTAGTTTTACTCTGCTTTAAAGGTATTTTTTTCCAATGGTTAAGATCATTCCAAATTTGATTCCTATTTTCTAGAATAGTAACCATTCTAACTAGTGTCAACTGTGAATTTAATCAGCACATTTGAAATTTCTTCATCAAGGTTATTAACTTATGGTGTTGAGTAGAATAACCAACATTCCTAAACTGCTTTATGTTGTGTATGGCTAGGCAATGAATGAATGGTCACAGCAGCTTGTACAGGGTGCCTTTTTTTATCAAGGTTTGTTATGAAGATGATTAGCTCTTAGACTCAAAGTGAAGTGCTTCTTTTTATTACCATGACCTGAGTGTTCAGCCCAGTCAGAAACTGTAGGGGATCACATTCTAAAGGCTTTATGTGTGGGCTTCCCTGGTGGCGCAGTGGTTGAGAGTCCACCTGCCGATGCAGGGGATGCGGGTTCTTGCCCCGGTCCGGGAAGATCCCACAAGCCGCGGGGTGGCTGGGCCCGTGAGCCATGGCCGCTGAGCCTGTGCATCTGGAGCCTGTGCCCCACAACGGGAGAGGCCACAACAGTGAGAGGCCCGCGTACATCAAAAAAAAAAAAAAAAAAAAAAAAAGGCTTTATGTGTGAATACTAAAGTACAAAACTAAAATCTGTTATGGCCTCAGAAAACAGGTTATAATAATCAAATTCCCTGGTGATACTCGTACGAATTCCAGGCATTAACTTTATAAGCCCCTTTTTGCAATGAATAGATATGTGAACCACAACGCTTAAATGAGGAAAACTAAAAATCAGAAAGCAGTGGAAAGCTGATATAAAAGGAGAAAATATTCAATTAAACTTTAAAAAAAATGTGTGTCATTTATACCTTCCAAACTGAAATCCAAAAAAATCACACAGTTGACACGCACAGTACTTGTGGAAGTATTGTGTAACATGTTTATAACAGCTCCTAAGCAGCTGCTGACAAAGATGAATGGGTAGATTAAGTATAAAATACAACTTCAAATGACATTATGAATGCAATTGATCCTCTGTTAGAAAAAGAACCAAAACTTGGCATTGTTTGAATGTTCTTAAAATTAGATATGTTGAAGATTTATCTATATGTGTGTGTGTGTATGTATACACACACACACACACACACACTCACACATAATATACATACGTACATATATAAATATAATATATAGATGGTCCCCTGGTATACCTACTTCATACAACACAGATGTAGGTAGATGCATGAAAATATGATTTGCTACTTTGGAATCTGTCCTCAAAGGTAATTTGAGGATAAGCAGAGAAATCTTGCTGACAACTGAATGAAATGGTTTATACACCAAATAAATTACCTTTTAGCAGTTTTGTAGTTTTCAGCATACAGACCCTGTACAGGTTTTGTTAATTTGCACCTAGCATTTAATTTTCCTCTGAGCTATTGTAATGGTACTTGCTCTTACATTTTGGTTTCCAATTGAATGTTGCTAATATATGGAAATGGGATTGACTTGTGTTGACCTTTTACCTCAAAACCTTGCTAAATTCACATTAGTCAAAATTAATTTTTGTTGGTTTGTTTTCTGGGTAGATTCCTTGGGTTTTTCTACACTGACAATCATGTCATCTGTGAATAGGGAGAGTTTTATTTCTGCCTTTCCAAACTCGGTGTCTTTTCTTTTTATTGATGTACTGCACTGGCTAAGACTTCCAGGATAACGTTGAACAGGAATGTTGAGAGTGGACATCTTAACTCCTTCCTTATCTTAGAAGCGTTCAGCATTCAGTCTCTACCTTAATCATGATGGTAGCTGTAGGACTTTTATAGGTGCCCTTTAACAGGTTGAGGAATATCCTTCTACTTCTAGTTCGCCAAGAGTTTTTATGAGTGGATGTTCTGTTCTGTCAAATGTGTATAGGCTTTTTTTTGCGGGGGGGGGGGGGATGTCTATTGATATAATCATGTGATTTTTCTCCCTAGACTGTTAGTATGGTGGATTACATTGATTTATTTTCAAACACTGGACCAGCCTTGCATTCTGGAAATAAGCTCCGACATGATTGTAGTGTATTGTTCTTTTTTATATATTGCTGAATTCAATTTGTTAATGTTTTGTTGAGGATATTGCAGTGATGTTCACAGATATGTCTGTAGTTTTCTCTTTCTTGTACTGTCTTTGTCTAGTTTTGGTATCAGAGTAATGCTAGCCATATACAGTAAGTTAAGAAGTGTGCCCTTCTCCTCCATTCTCTGGAAGAGATTGTGTAAATTGGTGGTATTTCTTTACATGTTTGGAGGAATTCAGCAGCGAACCATCTGGGCCTGCAGATTTCTTCTTTGGCAGGTTTTTAAACTACAAATTCAATTTTGTTAACAGTTATAAGACTATTCATATGCTATCTATTTAATCTTCAGTGAGTTTTTGTAGTTTGTGGTATTCAGAGAAGTGATCCATTTTATCTAAGTTGCTGAATTTTATGCAAAGAGTTGTTCACAGTATTCCTTTACTGTTATCCTTTTTAATGTCTACTGGATTCAGTGGTATCTCCTCTTTCGTGCCTGATATTGGTAGTTTGTGCTTCTCTCCTTTCCTCTGTCACTCTTGCTAAAGCTTTATCATTTTTTTTTTTTTTTTTTTTTTTTTGCGGTACGCGGGCCTCTCACTGTTGTGGCCTCTCTCGTTGCGGAGCACAGGCTCCGGACGCGCAGGCCCAACGGCCATGGCTCACAGACCCAGCCACTACGCAGCATGTGGGATCTTCCCGGACCGGGGCACGAACCCGTGTCCCCTGCATCGGCAGGCGGACTCTCAACCACTGCGCCACCAGGGAAGCCCAAGCTTTATCAGTTTTATTGATCTTTCCAAAGAACTGGTTTTGGGTTTCACTGATTTTTCTCTATTATTTTTGTTTTCATTTTTTATTGAATTCAGTTCTCATCCTTATTATGCATCTTTATTATTCCCTTCCCTCTGCTTGATTTTAATTTATTTTATTCTTCCTTTTCTAATTTCTTGGGATAGAAGCTTAGATTATTGATCTGAGACATTTTCTAATTTCCCTTGAGACTTCCTCTTTCACTCATTTATTATTTAGATATATGCAGTTTAATTCCCAAGTCTTGGAGATTTTCTGGTTATCCTTTGGTTATGCATTTCTAGTTTAATTCCATTATGGTCAGATAACATATTTTATTGGTGAATGTGACATCTGCACTTGGAAAGATCATATATTCTGCTGTTGTTGGTTGGAGTGTCCTATACATGTCAACTAAATGCAGTTGGTTAACGATGCTGCTCGCTTTTCCTATATCCTGGCTGATTTCCTGTCTATTAGATCTATTAAATACTGAGACGGGAGAGTCAAAGTCTCAAACTGTAATTGTGGATTTGTCTGTTACTCCTTTTAGATTTTGCTTCACGTATTTTGAAGTTCTGTTGTTAGATGCATACACACTTAAGACTGTTATTTCCTTTTAATGTACTGACCCTCTTATCAGTACTAATGTCCCTCCTGGATAACTTCCTATGCTCTGAAGTTCACTTTGTCTGACACTAATATAGCCACTCTAGCTTTCTTTTGATTAGTCTTTGCATGGTATGCCTTTCTCCATCCTTTGCTTTTAACTACCTATACTGTTATATTTTTAACGTTTCTTGTAGATAGCATATAATTAGAACTATTTGAAAAACCCAGCCTGACAATCTCTGACTTTTAATTGGTATGTTTAGATCATGTATATAATGTAATTACTGATATGTTTAGATTTAAGTCAGTTGTCTTATGTCTTTTGTTTCCTGTTCATTTCCCATTTTATGTTCCTTTGTTTTCCTTTTCCTGCCTTCTTTTGGGCTATTTGAACATGTTTTTGTAATTTCATTTTAATTTTGTGATTCTATGTCTCCTTATATGATTTTTAAATAGGTGTTCTAGGGATAATGGAATACATACTTAACTTTTCATCATCTTCTTAGAATCTATATTTTATCACTTCAGTTGAGATGTAGAAAACTTATTACCATATTCGGTTCTTTACTTTTCCTCTTTATGCTATAGTTATAGTTGTTTTATATATAATATCTATATACACTGAAAAACAATCAGACAATGTTATATATTTTGCTCTCAACTGGGAATTTTGTTGAACTCAAGGAGTTCAACAAAATTTTGATAGAACTGGGAATTTTGATAGAACTCAAGGAGAACAGTTTATCATATTTATCCAGATATTTACTGTATCTGTTGCTCAACTTCCATTGCTGATGTGCCTAGTTTCCTTCTGGTATCATTTTCCCTCTGTCTGAAGAACTTCCTTTAACAATTCTTTTAGAGGAGGTCTGCTGGCTAAAAATTCTCTTAGTTTTCCTTTATCAGTAAATGTCTTTATTTTACCATCATTCCTGAAGGACAGTCTTGCAGCATATACATTTTTGGGTTAAAAGTTCTTTTCTTTCAGCACTTTAAAAATGTTTGCCACTTCCTTCTGGCTTCCATGGTTTCTGATGAGAAATCGTTAGTCATTTGAATTATTGTTCTCTAATGAGATGTGTTTTCTCTGGCTTCTCTCAAGATTAGTTTCTTTGCTTTTTGCTTTTAGCCATTTGATTATAATATGCCCAGGTGCAAATTTCTTTGGGTTTATCCTATTTAGGATTCACTCTGCTCCTTAAATCTGTAGGCTTATGTCTTTCACCAAACTTGGGAAGTTTTCTGCTATTATTTTGTCAGATATTTTTCAGCATCACATTTTTTTCTCCTCTCCTCCTTGGACTCTGATGAAATTCAAAAGATTGAATATTCAACCTCTGTTTTTGTCCCATAGGCCTCTGAGGCTCTGTGTTCCTCCCCACCCCCACACCCCATCCAATTCTTGTTCTTTCTGTAGTGCAGATTAGGTAAATTCTATTGATCTTCAAGTTCACTGACTCTCTCCTCTGTCATTTCCATTCTGCTACTGAGACCATCAAATGAGTTTTAAATTTTTGGTTATTGCATTTTTCAGTTTTAAAACGTCTACTTGGTTTTGTTTTGTTTTTTAATATCTTCTCTTTCTCTGCTAAGACTTTTTAACATTTGTTTCAAGAGGTCTGTGATTACTCTTTGGAGCATTTTAATAATAAGATGCTTTAAAGTGTTTTCAGATAATTCCAAGGTCTGTATCATCTTACTGCGGGCACCTGTTGATGGGCTCTTCCTGTGTGAGCTGAGATTTCCATAATTTCTTATATACTGAGTAAGCTTGGATTGCATTATGGACATTTTAAATATTAACTCATGAGACCCTGGGTTTGTTTAAATCCTACAGAGAATGTTGATACTGATATTTTTGTTTTAGCAGGCAACTGATCTGGTAATGTTAAGTTCCAACCTGTCTTCTGTGGGCTATGGTTTCAAAGTCAGCTTAGTTTTTAAAGCCTTTGTGGTGCTATCTGGATCTGCACTGAGTGTCTGCCACTCTGGATTCAGTCCGTGACCTCGGCAGAGGTCTATCCATCAGCTCAGTTCTCCATGTCTTTGGTATGCTAATTAGGATCTGATCCATGCATGTGTACATCAGACCTGGGCCCACGAATTCATAAACAATTCCAGAGTCACTTTCTTAAGCTCCTCCTCTCCATGAGCTCCCTGGTGATTTCTAGGTCCTTGGGAGCCCCCTTGATAGTCCTCTGACCAGAAACCACCCACTCCCACAACGTGCAGAGTCTAGGGCCAAGGGGCAGGAGGACAGACAGGAAAAGGCAACAAGGTCTGGCCCCACCCTCCTGGCACCATAGGCCCACCAAGCAGAGATGGCTCCCCTCCCTCAGAGTTCTGGCTCCCATAAGCTTTTGCTGTGATCAGGGCCATCACAGTGAAATTTTTGACTCCATATTGCAACTAACCTTTAAGAAACTACTAACTGCCAAGTTTTGGTGTAGTATCAAGGGGGAATATCTATAATTTTCTGAAAAGGTCATTAAAATTTAAAATCCCTTTTCCAGGTACATATCTGCATGACAGAGTTTTCTTCATATACGTCAACCAAAATGACATATTGCAGAAGATTCGCAAAACTGAAAAACTGGCACTCTTTTCACTAAACATTTTTGTTTTGGAAAATACAGTTATTTTTGTTAACAAGGAATGAGTTTATTATTATAATTTTTAAATGAATTGATATTTATTTTAAATTATTAGTTTTAAACACTGATAGCTTATATTAAAAAAACTGTTGATAGATATTTAAACATCACATAAATAAAAGTTTTTGAGATCCTTCTGACGTGTGCATAAGGCGATTCACTGAAGCACTATTTTTTTTTTAATGGAATTGGTGGATCGCTTGGTAAACTAATTTTATTTTATTATTTTATTTATTTATTTTTATTTCATTTATTTGTTTATTTTTGCTGTGTTGGGTCTTTGTTTCTGTGTGAGGGCTTTCTCTAGTTGTGGCAAGCGGGGGCCACTCTTCATAGTGGTGCGCGGGCCTCTCACTATCGCGGCCTCTCCTGTTGTGGAGCACAGGCTCCAGACGCACAGGTTCAGTAATTGTGGCTCACAGGCCTAGTTGCTCCGCGGCATGTGGGATCCTCCCAGACCAGGGCTTGAACCCATGTCCCCTGCATTGGCAGGCAGATTCTCAACCACTGTGCCACCAGGGAAGCCCTGAAGCACTATTTTTTAATAGCAAAGGACTGGAAGCAATCCAAATGTCTGTCAATAGGAGACCAGTTCAATAAACCATGGTACAGCTACATAATGAAAGTACTATGCAGCTGTAAGAAGAACGAGGAAGATTTCTAAATACTGCTATGGATGAGCTCTGATCTATCATGATACACAACAACGTGTATAACATGCTGCCTTTTATCTACGAAAGGGTGGTACATGTACATACATAAGGATCTGCTTTTATTTTCAAAAAGAAATAATGAGAGGATTAATTTAAAAAAATAATTGTTTTCTATAGGGGGAAGGGATAAGGAAGGAGTAGAGTCAGGAATGGAAGTTTAACCTGTGAATATCACTTGTTTTATTATTTGGACTTTGGGACCATGTACTGATAAGTGCTTCCTAAAATCAAAATTAGATTTGAAAACTAAAACCAAATAGAAATAAACTCAAATGTTTATCGAATGAGTGCTATAACCACACACAGAAGAATTATTTCAGATACCTTTAAAATCCAGTTTTGTTTGTTTGTTTTTGTTTTTTTGCGGTACGTGGGCCTCCCACTGCCGCGGCCTCACCCGCCACGGAGCACAGGCTCCGGACTCACAGGCCCAGCGGCCACGGCCCACGGGCCCAACCGCTCCGCGGCATGCGGGATCCTCCCGGACCGGGGCACGAACCCGCGTCCCCCACATCGGCAGGCAGACTCCCAACCACTGCGCCACCAGGGAAGCCCCTAAAATCCAGTATTTTAACTAAATATATCTATGGGATATAGCCTTAGGACAAAATGAACCACACAGATGTCTTCAACTGCATTTATTGCTAATTTAACATCAGTACTGTTATTATGAAACTATTACACACACACCCTTATCTATCTATATCTTATCTATGTGTATGTATATACATATAAAGCAAATAACTAGCTGTTAGTCATTTATTAGGAACAATGATCTCTAGTGTAAAGTGAAAAACACAAATATTAAAAACCCTATAATCCTTCATTGACTTGGAAGTATCAATATGAACTCATGATTTATTTTTCTCTCAAAAAACAAAGTACTTCCCGGCTCTGCCCAGTGAAAAAGCAGGGACAAGCAGTACCAGAGAGCACCTTCAGTACCAGACTACAGTCTCCATCAGGGCTGCCCTGAGAAACACCTGATTCCTGGTCAGGGGCGGAACATGTACGAGATGAGCTAGAGACATCTTGTCCTGCCTGAAAGCAAGGAAGCTACCAAAGGTCACTGTCAATATGTCAAAGAACACAGCCACCAATATGAAGGGGCTCCCACTGGCCAGAGACATAACAGTGTGTCACACTGCAGAATGGCTACAATGAACTGAAAACTCAAATATATAATGATACCTGATTCATGATGATATTCCAAAGGAAAAAACGGTGAGGGGAGCCTGAGTGGTCATCTCTGGGGCCTGCTAAGGCACCATTACTCTGAAAATTTAGGGCAAGAAAACAAAGGGCAAGAACTACTCATTTTTTCTATATAGACCAGATTTGAAGGAATGAAACCTTTAGTGAGGAGAAGTTCTCTTTCACAGAAGAAAAATAGATACAAAAGAAATTAAAAGAATTTTAAAATTTTAAAACCATTTTGCCATCTCTAATGAAACAACAGTTCTAAACAATAGTCATCAATAGCTGCTAAATCTGAAGGTCGCTGGGAACTTTTAAAACTGGTGGATCAGACTGCTGTCATCTGATCACTGATAAACGTTAATCAACTTAACATCACTAAAGGTAGAAAACCAGGTATTATGAGCATCCTCCCCTGTATGCATATGAACACACACCTTCACTTCAAATGATATACACAACCTGGTAATTTCTCACTAAAATATCACAGATATCTTTTTATGTCATGAAAACTCATTTATTACACCATATTTAATAGCTGCACTTTATTTCTTCACTCATTTAAAGTTGGAAAATTCTAATGCCCGTAGGACCAGGTCTATAACCTAAATGTGTAATGTAAATCAGACCAGGTGTTGAACAATACGGAGTTATGCTGTGATAAACTAAAGAATACATGCTTGGCACTCAAACTAGTCAAATTTAATTTTCTAAAAAACCACTGAACAAGTTAAAAAAAAACAAATCCGGACTATCAGTCTGTACTCTCTGAGTTTTATCTCATTTCTAGGATATTTAATAATTTTTCACGACTTTACAAATTTACTTGTCTAAAATACCACTAAATTCCATCGCTTTACATCTTGTTCAACTATAAATTTTCATACAATATGAAGGTTATTGGTTCACTAACAAAACTGATTCTCTGGAGATGCTCACGTTTTTCTTTTAATCTAAAAGTATGTTTTTGGCCTGGATTTGTGTGATCCAAGAAGAGGCAATGTAACCTTGACCTAAATTAAAATGTCAGGGACACGCAAAGACTCTGGGGCAGAAATCAGACCTTACTCACTTGTGTATTCCCGGCACCTAAACACCATGCCTAGAACCTAAAAGTCCTCAATAAGTATTCAACAAAAGGATTTAAACGTTTAATGTTGAACACATACCATATTTTCTATTTAATTTCCCCAAGCTTTGAAGAAGAAATTCCTGACTATAGAACACTCTTGGGCTCTACTAACTTACTTCAATTTAGCTCCCAGTAAGGTTATGATCTTACGTCTAAAGCAATGTGCTATAGTTTTGTCGACTTACCTAGGAAGAAAGAAACTAGGAGAGGAGTATCACTATAAGATTAAAAACAGTATTAGCAAGCCAGGCAATGTGTGTTGGATAAACTGTAGTTGGCAACAGTAATGTCTATGGGTTCATGTCATGTAATCTATTGAAAAGGACTTGATAACTTCTGAAACTGTATTTTGTTTTCAAAGGCATGATCCCCAGTTAATGGTGGAGACTGGCCCAAGACTCCACTAAAATAATAATAAGTGAACATAAAGGATCTATAACAATCAAGACTGGATGACTGGCCATCAACATAGGACACATTTCTGGAACACATGGAAGACTGTCTGTGGAAGAAGGATGGAGTTAGAGCTACCAGTTGAGAGGAGAATCAGTCCACTCTGCAGGATTCCAGAGAGGCTCGGGCCTCAGAAACACAAGCTACAATGGAAAGTGAAGGGAGGACGAAGGGATAAAACGGGGGGGATTAACTGAAAGTCTGTACAGAGAACAAGTAGTCTCACCCTGCACTCCTCTGCAACAACCAGAAGATTCAAACATTAAAAAGCCCCCAGGGAAAAGCCTGCCAGGCAGTGAGTCATTAAGGAAACGTAAAACTCCCAAACTGCTTTTCAGGGACACAGATAATCAAGGGTTACCAGACATTTAAAGGGAGTCTCCAGCGTAAAAGATGGTCACAGATAAACAGGAAAAAAGGAGGGCCCAGGAAAAAGAAGTAGCAATTATGTTTTAAAAATATTTTTTAAATGCTTTTTTACTTCTTACTAAAAATCTAAGACAAAACAACAACAACAAACTCTCAATTGGTTTCCTCAGAAAAGGCACTGCATTTATAAAAACAAAAATAAGATGCTATGAAAAAGGAAAAACCTGAGAAGGAAGAACTCTTGGAAATTAAAGAATCTGAGGGCTCAAATGTAAAGTGTGATAGAAGGGTCTGTAGGTAAGATGAAGGAAATCTCAGACAGCAGGAAAAATACAAACATTAAAATGTGAGAGGAAGAAAGAATCTGAAGAATCCAGGAAGTCTAACATCTTATCAACAGAAGCTTCAGGAAGTGAGAAACAGAGGAAAAAAGATGGTAGGCAATTAGCAAAGAAATAATACAAGACAGTTTCAAAGAGCTGAAGGGTGTGAGTCCTTCAGTTGAGCAATTCTGTCCAAAAGACCCTTCCGTGGCATGGGAGATGCTGGGGACCTGCACTGTTCAGTAAAACGGCGCTGAGCCACACGTGGCCGCTGAGCAACTGAAATGTAGTTAGCAGAAACAAGAAAGAGGTGGTTCTATTTCACCGCATTTCACATCACATCAGATCCATCAGGAATCCCTGTAGATCTTAGCTACAAACAGACCTTGAATTTACTTCTCGCCATTACTACTGCTCCATCATAGTCCAAACCACCATCATCTCTCACCTAAATAATTATGCCACTCTCCACCATTTCTTTTATATTATTTTAAAATAATTATTTTTAAAATAAAATGCATTATCTTAACAGAAGTTTGAAAATGTCAATGTCACATTAGGTTGATAAGATTCAATCATAATAGAAGCAAAAATTTATCTTAATTTTCAAAACCACAGTACATTTATCTCTGGGTTTTGTTTTGTTTTTCTTGAAAGAAAGGTACACTAAAATGAACGTGACTTTGTACCAAAGTGCATTAAAATCAATTTAGGTCTAAATAAAGATAAATACCATTTGAAAGCATTTCACAGGCAAGGGCACTTACACTCTGCAAACAGTATTTTCCCACCAAGCGATGTTCTTTTCCTACATCCAAACACAAGGTAATAGAGGAGATACTAGAAGGAATGCAGTATTACATCTAAGAGAGAAATGTCAGGTTCACTGCTGTGACATTTTGAGCTACCTTGACTCATTCTGGCTCTTGTCAACTCTTCTTGAATGTGAAACAGTCAAGTTATCAATTATAGACCACAATCCCTCTTATGATGAAAATACGTCAGCTTGACATAAATAAAATAGTACACAGAAGTTTACCTTCAACTCGTAGCTATGATAACTCTGAAGAATAATTACAACTATGAAGAATCACAGTTATCATAATTAATTTCAAAAAAGAAGGTAATGCCAGAGAATTCTGTTTATAATTTTTAAAGAACATTGAGAAACAAATTCCTTATAGTTAATCTTCTGATATTTGAGATCTCCAAGTTAATTATCTGAGCTGTCAAACATTTAGTAGGTAGAACTGGATAGCTCTAAGAATACGGAATTCTAAAATGAACCATCTCCTTCTCTCTCCACCACCATCCCCCCCTTCTCCGCAAAGGAGAACTTCATATAATTGAAGATTTAATTGTTTGGTCTCAAGAACATGATTTGTCTCACCCCTGGCCTCACCCACCCACCTGCCACGTCTACTTCATGTAACTGCAATCACTTCCTGCTTTCTCGGAGTAAACCTTATTTGTGGCATAAGGATATGAACAACAGTGTGATGCTCCAGAAACAACGCGAGACCGGAGGTCAGGAGTCTCAGCTCTGCTGTGATTAGTAACTGCTTGAGCTCTAAGTCCTTCAACATCTCACTGCCTCAGTTTCTTTTTAAAAGGAGGAGTCAGAGTAAGTGATCTTCAAGGCCTTGACTAATCCCAAAGTTCTAAGTTTTACTTTAAAGCCTTCAAAAAATCAAAGTCTTTGTCAATGAGAATATATTTTAACTTTTTATTATTAAAAAGTCCAAACATCCATCACCGACCTTAACAGCCATCAACAATTTGATGTATTTGCTAAAATAATTAAAGTGTTATGACATATACAAGCCTATTTAAGTTATTTAAATTAAAAAAACTATAGAGAGCATGCTAACTGATTACAATAGAATGCATTATGGGCAATGAGTTTAAAATTTCAGATTTTCTCCCCACAGAGGGAAACTCCTATGAAGTACACTGAAAGAGAAGGGCCCGCAAACAAAAATTTGAGAAAAAGATCCCTTGCCTATAAAAATACATACATATTTCTGACAGAGAACGTCCTTTTATTTCCACCTACACTTCAGTCCTGTGGGCCCTTAGGCTGTTCAATATATATACTTTTCACCTTTTATTTTCTTTCTTCTTTTCTTATTTCCTGACCGCTTTTTGTTTCCTGTTGCCTTTGCCCAGTTCTCAGTTTTTTTCCTGAAGAGAAGACTATTCTTTCTACCCACATCTCCTGCCGACCAGATTGCTCCTTTACTTCTAGATGGCAACCCTATCAATGACTGGCATGCAGAATTTAATTTTAGAGTCCTCAGGTCTTAAATAATTTCATTATTTATTCCTTAAAGGCTTATTCTCCTCTGCCGGAGATCCTTAGTCCTGGGTTCAGTATGGACTCCATATATGTTTGCGTGTTTATAAACATTCTTCATGCTTAAACTGTGAATTTGTTATGTTGCTAAACATATGATCATTATTTTCTAAGTCCACTGCTAATATCTCCTTCTAAAAATCAAAGTGTAATGCTAAAGTTTCAAAAGCCATTTAAGAAGAAAAAGCTAAATGACTAAACTCATGTATGAATTTCTATTTTTAAAGATTGTTGTCAGTTTAAGGAAAAATTCATAACCTGCTTACCACTGTTTTATAAGGTACACCTCTAATGTATAAGGTTAGCAAGCCATTCACATGTATATGTATAAATAAGTAACTGGGGGAAAGGTTAGCAACTTAATGAATTAGGGCTCTATTTATAATTATACTATCAAAGTTAATCACTAAGGAAGAGCTAAATGCTCTGGTGGAAATTCCAAGTCTCATTAACTATGGTGCCAGAACCTTTAATTAAAATAGAGCATCTCATTTAAATGATTAGCTTTGATAATTTAAGCATATTCATGCTTAAATTACAGGTCTAATTTATTAATTTGTTGATCACTGTCTCTGTCATATGCATTAGATGGTGTATTAGATACCACATAGTGACGATCTGAGAAGACACTTCTGAGAGGACAGCAATACTACCTGGTCATGCAACATAAATCATGACCTATCATCATGCATCCACCTTTCAAGTCAGAACAGGCAGACTACGTTGATCAGCCAAGAATATAATCTTCAAGCTACATCTGTACCATAATACCTTGCTCCATAGAAGGAGACTTGGCGGGGAAGAGGGAGGATGATTAGACAATAGTATTGAAATCACTGAGTATTGAAGGACAAGTACTTCCTGAAAATCGTTTTGAAAACTAACCTCAAAACTAGCTGTTTGAAAGAAAAAAATGAAAATAAACAGATGGGTTAAAAAGTGTCTTTGTTCAAAGGCAACACATAAGACAGAACTATTTCAAAGCAGATACCTCACAGAGGCCTACTCGTCATCTCTAAGACGGCATAAGTAAATGCTGATTTATAGGAAGCTGATCAGAATGAGCGACTTACGAGAATTCCGTTTTTGTTAGAAGGCCACTACAACAGTACCACCAGCGCAGCACAAAAATGTGCAGCTCCAAATGCTTATTTGGAGACGTTTACAATACGACACTTTTAAAAGGAACTTTCCATTTATTACTAGTGAGGACTTTTAATCAAACTATTATTTCATGGCAAAGTACCTCTTAAATGGCAAAAGCTCTGCTCTGCACCAGTGTTCTGCACTGCTGGCTCTATGTTAAACAAAAGTTTTTTAACGTGATAAAACTATCTCCACTTAAGAAGAATGAGGATTTATCTCTCAAGATAAAATAACTGGAAAGTATAATGGGGGAAAAAAAAGGTCCTGTTCATAAACAAAAAGCAAGGAAAACTCAACCTAAGAATAAATTTAACCAGAAATGAAAACACTAGTAAGAATTTTACAGAGGAACACTCAGAAAACAAAGAAAGAAGGAAGAGAAGGAGGGAAGAAGGAAAAAAAATTTAAAATATTGAAGACTGTACAGTTCCTAAATGAGAGGTTTAAAATATTTGTAAAGACAAAATTTCCCCCAATTTAAGCTATCCATTTGATATAAGTGAAATTAAAACCTAAGAAAGGTTTTTGTTTCCGTTTCGGGGAGAGGAGTTCACATAGGTATTCTAAACTTCTAGTAGAAAAACCAGAGAATAACCTCTTCTCCCCGGCACTCCCCAAACCGAAACTGGAAGAAAAAAACAAAGTAATAAGGGAGACGTCACACTATCAAATTAGAATACCAGAAAGTCTCAAAAATTAAAACAGTGTAATTCTGGTACAGAAACATATGGACAGATGAGGAGAAAAATAGAAAGTCCAGAAACAGATTGCAGTATATACTGAAGAACTGCATCTTACTCAGAGATGAGATTGTAAAGTTATCATGCAAAATGAAAAACCTTATTCAGATGAAAATTACCCTTGAAAAAATCCCAAATCATGCCCAAATTACTAGAAACTGAATCCTTGGACGTTCAGAAGCCAAGAGATAACTTCTATTGCTGCTCCTTGCATTTCATCTCCCCCTCCCCCAACAGCAGTGAGCTGAAACACAAATGTGATACAGTGGTATTATAAAGAATTTAGTATTTGACAAGAAAACTACTATTCTATCTAGTGAGTATGCAATCATTTAATAAAGAGCATGAAAACAACTGGCTAAATATTTGGAGAAAATTAAATCATAACCTCAAGCTTACACTGAAATGTGAAATCAAATTGGAGCAATTATCAATCTATTTCCAATCAGGAATGGTCTGTAACCTGGTCCAGGTAAGGAAGGCACCTCTGCTCTTTGTTCTCCTTCTCTCATCACATCAGTAAAGAACCAGAGTGGGAGAGGGTGCAGGCGCTACAACCAAACCACAGAGCCCTAGCTTCATGCAAGCAGCTGAGGGCCCGGGCTTTTGAGGTAGGTACGGAAAATCCATGGATTGATGCCTGAAGCATCTAAATGAGAAGACTCTAAAAATTTTAAGTAGCAAGAAGTGCCACTGAATAGGATCAAGATCACATTTAGGGATCCTGACCTGGTAGAAAGAAAGGTTTGATGGGGCGATATAACTGAGCACAGCAATTAGGGAAAAAAATTGTTTCACGTCTCCAACAAGTAATACCCCTCCATGACAGCCACATGTTCTCACCTGTGAATGCTATGAAGAGCTATCTGCCGCTGTAGGTGAGCAAAATTGGCTATCCCAAAATGTCTCTCTGGCTTGAGGATTAATTTCGGCTGATCGTTTTTAAGGCCCAAAAGACTCAGGAAGAACCTCTGACCTTCCCGCTAACTGCCTAAAAGAATCCAGATAGAGGACCTGTTCCAGGAAGGGAGCTGTCGCCAGAGATCACTATAGTGCGAACTAAGTGTCTAGACAGGGAGGAACCCAGAAAAGCCTGTTTGTTAAAATTCCTCTCTGGGTCCCACTGGCTGCACTGGCAGCAAACCACACACTTGACTTTCCGTCTCCAAGCCAACTGCCTTCCTGCACTCTGAACTCCAACCACCACCCCACATCCTTCTGTCTTAGCTGAAGATGGTATTTAAGGTGAGGGCTTTGACCATTTTGGTGAGTTACTCAGTTTTCCTGGGTCTCTCCCATGTATAGATGATATTAAACTTTGTTTGATTTTCTCCTATTAAGCTGTCTCATGTCAATTTAATTCTCAGACCAGCCAGAAGAACCTAGAAGGGTAGAGGAAATTTCTTCCTCCCCGACATTACAGGAGCTATCCTGGTATAGTGAAATGAGGAATAATTTCTCTAACTTCCACATTTTCCATGCTGACCAGGTATATCATTTGTCAAAAGAAAATCAAAATTATTATAAAAAAAAGAGAAAACTAATGAAACACAACATGAAAAACCATATCTGTTCAAGTTAACTGTTAAGCTAACATCTAGATGTTTTCATCCAACATAAGCTTCATCTACCAAGGTTTCTAGCAATGAAAGAATTAACAGTAGGTAGGGAAATAACACATTTTTCTGTATTGTTAATGTTAAGGAAATTATTTTAAAAGGTTGGAAATAAACAGCAAACATATAAACCATTCATTCTGTGAGATGATTCATGCAAAATCGTTTTGTACAACATAACAGACAGAAGTTATCCTAATGTACTGAAAACGTCAAATCCTGTAAATGTGGTAAAAATAATATTTCCCTTGTCAAGGTATTTTCTTCAGTGTTGCAAGTCAGTCATCATTTGTGAATCTCATGCATCAAAACAAAGGTGACCAAATGTTTTTGCAAAAGTAATTGCACTCTAAGAACCCACTGACAATTGAAGGTACTTATTCATGTACTCACAGCTAAACAGTAATAACAAATGTTAAGAGCGCGAAGGTACAGAGAACTTAAATTCCAAAACTAAGAAACATTTAAATAGAGCAACGATTAAAAGTACACTATTCAGTATCCAACATTATTTAGCAAAGTACAAAACTTTATAAAACCTTATAAAAACTGTGGCATGTTATTTCCCCCAAACATTATGAACTCATTCTACTGGTTAGATCAAAATATCACAAGAGTTATCAGTAAAAATGGTGGAACGAGGAACTCCATAAAAGCAATGGAAAAACTGACAAAAACCGTCACAATCAACTTTCTTGGAATTTAGGAAACTAAAGCTTGCAGCAACCAGAGGAGCACTTAATCAAGAGAAACGAGAAAATTTCAGTAAGAAGAGCAAGATTTGCAGTATTTTCATTTCCCACAGGCCCATGCCCCTGCTTCTCCAGCTGAGTGGTAGCCTTGAAAATAAGACCCTGCGTTTCCAGCACTACTGTCAGAGCAGAAGGGGCCTCACTGTCAAAGAGCTGTAATTATTTGTTTTCACCTGTCTGGTACAAAACAACACTTGACTCTTATCTAACTCAGAACTCAACCAGTGCTGAAGGGGCCATACTGAAAATACTTACAAGGCCGATGTTTTAGTTGCTGCTGCCTGAAGCAATGGATAGCAGTTGGACCAAACAACAGACTAACAAAAAGCTTTGGAGGAAAGGCTGGGTTATAAGATACTTTAGGGAATAAAGACTTCGAATAGCTCCGACCTGTTCCTCCCTGGGAATCTAGAAGACCACACACATGCTGTGCACGTGCTCAGGAAAGGCCAGAAAAGTTCTCACCTCTGGCTGATCTGGAGGCTGGAGAAGCAGGAAGTTAAAGCTGAGGCAGAGGTGTAAACTGCCTGGCCGAGTACGGAAGGTGTGCGCAAACACACGTACACACAGGTGCCTCTGCACGTAAACTGCCTGGCCGAGTACGGAAGGTGTGCGCAAACACACGTACACACAGACGCCTCTGCACGTAAACTGCCTGGCCGAGTACGGAAGGTGTGCGCAAACACACGTACACACAGATGCCTCTGCAAAAACTGGGCAATGTTTTTGGAACGGGGTGGTTAAGGAAACCTCTGGGCAATGGCTAGTTGATCATTAAGCCCATGGAAGAAAAACTTCAGAGGCCACACACAACAAATACTGACTTTAAAAAATTAGTTCAAAATTTAAAAATTAACTTTAAATTTGAAAAATTAGTTCAGAAAAATCACTAAACAAACAAATGACAACAAAATCAAAAGGCAAAAGGATGAGAAAAGACATTCCATGCAAATGGTAACCAAAAGAGAGCTGGGTAACATTCCATGCAAATGGTAACCAAAAGAGAGCTATACAAATATCAGAAAAAAACATACTTGAAGACAAAAATTGTTATGAGAGAGAAAGGATATCATATAATGATAAAAGGTAGACAAGGAGATTTAACAATTATAAACATACATAAACCTAAGGACAGAACCCCAAAATACATGAAGCATAAACTGACAGAATTAAAAGGAGAACTACACAATTTAACAATAATATTTGGAGACTTCAACATCCTACTTTTGATAACGGATATAAAACCTAGACAGCAGACCCAAAGGAAAGAGAAAATTTGAACAATATAAACCAAATAGACCTAACATATCTATAGAACATGCCACCCAACAAGAGCAAGATATACATTCTTCCCCAGTGTACCGGAAACATTCTCCAGGATAGGCCATACAACAAGTCTCAATAAATTTTAAAAGATTAGAATTATACAAAGTAAGTTCTCCAACCACATGGAGTGAAATTAGAAATCAGTAACAGAAGGAAATTTGGAAAACTCACGCCAGAAATGCTTGTCTTCCTCTAATTTTGCCAACAATGTACCCTAAACATTATACTAGAAGTTCTGGCCAGGCAATTAGGCAAGAAAAAGAAATAAAAGACATCTAGATTGGAAGGAAAGAACAAAACTATATTTGCAGATGACATTATCTTCTACATAAAAAATCCTAAGGTATTCACACAAAAAAAATCTATTAGAGCTAATAAAGAGTTCTGCAAGTTTGCAGACATACAATCAATTGCACTTCTAAACACTAGCAGTGAACAATCCAAAAAATGAAACTAAGAAAACAATTCCATGTACCATAGCACAAAAAATAATATGATACTTTGGAATAAATTTAACAAAAGAAGTGTAAGACTTATAATTGGAAAACTACAAAATACTGTTGAAAGAAATTTTAAAAGACCTAAATAAGTGGAAAGGTACCATGTTCAGGAACCAGAAGACTTTATATTGTTAAGATGGCAATACTTCCCAAGTTCATCTACAAATTTAATGCAATCCCTTTTAAAATCCCAGCTAGATTTTTTTTGCAAAAACTGACAAACTAACCCTAAATTCCATATGGTAATTCAAGGGACCCAGAATAGCCAAAACAATCTTGAAACAGAAAAACCAAGTACCAAAGACTCATACTTCCAAATACAGAACTCACTACAAAGCTACAGTATACAAGCCAGCATGGTATTGCATGAGGACATATATAGATCAAGGAAGAGAATTTAGAGTCCAGAAATAAACCCATAGGTCTGTGGTCAGTTGATTTTTTTGACAAGGTTGCCAAGACCATAAAATGGAGAAAGAATGGTCTTTTCAATAAATAGTGCAAAGAAAACTGAACAACCACATGCAAAATAATGAATTAGACACATACCTCATAAAATGTACAAAAATTAACTCAAAATGGATCAAAGAATTAAATGTAAGAACTAAAACTAGGAAAGGTAGATGTAAATGTTTGTGATCTTGGATTAGACAACAGTTTCTTAGACATGACACCAGAAGCAGAACGACCAAAGAGAAAACAGATAAATTGGACCTTATCTAAATTAAAAACTTTTGTGCATCAAAGGATACTCTCAAGAGGGGGAAAAGACAGTCCACAAAATGAGAGAAAATATTGCAAATTATATGTGATAAGAATGAGCCAATCAATGATGAGCCAATCAATGAATACTGGAACAATTTGAACAAATTACCTCCAAAACCTTACAAATAAGATATAGAAGCTTCCCTATGAAACTTGACTTTTTAATCAGCATCTGTAGCAGAAAATTTGCAAAACATGAATAAATTATTTCTAAAGCCTTTAGAAATCACTAAGGAACTGACAAAATGAAGCTAATGTCAAAAAAATATTTTTCATATCTCAAAATTCAAAGTGTTTACCCTGCTTTAAGAAGACATCTGTGATTGATAATGACCACACGAGCTTTACACATTCTTACCTTTAATCACTGTAAGCTTAACAAGAACAGCTAGACAACATTTTTATAGTCCACACCGAATGTACCATTTTTGAAATTTTATAACCTAGAATTACTAAGATTTTTATATCAGTGAAGGTCCATAAAGATGCTCTTTAGCAATACCGAAGTATAATTCAGTTTACCCTGGATTGCTTAGTTTAGCAGAGTCAATTCTACGTTGAAGACTGCAAATTCTGATATTTGGGAATCAGTGTCATTGTGTATTAACTGCCCCAGTCTAAGAAAACACCAGGATGAACGACAGGAGAAAGCACAGCCCTTGCAGCTGACCACTGGCTGAGAAAACCAACATCTATGGAAAACCTTAATGAACAAATTTGTAATTAACAAATATAATGTAAGTAAAAAGATGAGCCACTAAAAACCATTTCCCCAGATCAGACAGGATGAAGCTTCTTGAATGAATAGCCTCCTCAAGTCAGTCAGATGTTAAGTGTTCTAAAACAGCAATAAAAGGCTTCAGGTTGTGACAGTGACCATTCTACAAAGCCTGAATTAGCGTAATAAAAGGGGAAAATTCAAATAAGCTCCAAGAACAGCCTCAGGGAAATCAATGAAATTAGAACACTCCCTCATCACACCATACACAAAAATATACTCAAAATGGTTTAAAGACCTAAATATAAGACATGGCACCAAACAACTCCTAGACGAGAACACAGCCAAACATTTTTGAGTATAAACCACAGCAGTATATTCTCAGACCAATCTCTCAAGGCGAAAGAAATGAAAGCAAAAATAAACAAGTGGGACCTAATCAAACTTAAAAGCTTTTGCACAGCAAAGGAAACCATCAACAAAACGAAAAGACAACCTAAGGAATGGAAAAAAATATTTGCAAACGACCTGACCGACAAGGGGTTAATTTCCAAAATACACAAATGACTCATACAACTCAGTATCAAGAAAACAAACAACCCAATCAAAAAATGGGCAGAAGACCTAAACAGACACTTCTCTAAAGAAGACATACGGATGGCCAAAAAGCACACGAGAAGATGCTCAACATTGCTAATTATTAGAGAAATGCAAATCAAACCCACAGTGAGGTATCACCTCACACTGGTCAGATTGGCCATCATCAAAAAGTCTACAAATAATAAATATGCTGGAGAGGGTGTGGAGATACAGTTACCCTCCCACACTGTTTGTGGGAATGTTTAAGTTGGTGCAGCCACTGTGGAAAACAGTGTGGAGGTTCTTTAAGAAACTAAAAATAGAGCTACCGTATGATTGAGCAATTTCACTCCTGGGCATATATCCAGAAAAGACAAATACTCTAATTTGAAAAGATACATGCACCCCCAGTGTTCATAGCAGCACTGTTTACAATAGCCAAGACACGGAAACAACAACCTGTCAATCAACAGATGAATGGATAAAGAAGATGCAGTATATATATATATATATACACACACACACATACATACATACACATACATACACGCACACACACACACACACACACACACACACATCTATACACACAATGAAATATTTCTCAGACATAAAAAAGAATGAAATATTGCCATTTGTAGCAACATGGATGGACCTAGAGAATATCATACTAGGTGAAGTAAGTCAGACAGAGAAAGGCAAATATCCCATGGTACCACTTACATGTGGAATCTACAAAATAATACAGATGAATCTATACACAAAACAGAAACAGACACATAGACATAGAAAATAAACTTATGGTTTACCAAAAGGGAAAGGGAGAGGGGGAAGGGATAAGTTGGGAGTATGGGATTAACCGATACAGAATACTATAAATAAAACAGATAAGCAACAAAGATTTGCTGTATAACAGGGAATAGTATTCAATATCTCATAATAACCTACAATGGAAAATAACCTGAAAAAATATATATATATAACTGAATCACTTTGCTGTACACCTGAAACTAACACAATACTGTAAACCAACTAGACTTCAATAAAAAAATAAACAACTCTTTAAAATGAAGCTGAAAAATAAACAAGTTGCAAGAAAATCTTATCTTTACAAGACTATTAAATATAGTTAAGATCTGTCCACCGTCACCATCAAACCAACAAATATTGATCTTTTTCACAATCAACGATCCTGAAAGGAGAAGCGCAGAAGAAAGACATTTTACCTCTTCTAAGCTGGGGAGCGAAGAGGACGACACCGTGCGAGCCGACAGCGGGTGGAAGGGCTCTTGGCTGACAGCAGGCTGATGGCTCTGCATGTGCACAAAAGGGGTCTGCGGTGGCCTGGGCGGCAGTGGAGGTAGGCCATAGGGAAAACCCGGCCCCATCAGGCGATTCTGCTGTAAGTTGGCAAAAGTCCATGCTCCATCAGGTGCCAGGCATTTCAAGGGAGGAGGGGCGAGGTGTTCAGACGGCAACGAGAAAGGCGAATTGAACAGCTGCGGCGGCAGGCGCTGTGGAAATGCTGGGTTGCTGGCTACTTCGAGGTCTCTGCTGCTGTCACTGAAGTTGGAAAAGTGGGTACTGTGGTCTGCACCGGACGGGGGCGAGGGGACTGCTGGTGGGCTCCTGGTCTGAACTTGTCTATACTGCAGAAGTCTTGATTGAGGCGGCGGCATCTCAGCTAGCTCCCGTGTCTCACTTTGATCACGATTAGACAGTTCTCTGACTAAGTCCTGAAACCTACATAAGGACGATGAAGTATGAGGAGGAGAAAACAAAAGCAAAGCTTCATCACATTAAGGAGAGCTTAATCAACTACATGTGTAATTTTTACAAACAACAGCATACTACTTAATCAGAACTAACGTTAACTCATCTCAAGAGCAGGAAGCATTAACACTCATAGGTGCTGAGCTGAAGACGCTAAATATGCCCAAGTATCTGATTTCTCTCTTTTCCCTTGGTGGTAAAAACAGCTGTCCTGGTCTTTACCATGCCTTTGGCAGCTAACGGCTGTAAAAGGTCACCATAATGGTGGCTCTTATTCAGAAGGGATTAGGAAACACTTCAATGCATTCACATGACACCATAAAAACAAGTTTAGAATGAGGACTGAACACTCGAACATCTATACTTAAAAGACGGTAGAATTTCGTGCTACTAGAAAAAAACATATTGATGATAAATTTGTAATTTTTAACTTTTAACCTCTAATTTAATCCTGTCCTCTTTGCATTATGACTGAGTATGAAAAAACCACGCACAGTGATGGTACGTTTCTTTCAGAAGGACTGCAAAGCAAGAGGCCACATTAACTTACGAGCCACAGCGGGTGGTCCATGCCTAGATTTTCAGAAGAGTTACTTCTCAAAAGATGCTCTATATTTTAGAGTCAATCGACAGAACTGTGGAGCAATGTACCTAGAAGGCCGGCATCCAATTTCTTTGGGACAATATTCCAGTCTGAGGCTAAAAGGACACCACTCAAGAAGGACAACAGTAGGGGCTCGTGTCAGTCTGCTGGGATACCTTGAGTCAGCTGTTTCTGCTTCATCTTCGGCACTGCTGGGGAGCTTCCAGTCTGCTCTCACTGGTGGCTGATGTAATCCAATGGGCGGCTGGGGAAGATGCTGGAGGTGAGGGTGAGGGTGAGGATGGTGATGGTGTGGGTAAGGAACACTGCCCTGGCTGAGATAGGCGTGATGCTCACTCCACTGCTGTAACCGCACCTGCTGCTGCCGTAATGCTTCCAGAGCCACACTCCCATGCACACGATCTGTAGAAACATTGGTGCGAAGTTTATGTTTTCAGCATTTAGGGTTTCAAGTTAATTCTTTCAAGAGTTTTTACAACCAGATATTCTCCAGAAAGAAACGGCTACAATTTGAGTTTTGGAGAAAGCATATGTTTTCTTAACTTGCCAGTAACTCAAGTTATGGTGATGATGATGATTCTTCCTTACCTACATTACGACATAACCTGACATCAGCTGGATGCTTAGTATTATATAGCATTTGGAACTAGATTCTGATTACCACACTAACTGATTGATTCTTTTGCTGGCGTTATTTGAAGAAATGAACCAATCCTGACTCAAGAAATATTGTACAGCAATGTCATCTGAGTAAATCATCTCTGAGTTTGTCACATCCAGCAGCGATCAGAGGACTCACCGAAAGCCTCTCCTACAGGCAGTCCTGGGGGGTTCTCGTCAGTGAAGTTATTCAGATGTGAAGGAAGAATGGGGCCGGGCTGCGCAATGGCTCGCAGAGGACTGTGGCCCCCCTGCAGCATGGGAGGGGGCTGCTGCTCAGGAAGTGCAGCCTCTGCAGGAGGGGACTGTGGTCGATGAGAAACCGGAGTATTAAAAAAAGCACTGTTGGGGCCTGCCTGACAGGCAGCAGAGAGCTGAGGCGGCGGCTGGCCCAGCGGATTCTGCTGCGGGACTCCCTGATTCGGGGGGGGCGGCATTTGATTTGGTTGTTCAGGCAAATTATTCTGCTGCTGATGTGACAAGGCGTGCTGCTGTGGAATTGCAAACGGCGGTCTTGGCAGCTGGGGAAGTGGATGAAAATGGCGACTGGGGACTGCATACTGCGCATGGGGAGCAGGAACAGGGAGATTTATGTGTCTTGGGTTGAGATTGTCTTTGCGATGAAATTTGGGATAAACAACACCAGGACGTGATTCAGGACTTCTGTTCTGTGGATTTGATTCCAAATCCATCTAAAAAAAAGAAGAAGGATTTTTTAGCTGAGGAAGATCTAAGTCCTGTGGTTCACCACCTTTTCCCACCCCTAGCACATCTAAAAGATATGATCCATTCTTATCTGTAATAGCAGGAGCGCTGGGGGCCCAATAAATCACTTTCTGACAATCAAACGAGGGAATATTCTTTAAATTAGGAACGATGAAACAGAAAAAAACCCACATATTAAATGTGAGTCACAAGGAAAGATACTACTATTTTATTAGCATATCCACTTCAATGCCTATAAAAACATTATTTTCACACTTTCTTCCTTGGAAAGATAACCATTTACTTCCTTCTGATATAAATCATTAAAATGTGTTCTTTCCTTCTGATTTTATTGTTTTTATACATCTCTTCCTCAAACGTATCTATATTAATATAAAAAAAGTCTCAGTCTAAATAACTTTGAAGTGAACAACAAAAAAAGTACTATATCACCTCTGCATTAAAAGCTTGGCTGTCAATTTTTGCCATTATTCCTTCAACAAACACTTACTGAGGGCCTACCAAGGACACTGTGCCTGGGGCTGGAGATAAAAAAACAGACTCAGTCTGTACCCCCAGGAGTGCAGAGTGGGGGTTGGCAAACTACGACCCCCAGGCCACTTCCAGTCCACCGGATTTCTGTGCATAAAGTGTTACTGGAACACAGCCACAGTTGTGCAAGTTGACACACTGTCTACGGCTGCTTCCTCACTACAATGGCAGAGGTGAGCGGCTGCAACAGAAACCACACGGCCCACAAGGCCTGAAAATTTAGTATCGGGCCTTTCACAGAACAAGTCTGCTAAGCTCTAAGCTCTGGCTTAGAGTCCAGTAGAGGATACCAACGTGTAAACATAACATTAGAGGTGTTGTAAGAGGACGTGAGGTGACATCCTGGAGCCTGAGAAAATTAAAGGTGACTTCATGGAGATAATGATAATCTTGCATAAAAAGCTGGAGTTTTTTAATCTAGTATGAGGGAAGCACATACTAGATAAAGGTAACAGCTTATACACCGAAGCAGATTTGAGACGAGAAGTTCTGTGCACACAGAGCTACAACGGGACTTACATGCGAATCTTCCCCTTCTTGAAATCAGATGAAACTGCAGAAGCCCAATTACACGAGACCCTGAATGAGTCAATACTGAGAATAAACATGTTCTTAATCCTGTAAACTGTGGCAAGCTACCAAAGGTTTTTAAGCTAGGGAGTGCTGTCATCCTTCTGAAACACAAGTCTGATCTTAAGTGACATGAAACTGACCACTCTCAAGAAGACAGAACAAGCAGTTTGTTCCTGCATTGAAGCTGGGGTAACCCAGCAACCAAGCTATTGCCACAGATGGCTGTGATGTGCCAGTCATGCCCCAAGAGCATCCTCATGTCTAGCTCAAATGGACCAAGGTTAAATCTGGCCAATAAGACCCTGAAGACTACTGGGTATGTATAAATTATCTCAGAAATGAAATGAGACGGATGGTAACTCTGCAGCTCCCAGGCAGCTGCAATGCCTGCTCTTCAACTGTCTCAGAACCTGATTAAGGCTCTTTATCAACAAACATTTTCCCCTATAAATCTTCATCTTTGTAATGACTGAAGCGACATTTCAGCTGAGACACACCTTTCTCCAGAAGATACTGTTGACAGGCACACGCTGATTGCATGAGGGTGACCATGATTAGATGTCAAGGTTGTGTCTGTGGATAAGCTGATGTTTCAATTGCCTTCTTCACTTCTGACTTTGAGCTGGACAAGAAGCTGGGCCAGTGTCGCAGAAATTTAGATCAAGACTGTGCTCCTCTACGATACTACAACAGGCTAAGCAGGGGAGATGACTGTAAAGTCTGAAGGAGTCTGACTCTAATATTATCAGAATTAGATTCTCCTCTATTGCTTTCCTCTTAATCCTGAGTCAAGGAGAGCTAGGACATTTTCCCCCTAGGCCCCAGGACGAAGCATCTGGGTGGAAAAGAAAATGAAACATGTCTATCAGGTTGCCTAGTCCCCTAACAGGGAAAGACCACAACAGAAAATTTTAAAGAAGGACGTGAGAGACGTTTGGCTGTCTTGGCTTCAGCTGCTCTGACAGCACCTAAGACTCTCCCGCTTGGGTCTGTCCTAACCCTAACCCTGGCCCTCTGACTACCGGTGCTGCTGCTGTACCGCCCCCCACGCCCTCTGCTTTCTCTCTGCACCCGTTCCCAAACACACAGGACGCCTACTCTCACTGCTGCTTCCCTCTTACTCTATCAGCAAGCTCCCCTGGCTGCCTAATTGGCACTGCAGCTCCTCCAGTGGGTACTGAGCCCTTCCAGTTGTATAAACTGTGGGTCAGGGCTGCTTCTGAGGCATAAGTACCTGAATACAGAGAACAGTTGCTTAAAGCCAGCCTGAGGCTTTACAGATTCGGAAGTCACCCTCAGGGAGCAAGTAATGGAAATTGTGGAATTGGACTAGTTTATGGTAAGAAAGCACAGAATGCAGAGAGAGCTATACGGGACCATGACAGAACCCTGGGAAACCCCAACTTAAGGCCTAGGGACAGATGGGAAGGGGTGGACAGGAAATTATAGAAGAGACAGAAGATCATGTAGAAAGAGTTGTGATAAGTAGAAATGTGTGTCAAAGAAACCAAAAGAAACAAGATGGTCAAGAAGAAAGAGGTAGAAAATAGTGCCAAATACCAAAGAAAAGTCAAGTAAGGCTACAACTGCAGCATGTTCGTAAGATGTGGTCACTTTGAGTTCTGTTTTGTTTTGTTTTGTTTCCTTTGGCTGCACCACTTGCAGGATCTTAGTTCCCTAACCAGGGATCGAACCCAGGCCCACGGCAGGGAAAGTGCGGAGTCCTAACCACTGGACCGCCGGGGAAGTCCCTGGTCACTTTGAGCTCAACAGTTTCAGTGAAATGTTAAGGCCTAATGCTAGTCTGTGTTGGTTAAGGGACAAATAAGAGATGAGGGGAAAAAGGAGAAATTAGGCAGTAGCTATATAAAGGAAATAAAGGCCAAATAAAGTGTCTTTTATAAAAAGTCTATCAATCAATTTACTTACAGGCTGAGGAGGAAGAACGAGTAGCTGGAAAGAATCTGAAGATAAATGAAGAGAAGGGACAAGTTCTGTGAGGTGACCAGAAGAGGAGAGATAAGTCTTAATGGAAACTCTTCCTCTGAGATCGGTGATATAGAAGGATGTTCAAGGACACAGGAAAAGTGTGAGGACTAAAGTTCTGAGTTAAGAGCGTGAAATCCTGATGAATTTCACTCTAAGGCAAGGTCATCCCCTGATCGTAAGAATAACAGGTAGAAGGTAAGCAGGCATCAGAAGAGCTGCTGAGAAAACTGGGCAAAGGGAGCCAGGCACGTACAAAAGAAATGGGGAGGCACCCCACAGGTTCCCTGAGATCAGAAAGCATGAGTTTCCAGTGGCACTAGTTCAACCAATGATTTGATTTTCCCTCACTGGTTCACGAGCACAGAAGCAGAAAAAGCAGATGAACAAACAGGTTAAGAGTTAAGGATGCACACAGCAGGTGTGACGAGAGGACAAGGTGAGGGACTTGAGGAAGTTAAGTCTTCCTTTCACACTATAACAGCTCTTCCCAATCTGAGATAATTGTTAGTAACACATCTATAGCTGTGTCTTCATTTATTACTTTATCATTGGAAGTCTCTGAATTCAAGTCTATTGCTAAATAACACAATTTGAAAAAAGTATTCTGATAAATAAAATAGTGTAGACAAAGAAAAGGTGGAGGGAGAGAGTGCAACATGACCCACCAGATCCTCATGAAACAACACACATAAAAGATATACATAAAAAGGTAGATAATTTTCTTTAAAATACCAGGATTCCAAGATGATCGATCAAACTAACTCCATCAGAACAATGCATTCCCTAAAGGTAAGCCACATACCTGCTTTGATTCTGTAGGCTTTTTCTCTGGTGTCCGAATCTTATTAATTTCAGGTCCAGGATTATTTGTATCACTTTTACCTAAGAAAATATTTCAAAATTCTTATAAATTGTCTTCAGTAGATGTTACAAAATGCCAATGACTATCCAATATTAGACAAAGAAGCAGAATATTTTAAACATTTTCCAACAATTATTAATTATTACTGCTTGGGTTTTGTTCTTACATCTTCAGAGCTGCAATTTCTCTGCAAGAAAGAAAATTTATAAATGAAGCAAATCTCTCTGACAAGGCAAAAACTTAATAAGGGAATAAGCTTAAAATATCAACTAACTCCAAAGATAACTGCCCATTCTCCAGGAATTTACAGCCTCATTTTCTTAAACTAGACGTAGAAAAGGCCTATTTATAAAGGTTTACTACTTTGGCCATTTACGAATGCAAAAATCCAAATAATGCGTCAATGTAATTTAGTAAAGGAATCTAAACTAAATAAAGATATTCTGAAAAGAATGCAGTTATACTTTTAAAAGTAATAGGTATCAAACTAAATATAAGTGGATGACAAACATTAAAGGAAGCAATATTAAGGTTAAAAAAATCACAATTATAATAGACAATGCTAGTTCCCGCATGTGAAAGGCTTTTAATCTATAAGAACTAACGACTGGATATTTTAAATCCCTTGAAAGAATCCTTAATTTGGGTTCTTCCTTGAAAACATTCTTTTAAGAATGCCACTGGAACCTTGTGCCAGAATAGCCTTACTACTCAACTTTAAGAAATGAAAACTACAATGTCTGAGATGAAAAATACACTGGATGCAATTAGCAGATGTTTAGACACTGCAGAAGAAAAACTTGGTGAACTTGAAGGCATAGCAATAGAAACAATGCAAGGTGAAACACAAAAAGAAAAAAGAATTTTTTAAAAGATGAAAAGAGCATCTGTGAACTGTGGGGTAACTTTAAGAAGCATAATAAATGGGTAGTTGGAATTCCTGAAGAGAAAAAGAGGTGAGGCAGAAACAACTTCTGAATAAAGGTCAAAAATTACCAAATTGATGAAAACTGTAAACCCACAGATACAAGAAGCTCAACAAACCGCAAACACAAGAATCATGAAGAAAACTACACCAAGGAATATCATTTCATCATAAACAAATTACTAAAACCAGTATAAAAATAAGTTCTTCAAAGCAGTCAGAGAAAAAAAAGACATGTTATATGCAGAAAAGCAAAGATAAGGATGACATCAGATTTCTCACTAAAAATAATGTAAGCAAGAAAACAGTAGAGTAACATCATTAAAATACTGAAAGATAAAAACTATCAACCAAGACTCTATACGCTGTAAATAAAAACATTTTCAGACATACAAATGCTGAAAGAATTCACTGCCAGCAGACCTGAACTACAAGGAATGTTAAAAGAAGTCCTTCAGGCAGAAGAAAAATTACTGAAATAGAAACATGAATATACAGAAAGAAATCAAGATTACCAGAAGTACTAACTACATGGATAGATATAAAAGACTATTTTTCTTATTATTTAAAACTCTTCAAAAAGATACTTGCCTCTTTAAATGAAAATAACAATGGTTGAGGCTTATAACATAGGAAAAGTAAAATAAATGCATGATAACAACAGATAAAGACCAGAAGAGGAAAACCTGAAATACTCTGAGGTTCCTTTTCTGTACCTGAGTGGTAAAACATAAACGGGAAAGTAAACAGTGTTAAGTTAAAGAACTCTCAGAACGGGAGAAACTATTTACAAAGGAAGCAACCAACAAAGGATTAATCTCCAAAATATACAAGCATCTCAGTATCAAAAAAAGAAACAACTCAATCCAAAAATGGGCAGAAGACCTAAACAGACATTTCTCCAAAAAAGACACACAGATTGCTAACAAACACATGAAAGGACGCTCAACATCACTAATCATTAGAGAAATGCAAATCAAAACTACAATGAGGTATCACCTCACACTGGTCAGAATGGCCATCAGCAAAAAATCTACAACAATAAATGCTGGAGAGGGTGTGGAGAAACATACACTGTTGATGGGAATGTAAATTGATACAGCCACTATGGAGAACAGTATGGAGGTTCCTTAAAGAACTAAAATAGAATTACCATAGGACCCAGCAATCCACTACTGGGCATATACCCTGAGAAAACCATAATTCAAAAAGAGTCATGTACCACAGTGTTCATTGCAGCACTAATTACAATAGCCAGGACATGGAAGCAACCTAAGTGTCCAACGACAGATGAATGGATAAAGAAGATGTGGCACATATATACAATGGAGTATTACTCAGTCATAGAAGGAAACGAAACTGAGTCATTTGTACTGAGGTGGATGGACCTAGAGTGTGTCATACAGAGTGAAGTAAGTCAGAAAGAGAAAAACAAATACCGTATGCTAACACAAATACATGGAATCTAAAAAAAAAAAAGAAAAAAAAAGGTTCTGATGAACCTAGGGGTAGGACAGGAATAAAGATGCAGGCATAGAGAATGGACTTGAGGACACGGGGAGGGGGAAGGGTAAGCTGGGATGAAGTGAGAGAGTGGCATGGACATATATACACTACCAAATGTAAAACAGATAGCTAGTGGGAAGCAGCCGCATAGCACAGGGAGATCAGCTCGGTGCTTTGTGACCACCTAGAGGGGTGGGATAGGGAGGGTGGGAGGGAGACGCAAGATGGAGGGGATACGGGGATATATGTATATGTATAGCTGATTCACTTTGTCATACAGCAGAAACTAACACACCATTGTAAAGCAATTATACTCCGATAAAGATGTTTAAAAAAAAAAAGATACCCCACATCCAAAGACAAAGGAGACGCCGCAATGAGACAGTTGGAGGGGTGCAATCACAATAAAATCAAATCCCATGACCACTGGGTGGGTGACTCACAAACTGGAGAACATTTACACCACAGAAGTCCATCCACTGGAGTGAAGGTTCTGAGCCCCACGTCAGGCTTCCCAAACTGGGGGTCCGGCAATGGGAGGAGGAATTCCTAGAGAATCAGGCTTTGAAGCCTAGTGGGATTTGACTGCAAGACTTCGACAGGACTAGGGGAAAGAGAGACTCCACACTTGGAGGGCACACACAAAGCAGTATGTGCATCGGGACCCAGGGGAAGGAGCAGTGACCCCATAGGAGACTGAACCAGACCTACCTGTTAGTGTTGGAGGGTCTCCTGCAGAGGCAGGGGGTGGCTATGGCTCACCGTGGGGACAAGGACACTGGCAGCAGAAGTTCTGGGAAGTACTCCTTGGCATGAGCCCTCCCAGAGTCCACCATTAGCCCTACCAAAGAGCCAGTAGGCTCCAGTGCTGGGTCGCCTCAGGCTAAACAAGCAACAGGGAGGGAACCCAACCCCATCCATCAGCAGACAAGTGGATTAAAGTTTTACTGAGCTCTGCCCAACAAAGCAACACCCAGCTCTACCCACCACCAGTCTCTCCCATCAGGAAGCTTGCACAAGCCTCTTAGATAGCCTCATCCACCAGAGGGCAGACAGCAGAAGCAAGAAGAACTACAACTCTGTAACCTGTGGAGGGAAAATCATATTCGCAGAAAGACAGACAAAATGAAAAGGCAGAGGACTATGTACCAGATGAAGAAACAAGATAAAACCCCAGAAAAACAACTAAATGAAGTGGAGATAGGCAACCTTCCAGAAAAAGAATTCAGAATAATGATAGTGAAGATGATCCAGGACCTCGGAAAAAGAATGGAGGCAAAGATCAAGAAGATGTAAGAAATGTTTAACAAAGACCTGGAAGAATTAAAGAACAAACAAACAGAGATGAACAATACAATAACTGAAATGAAAACTACAAGGAATCAATAGCAGAATAACTGAGGCAGAAGAACGGATAAGTGACCTGGAAGACAGAATTGTGGAATTCACTGCCATGCAAGAGAATAAAGAAAAAAAGAATGAAAAGAAATGAAGACAGCCAGAGACCTCTGGGACAACATTAAACACAACAACATTCCCATTATAGGGGTCCCAGAAGGAGAAGAGAGAGAGAAAGGACCCGAAAAAATATCTGAAGAGATTACAGTTGAAAACTTCCCTAACATGGTAAAGGAAACAGCCACCCAAGTCCAGGAAGCGCAAAGAGTCCCAGCCAGGATAAACCCAAGGAGAAACACAACGAGATACATAGTAATAAAATTGACAAAAATTAAAGACAAAGAAAAATTATTGAAAGCAACAAGGGAAAAACGACAAATAACATACAAGGGAACTCCCATGAGGTTAACACCTGATTTCTCAGCAGAAACTCTACAACCCAGAAAGGAGTGGCATGATGTATTTAAAGTGATCAAAGGGAAGAACCTACAACCAAGGTTACTCTACAGGGCAAGGATCTCATTCAGATTTGATGGAGAAATCAAAAGCTTTATAGACAAGCAAAAGCTAAGAGAATTCAGCACCAACAAACCAGCTCTACAACAAACGCTAAAGGAACTTCTCTAAGTGGGAAACACAAGAGAAGAAAAGGACCTACAAAAACAAACCCATAACAATTAAGAAAATGGTGATAGGAACATATATATTGATAATTACCTTAAACGTGAATGGATTAAATGCTCCAACCAAAAGACACAGGCTCACTGAATAGATACAGGAACAAGACCCATATATATGCTGTCTACAAGAGACCCACTTCAGACCTAGGGACACATACAGACTGAAAGGGAGGGGATGGAAAAGAATATTCCATGCAAATGGAAATCAAAAGAAAGCTGGAGTAGCAATATTCATACCAGATAAAATAGACTTTAAATAAAGAATGTTACAAGAGACGAGGAAGGACACTACATAATGATCAAGGGATCAATCCAAGAAGAAGATATAACAATTATATATGCACCCAACATGGGAGCACCTCAATACATAAGGCAACTGCTAACAGGTATAAAAGAGGAAATCGACAGTAAAACAGTAATAGTGAGGGACGTTAACACTTCACTTGCACCAATGGACAGATCATCCAGACAGAAAATTAATAAGGAAACACAAGCTTTAAATGACACAATAGACCAGACAAATTTAATTGATATTTATAGGACATTCCATCCAAAACCAGCAGATTACACTTTCTTCTCACGTGCATATAGAACATTCTCCAGGATAGATCACATCTTGGGTCACAAATCAAGCCTCAGTAAATTTAAGCAAACTGAAATCATATCAAGCATCTTTTCCAACCACAACACCATGAGATTAGAAATCAATTACAGGGAAAAAAAATGAAAAAAACACAAACACATGGAGGCTAAACAATACGTTACTAAATAACTAAGAGAGCACTGAAGAAATCAAAGAGGAAATTAAAAAAATACCTAAAGACAAATGACAATGAAAACACAATGATCCAAAACCTATGGGATGCAGCAAAAGTAGTTCTAAGAGGGAAGTTTATAGCAATACAAGCCTACCTCAAGAAACAAGAAAAATCTCAAATAAACAATCTAACCTTACACCTAAAGGAACTAGAAAAAGAAGAACAAACAAAACCCAAAGTTAGTAGAAGGAAAGAAATCATAAAGATCAGAGCAGAAATAAATGAAATAGAAACAAAGAAAACTATAGCACAGATCAATAAAACTAAAAATTAGTTCTCTGAGAAGATAAACGAAACTGATAAACCTTTAGCCAGACTCAACAAGAAAACGAGGGAGAGGACACAAATCAGTAAAATTAGAAATGAAAAAGGAGAAGTTACAATGGACACCGGAGAAATATAAAGCATCACAAGAGACTACTACAAGCAACTCTATGCCAGAAGAAACGGACAAATTCTTAGCAAGGTATAACCTTCCAAGACTGAACCAGGAAGAAATGGAAAATATGAACAGACCAATCACAAGCAAGTAATGAAATTGAAACTGTGATTAAAAATCTTCCAACAAACAAAAGTCCAGGACCAGACGGCTTCACAGGTGAATTCTATCAAACATTTAGAGAAGAGCTAACACCCATCCTTCTCAAACTCTTCCAAAAAACTGCAGAGGAAGGAACACTCCCAAACTCATTCTACGAGGCCGCCATCATCCTGATACCAAAACCAGACAGAGATACTACAGGAGAAGGAAATTACAGACCAATATCACTGATGAATACAGATGCAAAAATCCTCAACAAAATATTAGCAAACAGAATCCAACAACACATTAAAAGGATCATACACCATGATCAAGTGGGATTTATCCCAAGGATGCAAGGATTCTTCAGTACACACAAATCAACCAATGTGATACACCATATTAACAAACTGAATAAAAAACATATGATCATCTCAATAGATGCAGAAAAAGCTTTTGACAAAATTCAACACATATTTATGATAAAAACTCTCCAGAAAGTGGGCAGAGAGGAAACCTACCTCAACATAATAAAGGCCATATACGACAAACCCACAGCAAACATCATTCTCAATGGTGAAAAACTGAAAGCATTTCCTCTAAGATAATGAACGTGACAAGGATGTCCATCCTCGCCAGTATTATTCAACATCGTTTCGGAAGTGCTAGCCACGGCAATCAGAGAAGAAAAAGAAATAAAAGGAATACAAATTGCAAAAGAAGAAGTAAAACTGTCACTGTTTGCAGATGACGTGATACTATACAGAGAATCCTAAAGATGCCACCAGAAAACTACTAGAGCTAATCAATGAATTCGGTAAAGTTGCAGGATACAAAATTAATGCACAGAAATTGCTTGCATTCCTATACACTAACAACGAAAGATCAGAAAGAGAAATTAAGGGAACAATCCCATTCACCACTGAAATAAAAAGAACAAAATACCTAGGAATAAACCTACCTAAGGAGGTAAAAGACCTGTACTCAGAAAACTGTAAGACACTGATGAAAGAAATCAAAGATGACACAAACAGATGGAGAGGTATACCATGTTCTTGGGTTGGAAGAATCCATACTGTAAAAATGACTATACTACCCAAAGCAATCTACAGATTCAATGCAATCCCTATCAAATTACCAGTGGCATTTTTTACAGAACTAGAACAAAAAGTCTTAAAATTTGTAGGGAGACACAAAAGACCCTGAATAGCCAAAGCAGTCTTGAGGTAAAAAAACGGAGCTGGAGGAATCAGACTCCCTGACTTCAGACTATACTACAAAGCTACAGTAATCAAGACAGTATGGTACTGGCACAAAACCAGAAATATAGATCAATGGAACAGGATAGGAAGCCCAGAGATAAACCCATGCACCTGTGGTCAACTAATCTATGACAAAGGAGGCAAGGATATACAATGGAGAAAAGACAGTCTCTTCAATAAGTGGTGCTGGGAAAACTGGACAGCTACATGTAAAAGAATGAAATTAGAACACTCCCTGACACCATACACAAAAATTAACTCAAAATGGATTAGAGACCTAAATGTAAGACCAGACACTATAAAACTCTTAGAGGAAAATATAGGCAGAACACTCTTTGACATAAATCACAGCAAGATCTTTTTGAGATCTACCTCCTAGAGTAATGGAAATAAAAACAAAAATTAAAAAATGGGACCTAATGAAACTTAAAAGCTTTTGAACAGCAAAGGAAACTACAAACAAGACGAAAAGACAACCCTCAGAATGGGAGAAAATATTTGCAAAGGAATCAACAGACAAAGGATTAATCTCCAAAACATATAAACAGCTCATGCAGCTCAATATTAAAAAAACAAACAATCCAATCAAGAAATGGGCAGAAGACCTAAATAGACATTTCTCCAAAGAAGACATACAGATGGCCAAGAAGCACATGAAAAGCTGCTCAACATCACTAATTATTAGAGAAATGCAAGTCAAAACTACAATGAGGTATCACCTCACACCGGTTAGAATGGGCCTCATCAGAAAATCTACAAACCACAAATGCTGGAGAGGGTGTGGAGAAAAGGGAACCCTCTTGCACTGTTGGTGGGAATGCAAATTGATACAGCCACTATGGAGAACAGTATGGAGGTTCCTTAAAAAACTAAAAATAGGGCTTCCCTGGTGGCACAGTGGTTGAGAGTCCACCTGCCGATGCAGGGGACACGGGTTCGTGCCCCAGTCAGGGAAGATCCCACATGCCACGGAGCGGCTGGGCCCATGAGCCATGGCCACTGAGCCTGCGCATCCGGAGCCTGTTCTCCGCAACGGGAGTGGCCACAGCAGTGAGAGGCCCGCGTACCGCAAAAAAAAAACAAAACCAACTAAAAATAGAATTACCATATGACCCAGCAATCCCACTACTGAGCATAATATACGCAGAGAAAACCATAATACAAAAAGACACATGCAGCACAATGTTCACTGCAGCACTATTAACAATAGCCAGGTCATGGAAGCAACCTAAATGCCCATCGACAGACGAATGGATGAAGATGTAGTACATGTATGCAATGGAATTACTCAACCATAAAAAGGAATGAAATTGCGTCATTGGTAGAGACGTGGATGGATCTTGAGACTGTCATAAAGAGTGAAATAAGTCAGAAAGAGAAAAACAAATATCGTACATTAACGCATATATGTGGAATGTAGCAAAATGGTACAGATGAACCGGTTTGCAGGGCAGCAATAGAGACACAGATGCAGAGAACAAATGTATGGACACCAAGGGGGGAAAGTGGCAGTGGGGGATGGTGGTGTGATGAATTGGGTGATTGGGATTGACATGTATACACTGATGCGTATAAAATTGATGACTAATAAGAAACTGCTGTATAAAAAATAAATTAAATTTTAAAACTTAAAGGAAAAATAGATAAATACCAATTATGTTTGGAGAATTCAATATTCTTTTTTTTTCAACGTAGACAGAAAATCAGCAAAGATAAAGTAGACTTGAATAATCGTATCAACCAACTTGACCTATAGCACTAGAGCACTCCATTCTTCTCAAATGTACATGGAACATTTATAAAGATACACCATATCCTGAGCCATAAAAGAAATCTCAATCAATTCAAAAGGATTCAAGTCATGCAAAATATGTTCCCTTACCACAATGGAATTAAAACTAGGAATCAGTTAACAGAAAAATTCTTAGAAAATCCCCAATAACTCACCCAAACTCACCTTTCTAAATAATCCATGGATCTAATTTTAAGAGAAACTAGAAAGTGTACTGAACTGAATGAAATAAAAATAGAACACTGGAATTTTGTGGGATACACTACTGAGGAGGAAAATTCTAACACTAAGATACCTCTATTAATCTAAGCTTTTGCCTTAACAAAATAAGTGCAAGAGTTGTATTCTAAAAACTCTTTTTTTTTAAAGGCTGAAAGTAAAGACCTTAAAGAAGAGAGAGACACCGCGTGCATATAACAGAAGACTAAATATTAAGATGTCAGCTCTCCCCCAAATTGACCTACAGATTCCACACAATCCCAATCAAAATCCCAGCAGGCTTTTTTTTGTAGAAACTCACGAGCTGATTCTAAAATGTATGTGGAAATGCAAAGGACCTGGAATACACAATTTTGGAAAAGAAAAACAAAGTTGGAGGACTCATACTACCTGATTTGAAGGCTTTTATGAAGCTACAGTAATCAAGACAGTATATTTGGCATGAACAAACATATGCATCAATAGAAGATGACAGAGACTTCACATAGGCAGTAAACTGATTTTCAACAAAGATACCAAGTCATCTTAATGGAGGAAGGAGAGTATTTTCAACAAACGGTGTTAGAACAACTGAGCATACATATATGTAAAAACAAAACAAAATGAGAACAAAAAAACCCTTCAATTCTTACCTCACACCACATATAAAAATTAACTCAAAGGAGACCTAATATAAGAGCTAAGACTATGAAACGTCTAGAAAAAAACACGGAAGATCTTTGTGATCTTGGATTAGGCAAAAAAAATTTGATGTAACACCAAAAACATGACCCAAAGAAGAAAAAATTGGATAAACTGGACTTCATCAAAAAGGTAAACTTTTATTCTTTGAAAGATACTGTTGAGAAAATCAAAAGGCAAGCCATATCCTGGGAGAAAATATTTTCAAAACATATATCTAATTAAAGATTTGTATTCAGAATGTATACAGAACTCTTATAACTTCGTAAGACAAACCAATAAAAAAGTGGACAAAAGATACAAATAGACACTTCATCAAAGATATACAGGTGGCAAATAAGCCCAATGAAAAGATACTCAACATCATTAGTCATTAGGAACATGCAAATTAATACAACAATCAGATACTATCAGATACCCACAAGCAAGGGTAAAATTAACAAGACTGACAATACCAAGTACTAACGAGAATGTGGAGCAACTGGAAATCTCACACGTACCAGAAACGAAGAATGGTTTGGCCGCTTTGGAAAACAGTACAGCAGTTTCTTATAAAGTTAACGAATGTACTCAACAAGCTCAGTCCTGGGTATTTACCCAAGAGAAATGAAAATATCTTCAATACGTATGTTCACAGCAGCTTTACTCATAAGAGCCAAAAATCAGAAATAATTAAGGATAGATAAAAACAACTGATGAAGAGATAAGAAACACTGTGGTTCATCCATATAAGGGAATACTAATCAACAGCAAAAAGGAACAAACAACTGACACAGACAACACAAATAAATCTCAAAAGCATTAAGCTAAGTGAATGAAGCCAGACACTATGATTCCATTTATATGACAAACTAGAGAAAAGACCAAGGTATAGGCACAAAAGTCAGATCAGTGGTTGCCCAGGGCTGGGGCTGGAGGAGGAAAGTGACTGCAAAGGGACAGGAGGGAGTTGTCTGAAATGTAAACACCCTGAATCTTGATACTGGTGGTGGTGAACAGCTCTGTGTATTTGTCAAAACACATCAAACTACATTCTAAAAGGGTGGATTTTACTCTATATAAATTATACCTCGATAAACCTGACTTTAAAAATTACACAGGGCAATTTTTCCTTATTTATAATTCTAGTAGACAAGAGACTACGATTTGCATAAGAAATAACTTCTTTAAATAAACTATTGCCACAGTACCATTAATGTTTAGTATGCTACAAAAATATTTTGGGTCAACAAAAATGTTTAACAGGAGAGGGTTTTCTGTCTCAATCTTAAATGACTACCATTTAAAAAAAATCTAAATATTAACATTTTTCCAGGAAATTGACACCATCAATCGTAAGTGGTAGGTTACATCTAAGTTTTGTATCTGTGCACGTATCTGTATCTTCTGGAGAGAGGATCCACAGTTTTTACATCAGATTCCTCCTCGAAAAGGCTTATAATCTATGAACGAGTTAACACTCGCACTGTTAAAGGAAACTTATGCGTTGATACAACCTGGCATGTCGTCAGTCTAGGAGCACGAGAACAGCACAGCAACTCACAACCTGGCGCGTCGTCAGTTTAGGGGCACGAGAACAGCAGCAACTCACCGTTTCGACTCTGCTCATGTTGGTCCTTCTCCTGATGCTGGCTTTGCGTCTGCCCTATGCTGACAGGTGGGTGATGCCCAAGGCCATAAGGTATAGGAGACCCCCGCCCATGTGTCTGTAAGAGGTTCATATTGTAGGCCATGGCTGCCTGGTGTGTAATGATTCGAGGATCAACTGCAAACCTACCCTGGTATCCTGTCCATGGTACCTAGGTTATTATAAGAAATAAAATAATTGCTTTCAGTACATTTTGAAAGGCAAACTGCTATAGTGCTATTAATTAGGAAAGAGCAAACACACACAGAGATGTTAATTTTATCAAAATGAATAACTACAAAATGAATGCTAATAGTACCAACTGGTAGAATGACTGCTATATCTCAACTGGCAAAAAAAAAAAAAAAAAAGCTCCTTGAATCTTTAGTATGTAAGGGAAAACTGACCACTTCCCTTACACACTAGGTTAGGAAGAAATCAAGGACTTAAAATTGGTAATTATTCCTTGAGGCATCAAATCATTTTATAGTCTTGAATCAATTCCCCTCAGTATGAATGCATATATGTCACTGATTACCATGAAAACTGTCTTTTAAAGTCATAACTGCATAGATATACAGTTTAATAAACTTGAATAAGAGAACAGGGAAAAAATTTAAGAAAAAATTCGGTCTAAGGAGTCTCAACTCAAAAAATATGTATTACTATTTTATATGAATAACCAAATCATTTAATGTTCATTTACTGTAGGCAAAATTCAAACAGGTCATTAATTTAATTAATGCTTCTGATTAATTAAACCACAGAAACAGAAAATTTCTTTAGGTGTGTCAAAATATATAATCTCTGCATATTAATATAAAATGAATAAACACAATGACATCTGAGCTACCACCCCTATTATTTTATTATAATACAACTGTTAAATTCAGACTCTTAGAAATCTTTAAAAGTCTCTTTGACCTAGTAAAATGAAATATAAATCCCAAGGGACTTACTATTTAAAGCAGATGATGTATAATGTTGCCAGGCTGTCTGGGAAGAAATAACTCAGCTAAAATGGAAAGTCTATGGGGAGTCGACATAAATGACATATTTCTTATTGACAGTTATTCTCACTGGCTGCCGGGATTGTGAACCACCATGACCAACATGGCTGGAAAATGTTGGCAGCTAGGCGTTTTTGCATTTTGGGGGTGTAGGCAGGGGTGCCAAAGATCCTTGACAATGATCACCTCTACCTGAAGCTACAGTACTTATCTTAAATGAAGAAATATTTTCTAGGCTAAAATTCCTGAATTTGGAAATATTAGTAAACAGCAAATTTTTTTAATTACCAAAATACTCAAAAATCTTAAAGAAAAGAAAAATGAGTTTTAACATAAGATGGAAGCCCTCTAAAAATCTATAGTCTTAGAAATGATTTAATGATGTTTTTAAGTGCCAGTAGGATTTCATAAGGTGTGGAATTTCTCAGATAAATTTAGATCCAAGGGAGCTAGGCTAATCCAAACCTTTTTGCCTCCTCCAAAGAACTGTATTTCTTAGGGTTAGTGAATTATATAAGAATGAAAAAGCAAAAGATAAAATAAAACATCACTTTACAAAACAAGAGTCCAATTTACTAGCTCTGTTAACTTTTGGCCCAATTTTCCCCAGTAAAAATACTTAAGACAATACAAAGGCTTTTCAATCAAAACACCCAATTTACAGATTTCTTCATAGCCACTGACAAAATAGTAACAAATTTTAAGCAACAATTCACATTTCTTTGGTCATAAGAGCTGCTTTGAATGAAAGAAGCTTACAGACATTGAAAACCAAAAAAAAAAAAAAAAGAAAAAAAAGAAAAGAGAGAGACAGATTAGTAGAACACTATTTGGGATAGTCACTGATTTACTGAAGCCTATTTTATCTTATTCATTCAACAGAGAGTATCTTAAACATCTACTTACAGGTAAAGGCACGGACATAACTACATTCCCTCCATAGACAGCAGGTACATAAAGAATACTTGTCCCAGTGTGAGGATCTATTCTTTGAACAGGGCTTGGAGATTTCCCCAAATTTGGGTGAGGTCCAAGAGGAGGTGGAGGGGTATATGCTCTAATAGGGTTGCCAATAAGCACAGAAGGATTGGGCTGAACTGAAAAACAAATAGAGAAAGGATGCACTCAATAGCTGTACATATTCACGTAAACAAAAATAATTAAAATCATCCAACAGCAAAACACATTCCCCAGCTTTGCCATAAGGTATCTTATATTCAAAGAGTTATCAGTGTGAAAGAGTAGAGCATATTAAAAAAACAATCACTTTACCATATTCCCTAAAATTAGCTTGAGATATACAAAGTATTCCTTGTAAAAACTAGCATAATTTTAAATGTCTTGCAAGGAGCTGGAGATGTGTCCTTCAAGAGAGAAAACCATACAGTAAACATTCTTCTGAGACTAGAAAACGTAAACAATTCTTCAGAATAAAGTTTTGAGTTGCAACTGTAGCACAGCCACATACAAAACAGTTAAGCAGTTATTGTTTTAAGAGCATAATTCTGCAACATTTTAAATCACTTAAATAAACTTTATCTTGAAAATTTGTATACCCAACATTTGTAGGATATAAATATGTTCCAAAAACTTATGTTGCATAGGAGGCTTAAATGTTCATCCTCAAAACTTCTATATATATGTACCTTGGTACCTACAAAATCACCTCTTTTCAGAAATGACATATCAAAGCATTCACAAGAACAGATGTGTTGAATAAAAGAGTTACATGAGCTCCAAAGTGTCAGTGTGTGTGTGTGTGTGTGTGTGTGTGTGTGTGTGTGTGTGTCCCTCTCCATCCTCCTCTTTCTAAATGACAAAATTTGGAATAAACGTCTTACATCATAAAAGCAAGCTTTCATAGGGCTAATTTTTCCACTTACCAATTCCATCATTCTGGAAATGATCATTCTGGATATGATGGAGGCTTTTCCCCTTTACAGAAAAACACAAATGTATAATAATTTAAACACACCTAATATTAAAGAACAAAAACCATTTTCCTCATTCCATGCAAAATAAATGTATATAGCAACAATTAAAATGTAAAGACTGTGAGTCTGTAATTAATAACCGTTAGAGGCCTTTGAGCCAGCCTTCTTTTTAAACATTAAGTCAGGGACTCCCCTGGTGGTGCAGTGGCTTAGAATCCGCCTGCCAATGCAAGGGACATGGGTTCGATCCCTGGTCTGGGAAGATCCCACCTGCCGCAGAGCAACTAAGCCCATGCACCACAAGTACTAAGCCCACGCACCGCAACTACTGAAGCCTGTGTGCCTAGAGCCTGTCCTCCGCAACGAGAAGCCACCGCAATGAGAAGCCCGCACACCACAATGAAGAGTAGCCCCCGCTTGCCTCAACTAGAGAAAGCCTGTGCGCAGCAACGAAGACCCAACACAGCCAAAAATAAATAAAATAAAAACATTAAGTCATGGTGCTAGGCCTCAAGTTTCCTCAACATCAAATTAAGGATATCTAAAATTCTTTTTTCTTTTTAAATTAATGTTTTTATAAAAAGAAATATGCATCAATATGACTGAAACCTAAATTCTATTCCTTTGCAGCTTCTCTATAAATTTTCTATGAATTAAATGGTGAAGTGTAAATGCCGTTTTCAAGGGAAAAATATCAATCTTCAACTCTTGAGGATGAGAACCTTTAAAATAATAATATGAATGTAAATATGCTTTGGGGTTTATGATATTTTGAGTATGATTCATGGCATCAAACTGTAAAATTTACTGAAGGAACAGGAAAATGCACAGTGTCATAATCTGCTTAAGAGAATGTACGAATTTTCTAGAAAGCAATGTGGATGTCAAAAGCATCAGAAATGTACATATGCTTTAACCCAATAATTGCACTTCCAGGAACCTAAATGTCCATCAGTAGAAAATTTATTAAATAAGCAAGGGCAGATTCATACAATGGCATGCTAGTCTACCATTAAAAATGATGACTTTGGGGCAGAAATATGTGAGGAAACATATGGTTCTGAGTTTCTAGACTAAAAAAATTTTTTTTCTCTTTTCATTGGCTAAATGTAACACACAAAGCCATTACACAACACAAGTAGCACATTATACAACTTACCCTTCCACCACGTAAATTTTTTATTTGTACATTATATCTGAAAGCTTAAGTGGGGGGATAATGCCTATAGCAAGAAGAAGAATTTGTTCTTGACCAAAGCAAAGGTACAGTGATGCTTCACTTATCTCCCTATCCGCCAGCAACTTTAAATATTCAGGTTAGCACTAAACATCAAAGGCTATGGTCAGCTGGTTAGCGACGGGTAGGCAAGGGCAGCTAAGCTCCAACTCTTAAAATGTCAGAAAAAAAACAGTCAAGAAAGAATCAGAGTTGCTCCTTTAACCAGAAGAGAATGTTCACAGTGACTGTCGTTAGCTATTAAAAAAAAAACAAACAAAAAACAAGCTTCTGAGGAATAGAGAAGTGAAAAGAAAAGCAGGCAGAGGAAAGGAGAAAATGGCACACAGCAGGGACGGCAGCAACAGGTGGAAGATGAGAGGCGTAAGCAATGAGAAGTGACCACAAGAGCAGCCAGAGGCAGACACGCTGACAGAAGAAAGGAGAGCAGTGACACAGCAGAGATAAGACCGGTCCAAGAGGCTAATAAACCATTCAGATTTCTCAGCCTCTGAGGACTTGTCAACCAGGGGCGGCTGTGTGTCAGGTGGAGAAATCGCTGTCACTGGGTCAGTGTGGAAGGCACAACAGGCCCCCCAAAGACATACACACCCTACTCCCTGGAACCCATGAGCTGTCATGTCATGTGGCAAAAGGGGCTCTGCAGATGTAACTAAAGACTTAAAATAGGAGGATTATCCTGGATTATCTGGGGCGATCCAATCTAATCACATGAGCCCTAAAAGCAGAGACACCTCTCCAGCTGAGTCAAAGAGATGTGGAAGAAAAGCAAGGAAGAGATACAAGTGGTAGAAGGGGAAGTCAGAGATGCCAAGAGAGAGAAGGCTTCAATGCACTGTTGACAGCTCTGAGAGGCAGAGCCACATGCGAGAACTGGAAAGAAGCCTCCAGAGCTAAGAATGGCTCCCAGCTGACAGCCAGCAAGGAAACAGGGACCTCAGTCCTTACAACCACAAGGACTGGATTCTGCCAACAACCTGCATGACCTTAGAAGCAGATCCTTCCCAGAGCCTCCAGATAAGAGCCCATTCGACCAACACCTTGATCCTGGTCTTGTGAGACCTGGAGCCAAGAAACCAACAAAAACCTGGACATCTGACTCAAAGGAATGTGAGATAATAAATGGGTGTCATTTCAAGTCACTAGGCTTGTGCTAATTTGTTACAACAGCAATCGGAAATCAATACAAAGAATAACCATAGCCTGGATTGATCCTGCACTGTAAAGCTGGAAGCATGCCAGACAATATACATCAGCACTCTGGGTGCTGTGTGATAAACCAAGTGAAAAAGAAACTTGGGAAGGACCTAAATACCTAGGACGTTATCTGTTTAGGTCACTATTGATTCCCTGAGCTTAGAACATCGCCTGGCTCAATGAATACTGTTGAACGAATGGGGGGAAAAAAGCAAGTTGGGGCCTCTCACAAAAAGATAGTGGCGTATCTGCAAGCATAATTCAGCACCCTGTTACAGTTCAATATGGGAAAACTCCTCTAGCATATTTAGACTTCCCATGCAACTGTAGAGCAATAAGTGTGCTTGGTCTATACAAAATATACAGTGTTTGGCAGCATATAACTAAATAACAATGCAGCAGTAAGCTAGAGCTAACTATGTAGAAAAGTCATTCCATAATGATAATTCCAAACTTCTGCTAATAAACCTTCAGGAAGTATGTATACCTTTGGTAGAAAGCTTATAAGCAAATGTAGTTCACATCATCTGTTTTTTGAGGACCATTTTTTTTACTCAACCGTTTATTCATTCAAGTATTTATTGTTTCATTCACTCATTCTTTCATTTTCCATTTATTCATTCAACAAATGTTTATGAGGGCCCACGATGTGTCCACCCCTGGCTGGGCACTGAGGCTACTGAGCCACGTAAGTCTGACACGGCTTCTGATGTCTGGACACTGAGACACAACATAAGCAGCTACAGACAGTGAAGAACAATTCACAATCTAAAATCTATAAAACAATGCTGTGGTCTTCTCAGAGGACCCATTTCTGAATATTATCTATCCTCTGAAGAGTTTTTATAGTATGTACAAATGGATCTGTCCCATCTTCGCAAAGTTTCTGAACACTGTTCCCAGCACGTGCCCAGGAGAAAGCAGACTGAAGACAAGCAAATTGTTCTCCTACGTGCTGATTCTGTAGGCACCGTGAAACAGATGCCTTCCTACAGATAAACGATGCCTGGAGAGTGGGGCAATGAGTCTTATCTAGGACCACCTGCTCCTGGATCCCCTAATATCTGTACCTTCGCTAACCCTTACCAGAGAACCTACATCTTAGTGAGGAGGATAAAGCCATTTGATTGGTGAAGAGCTAGGGGTAGGCTTTGCTGCCAGACACAGTGCTGAGGGAGCAGGTCCTGGAGCACGTGTAACCATCACCCAGCATTCTGATGATTTTATCTACATTAAATCTTACTGGGATTTTAAGTCTTAGGCTAACATTAACCTTACTAGTTTTTAATATTTCTTATGCACAGAATTGCATTAAAAGTTAAACATTAAGGAAACTTGGGGGGAAATTATATGGCTTAGTATCCTGTTTTAAGAAACAGCACGCTTTTCTTGCAAGTAAATTCCCCTTCATCAAAAGACTCTAGCATATGAAATAAAACATCTGGAATTTGTTTCAAAATTCTCCAGTGCGTATATGTGGTGGTGGAGTGGTGGGCTGACAGCTGAAATAAGATCAAGGATAAACTGATAGTTAATGAAGCTGGATGATAGGGAATTCATTATACTCATCTATTTATGTATATATTTGAAATTTTCTACAATAGAAAGTTGGATAAAAAAAGACTCCAGTACAAATTCAATCCTCAGAACAATTTAATAGAAGTAAAATATAGTACTGGGGCGCGAAGGGAGAGATGATGACAAAAGTAACCTTTGGCTCACTATAACTTAGTTACCTAAAATTATTATTATTATATATGATATAAAGAACTTTAAATAACCAGGTATATAAACAATTGAGTGAACCTCTGTGTTAGTGACAATGAAATAACAGATGATATCTACTGGATCAGTGAAGAAAACGTCCCAAAAAGTTAAAAAGGAAAAACTGGGGAGATGGCTGCTATGGTCCTTAACTACACAGCCTTCCTACTGAAAGAAGGAAGCCCCATGCACTCTCCTGGACGCATCACAGCCATCATTCACGTATCAGGTGCTTACTGAGCACCCACTATGTGCAGGGTGGGGCTAGGCACTAGAGGCCATAAGAAGTATACAGAATAGGATTTTTGTCTCGGGGAGTTTACAGTGTTGGAAAAGCAAGTGGATTCAACATATATTTTCTTTACCTTTAAAATAAAAACAAAAAGCAAATCACAGGATCTTGCTTAGGGTCAGTACACATTTGATATAATGGCTTGAATCTAGCTGCATCTATGGTACATTAATTGATGCTAACATTGATCAATTAAGTAAAAAGTTTATTGTAGTTATTGTATTTAAGAATGTGCAAAAGGTATAATGTCTCTGAAACATTTAAATAAAAAACAGTAAAATGTAAACGTTTCTAACTGGGTTCCCACTCTTCACCCACTTTAAGCTACTTGCTGTTCCCTGGAGAGCCTGCTCTCTCACACCTCTTGCTTTTCGTATGAGCTCTTTGTTAAGCTTCACTCATTAATCTTAAAAATACTTCTAAGCACCTGTGATAAGCCAGATGTTGTTCTAGGCACAGAGGCTAGAGCAGCAAATAATACAGGCAAAAATCTCTGCCCTAAAGGAGTTTCTGTTCTAGTTTCTGACAGTCTCCCCAATCTCCCACTCACTCCATCCACTCGGTGCAATTACCCTGAAATCTCCACTGTGGTGGAGTGGTACTTCCTCTGACCGTTACCCATCTGCCGCAAGAACACTGGGGCTAATTTGCTTCTCTACTACCTACCGTAACAGCTGTCACACAGAAGAAACTTAACTATTTGATAAATAAGTTGATTATTAATTTATCAATAGTTTAAACTTTAGAAATCTAGAGGATTCAGTTATGCAAAATGCTTAATCTGCTTAACCCCAAGAAACTAAAGCATTATTGTATATCAGGTCCATTTTTATTAAACTCAGACAACAGTACATTAAAACAGAAAGCAGTTCTCGTCTCAGTTTAATATTTACTCAGCTAAAAGTTCTTCAAGATATTAAACCAATAATTATTTCTTGCACATTAAGCTTTACATTTTTAAAATGAAGCCCCAAACTGGCATACTCTCTTAATTCATGTCAATAAGTTTAATATCATGCTGATGACTATAAATACACCCCAAAACCAGAACAAATACTAAACATGCCACACTCATAACTTTCTTTTCTAGACGGTAAGTGCAAGCATTTTTTTTTCAGGCAATCTAGCAAAGAAACCAGCTGTTTCTGACCAAAATAACTATAGTTCAAAAGTAGACATGGGGGCCTTGATTCCCCCCCATCCCATCCCATCCCATCCCAATGACTGGACTACTTCTTATGCAACAAACACTGGTCAAAGTCGATTAAAGTAACCTTCAAGCAGTCAGCCAAATTTTCTGTCAAACACCACTTGAATTGGTCACCAACAAGAGGTTAGAGCTATTTTCTTTATACAAATAGTGCTATTATTATATTGTTCCTTATAAAAATATGCTGTAAAAGCATGCTATATAATATTCTATAAGAGCATGCTTTTAATATGTGTGGCGGTCTTTTAAACTGCTTTGTTTTATTCACATCTTGCTAAAATAAGTCTATCAGTAGAGAGGACCGGGAGGTTATAATATACAAAGGGCACCAGACCTAACCAGGTACCTGAAAACTTTTTTTTTTTTAAGATTTTTTTGATGTGGACCATTTTTAAAGTCTTTATTGAATTTGTTACAATATATTACTTCTGTTTTTTTATGTTTTGGTTTTTTTGGCTGCGAGGCATGTGGGATCTTAGCTCCCCGACTAGGGATCAAACCTGCACCCCCTGCACTGGAAGGTGAAGTCTCACCCACGGACCGCAGGGAAGCCCCCTTGAAAACTTTTTGAGGATGACTTATGCCATTAAGCAGCATGGCTAAACACCACACTGTATTTTCAATTAATGTCCACACTGGACGAGTTCCTTGCAGAAACTGGTTGCCATCAAATGTAACCTTCAATTCCAACACGTAAAGTAACCTGCAGCCCAAGAAAGCTCTGACGTCTCTGCACTGTTCTCTCTTTAACCTCCTCAGTTTCACTGACAGGCTTTACCTTGGGGGGTGACTGCTGCAATCTGTTGGTATTTCCCGTGTGCTGCACTCTCAGAGCCCGGGGGATAAATTCAGGTGCCAGTGGATTCAACACATATGTCTTCTTTAGTTCTAAAGCCTCTAGCTGAGCTTTGATCTGTTCAAAAGTGATTCCATGTAGGCTATTATTTTCATGACACAGGGCAATAAACCGCTCCCAAAATTTCCTACAGAAAAGATTTAGAAGATCAGTTTATAATTTCAGTGGACGAGATCACAGAAATGACTAAAAGCAACTAAAGATTAATTTCGAATTCCCCCACCCCAACCCCAAATCCTTAGGCCCAGTATTCATCTATGATTCAGGTATAATCTTCCCACCAGATCACAAGACTTCAGAAGTTTGGTTCTGAAACTACAGTCATGTCTAGTACTGTGGAACATACAAATTCTGCTCTCCATTAATTCTGGCTGATCAATGAAAGTAACATGGTCAGTGCTCGACTATGCACACTAATTTGGAATGACAGATTTTGTTATCCACACAGTAAGCAAGGATTTCAAAATTGATAACTCATTTTATCAAAGATTTGTACTTCTAGGCATACTCATCATATACACATTTGTATGTATACATATATATATTATACACACACACACACACACACACACACACACACACGCACACACACGCACACAAATTTGAATTATGGGGCCAAAGTAGCCTGGTGCTGGGTGGGTGACTAAGAAAAGCCAATTCAGACATAAATCTGAACCACAAAGTAAATAATTCTCACAAGGAACTTAAGAATTAACCAGTTATTCCTGTATTTTTCTTTTAATTAACTGACGCTTGTCACAGCAAAGCTCATAACATTAATTGACTAAGTTAAAAGAATTAAATTATGAAAAACACAGGAAGTTGGAATGCTAATTTTTTTTTTTTAAATAAATTTATTTATTTTTGGGTGCACAGGGTCTTTGTTGCTGCTCGTGGGCTTTCTCTCGTTGCGGTGCGCGGGCTTCTCACTGCGGTGGCTTCTCTTGTTGTGGAGCACGGGCTCTAGGCACGCGGGCTTCAGTAGTTGTGGCTCGCGGGCTCTAGAGCGCAGGCTCAGCAGTTGTGGCGCACGGGCTTAGTTGCTCCACGGCATGTGGGATCTTCCTGGACCAGGGCTCGAACCCGTGTCCCCTGCATTGGCAGGTGGATTCTTAACCACTGCGCCACCAGGGAAGCCCTGGAATGCTAATTTTAATGATGATTATTTATCTCCTAATCAAATTAATAAATACTAAAGGAGAAAAATACATTCAAAATTAATCCAGTTGTACACTGTTGCTCCTGAAGTTTTGAAAATTGATCTCCAAATATTAGAAATATTATATATTACAAAAGATAACATATAAAAAGTTTTAGGATTTTGAATGACTATTATAAATATGCATACCCATCTTTGGTATGAGGTTCAAATAATGTTTTATTATGCTATAAAAGATATGTGATATGGTTTCTTCCCCAGTTGGTATCCTTGTGTCCAGGTGGACAGCAGGTAATCAAGATGGCTTCAAGAAGCATAAATAAAAAGGTTTATATTATAAAAGTTAGTATATGAATGGGAATGGAGTTATTAATACATTCATAAAACTCTGCAGATTTTCATTTCAAACTATGTTTCTCTTACATATGCTTTCTACCATCTTTTCTAATTTTTTAAAGATGAGTTTAAGAAATGGGTCCAGAAAAAATTTCAGGCCTCCATGTCAACAATAGGAAAGGTAAAAATGCTGTAAAATATTAAATATGTATTTCCAACAATAAGACATAAAGGCTAACAAGACACTCATTCAGCTACAGGAAGTGTGTGTTGCTAAGAAATGCACACTGAAAGCTGCCCTTTATTTTTATTCTTAAGAACCTTTCCATAGGAATCAAATTTTTTTTCTCATAGTCTGACAGCTAAGGAAAGACTATCTTCAACATAGCACTCAGGATATAAAATCCAAAAACCTTCCTACCCTTTTGATAAAGAACCCCAAAATATTCAACTGTATTAATATTTATCAATACAATTCTACTACATCCTGTATTAAAAAGGAAGTTTTTTTGGTCTAATTGATAAAGTAATAATTTCATAGAGTGGCATTTTATATTCGTGTGAACTTCAAGACACAGCAAAATGAGGAGAGAATGGATTGACTTTACTACAGCCCAGTTTTTGATTTTTATTTATTATAACATATTTTCATTTCCAGCTTACATAACTAAAATGCTAGAACTTGCTCTATTTCAAGCTCCATACCCTGTCCCTGTACGCTCTTACTTACCTCAACTGCACTGAAGTAACATCGAGTTAAGCAGAACCTTTAAACAACCTCACACGTCACAAGAAGCTGGTAGCTTGGTGACAGTTTTCATCTACAAGATCCCAGGGATCTCAAGGAAACAGCCTTTGAGTTAAAGGAACCGTTTCAGAAGCAACACTAAAGACTTGCTAGAAGCTAATCAAGTTCAACTAATTCCAAAAGCAACCTGGAATTTCCATCTTAAATCTCACTTGTCTTTTGATAGCCTAAGGGAATAGCAAAATGGTCAAGCACGTGGATCCTAGAACTAGGCTGCCTGGGCTTCAGTCATGGCTCTGTCATTCAGCAGCCCTGTAGCGTTGGGCAAGTTATTTAACCTCTCTTCATACCTCAGTTTCCTCATGTGTAAAACAGGGCACCAACAGTGTTATTATTATTATTATACTTTTATCACTAAGAAGACTTTTATTTCTCACTTTTAAACTTTCAGAGAAATGTATTCTTTCCTTCAAAAATTCTTAAAGGCAAAAATATTCCTTTCTTCTCTCTTTGTGAAGGCTCTTTCAAAGACCATTTCACACTGTCCTTGAACTCAATTCTTTAATGAAATACTACACATGGCATTATGAGGCATTTCAGAACACATAACTGGAAGATCACTTGAGAATTTCAACAACACTCAGACTGAAGAATTCACCACTATGATTATTTAAAGGCTTCACCAATTCTCAGCGCCTCCCTAAAATGTTAACATGTTAATTTTTTTTCTAGTAATGTTGGTTAGAAAACCCAAGTGTGTCTCTACGTTGTGAACGTAAGTGTTACTTTCAGAAGACAAAACCTTACGTTCAATCACTGCATGAACCCAAAGTCTGCTTGCATTTTCATGCTAACCTTGCTTCTAGGATCGCTGATAAAACATTGAAAAATCACTTGGTGTCCTCAGGTCATAGAGAGAGAGGGTGTCTGTGCACATACACACACCTCTACACGTGTGAAATAGGTTTATATCTCACTGAGCAGGTGGAATTCGCTAATGAAGAAATTCGGTTCAAAGAGAGATCTCCTCCAAACTCTCTGGTTTGGAAAAACGCATGAACACGCCCCGCCTCCCCTCCCCCATCACCTCTCCTCACTCAGCGTAGATTTATCCACGCACACGCCTCGCTTCCTCGGAAAGGCAGGGTAACCCGGTGAGGTCAATCTGACATCTGTCTGAGTGAGACACTTAGTAGCTATGTGGTCCTGGGCAGTAACTGAAACTCTACATCAGGCTGCCCATTTAAAATGCAAATAAAATACCCACATTACCGGGTCATTAGGATGACTGAGCGAGGCGAAGTGTACAAAGCACTTGACCTAGCACCTGGCACAGAGAAAGCTGTCAATAAACAGCAGCTACTACATTAATATTTGTTTGTTTGGCAAGTGGGAGAAGGGAAAGTTCCCTCCATTCATTTAGGGTTAACAGAAAAATTGTTTAAAAATCCTTTACAACAAAAAAGATTATACAACTGGTTGCCTTCTAAACTGGTATAGTAAACACAGTAATCATTCCTTGAAAACTTGATCAATATTTGGAAATACCATATTAGTTTTTTATAAATATCAAATGAGCAAGGGAGAGAGACATCCTGATTAACTCAAACTATTGATACAAAGAATTCACGCCTTCATTAGTATAGTACCTAAGAATCACATTATGTCCTCCAGGTTTACCTGTATTATGAGATTAATTTAATTTCTAATGAAACTGGAAAGAGTAAAGCATAAACATCCATAGCCTCAACTATCAGCTCCTGGGTTAGAGCTGATTAAACTGTCCAAATAACAGATCATCAGCATTCCCATTCAGCTATGGGTCACATGATTTTCTCTCCCTACACAATGTACTGGACTCTCTGAAAGTATTTTACTTAGCTTATAAATTAATTTGAGGGCCTTGACACACTCCAGCTGAGTAGTAAGAAATAAGCAACCTGTAGGCCTGGCTTCAAGTTAAAAATTAGCCCTGGATCATTCTGATAGCATGGCCTCAGGAAGAATCATTCACCTATTTGCTCTGAGAAAATAACGACTTATGTCAGAGAAGGGGTGAAAAATGCTGATCTCATGTAATTCGCAGTATAATATACCTCTGTGGAAAGGGGTAATGATTTTAAAACATATGCATGTTGGTAAACGTTTGGGGTTATTTATAAAGAATGTCCAAAAGTAATGTCACTCAAGACTACTGTTATACCTATTTATTCCCACAACAGTTTCTAGTTGCTTTTAATACATGTCGGCCTACTTTACATGTGTTAATCTAATAAAATTCTAATCAAACTGTATGTGTTCTCACATTTATCAAATGATAAATATAAACAAAAATGGTAAACTACCACAGCAATATTCTAACCAAATATATTTGCAATGAACAGTAAAGTAACTAAAGTGAACTTCTCAGGAAGGAAGCCAAATTAATAGCCTTAGTTTTATTCATTGGTGTCTTGGAATTAATATAGTTCCTTCCCCAACTTTTTGTCATTAGTGGCTAAAAATTAATGGAAATCTATTTTTAAAACAAGAAACTAAAGATATTTTACAATAGAGCTGTTTAGCTATATATAAACAAATCATGGACCATTCAAGTTTTACTTCCTTAAAAATAAAAGGTTATTCTTCAGAATGTAACCATAAATTAAACTCTACGTGATTAATGGCTTTCCCCTATAAAGTATATTAACTTCTTTTGGAATCTTAAACTCTAATGTATGCAGCTTATTCTTAAAGGTCCCAAATTGTTTCCTTTGCCATAGAATACTTTTTTCCTGCTGAGACAGGAAAACAGATAATAAAATGCTGCTATATCTATATTGCAACAGAAAACTTGGTTTAAACGGGCCACTTCCTAACAACTTTGTCTACTTTAACATATCACGAAGAAATAACTACCCAAGGCGTATTTGAGACCATCAGCACCTCTTTCTACTTTTCTGAACTCACTCTGACAGGTACTAGAACACTTAAAAAATTTTAAGTAATCCCTCGTGTATTTCTTTCTTTTTCATAAAGGATATTCTAAATTTCTGTTCAACTGTTTTTTTGTAACATAGTTTTTCAACATTGCGTAGGCCAAGTCTTATATTACTGGCTTCATACAGTTAAAAGTCCTATTAACTAGTATAAATCGTAAGTGTACAAGGAGAAGTTTTTTATTTATGTTGATATTTTAACATTCCTTATGGCTACAATCTAAGGAATACTAACAGTTCTTTCCAAATACAAGTACCAACCCTTTTTAACCCCCTAATTTTAAGATCCTCTGGATTAACCAGACACAAAGATTTGCACTGAGAAGCCTTGAGAGAAAATGAGAAGGAAACTCATCAAAAACAAGCTAAAACAATAATGAAGGAAAAAAGAGGGGAGTATGGGTATGAAATTCAGTCTCCATCAAAGACAACGCACACACACAAAACCACCTTCAGGACCTCGCACTGGTCAGTCCCTTGTCCTGGAGCACTCTTACCCCAGGAGCCTGCGTAGCTCATACCCTCAACTCCAGAGTCAGCTTCTCAGTGAGGCCTTCTCTGACCACACACACCATGTGAGATCACAAACCGCCCACCCTACCCCATCACTTCTAATGCCCCTTGATGTTCTATTTCTTCCACTGAACTTACCACATAAAATACTACAGTGTTTTTATTTTGTTTACTGTCGGTGTTCCTCTCCTCCCCAATAAAATGTTAAGCCCCACAAAGGCAGAGATATTTGTGTTTTGTTCACTGATGTATCCTCAGTGGCTAGAAGAGTACTTAGAGCACAGTAGGCACTCAGGAAACACCTTGTGAATGATGATTGATTCAATGAACACACAATTTCATGTACAAAATGAATAGGCTCAAAGCAATATATTTTTGTGTTCCCACTGGGTATTAGTTAAGACTAAACTTGATTTTCATTAGCCAGGAGGTCATATAAATATGTGCACAGGGATGCAAATTACTCTACATTCCCCCCTTAATGTCGCAAACACTAACACATCATTACCTGCATCTTCCAACAGAGCACAGAGCAATGGGATCACCCACCACGGCAACCAGGGACTGCGCTCTTGTGATGGCAGTATTGAGAAGCTTATAGTTAGATAAAAAACCATAATCTAAGTCCTCCGTGGAATCTTCCAGCAGTTGCTCTTTCTTTTTAATTGGTGTCTGTTTATGTTTACAAGTATGTCTTGTACGTACTGTGCTAAGAAACAAAACTCTGAATTGCTTTCCTGTAAAAAAAAAAATAATTAAAAATAAGAGGACTGTTATTCTGAGCCATATAATAAAAGCATTTCATTTTTTAAATCTTATTGCTAAATAAGAGGTGCTGATGAGAATGTGGAGAAACTGGAACTCTTGTTCACTGTAGGTGGAAATATAAAACAGTATGTAAAACACTATAGAAAATACCATGGCGGTTCCTCAAAAAATTAAACATAGAACTAACATATGATGCAGCAACTCTACTTCTGGAAACACACCCAAAAGAACTGATTCCATAAGGAAGCCTAGAGAGAGACTAGTCTGTACATGTTCTTTCTTACATCGACACATCTCTTCCCTCATTCTATGACAAGTCTCCACAGATGCGAATACAGTTCTAGTGTCAATTCTTCGTTCTCTCCTCTCCAGGCCAAACAATCCTAGTTCCTTCAACCATTTCTGACTCCACAGGGCAGTTTCTAGACCACTAACTATGCTAGGTCGTCTCTGGACGCTTCCTAGTTTATTAGTAATATTCTTTCTAAAATGCGCACCCAAATTCTGCGTGATCTGAATGCATGGTATACTGGAGCTATTTTTTTCCCCCATAATCTAGAAATTGTCTTACTCTTATTATTGTATATTACCATGAAACTTCAGATTGTACTGGGCTTTTCTGGCACTCACATTATAGTGTTGCTTCACTTACTTAAATGCACAAATTTCATAGCAACTAATTACATGAAAATTTAAAAGAGTTGCTTTATTCACTTAGGAAAATCTAGATGAAGAACAAGCTATGCCTTTAAAAATTTGCTTGACAGGTACAAGCTTTTAAAAATCTTTATAAACAAATTAGTCCTCAGATACATTATAACAACAATAGGTGTTGTATGCTACTGCGATTGCAACTACAGCATACAGATATTTGCAGTTACAGTCATGGAGGAAATCCATTTGTTGATACTTCTTTTATTTGGATATAGAAATTGAACGAACATGTAAATGAGCTCGACCTTGAATTGCCAAATTTGGCATTAAAGAACTTGGTATGAAACGAATACATAATTGCTTGTCCAGAAAAGAGATCTTGAAAACTAAAAATCAAATGTGCACACACTTTAAGATCTAACCATTTGAATAACTTAATTCATTTCCATTAATAGCTACCTTGAACATTTAGCACCCTTTCGACGTTAACATCAGATAATCTCTTTTTTCGAAGTTCAGCGCGTATCCTGAACACCTGGTCGGCATACGGAGTCACCACACCAATACTGCCGTCATCTAACTTCCCCCACGCTACTGGCCACTTCCTTCTTAACTCTTCCACACGTTCCACCACTTCAAAGACCTTTAAACAAACGTACATGTATACATATTAAAGTTATACAAGTGCTTGGAGAAAAGAATATGGTAACTGAAATTGATGTACAAAGGATTCCATTTTAGCAAATGTCGTTTTAAAACCACCTCAAACCAGGAATAATGCTTTGCTGATGTGAACACATTTTTGCTTACATTTCAAGCAGTAAATCTCTACAATAGTGCACCCAGTGAAAACGTGAAAATCGGAGACGATGTAACTGGCCATTGGCCCCACCCCTTACCTGGCCCCCCTTCTCAAATGGGGACAGGTTCGGGTTCCTGTTTAGAGAGAGGCGCGTGGGACTGGCAACCCCACGTTCCCAGTATTTCTCAGTCCACTCTGTAGCTCAGGCCGATGAAACCCATTAGGAGAGCCCCAGAGTCAGCGCCGCCAACGTCTCAGCAGTGCGAGGGCTACCCTTCCTCCTCTCCCCGTGGATATAAGTAAACAGAACAGCCAACAGCTGTCAGCAAACCGCAGCTGGGACTGGGGCAAATCTGGACCTCAGGACAGACTCTCAGAGTTCACTGCCTTCTCATGGTACAACTCTGCCCACGCCCTGTCATTAACCTTGCAGTGAAGTAAGCCCGTATTTTACCATCTGGATTTTCTGGACCCCACTTAGTGAATTAGAGTAGAACTTTTAGTGTAGTTTAATCTACTTTGATTCGATGAATTCATCAAACAAATAGTGTTGATGCTTGGCACAGTAGGGGACAAAATGATTACTAAAACACGCTCCTTGCCTGTGAAGAGATTACTGTATAGTTAGAAAACCGATTCCTAATTTAAAATACGTATTATAAGGCAAGCTCAATAGAGGGTCAGGCAAGAGTCCAGGGGCAGAGAGAGGAAGGAGAAAATTTTAATGTCTTTTAAATACATTATTTATTTACTATTTGTTAGTTAATATCTACTTAAATTTATAATAGTAAATATACAAAAATTTGATAGTTTTATTCCTTTTAAGAACTCGAGGATTAATGGCCAGGATGCAGTTCCCACTTCCACATATAAATTCAATGAATGACAGAGGAACAGACTCTAGTCATCCTGTTGTTATAATGAAATAACAGCAAGTGAAACAACTACCCAGACCGTCCAAGGATTCCGATGAGTCAACTGGATTGAAAACATGGCGCTCTCACCCATAAGGAACAAGCAACACATAACCAGTTCTCCACTTCGTCCCTCTGTTACCCCTTATATAATAGGCAGCATAAAACTGTAGTCAAAATACACAGGCTTGGAATGGTATGAGGAGCTTGGGGAAAGCCCTCTCCCAGATAGACATCTATGAAGCTGGTCAAGGCCAACAGATAATCGTTCGAAGTCTCTGGAGACGATCAAAGAGCTGCCAAGACACTGAGAAGCGTTGTTTCACCAAAGTCTACAGGAAGTCAGGAAGAAGAGTGGAAGGCTGGGGCTGCCCCGCTCTCCCGCAGCCCCCTGTCCTGCAGGACTGTCTCAGCAGCTGAGGGGTAGCTCCCACCTGCTCCAGCTCCCTGGGGGGAAAGAGCTACTCCAGGCGGTTACAGCAGTGGATGAACATCAGAGATCTCGTTTGCCCCAGCAAGGTGCAGCAGGAGGCCATGAGCAGCTGGCAGCACCTGGGTGGCACCTGTTCCCCTTCCCCACCTCCTGCTGCACAGGGAGGGCCTGCGTGGGACAGTGGGTGAAGCAGGCTGTCTCCTTCGCTCGTACCATAGTCAACACGGTAGAAGTCACAGACAAAAACAAAATCTTGATAACAGCAACAAAAAAACACCTCATCACTTACAAAGAACTCTAATAAGATTAACAGATGACTGCTCATCAGAAACAATGAGGGCAATAAAGCAGTAGGAAAGCATATTTCAGTGTGCTGAAAGAAATAACTCAATAATCTAATATCCAGCAAAACTACTTTTCAAAAATGAAGGCAAAATAGAGACATTCCCAGAAAAAAACAAAAACTGAAAGAATTCTTTACTAGCAGACCTGCCCTAAAAGAAACACTAAGAGAAATTCATCAGGCTGAAAGCAAGTGACACCAGACAGTAATTTGAATTCACACAAACAGAGCATACTACTAAAGGTAATTACATGGTTAATTATAAAAGACAGTATAATAGTATATTTATTTTCCTTTCTCTTCTTAACTGATTTTCCAGCCAGCAGTTTCCAACCTGAGTGCAAAAGTAATAAAGGAAACCCTAGAGTTATTTGTCAATATTTCAAACAGGTAAAGAAAAGTTTACCTTTTGCTAAAATTAATTGGCACAGACTAATAAAAATGTCAAGTTTCTTTACTTTTGGCTAGGAGTTTATCAAGTAGGTACTGTCAATTTTCTTGTACTGACTTCTAACTACAGGCCTCTGACCAATTTTTTAATGGAAAGATGAATTACTATTACCTAATAAATGGCATTTTTTTTGGTAAATAAAATGAGTAAATCACGGGACTCAAGGGAAGAAAGGGAGATGGAGATCACATATCACGAATCATTCTTCTAATGACCAACGATGCACACATCCTCCCCTGGGTTTCCTGAAGTCCAGAACTCCACTCCCTTGTGACAGCCAGAACCAAACCTCAGGCTCTCTGGCCCGCTGGCCCCTAAAGACATCACAGGTGTTAGTCTGCTACCTGATCTGACCCCTCATACTCCCCACATTTTCTCTGAACTTAAAAAGTCAGAAACTGTGAGAGAACCACACACGTTGCAGCACATAATGGGTTAGCACCATCGTCATGTGGGTCTGTGTGACCCCCCGGAGCGCAGGATTCCACAAGTCAAGTCTTTTTACTCATGTAAAACGATGCCTCATTGGAGTGTGCACTATAAATTGTGACCTCAGTCCATTTTAGATGGCTTCTTTTAAATGAGGTTCTGTATTTTGGCATTAAGACAAAATGTAAATCAAAGTTTTTGTTTCCCATGGCAGATTCATCTTAACAAATCAATGTTACACAAGAAAGAATAAACTTCCATACTATTTTCATGTAAATGAAGTCAACACACAATAAAATATCAACCCAAAATTTTAAATAAACGCTTAATAAGACCAGACTATATATATGACTGCAAAAATGTCAACAATTTGCAAAAAGGACTAAGGTACCTCTGCATTATTATAAAAAGCTGTGCTATTTTTCTCTTGTACATCTTCCCCTCGTGCTGTAAAGAAGGTTAGTGGGTAGAAATCCTTGTGTGCTGGCTGCTTTCCACTGGCCATCAGTTTGCCCTCATAGAAGAGCTCAGAGGTGTAACTGCAGAAAAAGACCGAAATAAATACATAAATAAAAAGTAACCTATCATCAAAATTAATTTTACCCGTAAGAAAAAATTACCAGTCAAATTTCACGTTGATTTATGCCCATGATTAATTTTAATCCAAACATCTAATACCCATGATGCCAAGATTTTCACCAAAATTAGCCACAGCAATGAAAACACAGTGGGCTCCTGGTATACCACCGATAAATGAATTGACCTGGGGAAGGCATGAAGCCAGAACATAGAAAGAAAAGGAAGAAATGACGACAGTTCAGTACTAGATGGAACTCTTGTTTCATGAGGAAATTTGCTAGCTGTTATGGTTTTCTGTACTCAAATTTTTTAAATGTATATTTTTATTTATGTGGATCATATACTTATGCAAACACAAAGATCTATAGACACTGAAACAATACACACAATTGAAGGGTATTCCAGTCAACTGTAAAATGAATACTCTACTAATGAAGATATTACGTAGTACTCGATTCATCACTGACTGTAGCAAATGACTGGCAACAATAAAAGAGGAATCACATTTCGAGATATTGATAAAAGCCATATTTAAATCTAAACTTATTTTTGTATCTCTCCTACTGCTTTCAGAGAAACCTAAAAATTAGTTTCACATGACCGCCATAATCAATATTATTAAATTATACTAAACTTGAAAAAATCCTAAGATTTTGGTGGTGACAGTGACAGGAATGCAGCACAAAGGGGCTTCCCAGGGTGCTGGGAACATTCTGTTTTTTGGTCTGGATGCTGGTTGAGGGGTACGTTTGGTTTGTGACTACTCACTGGGCTACCATTTATGATACTTTTACTTGTATAGATGCATACTATGTTTAATAGAGACCTTTTAAAACTTTATTACTAAGTTGCATGGTTTTCTTTCCTTCCTCCCTCCCATCCTTCCTTTCTTTTCAAATAGACTCCTTGTATAACGCAGCCAGACACACATGCGCAAACCATTATGCGGCTTGTCAACATATTTGTTTACTACATCATGTAGTTTTACATATACATTATATATTTAGTCACAGAAAAATATGTTTATAGCTAGTAGAACCTGAAGTTTTTGTTTCCAGAACTGCCCTACTATAATAAATTACAACTGACTTTTGAAGTATACTTTCACAGACATAAAATTAAACATAATTTGCAACACTAGGGACACCATGTAACTCTGCTGGGAATAATCTGTCCCTAGGAACAGTGCTGTTTTGAGTCCCCTTCCACCAGACCACACAAAGTGTGACAGAGGGGCAGCTCACACCTACTTGATGATAGCTTCGTGGGAGCGGTAGTTCTCACACAGGAGGATCCTGCAGGGAAACTCGGCAGGGTAATGCTCATAGAGCCGGTCAAGCAGTGAAACGTGAAGGTTTCTTTCCCTGGCAAACTCACTGTAAACGAAAGGGCTGAGCTGTAACAGAGAGACACATGGAGAGAATTTAACTAAATATACAAGTAGTATTTTTTTTTAACATACTTTAAAAAAAATCCACCATGCTGAAACTTCTGATGTACTAAACCTCAACATGCTGAATGCTGGAATAAGCAGAGTCAAACATATTTTTCTAGGAACAATTTTACTACTATATAGAATGAGGCTAAATTTTCTAACTTTTCGTTTCAGCATGCCAACACTAACCTAGAGTTTCTACACATAGGTTAATAAAGGACTCTTCCGGGCTTCCCTGGTGGCGCGGTGGTTGAGTCCGCCTGCCGATGCAGGGGACACGGGTTCGTGTCCCTGTCCGGGAAGATCCCACATGCCACGGAGCGGCTGGGCCCACGAGCCATGGCCGCTGAGCCTGCGCGTCTGGCGTCTGGAGCCCGTGCTCCGCAACGGGAGAGGCCACAACAGTGAGAGGCCTGCGTACCGCAAAAAAAAAAAAAGACTCTTCCAACTTAATAATAAATAGCTACTACCTTAGTAATTTTAGGGATGCAACCCACTGCATCACTGGGGGAGTCAATCAACTGTCTCACTAAAATTAAGCAACTATTTTAAACAGTGAGCTAGCAGGATACACCGCCTATGACTAAAACACTTATTTTTAATAATTAGCAAAAAAGCCATCTTTATCTTGTAAAGTGGAAGGAGCCATCCTTGATTATAACTTTGATGCTAAGAACAAAATTAAACTTCTGGCAAAGAAACAAAAACAGAACTTGTCCCTCTACCTTCAACTCTTTCCTAAATGGATAGCTACAACACTGTGTAGGTTCAATCTCAACCAACTGTGACAAAAGAGAAAGAACCTCAAACTGAAACTTTGCAAAACTGACATTTTAATAGAAAAACTGTAATTTTCTTTCATGCATCGGTATTAAGATCAGACAAGTTCTTTGAGATTTTGGCTATTATTTTTAATTAGGCACTTCGTTTCCCATGATAATGAAAAATTAACCCTTCAGGAAAACAGATGTTGGGGACAGGAACTGGGGAATCATAAGAAGGATAATTTAAATTTATTTGATAAAGAAAAGTAAGAATCAAATATTCATACTACAGAGAACGGAACTTCAAATTAATAAACATGACAATTAGAACACTGATAGACTCATTCATTCCACTCGCTAGCCAAAGAAGGAAAAAAAGTGGGGTGGGGTAGCAATTTTCCTTCAGAAACACCAACATTTTCCACTATTAGTATAGAGATATTTAAAGTACTTAAACTGACATGCATGGCACAATTTCATAGGCTGTTTTAGAAAACAAAACATTAAACATCAAAATATAACAGAAGTTTCTTTCAACACGGTGACTCAGAGGGCACTCACCTGCATGTGGTCACCAGCCAGGACAACCCGTGTGTCCTTAGTTGCTAATGCTAGGGGCATAATGGTTTCACACTCCATGGCCTGGGCAGCCTCATCTAATAGAACGTGTGTAAAAAACCCTGCGAAGTACAGTATAAACACAGGACCGCATATTACAGCAGTGATAAAGGGAGGAGTAGTGTTTTTCTTTTAAGGAAAGAGTTTAGTGTCCTGATTTAAGAGCTGTGAGTACTTTTAATGCCAGTCCTCAATTTAGAAGATCATATCTTTAAATCATTATTTAAAAATAGAAGTTGAAAGGAATAACTATTTTACTCAACAATAGATATGTAAATGACATCTGGTACTAATGGCCCCAAGACTAACAGTTAAATCAGGACACATAAAAAAGACTTTAAAAGTACAAGATAGCAGCTTTTCACCACAAAGAAAAGCTGGCAACAAAACAGTGATAGGCCCAAAATCCTTTCACTATTTATTTGCTAAAACACCAAAAATAAAACAATGGTAGTTTATAAGTAACTTTAGCTTAAACACATACATTAGACATTAAAGAAAATCATACCCAAAATCTAATATAAAGGAGAAAGTGATCATCTAACTTTGACCAAAAACAAAGGTTATCTGTTAGCAAATTCACTATTTTGATTATTTAGGTTTAGTGTGTGTGTGTGTGCGTGTGTGTGTGCGCGCGTGTGTGTGCGCGCGTGCATGTGTGCGTACAGATGATATACGATGTTTTAGCCTAAGACCCTATCCTGGCTGTAAAACTATCACCAGTCTGAAAAAGAAAAAAACAAAAGTGACACAAGTATCAAAAATGTACATTTTCAAATATCCCCCAGATGCAAACACCCACGTCTGGGTTACTGCTGCCACTCACACTGAGGCACAGGAATCTGTGTACAGAAAGGAGGAAAAGCCTCTTTGCCCCTAAAAGAGGAGACAGAAGACAAATCTTGCCGTCTCAATGTGTAGAAGTAAATGTTGCCCCCTATGGCCAGCTCACTGAGGCAGAGAGAGGGGGGCCCCGTTTTTACTAGCACAGGAAAGAACACAAAGTAGCTTCTCTGACCAGTTGTAACTCTCTAGATTAATTAGCCTCCTGTGAGTTGGCCCAAGAACCTAACCTCTATTTCTATGGATAGCAACAAGTTCCAAACAATCTGTTTATACAACTTCCTAATGCAACTTGTTTCTAGGTTGGGAACTTTCTAAACCTTACTGACTGGCAGTAATAACCGCCACCACCATCATCACGGTCCATTCAAACAAATGGCTGTGTTGACAGTACAAGTATCAATAACTGTTGTCTATTTAATGACAGTGGCCCAAGCATGATTTGGACACGTGCATTTTTCTCCCTGTTGAGGAGAATTTGTGCTTTTTGTTCTACAAGACTAATTAAGGAAGATGACTATATAATTATAGGATCAAATTGGAAAAAACTGAGACTAGTGAAAAAAATCTGTTTTCATTAGATAACATTTTAATTAAATAGAACTAGGCTTAAATCAGGAACTGAATAAATCATGAAATTGTTATACTGTTGCTTAAGCTAGTAAAAGAAACCTGAATTAGTCAAACTGATTTAGCCTGAGCCTTGGTTGTCTTAGCTGTAAAATAACCCTCCACAGAGTTGATATGAGAATTAAATAAAGTATAAACAATGCCTAAAACAAAGCAGATCGTTGACGTGCAATAAATGTTCTACACTCTTGCTCTTCAAAGCCATTCTTTACTCTTCCTCAAAACTATACTGTTTAGGAGGCTTGGGTATTTAATTTACGTGGCAAATATGCAGAGTATAATCATGAAGTAATGAGACTGATTGTTAAATAAACATACCAACATTTACATTGCAAATAAGTGTTGTTCCATCAAAGAAGTCAGCTGAGAGGAAATATAACTCATTCCAATGGATGCAGCCACTGTTCAAAACATTTTTGAAACTCTGCTTTTGTAACTGCCCTCACCAGCCAGCTATGAGCTGCGTGCACAAGAAAAATAAGTCTCATTACATGAGAGGCACGTCTCTCTCTTTTTTTTTTTCAACCCCTAATGGTATTGCTCAGTTTGATAACCTACCTTATTTACCAGATATGCCTCAGAAAGATTTTGAAGCTTTTCTAAAATTAACTCTACCCTCAAAAAAGAAAGTTTGGCCACTGTTCATTCTTTAAGATAAACAGAGGTTTATCAAGGGCCTCCAGGTGTCTATACCCTGGGCCAAGTGCCAGGAATACAAGATGAAGAGAACTGTCTCTACCTTCCAGAGACTTAAAAGAATCTGTCACTGGCTCTGAAAGCAATTCCAAAAGGAGAGAGCAATGAAGCGTTGACCAATGTCAACAATTATAATAAAGCGGTAAGAAATGAATATTCTTCCAAAGCAACTACCTTCAAGTGACACCACATTTTGATGGTTGAGTTCTGCCGTATTTATCAGAACTTCTTGTCACCATCTGTCTGTACTCTGTATAGTATTAGTTTGCTTTTACATAGTTCCTGTACCTAAATAATCTTAATAGCATGTCATAAAAAAACCTATCATGATTGTTGTCTCTACCCTGTATTAATGGAAAACTATTTTGAAATTAAAAACTTGGGAAAATTGTAAAAAGACCAACACTGTCCAAATTTGAATTGTTCACATGATCAATAGTAAGTAAATACCATCTGACCAATTAGAGAACAAACAGAGTAGCAGTCACTAAAATGTCTAAACTAGGGGTTGATAAATTTTGTGTATGTGAAGGGCCAAACAGTACACATTTTAGGTTTTTTTGGCCATACAATCTCTGTTGCAACTACTCAACTCAGCTGCTGTAGCACAAAAGAATCCACAGAAAATATAGGTAAATAAATGGGCATGATTGTGTTCCATCCAATAAAACTTGATTTACAAAAACAGACAGTAGGCCAGATACGGCCCACAGGCCAACACAACCCCTGATCTAAACTGAATGCAGAGCCCTGTGCATTCAGGCACCCCTTCTGTGTCTTGAGTCAGCATACCAGGTTCAAGGTCCAACTGACAGAGGTACTGGGAAGTATTCAACGTAACAACAACCACTCGGTGCTTAAGAATATCTTCTTTCTGTGGCATCTGAAAGGTGGAATGTGCGCTTGAGATCAAACAGTACTGATGCACAACTGGGTGGACAGTCTTTACCCAGCGATTTCTGAAATATACCCTATAAAAGAAGATAACATTTCCTATTTATACTTATTAACATCTTACCAGTACCTGATTATCAAAATAGCGACATTATGATGTTAAGACTACAATACCTGGAAATTAACAAATAAGTCTGGTAACTGTTAACACTCTACTGGATTAGAATTTAACATACAACTGTAACTCCCCCCACCAAAAAATGAATCAAGCAGAAAGTATATACACTATGATAAGATAAATATCTAATTATTTTTAAGTGTTCAGAATAATCTTACAACAGAATGACACACAGAGTTTCATAAGCATTCGTTTTTTTACTTCAGAACATTCCCATTTGGGAATTATTTTTTTTTCCTAGAATATTCTTACAAAAATATACTTATATTTTAATTATCTATGCTAATAAAATATAGTGAATTGCATACTTACAAGAGAAATTTAAAAGTTACTTGCATTTCACTTTAGAATATATTCTTATACCTATATTTAAATAGACCTCTATCTAAAGTTCTGGAAATTTAAAAATAAATTTAAATTCTGGACCATCAGAAAAATCTTAAGAAAGAGCATCTCGTCTATTAATTGCAAAAGAAAAACAGAAATAGGACTCATACAACAGATTACTAAGATGGTACAGAAACAACTCATCCATCCACCCACCCACCTCCCCCCATCCCTAACCTACCCACATCACAAAGATCTGCTGGGTATCTACTATGGTCCAGCACAGAGGAAAGTCACATGGCTTGCAAACTTTCATAAAGACTTTGGATTTATTCTGATTTCAATGGAAAGCCATCAGAGAGTTGTAACAGGGCACATGTCATGAGACACGCCTTAGGTTGTTAAAGGACCCCTCTGTTTCTTTGGACAGAATACACAGTTTTGGAGGCAGGAAGAGGGCTGGACAGTGATGTGGTGGCAAATGTTGAACTATCAGCCTTCGGGGTGGGGGTGACCTGATCTGCAGTGTTAGCTGGTTTCTGGGGTATAAAACCTACTATCATGGCCAATTTCACATGAACTTGGGAAGATATGCACATGATTGGCTCTCACAAACCAGTACCAGCTGCTCCATCAGACCAGGGACTGGGAGAGAGGCAGGGGGAGGGGGCAATATCAAGGAGACCCATTAGGAGGCTGCTGTAAGGATCCAGACAAGAAAAAATGATAGCTTGAACCAGGGTGGTAACAGCAGAGATGTGAAAATGGTCAGATCACTGCATATTTTGAGAGTAATGCTGACAGAATTTACTGATATACTAGATGTGGAATTTAAGAGAAAGGATGTTCCATGGCTTTGAAACTGGATGAGTGGCAGTAGTGGTGATAGGGAGGAACAAATTTGGGGTGGGAATTGAGAATTCAGTTTTGGACATATTTAGTAGTAGACATCCAAGTAGAGATATCCAGTAAGCAGAGGTATTTATAAGTTTGGAGTTCAGAAGAATGCCTAAGACAAGAAATATACAACTGAGATCATACTTAAACCCTGAGACTAGAAGAGCTCACCTGGAGAGTAAGTGTAGATAAAAAGGAAACTAGTTGGAAGAATGGCTGATGGACCACTTCCACATGTAGAGGCTGGGGAATGGAGGGACACAGGAAAGGAGACTGGGAAGCAGCAATCAGTGAAGCAGCAAAGAACTTAGGAGACTGTGAGGGTCCAATCAAGGGACATAAACTTCCGTGTCACTAAATCGTCTGGACATTTTCCGGGCCCATCACGTTACTTATTAGCAGCATCCAGCTCTGTGGTTGCTCCCTCCTTGAAATATTCTCTCCCTCGGCTGCCATAACTCAACCGCTCCCTGCTTTCCTTCCACCTCTCTAAGCTGGCTCCTCAAGGCTTAGCCTTTAGTGCTCTCATCAAGCTCTGTCCTCTCACCTGACAATCTCATCCCAGGCCCATGGCTTCAATTACCACCAATACCCTGATGACTCACACATTCTTCTCTCTCCAGCCAAGACCTCACCTCTGAGCTCCAAGATGCATATCCAACTATTTATTTGACATCTGTCTCCTCTAGAGCGTTTCAAAGGCAGCTCAAATGTCATATGCACAAACACTAACCTCATGATCTTCTACAATGTGTTCTAACCCTCCATGAAACAATTAAAACTGGTTGTCTTTTTTTAAGCAAAGCAAAGCAAAAAAAAAAAAAGCATTTAATAAATGTCCCTAACTTATAAATAAATTGTAATAGAGGAAAGTAATGTATTTTAAAAGCATTACTATGATAGGAAGGACTGTGAAAGTAGCCAACACCACTCCTAAAAGACGTCAAAATCTTAAACATATTTTAGGTTTTAATAAAAAATATTTAATCAAATCAGCAAAGCAGAATTTACTTTTAAATATATGAAAAATCTCATTTTACAGATTATCTGAAACAGTATTTACAAATTATGATTCCATTAATATTAACTTACGTGTGTGTATTTAAGCATATAAATGACTAGAAATTAAACTGTAAAATGTTAGTAGTAGTTATCTCTGACTGGTAAGGTTATAGGTAATTTTTATTCTTCATGCTTTCCCATATTTTCTTAAATGAACATTTCATTATAAAATTGAAAAATTCATTTTCCAAATTACTTATCAAATCTAACTCCAGGCACTGCTTCTTTCTCAAAGAAAAAATAGAAATTGAAGTTCTAAGCCTCATTACTGACTTTTTTGTAGTTACCTTGGAAAGCTAACTCAAGATGAAGTTAGTAAGAATACAAAGTTTGATCATTAGGCCCATTTCGTTAAAAATACAATAGTCTAGTGCTGACTTAAAAAAGACTTAAATATTTTCTCAGTACTTTCATTTTGTGCAACATTTAAGGTAGACACTGTCCATAAGATTACTTAAAACACATCCAACAACATTTTTCAAAATTGGAGAATTGACACTTTCAAGTCCATGGTATAAAAGGTGACACCAACTAAGTAATTTACATATTTCTAGAAATAAACTGTCCACATACCCCACATGAATTATACTGAAATTTAAAACAGAAGACTGTCTGGTACTATACCATTTCAATTCACTGAAATTTTATTCATGTATTGAATTCATATGCAATGAACACCCCCAAAATATTATTACATAAGATACTACAGAATCGGAAAGACCTTATTTATTTATTTAAAGATCTTTATAAAATAACATATACCTGCTATTTGTCCAGAAAACAGTAAATGTCCACTTTCTCCATAGATAGCCTTTATCTAATAAGTGGTAACTCTGCCAGAATCAGCTACTGATTTTCAGAAGCAGACACAGAAACTGTTTTCCTCTCTATTCCATTTTAAAATCTTCTAATTCTAATAAAGTAAGAAGTAAAAACTGAAACTAAATATAATTAAAATGGATTCTAAAACCTCCATCCCCAAATAATTTAAGCTCAACTCCTGGCAACTAATAGAATTTTTATACATTTTAACGACAAGTGTGCATATTTAAACATATCTACTGTTTTAACTATTTAATGTTTATGGCTCTTTCCCTACTTTGTCACGTTTACCAGGGCCCACTAAGCTACAGTGTGGGAAGGTAAACTTGTCATCATCACTCTTATTCCACAGAGACAAGTCTTCAAGGTCACATGCGGACACTTAGGGCCCTCTTGTGTTCTTTCCCCTGCGTTCTGGGACAATTCACATAAAGCTGATCTCCCCAGAGTGCTCGGCCATTCTAATTTTCTCTACTGCATCTCCCATACCACTCATATTTGTTGTCCATTAGGAAAATTATAAATTAATCTCAGTTAACATAATAGATGGTGCTAATAAACCCTAACATTTCAATGTAGTGACCCTCCTAGGAAATACATTCACAAGTGAACATCTTTCCTGAACAGAAAAACTATGGCGAAAATACAGCGCCACATAGAGGCCCAAGTCTTTTCTTATTTTATTCCACTTATTAAATGAAATAACATGAAATTTGTATTTAAATAAATTCAAATATTTTCTGCTAGAGGGCAAGTTTCTGTATTTGGGCCACTACAACTATACATAGACCCTACTGGAACATAACTTCTTATCCTACATGTTTAGATGCACTACATGTTGGATTGTAACGCCCAAAACATAATTTTACATGGGAAAAGCTAAACATAATGCTAGCCAAATAATGGAGTTCAGTGTTTATCAACCACAGCTCTCCTGCCCCAAATGTCAAATGACCTATGCTAGGTCAACCAAGCTTTGAGGGGTCTTCACTCCACTGTTTCCAAGCCAAGTACAATGATAAATGAGATTGTCACAGTTCCTACGTAACATACATACACAAACATAAGCACACACACAAGCTCTACCAACAATAAAACATCTTATCGACACGGAAGTAAGAACACTCACAGCAAAAATGCTAGTAGCTAACTCAATTTCACTTAGGGGCTAAAAAAGATTAGAATCTGAAGCAAACTAGTTTTCGATGAATTTATCCATTGGTAAATATCACATTTTCATTTATAGTGACTGTACACATGTGATATTTTCTTATCAAATAAAACTGAGTTCTACTTAAAATACTTATTTCTTCTCTAATTTGTCTTCAGAGTAGAAACAGCGTACGGCATAAAAACCTGTGTTAGCAGGCCATGCCACTTCTTTCTCTTTTGTTCTTTTTAATGCAATTGCAAAATCATTCGAATGGCTTTGCTTATGGTTATTAAAGAATTAAATAGCGTAACCTCATTTTTCCATGCCTAAGCTCAACTAGAAAGAAAAAGTTAGTGAATTATGATTCAAAAGTGTGGTTAGAAATTAATTTTTAAACAATAATTGTATTTGAACAACATAGGGCATGATATATTAGTTTGTAAAATGGCAAAACTAAACATTAATTCATATAACAATGAGAGCAAATGGTATAATAACCATTTAATGGTTCTTTATTGTTTTCTGAAGAAAAGGATTTTATTCCCCCACAACCCTATACCTAAGAACATTTCATATCCATAGACACTTAGTAGACCTGTATTAACCTAGAACTTTCTTTCTCTCTTAAATGACAGCAAAGAGCTGTAAGTACCAGTCGGTTACACCGTGCTGCAGAAATCACTTCAACTTCATGCTTCCCTAAATGTGCGGCGTCTGTGAAATTACCTGCGTGATCACAGGCAAAAGTTCATTTCCATAAACAACTATCACTGCATGACTACTCTGCCATGCAAACTATGCTAGAATTTTAATTAAAACTGATCTAATCATAAATTTATATATAGTAGCTTTTAGAGGAACACATCAAAATCGGCTCAGATTGTCACCACATTTTTTACATACAAAACTTAAAAAAGGATGTCTTTCTCTTTACTTAATGTTTAAGAAATGAATGGTCAAAGATTTTTAAATTTTTCCTTAATTTAAATGGTTTCTTCAAAAGGCATAACCTCCAAATGCCAATGCACAAAGATTTTGGTTTTCTCCAAGTTACTAAAATCTTTATAGACACCTTTTCTTAAGAATAATAAAGTATGATACAAAGACATAATAAGCCTTAAAAGAATACCTGAGAGGTCTTGCCTGGGGATTGCCTGCTTCTACATATGGATGTAAATAATCCTTTATGTAGAGATCAGCAGCACTATTAGAATGGGTGCAAATGAGAATCCTGCTGAAATAAATGGTGCAAATAAAAAGAATGATGAAACACAAAACCATTCAAGCAGTATAATACCAAAAAAAAGCAGTGGCCATTTTAATATAATACATTTCCCTCAACCTACTCAGTAACCTCTAACATATTATTCAGTTATGCTTTTAGGAAATTATTACTAAAGCTTAATTACTCTTTAAGCTGTAAAGGAGATAAGTTCCCCCAAATTATTTTTAAATCTATCATATAAAATTATTTTTTAAAAACCCAACCCTTTTGGCACTAACATTTATCACACTCTCTTAGCAGACTTGGCGTTTTGAGGACTATTTAAAAGCTACCATTCTCTATGTTGCCAATTTTTAAAAACAGTACGTTTTCAGAGAATTCAAATTTTAGTGCTTTGGGGTTTGAGTGTGGCTCTTTTTCTTTATTTGTATCTTTTTTAAATTTTTACAAGCAAGATGAAAATCGTCTCTCTAGCCCTTGCTTTGTCTTCACAACAAGGACAGAAACTGTGCCCTGCTGATGAGACCAGGGCACACACAACGCCATCTCACCTGGTCTCCTGCTGCTGGAGAATGTGCTTGACGGCCTGAGCTAGGGTGAATGTTTTGCCGGTGCCATAGGGGCCGATGATGAGAACAGGAGGCAGCTGTATTGAAAGTGGGGTCGTAACGGCCAGAACAGCCTCTTTCTGTTTTGCGTTTAGCCGAGGATCCAACTGCTCATCCCATTGTCTAAAGAAAATTAATATGTAAGTTATTTTAAACACATGCATCTTATTCATAAGCAGAACATGGCACACAAGTATCTTGAATTTCACTGAACCATTAAAAATACTGACATAACATAGCATCTATAAAAACAAATGCTTATTCTAAAACCACTTTTTAAAAAATTCCCAACAAAGTCGGTGTAGGGTGTTTTACTACTCTGATCAAAATTCACTTTAGTTATCCTGTCCTTTCCAAGTGCAAAAAGATTCTGGTAACTAACCAAGAGACATCACAACACACTTCCAGTCTAGTTGCTATGTAACAGCAGTTTCTTTGCGTAGCAAATAAAATGGAAAAGGGAAACTAACTGATTTTCAAATTCTAATCCATTGAAAGACCTCTCAGTAAAATTTAAAACAAAAGAAAAAGAGAAAAACCTGTGTCACTGGTTAAGAGATATCAAACTTTTACAAAGTTCTTAATTCAGAAAATAGCAGGGTTTTTTTTAAGGTCAAACAGTATGAAATGTTTTCTGATTATTTTCACACACACAAATAACATACATACGTCCTATTCTTCTGGGTACAGAACACCTGTCATGGCAACACAAATGGCTGTTGTAATGAAATCTATCTTATTAGTGTCCCTTCTATGACTTGGCTAAGTTTTGAAGATTTAAATGGACGGCAGATGCTGAAAGGGATCAAACTAAGTGGAGAATCAACAGCATTCTTTCTCATAACTACAATTATAATACTAAATATTGCAACAACTATGGTAAAAATGATAGAGATGTAAACCAAAATAGGAAGGGCGTGTAAAGAGACTCTTAGAAAATTTGCAAAATGCCTACAAAATAATCCTGAAATAGGAGGACACAGTTTAGACAGCAAAATGCCCACTCCGTGAGGCTACACTCTACTCAAACAGAAGCTAGTTATTTATGGAAAGTCTTCTTAACTCTTTCAGTTTCAAAAAATTATAACTAATGCTATATATTATGATAGATAGCTTCAAACAAACAAAATTCTCCTAATTTAAAACCTTAGCAAACAAATTTTAAAAACAATTTTAAGCATATAAACATGTTACTATTTATTTTTCTGAAATTTAACTTTTTTTAAGTAAAACACAAAAGGACTCTGACCAGTGGCACTAGATTTCCTGGAAGCCATTCACGAAAACTCCAAAGAATCCCTCAGCATTAACCAGTTTCTTTACTCATAATTCTGCCAGTACCTAGCAATGCTCCATCTCCGATAAATAAGGAAACTCCTTTAGGCAAGTACTAAGTCCAGAGCTACTACACGTGGCAGACGCTGTGGAATGGTTACCCCCAAACCACCTGCGGTGCCCGTCTCTTCCTCCTTCTACTACTGAGCCCAGACAGCTATAATACTACCTTTCCAGCCTCTGTGGCTGGAGACCCAACTCTGGTCAACGAGACGTAAAAGAAGTCCCTCAGAAGGGCTTCTATACCCAATAAAACAAAACAAAGCCTCTCTAGAAGAAAGCCTTCCTGCTCCTTTGCCTTCCTCCTTCACCTTGCTGGAAAAAGCTCATGATAAATAAAACTGCAGAAGCCATCTTATAATCATGAGGCAACAACAGGCATCACGAAGAAAACTAATATGCTCTCTAAGTAGAGAGAAAAGGGAGACTAGGTCTGCAAAGGTACTGCTGAGCCCCCGTACCAGCCCTCGACCACCCGGCTCTGGGCCTCTACTTCTATTTGTTTAAGCCACAGTCAATCCAACAAACTGTCGCTTGCATCTGTACCTGACCACTATGATTCTACGATACCTGGCCCCAATGGTTCCTTTATCTGTACATGGAGGTAATGATACTTGCATCAGATAGATATTTTAAAGGATCAAATAAGATCATGCATGTAAGCTATTAGGAAAAATAACTGAGCAATAAGTGCAAAATTAACTTTGACTTCTATTACTATAATATTTTCTGAGGATCTCAGAAAAAGAAGATATTACTTGACCAGCACACACTTTTGAAAATCAAAAAATGTTTTTAGAATACCCTCTAATCTCTCAAATTTGGGGACTTTAATGAACTTATGAATGAGATCGATATTAGGTTATATACATAAGTATAAATCTAAGAGATTAGTGACAGATTTACAGGTATAATTCTAAAGTATGTCGATATCTCTTCATTTTATTTATATAGACCATTCTACTTGTCAATTGTTTCAGTGCAAATAAACGCTTCAGAGTAGATCAGAAACTTTACCAATGTGAGTCATCGCTATAGTTTCTGGTCATGAATGATGAACATTTACAGAAAGCCAATAAGTAAAACAAATTGTCTCTATTTATTATACTACCTGCTTAATAAAGGGAAGAAGATTTACAATAAACATGCTGGTAAAAGTCATCTCTGAATTTCACAATTAAAACAATGTAAAGTCTCTTCAAGTTTACTCTGAATAAAATAAGAGTTATTTTATTCCCTGAACCATAAGTTCTTTTTTTTCCCCTGGTCTGACGCATTGTTGTGATTAATTTATAGACTACATGCTCAAGAATAATTTCTCAATTTCATTTATCTTTCTATATTCCACCTTATTCCAGAAAAGATTTTAAATGGCTAATAGCTTCTCAGCGTTCCTAGACCTAGATACATTTTAATTACTATTTAAATTATAGTGGTATGAAATCTCTTCCTGCTTGGAAGTTTTCTGCTACTTGACATTTCCTTACTTTTGCAGTTAACACTTGCAATCAGTGGTATTTGAATATACTGCTATACACAATATATTTTTCAGAAGTGAACATATCAAGTCAATGCCTATAAGTTTACTGGTATAGCCTCACATTTGAAACCCTAATTTTCTTCTTTAAACATGATTATTCTTATTAACTTAAATGTGTCATATGTTAGTAATGTGCAAGGTTGTGTTGGAGATTCAAAGACAAATAAGATGTGGTCTCTTCTAAAAAGCTCAGAGTCTAATGAGAACAGCAGAAATGTACACAACTGAGAAAAATCAATTTTAGAGAAATTATGCTTGAAAGTACAAAACTGACTGAACCTAGCACATACTAGGCATCAATAAATATTTGTTGTAATAATGAAAAGGAAGAGCAGATTCATTTACTAGAAGGAGAGAGCCCTTGAGCGGGACTAAATTTTAAAGGACAGGTAGATCCTCCAATAGATCAATATTGGGCAAACATTATTTCAGGGAGAAAAAAACACAGATAGAACACAGGGCTGGGGGAGGGGGAAATGCAGCATTTAATGAGTATAAAGTTTCCGTTTTGCAACATGAAAAGGTTCCGGAGATGAACTACACAACAATGTGAGTACACTCAGCACTCCTGAACTGCACACTTTGAAAATGGTTAACATGGTAAATTTTACGTTATGTAGATTTTACCACGGTTTTTTTTTAATTTTAAAGAATTTTTTAAAAGATAAGGAGGCAAATAAGTTCAGGGCAAATTAAACAAACATCAAGGTAATTCTATATGGCTAGAACATGACGATTTAAAGGAAGAAAGGGAGAGTAAGAAGAAAAAAGTAAAAAGAAACCTGAAAAGATACTGTTGAGAAGCACTGTCAATGAGACCACATAATATGAGTTCTGTATTAGGACGTTCAGACTTTATCTGCATATCAAGCAGAAGCCCTTCAGAGGTTTATAAGCTGTGAAATGAAATGATTATTTTAGCAAAGTAACTCTGGAAGAAGTATGTGGGTTGGACCACAGAATAGAGACACAGACAGCAGGACTGACGACCGACTAGAAGGTTACTGAAATAGTCCAGCTCTAAATTACGCACTGGCTGTAGGGATGGAAAGGGAAGGATGCAGAGAAGCTGAATCACATAAGAGCTAACACTATGAGATGCCACTCACCACTTTCAGGAGGGTGAGAGCAGCAGAGAGCAAGATCACAGGGGCGAGGAGAGAGAATACACTGCAGGTAGGGTGGCCACCCTTGCTCAAGAACTTCGGCAGTAAAAACAAGAATGAGGAAAGTAAAAACAAGGGAGAAATGACTTGGATTTTGTATTATAAGGCATATTTTTCTTTGTTCTGTTTTTAGGACCAGAAGAAATGAAGTGTGAGGGGAAATGATATAAGTCACTACTAGGGCTGGCCCATAAAAATTTCCCACATGGCCCTCCGTGCTCCCGCTTCCCCTTCTGCCAGCTCATGTCAGCACCCAGGGTGACCTTGGAAACCACTCAGTAAAGATACCAGAGCCTCCGTCAGAGATGGAGCAGGGCCACGCTACCATGACTAGATTGACACAAGAGATTAAAAAATAAACTAGTTTGTGGAGCCACTGAGATTTAAAAAAAAAAAAAGGTGGAGTGAGCTGGGCATGGGCAGGAGCCAAGAGGATAAAATCCAGTAAAAGAATAAAAAAGATGCAGTCATAGAGCTGTCACTACAGTTAGTCTGGAAACAAAACAGAGGTATCATATTTAACTACATGTAAAGATGTGTAAAGAGACTTAAGCAGAAAAATATTTACATTAACAATTAACTTTACAGCATCTTCCATGATACTTCCTCCATTTTCCTAAATTACAAAAATGTCTTCCCTATTCAAAAATTATTTTAAATTAACTATTTGAACCACTTTAGAAAGGCCCTAGTTTCCCTATTCAGCTTCTACTCAGGAATATTCCTAAATTGCTTGGCATTCTATTAAATTAAGGCAGTTGAGAAAAGCAATAGAATTCATTTAGACTCTGAGGAAAAGTGAAGAAAATCGATGATGAACTTCAAATGCTTCATTCTAAGAGTTCTTGTACTCTCTTTTCTCAACTAATAACATCTCTCTTGAAGAATATATGGAAACCTTCTTATAAACATATGAGTTATTTGATACAGATATTCAATTTAAAATTTATGTAACTTCTGGAATGAGATATCTCTTTTTTGTACCTGTTGGGACTCCAAGGTATGGTTGGAGTCATAGTGATGTCTGGAAACAAAACCCCATTGTCCTTGATCCTGTCTAGCGCATAATGCATTTCACAGAGGGGTAATCGATTTAATTGAAACTGAAGTTCAACCTGAAAGACAAAACCAAAAAATGTTTTTTAAAAGCATTAAAGCAAACATCAGTGCTTTTCAGCTTCCTAGAATGCTCTGTGGAGATAGTGTAATAATACTATGCCTAATATTTGCTTTGTTTATTCAGTGCCAGGCACTGTAACATGCACTTTACATAGATTATCCCATTTAATAGCACCAATGACGTGTATACTATTATTAACCTCATTTTTCATCTAAAGAAACTGAGGCACTTGTAAATTACTTAATCTTTAAATAAAGATTATCTGATTCCACCATTCCTAAGAAGAATATATTTGATAAAATTAGTAGAACATCTGTGAAATATCATCTCTCAAGGGTTAAAACCAGGCCTATGACACCGTATTGATTTACTATGAATGGATAATATTCACCAAATGCTATATTTAAAAAGAAAAAAAGAGTAGCTTTCCAGTTAAATATGGCAGACTGAACACAGTTCACCTAAAAATCAATAAAGACAAAAAGAACAAGAGCAGGGCTTCCCTGGTGGCGCAGTGGTTGGGAGTCCGCCTGCCGATGCAGGGGACACGGGTTCCTGCCCCGGTCCAGGAAGATCCCACATGCCGCGGAGCGGCTGGGCCCGTGAGCCATGGCCGCTGAGCCTGTGCTCCGCAACGGGAGAGGCCGCAACAGTGAGAGGCCCGCGTACCCCAAAAAAAAAAAAAAAAAAAAAAAGAACAGGAGCAGATACAACTTCAGATAAGAACTGCCACAGGATCTAGCTTAGTTTATTTTAATCTGTTCTTCTGTTGCTGATTTAAAACAGAAATCAGAAAGCTTGACCTCGTATAAAACTGGAATGTTTTAGATTTTACTTAAAGAGAATCGATTTTCTCTAAAAGTTATCAAAGGTCCAATTCTCCACCCACCAGAATCAATACTTCAAAGTCAACTGCACTTCTAGCTGTGGCAGAGGGAGGGAAAACAAACCAGAAGAAGAGGATCTGCTGACAGGGAAACTACAGACAACCACAGTGAAACTGCCACACTTCAAAACATACCTGTGTGTCATAATCAGGCCGAAGATTAAGTTCTTCACAGCATTCCCTGGATATCCTTAAAAATATATATTCTTTTGTTTTTTCTTCAATAGTAGCTTCATAAACCTTCTCTTTGGTTCCCTGGGTCTGTACTAACTTCTCTTTAGGGACTGGTAATAAATAAACAGCATTGACTTTGGTCATCACCAGCCGTCCAGCCAAAGTATCTTCAGAAAGTGTTTCCGTAAGCTTGAAACGGCCAAAAAGCTGTCCATTCTGAGCATACTTTGCACCTCCAGAAACTCCAGTGAGCATGAAGCTTGCTAGAATCTGCAATTGCACTTTAAGGTTGAACCTAAGTCAGAAGTAGAAAATGAGTTTGAATATTTTACATCAAAAACATTAAAACTAAATAAGAGAGTAAAACAAATCAAATATAAACATAGAAAAATTAAAGGTTCATTATCAATTCCACTCCACTGAGCTACAAATTATATACTGTCTTTAATCCAAGCTGGAAACAACAAAACTTTAAGTGAATAAACTCTCCAAGTTTATAAAAATGCATGCTTAGTTGTGTTGAAGAATACACATATTTTTAAGTTTGAGCATTTAAAATGCAACTAGGTACGATTTTTTAATAAAATGAAATATCATGTGTTAGTTAATATGAAAGTCTGTTTGAATATACCATTAGGACAATCAAGACTTTAAAATCACCTAAAGCCAGAAGGAAATGTACTGTACTGAAGCTACAACAGACTTTTATTAAACTGCTGCTTTCCAAGTAGATCTTACCAAGATTCTAACCATAAAATTTCTCTTCCAATACCGCTGGCGAATAACATCCAGAATACATTTTTATTCATGGCTACATCAAGGCAGGTCTCATGCCCAAATTATGGAAAGAAAAGTTAAAGGCTATCTTATTAGACAATGGCTGGTGCACTCACTCCCACTTCCATGAGCACACGTGAGCATGAAAGAGAACATGTGTGTGCAAGAAGCACAGAGAATCAAGATTAATTCACACAGTCAAGAAAGATGAAGTGAAAGAAAGATTTAACTTAGTTAATAGCTCTTCTCCTTTGCCACTCTGAAATGGCGCTGTGAGAGAGAAGACACAGTGGTAACAATGGGAAGACTGTCTCCTTTTTCTTTTCCTTTTTTTTTTTTTGCAGTACGCGGGCCTCTCACTGTTGTGGCCTCTCCCGTTGCGGAGCACAGGCTCCAGACGCGCAGGCTCAGTGGCCATGGCTCACGGGCCCAGCCGCTCCGCGGCACGTGGGATCTTCCTGGACCGAGGCACGAATCCGTGTCCCCTGCATCGGCAGGCGGATTCTCAACCACTGCGCCACCAGGGAAGCCCTGTCTCCTTTTTCTTAATAAGGTTTAAAAAATTTGAATGAAAAAACTTTTATAATCTATATACCCATTTGTGGAAAAGGCTACTTTTTAATGGTACTACTGTATTTTCTTGTGATTTTCTGAAATTTTCTGAATTTTCTTGACGTGATGTCAAGAATGTCTTATAAATTCTTAAGGAAAAAGAAAAAAAAACCTTTTCTAAAACATTATGCACTTCTGTAACACAAACATTTGTACTGCTTACAATATTAGGAAACCAATTCTAATTAAAACATTATATTCAAATTTTGAGTTTCCATTTATATACTTTAAAGTTAGAAAACTGTAAAACTAGATAAATATTTTAACAGAAATAAGAAAACACTTAAGGAAAATAATACATCTGAACAGCTGTTTATGCACGTAACAAGTCACAGCGTTTATAAGCTCCATTAGTTATTTTAAAGTACACTTAAGGGCTTCCCTGGTGGCACAGTGGTTAAGAATCCGCCTGCCAATGCAGGGGACATGGGTTCCAGCCCTAGTCCAGGAAGATCCCACATGCCATGGAGCAACTAAGCCCGTGCGCCACAACTACTGAAGCCCGTGTGCCTAGAGCCCGTGCTCTGCAACATGAGAAGCCACTGCAGTGAGAAGCCCACGCACCGCAACGAGGAGTGGCCTCTGCTCACCGCAACTAGAGAAAGCCCACGCACAGCAACAAAGACCCAACGCAGCCCAAAATAAATAAATAGTTAAAAAACACTTAGAATACTTAAGGCTCCAAAAAGATATGTAAAAATATACTTTATTATAAATATAAATTTAATATATAATAACGTGGCTTTCTATGAGGATCAAATGAATTCCAGGAGTACTTGCTCTGTGTATCATATATATATATATATATATATGGAATTTTAAAAAATCATGTTATATTTCTCTCATTCTCTATCCATATTTCACTAGATCCAAACTAGAAAAGTACAATATAATTTAAAGAAACACAGATTGTATGTTATCTACTTATGTTTGATTCTTTCAAGACTGGAATGTGCACTAAGGATTCATATAAAAATAAGTCATAAAATGAAACAAAAGTATACCACCCTCCCCAGTTTACATATAGTCTATGTTCACCTTCCTTTTTTTAAAAAAATAAAATATATGCTTTACAGAAGAACAGGAACCCTTAGGTTTTTCACGTTTTTTCAAATGAAGTTAAATTTCTACTTTGTTTTTATCATCCATATAACTGATGTGTGGTCATTAACAACCTTCTCAGAGCAAAGAGATTCCTTGCAGTCCACTCTCAATTCACAAGTGACCTCTCTGTTGCTAAACTTGATGTCCAGCTTTCTGATCTTTTGTAAAGTTATTATTACTTTGCGACCACTTTCCGTTTCCTTTAAACTCCCTCTTCCACTGGCTTCTGTACAGTCATCCTCTCCTAGTTCTCCTCCTACTTTTCTGGCTGTTCCTCCATCTTCCATCCAAGCACCACCCCCCTTCTAAGCATCCACCCTGCTCTCTCCTTACCCTGCCGGCTCTCACAAGACGAGGACGCTCTCTCCTAGATCTCTCAGCTCTGGGCTGTAAACCTAACTGCCAAATACGCACATTGGATTACATGCTCTGCAAATTCAGTACAAGCAAAAGAGAATCACCATGTGACTTCCCCACGTACCACCCCAAACCAATCCTCCCGTGTATTAGACAGCTTAGGTAATGGCACTATCCACCTAGTTGTCCCAGACAGAAACCAAGTTATCCCTGACCTTGTCTCTCTCACCAACCTTCATTCCCCATCATACAATCACCAAGCCCTGTTAGTTCCTCTTCTTCCTAAATTATCTGCATCTCAACATTTCTAACTTGAATTACTGTAACAAGCTCCTACCATGTCTTGCTTCAGATCTATTCTCCAAGCCACCACTAGAGGGTCTCTGTAAAATGCGAGTCTGATGGTAGGCGGCTCCGAGGGTGAAGTGTAAACAGCTTTCTATCTCACCACCCCACCACACACCTCCCTTCCATTAAAATTACGATGACCGACTTGCAGCTTCCCCCACAACTCTATGCTCTTATTCTCCTATCCTGTTTCTTCAAACTAAATACCTTTGTCCTGTTTCTTCACCTGACAATTCTACCTGTTTTTCAAAATTCAGCTTAAATGCCACCTGGTCCAGAAAGCTGACTTTGATATGTCATTCAAGCTCTGGGGAAACGAAACGTAACTTGTTTACCTCAGAATCAGCAATGACCAGCCTAGAACCTAACACTTTGAATACTCAATAAATTCTGTTCATTGAATTAATTTTACATGCTTGTAATAATCTGATTTTTTTTCCAGGCACCATATTCCCATTTCACCTACTTCATATTATTCCCTAACAAATTCTTGTAATCCTATAATGTTTTCTCAACTAACTTGGGTAATATATTAAAGTTTTACTGTTACATCTATTTTAGAATCTACCATCCCAAAACACGTGATCACAATTTAGCAGGCATGAAAAATTAATCTCACAGTTTTAAAGCAATAAGAGAATTCTTTTATGACATTGAGTTGTGCCTTGCAACAAAACTCTTGAGGCAGAGACACTAGAACTAAGAAATACAGCTTTTCCTACAGAAGAGTCACCATATGTTCAAGATGCAGACATTAGAGACCTTCTCAAAGTTACAGCTACTAATATTTAATTTTTCTAAAAGATTAACAGGCTGAAACTAAAAAGACATTAGTAAGAGTTCTTAAGTATTAAAATAATATGCATTTTTGAGATTTAGTAACTCAGAAATACCTAAAATACAAAATATATCCTATAATTAACAAAGATGCGTCTTAGAAAGAAGGAAAACCATCCTTCCGTGGTTCCACGCCACATTTCAAAATCAACCTGAAAACTTACAGGATCCCTAACATTTTTGGAAATGGCAGAATAGTAGCCCATGGAAGCTTCCGGCCGATTTAAAACCATACCTCCAGCTAAAAGAAATATGGCTCCGACTATGTTAGAAATAGTTACACCTCTTGAGTGTAACTTTCAAAACACTTCAAAGCTATATATAGTGAGTTTCCCTTCATGCAATTTCTGACTAAATGAATGACAACAAAAGTCCACCATGGTAATAAGCCAAAAAACAGCTGGGTCTGTTGAGGCAGAGCCACAGAACCAAGGTTGAATCAACAGAGGCCTCAGCCACTGCAATGATGAAAGGAGCGTCCGCGTATCGGGCTTGTCCTGCCAGCTTTAGTGCTGGGCAGCCACCATGCCCCAGTCCTGCAGGCCACGACACACTCTGATGCACATGCACATGAGAGCTTCAGCAAGAGCCAATTTCTTTTGAAAATGTATATCTTAGAATGAAATCGATTTCACTGCAAGGTGGAATCATTATTGAATGCACAACACCATGTAGCTGAGGACAAGAGAAGTTGAAAATAAATCTTGAAAGAACTCAGAAGCATATTCTAAAACTTAAATGAAATGCAGTATTATTCTTACCATCTCCACACATCTCATACTAAAACTTAACATAAAAAGAACTCTTAATATCTGGACTGCTTTGAAGAAAATCATCTTTCTTTAAAAAATAAAAAGATAAACCTGATTATCAAATTCAGCCTCAAGCCGAAATACGTCTTTTCTAATCTTGAGAGGTTTCATTCAATCCATTTTCAAAAAGAGAAATTCTAAGGTGACCACGTAAAGTACAGGTCTACCTTGTTTTACTGCACTTCACTGTCCTTTGCAGATACTGCGTTTTTGACGAATTGAAGGGTTATGGCGACCCTAAGTCAAGCAAGGCTATAGGTGCCATTTGTCCAACAACATTTGTCCACTTCATGTCTCTGTGTCACATTCTGGTAGTTCTCACAATATTTCAAACTTTTCCATTATTATTATATGTGTTATGGTGATCTTTTATGTTACCATTTTAACTGTTTTGCGATGCCACAAAACGCAACCGTGCAGGACAGAAAACAACTGTGTGTGTTCTGATTGCTCCACCAACTGGCCGCTCCCCCATCTCTCTCCCTCGCCTCAGACCCCCTATTCCCTGAGACACAAGAGTAATGAAATTAGGCCAGTTAATAACCCTATAATGACCTCTAAGTGTTCAAGTGAAAGAAAGAGTCACATGTCTCTCACTTTATATCAAAAGCCAGAAATGATCAAGCTTAGTGAGGAAGGCATGTCAAAAGCTGAGGCAGGCCAAAAGCTAGGCCTCGTGTACCAGTTATAGCCAAGTTGTGACTGTGAAGGAAAAGTTCTTGAAGGAAATTAGAAGTTGTATTTCAATGAACACACAAATAGTAAGAAAGAAAAACAGCTGTACTGCTGATATGGAGAAAGTTTTAGTGGTTTGGATAGATCAAACCAGCCACAACAGTCCCTTAAACCAAACCCTAATCCAGAACAAGCCCCAACTCTCTTTAATTCTATGAAGGTTGAGAGAGGTGAAGAAGCTGCAGAAGAAAAGCTTGAAGCTAGCAGAGGTGGTTCACGAGGTTGAAAAAAGAAGCCATCTCCATAATGTAAGTAGAAGTGCAAGGTGAAGCAGCAAATGCTGATGCAAAAAGCTGTAACAAGTTATCCAGAAGATCTAGCTAAGATACTTAGTGAAGGTGGCTACACCAAACGGCAGATTCTCAGTATAGATGAAACAGCCTTCTGTTGGAAGAAGACTCTACCTAGGACTTTAGAGAGGGGAAGTCACTGCCTGGCTTCAGAGCTTCAAAGGGCAGGCTGACTCTCATTATGGGCTAATGCAGCGGGTGACTTTAAGTTGAAGCCAATGTTCACTTACGATTCCAAAAAGCCTAGGGCCCTTAAGAAATATGTTAAATCTACTCCACCTGTGCCCTATAAATGGAACAACAAAGCCTGGATGACAGCACAGCTGTTTACAGCATGGTTAACTGAATACTTTAAGTCCCCTGTTGAGACCTACTGCTCAGAAAAAAGATTCCTTTCAAAATACGACTCCTATCAATGCACCTGGTTACCCAAGAGCTCTGATGGAGAGGAACAACAAGATTAATGTTGTTTTCATGCCTGATAACACAACATCCATTCTAAAGCCCATGGATCAAGGAGTAATTTCGACTAACAAGTCTTATTATTTAAGAAATATATTTCATAAGGCTATGGCTGCTATAGACAGTGATTCCTCTGATGGATCTGGGCAAAGTCAATTGAACACCTTCTAGAAAGGATCTGCCATTCTAGACGCCATTAAAAACATTTGTAATTCATGGGAAGAGGTCAGAATATCAACATTAACCATAGTTTAATAAAAGAAGCTGATTCCAACCCTCATGGATGACTTTGAGGGGTTCAAGACTTCAGTGGAGGAAGAAACTGCAGATGTGGTAGAAACAGCAAGAGAACTAGAATTAGAAGTGGAGCCCGAAGATGGGACTGAATTACTGCAATCTCGTGATAAAAAGCTAACAGATGAGGAGTTCCTTCTTATGGATGAGCAAAGAGAGTGGTTTCTTGAGATGGAATCTACTCCTGGTGAAGAGGCTGTGAAGACTGTTGAGATGACAACAGAGGATTTAGAATATGACATAAACGTAGATGATAGAGCAGTGGCAGGGTTTGAGAGGATTGACTCCAGTTTGGAAGAAGTTCTAACTGTGGGTAAAATGCCATCAAACAGTGTTGCTGCTACAGAGAAACTGTTCGTGAAGAGTCAGTCGATGCAGCAATTTTAAGAAATTAAAATAAGACACAGCCACCTCAACCTGCAGCAACCACGAACCACCCTGATCAGTCAGCAGCCAGCAACACTGACGCAAGACCCTCCGCCGGCAAAAAGATTATGACTTGCTGAAGGCCAGACGATGGTGGGCATTTTTTAGCAATAAAGTATTTTTTAATTAAGGTATGTACCTTTTTTTTTAGACATCCTGATATTTCACTTAATGGCCTACAGAATAGTGTAAACCTAAGTCTTATATGTACTGGGAAATCAACAAATTCATGTGACTTGCTTTACTGCAATATTTGCTTTATCGTGGTGGTCTGGAACCAAGCCCACACTATCTCTGAAGTGTTCCTGTATAGTCCAATCCTTATAATTAAAATGTAAGAAACCAGTATGAATTCCCTCAATACTACTTTCATGATTATTTTTCAAAATATGTGGTCTCCTTCAGTTTTTGAACATTTATTCGACAAATAATCATTGAGTGTTTGCCCTCCCACTGACAGAGACCTCCTGAAGAGCAGGGACCATGCGTTTATACTCCCAGCACGCGGCAGCAAGGCACTGTACACTAGGGATGCCAAGGTGAGCACAGCTCTTCCCTTAAGCTCATATACCAATCCTGGATAACAGCTACTGAATAACAACCGTTTCACCACCTGGCTGCGCTTAGGCACCCCTCCGTATTTTAAACATGAAAAATACTATCCAAAGGGGAGATTTTAAAAAAGAAAGAAAGAAAAGCAAAGTGTTTCTAAAGTAACTTACTTGCTGACTTCCTTATACTGGGCTATCTCCTCAATATAAAGGAGGTCATGCAACCGTGACTGATAGTTGGTCTTGGTCAATGATTTGTCTAAAACGGACTGGGTAAACAGCTGGTCAGCAGAGAGAGGAATTTGGTATCTGATAAGAAGGCTCTTCTCCAAATCAGTAGTTTCATTAGGTTCAAAATCTATAATAGTTTTAGAAGAAGAATCCCAACGCTTAGCCGTGGTTACTAGCTGCTGTTTTGCATGCATCAGGTACTCAAGATCTAAATGGAAACAAAAAACACATTTATAAAGGAACACAACATTAAAATTCTCAAATAATACACTGTGCATTTGGTAAGAAAATTTTGTATGCTAAAGTTCTTAAAAATGAAACAATATAAAACCCCAGTTGACAGAGTGTTTTCCCCATGTGAGAAATATGTTTTTGTCTAGGTTAACAAAATAACATAAATAAGAATTCATGTAAAAAATATTTTTTTGTACCTCAGGCTAGGACATACCAGAAATAGTTATTAACATTTAAAAAATATAGATTAACATTTAGAACTTAATCCTTTAGTCAAGAGAAATCTGATCTGCAGGAAGAAAGTATGGTAAATTTCTCATAAGACAAAATCTCATCAGGTGATAATCACTTTTCTCTTCCTACTAGAGAAACAAAGACCTTTTGTGTTTTTTTCCCACATTAAATTCCACATTAAAAGTGATAAAATGTACTATTCAAATGCCATTTCAGAAAAATCCAGTTTAGCCTCAGTTAAATTGCATGGTAAGTAGAGCACAATGTCAAAATGAACGACTGATCAAGGTTTCACAGCTCTGGGAAAAGTGCAGCAGAATACCAGCACCGGGTGAAATACATCGTAACAGAAATCCTGAGCATTGGGGAGCCTCACTCTATCCACAGTGCATTTTAGTTTTCTATTGGGTGGAACACACATACACCTATAAATATGAAACTTGACCAAAAGGGGAAAAAAAATTTGCTTAACTAACTCATTAGGCCAAGATCCAGTTTTAATATAACCTAATTGGAAAGATGGTTTTTACAACTCAAGTTAAAATTTTAGGAAGAAATAATAAAAAGTTTAAACAGAGATCAGTCTCCAAAGCGCAAAGACAAGTTATCCTGTGCTATCTTTGAAATGAGAGCAGATTGTATAATTGTCTTGTCTTGCTTAGTGACAGATTTTGCTATATTTAAATGTTATATATAAACTATAAACATATAAGTATAGTCATCCACCAAGAGAAATTTCTCAATATTAGAAAATAGTTTATCCTAGTATCATAATAAAGATCAAAACGTACAAGTCCTAATTTCTAATCTTCGTCCCTTGAAAAGGCATTTTGATGCCAGTTTTATTATTCATCAAATGGCAATATAAACACAACTATAACCAGCAATATATAAAGATGGTCTTCTTGTTAAAATTTTGCATTTTTAAAATCCTCTGGATGAGATAATGATGGTCTGTTTTTGCAATAGCCTCACGAGAAGTTTCATAAACTAACCACATTTTGTTCCTAAATCACTCTAAAATTGGGCCCTTCCTATCCTTTCATTAGATCATAGCTATAAAAAATATTTAAACTATACAAACGCCAACATTCCTAAAACAGATTATACCATCACTAAAGATCAGATACTATTAACAAAATAGCAAGGATGTACATAATTTTCTTCCCTTAATTTAAAAGTCAAAAGGAGAAACACTAATGGTACAGAAACCAAATAACCAGCTCTTCAAAAAAAAAAACACTAAACTCTGTGCAGTATTGAAGAATTTAGTTAATAGGTAATAAAAGGATGTCTATTCTTTGGGCATAGGGAAATTATATTTCATAATTTTATTTTAAATAAGAAACTGATTCAGACTATACCTACATCAATATTATATTCACATTCTTTAAAAAGTCACTAGCTATTCCTAACTGCCATTTAAGTAACTGGGATAATAACAAACTTAAAATGGTGCAGCTTTCCTTTAAAAAAGCTTTTTGTATCACCTATTTAATATACAAAGCAAATTTTGCAGAAAATCATTCTACTCTGGGCTAAAAGTATTCAGGCTTTTTGGGAAAAGTGGCATGAGAAATAGTATTTGTTTTTCTCATTTTACCTATTTACTACCATGATTCCCACCCTGATTTTATGAAGTTCTTAAAATGAATGTCTTCAGCTGGTAGCACAACAATTTCAAAACAATTCCGAAACAATGTTAAATTTTATTCCATCTTTTTAATAACTATAAATACAATATAGGAGAGGGGAGAGCTAGGGGAGCAGGGAGAAGAATCTTGGGAAAATCCGTGTGTGCCGGCATCAAAAAGTCTACAAACCACTGACCTTGGCCATTAACTCAGGCGTCCGAGATGGACTGGGGCCAGTGACTACTGAGGGTTTCTTCTGCAAAAACCACTTCTCTTTCCCTGCTCATGTTCAACTTGAGACAAACTTCTGCCTCCAATCCTCTCAGTTGTAAAAAGCTTCTTATTAAACCTGTTTAATTACCCACCTACTTACAGTGCTTAAAGGTCATTAGGTCTTAAGAGCTCCTCTTTAAACAAAGGAGGAAGCTGGGGCTCCCCCAGGGGGACACTGGACACCCTAGTCCTGGGGCTCATCTCGCCCCCCATGCAGCACATGCACCAACTAACATGCAACCCAGATGTGAACGCTGCTCAGGGCAGCCTGAGCCAGTCCATCCATGGTAAGAAAGCACTCTTCCTCAGTCTAAACTAGGCTAAAATTTAAAAAAAAAAAAACATTCTGGAAAGATGAAAAGTGAACAGGTTAGAATCAATATGCATAAAATCACTTAGGGCGAGTTTAACACTGACTTATTAACCAATTCCTGTAATAATAAACCTGAAACGCTGACAAATTAGAAACCTACGGAATGTGTTACCCTGAGATTTGATAGGCAGAAGCTACACATGTATTTTAAGAGAAATTCATAAGAAAAAGTTAAAGATAATTAGAACGTACCTGATAATTAGAACATAATTTCCTGAAGATAACGTAGGGAAGAACTGTTACTATCAAAAATAGAATCCAAGGTTGGAATAACTAGTCTGACACAAGATTCGCTTCCCAACTTCCCTCACCCTTCTGATTACTGTGAATAGCAACTGCTCTCGTTTCAGCCACATAGTTACTATTCTAATAAAGCATCCAAAGGGTTGGTTTGTTTTATCTTGAAGTATGTAGTACAGCAGACTTGAAAATTATCCTTAACAAACCCTAGACCGTGGATAAGAAGTTAGGAGAAAAACATGCAGTGTCCTACATACCCAGCACAAAGGCTGACACACAAGAAGCATGCAGTAAATGCCTTTCAAATGTGGGATTTATTAAAAACAGGTATATTTATCTAGGACTTAAAGAGAATGAGACGAAATGATTCCTAATTCCAAAATTGGATACAACACTCTTCCTTAGGAAACATTTTGGTCTGTGGCTTTACAAATCTTGACAGCCCAAATCAACAATAAAACAAAATCCCAAAGGAAACCCAAACTACGACTTCAGCTATCCATTTCAACATTGTTCCTTTCACTAAAAGAGCTACTCAGACATAAGATGAACATCTCGTAGCTTACCCATGCTGTCTGCTCTCTTAATGAGGCTAATAAAAGGTGAAAGCAGCGGAGTAGCAACACAGGAGCGCCAACACAGGAGCGCCAACACAGGAGCGCCTCACACTTTTTACATGCTTCTACTCATTTACATTTATCTTTTATTGACAAATCTACTATTTTTTGTTTGTTCTGTTTTTTTCTTTTTGGCCACGCCATGCAGCATATGGGATCTTAGTTCCCCCGACAAGGGACTGAACCCGTGCCCCCTGCATTGGAAGCGTGGAGTCTTAACCACTGGACTGCCAGGGAAGCCCCTATTTTTTATATCAATTTTTCTATTAATTTTCTGACCCCGTAATAGTAAACATTATATATTTATACATATAAACATGTCCTTAATTTACCAACAACTTTGACAGCCAGAGATAATTTTTAAGACGTACTTTTAATGTTAATTTTAACATACATTGCTAGACTAAAAGTAATGTGTAATAAATACCATTTTCAAATTTAAATATAAGAACTAATTTCCAACATGTAGTTTCCAGATATTCAAAGCAGAATTCCAGATCAGTTTTGTCAAGCAAAAATCTTCTATGACTCAAATTGAGGTATAAAGTGTATAATGCAGTTTGTGTTCTAAGCAAGGGGGAAACTCACTAACTTCCTTCTTTTGTAAATGTCCTTTGCCACAAATTTGTGAGAAGCACATCTTTAATCCAAAAAAAATTTTTTTAGTTCATATAATGCCTTTTTCTGTACCTGAACCTCACCAACAAGGAAAAAACAATGAAAAAAACTACATCAATTGTAAGAGTAGTAAAAATATCAAAGACAGAACTAAAAATGAGCACAACAGGTCAGCTAAATTAATGACAAAAAAAAGCCAATCAAATGTCATCTAGCTTGCCTAAACCTAGATTTAAGTTTTTCTCTTTATAATGTTCAAAATATCTTATCAGAAAATACATTTTGTAGATTTTATATTGTTCTCTTGTAATATTTGTTTTTCCTATGTCCTTGAAAAACAAATTTCACTATGTGAAATTGTTTTAATGTTTCCAAATTAGTTCAAGAAAATGCTTGATTTTATTCAATTATTTTCCATAACATAATTAGAAGTAAGACCTTGTTTAAAGGAAAATAGGCAAAGATATCAAACTGCAAAAAGGTCACTAAGAAAAAGGATATAGTAGTATAGAAAGGGGGGAGGGTATATAGTATTGGTCCCAAATGGGAGAACATCCCTGTCTGTATTAATTCCCGCTACCATATCTGAATCAAATATAAATTTTACTATATTTTCAAACTGATATATCAGAAACATCAGAAATGAGACTCTTTATTTCTTCCAGTTACCAGTCTCAAAACATCATTCATCTTGGGACAACTTCTCTTGCCAAGATCCCTAAGTGCTGCTGCCTCAGTAACTTGGGTCTTCATCTCTGCTCTTCAGTCCCCTGGCTGCACCCTAGTCTGGGTCCTCACTAGAGAACAAAAACACAAAAACAAAACCAAACAAAAAACCCTTCTCTCTTCCTTTTTTCTTTCTGTTTGCAAACCAGAAATTATCCTAATGATGGCTAATGGTAACATCAGCAGCTACTATCTACTGAATGCCTGCTACGTGCCAGATGCTGTGCAAGGTTTAGTTCCAGTTCTCACGATAATCCTCTATGACAGATACTACTAGCCCCATTTACCAGAAGTTTCCACACGAAGCTCAGAGATGTTAAGTTCTCTGCCCAGGGTCATACAGGAATTAAGTAGAAAATCAGGATTTGAATCCAGTTCTATTTAACTCTGAAGTCTGTCCACTGCTCTGTTTCTCCAACTAGAAAAGTAGCACATAGCTGGGGCAAAAGCCGCCAAAGCACCCTCAATCTCTCAAGCCCATGAGGGTGCCCTGAAATCCTCCTCATTTCCTCTTTTTATTGCAGATATTTAATATTTTATATTATTAATTAAATAGGCTTTTATTAACCAGTACAGATTTTTGACAACACTTACAAACTTATTTTTATGGGAAATGAGTCATGAGTTAAAAGCCACAATCTAAAAGCAAACTTTTAAAGTACAACCCACATGTAAGCCAAGAACATCCTTTTAGAATTATATTTGAGAGTAGGAGATGCATGTCAGTATCTGTATGATTTTAAATCTCCTTATGATTTAAGAAAGGTGCAATCCAGTAGTCCTCAAGTTCTAGTCTCTAAAAGCAACGTAATGGCGTAAGAGTAAACAAACCACTGCATTCAAGAGAAATCCAGCCTGCGTTGTTTTTGAAAATAAAGTTTTACTGGAACACAGTCACACCCATCCATTTACATATTGTCTATGGCAGCTTTCTCACTATAATGCAGAGCTGAGTAATTGGAATAGAGATCATCTGCCCTGTAACACCTAAAATATTTACTATCTGGCCCTTTACAGAAAAAAATCTGCCAACTAACTGCTCTATTAGTAAATATAAATCAAGTATTTTTATTTCATCAACTACTGTATCTGTTTGGCTATGGGAATTAACATATTTTTATTCCAAAGAGTAGTAGAAAGATGACAAAAGCAGAACACAACAGAATAAAAACAGGTAAAAGGGATCAAAGTAAATGAGAAATATGGGTAAAATGAAGTCTGGGTAATAATATGAGCACAGATACAAGAAGTAACACCTACTTGTTCCATTTTGGCACAAATGTTGCTTCAACCCTACTCACAGCTAAAGGTAAGGGGACAGAACCAGTTCCACCTGTTCGTTATGTCCAAAAAATAAAGTCCTAGCATTTACTCATGAAAAAAACTTCTAGGTTCTCATAAATGGGACACTGTGGACAGAATGAAAAACATCCTCCACAATATGCTTAGTTATAGCCAATATAACAGCAAGTTTCAGACAGCTCTGCTATACGAAGTGCTTGTTAAATAAATATTTAGTGCTCAGGAAATAAAGCACCTATAAATCCAACCAAGAGCCAAGGAAATGGAGGCTAGCATGCCCTTCCCTTATCCAGCTGGATCTTGGCGTAAAATTGAGGTTTAGGCAGTAACATGACAATTCACAAAGTAATTCACCATCTTCTGCAGGTGCCTGCATGTTAAAACCAGGGACCTCTTCCCAAGAACATGAAAGCAAATCCTATTAAAGGCACTGTGGTCTCCTTTATACTAGTAAAATCAAGTTATGAAAGCTTATTGTTAGGACTTTCCATTCAGAGATAACATACTAATATCAGCAAAGTTAATTGGACCATCAGTTGAACATGGAAATAGACACTGTAGGTGTATTCACAATTACCACTGAAATTACATTCTACCCAAACTAACACTGAAAGGTTTTAACTGCGCTAAAATCATCAAATGAAGTTGGCAGACCAAAGGAGACCTGACCATCTACTTATACAAGTCTGGGGAACCTCAAAGCAAGCTTTGCCTGATGACTGTATGAAGTGACCAGGGCATAATGCAAACCATTCTAATCCCATTACACAGTAAATGAGTCAATACACTTGGGATCTTTTTCTTACTATTCCCTCCCTGTCCATGGTATATTTAGGGGCCAGTACCTGTCTTTTAATGGTGCTGTTACAGTGCCTTTTAATACATCGTTATCAGGGGAAAAAAGGCTAAATTTTACCTTCTGTAGAAGCTGCATCAATCATTACTCTTTGCATGAGTACTGGTTCCAATCCAAAGTCGAAAACTATGGTTTGGCGAAAAGTTCCAAATATTTCTGTGTTAAATGCTATCCCGACTTTATACACGTAATGATCTAATCCATTTTGGGCCATCTTTCCTCCTATCCATTCTTGACAGTTTTCTGGGACTTCTTGTGACACCTGGGTAGCACTATCTCCGGCAGATATTGCAACGATACTAAAATGAGGGCGATGAGCATCGTAAAGCAATGCTACACGGTACAGCATTCTTGCAGGCTACAAGGAAGTTAGAATAATTTGTTGAGTACAAGGGGGTGAAAAATCCAGTTGTAATTGGGCTCTTCAATGAAAATATTGCCATAAGGGACTTTTACTTTCCCATGCTTCTAAGATACTATGTTAAAAATACAAGTTGTACTCATAAGCCATTTAAGAAAAAAAAATCAGTTGTTAAAATGATATATTTATGATGTCATTTATACCTCAATAAGGCTGACAGTTTCAAAAACGATATATTTACGCTACATTACTAGCCTCCCTGCTCTTTCTGTGATACATTCATCTTTCACTGTGGCAAAAGCTTTCACCCTGTATCACCATCACCTCCAACTTTCCATACCCTTGGCCTAAAAAAGTTTCATCTAGCCTCAAGGAGGAAGTCTTCATAGGAGAGCAGTGACCTCTGAAGACACTGAATTGGGTTCAAGGCCAAAGCTAAACGTTCCCAGATTTTTCATCCCAAGATGCAGATGGTACAGTGGAAGAAACATCACAAAAAAGTACACAAAACTTTTCCACTGCATATATTCACAGAAATATTTTACTTTGCTTCATTCTTAAACTTTGAATATTATAATTCAGGATGGGAAGCACTGCAGAAAAATGTCTCATATTAAAAACCCGTTATTAGAGAATTTGTGATTTCATTAAATCAAAATTAAAAACAAACTCATTGTTTGAATATCTTAGAACCACCAGATTAAACAATTCAATTTTTAAATAGTTAACTACAAGCCGTGAACCCCATCCTACGTTTTAAGTTTGGAAGACAACATGTCGAAGACCTCTTCACCAAATAAATAAATAAGCAAGTATCTGAACATCTACAAAGCTTTTATCTCAAAATCTAAGAAAAATCTGTGCCCTTCATGATCAAAATACAGAAATATGCTTTACCACAATATAGAACCCACATAAAAATGCACTTAGAATAAAACATTTTCAATGCTCTTTCAACACACAGATTTAAAGGTCCAAAAAGCCTTTATGAAAACTGAAAGACATTTATATTCTTTAACTATCACAAAATTCATACCTTACAAGTGAGAGCAAAGGTCCATGTCTGGTGAGATTTTTTGGTGTTGACAGTAACGGACAGATCAGGATTATGCTCTACCTTTACTCCTTCTATACATTCACTAAGCTGAAAACAGAGAGCAACTAATGTTACGTTTTATTCCTAAAAACACAAACAAACACTTTTGGCATGGTAAATAAATGTTAACGGTAAAGATGCTGATGGAACTGTTTACAAAGCAAGGTATTTTATACATTAATTTTCAGTTATTTTTATAAGCACAAAATATAATAAAGCTAAAATAAGAGACATAAGAAAACTAACAACAACAACAACAAAAAATGGCAATAAAAACTCCCTGAATGAAGACAAATTAATATAATACCTGCAAGTCTCCAAACAAATGGTTTAGTTCTGCTCTTTATTTTAGCAAATGGGTCTACTTTTGCTACTAAAAACACTTTATCAAGAATCAAGTGTTTCATATAGAGGATAGGGAAATAAACCAAGATACAGCACGAAACAAAGTCAAGACTCAAACAAGGGCACTGTTTAAAACAAACAAACAAAAAAATGCAGTTTATTTTCCTCACCACTTTCTCAGGAGATAATGAATTCATCCACTTTTCTATCAAGGTTTCCATGTAACTGCCTGAGAGCTGTTTATTCTCATTTTGCTGTTTCAATTTTATCAACCGTGAAGCATATCTTTTCTGCCATTCTGCTAGTTCTTCCTGGGAATGTGCTGAAGTACACTGGGCACCATACCTACAGATTCCTTGCTCTAAAAATCTAAGTAGAATAGGAAAGACTGTTTTATCATATACTTTGTTGGACCATTTAAAAGATAAACTTCCAGCATTTGCCCTCCGACTCTCCAATAACAAAAACAAAACTTCATCTCCTGAAAGGCCATATTTATCACATGTCTTGCACCGAAGAGGAAGAAGACGTTTAGGAAACATTTGTAACAGTTAATCAAAACAGCAACCCCCCCATGTTCACTGACCTCTTTCTCTGGAATAAGGGGATGACAAAGCAGAACATATTCATAACCGCCCACCCACAAAAACTGGCATTGCAAAGGTAGCTTCCTTCATGACATAACAACTCTGTTAGACAATTCCTCTTAGAGCAGAATTTTTCTAAAGCAACACTGACATCAAGTGGATTAGTTCGTCAAGCACAGGTATGCCCTACTTCCCAAAATGATACGACCTAAAGAAAATTTTCCACATACTAGAAATTTTGTTCTGGGAAAAAAAAAAAAAAAAAGTAATATGTCACTGAATTAACATTTCAAGGCTTCTACTTTTCACCTTCAAACGTAATGCCTTCACTCTTCTCTACATTACTATTGCCTATATTTCATTGAAAATATTGGACTATATTAATTTGCTTGAAGTTTTAAATAAATAAAGAATAAAAGTTTTATGTAAGAATCACAATTAATTCAATAGTCAGATTAAATTCTTCAATGGGTAAATTCATAAACGTTCATTTTAGAGGCTATAGGGTTAATATTTCTCAATGCTTATGACTCAGAAAATTCAACTGATAATTCAATGGTCAAAACAGATAAAAATGCAAGACTTTGATCAGTAACTTTTTTAAGTTTTAAATACTCTATAAAATAGATCCAGCCAGTTTTTAAACATTCAAAAAATAATAAAAGATCTTCTGAGAGAAAAAATGAAAATCAAACTATAAATAGCAAATGGATAAAAGCGATGTTATGTTATAGATAATTTTTCAACTGGAAAAATATGAATAATAAGAAATACAAAATGAACCACAGCACAGTGTACATTATCAAGTGTTTCACCCTATTTGAAAAGACGAGTGTATTTAAAGCTTTTCTTGATGATACATAAAGTACTCGAACTTAAATTATGCTATTTATTAAGTTCTCTTATGCTTAAGACACATTTAAAATCATGCATTTGTTTCTCTTCAGTATGTCGTAATAAGCCAAATATTTCTTTGTCTTTCTATTGCTTTGCTTTAAATTATTTCCCTAAAAATTGAAGGTTTGATAGTCTCATCTGGACTATGAATTTTCTCATACTTCCTTTGCATAGGATCACGTTCTACCTCTCCTACAACATTGATGCCACCAGGATTTTAAAAATTTACTACCTAGTTTCTTTATTTCTGCAATAAAATCAAACCTGACCTCTTGACTATTCAATCATCAAAGCTGCATATCAAACTTCCTTCATTATCAAAAGCAACCCAGAGTAATTAGAACTTATATCTAAAAAACCAATAGTTTCTAGTTCTTATAAAAAGAACCTTTCTTAATGTAACTTTAAAAATTCTTTCTACCTTAACATATAATTATTAAATTTTGAAAGGTTAGCCCTTCAAATATAAATTACTCATAAATTCTATATAAGATTACGTGATAACAGATTTTCTCTTTTTTAGAAAAGTTATTAAAATAATTTAAGATTTCTTTATCTATTTTATGCTCCATTTCAGTTTAAATAAGGTAACTTCAACTTCAATCACCATAATTTAGGTAAATTTCACATAAACGAGATCAGCAATTAAATTGAGTCATAGTAATCCAACTGGTATTACAGAAGTCTTAACAATCTCCATTTAGATCACTGTTGTTTATAATTAAAAGAAGGATCATCAATATGGTTTTGATTTTTATTATTTAATGATAATGACCATTTTGGCTTCTGTTTCAAATTGAAAATAAACCATTCTACTCAATTGTTATGCTTCTTCCTTCACATATTATCTTCTTTAAATCGGAATTACTACTTTTCAAAAAGTGAAGGAAAATTAACTATCCTTTGAATAAAGACATGTCATTGGTTTAAAAAAAAAATTCACGTTACCTTTTACACAAAGTATATTCCTCGCTGCTTGTGATTCCCCTAGGTGGTGGGCGGAAATGCCAACCATTACAAGATCCTAGAGAGTAATCAGGATATATAGTCTTATCATTTGAGGCTTGCTGATAATTCTGATATTTTAATGTGTAAGAAATACTATAAACCCTCCATACACATCATCTCAGATGATGTAAAAAGAACATGACATGCTTGCCTCTACCAAAAGAGCCCTCTACCAATCAAATGAATTATAAATCACTTAGCATATGAAACTTAGAAACCACTGAAGAAGCAGTTACACAGCAGCTAAGACAAATCAATGGCCCTTACTCTACCCCAGCGACTGGCAGACATACTTCCAAGTGCAGTCTCCTGCCTGGCATCTAAAGGGGAGATGTGTTTGGCATGCTTGTCATTTCTTAAGTATGAGTCGTGTCTCTATTAGGAACTATTTCAGGAATGAGAAAATTATGGTATCCTGGAAGGAAATTTTGTAAAACAAATTCCAGTACTGCATATGGAGTGAGAAGAAGTTCCACATTACCATCCACGTTCCTTAGGGCTGTCTGACACATGGCACTGAATAAAGTAATCTTTTTTTAATAATTGAAATGAAGTTCAAAAAGGTGAATTCTGAGATAGGAGCTAAAAAATAACATTAGTTTCCTTCTGAATACAATGCGTTTTAATGCACGTGGATAAAAGGTCCCAAATAAGCCAGGAAAACAAAGCGTCAGAGAGAACGGTTGAGCTCTAGAGGCTGAGCGGGCAGCAGTAAGTGTCCCAGGACCTTGCAGCCATTTTCTACCCCCTCACAAGTCACTGTGCTCCCCCGCCCCCAAAACACACTCCGCCCGGCTGAGTTTAAAGCTGCGTTTCACCCCTTCCTATCTGCGTGACTGGGAGAATTACCGAACCTTAATGAACATCAGTTTTATCACCTATCAAAAAGATGAAGAAAGACTCTAAGAAGTCAGTACTCGTTTCTGTGAAAGCCACTACGTGGTAGACATCATTTAGCAAACGCTCAGTGAATGCCAGTCTCTCTTCACCTTCCCCTGGCAGGAGAAGAGGAGAATCACAGACTTTCATTGTGGCAGGAACAACTCAGCTTACAGGTCAGCACTTCCAAAAAGTAGTAACTGTACTAGCCTGTGATAGAGAGAAAGGAGAAAAGACCTCCCTCTACAGATTGCTAAGAGCAGGGTTCATTCAAGTTCAGAACTGCGCACATGGAGGAAAGAAGGTAAAATAGGTCACTTCTGGGGTTACCTCCCATCTCCGTACTCTATAACTCCATGACAGGGGCTAGTGAATGAACTGCTTCCATCCGCACTACTTCTTAAGTTATATCTTTATATTCTCTCCTGTACCTCCACTAACATGTAATCTAACTCAGAAATTTCCTCCCAATAATCAATAAAGAAGCAATGCTCAAAATCACAGCTACCAGAAGTTATGCAGTTTCGTACTTACCCTCTTCTAAGTCTTCCACGTGATATCCAGGGAGGACATTACCAGTTGCTGTCTGCAATTTTTCAAATGAAAGAAATTTTTATAATAAGAAATAACTAGTTGATGTTGAATTAAACTTGGAAATTTTAAATATTTTTTAAAAAGCTTTAGATTGAATATTTAGAAATTTTTAATAAACATTAATATGCAAACGGTGTTTTTTGCTCTTTGCTCTAGTTTCCATATGTAAGTATGGAAAAGAAGTACTTCTATGGTCCTCATTAAGGAAACTGATAGAGATTCCTTCCCTACATAAAAATTACCTGGGTGCAAGAGAAGTCTCAGTCCCCAGCCCTGAACCCCGTGGAGTAGCACCTTCCATCCGTGTATGTACTGCACTCTCCTCTGCTAACGCCTACAGTATGACCAGCCACTTCTCCTGCATCAAGTGCAGCACCACCACCACTTCAGGACCGGGGAGCATATCCTGGCCGAGTCCCCCTCGCTGCTCTAGGATGAGACCTTCTCCCACAGTGGAGCCCATGGCTGGGGACCCACTCACCCTGACTTCCTGGCTTTCTCGACCCCTCGAATGCAGGTAAGACCTCCATCTGCCCCTTTGGCTATAACTTTACTCTAAGCTCCACACCCCCAATTTCAACTGAGTGCCAGCTAGAGAATAGTTAAGTGCCGCTTAACTATCCTATAGCATTTTACATGCTGGGTCACTGTCAGCCATGCACAGACCCACTGTCAATAGCCTGCAACTGCCTTTCTGCATTCCTGCGCCTCAGAGGATCCGGCACATATGAATGCTCAGTAAATCTGGATGGATGGGGGGATGGGTAGATGGATGGATGACCGCCCATGCACTTCAAACACAGTATGTTTAAATAAAATTCATCAACTTTAACCCCAAAGCTCATCTTCCTTCAGTGCTGCTTATCTCAAGTGAATGGATTCATCTTCCCCCAAAAGAGCCAGGCTGAAACCCTGAAAGTCAGACTCTGTCCTGCTCCGAGTATTCTCCAAATCTTTGCCCAACCAGGTCTAGAATGCCTCTCATGTCTGTCTCATACTCAACGCCCCCTGCCACTATCCTAGGTAAGAGCATCATTACTACTTGTCTCATCTACCCCTGAACCAACTGACTGCCAACTTATTGCACCAAGTCACTCCTGGGTCTTTACTTAGCTGCCTCTATCCTTTAACTTCAGTTCTGACACTAGCCTCCCTGGTTTCCCTGCAGGGTGTTTATCTCTCCTTTCCCTGCTTGTACTTCCATTACAGAACCTGCTGACCACAGGCTGCCCTGTGGGTACATTAGCTATGCACATCTTGGGCTGGCCCTTCAGATTGTTTTTCATGGATTTCTCAGCTTTCCAAAACGCAAAGAACCTTGAAGAGCACACGCACTCAGTAAATGTTGAACTGAATGAGAAGGAGGAAACAGTATCCCAAGATGATATTTGGAATGTCTTGTACCATAGAAAGAATGGCATAAATGCTAATTGGGTATAACTGAAACAATAATATCACCATAATTTACATGTCACTGATTAAATTGGACCCTTTTTAGGTTGGGCTGGAACTAAATCACCATAATACCGTTTCAACAGGAAAATGCCTTCTGATTCTCAAACTACTTACTAACAAGTTTTTAAAGACAACCCATTCTTTTTGTAAAATGAGGACTGAATATAAGAATACATAAGCTAACAAATAAATCAGGAGTAATTATTAACATTATAAGGACTCTATGCGCACCAAAAAGGTATATTAAAAGATCCTTTAAAATTCTATAAGCAAGATCTAAGCAGCATAGTCCCACAGTAGCCCTTAAAATATGATTCTAACTGCACAGAATTTTTAAGAGCTAAAAATTCACTTCAAGTATAAATTGAAAATATCTCCTCTAAAAAAATTTATCAAAATAAATTTACCAAATATGTGAGAAAAAATGGGGAAAAATGTTTTGGTGATGAAATGAAGCTTAAAGCATTTATAACCGTCAGAAGGGAAACATACATGGTGTATTTAGTGAGTCAGCATCTACAACAATCTGCAAACGGGCAGAGTATGCATGTGCTGACACTGTAGTTCTCAGGCTGGTGGGGTCTGGTGAACAGCACATCCTCATCAGAAGAGCTGGTAAAAATGAGAAGCTCAAGCCTGGGCTGAATATTTGGCCACTGTGGCTTTTAGTTTCCTGGTACTGTGTTTAGTTTTGTTTTTTTAACACCCTTTTTATATGCTCAGACCCTAAGACAGAAGGGCAACATCAATTAGTTTGTGATTTTCAGTCTTTACTGAGACCTTCAGGGAAGGCAGCCGAAGTTCACACTGCTAGAATTCCTGTAAATTTACAATCAAATCTATTGATTGGATATTTGAAATTTTTCTAAAGAATATGCGTTGTTTTTCTTTCCATTAGTCAGCCTTTAGTTCCATGTCTTTATTCTAATCCACCAGCATTTACAGGTTAAACATCAGCTCAGCCCAATCTTTAAATAACAAATTGTTGCTATTTTTAAATACGTCAGGTGCAATAATAAGTAAGGGTATCATTGTTTGTTAACTTTTTCTAGATGGATTTTTTAATAGTACCAGTTCACTAACCAAAAATACTACTACTCTGGCTACACAGAAAAGAAATTATAAACAAAATTTAAGTCACTTATTCCGAAAGTACAGTCACAAAATGAGAGTCAAGTGATATTTGTGACCTTATACATAACAGGATTATAAATATTAAAAATAAAATTTTATATATATTTGTGTATGATTATCAGATGTAAAGCTGCTAATTCAAGTAAGGTAATAAAAGAGGAGAACAAGGCCCCAAATCATCTTATTTTATGTTCTCATTTTAAAAGTCTAAAACACTTATAACTGTCATATTTTACTTCTTAGAAATTAAAAGACTACATATATACCAGAAGGGAAATGGCTTTGAAGTTAATTAGAGCTTATTGATTCTCAGTTAATTCATAATAAGATAACATAAGACTAAGAAAATAACATTTTTTAAAAGGCTATATTTAATTGTAGCAAAACAAACAGTATCTTTATGCAACTTATATAATTCATGATGACTATCTTCTTTGCTTACTTATTTGTTGGTATGAACTGCGATGTATGATTAGATTTGAAGTGGGAAAGTAATCTACAGGAGGTCAAGGTTTACACCTGGGGGCTCTTCTCATCCTCTTGGCCTGATGGGAGCACCCTTATCGCACTCTCCACGAGACCAGCACCTTCTCCATTCTCAACTCAGCTTAAGTGTCTCATCCCCTCACCACCACGCCAGTTATTTTTCCATCACAGAAAGCTTATTCTTTCCCCACCACAGAAAGCTTATTCTTTTCCCTCATACCACTTACCTCAATGCGAATTATACCTATACTTGTTTAATTAATTTATGTATTTATCGTCTATCTCCTCCCCAAGACTCTAACCTCCCAGACGACAAGGACCATGAGTGTCTTGTTCAGTGCTGTATCCTCAGCACCAAGCGTAATACCTAGCACACAGTAGGTGCCACTTTTTAAATAAATAAGCCAACCAAGCGATCACTTTACATGGGCTTCCATTTATGATAAAAACTGACAAAAATGGCTATTTGTAAAATGAGACATCTGAATAAAAATACTTCTATATGCCGGTGTGAGGAATAGAAATGTGAGACGTACAAAGCCACGGGCCTTTTACGTGCCACTGCTGTCCCCAGCCTTCAACTGCTTCACCAGAGCACATTTTCGTTCACCATTTACCCTGATACACATTATTTCCACCAGCTAAACTCACTCCCTAAAAAACCTCCTCAAATCACAGACTTCCATTAGTTACTTAAAAACACAGAAGGCTTGAGGAGTATCTCACTATTAAAAACAGAATTTTCTAATAGCCAGATGTAGTTAAAAACTAAAATTTCCCCATTATCTTTCCATTTATTGGCCAGAGACAGCTAACAAAAATTAGGGACAAAACAGAAGACCTGGGATGCAGAGGCACGTTGACAGGAAGCAAAGTTCCTAGGATGGGACCAAGCCTGGTTACGAAAAGTCTAAAGGTTGCAGTACCCCATCTTTAAAGCCTTGCTGATGCCCAGTGATTTTCCAAATTTTAATAAAGAACACGTACTAGCCAGACTGCGTTAAACTCTTCCCAAAGAGATCCACTGAAATAGTCTTACCTCCGTTTCTGTGAGAAGTATTTTTAGTCTTGTCAAATCTTTTGTTACCATCCCATTCTGAAACGGCAAATGAAAAATGGAAAAACCAAGTAGTGTATTAGTTCTTTACTATGGGGACTTAACTCTTCAGCTGTTTCTAAGGTTCATCTGTAAAAAGAAAACTCATCTCCCATCCTCATTACCATTACCATCATTGAGGTGATGATAAAGCTAACCACCTATGCGCAAAGTTAAAAAGATTAACAGGACAAAAGATACAGTGTGCCCTAAAACACTGTATTCACCTTGCCTAAGAATTTAAGATTAATTCAATAAAATATTCACAAAGGGTATCACTGAAGAGCAAGATAGAGTAAGTAAAGAAAAAAATAAACCTCAACTTTTTTTTTAACCTCAACTTTTTAAAACTCCTTTTTCCTAAAACTAATAGGCTAGATTCACAAAATGGTGAACTCAGTTACTTATGACTCAGATTCACATGCAATGATCACACTACTTAAAGATGGTTCATTAACAAAGCTGTTGAAGGAAAATACATAAAACATTCACTCTTTTGAAATTCAAATTTCACTTGAGATTTGAAAGCAAATTGCTTCTTCTTAATTTTAAATTTAAAAATCTACAAACAATAAATGCTGGAGAAGGTGTGGAGAAAAGGGAACCCTCCTACACTGTTGGTGGGAATGTAAGTTGATAGGAGGTTCCTTAAAAAACTAAGAATAGAACTACCATATGACCCACCAATCCCATTCCTGGGCATATACCCTGAGAAAACCATAATTCAGAAGGAGTCATGTACCACAATGTTAATTGCAGCACTGTTTACAATAGGCAGGTCATGGAAGCAACCTAAATGTCCATCAACAGATGAATGGATAAAGAAGATGTGGTACATATATACAATGGAATATTACTCCGACATTAAAAGGAATGAAACTGGGTCATTTGTAGAGATGTGGATGGACCTAGAGACTGTCATACAGAGTGAAGTAAGTCAGAAAGAGAAAAACAAATACCATATATTAATGCATATATGTGGAATCGAGAAAAGTGGTACAGATGAACCTATCTGCAAAGCAGAAATAGAGACACAGACGTAGAGAACAAACGTATGGACACCAAGGGGGGAAAGGGGGGCTGGGATGAATTGGGAGATTAGGACTGACATGTATACACTGCTGTGTATGGAACAGATAACTAGTTGAGAGCCTGCTGTACAGCTCTGTGGTGACTACTACACTATGCTCTGTGGTGACCTAGATGGGAGGGAAATCCAGAAGTTGGGGTCAGGGGGGAATATGTGCGGCTATTTCACTTCGCTGTACAGCAGAAACTAGCACAACACTGTGAAGCAATTATACCTCAATAAATTAAAAAATAATAAAATAAAATAAGTAAAAATCCAACAGGTAAAACTGTGTAATATGCTTAACTTATATAGAAAAGTTCCTTAAGGATAGAGTTATCTAAATAATAAAGAAGAGAGCTATTCTTTATCATCTATTTAGAACTAAATACCCATACAATTTTGCTATATTAATAACACATCTTAGCTTTTATATTCATTTGTTAAAATGGTGACATCCAAAAATACTGTTAAACCAACTAAACAATTCACAGCAAAATAATTCCTTAGAAAATAACTAAATTACCCTCTGAGACGGGTCATTACATTACACTCAACAATATACAAAGTACTTTCCTAATTTCCATTTTTTTTTTACCAAATATATATTTATTTGCAGTGAAAACACAACTTTGCTCCTGCTTTCCACAATTTATGTTAATTCAGAATAAAAGTATAGAGAATTCATGCTGTATAACAAAGTATACATACATTCTCTTGCTTTCACTGTTTTTCATTATGATTCCTGAAAAATATCAGCCAATGCTGTAACAGTTACCAACTGGTAAAAAAAAGTTATAATATCTCTTTTCTTCCAATTTCTATAGATTGCCAACTCTAAAGTACAAAAAAAGTAGTCTTTCAATTATCTCATCCAAAAACAGACAAAAACTCTCAAAAATTATATACTACATACAAACATTTATCCCAAAGTCTGAAAAGAATTAGATAACTCCATCAGAGCAGTCATGAATATTAACTTACACATATGACATCTTCAGAAACAACAGTAATTATTACTTAGTTTAGATAAACTTAAGCATTTTATAAAATAAATTGTTGAATTTAAGAACCCTATAAGATCATATGTCCACAGGAGCATTTTAAAACTCAAAAATATTTCCAGGTTCTGTTAAATTATACCTTTAAAGAAAATCATTTATTTATTCTATACTTTCAAAGCTTAAAAAATATCTCCAATTCTTATATATATTATCACAAACTACAAGAATCCAATGATTAAACATCAGTTTGTTGAAGAGAAATAAGCATCTCAAGATACTTACAAACTTTGATTTCTGACAGAACCTAGAGGAACGTAGGTAATACACCTAAGGAGTCAAATGGATGAATCCGTTTTCAGACATTCAAATTTAGAACTCATCAACATACCAGGGACTCTCCTGTCAGTGACTTGGCAAGAATGCTGGATACAAGTTGGAGCTTTCCTTTAAGCTGCATGCAGCAAAGTACTGCTTGAAAGGTACCATCTCCCTTGGCCAGTCCTTCTCCCAGCACTGTCATGAAAGAACAGCCATCATTAACCGCGTAACATTCGATACACATTTTTCTCAATTTTATTATTAGCACACTATCCCAAGCATGACTTCTTTCATACTAAAAGAATAACTATAACTACTAGAGGAAGGCAGTGATGTTTCAGTTCTGTCCATGACATGCATAAAGCCAAGAAAAAAAATGGGAAAATCAACATACCTAACCTACTACAGCCTATAGTCAGGTAGGATCACCACAAAATCATGAGGAGAATTAATCTTACAGCTCTCCAGTGAAAATACTGTTCAACCTATGATGTCTGGGTAAATGAGGGCTTTTAAACTGCAGAGATAGATATTCGCTGAATAAAGTTCTTGCATTTTTGACAAAGAGATCCAGTGCCATTAAAATGCATTAGAAACTGCAAACCTCAATATTTTGAAATTCCTAAGTAATTAAGAATTAGCTTTTATCAAAACCAGCAAGATTAACTAAGAACCCAATGGTCAAATGGCCAGAGAAAATGCTACCCAATTTGTCTGCAAGGGTTTACTGACTTAATTTAATACAATCACAAGGAGAACATATTTCTAACAATACAGAATATACTCATTTTTATGCCATGTCATTTGAGATGATTTCCCACAACTGCTAATGGTTCAACCAGTAAAACAATCTGTACCTTTCTCTTTACTGCTAAGTCCAAGATTCTATTTTTAGTTTATACACACTTCAGCTTCCTTTGCAAAAAGATAATTTGCTGAAAGAAAATATTTTGGAAATTGCATTTTTTCTAATTATTTTCAAGGAAATGTTTTGTTTAAGTATCAATATAATATACTGCATTTAAAGTCAATTGGGTCCGTCCTTAATACATATATATATACTTTTTTAATAAATGTAATTATTTTATTTATTTATTTTTGGCTGCGTTGGGTCTTCATTGCTGCCTGTGGGCTTTCTCTAGTTGCGGTGAGCAGGGGCTACTCTTCGTTGCGGTGCGCGGGCTTCTCATTGCGGTGGCTTCTCTTGTTGCAGAGCACGGGCTCTAGGCGCACGGGCTTCAGTAGTTGTGGCAAGCTGGCTCAGCAGTTGTGGCTCGCGGGCTCTAGAGCGCAGGCTCAGTAGTTGTGGCGCACGGGCTTAGCTGCTCCGCAGCATGTGGGATCTTCCCGGACCAGGGCTCGAACCCATGTCTCCTGCATTGGCAGGCGGATTCTTAACCACTGTGCCACCAGGGAATTCCTGTTCTTAATATATTTATTTTGGTTGTACTGAATATATCCTTCTGTTATATGGTTCAATTTTTTTATTACCCAAATAACATAACAAAAGAACACTAATAAAATTCTACACAGAAGTTCACCATAAACTCACCACTCAACCAAAAAACTGTTTTCACTTATTCATGTTCTCTTCAAATTCTGATCAATATTTACATAATTTTTACATGACTGTAACTGATATAACAGTTTATATCCTACTTTACTTCCCCTTGACATATTCAGTATTTTCCATATTACAGTGTTTACATTTATCATTTTATTAGCTATATAATGTTCCATCAAGTAGATACATCAATTTACTTAACTATTCCCTTGATCCAGAACAGTTCCAATTTTTAACTATTAAAAAGAACACTGTATGGGGCTTCCCTGGTGGCGCAGTGGTTGAGAGTCCGCCTGCCGATGCAGGGGACACGGGTTCCTGCCCCGGTCCGGGAAGATCCCACATGCCGCGGAGCGGCTGGGCCCGTGAGCCATAGCCGCTGGGCCTGCATGTCCGGAGCCTGTGCTCCGCAACGGGAGAAGCCACAGCAGCCAGAGGCCCGCGTACCACAAAAAAAAAAAAAAAACACAAAAAAGAACACTGTATTAAACATCTTTCTACATATATACTTTATTGAATCAGATTATTAAATTGAAAGTTGCAGTCTCTGTATCCAAGAAGGTTTTATTCAATTACTTTCAGTTTAGACCAACCTGCTGTCACAGCATCCATGTTACAGATCACTTATCTCCTCAACTGACAATTCCAATACATGAATAACAACAACGGAGCATCCTTAAGAATGTCTTGAGCAACTCAGAAAATTCCACAGTAAGCCCACATCTCCCCCCAGATCTTACTATTCCTGAAACTACTTAAATATGACCTTCGGCAAAAGTCATTTTATCTCTCTGGTCCTCAGTGTGGTCATCTGTAAAACTGCAAGATGAAACAATGTGCTGCAAGGATCAAATAATATAATGCGAGCATTAATAAAACGCGCTGAAGAAACATGACAGTCCTACCAAGGTCTGGATCACTCACATTCGCTAAGCCTGTTTCCTCCCCCGTAAAATGGAGGTGACAGTAGCTACCTAATAAGGTTGTGGTAAAGACTAACTGTGTTAATTATATGAAGTATCTAGCACAGTCTCCTCAAGAGTTCCCTAGATGTTACGTTCCCCTCTAAAAATTATAAAATAGTATTAAGAACTGTTGAGGAACTAGCCTAGTTCCTTTTCAGTAATTGGGATATTAAGAAACTAGTTGTCCAGAGCTGAAGAATGTCTCAGGGAAATGAAAAAAACGTAAGAATATTTCAGTCTCAGATGACTATGTCATGTTTAAAGAGTATTAAATGACATGATATTTTACAAGCACTTTGCAGAGATCTTTGGTTTTGCACAAGGTATATGCTGAATTTTATTTTGCAAAAGTTCTTCCATTACACTGATGTCTAAATGTCTCCAGATTTGTCAAAATTATGTTTCCCTTTCTTCTCTCTAAACATTTTAGACAAGAAACACTACTGATGTACTTTCTTCTAACGGCTGTCTTTAAATGCAATTCAGTTTATGTCTTGTAGGATCCCACATGAAGAACTATGGCAAAGAAACAGTCAACTACTATAGATAAAAAGCTATCCTGCTATGGTGTCATATGATAAAATCAAATTGCAGTGCTGCCAATCTGGTCCTGTATTACCTTTAACATCTTGAAAAAGCTTGAAAGAAAACAAAGTATGGCCTAGTGTATTCTTAAACTTGCCTCAGCTATAATAATTGAACTTGCCAAAAGAGATGACATTAAAACATAACCTAATCTTGGGCAACTGTAAAAAAGTTATGATTCCTTACAAATAAATTCTCTTCCCCCAACTATCTGTGAAATTCTACAGTGAGCACATAACTCCTTCCTTCCCCTGGGAGTTACAAAGGAAAAATCTGAACACCTTAGTTGCGTTGCTAAATTCAAGTCTCTATCCCTTCTCATCCTTAAGTTTTTGTAAGATTTTCTAACACTTGAAATACGTCTTACTTGGAATGTTTTGGACCAGAATATGACTAATCTTAAAGGAGTACTCATTCAACTGTTTCAACAAAAACAGCTTCTGTAAGTGTTTGACAGCCCCTGGCTACCAAAAGGAGAGGATCAACAATTAAAATGTAATTCCCCTTGCCTGTAAAGAATTACCTGCAATGAGAAAGATAATTTAAAACAAGCTTAAAGTTCAGTAAATGCTGAATATTAGTCTGTATTTTTTCAGTAACATGACCATAAAAGGGTATTTTTCTTATCAAGTCCTTAGTTATTTCTAAAGCCTTTTATTGAAGAGCATAGCCTAATCAAGGTAGCATTTTTCCAAATTTTTTGAAAGAAATTTTAACATTACCATTAAACTAAATCCTTGAGTCATTAATAAAGTGAAGTTATTCACCACTTGGAAATAATCACATTCTCAGAACCAACACATCAGGAACTGAATCAAAAATGAAATAGATTCATTTAATAAATATATAAAACAAATTTATAAATAAATTCCTTTCCTAAATATCAGCCATTTAATTTTTGGGCAATAAACTTATTGCCAAACATCTATTGGGGTGGGGTTAGGGGAGGAGTTTATAAACAGACTCCAAACAGCAGAAGGCCTAAGTCAGGTTAAAATGTCCACTTGTAACAAGTAACAAGAAGTATAAGGTAAACCAGAATAAGAACTCTGTGGCAAATCTCTCACCCGGGTCCATTTCTCCAAATAGTTTTTTTTTTCCACCATGCTTCTCCTCTGTCTCAACCCTTTTTCCCCTTGCCCTCTCTTTACTTCCAATTGTAATACATAATACTTTAAGACATGCGGACCACAGCTTTTGCGGCATTTTATGTCCTTCCTACCAAGGTCTTTTGCAGATATAATCTTTCCTTTATAAGACGCTTTTGGAAAATGAAAAGCCTTAACAGTATTCAATCTCAGGTATCACACAGACCTCTTCTGAATATTTCATCTCCAGATTTAAATACTATACTCTCTCTCTCATTCTCTCTCTTTTCTTTTTCCCCAAATCCCTGCTACCTTGCTCTCTGCTCCTTCCAGTATTCAGTCCTTAACCTGGTCACAAAAATCTCTGCATCTCTTTTACAGCCCTCTTGTGTGTGCCATAAACTTTGAAGCTGAGACCTTATTGTATATTTTTGGAAGTACTCTTTCCTTCAACTGCAGCTCAGAGTAAAGGCTCTTGGACTCCTGAGTAGCCTGTTGTACTGTGTGTGCATTAGAAAGAGAGAGAGAGAGAGAGAGAGAGAGCGCGCATGCTGCTTGCCGAGCCTTCAGCCTCCTCGTTATAAAGAACCCTAATTTCCAAGATGCATTTGCTGTATCATTACAGGAAAGTTAATCTCTGTTAACTGTTCAAAAACTGGAAGAAGGGGGCTTCCCTGGTGGTGCGGTGGTTAAGAATCCACCTGCCAACACAGGGGACACGGGTTTGAGCCCTGGTCCAGGAAGATCCCACGTGCCGCGGAGCAACTGAGCCCATGTGCCACAACTGCTGAAGCCCGCGTGCCTGGAGCCTGTGCTCCGCCACGGGAGAAGCCTCCACAGTGAGAGGCCCGTGCACACAACGAAGAGTTAGCCCCTGCTCGATGCAACTGGAGAAAGCCTGAGTGCAGCAACCAAGACCCAATGCAGCTATAAATAAATAAGTAAATAAAATTTATAAAAAACTGGAAGTTGTTTCTATTTTAAAAAATCAACTTAACTGTATTTTTTTTATCTTAAAACTCTTTCAGTGCCTTTATGTCAACGTCAGAAGTCAACGTCTTTCTATGTCCGTTGTAAGCACTCAGAGGAAATCCTCTGCTAAGGCACTCCCTTACTTCACTGTTTCCACGGTTGATTTGCTTGCTTTTGAAAAAAATAATTTGCTTACTGAGAAGAACTGACATTTTGCTCCTCTTCTGACTATTTTCTTTGCACTATGTGAGAGGGCTATGTTTTCAGGTGTTCACAATAATCTTAATTTCAGCGTTGTCATCCTGCCCGTCAGTGTCCGTCCGTCCCCCCCACCCCCCCGCCCCGGTATAGTTTTTATTGAGATTTTACAAGGCAAGGTACCACTCATTTTAAATCTTCTCTTTTTATGGTATACATATAATTTGAGCTAATATAAAATTAATGCTAGTATTTATTCTATGAGTGAAAAACAACATGAAATACATTTATAATGTCACTCATGACTATACCTGACACCCTGCATAAATAAGAAAAGGTCTAGAACAGACAGTCATACAACCATGGTGAGGCTCTTGCAACTGAGTTCAAAGGGTGTAGTTCAAAGACTATTGCTTACTTAAATATCTACTCATACAAAAGAGAGTCCGGGGCTCCCCTGGTGGCGCAGTGGTTGAGAGTCCGCCTGCCGATGCAGGGGATGCGGGTTCGTGCCCAGGTCTGGGAAGATCCCGCATGCCGCGGAGCGGCTGGGCCTGTGAGTCATGGCCGCTGAGCCTGCGCATCCGGAGCCTGTGCTCCACAACGGGAGAGGCCACAACAGTGAGAGGCCCGCGTACAGCAAAACACACAAAAAAAGGGAGTCTGCACACTCAGAGGATGGTCTCCAACTTAACTTAAATTTTAAAAAAACACTTTCCTGATTTATATTCTATCCCTAACAACTTACATATAAGAAATTTACTTAAAACAGTTAATAGGCATTATGGGGAAATGAAGAGTGGAAGTTAAGGTCCTATTCCAGAAAGCCTTAGGTTCCTGCTGAAGAACAAACTGCGGTACAGCCATGCTGTGGAATACTACTCAGCCATAAAAATGGATGAACTACTGATACACACAAAAACTTGGATGGGTCTCAAACACATGGTGAGAGAAAAAAAGTCATCCTTAAAAAGATCACGTACAATATGGTTCCATTATGTGGTATTTTCAAAATGACAAAATTATGGAGGTGGAGAACAGATTAGTGGCTGCCAGGGGTTACACAGGGAGGGAAGACAGTGAGTGTAACTGTGAAGGGTAGCACGAGAGAGATCTTCACTGTGATGGAACTCTTCTGCATCAGGACTGTGCTGGTGGTTACCTGAATCTACACATAATAAAATGAAATAGAATTACACATATTCATTGAACCAATGTCAACCTCCTGGTTTTGATACTGTACTACAGTTATGCAAGATGTAACCAGTGGGGGGAAAGGTACATGGGATCACTGTACTATATTCGCAACTTCCTGTGAATCCATAATTATTTCAAAGTAAAAAGTTTTTTTTTAATTCCTGTTGGAGAAATGAAGCTTATATATATGAAATTTTTTAAATAGTTACCGCAAGTGGATCTAAAGAACAAGTAATTAAGAAATATTATTGAACTGCATCCCTATTTAACATTCTGGTCAACAGGAAAAACTGGATGGACTAGAGGCTTAAAGATCCAAACTCCTGTCCCGCTCCACTATCGTCTACGTGATCCGGAGCCTCAGTGTTTTTCATTTCTAGAATATAAAATACCCATTTGCCTTTTTCCCCCCAGGTTTACTACACTCAATAGAATAATGTCTGTAAAACCCTAAAGAATAAATAGGTTGTACCTTAGGATAAAGAGAAGGAGCATGGCCTTTCAGATCACAAAGACCTCACTTCAAAACCACAGCTCCACTCTGGACTGTCTCTACGCTCTTAAGCAAGTTACTTAATCTCACAAAATCTGTTTCCTCACCCATAAAGCTGGAATGATATTACAGTGTGATTAAACAAAATACTTCAGAGGGTCTTACTCAGAAATAATTCTGAATAAGTATTGTTACCCCCATTAATTATTTTTCCAAAACATTTTTAATTACCATAAAATATAAAATCTATTTAATCAAAACTCTTCAGAGAAGGAAAGTATAGAAGGTTCCATCAATCATGTATCAATTTGCCTTTTGTAATACAGTCAGCATCTATTTAACAGGGCTTTTTGGTTACTGAATCACTTACTTCACAGGGCAAGTCATCAACATAATAAATATCAACTGATGGCCCAAACTCCTTTGTTTACATTAATTTCTTAAATTAATGACACTCTCACCTAGGGTTTAAAAATCTTGCAGCCTAAAAAGAATAAAATAAAAATCTTGCAGCCTTATGGAAAGTATTCATTGATGTTATAATGACTGAGTTTGATCTACACAGTACATGTAGCACAAAACTCTTAGTTGATAAGACTATCTTTTGATTTCACCTTCTCCATTTACCTCATTCCCTTTTGTTAGTGTAAAAAAAAAGTGAGTTTCCTATATGATGAATATTTCAGAGAAAGAAAAAGAATCCTTATGTTATGAAAGTTTTCCTGTTACGCCAAATACAGCGTATGTTCAGATAATGAAAACAGACTTGACCGCCTCACTTACTCAGTGGTCACTGGCTTGACAACCCTCACTATCCAGAACACAACACCAAACTCAGAACTAAACTCCATGAACTTAAAGTCTGTGTAGCTTATTTTCAGGATGCCCTTGAGTCCTCACTCAGAACCTATTTCTTATTTAAGTAGAATTCCAACTATTAAATCTTATGACTCCGATTAGTTCCTGGCTTAAACAAATCAGCCTTAAAAAAAAACATTTTGGGAACAACCAGGTAAATCTGATTATGGACTGGTTTTGGATATTAGGGAATTATGGCCATTTTTATTAGATTAATAATAATATTGTGGTTATACAGTTATGACCTTATTTTTTATTAGAGATGCATACTAAAGTATTTAGGAGTAAATATCATGATGTCTATAATTATTTTTAAATAGTTCAGAAAAAAGTTAATGAAGTAAATATGGCAGAAGGTTACAACCTAAGTTTCGAGACTATGAATGTTTATTATACTCTTTCTCCTAGTTTCCTGTATGTTTTAAATTTTTCATAATAAAAAATGTTTCAATGTTTTTTAACTCCATGACAAAGACTGCCTGTCTGGTTTCCTATCCCTGCCTAAGAAAGTGAAATCAGGGTCAGAAGCAGCAAGTGGAGAAGAGGGGGAGGGTAGCTGCAATGAGGCATGTTGAGAGTTGTAAGGAATGCAAACTGATAGCCTGACAGTGAGGGAGCAGACACCAGGATGATACTCTAGTACATAAAATTCAAACAAAGCTCTGGGGCCATTAAGGCAGGAGCTATTCGGGCTATCTAGCGTTACAAACCAATATAATAATTAACAGAGATTGAGATTCTCGTGTTGCTTTTTATTACTGACTGCTTAACTGTGGTATTTTATTACCTTATATAAAAATAAGCTTGCTGTACACTTGAAACTAATACTGTAAATCAACTGTATTTCAATTAAAAAAAACACAAGTTACCAAAAGGTGAAAAGGAAAAAAAATTACATGTACATAATATAAAAGCAGAACTCTACAATTAGCAATATACACATGTAAACTTTGCCAATATTCCCAAATGTCTATTTCAAACGACAAAGTTTATATACATTAAATAAGCACTTCCATGTTCTTACTTATCACATAAATGGTAACAAGGAATGCACAGAGTGTAATCAATGAACCCTTATTGCAAGCTAACCGATTTTCTGCCTTTCCACACAGTATTGCAATGAAAACCATTCCACATACAATTTCTTCCTTCTTTTGGAATATTTACTTGGGACAGTATCCCAGAACTAAGATTAGTGGGTCAAAGGAACGAACATGTTACCAAGCCATATTCCGCTTCATACTCTACCACACCACAAGCATACACTCATTTCACTGCAACCTTATCTTGGGCATTGGTTAAACTTTTCTCCCCACATTACAGAGACATAATCAGTATCCAAAAACTGCACGTAATTGATGTATACAGTCTGGTGAGTGTGGACATACGTATACATTCATGTTACGATGATCACAATCCAGGTAACAGGCTTATCCTTCACCCCCAAGGTTTCCTGGTTAAGCTTTTATTGTGGTAATTCAGCAGCTGTAAAATAGTATCTAACTTGAAAACGCTAATAAAACAATTAACAAAAAACGCAGCGTTTTTCCTTATGTTCCTTCACCCACAGCGTTTACCCTTCGACAACTCTTCACAAGTCAGTTACTCTTCTGGGACTTTGTGTGTCTCCAAATGAAAAGCATCAACCTCACTAGTACTCATGGAAGGGAACATTAAAGAAAGAGGGGCCATTTCTCACACACAAGACTGTCACAACGTCAAGACTGAGAGGTTCCAGTTAGTGAGCTCACAGGAAACAGGCATTCAAGTGTATTTTAACCCAGACATCCAACTTTTAAAAATCCTTAACCCAGATATCTAACTTTTAAGACTACCATAAAGAAACAAAGGCAACAGTAAGAAAGAATATATGTTTATTACAGGATGAACTATAACAAACTAGAAACCTAGAACCACCTGAATGCCCGTCAATATGGGAATAGCTGAATAAATTACGGCACATCCATGCCATGGAATATTCAGCAGGAATTGGAGCTGATGTATTATTAACATAGTAAGATGTCCATAATCTATTGTTACAGAAGAAAGCAAGAAACTGTGTGATGATCACATAATTCTTTTTTAATTTTTAAAGGAAAACCCTACCTATGTATTATAAGCATTTGTGCTTATCACTACAGAGAAAGGTGAAGAAGATGCAGCAAACTGATAACATGGTTCCTTCAGATCGGGGAGAAGGGGAAGTGGGTCCCTTCTTCATACTCCTCTATATTATCTGACTTATTATCTGGCTTGTTGGTAACTTTTAAATGTCCACAGATAGTAAAGATTTTTTTAGTGGAAGATGGTACTAGATATCTCTCATGCCAATTAACTCCCAAAGTATACAATCCTATGAAGCAAGGTTTACAAAGAGGTCACTGAATCTTTAATGAATGGTTAAATTATGTCCAATATGCCCCAGGAGTAGATAAGATGGTTTTGTAAGGTTAACAACAAAAAGAGCTAATACTTTTAAGAGTTTTGACACAAAGGAGCAAATAGGAAAAAAAACTTTAACTTATGTTAGACACCTCAGCCCCCCAACCCCAATCTGGATAATTGAAACATTATATTATCCAAATCACTGAGCTGTGCCACACTCCCACCAAGAGTGTGAGAGAATGTACCCGGAACCCTCCTCCCACTCACTTCTAGACTCATTCTAGTGAACTGGCAGCAATCTGCAAGAAAAGGATCCCTAGTCTATGAGTACCCAAAGAGCACGGATCTTACTAATCAATTTCCTGCCCAAAAGAAAACAGGAAAAAGCACTAAAGAGCATTCTAGCCAGTCTCTGCTCTCTAAGGGAAATCTTCTAATGAAGGGGAAAAGAACATTTTAGGAGGCAGAGGCCCAGCTTTTCAATTTATCCAAGCTTAACGTTTTAATCAATGTGTGTTATGTGCTACAGTTCTTAAAATATGGCTCTTTATTGACTGAAAATACTCACACAAACTTTAAAAGGGCATTATCAATGTTCCCAAGGGAGTGACAGCAATGCCAACACTCGTGATTGGGAACAATGTTCATGTGTGCACCCATCATAGCAGGAAAGTCGCCATCCAAATTAGTCACTCAGCACCACCATGAGGTGGGTTTTTTAAATATTATAATCACTTTTGAAATTAGCATATGAAAAAAAACAAATCTTAAACACTGCTCAATTAAATAATTCAAAATCTTCACAGCAGAAAAGAATCCTGCTTTTAAACATACCATGCCTACAATCTTCATCAGCTTGCCCATAGTTTTTCTGCAAAATAAAAGATACAAGATAAAGTTAAGTAGTTCAAGGGCTGCTTAAAACAGATTTTATCAAAAAGCTCAGCTTTGTTTCAAAGTTTAATCACTAATGTTGCAAATTTAATATGCACAGAGTAAAGCTACCTCTGGCCAAGGTTTACACAACATTCTACAAACAGACATTACAGTACACTTCCCTAGGCCATTTATTCACACTCCTCCCCTCGCCCTCTCCAACCTCAAGCCACCAGAAATCTCTTCCCCATCCTCACTCTCAGCTAATGACTTCACTGAGTAAACTGCAGCCCTGAGAAGAGACTTTCCACGGATGGCCACTACCATGGCTGCCCGCTTCCCGGCACACTGTGCCTTCCACCTGTTACCAGGTGAGCCATCGCTGTTCCTTCCTAAAGCCTGTGCAGATCTGTTCCAGGGCCTACTCAAGAACAGCGCTCCAGCAAGCTTCTTCTATTTCTCCTACATCATTAATTTTTTGTTTTCCAATGGTTCAGTCCTAGAAACAAACATGCTCTTATTTCCCTCAACTGAAAAGATCCTTCTCTTCACTTCACTTCTCCCACCAGCTACCATTCCATTTTTTTGTGCTTCAGTGGGGCAAACTCCTCAAGAATTGTCTGTATCATGTATTTCAATTCCCTTCCCGCTGACTTTCTCTTAAACTCTCTTTTATTAGGCTTTCACCCACCACTCCATGGAAGCTGCTCTCATGGAGGTCACCAGTGACTGCCAGTGGATCCAGTTAGATACACTTACATGTACCCATTTAGACACACTGTCATTTCTCAGTCAATTCTCAATCCTCACGACTCCACCCACAGCAACTGACACTGAACCTTCCCTCCTTTGGACACAGGCCTTCTTTGATTGGTTCCTAGGACATCTTACTCTCTTAGTTTTCCTTAACCTCACGGGCTGCTTTTCAGGTCTTTGCTTCTCCTCCCAACCTCTTAAACTAGTGCCACAAGACTAAGTCCTCAGCCCGCCCCTTCTCTCTACCTGTACTCATTCCCCTGCTGATCTGACCCAGGTCTAAGACTTTATGTATCATCTACAGGCCACAGACTCTCCAATCAACATCTTTAGCCCAGACCTCTCTCCCAAACTCCAGACCTGCATTTCCAACTGCTTATTCAACATCTCCAGCTGGATATCTAAACGTCATCTCAATCAGTATGTCCAAAATGAACTCTTTCCCATCTCCCATCTCAATCAGTATGTCCAAAATGAACTCTTTCCCATCTCCCATTTCCCCACCTACAGCCCTCTCATCTCAGTGTAAGGAAACTCCACGCTTCCAATTGCTCAGACAAAAAAAGGGCAAAGTAAGTAAACTATGCCTGCTCCGTATCTCTCACTCCCTGCCTTCAGTACATTAGGACATCTGCTTCGTTCTATCTTCAGATTGTAACCAGAACAAACCACTTCTCACCATCTCCACTGCTAGCATTTTGATCTGAGCCACTTCACCGCTGGCCTAGATTATTCTAACAGCTTCCAAACTAGTCTCCCTGCATCTACTCTTATTCTTTTACAGTCTATTCTCAACACAAAGGCCAAATAACTCCTATTGAAGCAGACCATGCCACTCCTCTGCTCGAAATCCCAGCACAGTGTCCCATCTCAGGTAGAGCAGACACCAGCCCTTACGGTGGCCTGAAGGGTCCCACAGGATCTAGCCCTGTTGCACTCTGCCCCTTGGGCACGTTACTCCAGCACAAGGGCCTCCCAACTGTTCCTCAGACGTGGAAGGCATGCTTCCGCCTCGGGAATTCCGCACTGACTGTTCCCTCTGCCTGTAACGATCTTCTTCCAGATTTCAACATGGCTCACTTCCTTACCTCCTTCCTATCACCTTATCATGAGGCCCATCGTAACCCAATTTAAAACCGCAACCCTAACCCTAACCCTAGTAACCCTCTAGTCTACTTTCTTTTCCATGCAGACTGTTACCTTCCAACAATCTAAAGTGTTTACCTATTTATAATGCCTACGGTTTATTGTCTGCCCCCCCCCTAGAAAAAGTACTATGAAGGAGGGATCTTTCTCTTTCTCTTTCACCAACGTATAGCAGATACCTAGAACAGCGTAAACATTCGTTGAATTGAGTGAATAATATTGGTTGAAATATTTGTTGAATGGAGTGAATAATCCAAAATGCTATACGATAGTAATACTTTCAAGGCTTAAAAACACAGTTACTTGCCATCAAAGATATTCAGCAATCACTAGCCACTTCACTCATGTCCTCAGCCCAGAATGTGGTGATTTGTAGCAGCAGTGATCAGCAAGAGTCCCACTCACAGAAAACAGCCATTTTACATGGTTCAGCACTGGCTCATTGACAGTGTTTACTCACCAGCTGCAAAAAGGAGGCGATTCTGTAAAGAAGACTCTCGATTTTGATGCTTTCTATCTCCAGTGGACACGGCCCTGTGAAGTCAGCCATGGAGTACTGGCCAAGAGAAAGGAGGGCCTCTGTGCAGTGCTTGAGGGTCATTTCATAGTCCTGTCTCTTAAGTGATTCACACGCTTGTTCACATGACTTCTCAGCTCTTCTGTCTTCCATGACTCAGGGACAAAAATCCTAAAGACAGGGAGAAAGAACAAATCAGAAAAGGTTTTAAAAAGTTACTAATTATCAATTCTAGCCCCATTCCTAACTCAACTGGCCCAACTAGCTATCTGAATAGTTACTCTCAAGCAGCCTTTTGATCAAGGTCAGAGCTGAGGAGCAACTACTGACGCTACAAACTCTATGCTTCTCCTTTCTATTTTATGAAGTCTTCACTAAAATTCAAGCAAAATATCAACCGTAAGTCAGGATCATGCCAACAATACATCAAATTTATAAATGAAACATGATGCTGAATATTACAAAGTGTAATAAGCCATGAAGGCGTCTCTTTTTTTTTAAAACCAGAAGGTACAAAAATGTTTCCTATCCCAGCCTCCTATTTTCGGTCTTACAATTCTGTAACTGAGACTGCAGAGAATCAAAGTCCATACCATGTAGGATTTTTCCCACCAGTACAAAACACTGGCTCAAGGGCAAGTTTGAACTGGCTATTAATTCAGTTCAGCAAACATTTCCTGAGGCCAGGCCCTGTGTTAGCAGCACTAAACTCAATGAGGAAGCACGTCATCACTCCTTTCGAGAAACTCAGATTCTAGCAAGACAGGCAAAGCACAAGTGAAAAATAACGAGAAATACCTTCCATCTGCCGAAAGGCATGAGCTGGCCTCAGAAGAAGAACACAAGGTCACTGTGCAGAGATGACAGGGGAGCACAGGGGAGCTCTTCAGAGAGAATACGCACGAGAAGCCACCGCGGCAGAGAAAGCACACGATACACTCCACGTGTGTCAGAGAAGGAGGGAGAGGAGCTAAGAATGCCCTCCAATGCCACAGGAAGTGAGGGCTTTATTCCATAGCAATGGAGCATGATGGGAGGTGTTTAAATAAAGAAGGAACCTATCGGGCAGTCCAGTGGTTGGGACTCCGCACTTCCATGGCAGAAATGGGCGGGGGGAGCGTTTGATCCCTGGTTGGGGAACTAAGATCCCGCAGGCAGCATGGTGCGGTCAAAAAAAAAAAAAAAAAGAAGGAACCTATCATGTAGAAGTCCTGTGAACAACTGGTGAGAAGCAGGCATTGCCATTAATAACAGACCACTAAGCAGTCCAAGTAATAGAGATTGAGAATTCAAGCGCAGCCTCTCCTGAGCTCTATCACTCATAATGCAGGGAGCAGAAAACCTGGGCAAAGAAGACCTAAAACCCTTGGACCTGAGAGTCACAACACTGCTTCGGAGGATCACCCTTGCTGACCTCTTATCACCATCTCCGTCGGGATGGAGACTGCTCTTCTTGCCTGTTCCCACCCTCGCTCACTCTCCCCACTTTCTACCTTACCAAATGGCCCCAAGGTACAGGTCTCCTCCATCTTTCCAAAGCTCCATTTATGCCACTTCGCTTTTAAGAAGGACCCACGTTAGTGCCTGTTTTCCTAACCAAAAGCAATCCAAAGAGGATATCTATTTTTACAAAAAAGGGGGGAAAGTGAAAACAGTGTTCGGCGTGTGTTTCGCAGCAGCCCTTACAGAGGCAATCCGCACTGTGAGCTGCAAAAGTGGGTGCAAGGGGCACCGCCCAGCTCCTTCCCGGGAACCACACTCAGCACCTCAGCATCAAGCCACCATAGCTCTGAACTGTCACTGGACTTCTGTGCTTTAGCTCAATTTATTTTGTGCATCCGTTAGCAAGATGTGTCCTATGGTCACTGCTTCTTCGCTTTACGCCATGTCGGCTTATGGAAGGTTTCCTGGGAATGCTCTGCTTTCAGTCATTGGGGGAAACCCATACTTACTGTCCTCCCGCCTCCCTCCAGCCTGCATATCCACTCTCGGCCTGGCCTTTCCAGCTCTGAAAAGACAACCTGGCTCCGCCCTCTGCCGCCTATATACTGCAGTGAAAGACGAGGGGAGAAGCTGACAGGCAGACAAAAGGCAGCAGCAGTGAGTGAGGCCTGATGACAGACATCGGAAGAGTTCCAGGCCCCTTCAACTTTTGAGATGTTTTGTATAACAAAAAATGTAGAAACACCTAAGGGATGGGATGAGAAAGAGCTCAAAATGGATTTCAGTATTTGTCAGCGTTTGTTAAATATGGGTGGTACATACACGGGGTACAATGTAATATTCTCCACTTTTCTAAGTATGAAATTTTTATTAAAAAAAATACCAAAACACGGTTTTTAAAATTACAGGATATTTAAAATGTTTATACATTTGACAAGTTAACACAAAAAATGATATCTAATTGTGTTATTCACAAGGTAATCCAACAAATATTTAGAGTATTGTATCCTCAGGCATTACATGGCCTCCCTTTAAACTTCCTCAGCTCTCCCTCAGTGGGCTATAATTCCCAGTTTACTTTAGGGGAACTTAAACATTTAAGTTATAGTTGGTGTTTATGTCCCTTATACAAACATGCATTAATTTGGGGAAATCAATTATCAAATAAACATCAAAAGTAATCATTTCTACATTACTAACGTGACTTTGCCCATTAGAGATCAGAATGGCATTACAAGATCATCAGTAACTTATTCTATAGGCCAGAGCTGATGCTATTGACATTTTGGGCTGAACAATTCTTTGTTGCGGAAGGCTGTCCTGTGCTTCATAAGATGTTTCAGCAGCATCCCGGCCTCTGACCACTAGGTGCCAGGAGCACGTCTCCTGACTTACAACAACTAAAGATGTCTATCTCCAGACATCAGCAAACGTCCCCTGGGGGGCAAAATCATTCCTGGTTGAGACCTACTGATATGAACAAGCATACAGTGTTTGCTTGCCCAATAACAGCAACAGAAGATGGATACATCCATGGATTCCAAAGGTCCTAGAATTAGCAAATCTCCTCTATAAAACTCCTAGCCCACATCTAGAAAGTATTACAAAAAGAAGGAAAATGAAACGAAAAACTAACAACACATGAGCTAAAATCTTTGCTAGGGAGAGAACACAGCACAGTGATCCAAAGCACAGACTTGGAGCCAGAGGACTTACATTCAGAACTCACCAGCTGTCACTCACCAACTGTGTCACTCACCAGCTGTGTGACCTGGAGCAAATGACTTAGCCTCAAGTATCTCAACTTGCTCACCTCTAAAATGGCAAGAAGACAACTAATACCTACCTCCTATGGTTATTTATTTTCACTTAAGAATTAAGTGAAATAATACGTGTAAAGTGCTTAAAAGAATGCCTGGCATACAGTGAGTGCTCAGTAAGTGTTAGTTAGCTATTGTTATTTCACTAAAATTCCGTATTTTCAACTTATACAAAATGGAAATCACTTTACAGATTTCAACATACAACACTGTATTCATAGAAAATAAAATATCACGCTATGTAACTACTTTATCTACTTGACAGAGGAATTATTTTCACCCATTTTCTCCATCTCGATAAAATAATAATGGCTATGATTATGCAATCATAATAATGATTATGCTCCCCAATAGCCATTGGAGAAACAAGTGCACTTGTACGTCGCTGACGAAGACAAGCTAACCCCTAAAACTGGCTCTGAGGGGAGATCACAAAGACTACCGTCAACATTAATCACCAAACATATTAGCCAGGGGCATCTCAGTAAAAGTAACACAGAAGTAGAGATTAGGGACAGAATTACTAACTCTGGGAGCTATGGGGGGAAGTGACTTAATTTCAAGAGTTAATGTCTCTGATATGGAGGCTCAGGTGCCCACCTCAGCACTGGATATGAAGATGCCTACCACAATTACGTTTGTTAATTAATCAGGTCCCAACAGTTCATTTCTAACTGCGGTCTCCCTGACCCTCACTGCAGGTACTTCTGTAGTGTAGCTCTCCATACAAGGCAGGTCTCTGGTAACTGTCTTCCCTGGTTCTTCAGAAAACAGCGTGACCTGGCTACACATACTCCTGAAGAAGTTCAAGTGCCTTCTTGAAAAACATAAAATAAAAACTGCCAGACGAGGTCAAAGAGAGACAATGTCTCAAGCCACACTAAAATGGACTACAAAAAACACAGATCTAGAAACTACCTCTACACGAGGCCAGCTCCCAGACACACCTCACCATGTAGCCGACACTCTTGGCCAGGATACACGGATACACCCGTGTCTACAGTACGCGACCCTGCTACGTGGTGGACAGACACTGACCAAGCTGGGTCTTGTACAGCCTCTGCCACGGGGACAGAAAGGCCTGGAGAAGGGCGCTGAGTCGCTTGAACCCACCAGTGTGGGAAGAAGCACCACGTCCACCCATTGCGAGGGCCACCCCTATTTGCCTCGACTCTTTCTCTTCGTGTTAAAAATTATCCAACTTTCACCAAAAGAATACACAACACTAACTTTCTGCAAACTCCTGCCCCTGTGGGGAACGGCATTCCTGGAGGATGTAACTTCACAGACAAAAAAGCTGGAATCAGTAACCAAGATTCTAATTCAAATCCATTAACCCCTGTGATCTGTTGCCAATCTACAAAAAGAGCCTAATAGCATATTAGTCGTTTGACCAGCCAGCGTCCATCCCTTTTTCTGGTGATAAAAGCCCACAAATTCCCTCAGAGTAGGTACCTCTCTCCGACTCTCAGTCGGCATGGCTCCAGTGGGGTCGACTCTGCCAAAGAGCCAGGGGTGCCATGTGACCAGAACTGGCCAATCCCAGTCTCACAGCCTCAAACAGCGATTGGCTCCAGGTCAGACATGTGACCCCATAAGAGCCAATGAGACATCATGAGACTTTTGCTGAGGCTTCTGGGAAAGAGACAGGCACTCCTTCCGGCTGAATCTAAACGCTGACAGGCTACAGGGGGTGAATATGCTACAGCCATATTTGTAACATACAGCTCCTGCAACTGAAGTCCATACAAGGAAAGGCAGAGTTGACTCGTGGGGAGAACCTGAGTCCTGATGACTTTACTTGAGCCCTGAATCCAGCCAGCTGTGCCTGACTTCGCAGTTAGGTGAGCCTAACTCAAACTTCTTTCCAGCTTAAGCCAATTTAGGTTGGTATTTCAGGCAGCTGAAGCGAATTGATGTATATGTGTATATCTGATTAGTACCTCACAGGATGTGAAAAATGGAATGAACTGACAGTTGTCTTGTAAAACAGTGTATATACACATGATTATTAAAAACACTGGTCACAGGTATTGATTAATAATAAGTGCAAAGAGAAAAAAGTGGGCATGGGAGAGAAATGACTTACTGTGATACGTGGTTATTCCGACTCTTGAAAATATTCCAAAACATTTGTTTAAACAATTTTATCATAAAGCTATTTCAGCAATAATAATAAAAATAATAACAAGAGCCATTTGCTGAATGCCTACTGTGGGCCAGAGGCTGTTGAAATGACTATATTATGTAATCTGCTTGATTCCTCGTAAACGACCTTACAAGGTGGATGTTATTATTATCATTCCCACTAACAGATAAGGAAACTGAAGCACAGAGAAGTTAAGTTACTCACCCACAGTTACACTGTTAATAAAAGGCAGGATTCAAATGCAGACATTCTGATGCAACTCGTGCTTTTAGCCATGACACTGAATCTGAACCTACACTCAAAGTTCTCATGCTGTTCCAGTGAAGCAGAAACTCAAACTCAGGCACTCCCAAAAGCATCAAATGTGAATGTAATATTTTAACCCTGGAAGAGTCTTAAGGACTAATTCCTACATAGTTCTGCATTATGAAAGTATACATATTTAACCACATTAGTGATCATCATTTTTTTAAAAAGTGTGAAAACCCTCACAAACCTCAATCAATTGCATTCTTTGGTTAAACAGAAGTCCTAGGTGTTGCCGAGACTAAGGAGCATATTATATAGTACTACCTTGCCAGAAAATAACATTTGCACCTTCCACAAAGTCAACTTTATGAGAACATTCCCATCACTAAGTTACTTTTCACCACTTTTATAGAACAGAAACTTATTTTAAAATCTACCCATCTTAGTATAATATAAAAAAGAAAAAAATTTATGCATTGGACTTTCTCAAAATTAAACCTTTTCGCTCTTTGAAAGACACTATTATGTTAGAAGGATAGGAAGCCAAGCTAAAGACTGAGAAAAAAACAACTGCAAATCACATACCTGAAAAAGGATTTGTATCCAAATATATAAAGAATTCTCAAAACTCAACAGTAAGAAAACAACCCAATTAAAAGCTAGGCAGGGCTTCCCTGGTGGCGCAGTGGTTGAGAGTCCGCCTGCCGATGCAGGGGACACGGGTTCGTGCCCCAGTCCGGGAAGATCCCACATGCTGCGGAGCGGCTGGGCCCGTGAGCCATGGCCGCTTGGCCTGCGTGTCCGGAGCCTGTGCTCCGCAACGGGAGAGGCCACAACAGTGAGAGGCCCGCGTACCGCAAAAAAAAAAAAAAAAAAAGCTAGGCAAAACATTTTAACGGGCACTCCACTAAGAGGATCTAATGATGGCAAATAAGCACACGAAAAGATGTCCAATGGCATTAGTCATCAGAGAAATGCAAATTAAAACCATGATAAGATATTACCACATACCTATTAGAATGGCTAAATTAAAATCACTGATAGTATCAGTGATGTGGAATAGGGGGAATTCTCATACACTGCTGCTAGTGGGAGAATATAAAGTGGTACAGACACTCTGGAAAAAGGGCTGACAGTTTCTTATAAAGTTAAAAATATACTCACTATATCACCCAGCAATCCCCTCTCCCCAGAGACAGCTACCCTAGAGACAGAGAAATGAAAACTATGTTTGCACAAAAGTCTGTACACAAATGTTTACAGCAGCTCTATACGTAACTGTTAAAAATTGGAAACAACCCTAATGTCCTTCAATGAGTGACAATGGAAAACTACTCAGTAATAAAAAGGAATAAACTTTCAATACATGCAATAACTTAGATGAATCTCAAAGACAGAGTAAAAGAACCCAGTCTCAAAAGCTTACATGTATGATTCCATTTATATGAAATTCTCAAAAAGACAAAACTATAGGAATGGAGAAAAGATCAGTGGTTGCAGAGGTTATAGGATGGGGACAGTTAACTATAAAAGGATAGCATTAGGGAATTCTGGAGAGTGATAATATTATTCTGTATTCTGATTGTAGTGATGGTTGCACAAACTACAAGTGTGAAATTAACAGAATAAAAGAAAAAAGTTAGTTTTAGTGTATGATAATTTTAAGAATAAAATTTTTAAATTATTTTTAAAATATGAATCCCAATATCACAACGGACACGGTTTTTAAAAACTGGAAAGAGGGGCTTCCCTGGTGGCGCAGCGGTTGAGAGTCCGCCTGCCGATGCAGGGCACACGGGTTCGTGCCCCGGTCCGGGAAGATCCCACATGCCGTGGAGCGGCTGGGCCCGTGAGTCATGGCCACTGGGCCTGCGCATCCGGAGCCTGTGCTCCACAACGGGAGAGGCCACAGCAGTGAGAGGCCCGCGTACACCAAAAAAAAAAAAAAAAAAAAAAAAAAAACTGGAAAGAGATAAAGAAGGATAAGTTTGTTAATAAAAGGAAAACCTGGGCTTCCCTGGTGGCGCAGTGGTTGAGAGTCTGCCTGCCGATGGGGGGAACACGGGTTCGAGACCTGGTCGGGGAGGATCCCACATACCACAGGGCAACTGGGCCCGTGAGCCACAACTACTGAGCCTGCGCGTCTGGAGCCCGCGCTCCGCAACAAGAGAGGCCGCGGCAGTGAGGGGCCCGCGCACCGCGATGAAGAGTGGTCCCCGCTCGCCGCAACGAGAGAAAGCCCTCGCGCAGAAACGAAGACCCAACACAGCCAAAAATAAATAAAAAATAAATAAAAATAAATAAATTTAAAAGGGAAATCTATACATTTCCCTTTCTGCAAATGCAGGTTTTCAAGGCAAGAGCAGAGCCTCAGAAAGAATGTCTGCAAACAGAACAATCACTAGTTCACTAGGTACAAAATGTAGGATACTTTTGAAGAATCCCATCACAGCTAGATAACTGGTCCAGGACCAAAAGTAAATACTGGAAGAAAAATGAAGTCAACAGTGTACCACCGAGGTGGCAGGCAGACTGGCCTGGACTAAGACATGTTCAGTAATAGATAATAAGGGAGGTGATTTGTAAGCACCATTCTCGTCCCACTGTGGACTTCCTTCTGCAACAGTGTAAGGATAACCGCCAGATCATCTTGAAATCAAGTCATGAAATATACTTTTATATTTTTAAAAATCAATTATTGTCCTAAATTAACTTTTCTTATTAATTTAGTCATGGGCCTCTTTTACTTCTAAAAAATTAAATCTTATTTGATTAGAGACAGACTTCAAAAAATAAAAATAAACTGTGACCAAATAGCAGGAACAAACAGTAGTAACTAAAATTTCTTCAATCTAAACTGAAGATGGTTTCTGTATCTCTGTCTTTTACATTTGTCTCCATTAGGGAAAAAAAATTATCTACCTCATAATTAACTTGGCTGGAATGAATCAGGCTGCATTTGTAAAGGTTGCAGAAGACCAATGAGCTGTGCCAAACATTACCACTACCACCTGAGCAGAAATTACATAAGTTTCTTTACATAACGAACAAAACAAAAATTTAAACAAAAGAAGAACTACTAGAAAAAAATTGGAGATTCATTTTTTTAAGTCAGTAATTTGCCTCATACATTATTATTTTCCCTGTGGAAACCCAATTATTATCCTGCAAACAAGACCACTTTAGAAAGTAAATGCATTGTGACAAAAGAAAGAAAAAGCAGATTGATACATTATTAAAATAACTCACATGCCATACCCTGGCAGAGCCGGCCCCCTTCTCCTCAATGGACAGCACAGCTGTGGGGAAGACACTGCAGCTAGCACAAGCATGTCACACTTCCTCAGGGAGGAAGCAAGTTACAGACCACTCTAGAGAGGGCGCCCATAAACTGACGGCCATGCTCATTACCCAACGTCCAGGCCACCCACAGGCTCACTGCAACCCAACTTTCCACCATTCCCACACAGGCCCCAGGGACCGTCAGGCCTCTGAGGCTCTGCCAATGCCCTTCCCTCTACCCAAATATCCTTTCCCTCCTCTCTCCGGACCTGAATCCTGCCCAGCTCTAAATGAACACTTCAAGGCCTATTTCCCTAAGAATGCCTCTCTCAAAACCAAAATTACTTCCTATAGAATGATCTGCCTCTTACCCATCCATTATCTTGGATTAAATACATCATGTAAGATGCCTTATCTGACGAACACAACTATTTTATAAATAGGAGTCATGTTTTATATCATCTATATCCCCATGACAACCATTCAGCTCACTAAAACCATTCAATAAATACTCTAATTGAATTTCCGAAAGAGTTGACCTAAAATAACCTAAATGCCAAGCATTCCAAGAACTGTCCTGAACCAAATTCACTTCTCATTCGAATGCCAATGTCATAGACAGGGATGTTGTACTGTCTTTAAATGCATTTGCCTTTATGCAAAACTAGAATCTCTGATGAATCTATGGGACACACATGTAAAATATTCTGCAAAGTAAAAAAGCTTTATTTATTGTACTGTGCTTAATATTCAGCCAGACCTGCATTTTTCTCTAAAACTTATAAAATTACTGAGTATGCAAGAAGCATTAGAAGAGAGACTAAGTCTATTGAGAAGAAAACTGGAAGCGAAGGTCATCAATCATTTTCTACTCTGAATAATCTCTTTCATAAAGAGGTAAATTCTCCTAAATTCCAGAATGAATGGAATTCAATACAGCAAAGTAAAATGCTTTAAATACATAAAATAAATATCTTGATGGACCTTCCACCATGTGTTTTAGTAACTTAAATTATTAAAAAAAAAAACCCTAAATTTAAGAAAAGTTATATCAAGAGCTAAAATTGAGATTTTTTCTTCCATCTATTACTTTGATTTTCCTGGCCCATTTTTGAGAATGGTCAGCATTCTGGATCAATAATTCCAAATTATTTCTTGAAGAGAGATTCCTCCCAAGTCATTTAACATGCTTACTAATCAATAAAGATATGAAAAAACAAAAAACCCATATTTATGAAGCAAGCAAATTATATTAAAAGACTGACTTTGAGAAAAGGTTGCTGCTTGCCAAGAAAATTTTATTATTATAAAACATTTTCTGTCATTTGTATTTCTTCATTTTCCCTTCCAGATTATCTGTGTAGCCTTGTAAACACATCATAATCCAAAGCAGTTGAGCTTTATAAATAAAATGTAAATCAACGCAAGAGAGCCAACTGCATAATTAACACAAAAGCGTACCGGGCTTCCCTGGTGGCGCAGTGGTTGAGAGTCCACCTGCCAATGCAGGGGACACGGGTTCGAGCCCCGGTCCAGGAAGATCCCACATGCCGCGGAGCAACTAAGCCCGTACGCCACAACTACTGAGCCTGCGCTCTAGAGCCCACGAGCCACAACTACTGAGGCTACACACTGCAACTACTGAAGCCCACGCACTCTAGGGCCTGTGTGCCACAACTACTGAGCCTGGGTGCTGCAATTACTGAAGCCCACGCACCTAGAGCCCGTGCTCCGCAACAAGAGAAGCCACCACAATGAGAAGTCCGCACACCACAACAAAGAGTAGCCCCCACATGCCACAACTAGAGAAGGCCCACGTGCAGCAACAAAGACCCAACACAGCCAAAAATAAACAATAATAAAAAATAAATAAATAAAGGTATCATCACATAAAAACAAATGAGGAAATAATTTTTTAAAAAAAGAATAACTGGTGGGGCAATGGTTAAGAATCCGCCTGCCAGTGCAGGGGACACGGGTTTGAGCCCTGGTCCGGGAAGATCCCGCATGCTGCAGAGCAACTAAGCCCGTGCGCCACAACTGCTGAAGCCCGCACGCCTAGAGCCTGTGCTCCGCAACAAGAGAAGCCACCACAGTGAGAAGTACACGCACCGCAATGAAGAGTAGCCCCTGCTTGCCGCAACTAGAGAAAGCCCGCACACAGCAACGAAGACCCAACGCAGCCAAAAATAAATAAATTAAATAAATAAATTTAAAAAAAAAAGAAACTAAAGAAATAAAATATATTTTGGGGAGAAATAGGAAAAATTATACATGGACTTGATATCTGATAGTATAACTATTAGTATTACTGAATTATCTTCTTAGGTGTGATAATGGTATTATGTTTATGAAGAAATATGTCCTCATTCTTAGGAGACACATGGTGAAGTATGAATGAAATGCCATCTAAGATGTCTGCCACTTACTTTCACCTGGCTCAGGAAAAAGAAAAATTCTAGCTATTTGACAGAGAAAGAGAGGCAAGGCAAATTGTGACATAACGCTAACAATTGGGTATTAATTATACTATTCTTACAACTTTGCTGTAGGCGTAAAGATTTTCATAATATAAATTAAACTAACAGTTTTCTTTAACTTAAAAAAGATTCAAAACCCAAACTAATCCAGAAGTTATAATCTTCTCGTAAATATATTTTATTTTATGCTGCTTAATTCATCTCCTCCAAATTAAAAAAAAAAAGATTGAAAAGGGGTGACTTATTTTACATAGTAAGGAATTATAGCTAACATCCAGGAGTAATATTTAGGTTTCCTTCAAATTGATATTGAATACAGTCTTTTTAATCATCTGAGCAGTTTATACTGATCTTGGGCTCATTAATTGCTAACTTACCTAGTTTTTTTAAATAAATATGTTTATTTGTGTGGGTTTTTTTTTTTTTTTTGCGGTACGCGGGCCTCTCACTGTTGTGGCCTCTCCCGTTGCGGAGCACAGGCTCCGGACGCACAGGCTCAGCGGCCATGGCTCACGGGCCCAGCCGCTCCGCGGCATGTGGGATCTTCCCGGACCAGGGCACGAACCCGAGCCCCCTGCATCGGCAGGCGGACCCCCAACCGCTGCGTCACCAGGGAAGTCCAATATGTTTATTTGAATACAATTACCTTATCCCTTAAAGAAGCCAGAAAGAAGATTAAATAACCCAGAAGACACAGTTGGAAACTGTAAAGAGGTATAAGAAATAGAGTCACTGGCAGAAGAGAAGAGCAGATCTCTTACAAAGCTGCATTCCATGTACCCTGCCTGGGTCAGACATAGTTCATCTTGAGCCAAAGATCCAGTAGACACCCATCTGCCCAAAATGCCTTTTTCCAACTGAGAAAGAAGTGAAAATGCTAAGACATATGAGAACATTTGTTGCTGTCCACAGCTAACTGAATTAGAAATCTTTCATACCATTTCTAGTCCTGAAATTCTATTATTCTACATAAAACACCTTTAAAAACAAGTATATATTATCATTTCACACCCATTAGGATGGCTACTATCAAAAAAATAGAAAATAACTGTTGGTGAGGGTGTGGAGAAATTGGAACCCTTTTACATTTCTGGTGGACATAAAATGGTGCTACTGCTATGGAATACAAATACGGGGATTCCTCAAAAACTTAAACACAGAATTACCATATGATCTAACAATTCCACTTCTGGGCATTTCCCAAAAGAACTGAAAGTAGGGACCTGAACAGATATGTATACACCCAAGTTCACAGCAACATAATTCACAACAGCCAAAAGGTGGAAGCAACCCGAGTGTCTATCAAAAAAATGGATGAATTTTTAAAAATATATTTACATACAATGGTATATTATTTAGCCTTAAAAAGGAAGAAAATGCTGCCACATGCTACAACATGGATGAACCTTGAAGACATGCTACGTGAAATAAGCCAGTCGCAAAAAGACAAACATTGTATCAGTGCACTTACATGAGGTACCTATGGTATGAACGGACCCTATTCAAATTCTTAGAAACAGAAAGTAGAATGATGTTTGCCAGGTGCTTGAGGGAGAGGGGAATGGAGGGTTAGTGTTTAATGAGTACCAAACTGCAATTTGGGAAGATGACAAAGTTCCGGAGATGGATGGTGGCGCTGGCTGTACAACAATGTGAATGCACTTAATGACACCGAATTGTATGCTAAAATGATTAAAATGGTAAATTTTATGTTACGTATATTTTAACAATATTAAAAAAAAACCCACAAGTATGCAAGCCGTAATACCCTCCTAACCCTCCTTAAAAGGAGTGAGACCCATGTCCTAATCCCGATGCAAACTTAAGGAATGCTCACTGCCCATTTCCCAATCTTCCCTGCCCATGAAGGAGAAACAAGAGCTGGCAGGGCAGCGCCAGAGCCAGGGGCGGGAAATTGGTCCTGATGTTCGTCCCAATGAATAAACTCAGAAAAGCCAAAACAGAGGGTAAGGCCCAAGGTGACTGACAGAGGCAGGCCAGGGAAGAGAAGGCAAAGGCAGAAGGAAGGAAATCCTTGAGAACATGGGCAGCTGGTGAGACTGGGAAGGGACACCACAGCTGTGCGCAAAAGGAGGAGCAGAGAACAGGGGAAATCAGAGAAGGGAACTGCCCCAAGGTAAGGAGAGAGCAGCAGGAGAAAAAGAAGAATTGTAAACAAGAAGGGCTTCATTCAAGAAGCCATTCTTCCCAAGTACCAGCAGGAAAATGACTTCCTTCCACTGAGGTGGCCATTTGTATCTAAAGAAACCAAGAAAGTTGGTGAAGCCTATAAAAAGTTAGGAAGAAAAATACTTGTCTATGTAAGAATATTAATATACCCCCATCCACAGAGAACTGTGTACTGCCATTTTTTTCATTTGTTTTTGTCTTTTTTCTCCCACAAGAAGAGAACACTTACTTGTTTAGGGATAATTTCAATCAGGGCCTACCTTTTTTATTTGTATCAAACACTAGTACGCCATGAATGAGCTGAAGCGTTCTAATGGCACAGGGGTAAGAGTATAGGCTTGAAGCCAGCTCTGCCTCAGTATGAATCCTGGCATTGTGACCTGAGGCAATCTGCTTAAACATTTGCTTTGATTTCCAAATCTGCAAAATGGGAATAATAACAGTGCTACACTTCAAGGCATTGCTGCAAGAATTAAATAGGGTAAAATATGAAAGCACTTAGAACAGTGTCTGGCCCACACTAATCACTATTAAGGTGTTAGCTTCCTATTATACTCCAGACCTAGAACATGAGCTCCAGGAGAGCTGAGATTTTGTCTGTTTTGTTCCCTGTTGAAGCCTCAGGTACCTCACATAATTCTTTGCTGAATAATAAAAATGTACTGAATGCCAGCAACACAGAAGCCCAAAGGAACAGCATCACCTTTCTGTTATTACCAACAACTAAAACCTGCGTCACTTCAGGCTCACAGTTCACAGAGGGTTTTCTACACCTTATCTCAGGTGATTCTGTGACGCTGCCATTATTACCTCCGTCTCACAGACAAACGAAGGCTCAGAAGACGTAAGTGATTTGCCCAGGAATTCTGGCAATTAATACTACTTCTGTTCACTCTAGACCCCCACCCAGAAAGCTCAGAACATACCCTACTGAACTGTTCAATTCTCCTTAACTACAGATACCCAGAGTTCAGGTTCACCAAAACACTCTATCCGATTTACTTCAATATAACTGATGGAGAGGGAGGAAACAGATGAAACAGCATTAGTAACTATTAAAGTTGAACAACGGGTACAGTGGGACTGATTATACCCTTTCCACTTCTATACATCTGGAATTTTCCATAATAAAAAAAATGTAATTAAGAAATAAACTCTTCACTCCCAACATAAGCTCTGCCACTTCCAGCTTCCTATTGAGCACACCTGGGTGCGAGGAAAACCCCGCAGAGAAGATTCTCAGTCTGAGGCAGTGAAGAGAGTGCTGGACTGGGAATCAGGCAGCTGCAGTCTACACTCTGCTTTATCTAACTGTGAGACCTCACTGGTCCCTCTAGTTCCTCTGGGCCCTGAACTTCCTCATCTGTTCCTTCCAGGGTTAAGATTCTGATTTCACCTTTCTACTAGTTCCTTAAACTCACAAAACCAAACTCGTCTTTTCTCTATCCTAAACCCCTAAGGCCTGTTCTTCCTCCTGACTTCTGTATTCCTGCTGCCCCATTCTGCCAGCCATCCAACCATAAAAACCTCAGCATCATCTCTGACTTGAGACATAGAACTGACTGTTCGCTTCCCCTCCTACCTAATCAGTCACCACATCTCTCTGTTCAACCTCCAAAATACCTCTTGACTCCACCACCTCCTTTCATCCCCAAGTACACCAACTCAGGCACTCATCATCCCTCACCTGGAGTAATACCAGGAACCCAACTGAAAACGCTGTCTCTAGTTTCTCCTCACTGACAATCCATCATATTCATTCTCCAAAACCCAGTCATGACCTCTCAACAGCCGCACTGTCCGCTACGTTCCTTCATGTAACCCAGGGTCCGGGTAATTTGGATATGCAGTTTCCGGACAGCCACCTCATTTCCGACACCACCCCTCAGCCTTTGCTCAAGCTACCCTTCCCTCCAGAATGCCCCCTTCTTGCCATGGCGCCTCAATTTCACAGTGGTGCAATTTAAATGCCACCTCCTCAGTTGAAGTGTTAGCTTATATCCCCAAGGGGGCAGTATCACTCCCTCCACTGAACCCCTAAGCACCTTGTCTGAACCCCTCTTACAGCACCCTTCAAATTCCTATTAGTCCTTTCTTGTTTTGGTGCCCCTACTCTCTCTACTAGATGATTCGTTCCTTGTCAGAGGAAATGATGTTTTATTCATCTTTGTATCCTTCAGAACAGAGCTTCTCAAAGTGCCGTGGCACTGCGGTATGCCGTGAATGAGCTAAAGACGTTCTAGTCAGTGATCCCCTCAGCCCTCCACAAAGCGACTTCAGAGCCAAAGTCCCAACAAGTCAAGCCTCTAGCAGCCTCAAGCAGCCTCCTCCTTCAACCAAGTATATGCCATGATGACTTGAGAAGCACTAAGAGGACGCAACACGTGGTACACACGGATGCGTACTAAACATTTGCCGAACTGAATCTTGGAATAACTCACCTGTTCCCCTTCAACCACTATTCTCAAGAAAATTTACCATCTAGACTAGACTCTCTCTGAACATTCTCACTGAACATGTTCTGATCATCTTTTTAATAAGCACCTGTTTATTAGCTGGTTATACGTGCCTTACCATCCAAAGCCCACATCGATAGTTTACTGATTAAAATAGCAAAGGATATGAACAAACAATTCACCATGAAGAGACTCAAAGAGAAAAATTCAACGTTATAGAACAAAGAAGTACAAATGCCACTTTACACTATTAAATAAGCAAAAACTTTTAAGGAAAAAATGTATTTATATCCAGTTGTGGTGAAACAGGTTCGTCTGTATATCTGTTAGTGGTACAAACTGGTATAACATTCTTAAAAAACAGTATGGCGATATATATCAAAAGCCATAAAAACATTCATACCATTTAACACAATAATGCATTCAGAAATTTATCCTAGAGATATAATGAGCCAGAAAAAAATACAATATCTACAATAACATAGATTCAAGTATTAACTGAAAACCAGCCAGCAACATAAACGTCTAACATAAAAAGATTGAAGTAAATTACTGACGGCATGACTTGATGAAATATTTTGCAGTCTCTCAAAGTGTAATCATGTCAATTAAAATTGTGACAACTATAACATGGAAATGTTTCATAATCTAATAAATAAGAAAAATTCAAATTATATGCATCATAATTAAAAATGAGTACAATAATATATATGTGTGTGTGTGTGTGTGTGTGTGTGTGTGTGTGTATATAGATATAGATATATATCTATACATATATATTTTTTTAACAGAATGCCAAAAAGAAAATCAACTGTTTTAGGGGTAGTAACCCAAATACTTAACAATTTACTTAATAACAATTCTTAAATTATTTTGTAATTTAAGAGAGAAAGTTCTACCATACTGAGGAAACTAGGGGTCCCAGGATGCAAACTCGATATACTCTCAGGAAGAGGACCACACCTCTCTTTTACTGCTCACTTTGGCCTTAACTGAGAACGCTCATGCACTTCTTATCACAATGCCTATGACAACCCAGACCCCAGCTTTCCAAGGACCAAGAAACCAGCTCAACTAGTCTTCTGATCACCCCCATGAACCTGCGGGGGATGAATGTGCAAACTACCCTAACTCAAGAAACAACAATGTTTTACTTTAGCAATCAATAAGTAGCCAAGCCTAAGTTTAATTATAAACCCTAAAAGTATATAGCATTGTCTCATTAAAGTCTCTGGGACTAGTATTAAAAATGTATCAAAAAATAATTTTAGCACTGATGCCCCACAAGGACAATATTAAAACAGTCTTCTGTTTTTCTGTAGTATTACCGTTTTCTTAGTTTAATACTGAATGGCCAAGATACTATAATGGACCAAGAAGATTACTAACTGTGAAATAATAAATACTCAAGACTAAAATGTTATTCTTAGGGCATTTCAGCAAAAAACAAATAATTTGAAGGACTAATACAACCATTAGGAAAAAAGTTTAACCTTTTGTTTCCTTTGATATGTTCTTGGCATCTAGATCCTCAAAAATGCAGATATATACAGTCATTCATGACAATACACACATAGTAGATAACAGGAAAAACAAACAATTTAATACTTAACCCGTTCATCAGAGCACTGGGTGATCAACACTCAAGAATGCTGACACAAAAACTGAAGGACCTCTGAAGATCCAATCATATGCAGATAGGTTGAATCCCTGTGCAGTTACTCATTCAAAACAGAAGTGGAAGATTAACCTACCCGCACTTCTCCTCAAACAAACTGACAAAGCGTCAGGCAGTCTGTTTGGAGTAGGTTCACCATCATCCAGTCTGCTCCAGAAGTAGCCAATTCAGTCAGGTCACCACTGCTGCACCAGTGCCCTACTTCCTCCACCTTGTCCCACCTCATCTTGCTGACCAGACACCCTCCTCTAGATTAAGTCTCTTTTGTCTTTTCCTCAGGCATTATCAAGTTCTTGCTTTGTAAATAAGGCTCTCCCAGACCTTACTCACCTGCAGTTCACTGCACTGGGTATCACCCAAATAGCCCATCAGAGCTCTTTATAATTTCTGAAAGAGAGAGAAGGAACCTTTTAATACATACTAGAAAACACCACTGCTGATGTATCAGTTCTGAAGCATTTGTATCCAGTGGTCACAGCATATGGTCCTTTGGTCCACAGTACTTCAATAAAATGTAGCATAACCAGCCAGGACCAAGAGTCCTGAGATAAGGGTCCAGAGATAAAAGTTTGGTTTAATGTTGCTACTAATCAGCTGTGTGACCTTGGGCAAGTCACTTGACTTCTCCAGGCCTCAATTTCCTCATCTGGAAAATAAGACAGACTAGATAGAAGCAGCAGAGCATACTGCAATGGAAAGAGAACGCCCTTTCCAAGGCACAACGCCAGCACCACTACTTACTAGTCTTGCGACGTTACGTTCGTTAATTCACATTTAACCTAAATTTCCTCTGCAAAGCAGAAATAACAGCTATCTTGGAGTTGTTCTGAAAACTAAAGGAAAGATAATGAGTTATAACAAGCCTATAGTAAGTATACTGTGCATCTCATCATAAAATTCCACAGATGATAATTACCAACATTACTCCCAGCCCTAAGGTTATGTGAATTCAATTTCCAATTATTTATTTCCTTACAAGATCAACAAATCAAAACTTTACCAACCTGACAATGCAATTAACTGTTTGAGTGTTTCACTAACAATTCAATGACAGTTATCTTAAACTAATGGAAGTTTAAGATTATCAATATTAATTAACATTACAGGAAATAAGGGCGGAATCCCTGCCTGACATCTAAACGGGTACAGTGGCCATGCCTTCCCTGACTTCTCCCTCTGCTTTCACTACTGCCCGGGCACCTAGGCAAGAGAGGTCTTCCAAACACCACGTAACACCAACTGCTTTCTACGGTCAGATTAGGGGGACACGGCTAAAGATGGAGGAAGGAGAGCAGAGGCTTTTTATCTTTTTTCCTACATACACTTAGCACTGCTCCGATCTGTTTACCATAGCATGCATCAGTTTTACATAAAAATAATAATTTTTTTAACTATATTAGTTACACATATTGCCTACTGAAAGGAAGCTCGCCTCACAGGAATATTTTCACCACAAGGAGAATATCGACAGAAGAAAGCAAAAAGGCAAATTCAGATGTTCCGAGAACACCTAAAATACGGCACAGAAATAACAAAAATCACAAACATTCACACGTCACAATGGTTTACTCAAAAAAATTTGCCGTGCATTCTTTGAAGAACCTAATGATGAATCAGAGTTTTGGAGAGTCAAAACAAGTTGAACACACAAATTCTGGCTTTACCATACAACTTCCTGCCCCTGGAGAAACTGACCCAGTACAATTTACACCAGGAAACAAGTTGGTATGACTCTTCAGTAGTACGCTGAAAAACTTTCAATTTGCTTTATACAATTGGTAGCTTTTAAAATAAGGATATATACATATATAAATATACATGTACACATATATATACATATAAATTAAAAATCTTCATGTTATATCTACTATTTATTTTTGAAAGAGGAATATTAACTCTATTAAATTCAGTGTAGCTCAAAAGGATAATCTCAGCCACCGGTGAAGGGACAGACCACTAAGTTTTACGCTGCTCCTAGCCAATGCTACCGAAGCCATCCCGACTACACCCAGCAATTTAAATGAACTACAAGCTGCTGTGGCCACACTCTCCACACATATCATACTTCTCTCCTAGAAAACAATTCAAACTATTACTTAGAAATCAAATTATATTTGCGTGTATACTTATCCAAGTTTATGGAAATAAACAGCCATAACAATTTGTTTATAATTTTTTAAGTAGCTCCTCCCCATCTCTTGTTTACCGACAAGTTGATAAACTTGGCCCCAAATCTACTATGCATTTAAAACAACAGGCAAAGGACCTTACTTCTTGTGCTGGGCCTGCATTTAGAATCTTAAATATAATTTGATAATTATATTATAGACTATAGATAATTATAGACTAATTTGCATTTAATATCAATACCATGCCTACTTCTTCAACAGAGAACAAAAATGCATGTGTAAGATCTGGTCTACTTATTTGTAGGTCCCTCTGCAATATTCTTAGCCTTTCATGAATATGCTCTATATTTTTAAACTACACAAGGCCTTTGCAAGTAGGAATGATTTCCCCTGTTATTTTGGCATCACTCCCTTCTCCAGTAAAACACTGGACTGTCCATAAATGTATACAGACTTTAAAACAATGTAGATTGAATACTTATGGTATTAGAAATGAAACTTCTTGCTAACAACTGCAAAAATCAAGCACACCAGCTGATAGAGGCACTTACTGACTCCCCAAAACTCCCGCCTTACCTAAAAATAGTGTCCCAGCTTCCCAGCCAAAAGGACAGACTAAAAAAGCTGTGTCTTCATTCAGCTCAAAGACACAGACCCCCGCTTCACCACAAACTTCAATACTATGGCATTTCCCATTTTAGAATGCTTCGTGTGACAACCTGTTCGGTGGCCAACCACCAACTTCACTTCGAAGTGAATACTAACACTTCACATGGTCTACATGTGTGAAAATTGTGGAAAATGTCTTGACACAGCTCAGGCCAAACAACACTAGCCACACAAGATTACCTATTTCTAAATATTCCCTTTTGGATTATAAACAAACATCTCCATAGACCCAAAAGTAGATCATTGGTTCTTTCCACAAAGTAATATGTATTAAAAAAAAAAGATAAAAGGTACAGTTTGGGAGGTCTAAGGCATGAATATGCCTCCATCTGTAAGCTGAAAATAAATAAATTTTAAAATTCATATTTGCTCTGCTAAGAATAAAAATAAATGTAATACACACAAGCACTTCTGAGTTTCAAACACAAGCAAATGTGGTGTGTGCACTTACAAAAAGATCTTGGTTTATGTCCACCTTCCTCTCCCAAGTTTTTTTTTTAAGGCAAAAATGTCAATTGTATGCCTCAATCTGGAATAAAATAAAGCACAGCTTACTCTTCTTAAACAGATGTGTGATAGAGATGAAAACTTTGTGAGTGGACTTCAAAATTCAAAGGCTACCCAGATGTGTTAAAGGAAAAAAAAAAAAACGCTGCAGTAACCAATCTACCATAACAACTTACATTTTCTCAATAAACCATAGTAAAATATTTTACAAACACACTCACACACACTGTAGTATAGTACATCTACGATGACTAAAATAAAAAATAAATAAAAAGATATATTTTTAAAGTTGAGAAAATTGCTTGTGAAGAATGTAAAATTAGCAAACCACTCTCCTTCTCACCAGTACAGAATACTGACTGTTCATTGACACTATATTAATAATGTTCTATAAATCCAAAGCCTTATAAGTTAGATTAAAAAAAGCAACACTCTGAATTCACACACTACATGTGACCAGAAGATAATGACAAGCCAGTCTCATCCCTAATAACCTATAACCAAAATGCAACACTATCATTTTTATTTCCAAATAATTATGAGAGAGACAAGCACTGTTCCATTTTTCAGAAAATAAAAGCAGGATGTGCCTGAAATAACGCTTTCCAATGGAAAGGGTGTACTTTACACGAGTCCCACAAACTGCAGACATACAAAATCCACATACACAATCACTAACACTCAATGCAGACTAAGTGATGGACACCAAAGCACAGATAAAATTAAGACATTCAATTAAAGTTACACAAGGGAATTTAAATAGGCAAACTATAATTACCCCTGGTGAAGATACTAATCAAGGATGGCTGCAAATAACACTTGGCTCTGGATAAGCTCCAGTAGCTGAAAAGTTTGGTATACTTGACACAGTTGTCCTTTCCAAATCTAGCCCTGCCTCTACTCCCATTTGACTGAGTGAGTGATTTGGAAATAAAGATGGCCCCATCAAATTACTTAGTTTCAGTCTCACCCTCATGACTTGATTAAAATAAAGAAGGAAAAAAGGTAAATCATTTTTAACTGCAGTCTCACCTTACACATCTCACCAGCACTGTAGTTCTTTAGTGATCAATTACTTCATCCAATTCCTGAGATAAACAGAAAAGTATAATGTGTCTATACAACACCAGTAAGAGACATGATCAGTAGCAAACATTCTATCAGCCTGAAGTGAAAGGGCATATAAATTTCAAATGGAAAAAGTTACCAAAATGGTATACAGTATGCAGCTTTGTAAATGAGTCTGTTTGCTTTACTTTAAAACAAAAACATTTCCTCTCTGTGTGATGAAAGAATAATTATAAACTGCTCTTAAAATCCAAACATAAAAATGTCATATCTGACTGACCTTACTTTCAAAACATGAAATGAAAAAAAAGGAGAAAAAAGAAGAGATGAAGGAGAAGAAATCCATTCATAAGAGTTTAAGAGAGGGCAAAATTAACAACTAGCCAGGACGACGCCTTCCTCCCCCTCCCCCCGCCCGACTCCAGGAATCCACTGTCTCTGGAGTTCCACATCTATTAACGATTTGCCTGAAAAGTGTAAGTGGTGAGGGTGAAGGAGCAACAATTTTGAGTTTCAAACAAAACCTGAGGGTCTCAATCCAAGAAGAATCCTAAGACCCTGACTTCCAACCCTGGCTGGAGGATCCTCAGCAAAGGGGAGGGTGCAGAAGCCTCAAATAATTTGGGGGGAGAGCAATCAAAGTTCCTTAGATAAAACTGCGGTCCCTTAGCTCAAGAAAAGGGAAGTCTTGAAGGAATCTCCAGGAAAGAATCCTCTGTTTTTATTTTTGTTGATGTGCTTGTGGGCCAATGAGAATTTCCGAGGAGGGGGCGGAGAAAGGGGGTAAAGAAAGTAAAGCTCAGGCAACAGCCCTTGGCGGGGGAGGGAGGGGTGCACCCCTGACCCACTTTTCCCCGCGCCCACCCTCCGGCCCCCGCCCCACCCCGCGTGGAAGTCCGAGCCCAGAGGGGGCAATCGAGCGGGGCGTGGGAGGCCTGCACGCTCCCCACCCCCAGCCGCGACCCGGAGGAGGCGAGCGTGCAAGGCGGCTCGACTCCCCCTCCCGGAGTGCCGTGGGCTGGACAAACCTCCCTCAGGCTCGCGGCCGGGGTCTGCGAGGCCCCCTCCACGGCCTGGGCCGAGGGCTCCGCGGCCCCCAGCGGAGGGGAAGGGGGCCAGGGAGGGGAAGAAGCTGTAAACAGCCCCAGCGTCCGGGCCTCGCCTCGAAGAGCCCCGCTTCCCAGGCCCCGCCGCGGGCCGTCTGGGCCCCAGGCCCGCCCCGGGGCCGCCCTTCCCGGGACTCGGAGGACCAGAGGGGAGTCCGGTCCCCTCTCCGGAGGGCTCCGGCAGCTCGCGGAGCGGTCCCAGCAGCAGAGAAGGGGGAAGTCAGGACTTACCTGTCATTACTTTCTACGCCATCTTGGATCCACTTGTCAACGTCCCCACAAAGCATTATGGGTAAGAAAGAGCCTTTAAAGTGACTCCCCCCCTCCCTCGGCCTCGGACTCCCGCCTCCCGCCGCCGGCGCCGCCCCTCGGGCCGCACCTCCCGCCCGGAAAGTTGCCCCGGGTGGCTGGGAGGCCCAGGGGCCCGCAGCCCGGCCCTCCTCCCTCCCCCGTACTGTTTGCCTTTAAAATTCCCCCCCCTCCATGTTTAAAAACGTGGCTTTGGGTCTTTCCCGTCGCTCCTGCCCCGGCCTCCCTTCCCCCCACCCTTCGCCTCCACGCCGGTTCCTTGTACCCCGCCGCCCTCCTGTCCTGGCAGACACCCCACGTCTGCATTTAATCAGCCCGAGGTTTCCCTGCTGCTGGCAGCAAAGAGCTGCTCATTGATTTATTTATGCGTCTGTTATTGCTCTAGATCTTCGGTGCCCGGAGGCGGGCTTCTGCTTCCCGCCCCCGGGCAGCCGGGGGTCGCCCTCGGGGCCCCGGAGCCCGGCAGCCCTGCAAACCAACCGGCGCTCTGACTGCCGCATCCGCGGATGTAAAGATGCCTCTGTCCTGCCAAACCGTTCTGGGGCCGTCGGGCTCCGGAACCTGGGCGGACACTGGGTCCCCGAGCCAACCGGCATCGCAGCGCGTTAGGGAGGGGGAGGGGAGTACTAAACGAAAAGCAACTTTTACCCCTGTTGACTCTCCCTTCCGCTGTCTCCTCCCCTCGGCCGGTAATGCGATCCGCGACCCTCTAGATGGGGACCCCACCCCTCCCCTAGGAATGTGGTTTTGGGCTCTGCCGAATCCACCCTTTTACAGTCCGGGCTGCTTGCGAACTGGGACTTCCCGAGGCAGGTAACTCGGGGGCGCAGATTGCGAGCTCTGGCCGGGGAGCAGAGGCGCGCCAGGGCTCGAGGGAGGGTCCGGGAGAGGGGCCGGGGCCGGAAGGAGGGTGCGCCCGCCGCAGTCCACCTGCCGGGTCCCAGCCGGGCGGCGAGCGCTGGCGGCCGGGCGAGCGAAGGACCGCGGGCAGCACTCCGGCCCAAGGCTGGTTGGGGGACGCTCAGGTCGCCTGGCTGCGACGGGGCGCGCTGGAAGTAGGGGCGCCGAGATGCTAGCCGGGGAACCAAGCGAGCGACCCCGCAGCCCACGCCCGTCGCCTGGGCCTCTGCTCCTGCCCGAGGGCTCGCTGCAGGGGAGCTGAGCCCTCTCGCGATACTCGCCGCCCGTTTTCGGTTGCGCGGGCGAGCAGAGCATCCGCCCGCGCCCTCGCGCGGTGGTCCCCTTGCCCCGGGGCCCGTTGGTCAGTCCGCCGCACTCTCACCTCCCATTGCCACTGGTCTCTGCTTTGCAGACTTTGGGGGCCTACTCTGGTTGCTTTTTTGTTTCCCCCAAGCAAATTTTGACCAAGAGGTGTCCAAGGGAAAATTCCTCCAGGACACCAAGACTTGCGAAATTGTATTCGGTATAAAATGCTGTTGAAAGGCTCTGAAATTAGAAGAATGCACAGGCATTAAAGCCCTCCTTCGGTGCACGGGGAGGGCCTGGGACCTTCGGGTCCACCCAAGGGTTTTATGCTCCTCCAGACCCTACGAGAAGCCTCTCTCGAGGAACCTGGACGGTTGCTGACAGAAGCCCTGCCCCCGGGGAGCTAAAAACTCCACCAGGCAATTGTCCCGGCCAAGTGAGAAGAGTGGGGTGTAGACTCATTAAGGGATTGGCCCGGGGTCAGCAGTGAGGGAGGGAGCGAGGTGGTGAGTCACTGCAGGCCTGCTGAGAACGCAGCGTGCCGGGAGGGCCCTCGCCTGAGTCACCAATTCTCTGAGCTCCGAGTGAGTTGGGAAACTGGAGCCCGGAGCCAAGTTCTTGGACAATCCAGGCCCCGCCGCCATGCGGGGCCGTGGGCTGGGGGCGGGGAGGCAGCGCTGCTCGCGACCCTCTGCCGCTGCCCGCTGGAAAATGAGCCGCCCCGCCCGTCTGGTGAAGGCTCCAAAGTCTCTTGTTTACGCGGTAGCCAGTTACTGTTTCCAGTCCCCCTTCTGCACCTAGTCAGCCACTCCTATGCACTGACTTATTGGTTGCTTTGTGTTTACCCGGCACCTTAATATGTGTGGTCTGAGTTTCCTGTAATTCAGCACTCAATAAGCTCACGGCAAGGACTGTACCTCGCCGACGTTTCTTTAGTAGGTGCTTTTCTTGGCCTTGCATAGGCCTGGACCCAGAGAAGAGCTTGATATATGTGATTGCCAGACCCACCCTTTCGTCCAATACAACGTGCATCCTGGCCCATCCTAGTGCAAGATGCCACCTGTGGCCTCAGCTAGAAAACCCTCCTAACTCCTTTCGCTGCCTCCACTCTGCCCCCTACTGTCTGCTCTCCATCTGACCAACCCAGTGAGGTCTGCGAAATGTCACGTGAGTCCTCTGCTTAAACCCACGGGAGGTGTCCTCGCCACACTTAGAATAAAATCAAATTCTTAACCATAGCCTACGAGGTCCTGTGTGAGGGGGCCCCTCGCCATGATCAGCACACTGGCCTTCAACAGTCCCCTGCAGCACTGCAAGCCTCCCTCCAGCCAGATCCTTGACCCCCAGATCTGATGGCCGTCATCCTTTTAGCACTCAGGTCTCAGCTCAGATGTCCCCTCCTGGAAGAGAATTTTCATGATCCCCTTCACCAAAGCAGGGCATTCTCTGTTCTTTTACCCTGGAGTAGGAATGTTCTTGTTTGTCTATCTGTTGATTGTTTATTATCTGCCCCGGCCCCCTTGGAGTATAAGCTCCGTAAGGGCACAGGCCTTGTCTAGCTTGTTCACTCAGGGCCCGGCACATATATAGGCATTCAGCAAAGAATTGTTGAATGAATGACCAAACCTTTATGAGAGCAAGGGGTGGTGGTGAAAGAGTGCAGAAGCATGGAGTGAGCAGCTGAGGGCCCTGCCCATCATCAGACCACTGGGATTGTACACAGCTAGAGGCAGGCAGGTAGGAGCAGAGTTGGGGGAAAACAGACCCCTTGGTCACCATTTAATGGTGCTCCATTCTGATTCTGATCTGATGAACCACAGCCCCAAATAATTCCCCACTCACACCCGCTTCCTTCCCTCACTTTTTTTCTCCCCATCCCCAGCAATGGCTACATCTTATTCTGCCCAGACCTAAGGCTCAGTCCTTGGGTCTCTCTTTTTCAACTACACTGCCTGCCCTTCTCTTTCGGTCTCAAGGCTTTGAATAGCGTCTTTACCCTGAGAAAGGACTCTGAACCTGTAGCTCAAGCCCAGCGCTTTCTCCTGAGCTTCAGACCCTAATCCAGCAGCTTCTTAGCGTCTCCATGTGAAACTCATATGGACGTCGCAAGCTCAACATGTCCAGAGGTGAGTTCTTGACTCCCCCGCCTCACAAACGTGCTCCACCATGGTGTTCCCTGGCTCCATCTCTTAATTGCTCAGGCCACAGTCACTCCTGTCTTTCTCTCAAACTCCATCTTCAATCCATCTACAAATCCTGATTTGCCTTCAAAATGTATCTAGCAACTGACATCTCTCATCACCTCCATTGTTGCCACTCTGGTCCCATGCACTTCTATCTCCTTCCCTTTGCCCCCATTCAGTGTATTCCCAACATAGCCACCACACTGGTCTCGATAAAGTGCAGATTGAATCCTAGCTCTCCTCTGCTCACGCCCATCTGATTTCTTCTCATCTCATTCAGAGGATGAAACTAGAGTCCCACACGATTTGCCTCTGATTTGTTTGACCTCATCTCCTGCCTCTCTCTGCTGGCTCTGTTTCAGCCATAATGGGCTCCTTTTTGAGTGTTTCCTCTTCCAGTACCACTGTCTCCCCTGTATTCACATGGCTCACTCCTCTGCTTCCTTCAAGCTTTGCTCAGCCCAGTGAGTCCATCTCTTGCCAGTCTACTTAAAATTTCAATACTCCCCCCTCCCAGACACTCTTATTTCTTTCCTGCATTTTTCTCATAGCATTTATCACCTCCTAAAGTAATAAATAATTTGTTATTCAGTTTCTTGTCTGTATCTTTCCATGTGAAGAATCCGTTTGCTATCACCAAAGACTTGTGTTTGTTACTGGGAACTACATTTCCCAGCCATGCCCTTGCCTTTGGGGCCATGTGACTAGTTCTTGCCAATAGACGTGAAGCAGAAGTGTGACTCTGAATGAGCAGGGCAGATCTGCATGACCAAAACTACATGCAAGGACTCTCAGCTGAGCAGACAACAGACCTTATTATGTTAACCTGCTGAGAAGTTGTGATCTGTTTGTTATAGCATTTAGCACCTCAATCACTGTACCTTGGGTACAGTGGCCCACTAGAACAGAAGCTCGGTAAGGGCAAGGGCTTGTGTAGGTTTTGTTCATTTGTTTATCCTCAGTGCCCAGAACAGAGCTTGGCATATAGTGGGTACCTAATAAATATTTGTTGAGTGAATGAATTAATTTCCTTTTCCATGACCAGTCATGAAAATAAGTGAATGGTTGGCAAGGAAAGGACAATGTGAAAGGAATTTTTTGTTTGTTTGCTTGTTAAACGAGTAGTAACTCTGGATTTCTACAGAAGTACTGGCTACAGGTCTTGGTAAAGCTAAATGGAGCTTCCTTTAATTCTGTTCTCCCCGCTTCATCTTTCTCTTTTCTTCTTCCCACTTTTCTGCCTTCTCCATCTCTATCCCTCTAGGTCCTCCTTCTCTCTCCCCTTCTTCTTCCACTCCTTTTTCTTCCATGGATTTTCTTCTCTTTTTATTCCCACTTAATCTAAAAAAAAAAAAAAAATTCACTGCCTGTTAATTTGAGCTACTGCGAGTACTCAGGATATCTACTCCAGGTTACTTAAAATATAGACGTGGGAAATAACGTGGGTTAAAAAATAAAGAAATATTAAATCCGTGGACTCCTACTCTCCTTCTACCTTTAAGGCCCACTTCATTTCTTCCTGAAATACAGAAAAGAAGTGATGGTGGTCCAGATAATTCAGACTAACCCTCCCACTAAGTACTACTAAAACAAAATAGACAACGTATTCCTCAAAACATCTGCTTGGAAACATCTGGCAGGTTAACAAAAGTGAAAACTATCAGGGGTAGACAGAACAGGGAGGTGATTCTGAGATTTGGGGTCCTTGTGCCCTAAGGTCCTTTGCTTTTGACAGCAACTTTAAGTCCAGAGTATCACCTCGCACACATTAAGACAACTGTTATCAAAACAAAAACAAAAAACAGAAAATAACGAGTGTTGGCAAAGATGTAGTGAAATTAAACTACTTGTGCATTGCTGGTAGGAATGTAAAATGGTGCGACCACTATGGAAAACATTACGGCAGTTTCTCAAAAAATTAAACAGAGTGACCATATGACCCAGCACTTCCACTTCTGGGTATATACCCAAAAGAATTGAAAGCAAGGACTCAAACAAATATTATATACTCATGTTCATAGCAGCATTATTCACAATCGCAAAAAGGTGGGAGCAACCCAAGTGTCCATCAACAGATGAATAGATTTTTTTTTAATGTGGTATATACACACAATGGAATATTACTCAGCCTTAAAAAGGGAGGAAATGCTACACATGCTACAACATGGATGAACCTTGACAACATTGTGCTATGTGAAATAAACCAGCAGCAAGAAACAAATTACCGCCTGATTGTATTTGTATGAGGGCATCTAGAGTGGACAAGTTCTTACAGAGTAGGAAGGGTGATTGCCAAGCAGCGGGCGGGGAGGAAGGATGGCGAACTGTTAACTGGATACACATATAGCGTCTTCAGTGTGGTAAGATGGAAAGACTTCTGGAGATTAGTTGCAGAACAATGTAAATGTACTTTACTGTACACTTTAAAGTGACGAAAATGGTCAACTTCATGTTAACAGAATTTTTACCGCAATTTTTAAAAATTTTAATGGTTAAGACAGTAAATTGTATGTGCATTGTACCACAATTTTTGAAAGAAGAACAAAAATTTAAAACGACAAACCATGCAAAAACTACCAAAAGAAAGTAGGCATTATGGCAAAAAAGCATGACTGGAGTAAAGAGGGTTGCTTCATAATGATGGTATGCTTCATTCACCAAGGAGACATAACAGTTCTGAACTTGTGTGTGCCTAATACACATAGCCTCAAAATATAGAAAGCAAAACCATGGACAGAATTGCAAGAAGGTAGAGACAAATCTACAAATATAGTGGAAGATGCATATATCAGTAACTGTTAAAACGAGCAGAGGGAGAGCTAGTGAGAAATAGATCTGAACAACTGGATAAGCAGACCTTACCTAATAGATATATAGAGAATACTGCACCCACAACTGCAGATCACAAATTCTCAAGTCTACATGGAATGTTTCTGAAAATGCTGGGCCATATAGCAAGTCTCAACAAATTCAAATGCTCTAAATCATACAGAGTACATTCTCAGACAGTGATGCAGTTAAGATAGAAAACAAGAAAAAAAGTAAAAAATATCTACATATTTGAAAATTCTATATACTCCTAAATAACTCATGGATTTAGAAAATCACAGTGGGAACTAGAAAATATTTTACACTGGAAGTTTTTGAAAATATTACATCCCAGAATTAAGATGTAGCTAGAGCCATGTGAACATGGAAAGTTTTTAAAAGCATGTAATAAAAAATGAGCCTGAAATAAGAATAAGCAAAGTAGGGGCTTCCCTGGTGGCGCAGTGGTTAAGAATCTGCCTGCCAGTGCAGGGGACACGGGTTCGAGCCCTGGCCCAGGAAGATCCCACATGCCGCGGAGCAACTAAGCCCGTGTGCCACTACTACTGAGCCCGCACGCCTAGAGCCGGTGCTCCACAACAAGAGAAGCCACCTCAGTGAGAAGCCTGTGCACCGCAACAAAGAGTAGCCCCCGCTCACCAGAAGTAGAGAAAGCCCACGCTCAGCAACGAAGACCCAGCACAGCCAAAAATAAAATAAAATAAATACATTAAAAAAAAAGAATAATTAAAGGCTTCCCTGGTGGCACATGGTTGAGAGTCCGCCTGCCGATGCAGGGGACACGGGTTCATGCCCCGGTCCAGGAGGATCCCACGTGTCGCGGAGCAGCTGGGCCCATGAGCCATGGGCGCTGAGCCTGCACGTCTGGAGCCTGTGCTCCACAACGGGAGAGGCCACAACAGTGAGAGGCCCGTGTACCGCAAAAAAAAAAAATTAAATTAAAAAAATGTTAGTTTCCTTTCTGAAGATATAAAGGAAGCTTAAAAAAAAAAGTATAAGCAAAGTATTCTTCTGAGAGATTTCTTTAAGCACAAAGAAAGTGCAAATAAATGGAAACAGTCAAAAGTTAATTCTTTGAAAAGGCTAATGAAATTAATAAACTCCTCCTGGGACTAATTAAAGCACAGATAATGCCAAAAAATGAAAAAGGGAACATTTCTACAGATTTTTCAATCATTAAAAAGACACTGAGATAACGTTATGAACAGCTGTATGCCAATAAGTCTGAAAATTTGATTGAAATAGAGAAGTTCCTTGAAAATACAATTTTCCAAACTGGCACAATTAGAAATATAAAACCGGACTAGTCTTATATCTACTATTTTAAATTAGGTCTATAATTTAAAATCTTCCTGCAAAGGAAACTTCAGGCCCAGACAGCTTCATCAGTGAGTTCACTGAGTTATATTTAAGGAAAAACTAGCACCAATCTAATTTTCCTTCAAAGAATAGAAAAAGGAAATAATCTCTAACCATTCCATGAGGTCCGCACAACCTTGATACCAAAACCTAACAAAGACATTACCAAAAAGAAAATTAACAGGCTAATCTCACTCATAAACTTTAATGTAAAACTACACAAATGATCAGCAGAATGAATCCAGCAATATGTAAAGACGTTAATATACATCACAACCAAGGTGGGCTTTTCTATGAATGTCAGTTTAGTTTAACATTCAAAAATCAGTCAGAAAAAAATGTTGAATAAAATTCAGCACTATTTGTGATTTTTTTTAATGTATGTACTAGCAAAGTAGGAATAAAAAGGAATTTTCTGAGCTTGATGAAGTGTGTGCAGAATTTTCAACAAACACACCAAATAGTGTAGAAACCTACAAGCATCATACCAAGTAGTGAAATGTTGAAAGCTCTCCCTTTGAACTGGCAACAATGATGCCTGCTCTGACCACTTCTATTTACCGTCATGATGGAGGACCAAGCCAGTGCAGAAAGCAGTACAAGAAAAAAGTAAAAGGTATATGTTTGAAAAAGAAGAAACACTGTTTACAAGATGACCTGATACATATGTTTAAAAATCCACAAGTATACAATTAGAATTAACAAATGAGGTAAGGTTACTAATATCAATATTAAAATGTATTTCTACATACTAGTATATACTATATAAAACAATAATCAGGTAGAATATAAAAAGTTTAAAAAGATATACATGCACACCAATGTTCATAGCAGCACTATTTACGATAGCCAAGACATGGAAGCAACCTAAATGTCCATCGACAGATGAATGGAATATTACTCAGCCATTAAAGAATGAAGTAATGCCATTGCAGCAACATGGATGGACCTAGAGATTATCATACTAAGTGAAGTAAGTCAGAGAAAGGTAAATATTATATGATCTCACTTATATATGGAATCTAAAAAAAGATAATACAAATGAACTTATTTACAAAACAGAAACAGACTCGCAGGCATAGAAAACAAACTTATGGTCACCAAAGGGGAAGGGGGCGAGGGATAAATTAGGGGTATGAGATTAACAGATACACACTACTATATGTAAAATAGATAAACAGCAAGGATTCACTGTAGAGCACAGGGAACTATATTCTATATCTTGTAATAACCTGTAATGGAAAAGAGTCTGAAAAAGAATATATATATATGTATATATGGCTGAATCACTTTGCTGTACACTGAAAACTAACACAATATTGTAAATCAACTATAGTTAAAAAATTTTTTTTTAAATAACGGGGAATCACCAAAAAAAAAAAAAAACTTACAACAGTGGTAAAATAGTGAATACATAGGAAGGTATCTGTTGGAATGTGTACCAGAACTCTATGCAGAACTAACCATTGTGGAAATTGACATAAATGAGAGGCATCATGTGTGGCAGACATGGAGCTGTCATCTAGATGCCCTTCAAGAAAGAGCTTTCTGCTCAGCCATGCGGATGCGGCCTGCACGCAGCCTCCAGCTGCAGAGAGCTGCCTTGCCTGAGAGCAGCATACATCCAGTGACACACACGGGACAGGGACATACTTAGGGCCATTTTCAGCTAATGCACGCTATTCCAAAGCTCTTGGCCACTCCCTGCCGCACTGACAGAGTGTCATGGGGCCAGCATTGCTGTTTGACCCTTTGCTGTGCCTGACCTTGCTGCCTCCCCTCCCTTCCCCAAGTGTCGAGCCCTCATAAACATCTTGCACCTCAAAGTCGGTCTCTGCCTCTGCTTCTGAAGACTCTCACCCATGACGGCTGGCTCAGGAGAGATCTGAGGAAGCAGGTGATAAGATGGGGTTCAGAGCCAGCCAGCAGGTCTCCCTTACTGATGGTAGGTGGGTGGGACTCAGACAGCCCTTGGCACAAGGTGCTGGTCCTGTTGGCACATGAGGAAGGTGTCCTGGTCGAAGTGAAAGCATTGGCAGAGGTCGCGTATCAGGCCCTTGAGACTTACGAGGAAATAGTGGCTACAGAGATGGTCGGTTTGGATGGCTATTGACATGCATCATCGATGCTCTACAGAGAGGCGATAAAGAGTTGAAGGTAATGGGCAGTCGAAAGCCAGGCGTGAAAACCAGAGGCCTCCTTGGTTGCATAAAAGGAAGCTCTCGTCTCCTGCAGCGACAAGGCAGAGAAAGCTAGGGACAAAGACAATGAAGATTAAACGCCCAGCAGAGGCCGGTCAGGCCCTGGATGGGATAGAGACATATGGGCAATGACACTGAAGGTTTTGGCTTCCTGGACTCCTGTGGACCTTCTGAGCCTGCAGAAGTGGCCCATCATCCCCGAATCCCCAGTAAGAGCTAGCACTCCCTCTTGCTGGAACACCATGCAGAAGAGCCTGGGTTCCTCGGAATTCCCCCTCCTTGGTCACTATGCCTATCGCTAGCTTAAGTCACAGTCTGTGGCAGCTAGGGACATGCTGAGGGATTATATCCCACAAAAGTGCTGCAAGCCCTAGCCAGTATGCCGGGGACTGGATTCTAAGGGCGCTTGATCCAGGGGGCCAGAATATAAATGTGGGTTCAGAGGAGTCTATTGACTTGGCAGTGCTCTCCTGGGATACAGGATTCAACATCCTGGTAAGGGTCTCGGGTGCAAACTCACCATTAGAAAAGTTGAAATCCCAGAATTGCCAGGAAAGAAGGTGGAGGAGAAAATTAAGAAGCTTAAGAATGAGCTGTGTAGACCTGAAAGTGCCGGACACACCCAGTCCTCCTTCAGGGAAGGACACGCTGCCCAGCTGTGGGGAATGCGGAGCCTGCACATGCAGCTCCTGGGGGCCTGCCTCAGCTGCTGAGTGCTGCTTTGCCTAGGGTCACTCTCTTCCGGCCCTTCCCGGGCAGCCTGGGTTTCATGACTCAGCATGGACATTTCAGCCCAACACTGGACACTCTCACAACAATAAATGCTCCAAAACACACCAGGGTAGCCAAAGCTTTGTCAGGTCTGGATCTGATTTCTTCCTCTGCCCAATTCTGCTGCTTTCCTTTTCCCTCATAAACTCCTGTGCTCCAAACTCCATTAAACATGTTTCTGGACACCCTGACCTGCATACCATACTCCTGGGTTTAAAGACTCAAAAACGTTTCAAGAGGTCAGTTCACCTGCAAATGCCCTATAGATTATATACAACCATATCAAAATCTCCAAATATTGATCTTCTTGCAATATTTTTGCTCATATAACACATTTATTTCCAAAGAGTGTTGCCCATAGTAAGTTTTTGAAAATAGAAAGTAAACAAATATTCTGTGGGACTATATTCAAGGACTGACAGATTTGGAGGAGAAACACTTTATGTACTATACAATATATATATGGTCAGGACAAAAGCAAATGTTATAAAAAAGTATAAAATAGACCAAAAGATACAAACACAATAGAATGATAAACCAATTCTGGAATTTATTAGGAGATGCAAAGGGCTAGGGATTATCAAGACGCTCTTGAAGAAACAGGAAGTAGGTGGACTTGCTCTACCAGATGTTAAAACTTACTATAAAGCTACAGAAATGAAGACAATGTGGTTTGGGTACAAATACATACAAAGAAGAGAGAACACAGAGACGAGCAGATCCTATCTGAATGTTTGATTTACATCAAAGGTGAAACTGCAGACCAGTGATGGAAGTCTTTGTCATTATATGGTTCTAGGACAGTTGGATGCCCTTACAGAAAAACATGAAACCTTACCTCCACCCCACCCCATAAACAAAAATTAACTCCAGGTGGATTGTAGATCTAACTATGAAAGACAAGACAATAAAGCTTCTAGATCAGTACAGACCAAGAGAAAATGGAAATATTCTCTCATCTGTGCTGTTCAATACAGGCAACCGAAGGGCTGAATATTTTAAAATTTTATTTCATTTTAATTAACTTTCATTTAAATGGCCACAAGTGGCTGCCATATTGGATAGTTCAGAACTAGAAGGCAATATTGAAGACTGTCTTCCTGACCTGAGGATAGAAAAGACTTCTTCAACAGCCTATGAAAACCACTAACCAAAAAGAAAATAAATAAACTTAACTGCATGAAAATTAAGAATTTCTGTGCATGTAAACGTGTCATGATATACTTTGATGAAAGAAAGAAAGAAAAGGAGCACAAAGGCAAGTCACAAGTAGGAAGACATTTGCGACACATAACAAAGGGCTCATATCCAGAATGTATAAACAACTCCCACAGATAAAAAGGAAAACAAACAACCCCAAAATAGGTAAAAGACTTCAACAGGCAATTCCCCCCCAATAAAAAAAAAATCCAAATGAACAATTAACATGTTCAAAGTGTTCAACCTCAGCGATAATCAGGGATATACAAATTAAAATCATAATGAGATAGCATGACACGCCAAGCAGAATGGCTAAAATCCAAAAGATTGACAAAGCAGACTGGCAGTAAGAATGTGGACCAAGGGAATCTCTCAGATAGAGTTGGGTGAAGGCTTGGATCGGTCTAACCACTTTGAAAACTGTTTGGTAGCATCTGCTAAAATGAACCTATGCTCTAAGCCAGCAATCTCACTTTAGGAATATGCCCAACAGCAATATGTGAACTTGTACATCGAAAGACGTGCACAAGATGCTCATAGCAGCAGCATTTGTGATAGCCGGAGGTTGGGTAACACCTGCTAGCCATAGCAGGAGATTAAGTAAACAATCAAATCATCATGTTGTACAACTTAAATATATACAATTTTATCTGTCAATTATAACTCAATAAAGCTGGTAAAAAGAAACTATATAAAAGTGTACCTATAAAAAAAATAAGTAAACTGCTACAGTCATACAATGGCATACTACGCAGCCATGAAAAAGAATGAACAACTGTTATATTCAACAACATGAATGAATCTCACAAAGGATGCTGAGCCAGAAACATCAGAACAACAGAAGAGTCCATACCCTGTGGTCCATTTATACAAAACTCAAAATGCAAGCAAAATTCAGCTATAGTGTTGAAAGATACATGCTTAGCAAGGAGATGATTGCCATAAAATTCTGGCCTGAGGTCACCTCCAAAGGGAGGTTAGGGAGCATACGTGAGCATTCTGAGTTGCCTTACGTAATGTTTCGGAATGTGGATCTTTGCTTTGTGATAAAACAATGAGCTGTCCATCTCTGTTTCATATGTTTGTGTGTGTGTTCTATTTCACAATTAAAAAGGTCGAAAGAAAACAGAAAAGGTTACAAAATATTGGGCTGAATGTTTGCAAACCCTGTATGTTATATATTTGAGGTTTTGGCTTTTTTTATCATGTTATCTTATTTTTTTTAAGCCTCGATGCTCTGTGGAGTGTTCCCTGGCCAAACTGTTTGGTGTCGGGGGAAATAATCTGGGGGACGAGAAGTGCAGGTTGCAGCAAGAGACAGTATGAGTGGGCACGTGGTACCAGTCTGCCCTGGAGAAGCAGCAGCATCTTTGCACCAAAACCACCACTGGATTTTTCCTTTCCAGCCCCAGCAAAGGCAGAATGGAAGAAGCAGGCCCTTAGTCTAGTTTTACGGTCCTGTCATGCACTCTTCCCTGCCATCCATGAGGGATAAAGTCCCCAAACTCATTAAGCCGCTATGTAAGAGTTTCTGTTGTTGCCAGGGGTTGGGGGCAGGAAAGGAGAGGCAGCAGTTGTTTGATGGGTATGGAGTTTTCTTTTGGAGTGATGAAAATGTTTGGAACTAGAGTTGGGGGTTGCACATCACGAATGTGTACTAAATGCCGCTGAATTGTGCACTTTGGTTAATTTTATCTTACGTGAATTTCATCCCAGTTTAAAAACAAATAAATAAAAAGTTAAAACTCAGTGGATAGATTTAACAAAGACTATATTTTTCTCCTTCCTAATAAAGGCAGAAATATTTCTTTCTACAAGGAAATAAATAGACTTTTAAAGAATTTCTGGCATCCCCAAACTTATCTAGTTGCTCTTTCTTGCTTTTTTCTTTTAGGTTGTACAAAGCGAGTTCCTTAAGGTGTACTACATGATGACTTAACATACATATACATTGTGAAATGATTACCATAATCAAGTTAATTAATACTTCATCACTTTAACCTTTTTGGGGAGGGATGGGGAGTGAGAACAGTTAAGATCTACTCTCTCAGCCAATTTCAAGTATATCGTACCATATTATTAACTATAGTCACCATGCCATACAGTAGATCTTTAGAACTTAGTCAACTTATTAAATACTGAAAGTTTGTGCCCTTTGCCCAACATCTCCCCATTTTCCCCACTCAGCCCCTGACGAGCACCATTCTACCCTCTGGTTCTAAGAGTTTGACTTTTTTAGGTTCCGTGTGTAAGTGGGATCATGCAGTGTCAGTCTGTGTCTGGCTTATTTCTCTCGGCATAGTCTCCCCCAGGTTCATCCGTGTAGTTTTGCTTTTCAGTTCTTGTACCCACCCCCTTTGCCTGTCTCCCCTAGAAGGTAATTTTCAGCGCATGTTTGCGCACACAAGCACTTCTGTGGGTCTGCCTTTGCCTCTGGCTCTCTGACCTTTTGCAGCCTCTCCCGTGGTGAGCACTGCTTTGCTGAGTCTGCATTTCTGCTGGCAGTCCCTCAAAATGATCTTGACAGGAAGCCAGGCTTCCTGGGGTCCTGAATCAGCAGAGCAGGAAGGAACTAAAGCCCACAGAACTGTGGAAGGGGAAGCAGCCAACTTGAAGGCAGAACCCATACCTCTCAATAGGTCTGGAGAAGAGTCCCATCATCTGTGACTAGAAGCACAAATTCTGGAACAAGTCACCTGAAATGCTGTTTCCTGCGATCAGATGACCCTGGGCAAGTCCTTTGCCTCTCTCCGCTGTCATTTCCCCCTCTGTAAAATGGGAATGACTGTTTGAGGGTTACAGGCATCTCCAGCCATGGCTTGGATAGAGAAAGTCTGCAGCAAGGCTAGCTCTTACTCCTTTCAAAGCTTTCAGTTTTAAAGTAGAGGGTTTAAAAAAATGCCCATTTCTTTTCTTCCTGCCTTTCACCTCCCATGTTCCAGTTAAGAACTGATATCACAGGAGCAAACAAACGAAACAAACCAGAAACACCCTGGTAACCTATTGGCATTCACAATTGAACCAAGACTTCTTCCACAGGAAAATGGCACTCAAATAGGATAATATGTTTGAGGACATTTTCTTCCTAGACCTTATTGTAACTGGCAATGGCATTTAGGGCCTACAAGTCTAACTCCCTTATTTCTAGTAGTTGAAGTTTTGGAGCGGAGCTTTTCATTCGCAGAGACAGCAAGAAGTACATAGTTCAGTGATGAATTCTCTTGTGGCGAGCCTACTCTTCAGAAGTGTTAGGATACTGGGAGATGCTGGGACTCGGAGATGGGTGACCCAGGCTTTGGTTTGCCAGGAGACCCTGGGCTAATTACTTCACTTCCCTAGCCATCAAACTGGGGTGTTGGACTGAATGGTCTGTAAAGTTCCTTCAGTTTAATGATGAAGGATTCCACTCTTCAATATCACCCCCAAAGATAAAAAGGAGTCATGAGGCTTTGGGCTAAGAATGAGCTGGAAAAAAAAAAAAGGCCCCTAAGGTCCTCCTTTAAAAAAAAAAAAAAAAAGTGTGTTTTAATTATAAGTCAAATTTTACTTTCAGGAAAACAAACAACACTTAGGCATTTTTTGTTCTGTTTAGTTTAACTTTAATCTTTCTCCCCAGCAGATAACTCTGCAGTAGAAAGGTTTGGGGAAGGTTTCTTACACTTTCCACCTACAGGCCAGTGTACATACCTGAAAGGACTCCCTGGAAGCTGCTTTGCCAGTTTTGCAGAAAGTCACTGCCAAGAGAGAAAGCTTCACATTAAAATGACTTAAGTAAATCTCTGGTGTCATTTCTGATGCTATAGGGTTAATCCAGTATAAGGACAGTAACAAAGTGCAGGGATTTTTTTTTAATGGATTCCACATTCATAGCCAAGTACTTGGCAACCTGCCCTCTCATATGTTACGAGACAAAAATGTGTTGCCTTCAGTGTGTTTTTAGGCCAAGCAGTTTGCGATGCTTGGGTCTAGACTGGGGCGCCAGAACTTTCCCGCTGCTTCGTCACTGCTCTGATTAGTATCTTGGTGTCCCTCGTCCTTTCAAAGAACAGTTTGAGGCCTCAGGGAAGTGATGTCCTGGGAGCAGGCACCGGCCCTCAACCGCGGCGGAAGCTCTTCAAAGGGGTTCAAGTCCAGATTTGCATAACATTCCGCAAAACTTGCAAACATTCGCCAGTCTTCGACTCTGAAGTTATTGGCAAAGGGAAGGTCCACCGTCGTGAAATTCTCAGGAGCGAGGTGGAGCAGATTTCCATAAACAAAGCAAACTCCAGTCTCTGCAGCCTTCTGTAGAAATCTTTATACCCAAAGAGAAGGGTCCCTTCCAGCTCTAGGACGCTATAATGTAACCATTTTGCGCTAAATGAAGTGCTTTATGAGCAAGCTTGCCTATTCCCTAGGAAACTTCAGGTGCATCATTTTCCCTCAATACATCTTTTTGCCCCATAGGCTTGGCTGAAAGGTAAATATCCCTGATGATTCTCCTCACAGGGAAGTATTTATTGGATGAAAGGCAGTTTTTTTTAGAGGACTAAAAAAAAATTCTATTGACTCAGAAACCTTGTGAGCAGCTTTCCCAGTATTTAGCCACCACACTGAGCCCTCCAGCCATCCCCGTGATACCCCCGAAGGCGGCAGCAAAGCCATGGGTTGATGTATCAGGAGTCATTAAAGCTCCTACTAGCACACAATTAGGATTTCTTCTCAGTGGAGCCTCACTTTTTTTTCTGGCCCTGGTACTGTGTCTGCTCACCCAGCTTAGTTGTATAAAGGCTTTTCATGAAGTCAGGAGCGTCTCCAACACTACAAATGACTGGTGGTTCCTTATACCAGACCAAGCTGTGCTTCCCAGGACTCTCCTTGCAGGTGAGTAAGAGGCCACAGTCCCAGGGACCCCAGAGCCAGCCTCCAGCAGCTGGAACAGCTGGACCTTACCCCCTGTTACTCCTGACGTCTCCCTTGCTCAGGCCGTCTTGTCCTTTCTTCCCAGTCTCTTCCCTTTTCCTGTTTTCCTTATCTTCCCTTTCTCCCTGTACTCAGCTGGCGTCTTAGTCACTTACGCAGAGGTCTTAGCTCTATCTTGTCTCATTCCCACAGCATCCATAGGGTTAGGTCTATTTCTTCTCACTTCCCACAGCATCCACAGGGTTGTTTCCATTTTCTTCTCCTCTTTCCAGATAGCTCTTGTCTCCACTTACATGTCCTAGGCCACCCCCAAATCTACTATCCTTTATGCCACCAGGCAGCCCCAATACTGTCACTTGAGTCATAGTTGCAAGGGTTTCCTTATAGAGTACCTTTATCTCGCTTTGGAACATGGACTTATTTCACATCCCAATAACCATTCTCTTCCTTCTTAATTTTTGGATGGACCGTATACATTCCATTGCATTCCAGAATGCAATGCACAGCCTCTCTTGCAGCTAGAAGTTGCCTTGGAACAGAGATGTAACCAAAACTGTTGTGTGCAATGTCCAGAACACGTCCTTCAGTGGGGACTGCGGGACACCCTTCTTCGTTCCTTCCCGTTTCCTACTTATTAGAGTAGAGATGTGCTGTCTGGAGCCCCAGTCCCCAACTTGGATCACGAGGCCACACGCCGAGCACGTCAGAGCAGTAAGGCTTGATCTCTATTGATAAAGGAGCCTCCCTCCGGACCAGCCCTGGGCTGACAGACTGCTGAGTTCTGTTCCTCGAGAGAGAAACTCAACTTCTATCCCATTTAAGCCACTGTTATTTTGGAAGGTGTGTATCCAAATGCACATTCTAGCATATGGAATTTATAAATTCATATTGCACAGAAATCAAATTTATCTGGACCCACGCAAAAGGATGGGCCTTGCCAAGAGAGAAAATAGAAAGGCAAGAAATGCTAATGACGCCGAGTCCTTTTGACGAGTTTTCACATGTTTACCAGACTCCCTCAGTGCCACAAATGACATCCAACAATGGCTTTAATGACCAGAGACAAAAGATATTTTAACATTTCTCACCTTTCTTGGGTTTTTTGGCATAATTGCCGACTTCCCAGCAGATTGCAAGAATAGTACATGGAGTTCCATACGACCTTGACCCACATTCCCCAAACGTTAACGTTTTATCACATCACTTTATCATTCTTTGTATATCAAATTTTTTTCCTGAAACACTTGACAGTAAGTTGCAGACACATTGCCCCTTTACCCGTAAACACTTTAAGTGGGTATTTCCTGAACAAGGGCTTAAGTGCAACGTAACCACAGGAAGATAATCAAAATCAGAAAATTAACCCTCGTACGGTACTATTAGCTAACCTATAGACTCTTCTCAGGTTTTGCCAATTGGCCCAATAATGTCCTTAATGCCCCAAAAGAAAGACAAGAGGAAACCCCAAATTATAGGCTGCATTCTGTTCTAGTGTCTACCTAGGCCTCTTCGCCCCGGAAAAATTTCTGTTTTGGCCTGTTTTTCCTAGCCTTGACATTTTTGAGGAGTCAGTTATTTTGTAAAATGTCCCTCAGTTTGGGTACATCTGATGCTTTTCTCATGATTCAATTCAGTCTGTGTATTTTGCGCCAGAATCCTCCAGAACTGATGCTGTGTTATTCTCAGTGCATCATTTCAAGAGGTGGTAATTTGTCCCATTACTGGTGATGTTACCTTTGGCTGCTCTGAAAGTTGTGTCTTTCTGAAGTGTCTGCTCTGAAAAGTTATTATTTTCTCTTTGTAAAATTAATAAGTAACTTGATAAAGGGTTCCCGGACCCAATTCCAGTGTGTGTGTGTGTGTGTGTGTGTGTGTGTGTGTGTGTGTGTGTGTGTGTGTGTGTGTGTGTAGGCTTCCCCATACCAATAAGCAATTCTGTGACACCAGTGGGGTGTCCAAGAATCCAACTCATTTCTGACACTATCTACCTGGAGATAGGATCAGATTCCACAGGTAGGGGGCTCAGTCCCACAAGACCAACCTCCACTTCAGATGCCAGTCGCAAGCCCAGGTTATTATTACCTGTGCTTCTGACCGACTGACTATAAATCAGAGACTCTCACAACCCCCTCCTCGGGTTTGATTAATTTTCTAGAATGGCTCACAGGACTCAGGAAAACCCGTTTACTCACCAGATGACTGATTTATCATAAAAGGATATGAATCAATGGCTAGATGAAGAGATACATAGGGTGAGGTATGGGGAAAGGGTCTCTCCAAGCACTCCACTCTCATCAAACACGTTCACCAGCCCAGAAGCTCTCCAAACCCTCTCCTTTGGGGTTTTTATGGAGGCTTCATTACACGGGCGTGATTGATTAAATCATTGGCCACTGGCGAGTCATTCAACCTCCAGCCCCTCTCCCCTCCACCGAGATGGGGGATGGTACCGAAAGTTCCAACCCTCTGATTTCATGGTTGGTTTTCCTGGCAACCAGCCCCCACTCTTGGGTGGGATCCAAAAGTCACCTTCCCCAAAGCATTTTCAGGAACTGAAGACAAGAGACCAAATAATCATCCCATTGCTCTTATAGCTCAGAAAATTCCAAAGGTTTGGGGAGCTGTGAGCCAGGAACTGTAGGTGAAGAGGTGAAGACCAAATGTATGAGAAATATATATTTTGGTCATCTGAATGACCGAATACCTATTTCTTGTAAACCATGATATCACCATCTTGTGGAAAGATACTTCGAATCTGTGTAAATATCCTGTTAATCCTTCAACTTTCACCCGCTAACTTTAGCATCCATTGATAATTCTTGCACGAATGAAATATTACTATAATGGTTGCCCAGTAGTGATATGATAACACTTTTTCTTTTATATTCTTTCCCAGAGACGATTGGAATTTATTTACTTTTAAAGGTTTTAATTTATTTACTTTTTGAGCCACTTTATTGGTATGTGAAGGTAGAAGTTTAGAATGTGAAAGCAAGGACCCAGGCACGTGGTGATTGTCACCCTGAACACTATAAATAAAAATAACTTACCTATTAAGAAATTTCTTTTTGGGCCCAGAGCATGTGCCTGGCACTGCGCTGGGCCCTGGGGTCCAGTAGTAAATGAGACACATCCAAATCCTCAGGGAGCACACTATTTTTAATGTGGAGGACACAAGCATGGACATATATTTTCTGCAACACGGTAAGGGCCATTCCAGGGTGGTTTGGAACCAGGTGCCTTGCACGGCGGAGCTGGGTTCCTCTGTTGAGTGGAATGAGAACGCTTGATTTGCTCTATTATAAAACTACTTTGCATACACTGATTTTTATGTAGGATAACAAACTTTCTGGAAGGGAAAAACTTGAACCCTGTCTATCATTGTTATGTCTGAGGAACGTGGGAGGCCAGAAAGGGGCAAGCGTACAGGGGAGGACTACAGAAGCCTTAAGAAAGACCTCACTTTAAGGAAAGAAGAAATTGTCTGTGTGAAGCAGCTTCCCTGTCCCAAGACTCTCATAGTCCCAGCACCCTGCTCCTGGGGGTCTCATCCCTTCATGTCACGTGTGAAATACACTCACATCCCATATTACATCAATGTGTGTGTATGCATATTAGTTTCATATGCGCTAGCTTTCATTGGTTCGTTGACGTATTATTATATTTTGTCAGCTTTTGATTTATTTCAGATAAGTCTTTACAGTTTAAAGCCAATACATTTTTTTTGAGGTCTCAAAAATCTTTTTGTAGATTCTCACAAAGGTCATAGGCCCCAGGAACTGCACCTGAAGTAACTGATGTATTTTTTTAAATTGCAAGAAGTTTTATCTGTCTCGGAGACAAATATCCCTGAATTAATCAAACTTCTTTAAAAAAAAATTTATAGAGATGTAATTTACATACCATAAAATTCACCCATGTAAAGTATACAATTCAATGGTCTTCAGTACCTTTACAGAATTGTGCAACCAACGCCGCTATCTAATTTTAGAACGTTTCATCCCAGCAAAAGGAAACCACGTACCCACTTAAAGTCACTCCCTACCCTTCCCCTAATCTCTGGCAACCACGAAACTACTTTTTGTCTCTATAGATGTGCCTTTTATGGACATTTTATGTAAATGGAGACATGTAATGCGTGGTCTTTTATGACTGGATTCTTTCAACTCAGCCTAATGGTTTCGAGGTTCATCCACGTTGTAGCATGTATCAGTACTTCATTCCTTTTTATTATTATTCGTATTATCCTGCGTGGATATAACACATTTTATTTATCCATTCACCAGTTGAGGGGCAAGGGGGTTGTTTCCACTTTTTGGCTACTGTGAGCAAGGCTGCTATGAACATTTTGTGCAAGTCTTTGTGGGACTTTTATTTTGTTTCTCTAAGAGAATTGTTGGGTCATGTGGGAACGTTTTGAGAAGCTGCCAGACTTTTCCACAGCGACGGCACCATTTTACATTCCAGCAGCGCTTTCCCTATATCCTCACCAACACTTTTTATTGGCTTTTCTATTCTGGCCATCCTAGCAAGTATAAAGTGGTATCTCATTTTGGTTTTAATGTGCATTTCCCTAATGACTAATGATGTCGAACATCTTTTCATGTGCTTACTGGCCATGTGTATATCTCTTTTGAGAAATGTTTCTTCAGATCCTTCGCCCATTTTTAAAATGGAAGTATTTATTTTCTTCTTCTTGAGTAAGAGTTCTTTCTTTATATATTCTGGATACAAGTCCCTTATCAGTTATATAAATATGCTAGCTTTTCCAGTTCTGTGAGCTATCTTTTCACTTTCCTGATGGTGTCATTTGAAGGGTAAAAGTTTTTAGTTTCGATAAAGTCCAATTTATGAATTCTTCCTTTCATTGTGCATTTGGTGTCATAGCTAAGAAATCATTGCCTAACCCTAGATTATAAAGATTTATTCCTAGGTTTTCTTCTAAGAGTTTTATAATTTTATTTTTTTAAGATTTATTTATCATTTACTTATTTATTTTTGGCTGTGTCGGGTCTTAGCTGTGGCAAGCGGGATCTTCATCGAGGCATGTGGGCTCTTCGTTGTGGTGCACGGGCTTCTCTCTAGTTGTGGTGGCGGGTTTTCTCTTCTCTAGTTGTGGCGTGCAGGCTCCAGAGCGTGTGAGCTCTGTAGTTTGCGGCATGGGGCCTCTAGTTGAGGCAGGTGAGCTCAGTAGTTGTGGTGCGCAGGCTTGGTTGCCCCGTGGCATACAAGACCTTAGTTCCCCGACCAGGGATCGAACCCACGTCCCCTGCATTGTAAGACAGACTCTTTACCCCCGGACCACCAGGGAGGTCCCTAAGAGTTTTATAACTTTAGTCTCACATTTATGTTTCTTTTCCATTTTGAGTTGATTTTTGTGTATGGTATATGATGTGCATTCAACTTAATTCTTTGACATGTGGATATTCAGTTGTCCCAGCACCGTTTGTTGAAAAGACTGTATTTCCCCCATTGACTTGTCTTGGCACCTGAAGTTTACGATGGCTCTGAAAGCTAGCTCCAGTGAGAGGGTCTGAGAATTAGGGAAGAGTGATTACTTCCAGCTATGATGTAACTACTCATGCGCGGGCCTGTCCTGCAGACCTCTCAGATAGTAAGCTTGCTCCTTGCAAGAAGAGGAGCAGCCTTCTGCTGCCCAAGGTAGCAGAAAGGATTCCTGGTTTTTCAGAGCGCCAGGGATGATCCGGTTTTATTGGCATCGTGCATGGTGGGTCTCCCGTTCCACCAGCATCTAGTGGTGGTCGTAGCAGTGGAATCTAAGTATCGCCCATGGAGCAGCATGTGTAAGCTGTTAGGAGCTGGATCATTAGGCCCAAGTTCAGGTAGCCATAGTGGCGACCAGTGACCAGCACTAGTTTGTGAATATGTCTAGGTACCCTGGTGTTTCCTAAGTGATTTTGTAAAAGTAGGAGAGGCTACTATAAAAGATTGAAAAGGTGAGACCTCAGAGCAACTAAGATTTGGGCATTCATTGAAATGAGGCTCTACCTGTATTCACAGGCTGGTAAAGACTGAGTCACCAATATACATGTACGATGTACAGTGGGGTCCCGTGCACTGTTCCTGATGCTGCAGTTTTTCAGGATCCAGCAAGGGCCTGGGAAGGGGGGGAAAGCAGCTACGGACTCCAAGGCAGAATTTGGAGCTGGGACTTCAGGCCAAAGAGGTAGGTGGGCCAAAGCCAAAGCCAGGAGTGAAATGAGAGCTATATCAGGAGCCAAAGGCCAGGATCTAGGAAGGCAGGATACAAGGGAGACATTAAAACCGGGAGGGTGACAACCAGGAAAGAAACCAAGGATGACACTGTGACCGGGAGCCTAGGTTCGTTTGTAGTTGGATTTAGAGACACATCGGGTGATTTTCCCGGCTTTTAGAAATTCCAGGCATTCTCCGTGAAGCACCATTTCTGCGTCTCAGAGGCGGGTTCATGGCACAGCTGGTCCCAAAGTTGGTGCTTATAACATTGTGCTCCTGACACAAGGCACACATATATTGAACACCTACTGTGTGCCTCATGCATACTTGGAGGTCGAGGCTACTGTCATAGTGTAAGACACACTCTGTTCTCAGGAAGCTGAGGAAACAGCTGGCTTAGAACATTTCCAGGGTTGACACAGGCCCTGGGGCAGTGAGGTTTCCACTCGGCTTAACTACAGTGGCAATGACACATGTCCAGGTCAACACAGCTAATAAATGAAAGAGCCGGGGTTAGAGTGCAAGTGCCTTTACTCTCATGTGGAGCCTTTTCTTCGACACTATGGAAGACGCAGAGGCGGTGGAAAGGAAGAATGAAAAAGACTGAAACATGGTTATTTCTGTAGGAAAGAATGATAGGGAAGAGGGAGGAGCAGGGGAGGGTCACTGGAGGGCAAAGGGGTCAAAGAGGACAAGTGGTGAGAATGCAGGGAGGGTGAGAGGAGGTGTTAGTCAGGTTCTCCAGAGAAACAGAACCAGTGAGATACAGATATGCAGAATACACAGATCTCCTGTTTCCTCTGTGTGTGTGTGTGTGTGTGTGTGTGTGTGTACAAAGAGAGATAGACAGACAGACAGACGGCAGAGAACCGGCTCACACAGCTGTGGATGATGAGAAGCCTCAAGGTCTGCAGAGCAGGCAGAGCCCCCCACCCCCACCCCGTCCAGGATCCCCTGCAGGCATCAGCAGCCCCTCCTCATGGGTCGTTAGCACAAAGAACACCTACCAAGAGCGAGCACACACCAGGGAAGCCTGTCCAGTTACGGGCTCCACAAAGACAACTAGAGACACCGTATGGGCTGAAGGGGCCAGGGCGTGGTGGGAAGTGGCGGGGAGGAGAGCTCCCCGGATGCTGTGAGACTTCGCTCTCCGCTTTCCCCGGGGGAGTAGCCCAGAGGATTTGCCCTTTCTTTGGGGCAGCCGCTCTGGTTTTCCACGGGCCAGAGCAGGTCCTATTTCCATAGTCCTTACGCTGGCTCTCAACAGTTCGACCCGTCCCGCTCCGTAAATGTTCTTGCCTGCGTAGGTTTTCTTCTGGGATCTATCCGAGCTCATCCTCGCAGCCTCACCTTCTTGCCAATTCAGGGCTGCCAACCTGCCCCTTCAAATCCTGGTTTTAAACTTGATGTTTCAAGTCCAAACTTGTTTCCTTGTTTGCCCCTTCCCAGGACTCCACACCAGTTTCCACTTTACACTATGACCCAGAACCCAGGTCTGACCCACCCTTGCTTGGGACCCAATTTCACTTTTGTTCCATTGCCTCATAACTGCTGACCAAGCACGCTCTCCCTCAAGCCCAGCCCTGACGGAGCTCCTGGCCTGGGCTGGAATCCAAGGCCAGATTTGCCAGGGAGAGAAGGTTGGACAGATTCTCCCACTCTGCCTGTGTAGAAACCAGAGCCAACTTCCCTGACCTCATCTGTCTCAGAGTTGCCGCTGCTCTTCTCTCAGAGGTAAGGATGGGCTCTCTTACCGCCAATGTGTTACGTCCCTTTTTCACCTTTGAAGAAGAAATTAAGAGCGACCAGTGTCCAGCACCTGCACCCAAGAGGAGCAGGCCTGTTGGAGAAGCCTGAATCATCCATGTGGGCAGGTTCAACTACTCATCCTGCACAGTTCCCTTTGTTTCTCTTAGGGAACTTCTTGGATTTCTATCGAACCAACTATTTCTGATACCTGCTGGAGAATACATTACATCCAAGAAACATTCACGTCGTCACTCCTTCCACACATCTGCAAACCCTAGCCACAAACACCTTGTCATTTGCTACATGTAAGGTATACTAAATCTATTAGAATCCTGAATATAGTTCAATCTTTTTTCTTTTGAATTTAGAAACATTTAGAATGTTCTGTGTTGTAGTAGAAAGAGATTTCCTATTTATTTTTGCAAATCTCTCCCTTCTCTCTCTTCAGGCAGCCCTTGCCCGTAAACCCCCTCCCCTTCCAAGACTCTTCCCCTACCCTCTCCCCCATCCATCACCCTTCTTTACAGAAAGGATCAAGCCTCAATTCCCCTCTTTCTCCTTCTCTGTGTCTTGCAAATTTCACAAGCGGCTGGTGTCAAAAGGCTGTTGATGCCCTTTCATCTCTACCAGATTACTGATGCTTCTGCAGAGCAGCCAGTGGGCTGCAGGGAGATGGGAGGAGTGAGCTCTGATTTCAAAGATGGGGGGATGTTCCATTTGGAACTGCCGCTGGTTTCTCTTAGCGTATTTAAAATCAAACATCGCTTGCCTTGACCAGGATTAATTTTCATCCAAAACCCTCTCCTGTCTGGAATACATAGGAAATTTGCATTCCTTCTATTAACACAGCTTTGACGGGTCCCATAAACTAATCCGTTAAGCCCTGTGCTCCGTGAACATGCACATTTTCCTTGCCCTCCGTTACATGACAAAGCATCCTACCTCAGCTGACAGGGCTGGCAGGCCCAAACTGCAAGCACGTTTCTCCCTGCCCCCAGGCTTGGTGCCTTGGGGATGGGGGCAGGGTAAAAGTTCAGTGCTCCCAGCCTTATTATAACTACAATTATTATTCATGCCCAGGCTGGGGGAGCCCGAGGAAGCAATGTTTGCAAATTCTTTAAAAACTGAATCAGCAAACGTCTGACCTAAATAGTAAATCTCTAATAAATAGAACTCCAATTACAAAACAACATCACTAACGACAACAAACCTGTATTTTTTCAGCCTTGAGTTTGTTATCCGCACGAGGCCAGACAACCAAGTTTACCGGACGGACTTTACCCACCATCAACACACTGACGTTCCCATGTCCGGGTCATCATTTTCAAAATCAGAATTCCCATCATGGAAGCCCATGATTGCCCTTTGAGGGCTCTTGTAAAATCAGACAAAGTACATTCTAACAGAGACATTAGATACAGGACCATTTTGACTGAAGGAAATCGTGTGACACTATATCTAAAAACCAACTTCTTAAGGCCATGAAAATTTTCCACTTGGGTATTTCTTGAGCTTATAACACTTAAGTCTATTTTTGTGTCAAGGGTCAATTAACCAGTGTCCAGTATTTAGAAGAGTATCAATAAACGTTTGATTGACATTTGAAAAAAAAATCATTGATGGGAAATGATAATACAAAGGACAAGAAAAATTGTGATCCATCTGGCTTGGGTTTGTTTGGGCAGTTTTTCGGAGTCCAGTCCCAATTAGCAAAGAGCACAGGGGAAGAACTGTCCTTAGGGGTCACCTGCACTTCTGCCCTTTGCCTAGGGAAGATGCAGCCCAAGTCCAAGATGCACGTAACTGCTGGCCAGCCCAGGCTTTCCAGGTAAAAAGCCTGATACTCCGGCCATAATTACGAAATGCCTTACCCACCCTTCCCATAGTCCTTTCCTGCATTAATCAGATTACCTTTTTTTTTTTTTCAATTGAGGTACAGTACAATGTTATATAAGTTTCAGGTGTACAACACAGTGATTTACAATTTTAAGTGTTATATTTCATTTCTAGTTATTCTATAAAATATTGGCTGTATTCCCTGTGCTGTACAATATATCCTGGTAGCTTATTTATCTTATACATAGTAGTTTGTACCTCTGAGTCCCCTGGTCCTACCTTGCCCACTCCCCGCTTCCTTCTCCCCACTGGTAACCACTAGTCTGTTCTCTGTATCTGTGAGTCCATTGCTTTTTTGTTATATTCACTAGTTTGTTGTGTGTCTTAGATTCCACGTACAAGTGAGATCATACAGTAGATCATACAGAAATAAGTCTTGCTCTGACTTATTTCACTCAGCACAATGCCCTCCAAGTCCATCCATGCTGTTGCAAGTGGCAAAATTTCATTCTTTTTTACGGCTGAGTGGTATTCCGTAGTATATATGCGCCACGTCTGCATCCATTCATCTGTTGATGGACACCTACGTTGCTTCCATATCTTGGCTACTGTTTATCAGATTACCTTTTAATTAAAAGTCTGGTGAAGAAATTAAAGTGTATCACAAAAAGTCCAACCCTTAACTCGCTGAGTTTATGGCTTAAGTTTTAAGGAATTTAGGATAATGGATTCTAAATTCATATCAAGTTTTCATCCAGCAAAACAGCTGGATCTCATTCTTGCTGTTGACTGAACCTTATCAAAAATTACCCAGGACCCAGGTCAACCTCGGACCCAGCTATAATAACATTTTCTAAGCTAAAGTAGCAGATCCTAACCTTCTCCTCACTTTCTTCCACACGTGTCACCAACAGCGTTCCCATGCTCCCACCGTGGATGGCCTGTGGCTTCTCCAACAGGCCAAGCTGTTCCCATGCCCCAGCCCTACAGTACCCTCCCCCCACCTTTCGTGCTGCAGAAACCCCTTCCATAGAAGGTGAAAATGCCAAGACTCACCTCTAGGACTTAGGGCTGGAGTATGGGCATGTGGCCTGATCCTGGCCCACTGTTTCTGTAGGAAAGCTTTTAGGCAAAAATTTTCCCCTACTGTAGAGACTCACGGGAGGAGATTCCTTTCCTGGCTAGATGTGTGCGTATCTGCAATGTCTATAACTGCTCAGACATCTGTCTCTTGACCATGAAGAAGGGATGCTGCTGACAAGCTGAGAGTAGCCAGATGGAAAGGTGGAAAGCTGGAAAGCACCCTTGTTCTCAACGTCATGGTTGAACCGCTGCATCTACCCCAGGGGCCACCACGCTGCCTTTGAACCTCTGATCATGTGAGATAACAAATATCCTTATTGGTTAAGCTAGTGGTTCTCAGACTTCTGGTATCAGGGCCCCTTTCAGCTCTTAAAAATTATTGAGGTGGGACTTCCCTGGTGGTCCAGTGGTAAAGAATCTGTCTTCCAGTGCAGGGGACGCAGGTTCAATCCCTGGTCAGAGAACTAAGATCCCACGTGCCGCAGGGCAACTAAGCCCATGCGCCACAACTACTGAGCTCGTACGCCTCAACGAGAGAGCCTGCGTGCCACAAACTACAGAGCCCACGCGCCCTGGAGCCTGCGTGCCACAACTAGAGAAGAGAAAGCCTGCATGCCACAACTAGAGAGAAGCCTGCGTGCCACAATGAAAGATCCCGCATGCGTCAACGAAGATCCCGTGTGCTGCAACTAAAGTCCCAATAAATAAATAGATCTTAAAAAAGAAAAACTTACTGAGAATCCCGAAGAGCTTCTGTCTATGTGTGCTACGGCTCCGTATTTACCTGCTAGAAACTGTGACAGAGAAAAAGCTTAAATATTTATAAATAAAGATAATAAACCCATTTGTTGTTCACATAAACAACGTGGATTTATGAAAAAAATAATTATATGTTCCAAAAGAAAAAATTAGTAAGAAGAGTGGTTGTTCTACCTTTTTGCAAATCTCTTTAAGTCTGAGTTAATGGGAGATGGCTGGTCTCTGATAACAATTGCTTCTGCACTTCATCTCTGTGCTATCACACATCATATAGCCGCTGAAGTACGTCCACTTTACACTTGTGAAATAATGAAGGTGGTCTTGGTCTTCTTATGAAAATGCTTCAACCTCACGGATGTCTTAAAAGGGTCTTGGGAATCCCCAGGGGATCCCCAGATCTCTTTTTTTTTTTTTTTTTTTTGTGGTACGCAGGCCTCTCACTGCTGTGGCCTCTCGCGTTGCGGAGCACAGGCTCCGGACGTGCAGGCTCAGCGGCCATGGCTCACGGGCCCAGCCGCTCCGCGGCATGTGGGATCTTCCCGGACCAGGGCACGAACCCGTGTCCCCTGCATTGGCAGGCGGACTCTCAGCCACTGCGCCACCAGGGAAGCCCCCCAGATCATCTCACTTTGAGAAAGGGTGGTCTAAGCCATTCTTTTTTTTTTTTTTTTTTTTTTTTGGCTACACCACGGGCTTATAGGATCTTAGTTCCCCGACCAGGGATCGAAAACCAGGACCCTGGCAGCGGAAGTGTGGAGGTGGAGTCTTAACCACTGGACCACCAGGGAATTCCCATAAGCCATTCTTTTTTGTTTAATTTTATTTATTTATATTTGACCGCGTTGGGTCTTCACTGCTGCGCACGGGCTCCCTCTAGTTACGGTGAGCAGGGGTTACTCTTCATTGCAGTGCACAGGCTTATTGTGGTGGCTTCTCTTGTCGCGGAGCACAGACTCTGGGCACGTGGGCTTCAGTACCTGTGGCGTGCAGGATCAGTAGTTGTGTCTCGCGGGCTCTAGAGCACAGGCCCAGTAGTTATGGCGCACGGGCTTAGTTGCTCTGCAGCATGTGGGATCTTCCTGGACCAGGGCTCAAACCTGTGTCCCCTGCATTGGCGGGCGGATTCTTATCCACTGCGCCACCAGGGAAACCCCCATAAGCCATTCTTGATTGGATATTCTACTACCTGGAGCGAAAATCCTGTAATTGATACACCTCCTCAGGGCTGGTGCATCTATTCCTTCCAGGCTTTCCCCCTTCCCGGGACATCCCCCCCATTCTCCTCCCTTAGATTCTTGCATGACTCTCTTTCACTTCTCTTAAGTCTCCATCAACAATTTCACATCCTGCGAGAAACCATCTTGGACCACTTGGTAACTGTTTCCCTACATAGCATTTGTTACTACCCTACACTTATTTTATTTTTATCAGTTAATTGTTTAAGCACATAAGCTTCACATGCAGGGGTGTTTTGTTCTACTCACCAGTACGGGCCTTCAATAAATATTTGTAAAATGAATAAATGAGTGAATGAATGTGAGCAATGGTATAAGCATAACCTAGAATACACTCTAATTGATGTGAAAAATGAGTTATTTTCCAAAAAGTAGAAGAATGGTTGCTAGAAGCTGGGGAAGGGATAACGGGGAGATATTATTTAATGGGTATAGAGTTTCAGTTGGGAAAAATGAAAAAGTTCTGGAGATGGACAGGTGGTGATGGTTGTACAACAATGTGAACGTACTTCATGACACAGAACTGTATACTTTAAAATGGCTAAAATGGTAAATCTTTTATCACAATTTTAAAAATAAGTTATTTGCAAACATTGGTACCAGGACTTCCCTGGTGGCGCAGTTAAGAATCCACCTGCCAATGCAGGGGACACGGGTTCGAGCCCTGGTCTGGGAAGATCCCACATGCCGTGGAGCAACTAAGCCCACGTGCCACAGCTACTGAGCCTGCACTCTAGAGTCCGCGAGCCACAACTACTGAGCCCATGTGCCACAACTACTGAGCACACGTGCCACAACTACTGAAGCCCACGCGCCTAGAGCCCATGCTCCACAACAAGAGAAGCCACCACAATGAGAAGCCCGCGCACTGCAACAAAGAGTAACCACCGCTCACCACAACTAGAGAAAGCCCGCGCACAGCAATGAAGATCCAACACAGCCCAAAATAAACAGTAATAAACAAATAAATTTTTTTAAAAAAAAAAACATATTACCTACAATATATATAGCTCACACCTGAGGAAGCAGCTATACATCTACTAAAACATTGGTGATTTTCATCATCAACAAAGCTCTGGTTCAGTTGTTAGTTGGATTCATTTGCAAAAATTTTCATTCACAGCCACTTATTCTTCACAACTGAGTCAGCTGGGGAAGGATAGATCATCTATTTGCATGAAAGCAGGGAAAAAACTGTGCACTAAGCTGTTTTATACTATGACAAATAAAATCACAGGTTGGGACTACACACACACGCACACACGCACACACACGCACGCACACACACACGCACACACACACGCGGAATATCAGGAAACAGCCTCTCCATTTTGGCTGCAGAGGCATGGATTTTGGTTTCCTTGGCTTCTGAGCTGTTCTTGGAACCGGGCCATCAAGGGAAACTGAGCAAGTACACGGGTCCATCGAACTTGGGCTGGATCCATCAAGGACACAAAAGCAGAGGATCCAGCCCTCTTCCCGAGGGGAGCAGACAAAAGTATCGTTGATGCTGAAACCGTGGAAAGCTCGCGCAGCCCCCATGGGAGGGAACTTGGCATGGGCAGGCGAACAGCTCTGACTGACCTGGGGGAGAGCACAAAGCTGGGGTAAGATCCAGGCTTCTGCTCAGTCCGGACTGCTGACCCCTGTGCTTTGTCAGTGAGGGAAAGAGAGGCGGCCTCTCCCCGCAGGCTCTGCCTGGAACGTTTCCCTGGCGTCTGAGGAATTCTCTCAAGGGGGCGCCACCCGCGGAAGAAATGCTCGTGATACAATGTTAAATGGAAAAGTGAAGATAAAAGGATTTTATATGTGTGTGTGTGTGTGTGTGTGTGTGTGTGTGTGTGTACATCATGTATGTTTTTAAAGTTTTTTAAAGCATGCATTGACAAGTAAGACCAGGAGCCTACAATATTATCAGTGATATTCTCTGGGTGGTCCAATAACAGGTAATTGACATTTTTTCTGTGGTTTAAATCTTCCTACAACTAGCAGGGTTATTCACGAGCCATAAGCACGTTTTGAACTCCACGCGCAGAAGCCCCTCAGCATGGGGGAAAGTGCGGGCTGTGGAAGGCGGCTTAGGAGCTCTTGGAAATATTGGCAGTTGTCATGAGGTTGCTGCTGAGGGGAAGGGGGAAACGTCTGGGAGGCCAGAGGCAGCATACACCCGTGGCTTTGTTGCCCCATAGTTTCTCTCAGAGTTACTCTGGTTTCCCTGATTGCAGGCCTACTTAGCAAGAAACACGGTTGCAGACTTTTTTTCCCCAGAAATATGTAGCCCAAACTCCCAGCGCAGAATTCATGCCTCGCCTGAGGCCCCGGCCCACACCCGCTCCCCTGGAATCCCAGGAAAACTTTCCAGCATCTCCACCTTCTAACACTTCTGCGTGGGACCCCAGCGGGCGGTGGCGGTGGGAGGGCAGGTTGTTTTCTGCTCCCACTTAAACCACCTTTCTTGCCTTTTCAGCCATGTTGGGACTGTGTTGCTCACACCAGCCACCACTGTGGAAAATGACACAGACAGTCTGTCCTTTGAAAGCATTTGGCGTGTTCCTTGGAAGGAAAAACTGAGCTCATCCCAAGAAACAGGAGAGAGTTGGGGATAGTACAGTCATCTCTGGATTCCAAGAAATCCATTTCTTGTTTTTTTTTCTATCATTTGACATCGTTTTGCAGCCCCTAACTTCCCAAAGAATGAATTTTCTTCCCATAAACACTATGGTGAAGCTGTTTCACAGCCACCTCAGAATAGCAGAATCGTGGCCTCTTCATAACTTAGTTTCAAGTTGCTCCCTCAGAGCTCTCATCTTACAGCTGGGTGGGCTGGGGGAAGCCTTAGAATGTGGCCTTGAGAATGTTCCAGTTGCTTTGGAGGATGGTGTAATAGATAAGACTAGCGTGAGGAGATGCACGTAAGGCTGAGGCTGAGCGAGTGCTAGGAACTGGCCCCGGTCTTGGAGGAGCGAGTGGTGCGGAAGGCTAGGGCGTCCCCGCACCGCCACAGCTGCCCCGAACCTCCCCCAGCTGCAACTCACACGCCCTCCGCGCTGGGCTGCTTCCCACAGGCCTGCAAGCCCTGTACTTGCCCAGACGCAGGAAAGAGCCTGGAGTCAGCGACAGAGACATCGGTGGTTTAGTGGTTGAGGGATCGTACACAAGGGCCCGGAGCAACACCCCGCCGTGGGTGCAGACGGCACGCAGGACAGGGCAGCAGCCTTCGCTTCTGAGGGGCAGGAAGGTTACCAGTCAGAGAGGGAATTGATGTCAGGGGGGCTCAGCGGTCACCAGAGAGACCAGCAGCGGAGCCCGCTTCCCACTGCCCCTTTGATAAGCTATCATGGTGGGGATAGTTCTGATCTAAAGATTAGCACAATCACTAGCTGGGCCACGGCAGGTATGTAGGCATTTACTGATCAGGCTCTACGATTAAGAGGGAAGGTCAGCCAAGTGAGTAGAGTGTAGGTGAGGGGGGTCTGGTCCAGCAGGGGATGTACAGAGACCAAGAGCACAGCCGTCTTGGGTGGCCTGACTGTACACACACACACACAGACACACACACACAGACACACACACATCACAGCATCACACACACACATCACAGCATCACACACATCACAGCATCTCACACACACACACACACACACACATCCCAGCACCACAGCAGATGGGAAGAGGTGGCATCTTGAGACCATCATGCTGGAGACTGTCTCTTGCTATGACCTCTTGAGGTGTAGCTCCAGAGATGGGAATGAAGGAAAGAGGGCGGGAGGAGGGTTTTACTTATCAAGGAGGGTCCTGGTTTTCCCACCCTCCTATCAAGTTAGGACCCTTTAACAACCTTCCTGGGTTTTCTAATGAGGCTTCTTGGCCTGAACTGGACCCCGCGTACCCTTCTCGTTCTCCATCCTTCCCGTGACACACAAAGGGCTTCATCCTAGGAAGGTGAGACCAAGAAGAGCATTGGATTCCCCACTTGAGGGACCAGGTAGCCACAGCAGGCAGTGTCTTCTTGTGTCACGTCATGGGTTTCTGCAGGGCAGGAGGACAGCCCCAGCTCTGCCCACCAACAGCAGGGCACTGACCACACGAAGTGGGGCACAATTCACACCACCCCTCTGTCCACCACCAGCACCTTCACAATCCTCCCTGGCCTTCCCACTGGCCACCAGAAGATGGTCCCCCCTGTCCTTACCGGAGTTCCCCACCCCCGCCTCCCCTCCTTGCCTCTGTCATCCCAGTTGGAGGATGTGAACACTGGTGGACTCTTAAGCTGTTCTTGACATTGAAGAGAACTGAGCCCCCTGAGTCACAGTCTACAATGGGCTGAATCGTGTCCCCCAGACTCATGCGATGGAGGCCTAACCTCCAGTACCTCAGAGCGTAACCTGTTTGGAGACAGGTCTTTAAAGGGGTGATTCGGTTAAAGTGAGGCCTGGTGTCCATAAAAGAAGAGGAAGGGGCTCCTGGGGCAGAGGCATGACCGTGTGAAGAGGAAGCACGAAGCCTCAGGGGACACCAGCCCTGCAGACACCTTTGCTCTTGCACTTCCAGCCTCCGGATCTGTGAGAAAATTAGTTTCTGTCCTTTAAGCCACCGGGTCTGGTATTTCGTTATTGCGCCCTGAGCAAACGAACTAATACACAGTCCCACAGTCCTCACTAAGCCCCGGGGCCTCTGGACTTCATCTTGGAGCAAACCTGCCCCCCCAACACACACACACACACACACACACACACAGAGGCAGCCCCTTCCCCTTAGTTGGTGGGCAAGAGGTTGTCTGCGGAGGTGAGGGGCTGTTAAAAGGCCTGCGGAAGGAACACCCCTTCCTGTCCATGAGAGGTCCAGACAGCGAGGCAGGTCCTCTGATGCCCTGCTCGGGACGGGCGGGGCGGGCAGCCACCTCAGCCCTGGTCCTGGATCTCGCCTTATAGCTGGCCCCAACCTTGTGGGAAGGAGGCGGAGAAGACCACGCATCTGTGTCCTTTCCTTCCTGGCCCTCCACGTGGCAAAGGGAAGTTCCCACGGGCGGCCGCTGCCCATCCTGCAGCCATGCTTCATGCGGGGGGAGCGGGGGAGAGCGTGCCGCAGCTCACGGGATGGGCACCCAGGCCCTGGGCGACTCGGCCACTCGGCACCTGGGCCACTGGCCGCCGCGGAAAGGAGACACCAGCCGTTTCCTGCTGCTTTTCCTTTGGAGAGCAGCAGCAGGAATGGGGGGGATTTCAGATCTCTCTTGCAGCAAAGGTGGTGGGAGAACCGGCTGGGACCAGCAAGCAGAGCTGGCCCTCTAGTGGCTTCTGAGGGCCGGCGGCTTTTCCACGAAGTCACGTATTAAGAGTTCCTTAAAGAAACAAATGAATAAAAGCTTAAAAAAAAATAAATATTGGAGGGAATACTTATTTCCCCCTTTTCTTCCTCTTTTCCTCTATACGTCTGAGGAATAGAAGAAGGAGACAGGAAAGGAGAGAAAGGAGCAAAATGGGAGGGGCGCAGGAGGGACCAAGGGGATTTTTAACCTGTTTAATAAACGTGAGGCAAGGTTAAATATTCCCCTAGGAGAACTATTAGTTTACTTGCTCTGTGACACTTCAAGTCTGGCCCCTTTTAGCAAACTAGCTAGAAATCCAGTTTGGTAACCGTCAAGTACTTTACTGGGATAGATAATTTTATTTAATTCTTATACAAACCCTAGACAGAGGTATTTTATTTTTATCATCATCATCATCTCCATACAGATGGGAAAACTGGAGGAGAGAGAAGTGAATTGACTTACTCAGGGGTGCAGAGCTATTGAATAGGGAAGTCTGAAGTTGGGATCCGCGTCCAGGCTCCAGGGATAGGACCACATATTAACCCCTCTATTGAGCCAGCCAGCACAGAGGCTAAAGTGTCTCAGGACACTCATGCCCTCTAGGTTCACCACACATTCCCTCCTTTTCGTCTCGGGTCCCTCCTCCAAGCTCCGACATTCTCCACACGCATCAGACACAGAGGGCAGGCACAGGATGATTTCTATTCCTCACAATCCAATAAGGTCTTTGTGACCCTAATTCTTCGGGCAGAAGCATAATAATTGTAAAAGTAATGAAAGGAAGGCCAGGGAGATTTTCCTCTTAATGGGCAGAAAAGACAGTTCTTTCCAAAGATTGCAAACCACCCTCTGATCTCCTTTGTTTCAAGTCATTTAAAACAGCCTGCCGCAGGGAAGTAGCCAGCCCAGAATGCTACCACACATCTTCATTAATTCCACAAATATGTATTTTGTAGCCAAAGAATGAGTTCCTATTGTATTCCAGGCACTATTCTAATGTCCAGGGATATAGTAGGGAAACAGGGCAAAGGTCAAGCAGTCTAGGAGAGAGAGAGAGCCTGTACTTAGACAAAGGAAGAAAGAAGGAAGAAACAAATAATGAGATAATTTCAGACAGTGATAAATGACGTGGCTAAAATAAAGCTGGGTAACGGGATACGGAGGATCTCAGGACCAGGACCACCTGAACCAGAGATGTCAGGGAAGTCCTCTCGGAGGAATGATATCCGAGCAGAGACCCAAGTGATAAGAAAGAGCCCAAGGAGAGCCACAACCATGTCAAGATCTAGGGAAGAGTATTTCAGAAAAGAGACATTAGCGTGTGAAAGATGCTGACCCAAGAAAAGTCAACATGCTCGAGATATCCAAGGACAGATGAGTTGACAGACGGAAATATCCAAGTAGCTATTCAAGTAGAAATGAGTTGATGATTGGAGTCTGAGGTTCAAGAGAAAGAAAAGGTAGAAGACAGGGACTTGAAAGTCATCAGCCTAGAGATACATCTAAAACCATGGGGCTGGATGAGAGTATCTGCGGAGAGAGCACAGATGGAGAAGTTGAAGACGGCTGCGGGGAGACCCTCGGCCCTCCATTAACAGCCAGCGGTCTGGCAATGCTGGCCCAGAAACAGTCCCTGAGGTAGGGTGTGATGGTAACTCCGGCATAGGAGCCTAGAGAAGCCTTCAATCAGGCAGCAGTTAACTGAGCCAAATGCTGCTGAGAGACCAGGTAAGACAGCAACAGGGCACCTGTGATGGCTGGTGTGGGTGTCCTCCAAAGGGCCTCCTCAGAAGAATGCTTGAGATGAAGGACAGACATCAGGGCACAGAGGAGAGAAGAGGGGGAGAAGGCGGACAGTGAACAAGGTTATAGGCTGCGTTTTTGTCAAAGTCTCTGCTACTTCCCGGACCCCTCATCCTCTTACACCTCTCTTATCCAGAAGAGGAGGGAGCAGGTCTGCATTTGCTGCATACCATCCTTTACAATCCCCAAAACTCAGTATTTAATTACAACGTTGATAACTAAGAAGATTTACAGATGGCTTAAAGTCAGTATAATCACGTGGGAAGTCCAATTGTCTTTGCCTGGATTCCCCGGAAAGCACATCTTCAGGCGAAAGCTTACGTGCTCCTACTGTGTTAGGGAGTGCAATTTCAGGCAGCAGAGGAGTGAGGGACCAGGGCAAGGAGGCCTGGAAGGAGCGAGAGGCACTACCGGGAGGAAGATGCGTGTTTAAACCTGCTGCCCCTTAGCTGCTCAGTCCTGGGGGACCATCCTCCAAGGAGTCACGTAACTGGCACCTTAGGACAGTCTCCCCGGGGAGCGGGCTGGGGGGTGCAGGGAGGAGAAACAGCACCTGACTCCCTTCTCCAACTGGTCAAACGTTCGCCTCCTGGGATGTTGACCCCCCCTCCCTTTCTGTAGCACAGACTCACGTGGGTGCCAAGCTGGGGTCCTGCTATGTCAACAGGGAAGCCCTAGGGCAGGAGGAGGGAAGCGGTGAAGCAGACCCAGGGCAGAACCTGGTGTGGCCACACCAGCTTGAAATCCGTCACGTCTACACAGAAATGATCACTGCCTTGGTGACTGGAAAAGTGACAGATGAGGCCAAGAAGTTTTCAAGTGGTGCATGAAAGGTACCTGGTGGGTCATCTGAATAATAATTTGAACTGTGACTTTAAAGAACATAAGAAGCGAAATGTCAGTGAGGTTTTATGTCTTTAAGAGAACAACCAAACCAAGATAGCTGTTCAAGGATGTTTACAGGAGCAGTGTCTGTAATAGGTAAAAAAAAATTAAAATTAAGAACAAAATCTAGGGAAAATCATCCCCCAGAAATGGAGACTGGTTAATAAATGACGATATCTAATACAATGAAAGTCTATGGCTTCATTAAAAGAAGGATGATTGCGGCTGGTGGCAGGAGACAGGAAGAAAGGGGCACCAGGAAAGTTTTGAGGGTGACAAATATGTTCACTGTTTGCTGTTGGTGAGAGTGGCGGGGATGTATACGGATCTGAAAACGCATCAGCATGCACACTTCAAATATGGGAAGTTTACTGTGTGTCAGTAAAGCTGTAAAAATAATAAAAATTGAGGGTGCTACGGAGGAAATACAGAGATGTTGGTCAAAGGGTACAAACTTCCAGTTACGAAAGGAATAAGTTCTGGAGCTCTAATGTACAGCATGGTAACTACAGTCATAAGACACAGTGATGTGTCATATAATTGAAATGTCCTGAGAGCAGATGATAGAGGTTTTCACCACACACACACACACACACACACACACACACACAAGGTAACCATATGAGGTGATGGATATGTTAATCAGCGCCACTGTGGTCACATTTTCACAATGTACACACACATCCAACAGCATATGGTGTGGGCAGTACACTGAACCTCACTAAGCCTTAGCTTTCTCATCTCTAAATTGGGGGCTAATAATCATTAAAAATTCTACAAATAATAAATGCTGGAGAGGGTGTGGAAAAAAGGGAACCCTCTTAGACTGTTGGTGGGAATGTAAATTGGTGCAGCCACTATGGAGAACAGTATAGAGGTTCCCTAAAAAACTAAAAATAGAGTTACTGTATGATCCTGCAATCCCACTCCTGGGCATATACCTGGAGAAAACCATAATTCGAAAAGACACATGCATCCCTATGTTCATAGCAGCACTGTTCACAATAGCCAGGACGTGGAAACAACCTAAATGTCCATTGACAGATGAATGGATAAAGAAGATGTGGTACATACATATATATAATGGAATACTACTCAGCCATTAAGAAGAATGAAATAATGCCATTTGCAGCAACATGGATGGACCTAGAGATTATCATACTAAGTGAAGTAAGCCAGACAGAGAAAGACAAATACCATAAGCTGTCACTTATATGTGGGATCGAAAATATGACACAAATGAACTTACCTATGAAATAGAAACAGACTTACAGACAGAGAGAACAGACTTGTGGTTGCCAGAGGGGAGGGATGGAGTGGGAGTTTGGGATTAGCAGATGCAAACTATTATATAGAGAATGGATGAACAACAAGGTCCTACTGCATAGCACAGGAAACTAATATCCTGTGATAAACCATAATGGAAAAGAATATGAAAAAGAATATATATGTAAAACTGAGTCACTTTGTTATACAGCAGAAATTAACATAACATTGTAAATCAACTTATACTTCAATAAAATTTTTTTAAAAAGTAGTAAGTGAACAAACAAAACAAAGACTAACACATAGATACAGAGAACAGGTTGGTGGTTACCAGAGGGGAAAGGGGGCGGGGGGAAGGGCAAAATGGGTAAAGGGAGTCAACTCTATGGTGACAGATGGAGGGAGTCAACTCTATGGTGACAGATGGAGGGAGTCAACTCTATGGTGACAGATGGAAGCTCTACTTTTGGTGGTAAGCACACTGTAGTGTATACAGAAGTCAAATTAGAATGCTGTACACATGAAACTTGTATAATGTTATAAACCAATGTTACCTCAATTAAAAAAAATAAAAATAAAATTCTCTTCCTGACAAGCTTTTATCAGTAGATCCCTCTACTCTTGCATTTCTGTGGAACAACATGTAACGCCAAGAATTAACTCCAAAGGCTTTGAAAATGTTTTTGGATTCCTCCTACCACAAGAAGATTAGGCTCAACTAGGCACAGGTTAAGGTTCTGTTGAATCATTTGGCTTTTCCAATCCCAGTTCATGGCCCAGTTAGAACTGCTATTTACACAGTTACGTGATAATGTGGATTCAAAGGGAACAAAAGACATATACATTATTATTTCTCTGTATTAAATGTTTAGTGTGTATAAAATCATTAAAATTATATAACCGTCAGGAATAATAAAATATTTTCAAAACTCTCAAAAAAATCATGTACACTTTAAATATATACAGTTTTATTTATTTATTTATTTTTGCTTACGTTGGGTCTTCACTGCTGTGCCTGGGCTTTCTCTAGTTGCCGCGAGTGGGGGTTACTCTTCGTTGCGGTGCGCGGGTTCTAGGCACGTGGGCTCAGTAGTTGTGACTTGCGGGCTCTAGAGCACAGGCTCAGTAGTTGTGGCGCATGGGCTTAGTTGCTCTGTGGCATGTGGGATCTTCCCGGACCAGGGCTCGAACCCGCTCCCCCTGCATTGGCAGGCAGATTCTTAACCACTGCGCCACCGGGAAAGTGCCAAATATATATAGTTTTTATTCGTCAGTCACACCTCATTAAAGCTGGGGAAAAATGGAAAAGATAATTAAAATAATTTTTAAATTAAAAATTAAAAATCCTGGAAACAACCATTCAATCACTGGGGGCTGGTTGATAAATGATGTTATTTAATACATTGAAAATCCATGCACCCATTAAAAAGAGGAGGGATAGATCTGTACAAGGAGATATGGAAACAGCCACAAGACATATTTAATGAACAAAGCAAAGTACCGAGCAGTGTGTCCGAATGGTCTCACTTGTGTACATTTTTGGACAGATTTTATATATGTAAGTATGTTACAATATTTGGGGCTGCAAAGTAACAGAAAACTAAGACTCGAAATGGCTTAAACAATAAAATTTTCTTATATCTCATAATTTATAAAACCAAAAGTGGAGTGGGTTTCAAGGTGTAATTATTCCAGGTGTAACCAACTCTCTCCTCCCCAGGGGAGTTATGCCAGTTTTCTCCCCATCCCCCGACAACATCTGGCTCGCTGAATAAACTGCTTATTCCTCAAATGAACCCAGAGGTAGAGGGGAGAGCATTCCCATAACTCCTCTTCTCAGCCCATACGACGTAGCCCTTTGGGAAAGGGAGATGGGCCATGAAACACAAAGGCTTCTTGGAATGAAAGAGAGAAAATATCTTGCTTGTTTGTTGTTGAGTCTTCCATGGCAGTGGGAACACAGCAGAAAAGTCTCGATGAATTATCTCCGCATCAGTAACTGGCAGTGAGACTCCCAGAGTCCTGGCTCTCTGTACAGGTTCTCTCCTGGGTAGATCTATGCACAATCACCGCCTCTCGTTTCACTTAGCCCGAGTAGGACACCGATAGTTTTCTTGCCCAAAGTGATGGGAAATACTATAGGACATGAACTTTGAAAACAACCTTGTGACTCAGTGCTTCCAGGTGCATCTGAAAGAAGGAAATGGAAACAGCTCTCAGCAATTCTCCTAGTTTAATTCACTTTGAGTAGCAGAACGGGATGATTTTGATCCAAACCCCGGGATTCCAAGGAAACTGTTTTGACAGTCAGTTTACCATATATCGGAGAAGCAGGTAGTTCATAAACATACACGTCATGAGGATACCATATCAAAAGAAGCAGCATCTAGTGCAACTCTACCAAGCTGTAGTGTAACTACTATAACCAGTAAAGAGCTCGAAAACGCTCTTGACAGAAAGAGCACTTGAATGTAATATCGGCCAATGTTCTCCTCAACATAAAACCCTGCCATAAACGTTCACAAAGAGCATGGGAATTGAAAGACCAGGAAGGAAATGAGTGATAGTTATCTCATGGGAAGGAACAGAGCTTCCTTACAAAGGCGCAAGTGTTCTATAGGCGCTTGTTTCCCATCCAGCTTTTACCTCACAATTGAGTATACTTCGGATGACTTCAAGTAGTGAGTAATTTGCCTGAATATCTCAGCAAACATTCCACAGTAATTGGAGTTTAGTAAACTTATTTCAACAGTATGGTATATCTCAAAAGTCAGAGAAGTAGATAAATGGTTAAACATTTGATTTCAAGATCTGAAAATAAAATGCTTCAGGGCCAACATGAAGTTGTTAAAGTTCAAAATAAGAAAAAGACTCTCTTCTCTCTTTGACCAGGGAGAGTACAAAGAGCTGTCTATCAAGAAAGACTTCACCAGTTCACATTTGTTACCTTGGTGAATTTTCTACCAAGTCTGACCTCTGGCCTTGCAGGCACAGAAACCCAGTGTTTCCAGCTCAAAGAGCAGATCCATCTTTCAGGGATGAATATACACTCTCTACCCATTGCAGTACTGGTGTGTAACACCAGAATGACCATTTGTTCATCACTAATGAGAATTTAACTGTCATCCACATGAGTACGCCTTCTTCTCCTGGGAGGCAGACATGCACAATATCAGAAAAAACGTGTATGTACGTATGTATGTGTATTTGATTTCTTACTATAGTAAAATGTAGTAACATAAAATGTACCATTTAAACCACTTTAAAAAATTTGTTTTATTTATTTTTTTATACAGCAGGTCCTTATTAGTCATCCATTTTACACACATCAGTGTATACATGTCAATCCCAATCGCCTAATTCATCACGCCACCACCACCCCCCGCCGCTTTCCCCCCTTGGTGCCCATACGTTTGTTCTCTACATCTGAGTCTCAATTTCTGCCCTGCAAACCGGTTCATCTGTACCATTTTTCTAGGTTCCACATATATACGTTAATATACGATATTTGTTTTTCTCTTTCTGACTTACTTCACTTTGTATGACAGTCTCTAAACCACTTTTAAGTATAGAAAAAGTATTTAAAACTTGGAAATAGGTAAAAGAGATTGCTGGTTTTCTTTCAGTGCAGTGCTGATCTTGACACGTTCTGGGCTGTTTTAAAATTCTGGGGCTTCCCTGGTGACACAGTGGTTAAGAATCTGCCTGCCAATGCAGGGGACACGGGTTCGAGCCCTGGTCTGGAAAGATCCCACATGCCGCGGAGCAACTAAGCCCGTACGCCACAACTACTGAGCCTGTGCTCTAGAGCCCGCGAGCCACAACTACTGAGCCCACGAGCCACAACTACTGAAGCCCAGGCACCTAGAGCCTGTGCTCCGCAACAAGAGAAGCCACCGCAATGAGAAGCCCGCGCACCACGATGAAGAGTAGCCCCCGCTCGCCGCAACCAGAGAAAAGCCCGCGCACAGCAACGAAGACCCAACGCAGCCAAAAATAAAATCGATAAAATAAATAAAATTTATAAAAAAAATAAATAAAATTCTGTAGGAGCAGAGATGGATACAGATTTCTGTCCACTAGTGATTCAAATAATTCCTGTCTGGCAAAATAGGTAACCTCAGGACGTTACAATGCATGGCCTTGTTGGACATTAACCAATTTTGTATCTGACTAGCAGTTTTATTCTTACATAAGGATCCCTTGGAACATCTTTTAACATCTTACTGGCTCCTTTATTAATTGTAAGTTGAATAAATTCCTTGATATGTGTATTTTATATTTACATGAGTTGTGATCTTATCTTAAAAAAAACCTAAGGTGAAATTTCCATAACATAAAATTAAGCAAACTAGTTACAGATGTTGAGAATTTAGCGTTGGTGGTATAGTGGTGAGCATAGCTACCTTCCAGATGTTGAGAATTTAGTTGTCAACTAGTTGTGAAAAGTGGGCTTCTAGAAGCTTACCTTCTTAGAGTCAGATTTTTGTCAGCCAGGGAGTCATTATGTATCTGCTTATCTGCTTTGGTCCAGAATATATTGCTACTTGAATCTAAATCTTAAAGGAAGAATTTATTTCCAAACTCTTACCGTAATCCCTAAGTACTGACAGCAGAAGAAAATGACATTAGCTTCTCTTTCAAGATTTGCATTCAAAAAGTGAAGGGGATGTGGTCTTATATAGCGTTTTCATTAAGTGGGAACACTTTGAATAAAATACCTGCCCTGCATTCTACACACCATGGAAATCGATGTGGACACACCAGGAAACCAGCTGTTTGGTATTCTGTAGCGAGGCATTACGCTGTGCGTTCAGCAGTGGCAGACATGATATGCATTTTAAGAAACGTTATTCTTTCCCAGCATTATCTTTGCTCTTTCTTGAAGATTAGTTAGTTCTTTTAAACTTATCTAATCCTTCAAATCCTCAAAAATTTTAAATGAATACAATCCTAAAGTCTTGATCAAGTAAAATTATTTTACATCATATTGCTTTAACCTTTTAACTTTCTGTACTTTCAAGTGGCATTTAAGCATTTTTTAAAAAGGCATTATGGAACCAGAAAGTTTTCTTTCACAGTTCAAGGAAAATGTCCAAAGTTCAAATTAAGATGTGAAATTAATCAGGGCACTAAATTCAGAAATATTAGACTTAAAGACAAAGAGGATTTTTACTGCAGGTTTGGTACTCATCACGTATCAAATAACAAGGCTGTATGTATGGCAATACAGAAAAACTAAGGTGTCTCTGTGACACCGGCTTCATTCCTTGTAGCTAAAGCTTCTCACGTCGAGAGCGTTATTTCTACATCCGATAGTTTCGGAAAAGGTGGCCCAGATTATTTTGTGCGTGTGATGTATAAATAATGTTTATTTAGTGACTTTTATTATTTGTACAAAATAATGCTTTTTAATTTTTATTTATTTTTAATATTTATTTATTTTTAATGCTCTTTTTAAAATTGAAGTATAATTTACAATGTGTTAGTTTCAAGTGTACAGCAAAGTCATTCATATATATATATATTATATATATATATGCTGTTTTTCAGATTCTTTTCCATTGTACGTTGTTACAAGATACTGAGTATAGTTCCCTGTATTGGCTTATAATTTTTAAATATTAGACATATGGTCTATGGGTGTCCATCTGCACTCTTGCCCTGGGCCTGACTATGTCAGGGGGAGCCTGGTTGAATGAACAGACAGCGACTTCCTGGGGCTGAGCTCTCTTTGCCACGGATAGGAAATGAAAACTTGTCATTTCAAAGCTGACGTTAATCCATTTTCATTCTAGGCAAGCCCCTTGAGGGGACTTTTAGTCATGCAAATGCAGAGCAGAGCTACTCTTCTGAAATGAAGATGCCCGTGGCCTGTGGCCCAGAAGCACCACTTTTGGCCAAATAACGGCACTAGCTTTCGTTGTAGGCAGAAAGGCATCTCTTCATATTCTCCTGGTATTCGTGGCCTTGGGTAGTCTCCACCCACATTCAGTAGAGCTGACCAAGATTCTTTTTTGTCCAAGATTCACCTTACATGCAGCCTAACTTCCGTGCTTTCACCGTGCATTAAGATTCTCCCTCCACAGCCAATCCTGAGGGAGTCAACGCTCAATCTTGAAAAATACTTGTGAGAAAGGAGATAAGGAGGCACGGCACAACCTTTAAACAACGGCATAGCCATTGAAGATATGACACAGACTGGTTAGAACCAACTAGGTCCAAGGTCTAAATAATACTCTTTTTATTTCTCCCAGTGATGCCAAATGTGCTTTAGATGTTTTAGGGTTCTAAAACCCTAAAACATCCTTAGTGGGTTTCAGATATAAGACCAGCTATTCTGAAGACAGGAGTGCTTTACTTAATGCTGATTGCACTGCTGGGACTTATGCACCTGACACACGTTCAACATGGTTGACATTTGGTCTTATCACTCTGATCACAAGTGGTTCCTATTCCATTGACTCTGGGCCCCCCTGACAGTAGGTCCAAGATAACAGTTCTTTTGGAATTTGTCTTTATGGTTAGTGAGATAAGATTTAAATAATAACAGCTTTATCAGGAATTGATCTCTCTCTGGTCTACCACATTATTCCTTTGTGCCTAAACTTCCTTTAGGTTTTAAAAGCCAGTGTGCAAATTGAGTGAAGGGTACAAAGGACCTCTCTGCACAATCTTTTTTTTTTTAACATCTTAATTGGAGAATAATTGCTTTACAATGGTGTGTTAGTTTCTACTTTATAACAAAGTGAATCAGTTATACATATACCTATGTTCCCATATCTCTTCCCTCTTGCATCTCCCTCCCTCCCACCCTCCCTATCCCACCCCTCTAGGTGGTCACAAAGCCCCGAGCTGATCCCCATGTCTGCACAATCTTTACAACTTCCTCTGAATCTTTTTGTTGTTGCTGTTTTTAAGCCAATATACCTAAAAGAACTGAAAACAGGACTTCAAACAGACAGTTGCATACCCGTGTTCACAGCAGCACTGATCACAGTAGTCGAAAGGTAGGAAAAATTCAAGTGACTATCAACAGATGAATGAAGACACAAAATGTGGCCTATCCATACCATGAAATGCTACTCAGCCGTAAAAGGAGTGAAGTTCTGGCGCATGCTACAACATGGATGAACCTTGAAAACATGCTCAGGGAAATAACCCAGTCACAAAATGGACAAATATTGTGTGACTCCACTTATATGAAATATCTAGAGTAGGCAAATTCACAGAAACAGAAAGGAGATCAGAAGTTACCAGGGGCTGGGGAAGGAGGCGGGTGGGGAACTGCTGCTAATGGTTACAGAGCCTCCTTGTGGGATGATGAAATTTTGGAAATAGTGGTGATGGTTGTACAATACTGTGCATATAACTAATACCACTGAACTGCATGCTTACAGGGTAAATAAAAGTTGGAAGTTGAGGATCAAAACAAAATTGCAGGGCTTTCCTGGTGGCGCAGTGGTTAAGAATCCGCCTGCCAATGCAGGGGACACGGGTTCGAGCCATGGTCCTGGAAGATCCCACATGCCGTGGAGCAACTAAGCCCTTGCGCCACAACTGCTGAGCCTGTGCTCTAGAGCCCGCGAACCACAACTTCAGTGCTGCAACTACTGAAGCTCGCGTGCCTAGAGCCCGTGCTCCGCAACAAGAGAAGCCACAACAATGAGAAGACTGCGCACCGCAACGAAGAGTAGCCGCGCTCGCCACAACTAGAGAAAGCCTGCGTGCAGCAACAAAGACCCAAAGCAGACAATAAATAAATAAATAAATAAACTTTAAAAAGTAAAATATGCTAATGAAGGGTGAAAAAGATTAATTGGTTAAAACAATTTAACTCAACAATTATCTAGGTTTCTACTATGTAACAGAATGATGGATACAAAGATAAAAACATCGTTCCCAATCTTATATGGAGGAAATAGCAAGATGATAAAGCCTTTGCAATCTTCAAAGAGATGTCATTCAATTCTTTCAACGTAGGAAATACTAAACTCCAAGTTAGGGACATTGCTTTATGTCCACTCAAAAAGTGACATTTCTCTGCATCTCAGGGGGCAGGATAAAACTGGATTCAAAAACAACTGACACTGGATAAGCATCACCCTGCAGCACAATCCTAACTTTACTGATGTCCATGTTCACTCAGTATTTTTTTCTCACAAAAATATCTTTAAAAAACTCAACATGGTTCTTTTCTAGCATTTACTGCAGGTATCAGGAGTGGTTCTCCAAGTGTAGTGCACGGATCAGCAATGCCCACATCACCTGAGAGCTGGTTAGGAATTAAAGTTCTTGGGCCTCACCTACTGGGTCAGGAACTCTGGGGGTGGGCCCAGAGATCCACGGTGGAGCAAGCCCCGAAGGTGATTCCCTTGTGTGCTGAGTTAGAGACCCATTGGTCGAACACAGCAAGGCACAACCTTTCACCAACCCCGCCCGAATCAGAAAGAATCCAGGGGAAAAAGCCAACCGGTTGCCACGTACAAAATGTTTTCCCACTGCTTAAAAACAGGTTTAGAGAGGTAACATGATTTTGAAAGAAAGATGGAAATTATCTACGGCTTTTTGTTATAAACAGTAAAAGAGTTGAAAAGAGACGTGATATTTTAAAGCATGAGTTTATTCTCCGGCTTTTCTTAAATACCCACAAATTAGTACTTTTCTTGCAGTTATATCCAGGAGCTGAAGGTAATTTAAAATTATCATACATTTAACACTTATAAGAGATAGAATGGAATGATATGAATTTTAAAGACGAGTTTTTCAGTGATTCAATAATAAGCATATGGAAACTGAAGATAATTACAGAAATAACAATTGAACTCTAAAAACATAAATTATATAGAAATAAAGGGTAAAAGGCGTTTCGTTAAAAAAGCAAAAACAAAAACAGTGGCCCATCACCTCTCCTGCTGGTTAGTAACCTAATGAAAACAATAAGTCAAGTATTCTCTTCTCCATATTAAAACAAAGTGACTCTATCCTTTTCATGCATGCCAGCCTTAGGTCTGAAATGGGAGCCAGGATTTTAGGTTCTGAACATATCATACATTTCACTGCCTTACGATAATGGAGTCTTCTTTGTAACACTAAGAAACTGGTAATAAGTCTTAAGTTTGCTTGAACAGAAAAAACAAAAAAATGGATAAGCAGTTAATTAAGTCAAGTGGGATGTGGCCACTGGGACACAGTTACAAATGGCACCAAATCAGAACACACAAAAAGCTTAGTCTGAGGGTGAGCATGTTAAATAAAAAACAAAGAAAAGGAGCATTTTAGATCTTTACAGCAACACATTTGGCCAGATAGTCCAGGTTTGGCAACTACAAGGTGAGTGAGTCCCTAGAAAGATGAAGTAAAGGAGAAGCTAGATTCAAATTAATTCCAACTCAATTTACAAATTAACAATGCAAAGGATTTTATTTTCTATCCTTTTCATTCAAAAGAAAATTAAAATCATTCTTACTGCTAGTGTGAACTTCTGATGTTTCTGAACTTGCCATATTTTTGGTTAGTTTTTAAAGATAGTGATAGTAGATGTTGTTATTAATGTGGCCAAGATATTACATTTCCAAAGAATAAAATTAGATCAGTACAATGTTATTATTCACAATGACTCAGAAAAAAAAAAAATAGAGGTTCCACAATTGTCTCCAGCCCCTGGGATCATGAAACATAGCAGTTTAGTGACCGTTAAATGGAAAATGACTTATGAGAACTGCTGTTTCCAGAATGTCTTCCCTGCCTCTCCTTATTTGTATTTTTTAAAAAGTAGACCTTACACTTTCTTTATTTAAACATATTTAAAATATGCTAACATTGGTTTCTTTTCTATTTTCTCTGAAATCAAAATTTTAAATTTCTAAAATTTGCTCATAGTAAGTGATCTCAGATGTTTCTTTTGACAGTGAAACTACTTTTGTTTAATTCTGCTTGAAAAAAAATGTCAGTGCTATACCATTTACAGAAAGGGTGTCCTGAAGTCTCTTTTTCTGGTCATTTTTAATGCATCTTAAGTTGTTATCTAGCACACATTATAATGGAACTGAAGTTCCTATAGGGAGAAAATGAATTTGGAGCGTTAATGATGTAATTAGACATAGAAGTTAAAGCCACAAAGGAGTCTTATCAAAATGACTTGGTGTATTAAACTGTGTCAACACAGTGTCAGTTGATTTAGTTTAACGACTGGTCAAGTCAAGGGAAGGGGGTAAAAATAAGCTACTGTGATTAAAACTAGTTTGACTCAAAAAAAAAAAAAGTGTCTATAGCCTACTTGATAGCTCTGTACACCATCTAGAGACTTTCTGACACGACACTAAAATACAGATTCTTCACAAATCACAACTTTATCCCAAATGTTCTTAAAGATTCTATGTTGCTTTTTAAATTCTACTAAATAATCAACAGCTTTACAACAAAATTTATTTACCTAAAAAACACTTAAATTACTATCCCACAAAATGTTTAGAAACACAGGTAACCACAGAAAGTAAACATGCATATACTGGTTTTTTTTTTCTGTTAAGTAATTCAAACTTTAATGCAGAAAAAAATACATTACAGTCAAAATAAACCAATGAAAGTGATACAAATCATCTCACACTCACTGAATAAGCAGACATCAGAAAGACCATGCCCCATAATATATTCCCGGCAAAAACAAGATGGCTGCTCTGAAAGGAGAAGTTCGTACAACTCACAACAAATAGAGTACTGTAGGGATGACAACGTGGTGACCCCTTCTCAAGGCACTCATGCCCACATACTGCTTTTTTATTATTTTAATTTGGGTTGTTAGCTGAATGAAAACAAATAATAGCTAAAAAAGTTTTCAAATGATAAAAAAAAAAAAGTTTTCAAATGATAGAAAAACATATTTAGGTAAGTTTTGACAATTTTTTGAGCACTCAGACGATAGAACTGTATTATATATTTTTGCACCAACTGCAAATACAAAGTTAATAATGAAATCGAGGAATAGAAAGATCGAAAGGGGCCTCAAATATATTGACTATCTTTTAAATTTTAGACAAAAGAGCTGAGAATAGAAAAAAAAAACAACCCCAACATATACATCATATAAGTCTTTTTTAATATATGACTTCTGATTTTAAATCTTTTCTGAAAGCATCAAGGGCATGGAGACCCTTACTATAGATTATGCATCATCTCCTCTTTGGCAATGAGGTGTGTAGTTTTGTTAACTAGAGACGTCAGTGAGTTCAGTTTCTGGGACCATTCGTTTATTTTTATTTATTTATTTATTTGATCATTTTATTTTATTTTATTTTATTTTATTTTTCTTGCAGTACGCGGGCCTCTCACTGCTGTGGCCTCTCCCGTTGCGGAGCACAGGCTCCGGACGCACAGGCTCAGTGGGCACGGCTCACGGGCCCAGCCGCTCCGCGGCATGTGGGATCCTCCCGGACCGGGGCACGAACCCGTGTCCCCTGCATCGGCAGGCAGACTCTCAACCACTGTGCCACCAGGGAAGGCCCTATTTTATTTTTTTAAACTTTTTATTTTATATTGGAGTATAGCCTATTAACAATGTTGTGATAGTGTCAGGTGCACAGCAAAGCGACTCAGCCATACATGTACACGTATCCATTCTCCCCCAGACCCCCTCCCATCCAGGCTGCCACATAACATTGAGCAGGGTTCCCTGTGCTATACAGTAGCTCCTTGCTGGTTATCCGCTTTGAATATAGCAGTGTGTGCATGTCAATCCCAAACCTCCTGGCTATCCCTTCCCTCCTCAATTCCCCCCTGGTAACTATAAGTTCGTTGAGACCAGTCATTTAAAACATTATTTAAATCCTTGGGTCTCTGGCAATTGATGATTTCTGCTAACCTGTCTACCTTAGCAAAGATGGTCTTGCTAGCTACTAGATTTGAGAGAAAAGCCTCTGCAAGAAAGACAAATTGAGACAAGATAATTTTAGACAATAAAGTTGTAGAAAAGCATTTTCTCAACTGTTTATTCAAGCATATGCAAGGCTAAAATTCATTATTAATAGTTAGAAAGGGCTGATTTCCTGCATCAATGTACTTATTTTATTGTGAGTCTAGGGAATGATTAAAATGAGTACACTCAGAGTCAAGGATCAGTTTGAATCTCCCCCAAAACTTAATACTGTGGGTAAAGGACAAGAACCTTTTGCTAACAGCAGCATGGTCTGCCTTCCACAATGTTTCCCCCTAAAAGGAAGAATTATACAGGTTAGGGTTAGGGTTAGGGTTAGGGGTTTTTTGGGAAGTTGAGTTGTGTGAGTTCTTGGTCTGGTTTTGATTATGAACCCCTTATCAGATACACTATTTGCAAATATTTTTTCACATTCAGTGTGCTTTCTTTTGGTTTTGTGCATGGTTGGCTTTGCTGTTGAAAACATTTTTGGTTGGATAGAGTCCTTTTGGTTTAGTTTGCTTCTGTTTCCCTTGCTTGAGGAGACCAATCCAAAAAAATACTGCTAAGATTGATGTCAAAGAGTGTACTTCCTATGTTTTCTAATAGGAGTTTTATGGCTTCAGGATTGAAGTATTTGCAGTGCTGGATTTATTTTGAGGTTGTCTTTGTAGATGGTATGAGAACGGAATCCAATGGTGATTTTTGTGCGTGTAGCTGTCCACTTTTCCCAACACCATTTATTGAAGAGGCTGTCTTTTCCCCATTGTATATTCTCACCTCTTTCACCATAGATGAATTGATCATATAAGCGTGGGTTTATTTCTGTGTTTTCAGTTATGTTCCTTGTATCTATGTTTATTTCATTTGTGCCAATACCATGCTGTCTTGATGATTCTAGGTTTGCAGTATAGCTTGAAATCAGGCAATATGATATGTCCAAATTTGTGCTTCTTCCTAAGATTTTATTGACTCTTTAGGTTCTTTTGTGTTTCCATAACACATTTTGGAATTTTTTGTTGTAGTTTTCTGAGAAAATCCACTGATATTTTGAGAGGAATGGCATCATATCTCTCGATTGCCTTGGTGGTGTGGAAGCATTTTAACAATGCGAATTCTTTCGTTCCACGAGCACAGCATATCATTCCATTTGTTTGCGTCATCTTCATTTTCTTTCATCAATGGCTTCCAGTTTTCTGAGTACAGGTCTTTTACCTCCTGGGTTAGGTGTACTCCTAGGTATTTTATTTTTGTTAATGTCATTGTCCATGGAATTGTTTTCTTAATTTCTCATTCTGATAGTTTGTTGTGAGTGCACAGAAATGCAACCAATTTCTGTAGATTAATTTTGTATCCTGCAACTTAACTGTGTTTTCTGATGAGTTCTATTTGGTTTTGGGTGTTGCCTTCAGCATTTTCTACATAGAGTGTCAATGCCATCTACAAAGAGTGACAATTTTACTTTTTCCTCTGCCATCAGATTTCTCTTATTTCTTTTTATTTAATTATGTTGAATGAAAGTGAGGAGTGTGGTCAGGGTTAGAGTTATATGTCAACATATCTGGCCCTCTTCCCCTTCCTCCCTCTCCATCTCTCTGATGCCTCCAGGAAGAACAGGACTAGTCCAGGGTCACACATTATTCAGGGAGTTGAGCTGGACCATTGTTTTTCTGCCCCTCAGTCGTGTGCATAATTTTGCATGCTATCTGGGTAACTTTGGCCAGGTGTCCCTTCAGATCTTTTCCTATTTTTAAAGGGATTGTTTCTGTTAGTGTTCTTTGTCTATTTGGAGACAAATCCTTTATTACATGTGTTTGCAAATATTTGTCTCCTAGTTCTTGTCTTTTGCTTTTCTGAATAAGGTCTTTCACAGATTAGAAATCTTTAATTTTATCAAGTCCACAGTATTCCTTGTTTTTCTTTGTGGATTGCCTATTTGTGTTGTGTGTTAAGACTCAAAGCTCATGTCAATTTTCTGCTATATTTTCTTCTATAATATTGAGAAGTTTGCATTTAAAATGTGTCTCTGAATAATTTTGAATGATCTGGTGTAAGTTGCAAAGTTTGCATCTACATTCATTTCATCCCGTAGGGTTTCCAATTCATTGTTCCTTAACTGTTTTGGAGACCGTATGGGATATTTGGTTCCATTTCAGACTGAATTTCCACAGTTTAATGGATTCAGCAGTTTTGCCAGCAGGGGCGCTGTGTCCAGTGAACTGGAAATGAGGTGTGGCCTGCACTTCCCGCATTGAACACAGGGGGCGCTGAGCCCCCCCTCGCCCCCTCCTCTGACCCACTGGCACGTCCGCCCTCCATGGTGGACTTGGCCGTGTGCACACCTGAAAGAGTTCTGTCTCCTCAGGTGCCACCAGGGCTGCAGCTCTGGGGTGCCGAGGGTTGGCGTCTAAGCTGACAGGAAAAATTGTGCAAGAATTGGGGTGGGATCCCCTCTAAGGATCTGCACTGCTAGTAAAGGGTAAAGGGATGCACCTGTGGCACTATGATGGGTCCTGCACACAGTTCCCCCGGGGAGGAGTGTCCGTTCACTCTTCCCTTTGGGGGATCTGCTGGGAACTCTGCTCGCTCACGTGGTCCCCAGGGCTGGTCGTCACCAGACTAAATGCCTACCTCGATGATGATGACCAATGCAGTGTCCCCAGTGTTTGCATTTGCGTGTGTCCTCGTCTGAGAGGTCAAGCAGTCTCTAAGCTACACTGACCATCTGCATAGCCTCTCATTGCAACTGCATGTGTTTTTCTGTTTCTTTTCAGAACATTTGATTTTCGAGACGGTTTTGGGGCCACAGGGATGTCAGGTCTTTCTCTGGCTCTGGGTTATGAGGAATGCTTTTCCAGTTTGTGTTGGGGTTTGTCTTTCTTGGTTTCGTTTTGTTAGTTATTTTGGGGCCACAGGAAGAGCTCAGCACTTCCTTTCTGTCTTCTGGCTGGGGTGTCACACTTAGAACAGCAGTGTGTACCCTGAGACTACGCACATATTTACTAAACGGGCTTCGTTTTGTACGTGACATCTTTAATCCACCTGGATTTCCCTTTCAAATACCAAAATGCTATTTCAGATGAAAAAAGAAATACAAGAATTCACCAGTCCCCTCTTAAGATATGTGGGCAGAAACAGAAAGCCTCCTTTTGTATGATTTCATTGATAGGAAACACCCAGAATAGGTAAAGAAACAGAGAAAGAAAGAGGATTAGGGGTTGTCAGGGGCTGGGGAAGAGAGGAACGGGGCGAGCACGGTTTCAGTACAGGGTTTCACTGGGGGGAGGGGGAATGAAAGGGTCTGAAACTAGACAGTGGTGATGCTGCACAGCACTGTGAATGTGCTTAATGCTCCTGAATTGCACAATTTAAAATGGAAAGAACATGAATTTTATTATTTTAAACTTAAAAAACGAAGTGCAGAATACCATAAACCATGTGAAAGAAAACAACAAAATTACAAACAATAAAAAATAGAAACAACAACAGGGCAAGGGAAGTAAAGTTCGGGCTGGGGAGCATGGTGGTGGTGTAGGTCGGGAGCAGACAGCGATGGTGGCTGCAGGGCCAGCTCCGCCCCTGGGGTGGCGTTTCCAGAGAGGCTCTGGGTCTCCTGCAGGCGCACGTGCCGGCTCTCCCTGCTGGGCTGGTAAATCCTCGCCTGGTGCGGCGTCTTTGGCAGGCTATTCCTTAGGCTGGGATTTCCCTTTCGTTGGTCCCTGGTCCTGCACCTGCGGCTAACACCTCCAGATAGAAAGGTCTGGGAGTTGGAGCCAGGTTTAAGGTCCGGGGAAGTGCTGGAGCTGTGACAGCAGAAAAGATGACCCACACGCCTGCCTTTCCATGTGCCCTTCCGAGGACAGAGCTCTACCCAGAGCTTCCCAGAGAATTCCCAGTCCAGGAACTCACAGCAGGATGTCCTCTCTGCCGGCAGTCCATGGGATGGGTGGCCTCAGGCCAGCCTTGGCTCCGGGCCCAACCCCAGCCTCGGGGGACTCCCCGCCATGTGGCCCAGCACTCACCCCTCCCCACGCCCTCACGTGCACCCACCCCCGGCCTGCTCACCCTTGTGCTCTGCCTGGGTGGGCTCCAGCTGCCTCGGGGGAAGGTGGACATGGTGCTCCAGGTCAGAGCCGGGTGGGCTGAGCTCCGTGGAAGCCCGGGGCTGGAGCCTGGGGTGCGGCCTGGGTGGCGTCCGGGCAGGAGGCCTTCCCCGCTTACCTCTGGGCCCCGGGTCCGCGGAACCCTCCATGGCCACACTCACCCGAGGCCTGCACCTGCCCTCACGGGCAGTGTGGTGCCCCGGCCCCTCACTCGGGGAGACGGTGGGTCGGGTGTCCCTTGGATGAGCTCGTCGCCGATCTCCAGTGTGAGGCTCTGCAGTGACAGTGACCAGCAGCTGGCCCGGCCCGGAGGTATCAGAGCCCTGCCCGGCCGTTATCTCCGCCGCTGCTGCTGCCCACTCGAATTTCTGCTCCCAGATCGGGCAAGGCCTGTGTCTGCTCTCCTCCTACCTGGGAGGCAAGAGATCCACCTAGAGGGCTTGGGATAGACCTCGGGCAGAAGCGTGCTGCCCTGGCTTTCCACATCCCACCCAGCCAGCTTTGACCGGAGGTGTGGACGTGACCGGCGCCCCCGGCCTCTGACCCCTCATCACCCTGCTCTAGCGGCAGGCAGACCCAGCCCACAGAAGCCCCGACCTCCACACGTCCGGGGAGGGGGACATAGGGCTACTTGGATGGGATCAGAGCGGCGGCCTGGCCTGGCCTGGCTTGGCCTGGGCCTCCCAGTGTTACCTTTGGGTCCCTCTCGGCAGATGGCCAAAGGCGTCTGGGGTGAGACCTGACCAATGCCTGCAGCGTCCAAAAATACTCTTTCTGGGGCCTTTCCTGAGGCCACGGCCTCGGGGTATTGGGACACAGCACAACATGTCCATTCGAGCATCTCCAACCAATTGAGCTGGGTAGGGGGCTCCTCGAGAAGTAGGCACCTGGTCACCCAGGTTCCAATTCTGCTTGGCTCTATGGCTAGGGAAGTGAGGTCCCTTCCTGGGGTCCCCTTACCTGGGCTTCCTCCTTACACACAGCTCTCCAAGGGCACCTCTGGGCTGCTGACCGCCCACCCCCACCCCTGCCACGTCCCTGCGCAGTGACACCAACACGGCCCACTCCACAGCCCCGGGGAGGCCTGGGTGCCACCAGGGCCCCAGCTCTGAGGACACAGCAGGGTTCAGACCCGGCTCCTCCTTGCCAGTAATGTGACCCTAGGTAAGCCATGTGCCTCTCAGGGCCTCCGCAGTCCCCCATCTGCGCAGTGGGGGTCATGCTGGTATCTACTTCCCAGGGAGGCCATCAGGTGTACAGACCCGGAAACACCTGCAGTGCCTGTAGAACCCGTGGGCTGGTATCACATGGAGCCCATGCACAGGCTTAGCACAGGAAGGGTTCCATAAGGGGCCGGCGCAGCACAGAACACAGCTGAACAGGCCCGGCTCTGCGCTGGGATCTAGGGAGGGTCACTCCCCTTCCTGCCTGTTTCTCAGTCCGCCCGCAGTGGGAGGATTGAAAGTAAATAAAATTCAGACATCGCCCCCTCCGGCAACAACCTTCCGGGTCCTCATGCTGTGTTTACATTCAGGTCCCGTGTCTCATCCTGGCGCTGGGGTGGGCCCCCCCCAGGGCCCCCACATTCGCATTCGTGCCTCCTGGTCACACATCCTCCTGCGATCCCCGCCCCTCCAGGCAGCATGGACCTGGCGCCTGGGTTCCAACGTGCAGACTGATTGATAGAAATCGTGTGACTTCTACTCACTCCCTGTCTCCGGTGTTCATCGTCTCTCTGTCTATTTCTCTCTGCCTCTTTACGTTTCTGTCTCTGTTTCTCTGTCCCTTCTCTCTCTGTCTCTTCTTTCTCTCTCTCTTTCTTGCATGTATGTATGTGTATATTGTTAGGGTCCAGGGCAGGTCACTTCTAAATAGGCCTTAATGACATATTGATTATTTTGAATTAATATTACTTAAGAAAAGACCCATGCAAAAGATCTCCTCTCTGTCTCCCTGCAAGTAGGAAAGAAATCTCTCCTGTGAAAGGTACACCACCTGGGGGCTGAGGGGGAAGGGCTGCAGGCATGTTGGCCCCTGCAGATCAGTTCATTCTGGGAACCTCTGTCGTGACTACTGAGGTGCTAGTTAGCTTTGCCATGAGCAAAGCCAGCTCCCCTCTCCGCCTGTTTACGAGAAAAGGCCTGAGTCTGAGCCACTCTAGACTCTCTAGATTTCATGGCACACGGACTGAGCCCCACCCTCCCATCCTGCCAGACCCCTTGTACAAATGCCTTCACTTTAAGAGTTCTTTCACCTTGTCCAGAAAATAAACAACACCCCCCCCCCCCCCCCCCCAGCCAACAAACAAGCAGACAGATACCCAGCTGCTCTCCTTCTGCCTCAACCGCTTCAGAGTCGCTCTCTTGGAAATACCTTAAGCTCAATGACATACCGCCGGCTCCCTTTCTCTGGCACCATGCCAACCCCGGGTGAGCCCCGTCTTACGTGGGCACGACGGCACCACTCAGGTGAGCCGGAGACAGTACCCCAAAGTGGCCTGGTGGTACCACCGTACATTGAAAATGACCTACACACCAAATCGGCCATAAACATGGTGGTCCAGAGACCAGGGATGTGCATGTGCCTCTGATGAAATCACTGCTCAGGAGACCCCAGCATCTATCATCCGTCTTCTCCACGTTCTTCTGACCTCTGCTCTTCCTCTTTTCAGCTAATATCTTCCTAGATCGTTCATGGAGAAATTAGATCCCATCTGGCAAGAGCAGAATCGTCTTCCCAACACATGAGAAGAGAACAGGCACGGGCCCGCACCCACCTTATCCTCCTCTGCCTGCCTGGCCCATCATGTCAGAAACATGTGTCCCTCCTCCTGTCAGAAGCCTAACCCCAGGGAAAGGACTTAGATGTCAAGGAAACCAGAATATTGTCTTGAGCTTCGGACACTTCAAAAAACAAAGCAAAACCAAAACAAACAAACACCCCCTCCCCCACCCCCCAATAAAGCAGGTCTAAGAAGGGTGAGCTGAGCCTTCCCCTTCTTCCTGGAAGCAGCAGATAACATGTCCCCCACCCCACCCCCACCACTGCACCCCCCGCCCCCACCCCCCCCAGGAAGACGCCTTCCCTCTGCTGGAAGGAGAGTGACACTGTGATCGTCAAGGGCAGACAGTGGAGAATGAGAGAATTCCGTGCAGACAGACTTTGTGCGGCGTAATTCTCAACCTCCTTAGCCTCCCCACATAGTGTGGCTCCTTTTCCACAATCACCTCTCTGTTCAACCCAACAGAAAAGAATTTAGGTTTCGCCACTTCTCTGGGTCTTTCTTCATTTCCTTAGAGGGCGCCCTGGTCAGGTAAAACTTGTGGGAAATAAATGTGTATGGTTCCCTCCTGTGAGTCTGTTTCACGTCCATTCAATTCTCAGGACCAGCCGTCAGCTCTAAGTGGGTGGAGGTCAGGTTCGGTCTCGGCCACATCTTCCCTGCCGGCATCTTTGAATTCTACCTCCTTCCTTGGCTTGAGTCCTCAGCATGCTGACATGCTCTCAGCGACCATCTTCAGAAGCTCTGTGAACATGGGCTGTGTCTTTCAAAATGAAACACGTTCTTACATACGATCCAGTCCTCAAGCTCCTTGGTATCAATGGACCCAAATGAGTCGAATGCTTCCATCTGCACAGAAACCTGCGCCCGGACGTTTACGGCAGCTTTATTCGTAACTGCCAGAACTTGGAAGCAACCAACATGTCCTTCGGGAGGTGACTGGACAGATAGACGGGGCTCCATCCATGCAGCAGAATGTTCTTCAGCACTGAAAAGAAATGAGAGAGAGAGAAGGAGCCACAGGAGACGGGAGGGGCACCTTAAGTGCATGTCAGTCACTGAAAGAAGCCAGTCTGGAAAGGTGGCATAGCTTAGGGTACCAACTACATATGACATTCGGGAAAAGGCAAACCACGGAAAGGGTGGGTTGCTAGGGGTTTGTGGCGGGGTTAAGGGGTGGGGTATGATAAATAGGTCGAGCACAGAGGATTTTTAAGGCAGTGAAACTATTCAGTGTGATACATTCATGGCGAGATACATTTGTCAAAACCCATAGACTGTGCAACACCAGGAGTGAACCGTAGTGTAAACTCTGGACTCTGGTGATCATGATGTGTCCATGCAGATTCATCGATAGTGACCAACACCCAGAATGTTGATAGGCTAGTTGGGGAGAGGGAAACTCTGAGCACCTGTGTGGGTGGGCGGAGGGGGTGGATGGGGAGAGCAGTAACAGCAGAGCAGGGGCACGTGGCACCTCTCTGTACTCTGCCCAATTTTGCTGTGAACTCAAAACTTCTTTAAAAAAATAATAAACCCCATTTAAACAAAGAAACAAATGAACATTCCAGTAGCATCTCATGGCTGCTTCTCTTCAAGTTCTGTTTGTCTGGGCCACTTGAGAGTCAAACTTCAGCAGACACTTTCACAGATGGCCTTTCAACCCGCATCCTTTCATAGTTTCATCTGACATCTGCTCTTTATCTCACTACACTCTTTTTTTTTTTTTTGGCCGAGCTGCACAACTTGCAGGATCTTAGTTCCCTGACCAGGGATCGAATCCGCTCCCTCGGCAGTGAAAGCGCGGAGTCCTAACTACTGGACCACTGGGGAGTTCCCCAACACTCTTTTTTTTTTAAGATAGTACCTTTTCTTCTTTTTAAAAATCGGTGTATACTTGATGGGCAATTATTATATATTAGTTTTCTGGTATACAACATAGTGACTTGATATTTTTATACACTACAAAATAATCACCAAGATAAGTCTAGTTACCATTTGTCACCATACTGTGTTATTACAGTATCATGGACTCTATTCCCTATACTGTACATCACACCCCATGACGTTTGTTTTATAACTGGAATTTGGAACCTTTCAATCTTTCTCACCTATTGCACTCATCCCTCCACCCACCCACCTAGCAACCACCAGCATGTTCTTGGCATCCATGAGTCCATTTCTGTTTTGTTGTGTTTCTTCATTTGTTTTGTTTTATAGATTCTACATATAAATGACATCATAAGGTAATTCTCTTTCTCTGTCTGCTATATCTCATTTAGCATAATGCCCTCTAGGTCCATTCATGTTCTTGCAAGATTTCATCTTTTTTTTTTAATTAATTAATTTGTTTTTATTTTTGGCTGTGGTGGGTCTTTGTTTCTGCACACGGGCTTTCTCTAGTTGTGGCGAGCAGGGGCTACTCTTCGTTGCGGTGCGCGGGCTTCTCATTGTGGTGGCTTCTCCCGTCATGGAGCACAGGCTCTAGGCGCATGGGCTTCAGTAGTTGTGGCACATGGGCTCAGTAGTTATGGCTTGCAGGCTCTAGAGCGCAGGCTCAGTACTTGTGGCGCACGGGCTTAGTTGCTCTGCGGCATGTGGTATCTCCCTGTGCCAGGGATCGAACCGTGTCCCCTGCATTGGCAGGCAGATACTTAACCACTGTGCCACCAGGGAAGCCCAAGATTTCATTCTTCTTTTATGGCTGAGTCATGTTCCAGTGTGCGTGTGTGTGTGTCCAGTTTTCACATATATATATGAAACCTTCTTTATCCATTTGTCTATTGATGGATAGTTTGGTGGCCTCCATATCTTGACTATTGTCAATAAAGGCTTCATGAACATAAGGGTGCGTATATATTTTTGAAGTTGTGTTTTTGTTTCCTTCAGAAAGATATCCCCAAGTATAATTCCTGCATCATATGGTAGGTCTATTTTTAATTTCTTGAGGAACCTCCATACTGTTTTCCATAGTGGCTGCACCAATGAACATTCCCAACAAAAGTGAGTGAGAGCTCCCTTTTCTCCACGTCCTTGGCAATACTTATTATGTGTTGTCTTTTGGATGATAGCCATTCTTTCAGGTGTGAGGTGATACTCTCATTGTGGTTTGAACGTGCATTTCCCTGATGATGAGTGATGTTGACCATCTTTTCATGTGTCTTTTGGCCATCTGTATATATTCTTTGGAAACATGTTCTGTCCTCTGCCAATATTTTAACTGGGTTTTTGTTTTTTTGGAGGTTGACTTGTGTGAGTGAGTTCTTGGTCTATTTTGTGTATGAACCACTTACCAGATATATTGTTTGCCAATATTTCTCACATTCAGAAGGCTGCCTTTTCTTTGTGGATGGTTTCCTCTGCTGCTGGAAAGCCTTTCAGTTGGATGGAGTCCCATTGGTTTATTTTGCTTGAGGAGGCAGATCCAAAAAGTATTGCTAAGACTGATGTCGAAGAGTGTACTGCCTATGTTTTCTTCTAGGAGTTTTATGGCTTCAGGTCTTACATTGAAGTATTTGATTCATTTTGAGGTTATTTTGTAGATGGTATAAGAAAAGATTCCAGTTTCATTCTCGTGCATGTAGCTGTCCAGTTTTCTCAACACTATTTATCGAAGAGGCTGTATTTTCCCCATTGTATATTCTCACCTCCTTTGTCATAGATAAATTGACTGTATAAGTGTGGGTTTGTTTCTGGGCTCTCAATTCTATTCCATGGCTCTATGCATATTTCCTCTGTGCCAATACCATACTGTCTTAATGATTCTAGTTTGAAATAGTTTGAAATCAGGGAGCGTGATATGTCCAGGTTTGTGCTTCTTTCTTAAGTTTGTATTGACTATACATGTTCTTTTGTGTTTCTATACACATTTTAGAATTCTTTGTTCTAGTTCTCCAAAAAAATTCCATTGGTATTTTGATAGAAATGGCATCCAATCTCTAGGTTGCCTTGGGGTGTGGAATCATTTTAACAATATGGATTCTTTTAATCCATGAGCATGGTATATATTTCCATTTGCTCGTGTCATCTTCATTTCTTTCATCAATGTCTTCCAGTTTTCTGAGTATAGGTCTTTTACCTCCTGGGTTAGGTGTATTCCTAGGTATTTTATCTTTGTTAATGTCATTGCTCATGGGGTTGTTTCCTTAATTTCTCATTCTGACAGTTTGTTGTGAGTGCACAGAAATGCAACCAATTTCTGTAGATTAATTTTGTATCCTGCAACTTTACTGAACTTTCTGATGAGTTCTATCTGGTTTTGGGTGTCATCTTCAAGATCTTCTGTATAGAGTATCATGTCATCTACAAACAGTGACAGTTTTACTTTTTCCTCTGCCATGAGATTCCTTTTATTTCTTTTTAAAATCTGATTACTATGGCTAGGACTTCTTAGACCATGTTGAATGAAAGTGGTGAGAATGGTCAAGGGTTAGAGTTAGGTTTAAGCATAACTGGCCCTCTTCCCCTTCCTCCTTCTCCATCTCTCTGAGGCCTCCAGGAAGGACAGGGGTAGTCCACGGTCACAAATGGCTCAGAAAGTTGAGCTGGACCATTGTTTTTCTGTCCCCTAGTCCTGGGCATAGTTCTGTGTACTGTCTGTGTATCTTCTTTGGCCAGGTGTCCAGTCAGATCTTTCCCTATTTTTCATGGGGTTGTTTGTGTTAGCATTCTTCGTATGTTTTGAGACAAATTCTTCATCAGATGTGTGTTTGCAAATATTTTTCTCCCAGTTTGTAACTTGTCTTTTGATTTTCTGAATAAGGTCTTTCATGGAGTAGATATCTTCAATTTTATAAAGTCCACAGTATTCCTTGTTTTTCTTTGTAGATTGCCTTTTTGTGCTGTGTGTTAAAACTCCAAAGCTCATGATCTACATGACCAAACTCAAACTCATTGTCAATTGTCTTCTACGTTTGCTTCCATAATTTTGAGGTGGGGACTGTCTTTCCCCTCGGCGTGTCCTTGGCCCCTTTGTCATAAATTAACTGACCCCAGCCGTGCGTGTTGAATTCTGGGCTCTCTGTCCGGTTCCTCTGGTCCCTGCGCCTGTTTTTGTTCCAATTCCACGCTGTTTCAGCGACTGTAGCTTTTCAACAGTGTGTGAAGTCAAGTAGGGAGACGCCTCCAGCCTCTTCTCCTTTCTCAGTTAATTGTTCCCTAACTGTTTTCCGAAAACTTTGGGGATATTTGTCTCCATTTCAGTTTGAATTTCCACGGTTTAACAGATTCAGAAGTTCCGCCAGCAGGGGGCGCTGTCTCCAGTAACCGACCACTTCCCGCACCGACCACAGGGTGGCGCTGAGCCCGCCTCTCTGACCCCACAGCGCATGCGCGTTCCCCGCGGACTCGGCTCTGAGCGCGGCTAAGGGGAGTTGTGTGTCCTCAGGCACTGCCGGGGCTGCGGCTGGGACGCTGGGCTCAGCGTCTGTGCTGACAGGAGCTCGGTCTCCTCAGGACTCGCTGGGGTTTCGGCTTCAGGACAACGTGGGGCTGCGTCCACGCTGACGGGAGCTGGGTTTCCTGAGGACGCAGGCGACGCCGGCGGAAAAGGTGAGGAGACAGTGAGGAAAAGTGGGGAGAAGCTTCCTGGGGGCGACGGACGGCTGCGGGGGTCCGTCTTCATGCGGGCCGGAAGGGCTTGGCGTGCAAAGCTGGGTTTTTGGTCAGGCTGGTGCGCGGTGGAGCCGCGTGGGTTACGGGGTGTGCAGTCTTCCCCGCACCGTTTACCGCGGGGCTGCCCTTCCGCTCGGTGTGTCCTTGGCCCCCTTGTCGTAACTTAGCGGCCCCCCCCCCCCCCCCACCGTGCGGGGTGGGTTCTGGGCTCTCCGTCCCGTCCCTCTGGGCTGTGCGCCTGTTATGAGCCAGTTCCGCACTGTTTTGGGGACTGTAGCTCGTGATGAAGTGTGAAGTCAGGGCGGGAGATGCCTGCGGCCCGTTCTCCTTCCTCCGGGTCGCCTCGGCTCTTCCGGCTCCTTTGTGGCTCCACGCGCGTCTTGGGAGGATTTGCTCTGTTTCTGTGGAAAATGCCATGGCCTTTCGGGAGGGCCTGCGCTCACTGTGTGCACCGCTCTGGGTAGAAGGCATACTCTAACAATGTTCATTCTTCGTTCCATGAGAACAGGGTAATCTTTCCATTTCTTGGTGTGTCTTTTTCAATTTCTCCATCGATGTCTTAAAGTTTGCAGTGTGCAGGTCTTTCACTTCCTTGGTTAACTTTATTCCCAGGTATTTTGTTCTTTATGGTGCAATTGTAAATAGGGTTGCCTTCTTTCTTTTTCTGATGGTTCATTATTAGTGTTTAGAAATGCAACTGATTTCTGTGTATTGATTTTGCAACTTTACTGAATTCATTTATTAGTTCTAATAGTTTTTTTGTGGAATGAAGTGGAAAATTGGACTTCCAAAATCCCACTGTTTCTACCGTATCCAGGTCGTCCACAACACGGAGGACAGTGGCCCCTAATATAACCTTCCCCCAGTGCCTCTAAATGACACGTGGACTTCGGGTGAACTGGATCTGGGTAGGGCTCGGCTGCTCTATGGAAGCTTGATGTTTTCTCTGCTTTTCTGGCGTGCTATTGACATACATGATGTTTTGAAAAGTAATTTACTTTCCAGTAATTTCAAACATACAGATTTACCCACATAAAACAAGTCTTGTATCTTCACTAAATATATTCCTAAATATTGACGTTGACATTATTTACAGTGAAATTGTTATCATAAATGCTTTTTCAGGTTATTTATTGCTAGTGTATACATATAAGATAGATTTTTGTGAATTGATATTTTGCTCTATAACTTTGCTGCATTAGTTAGTTGACTAGGTCAAATAATTTTTTGTTCATTATAGGTAGTTTTATATATAAAATGATGTGATCTGTGTTCTGTGAAGAGACACAGTTTGAATTTTTCCATTCACACATGGATGCCTCCTATTTCTTTCCTCAAGATTCTGGGTAGGACTTCCGGCATCCTATTGAGTAACAATGATGAAGACCAGCTTCCTGGCCTCGTTCCTGATTTCAGGAGTAAATCTTTGTCTTTAACATTGAGCATGATGTTTGCTGTGGCTTTTTGTACTACTCTTTTCCATATTCAACAAATTTCCTTTTATTCCTGCTTTCTTGAGTGTTTGTATCATGAAATAACACTGGTTTTTTATTGTAGTTTTTTCTGCATTAATTGATATGATCGTGTGTTTTACTTCACACTTTTATTGTGGTTTATTACATTGCTTAATTTTAATATGTTGAACAACCTGAAATTTCTGGTGTAGAGATACTTGCTTATGGCATTATCCATTTAATGTTCTTTTCGTTTCCTGTTGCTATTATTTTGTGATGGATTTTTATATTCATCTTTATAAGGTATACTGGGGTATTCTTTTTTATGATGTATTTGTATAATTTGGTTAGATTTGGCTTGGTGTAAGTGGTGTGGAGGGTTAGCGTTAGGGCTGGGGCTCTGTATGGTTTATGGTTGCCGTTATGGTTTACGTCTTATGGTTATGTTCACAGTTATGACTTATTTATGCGTATGGTTAATGAATACATTTTATGGTTTATGGTTTTGGTTATGGTTGTGGTTTTGTTTATTCCTTAAGGTTTATGGTTTTGGTCTCAGGGTGTTAGGGTCCTGCGTTAGAGTGGGTGTTAGGACATGGGCTAGAATTAGGGTACAGGTAGGATACGGGTAGAGTATGGGTTAGGGTAAGGTACAGGTTTAGGGTACGGGTTAGGGCTAAGGTTAGCTCAGGGCTTAGGGTCAGGATCAGAGTTTAGGGTGAGGATCCGTGTCGGGGTTAGCGTCAAGGCTGAGCTCGGCCGTTGTTTTCTGCTCCTCCAGCCCTGAGCCCTGATAGAAGATGAATGAAGTGTCTGCTCTGGTCCCTCACTGTTTCAAATTGAACTCAACATCAGTCCAGTGTTCTTAGGGCCTCAGAGGTCATACAGGGTTTCCCTACACCCTCCCTCCTGGGTAGGGAGCCGGAAGGGCTTGGCGTGCAAAGCTGGGTTTGCACTTCTTGAAGTTGTCTCCCACTCACGGGCCAGATAAAAATGATTAGAAAACAAGCCAGAGCTGCAGCCCCTTGTCTATCCTGACCCTCAGGACCCCACACCTGTTCCTTGGACCTGGCCGGTGCAGCAAGGCCCATTTTCTGTAGCTATGAGCCCCTGAGGGGCGAGGATTGGCTGACCTGGGCAGCCTGACCCGGCCGGCCAGCCCTCCCCAGGTGTGCCTGGGTTGAGGTCAATATAAACACCGCTCCAGGCAGCAAGAGCCCCTGCAGCTGTTCCTGACGCCATATTCTCTGCCCCGTCAGCAGTCTCGGGGCTGGGCTGGTGGGAGGGAGTGAGAGGCCATGGCTTTGTGGGTGGCCCAGTGTGAGTGGGGCTCTGCTGGACTTTCTGCAGGAGTTGCCAGGCTGCCACCTGCTAAAGAAGAGGATGTGTCACCCATACCGGCCACTGGAATTTCTCCCCGGGCAGATGTGAGGAAGGAAAAAAGCAGTGGGGGCCGGGACAGGAGGGGTGCCTCAGGCAGGGAAATGGAAAGCTTCCAGAAGAGCGCCCGGGGCCAGGACCATCCTGGCTGGCCTGCAGGCACAAACTTGGCCTGCGTGCTGTGGCTGGTGTGACTCCAAGCGCTTTCCTCTAGGCTTTCCAGTCCTTGCACAAGTTTTACCTGGGAAGGGTGGGAACAGTTCAGCAGCAGCTGGCCTGGGGCTCAGCTCACGTTTACTCACAGACGCCTCAGCACCGTCCCCCAGCCTTGCAATGAGGACGCTCCTTGCGGGGGGGCTGCTGGCTGCATGGGAGACGATTCCCCGCCTCTGACCAACTTCAGAATGGTTTACCACTAGAGCAAGTGTCCTGATAGGGTTTTCATCTGTGTAACTAGTGGGTTCTTAATTAGCAATGTGAACGGTGACATCAGAAGTCCTGAATTAGGGTGGAAATACTTATCCCCAACAGGTACAGGTGTAAAAACCTGGGGAGGCCATGTGCAGTCAGTACCCTTGGGAATGGGCTTCCGAATTGACCCCTCAACATTCTGGTGTCCAGCCACTGCTTTAGGACTTCTGGGGCTCAGTGCTGACTCTTAAGGGTTCTGTAATCCAGCCCCTAATCTGCTTTTAGTGAGACCCGCACTTCCGGGATCCTACAGAGCAGGGTCTGTGTGACCGTTCTGTGGCTTCTGTAACAAATGACCACAAGGTGGGTGGTTTAAAACAACAGGAATTCATCCTCCCCCAGTCCTGGAGACCAGACATCTAAGATTAAGGTGTTGCAGGACGGAAGTCTCTCCAAAGGCTCCAGGATAGGGTTCTTCCTGCCTTTTCCAGCTTCTGGGGTCTCCAGGCGTCCCCAGGCTTGCGGCTCCATCCCTCCCGTCTCTGCCTCTGTCTTCACGTGGCTTCTCCTCTGTGTCTGAGTCTCTCCTGTTTTGTCTCTCATAAGGACTCTCTCAATTGGATTGAGGGCCACCCTAACCCAAGATGACCTCACCTCGAGATCCTTAACTATATATACGAAGACCCTTTTCCCAGATATGGTCCTGTTCACGTGTTCTGGAGGGACACATCTTTTGGGGCCAGCATTCAACCCATTGCCTGTGTATAAAATAACCCTCATTTTAGGAGATTACCAAGATCCCATATAGACTGGCACAGACAGCAGCCATGTGGGTGGGGTCTGGGCAGAGTGAGGACCCTGGAATCACCTGGAAAGGATGAGTCCTGGCTGCATTAGGTGAACTCTTGCACCACGGGGCACGTGGAAACAGCCACTCCACTCTGTCCGTGGAAAGTGCCGAGTCCAGAAATGGTTATATTGCAAAGCTGGCTCTCCTGGGATTTCATCATCAATAGCATCATGTAACCAATAACTACGGGCTTGGAGGAGTCACTCTCTGGCACATGATGACAGCACTGTCTCTTTAGGCTCATCCAGCCTAGAATAGGAATGTTTGAAGGAGAAGAGTTTGGGAGATTGCGAAGCTTGGTTGTCAAGGAAACTGAGAAGGTTTGTCAAGGAAACTTCTCCCTTAAACTGAAGGCAGGGCTGGGAGAGCTGAACTCCAGGCATCTTTTAAAGGGGCTGCTCTGAAGCACCATCACCCGAGAGGTGGTGTCAGCATGAGCTGGGGTTTGAGAAAAGTGTGATGAGATGAAGCCTGACTTTCTGTGACAGCTGGGGAGGGGTTTGTAAAGCACCTTGGCTTTTAAGGCAAAGTTTGTTGCTGAAACAAAGTGTCTCCCAAAACTGGGCTGAAGCTCAAGATGTCTCTGTCCCCTTCTTGTGAGAGTCCAGGGCAGGTGGGTGTGGGGGCCCAGGCTCTGTCCCCCTGGTTTCTCCTTCCTGCTTCCAGGTGAGGGCTCCAACAAGCAGGGTGGGGTGACCAGGTGGGCATCATGCCCTCCGTCCTAGGATGCAGGCTGGCCAAGGCCCTCACCACCTCCACCCCTTCCCCTTGGTAACACGAAGCACTACGCCCCAGCTGGGAAGGCTGGGAGGTGCAGGGTAGCTGTGAACAGGAAAAAGGGAAATGGTTTCTCACGGGCAGCTGCACGGCTCTCCTGTGAGGGTCACCTGGACGGTAGCGCACAGACTCTGGGTCCTGTGAAGCTTCGATGCTTTGTGGTTCTGGAAATCCTATAGGAGACGGTCCACACTGAGAGCTAATGCTCTCAGTGGAGCTGGTGAAGCCAAAGATCTGCAGTTGAGACTGAAGGTGCCGATGTACGTACAGGACAAAACCGTCTCGTGGGATTGGACTTCAGGCACGTTTAACGTGAATGCAGTCGTGTTATGCCGAAAAGCTTCTATCTTGTGCCTCCCCTCAGGGACCCCCTCCTCAGTTCCTGGGGTTCCTGTAACCCATGTACAGGGGGATGGAGAGTGGGCTCTGTCCAGTCTGAGCCCTGAGTTACCCTGCGTGTGAGTCTGCTCAGGACCACCGTAACAAGTAGCACAGACAGGGCAGCTTGGGTAACAGACCTATCTCCCAGTCCTGGATGCTGAGATCAAGGTGTGTGCACGCTGGCTTCTCCTGAGGCCTCTCTCCTTGGTGCTCAGACAGCCATCTTCTCCCCAGGTCCGCACATGGTCTCCCCCTGTGCCTATCTGTGTCCTAATCTCTTCTTGTAGGACATCAATCCTATTGGATTAAGATCCACCCCAGTGACCTCATTTTTACCTTGATCACCTCTTTAAAAATCCCATCTCCAAATACAGCCACATCCTGGGGTCCTGGGGGTTAGGGATTCAGCATGTGAATTTGGAGGGACGTGACTGAGCCTATACCATCCTCCTTAGGAACCAGGTGTGCTTCAGTCCTTCCTTCCCTCAAGTCACACGAGGTGATGTAATGGCTCAAGGAGAGGCCACTCGTGCAGAGTTTGTGTCCCAGCCGGGGAAGCCTTCTCTGCTCTCTTTGATGAGGCCGTGGCAGTGCCGGCCCCGTCCTGAGATGAGCAGTTCTGGGGTTTCCTGCCGTGTCTCCCGGCCTGCTGAGGTGCCCACTGTCAGGGAGCTCAGGAGCCAGCAGCCTAGTGGGGATGCCGGGGACTCTCAGGGCCTTGGCAGGTGTCTCTCCCGGCAGATACCCTAGCGAAAGTGGGGAAACATTTGGGGGATTACAGGCGGGAGAGAGTCAGTCTCGTTTATGCTTCAGAAAGACCAGGTTGGGGTGGGATGTGAGACGCACCGTGCGGGCAGGGAGCTTTGTCAGCCCTGATGGAGGAACCAGGCACCAGATCGGGCTTGGGCCAGGGCTGTGGGCGTAGAGGGGAATTAGTGTGGGAACTGGCCACAGACTGTTGTCGAAATCTCGGCTTCCCTGTGCACGAGGCCAAACAGAAATACAGAGACAGGGATTTTGGAGGAAGAGAGAGATGGCTTTATTTTTCTGCCAGGCAGCAGGGAAGACACAGCCAGCTAGCGACTCAAGAACTGGGCACCCCCCTGCTCCTTGAGAATCAGGGAAGATTTTATATGTGGGGCTCTCGCAGTCGGGGTATAGGATAAGGATAAAAGTAGTGAAAGTCTTGCATTCCTCCTTTCCTTTGCATTATTTCAAAACAGTCACAGTTGGCATCAGGCTGCCTGGTAATTGGGGTCCAGCAGTCTGGTAATTGCGTCCGTTTGCCTCTGGTTTATCGGCGGTGACCTCGTTTCTGAAATGCAAAAGCTATAGGGGGTGATTTGTTAGGAGGGGCGTGTAGAATGTAAGTGCTGGACATGATAAGGTTAGGGAGTGAGAGGCAGGGGATGTAACTCACACAGAGTCAGGGGTGATGGGTGCCGAAGGTAAATTACATAGTGTCATGGAGTGAGGTTAGTCTTGTAAAGTACAAATCTAGTTACTACAAATGAGTGACAAAGTAAAACAAGGAGTGATGAACTCTTTCAGGCCAGGTTATGTTTCTTCTCTAGCCTGTTCACTGTTCCCTTTATTTTCCTTGTTCTCAGGGGAGGGAAAACTTCATTTCTATTTTTGCTACAACAAGACTCTGGAGGAGCAGATGACAGTCACTGGGGCACAAGGAGGGTGGGAGCCTGGGAGACCCCAGTGTTACCTAACCAAACTTGGGTCCACTTGCCCGAGTGCAGTAAAGCCAGTCTACTGACACCGGGTGTGGTGAAGGAAAGTGCAGCTTTAATTGTAAAAGTGCCAATACAAGGAAGACAGGTGGCTTGTGCTCTAAAACCCCAAAGTCCCTGAGTGATTTCAGCAAGGAAATTTTAAAGGCCAGGTGAGGGAGGGGGGTCGCAGGGTATGTGATCAGCTGGTGTACAGTTCTCTAGTTGAAGATGAGGTAACAGGCGGTTAACATTATAAATTATTAGGCAACAGAATCTCTGGGGCTCCCTGTTCATGATCATCAAGTAGTTAATTTCTTCCACTTGGTGGTGGTTTTAGCATCTGTAAAACAACTCAGGAAGTGTGCATCAGACACTGTTATCCAGGTACTTCAGAGAGGAGCTACAGCAGAGGATGTGGGGGAGGGGTCTGTCCTAGGAAGGCCCCGTAGGGTCCTGCTCGGTCACACCTGGTGCCTGGGCTAAGCAACCTGGGAAGGTGGGGCTGCTCCTGGGTGTGGGGAGCTGCAGGATCCCAGTCCTCTGAGGGGCCTGTTAGCCCCCAAGGGAGACGGGGATGCAGCGGCTGGACAGAGGTGTCTGGCCTGGGAGAGGAGTCCGGGCTGGAAATGTCACTGGAATCATCACAGGGAGGGAGAGAAAAGGCCAGTGGGGACAGGTAGGTCACAGCAGACTGTGCAGGTGACTGCGGTCCTGATGGAAGCAACTCAGAGCCAGAAAGGAGTGGCCATCAGGGGCTGACCTTCATTCTCTTGTTCGTTTGTAAAGCCGTTGTGTCAGAGTTTGAGACACCGCCAGGAGTCGTCTGGGCCCAGTGCTGCCACGGCTTCATCAAAGGGCCCAGGGGGAACAGAGAACCACTGCAGGCCCCGCCCATGTCCTCACTGGGAATGAACCCCATCGGGGCTCCTGGGCTCACAGACTTGAGGGAACCTCTGTCCTCAGGACTGGTCCTCCTCCCTCCTCTCACCTGCTGGTCAGAGGCCCAGGAACCCCCAACCTGGCTCCACCCCCAGGGCTTGGATTCAGAGGCCCAGGAACCCCCTACCTGGCTCCACCCCCAGGGCCTGGATTCTGGGACAGCTTAGGGGTAAGCAAGACCCTCATGCTCCTTTATCTGCTTAGGGATGAGAATGTCTTAAAAGCTGCAAGTGACTGATTACAAAAGACTGGGTGTTTCCAGCAGATATGGGTGGAAAGATGGGGTGTGAAGTTCCTGTGTCTGCAGGGTCTTCCCAGCATGAAGATCTGTGTGTTTCCCCCGGCCAGTGAGCATCCTCCCAGGAAGCCCAGATCCAGGATTACGAGGGCAGAGGCTCTCCCCTTGCTTACCTGTAACTTCCCACGCCCACAGCAAGGAGCCTGGCTCCCACCATCTGCCATTTATCTGTGCATTGCTCCTTTCCAGGTTACATGTGCAGAGGTTTCAGAATTGTTAGCTACTACACCCTGGAAATAACTTCATAAAATAAAGCCCACTGTTTATATACGGTCCATTTTGCCTTTAGTCTACAGATTCCATTCATTTCCAAAGGTGACTTAGGTCAGCACCTTTTACCCCATCCCCTACAGTGAGTTGTTTCCATATATTTCGAATACATTTAGACTCTGTCACATTATGTATTCCATCCTGCAACATGCCTACATTCTAAATAACTAAATTTGAATAGATTATGATTGACCCCTTGGGCTACACACATCTATGGGCTTAGACAAATGCATAGTGACAGGTATCCATCCTAGAGTATCACATGGTATACTTCAGCCCCCCCACCCCATGATCTGCTTATCATCTATGTAGCTTCGCCTTTCCCAGAATGTCGTAAATGGGGTCATACTGTGTGCAGCCTCCTCAGACTGGATTCTTTCACTTAGCAACACATACTGAGGATTTATCCATGTCTTTCCATAGGTTGATGGTGCATTCCTTTCTGCTGAGTAGTATTCCACTGCACGTGTATGGGAGGAAAAACAATTTTCCCTCTATTTTTCTAGGTTCTTGGTTGAGACCCCCCCTGCCCCTGTAATAAAAGATTACCAGGAGAAAAATAAATTTAATGACATGTATACCTTCTGAAAACAGGGGGGATACCACGGAAAACTGAGTCACTCCCTGAAATGATCCCCTTAAATACCATCTTCAGCTAAAAACAGAAGAAAGATGTTGGGGAACGGGGGGAAGGCCAATTATGGCAGGTTATCGTGCAAAGCACAGTAAAGAAGGGTATGATTGTTTGCACATTTAAGTCAGGACATCTCCATTGATAAGTGTTACTTGAGCTTTCATTATCCTTCTATTTCTGGTGCAAAGCGGGACATACTCTTATAAATGGGGATTTCTGTATTGTAAATGTCCTTCACAAAAGGGCAATCTCTACTCAGTTTTCTGAGATTCCTTTTTTTCTTTTTTTTAAAAAAATCAGACTGAAATAATCCTCGTGCCAGAGGGAGATATTTTGGGGTGGCATATTCTGCTTGCCTTGACATGGATGTATGCATTCATCTTTTGAAGGATATCCTGATTTCTTCAAGTTTTTAGCCATTATGAATAGTGCTGCTGTGCCTAATTGCATCCTTGTTCGCATTTGGACATAGATTTTCAAAGCAGTTGCCTAAATACTGGAAGCACAATTGTTGGATCCCAAGGTAAGACTTATTTAGCTTTGGAAAAAACTGCCAAATTGTCTTACAAAGTGGCTGTACATGCATCCCACCAGCAATGAGGGAGAGTTCCTCACCCTCTAGCAATTGGTATTGTCATATTTTTGGAGTTTAGCAGTGCTAATAGGTGTGCTGTGATATCTCATGATTTTAATTTGTAATTCCCTAATGGTATATGATGTTGAGCTTGTTTTTGTATGATTTTTTACTATCTATATCTTTTTTGGCTGGGTGTCCAGATCAGATCCTCACCCATTTTTTTTTATGGGGTTGTTTTAGAGGTCTTTGTCTATTCTGAGTCCAGATCCTTTATCAGATACAAGTTTTGCAAATCTTTTTCTCCCAGTTTGTGTCTTGTCTTTTGATTTTCTGAATAACGTCTTTGAGAGTAGAAATCTTTAATTTGATAAAGTCCATAATATTACTTTTTTCTTTTGTGGATTGGCTTTTTGTGTTGTGTGTTAAAACTCAAAGCTCATGATCGAGAGACTAAACCCAAGGTCATGTATTTCTGTGTTTATCTCTGTAATTTTGATAGTTTCACATTTTACATGTCTGTTAATAAATTTGAGTGAGTTTGGCGTAAGTTTTAAAGTTTGTGTCTAGTCATTTCATTTCATACAGTTTCCAGTTGTTTCTTGACTATTTTGGAGAAGTCATGGGATACTTGACTGTATTTCAGTTTGCATTTCCACAGTTTAGTGGATGCAGCGGAAGTGCCTGCAGGGAGCGGGGCCTCCACTGAACTGGGAGGTGGCTTGGTCTGCACGTTCCCATTGGCTGGCAGGGAACGTGAGCCCGCCTCCCTGGCCCTCCGCGGGAAGGCCCGTTCTGCCTGCGGACTCGTTGCCATGCGCAAATGATGGGAGCCCTGCCACCTCAGGACCCGCTGGGGCTTTGGCTTCTGGGACACGCGGGGCCGAGTCCATGCTGATGGCCGGGCTTCGGGACAAGCCAGGGTCGAGTCCACACTAACAGAAGCCGGGTCTCCTCAGGACCCGCTGGGGCTTCAGCTTTGGGACACTGTGGGGTCCAGTTCATGCAGACAGGAGCCTGGTCGCCTCAGGACCTGCCGGGAGGTGATGCCGCTGAGGGAGAAGGTGAGGAAAAGTGGGCAGAAGGTTCCTGTGCGTGGCTGACCGCTGCGGGTGTCTGTCTTCAGAGGACCCAGGAGAGGAAGGGCTTGATGTGGGAAACTGGGTTTTTGGCCCCTTTTGTGTGTGGTGTAGACAGAGCGCAGTGTTGTTCTTTGGCGTGTGGCGTCTGGTTTTCCCAGCACCGTTTATTGAGGGGACTGTCCTTTCCCTGGTGTATGTTCTTGGCTCCTTCCTTGTGAATTAACTGACCACATACCTGTAGGTTGATTCCTGGGCTCTCTGCTCTGCCCCTCTGGTCCGCGTGCCTGTCTTTGTGCCAGTTCCACACTTTTTTGGGACTGTAGCTTCGTGATGAAGTGTGAAGTCAGGGAGCAAGATGCCTCCAGCCCGTTCTCCTTCCTCAGGGTCGCTTTGGCTCTTCTGGGTCCTTTGTGGCTCCACACACGTCTTAAGATTGTTGGTTCTGTTTCTATGGAAAATGTCATTGGACTTTTGGTAGGGATTGCGTTGAATGTGTACATTAATTTGGCTAGAATGCATATATTTTTTTAATTAAAAAAAATTTGGGGCCACACCATGTGGCATGCAGGATGTGGGATCTTAGTTCCCCAACCAGGGATGGAACCTGCGCCCCCTGCAGTGGGAGCGCAGAGTCCCAACCCCTGGATGGCTAGGGAAGTCCCACCTTAGAATGCATATTTTCACAATATTCTTTTTACCCATGAACATGGGGTATATTTCCATTTATTTTTGTCTGTTCAGTTTTCTTTATCAGTGTCTTCCAGTTTTCAGTGTGCAGGTCCTTCACGTCCTTGATTAAATTTACTCCTAGTTATCTTTTTGGATGCAATTGTAAGTGGGATTAAAAAAATATTTCCCTTTCTGATGGTTCATTATCAGTGTATAGAATCACAAATGATTTTTGTGCATTGTTTTTTATTTTTTGTATCCTGCAGCTTTACTGAATTCATTTATTAGCCGTAACAGTGTTTTGGTGGTTGAATGTGGAAAACTAGAATTCAGAAATCCCACTGTTTCATCTACATCCAGGTCATCCACAGCACCCAAGACATCGTGGCTCCGAATATAATCTTCCCATGGTGCCTCTTGTAGTATGTGGACTCCTACAAGGGTGATTAGCATCCCCACTGTGGGCGAACTGGGTCTGGGTAGGGCTTGGCCTCTATAACAGAGTTTGATGTCTGTATTTCTGGCATGGTATGACATGGTTGGTTTGATAAGTACTTTATTTTCTAGTAAATTTTAAGTGTATAAAAAACTTTAAATAGCAGTATAAAGTTTTCCACATTCACAGAATACTCCAGTTTGTTTTACCCTGTGAGAGTGTGAGGGCCACTCTCTCAGGGAACCAGCACATAATCCCAAAATGAGGAATAATTATGATTTCCACATTATAATCCTATCCACACACCTGCTTCAACTTTCACCAGCTGCCCCAGCGTTGTGGAAATGTATTTTTCTATTCAAATCCAGTTTTCTCTTCTTGGAACCATCACTGGGGCTTGTCCTCACTTTAAAAACCTTGCTGGATTGAAAGTGTACAAGATGACCATGATCTGGGTGGTTTTCTGTATGGCTTCTTTCACTTGGGATGTTTTCATTGTTTATCCGCATTGTAACATTGATCATTATTTCATTCATTTTTTCCATTGGGATTAAAAACACATAACATTTACCATTTAAACCATTTTTTAAATAAAATTTATTTTATTTTTAATTTTTTGGCTGTGTTGGGTCTTCATTGCTGTGCGCGGGCTCTCTACTTGCGGCGAGCGGGGGCTACTACTCTTTTTTTTTTTTTTTTTTTTTTTTGGCGGTACGCGGGCCTCTCACTTTTGTGGCCTCTCCCGTTGCGGAGCACAGGCTCTGGACGTGCAGGCTCAGCGGCCATGGCTCACGGGCCCAGCCGCTCCATTGCATTTGGGATCTTCCCGGACTGGGGCACGAACCCGTGTCCCCTGCATCGGCAGGCGGACTCTCAACCACTGCGCCACTGATGTTTGATATCTTTTCGTGTCCTTGTTGACCATTTGTATGTCTTGCCTGGAGGACAGTCCATGCAAGTCATTTGTCCATTTCAAAAATTGTATTGTTTGTCTTTTTGTTGATGAGTTGTAAGAGTCCTGGGTATATTCTAGATAAAGAGTCTTATCAGATATATCATGTGCCAATATTTTTTTCAGTTCTGTGGCCTTTTTACTTTCTGGATAGCCTCTTTTAATGCACAAAGGTTTGTAATTTTGAGGAAATCCAATTTATCTATTTTTTTCTTTCATTTCTTATGCTTTACTGTCAAATCTAAGAAACCATTGCTAAATTCGTGGTCAGGAAGATTTAATTCCTTGGTTTATTTGAGAGTTCATAGATCCTTTCTCGGTACCCACTAGGCCAGGCTTTAGGCCTGGGGTTGAATCAGTGTGAGGGTTCAGGGGTCACGGTTTAGGGTTATGGGTCATTGTAGAGGGCTGTGGTTAAAGGTCATGGTCAGGGATTAGAGTTTGGGGGTCAGGGGCGAGGGTCTAGGAGTCTGAGGCTAGGGTTGTTAGGGGGTTACGGTTAGAGGTTAGGGTTCTTAGGGTAAAGGTTAGAGTTAGGTTTAAGCACAATTGGCCCTCATTGCCCTCCCCTCTTCTTCTCTCTGAAGCCTCCAGAATGGATAGGACTTGCCCTGGGTCAAACAGGAGTCAGGGAGCTGAGGTCAATAACTGGTTTTCTGGCCTTCCTACCCACAGTCCTGGGCTCTGAGAGAAGAATGAAATGTCTGTTCTTGTCTCGGACTGTTTCTTATCCAGCTCAACCTCTGTCAAGGATTGGGGAGGGTGTCAGAAGTCATGCATGGTTTCCTTCTGACCTCCCACCTGGGAAGGGTGATGCTGGCCCTACTCTGCCTGGGCAGCCCCAGGTTCCAGCACAGCCCAGACAGGAGGGCACTCAGTGGACATGTGTGGATTTATACAGAACTGGGTGCAGTGACCTGCCAGCCCCCGGATGCTGCCTTCTTGAGGGCTGGTGGGGCCCTCCTGGCACTGGAGGCATCCTTTGTCCCATCTGAGTGGGCATGAATAGATGATCAAGTCTCAGGCAGGACAGCCCTCGACCTCTGACTATCCAGGCAGGCATCTGTGGTCCTCTAGCTCAGTCCAGCCTGGGCATTGTCAGGCCCTCATGCACAGATATGGAGCTGACCATGATGCTGGGCAATTCAAGAGCTACCTGGGTAGTGTACACATTCCTTTGAGAAGTTTCAACTACCAACATCCATGTGGTTGAGAAAAAGGCCTCCCCCTCACAGCCTTGTAGCTTGCCAAGAGAGGTGATAATCCTCTAAACATTGGAGTGTGGCCCTGACACAACACCCATACAGCAGACCATGGCCCTGCAATCCTCTGTCCTTTCAGTCCTTAGAAACTTTTGACATGCATATTCATTAAGAATCAAAGATATGGGAGCAACTGGACCTCCCAGTGTGAGGTTTACACTGCCACTGCCATTGTCTTGGAGAGCCATATGCATCCATGTGGCCTCTGGAAAGCCTGCCGACTATGGGTTCCATGGCATGGAAGAATTCTCGAGCCTCCCGTTACTTCATTGCACAAGAGTTTCCTTACCACCCTAGCATTTGGTTTCTTCCCTTAGTAAAGGAGACAGAAGAAACTGGAAAAGGAGCAGTATTGTTTTTCAGGGATAGGCAATTAATATGGCCAGGGAGACGGCATAACTCAGGGCTCCCACCTCTCAGGGGCAGGAATGAGGTGTGTGTGTCTTCTGAGGGCACATGGGCTCTTCTGGGCCATCCTCTGAGATGTGAGGACCTGGTGCCCAAGGCAGGAGACTTGAGTTTACCATCAAGAATAATCCTACCTTTTCAGCAAGTGAAAGAACTTCCTGCAGTCTTGGGAGGACAGTAAAAGCACTGGATAAGTAGCTGTAGCCCCTGACCCTAAGTGAACCCCTTTCTTCCTTTTGTGTCAGATTCTGTGCTGTGCAGTGAGCTGTCATTGACATAGAATCTGTTGCTTTCTCCCGGCCAGCATCTGTTGTCATGCCCAAGTGCCTCAGTTTTCCTTTGAGAATTACATCTCACCTGCTTCCAGTCCAAACAGTTCCAGAAGGATGACCCCATGTTCCACCCAGCTCGAAGATGGGTTTACAGCCCACATCTAGCCAGTCCCATTTTCCATCTTCTGGTGATGGGTCAAGGATGAGAATGCAACCCAAGCCAGACCAAAGGCATTTTAAAACCATGACTTTCTTGGAATCCAGGAAAAGGAGAAACTCTTTCTCGGAAAATGGATGGTGAGTGGTTGTCAGCCTAGAACTGCTGTTGGCCCAAGTGCAGTGAGAGAGCCTGTGCCTGTGAATGGGGTCCCCCAAAGGCGCTGAGCGGGACAAAAGTTTGCAGAGAAGCAAGGTCACACTGAGACAGTGTGAGCCCCTGGACCTGCCAGGTCCAAACCCAGTCTTCAACCTGCCACTTGCAAGTATTAATGTATTTCTACCCTTACAATAAATACTAATTTATTTTACTTCAGTAAGTGTGTCCAGTTGCTGGGAATAAAAAAAAGTCCTAGTTGACACATCCAAATCAATACTCCTTGATCCATCCTCAGGTGTCCTCACTGGGTAGGCGTGGCTGGGGGAGGTGAAGACACTGGGTGGGGTCATATACTAGGGGAACTGCCAAACAGCTCTGTCCCTGCTCCTTCCCTGTCCCAGGAGAGGGAAAGCCTGGAACAGTGATAGGATAACCAGTAGGGGAAGAGGTTCCTCAGTGATTAATTGGTCTTTTTGTGTTTTCCTTAATTTAGGGTTCATTTTGGTAATGTGTTTTTACAAAGAAATCACCCATTTCCTCTAGATTTCCTGTTACAGTAGTTTTCTCATATTTGACTTTTACTTTTTCCTGTCTAATTTTCTACAGAATCATCACAAATAATGAAGAAATACTGATACTTTATTATTAACTGAAGTCCCTATTCACGTTCCCTTTGTTATACCTTTCCTTGTTCCAGGGTCGCATAGGACATGGGGTCATCATCTGTTTAGTCTCCTCTTGGCTCTGACAGTTGCTCAGACTCTCCTTGCTTCCATGACCTTGACAGCATGGAGGGCTGCTCAGGTATTGTATAGACTGCCGGGTGCTGGGATTTGCTTGGTGGTTTTGTCGTGGTTAGACTTGGCTTTGAAAAAGCAGACCACAGAGGTGAAGTGCTTCCTCTTCACTATATATCAAGAGGACAGGCTCTTAAGGGAACTTCTCACTTATATTCTTAATTTTGGTCACCTAGCTGAGGTAATGTTTGTCAAGTTTTCCCACAGTGAGGTTAATTTTTTCCCATGTCCATCCTGTATGTCTTATGTAGGAGGAAGTCATAATGCAGAAGCCACACTTGAGGAGAGAGGGGTTAGCTTCACATCCTTGATGGACAGCTGAGTGGCTATATACATTGTTTAGAAGCTTTCTGCATAGGAGATTTCTATTTAACACCATTCACCAAAAACTGTGTAATTTATTTTTACCAGTTTGGACACGTGAATATTTATTGTAAACTTTTGGTTATGATCCAGCACTACATTATTAGACTGCTTAGTTCATTCTTGCTTTGGCTGTTGAGAGCTTTTTCCATTTGCTCTTGTTTTCATTTTACATAATTTTTCTTTTGTGGGTTTTTTAAAATTTTTGGTACTTCTTTACTTTCTGATATTTTAAGATTATCCTGCTTCATCTATTTACTGTCTCAGTCCTAGCATCAGCCCTTTCTTCAAAGAGCCCTTGTTCCTTTTATTAGAGAATGGTGTTAAAAACTTACATGTGGGAGCTAAATATGCTCGGCTGACAGTGCATGGAAATATATGCATGTATCCCAGCCTATGCATATACACATAATCATAAAGATTTCCATGTGGAACTATGTGCAGGCTAAAGAGAGTTTATACTGATGTCTCCAACCGGATCTGTTATGACATGAATATTGTAACCTTCTCTCTTTGTCTGTGACTTCCCACTCCAGTGGTCAGAAACCTGGCTTCCTCCATTTGTCGTTTATTAAATTCACTGCTTGTTCCATTCGATTACTGATATAGTAGTTTCAGTACTGTCAGCTGCTACCCCTCATGGGAAAGAACTTAGAGTCCGCTGTGTGTGTATGGCATATTTTGCCTTTGGCCTACAGAGTCTGCTCATTTCCAAAGTTAACTTAGGTCAGCCCATTTTGTCCCACCACCAACAGTGAGTTTTTTCATACATTTCTGAATCAGTTAGATTCTTTGTTACATTCTGTATGCCAGTCTTTGACACTCCCATATCCTAAGTAGCTAAATTTGAATAGATTGTAATTTACTTGTTGGGTTGTAAAGATCTGTGGGTGTAGCCAAATGCATAGTGACAGCTATTCACCACTGAAGTATCATATGGACTGTTTCAACCACATATTCCGTAAACTGTTTACCGTGTCAGTTTTGCCTTTTCTAGAATGTCATATGAAGGAGGTCATACAGTGTGTAGCTCTTCAGACTGGACTCTTTCACTCAGCAATGTAAGTGTTAGATGCATCTATTTTTTTTTTTTTTTGTCCCGGGTTGATGGTCCATTCCTTTATATTGCTGAATGCTATTGCATTGCATGTATATGAGAGAAAAAATAATTTTCCCTCTACTCTTCTGTGTTCTTCATTGAGATCTCCCTTGTAATGAAAAGGAGATGAACTGGAGAAAACAATCAGAAGTTTAATATATACCATGCATACCTCCTGTATACTTGAAAGATACCCAGGAAAACTGAGTCACTCCCTGAAATGGCCCAAGCCATTACCTTAAATGCTTCTGCTGAGAACAAAAAAAGATGTTAGGGAATGGAGGCAGCCACTTAAGGGAGGTTATTAGGCAAAGCCCTGTAAACAAGGGTATGGTTGTTACACAGATTTATATCCAGGCCTGTTTCATTGACATGCTTTTTTTTTTTCAAACATTTATTTACTTAGCTGCGCTGGGTCTTAGTTGAGGCCTGTGGAATCTTTAGTTGCGGCATGCGGGCTCTTATTTGCAGCATGCGGGATCTAGTTCCCTGACCAGGGATTGAACCCTGGTCCCCTGCATTGGGAGCATGGAGTCTGAACCACTGGACCAGCAGGGAAGTCCCAACAAGCTTTTCCTGATATTTAGTCATCATTCAATTCCTGGTCCAGAGAGGGACATACCCTTACAAATGGAGATATCCTTAATAATTGTAAATTTACCTCATAAAAGGGCATTTTCTACTTGGTTTTGAAAGATTCTCTTGGGTCTGTTTCTTTTCTTTTCTTTTTTTTTTTTATGCGGTACGCGGGCCTCTCACTGCTGTGGCCCCTCCAGTCGCAGAGCACAGGCTCTGGACGCGCAGGCTCAGTGGCCATGGCCCACGGGCCCAGCCGCTCCGCGGCATGTGGGATCTTCCCAGACGGGGGCACGAACCCATGTCCCCTGCATTGGTAGGCGGACTCTCAACCACTGCGCCACCAGGGAAGCCCCCGTTTCTTAAATTAATCCGTCCAAAATAATCCTTTTGTCAAATGGGCATATTTTGGGGTGGTGTATTCTGCTCCCCTTGACATGTATGTGCCCTAATTTGCTTATGAATTCATCTACAGAAGGACATCCTGATATCTTTAAGTTTTTAGCCATTATAATAGAGCTGCTGTGCATTACTTGATGCTAGTTTTGGTTTGAACACAGTTTTTCAAAGCAGTTGTCTAAATACAAGAGGCACACTTCTTGGATCCTAAGGTGAGAATGTTTAGATTTGGAGAAAACTGCCAAACTGTCTTCTGAAGCTGGTTGCACGTGCATCCACCAGCATCTTGAGCTTATTCTTGTATGCTTATTTACTGCCTGTTTATCTTCTTGGGTCAGGTGTGTGTTTCAATCTTTACCAAATTTTAATGGTGTTGTTGGCATAATTTGAGTACAGATCCTTTATCGGATACGTGTTTTGGAAATAGTTTCTTGCAGTTTGTGGTTTGTCTTTTGGTTTTCTGAGTAAGGTCACCAGACCCAAAGTCATGTAGATTTTCTTTTTTTTCTAGGATTTTTATAGTTTGGTAATTTAAATTTGTCTATGGGCAATTTTGAGTGAATTGGTTTAAGTTGTGAAGTTTGTGTCTACATTCATTTCATTACATATGGTTTCTGATTAATTGTTCCTTAACCCTCTTTTGAGAAGATACAGAGAGATACTTGGCTCCATTTCAGTTTGGATTTCCAAACTTAGTATACACAGCAGAACTGCCTCCCGGATGAGGCCTCTGGGTTTGTGAGTGCGGCACTCCCGGCGCTTCTCTGACGTCCCACAGGGGGCGCCGAACCCACCTGTCTGACCTTGGGGGCACAGGTGCACCCTGCCCACAGGCTTTGCTCTGTGACGAGCAGACAGGAGCTTTGTCTCCTGTCAGGGCTTAGGTTTCTGGACCATGAGGCATTGTCCACACTAACAGGAGCTGGGTTTTCTCAGGAACCACCGGTGAGGAGACTCCACAAGAGGAAAAAATGAGCAAGTGTGGAAAATCTTCCTGTGCAGCTGACTGCAGGGTGGGTGGGGTGCCTCTTCAGGGCACTCAGGAGAGAAAGGGTTTAGTGTGGAATATTGTGCACTTTAGTTAGTTTTATGTGCAGTGGGTGACCAGTGTCATTCTTTGGAGACTGGTGTCTAGTTTTCCTGGCACTGTTTGTTGATGGCTTTGGGTAGAACAAACATTTTTTTTGTGTGTGGTACGCGGGCCTCTCACTGTTGTGGCCTCTCCCATTGCAGAGCACAGGCTCCGGATGCGCAGGCTCAGCGGCCATGGCTCACGGGCCCAGCTGCTCCGCGGCATGTGGGATCCTCCCGGACTGGGGCACGAACCCGTGTCCCCTGCATCGGCAGGCGGACTCTCAACCACTGCGCCACCAGGGAAGCCCTGGGTGGCCTTTTCTGTATGGCTTTTTTCACTAAAGATGTTTTTAACGTTCGTTTTTGTAACAAATATCAGCACTACACTTTTTTTTCATTGTCATTACGAATACAAAACATGACTTTAGCGTTTAATTCATTTTACGTATCCAGTTTTGTGGTATTAACTACCTTCATGTAGTTGCACAAACAAGTTAACTAACACGTGTACATCCTGTGTGCATGGGAGATACCCAGGGAATTGAGTAACACCTTGGAATGGCCCAAGACATCACCTTAAATACCGTCTTCATCTAAAACGAAAACAAAGGAAGGGTGGAGTTGTTTCTGTCCACATTCATTTGATTGCATATGGTTTCCAATCGATTGTTGTATAACTAGTTTTAGAGAAGTCATGGGATAGTTGGCTTCATTTCAGTTTGAATTTCCAAATTTAGTGGATTCTGCAGGCTTGATACAAGGTTTACAAACTTGATATTGAATCAGGACATCCCATGGTGTAACTGGTATTAATGGTTTGTTCAACAATTAAAGTTCTGTGTGATATGAGTTCAGCCTGGAGTAATCCAGCTTAGTTTCTATCTGTTACACATTTGTCCCAGGATGAAAGGACAAGGGAAATAAGGCCTGCTTTATAAAAGTGACTTCAAATTAATTGATGGTATAATCTCAACCTAATTTTTAAAAAATTTATTTTATTGAAGAATAGTTGACCTACAAAGTCATGTTAATTTCTGCTGTACAACAAAGTGATTCAGATATATATACACACACACACACACACACATACATATATACATACTGTTTTTCATATTCTTTTCCATTATGGTTTATTACAGGGTACTGAATATAGTTCCCTGTGCTGTACAGTAAGACCTTGTTGTTTATCCACCCTATATATAATAGTTTGCTTCTACTAATCCCAAATTCCCAATCCATCCCTCCCCCCTGTCTTCCCCTTGGCAACCACAAGTCTGTTTTCTTAAATCTGTGAGTCTGTTTTTGTTTTGTATATAGGTTCATTTGGGTCTCATTTTAGATTCCACATATAAGTGATATCATATGGTATTTGTCGTTCTCTCTATGACTTACTTCACTTAGTGTGATAATCTCTAGGTCCATCCATGTAGCTGCAAATGGCATTATTTCATTCTGTTTTATGGCTGAGTAATATTCCATTGTACATATGTACCACATCTTCTATAGCCATTCATCTTTTGAGGGACATTGAGCTTGCTTCCATGTCTTGGCTATTGTGAATAGTGCTGCTGTGAACGCTAGGGTGCACGTATCTCTTTGAATTATAGTTTTGTCTGGATATATGCCCAGGAGTGGGATTGCTGGTTCATATTGTAATTCTATTTTTAGTTTTTTGAGGAACCTCCATACTGTTTTCCATAGTGGCTGCATCAGTTTACCTCCCCACCAACAGTGTAGGAGGGTTTCCTTTTCTCCACACCCCCTCCAGCATTTATTTGTAGACATTTTAATGATGGCCATTCTGACCACTATGAGGTGATAACTCACTGTAGTTTTGATTTGCATTCTCTAATAATTAGCGATGTGGAGCATCTTTTCACGTGCCTATTGGCCATCTGTATGTCTTCTTTGGAAAAGTGTCTATTTAGACCTTCTGCCCACTTTTTGATTTTTTTTTTTGAGTTGTATCAGCTATTTGTATACTTTAGAAATTACACCCTTTTTGGTCACATCATTTGCAGGTATTTTCTCCCAAACAGTTAGCACAGGTGCTAGAACAACTGGATACCCACATGCAGAAGAATAAAGTTGGACCCTTACCTCCCCCACCCCGATTACAAAATCAACACAAAATGGACCAAAGGCCTAGATGTAAGAACCAAATTTATAAAACTCATAGAAGAAAACATGATAGTAAATCTTCATGACCTTCAATTTGGTCATGATTTCTTAGATTTGCTACCAAAAGCACAAGCAACAAAAGACAAAATAGATGAATTGGACTTCCTCAAGATGAAAAACAGTTGTGTATAAAAGGAGCAAGGAATAAGATAATCCACCATCCAAAATGGCCCAAGATGTTTGCAAACCATGTATCTGATAGAGGACTGGAGCCCAGCAGCCAGACCCCCGGTGGTCCAGTGGAGTGTCTGTGCGGCCCCTCCCGTCCTCGGTGATCAGGGGATTTCAGGCCCCACAGCACCCGAGGGGTGGACACGGGTCATCCTCAGCACCCTCAGGGAGTGAGTGCTGGATGCTTTTGAGCCCAGATGCACTCCCATTACTGCCCTCAAAGGCTGAAGGCTTCAGCATGCCTCCAGAAGGACACAGAGTATTTGCAAGTCTTTGAGAACCAAGAGAACAGTCTTCACTTTTCTGAAAGGGCATCTTATTATTTCACAGCGTGACCATTTTCAATCTGGCTCTCAGGGGTGCCCTCCCACCTTCCTGGTATCTCTGAGAGTGGCCATGGGGGTTTGGCTGTCCCCAGTCCCCACACCAGGTGACAAGGCCAGTGGGGCCAGACCCTGGTGGTCCTTAGATTCGCTGGAGACTAACCCAGACTCTCAGCCTGCGATTGAACGTGGACGCCACTGCTTCTCCCCGTCACCGATTCTCATCTCCTCCTCTGTCTCTTTTCCTCTTGCTTTTCAGTCTCAGATTTACCTGATGACCACCACTCACAGTTCCCGCAGAGCCCAGAGATTTCTCCTGGAAGGAAAGGTTCTGGAAAATCAGAGGGATAAATAAAGGATGCAGCTGATTCCCGCCTTGTGCTGACGCCCAAGAGGGTGAGGAGAGTGAGTGTTTTCTCATTAGAATTTTAAATCCTCCAAGTAATAGATCATTGGGGGGGCATCCAGTGTTCTCCTGCTCATTCTAATAATGTCATTCCTGAATTTTAATGTGGTAAATAATTTATATTATAAATATGCTGAGGGGGCGATATCCATTTAAAAAATGTTAGAGGTAACTCCAAGGGATTTACAACAAACAAGGACACAGAACCCTGTGTCCAGACACTGGCTGAGAGATTCCTACCCTGAGCCGCAGTCCCCTGGAGGGCGGAGTGGCCATGACTCTCCTCCCGCAGGTGAGCCTACACAGGCACATCCCACGTGGGACCACTGCATCGTAGAATCTTAGAGTGGCCAATGGCAGGCAGCTGTCTAGAGATGCAGACAAGAGAAAACTGCTCAGCAGCCTGGGACAGTCCCAGGGTGAGGCCTTAGGAAGGGCCAGTGTCAGAGCCTCAGTGATAACTTGGAGAGACAGTTCGGGCTGTTAGGGACATCGTCAGAGATGTACTTAGGGACATATTCAGGGCCTTAGTTATGGACAGGATCAGGGCATTATTTAGTGACAGCTTAAACTATAAGGGACAGCGTCAGGGCCTAAGTTAGAGATAACGTGAGAGCCTTAGTTAGTCAAAAGTCAGGCTGTTACTTAGGGATATATTCAGGGCCTTAGAGCCAGCATCATGGCCATAATTAGAATCAGTGTCAGGGCATTAGTTAGGGCCAAAACTAGGGTGTTAGTTAGGGAAGGAGTCAGGTCTTTAGTTACAGACAGTGTCAGGGTTTTACGTAGGGACAGCGGCAAGTCCTTAGTTAAGAAGAGTGTCAGGGCCTTGGTTAGGGGCAGCGTCAGGGCATAGTTAGGGGAAGAGTGAGGCCATTAGGTAAAGACAGACTCCGGGCCTTAGTTAGAGACAGCATCAAGTCCTTTGTTAGGGACATTGTCATGGCCTCAGTTAAAGATAACTTGAGGGTCTTAGAGATAGTGTCAGGGACTTAGTTATGGACATCTTTAGGGCCTCAGAGGTAACTTGAGGGCCTTAGTAAGAGACATTTGGGGTCATCAGTGACATGGTCAGGACCTTAGTGCCATCTTCAGTACATCAGTTATGGGCCGCATCAGGGCATTAATGAGGGACAGCTCATGTTATTAGGGGCCGTGTCAGGGACTGTGTCAGGGCCTTAGTTAGGGAAAGAGTGAGGCCATTAGTTAAAGACAGACTCAGGGCCTTAGTTAGAGACAGCCTCAGTCCTTAGTTAGTGTCAGGGCCTCAGTTAAAGATAAGTTGAGGGCCTTTGTTAAGGACAGCCTCAAGGCCTTAAAGGGATGTACATAAGAGTATCTTTGGGCTCCTTACCAAACTAAAACCCCCACAAAATAGAAGATTTTAGCATTCTTCATTCCAGAGAAGCTCATCAAGAGACCATCTGAGGCCAGATTAAAGGGAGTTAAGGCCCTGTACACACACTAATCCTTAGGAGCAACTGTGTCCTTAAACCATTGCTGTAAAACTCCTCACCAGATCCTCCTGCATTGGGACACACAGTTTTTGAGGACACGAGTTTTCTGTGTCCCCCTGTGGCTGGCAAAGCAGTAAAGCTATTCTTTTCTACTTCTTCCAAACCTCTGTCTCTGAGATTCGATTTGGTGCACTGGTGCACAGAGGTCGAGTTTTCGGCATCAAGTTTAGTACCCAATATGGGGCTGACTTGGGGAAGGCCCCTGTGGGTCCCCTGACTTGATTGGACACTTCTGATTTTCTCCATGCCAGCCTCTTTTGAGAGAGTGTAGGGTTGGAGAATTCCTTTAGAGGCCAGACTGCCTGGGACCCTTGCCTGGAGAGGCCAAGCCCCAGTCATACCCCATCTGCCATCCCAGCAGTTGGAACTCTGGGGCAGGAGAAGATGGTGGAAGAGGGACCACCCTAGCAACTGCCAAGGCCATCTTTGCCTTGAGGATGTTCCTCTCTTCCTCCTGCCTGGGCTGCCCTGAATGTCCTACTCCAAGGGACTATTTTGGGGAACCAGAAAAGTAGCATTTAGGATGTTTCGATACCTCAGCCAGCATGTGGTAACTCCCCTGGCATGCACTCTGAGGTCCTTTTAGCCCTGTACATTTGGGGGAACTTTGGTTCCCATTTGGGTGACTTTTCATTCCAGGAAATCTCATTTGGAAGGTGCACCCCTTGGACCGAGGTCACAGGCTAAGTTGAGACTTGGAAGCTGATTTGAGTCTTGTGCTGTTTGGTTTTTGGTTTCTGTTTGGTTTCTGGTTCCTTTGGTTTGAGGCTTCCATTAGTGGTGAGGATTTTGTTTTGTTCTTAGTCCGCGTATGAGTGTTCTATGGTTCAGACATAGGAAGTGCTTCTTCTTCAATTCCATCGGAGAGCCAATGGGCAAAACCCTGGCCGACTGCTCAACCTGTAGTTGTAAACCTAAGACTAAGAAAAGAATGCAATTCTATTGTAATTTTGTCTGGCCAATGTATGGATACATTCTTGAAAATGAGGAAGGGTGGTCTTTGAGTGGGAGCCTAAATGACTATACCATCCTTCAGCTAGAGTTCTTTTGTCACAGGAAGAGAAAGACAAAAGAAGTTCCATATGTTCAAGCATTTACGAAGCTACGCAATAAAGAAAGTGAGCAGCTAGGTACCAGGCTGATGGTACAAAGAGAAAAGAAAGTCACTTTGTAGTAGAGCTGTTAGTTTCTGAATGCAGAAGAAAATAAGGGGCAAAATAAGATGGATACAGAAGGTGATGAAAATTTGTGAAAAGGGAAAACTGAGGAAAGAGTTGTGCATGACCAGGATTTTCTATTGGATTAAATTTAGTTGGGTAAATGGATTTTGTTGGAAGTGGGTTAGGGCAAGACTGGCTTTGGTTTCTCCCTCCAAAGTTTTCTTGGAACGCTGCTTTTTTTTTTTTTTTTTTTTTTGTGGTACATGGGCCTCTCACTGTTGTGGCCTCTCCCGTTGCGGAGCACAGGCTCTGGACGCGCAGGCTCAGCGGCCATGGCTCACGGGTCCAGCTGCTCCGCGGTATGTGGGATCTTCCCGGACCGGGGCACGAACCCGTGTCCCCTGCATCGGCAGGCGGACTCTCAAACACTGCGCCACCAGGGAAGCCCGGAACGCTGCTTTTAATAACAGCTTGTGAGTTCCTCTGCCTGTGTCTGTGATCTGTATTTGTGTTTGAAATCTCCTTACTTTGGTTCAGTGAATAAGTGTTGTTTGGCCGATTCTAACAGTTCTTTTTATCTCCAGCTAACTTTGAGGTGCTTTAGAAGGCCCCTGAGCCACCTCAGAGAGAAATGTTTGATTAGTATGTTACATTACATGGAATTCCTAAAACTCTAGTATGTCCTGGTAAAATGTTATCAGTCATAATTCTAGTTATTTTTAAATGTTTCATGTAACAGCAGTAATTGTTTCTTTTGTCATTTACATTGTGATCAAATGCTTAACAGTGACCTTTTAAGTCTTTATGTGATTTATAGATAGTTATTGTTGTGCTCTAACACTTTGGAAAAGTGCTCCATCTTCAAGAAGATCTATGTGGAGGACCTTTTGGTAAACACAGGTCTCTGATAAATTTCGTATCATAACGCCAAACTGGGTAAGAAATGAAAAATCTTAATGGAGAATCTGATGGCTTCATAAAAAGTTAACGAAAGGATTGGTTACTGGGTGAACTGGTGAATATGGTTATAACGTTTTTGTTTTTTTGTTACTGGCTTTGATCTGTGTTTTCCAGACACAGGGAAGTCCTTCCCCTGGAGCTACTTAGGACTTTGAGCAGTTGGGTAAATGACACCTCTGTATTGAAGTCTGTATTTATGAAAGTTACTGTGTTGGCTTCACTTTTGCCCTGATGTTTAGGAGGAAAGGAAAACTACCTAGTGAAATTATCAGAATGTAATTACTCATGATGTATCACTGTTTGCTTTAGGTCTACTGCTAAAAGCACATGTACAATGCTTGTGTGACAATTGGGTATGAATAATAAAATGTATGGCCTATATAAAGCATTTTCTCATTAACATACCTCTGAGCATGTTCATGATACCTGATCAGTATTCCCCCAATGTGGATTAACTAGGCAAATATAAAGGAGGCCTAGCGCTGAGGGACATGATCTACACCTGGACCAAACAGCTGAATCACTCTGGCATTGAGGGATTGATATTTTGATCATGAATGCTCTCTATTGAAAAACTTGTAATCAAAAGGGAAAAAAACTCTTCACGTATTGAGGTGTGAGGAAGTTACTTTGGCTTATACATGGTTTAACTTAAATTTTACTGACCAAAGAGGCCCATTTTGTAGCCTTTCGGACATGCATTGTACATCTGCTTTGGCATTGAGGAGGGGAATGCATTTGACAGTCAAAAAGGAGTAACTATGCTTCAGACATCCAAGGTAAAGCTAAGTGACCATTGTAGATGTGATTTTAGATGCATTCCTGTATTGTTTTTTTGTTTTCTTTTTCAAGATTTTTTTTTTTGATGTGGACCATTTTTTAAGTCTTTACTGAATTTGTTACAATATTGTTTCTGTTTCATGTTTTGGTTTTTAGGCCACGAGGCATGTGGGATCTTAGCTCCCCACCCAGGGATCAAACTAGCACCCCCTGCATTGGAAGATGATGTCTTAACCACCGGACTGCCAGGGAAGTCCCCACATTCCTGTATTGTTGAACTTGAATTTCTGAGCTATGTCAGACTTGGGATGCCACTGGCCATTTTCAAAACAATGTCTGCTGGTAGCTGCAACTGTACGTTTTCAAGGACTCCTCTCTTAACTATTAAATTTTAAACAATGATGTTAGATCAGATACTAATAGAAAGATGAGACATATGTGTAGTGGTCAATAGCTCCTGTTATGGATATGTTAATACTACATCAGAAGTTAAGACCTACTTAGGTAGAATTAGACAACTGGCTACAAAGTCTCTCCGAAGTGCCAGTTCCAGACTGGGTTTCAGACTTATTCTCCTGAATTCCTAAGGGAATGGGATGTACTTTTACTATTAAAGTTTCAGTTGTTACCCCTCCTATTGTAACTGGGTTGGTTGCACCAAAATGGCAGACCAAGGGATTGAGATCTTAATCATATGAGTCTCAGGTCCAGGACTTGGAACACAAATATTTGTAATTTGGTATCCATTCCCCCAGATTTAGGCAGGATGATGCCCGCCCCCGCCCCCAGTTTCAGCAGGAAGCAGCCAGAGCAGTCGTTGCCCCGTTGCCTGAAAGATGTGGGGAAAGATAAAACTGAAGTGGGGATTAAAACTGAGTCCCCTTAAAACCGAGTTCCTGTGCCAAGTTTATGATTAATGTCTCAATCTGAAATGATTATTCCTTTTTTTGTCAAAAACCTGTTGTCCTAAAGATTGGGGAGTGTCTAGAAGAGCAGGAGTTAAACTGAGTGGGACTCTGTGGGTCTCCTGGGCACAGAAGCCTTTCTGTGTGCCTCCTAACTTGTTTGTGGGGAATAGACTAGACACTCCAGGACCTTCCCTGAGTTCCAAAGGGTGGATTCGAACAGTTGCTAATCAGGGAAGGGAGGGGATGCAGAGACAGGGAGGAACAGTCAAGAAACAACAGTGCAGCCTTGAGGCAGGGTCCTGGTTCTGCCTCAAGGGATACACATAACAATATTTTTGAGCTCCTTAAGTAACTAAAACCCCCAACAAATGGAAGAGGTTAGCATTCTTCATTCCAGAGAAGCTCATCAAGAGACTGTCTGAGGCCAGATTAAAGGAGTGCAGGCCCTGTATACACCCTGATCCTTATCAGCAACCACACCCTTGAACCATTGCTATAAAACACCTCACCAATCCTCCCCGCACTGGGACACACAGTTGTTGAGGGCACGAGCCTGCTATGTCCTCTATTGGCTGGCAGAGTGATAAAACTAATCTTTCCTATTTCTTCCAAAACACTGTTCTTGAGATTCGATTCAAAACTGGTGCAGAGAGGCTGCTTATTCAGTATCAGGTACAGAGTCAGGCTGTTAGAAACAGTGTCAGGTCTTTAGTTATGGAAAGCCTCAGGGAATTAGGGACAGACCAAGATATTATGCACAGCGTCAGAGCCTTAGTTAGGGAGAGTGTCAGGGCATGACGTAGGACCAGCATCAGGACCGTAGTTAGGATCAGCATCAGGGTCTTAGTTAAAGACATTGCCAGGACCTGAGTTAGGCACAGTATCAGGGCCTCCATTAGGGACAGGGTCAGTGCTTGAGTTAGGGACAGCCTCAGGGCCTGAGTTAGCGATGGCCTCAGGGCTTACTTAGGGACAGTGTTGGGACTTTGGTGAGTTGCCTCATGACATTACCTAAGGGTAGTGTCAGGACTTCAGTTATTGACGGCATTAAGGCCTATGTTAGGGACAGCTTCAGGGCCTTAGTTAGGACCAGTATCAGAGCCTGAGTTAGGCCTAGCATCAGGGTTTGCATTAGGACTAGCATTAGGGCCTTAGGTATGGACAGTGGCAGGGTCTGAGTTAGGAGTAGCTTCAGGGCCTTTGTTAGGGACAGCATCAGGGCTTTTGTTAGGATCAGAGTCATGACATTAGCTAGGGACAGAGTCTGGGAAAGAGCTAGGGATAGTGTCAAGATTAGTTATTGAGAGCATCAGGGCCTGAGTTAGGACCAGCCTCAGGGCTTGAGGTAGGGACAGAGTCAGAGCCTGAGTTAGGGATAGCCTCAGGGCCTGTGTTAGGGACAGCTTCAGGGTCTTAGTTAGGGACAAAGTCAGGACCTGAGTTAGGGACAATGTCAGGGCCTTAGGGACAGAGTCAGGACCTGAGTTAGGGACAATGTCAGGGCCTTAGCTAGGATCAGCATCAGGGTCTTAGTTAAAGACATTATCAGGGCCTGAGTTAGGCACAGCATCAGGGCCTCAGGGATAGCTTCAGGCCCTGTTAGGGACAGCAACAGGGCTTTCTTAGGGACAGTGTCAGGACCTTGTTTAGAGATGGGTCAGGATATTAGCTCAGGATAGTGTCAGGACTTTAGTTATTGCCGGCATCAGGGCCTATATTAGGGACAGCTTCCAGGCCTTAGTTAGAGACAGTGTCAGGGCCTTAGTTAGGACTAGTCAGGGCCTGAGTTCACCCCCACCCCACCCCACACACCAGACAACCTCCCCAAGCAAGGGCAACACTAAGCCCGAGATTTGCCCTGTGCCTTAAGTACTGTCTTCATCCCCTTAAAATAAAAACACCCTGGAGTGCAGCCACCTGAATCGCAGCACAGCCTAAGTGAGAACCACCCCTCTCTGCTGTGCCCCAAGGGACTCAGGGAAACAAGCAGATGCGAAGAACAGAAGTGTAGAAGGACTAATAGAATAGGAATAAAATAGGGATAACGAAGAAAGGAAAACAGACTGAAGGGCTGGAGGTCATTTATCATTTATAAAACTTTATACGAAGCATGAAAAATAGCCCAGCAGGTTTCCTGCCTCTCAAGTCATGTCACTGCATCACGTAGTCGTCATCCCCAATATGGGATTCCTGGGCTCTGCTCTGCATCTGGGCTGGCAACAAAACAGTGTCTACAGTTTAAGCCCACTTTTAAAATATATGCATACACACATATACATATATATGTGTGTGTACATATACACATGTAAATACAGAACTGTGTGCAGCATTAAAAAGAACGAAGGTGGGTTTGTACACACCATCACAGAAATAGGTCTACATCATAGTATGACTTGAGAAAGCCAAGCTGCAGAATAGTATGTATGGTCCTGCTTCTGGGAGAAAAAAAGGAAAGACTGAGCGAGAGGGAGTGAGGGGAAGAGACAAAGAGTCACAAGCCAGTTCACACCCTCACTTCACTCAAATTTCTGCACAAAGTGACAGCCTGCGAAAGCCCTTCCCTGATGACCCCCAGAGCTCTCTAGCCCCTCATCCTGCTTCACTTTTCTTCCTAGTACTCGTCACATTGTATATTTGTCTTATTTATTGTCTGTCTGTGAGTACAAGGGTCTTAGACTGTTCTGTTCATCCCTGAGTCCCCAGCAACTAGAACAGAGTGCAGCACACAGTAGGCCCTCTGGAAGTATTTTTTGAATGAATGAATAGAAACTTCAAAGAAATAGTCTATAGGGAGTGGAATAAGTGGGGAAGTATAGAGGATATATATTTTATTTCTGTACTCCTGTAGTCTTCTGCTTTGTATTGCAATATTACTTCCCTATTAAAAATCAACTGCAAATTGGGGAAGGAAGGTCTTCCTTTAGGCTGAGCTTGGCATCTAACCCCCTGAAGCTCCCTAGTTCTAACCCAGAGCCAAGCAGAGCAAGGACCTGTCTTCCTTCCCTGTGACGGTCTTTCTTGCCTTCTCTTTCCTCCCTTCTCCAAGCTGAACTGCTCCCTGTGTCCCTGTACTGAACTCAGAAGGACTGAGAAAGGTGGGTACCGACCACGACCATACACAAGGCAGGCATTAAGCAAGAAGGACAGAATGAAGGGAGAACAGATTCACTTGTGTTTAAGGCAGGAGAGGTCTTGGGCTGAAACAATACAGTACATGGAACAACAGACGCAAAAGCACTTCAAGGGAAAAGTTACCAGGTTACCAGAAGAAATCACATGCTAATGACGTCCTCCTCACTGTGTGACTGACGGATCTTCATCCCTTCAAATGCTGTTCTTTAGACTCCTACTGTGTTTGTCAGGCACTGCACCAGGCGCAGACGTGGCGTTTGCTCCCTAAAGCCGGAATCTGTCAGGAGGCTTGCAGCTTCCTCATTCGCTTTGTCACAGAGCAGGATTCCCACTACTTCACACCCCTTCTCAACCTGCAACCCAAGTGGCAGGAGAGCAGTGTGGCCCATCACAGGGGTGGGGACCCAGCACCTAGTGTCCTACATACACTGTGGACTCTCCCCAGCAAGACTGTGCATCCCTCGGACAAGCTAGTCCAGGGAAAACCAAGCTTGTGAGTTTCTTCCTTAGCAGCATGACACAGGTGGCGTATCTCTAGTGCACTGACACATGGCTTCATAAATCAGGGCAAGAAACGTATACATGTTTCCTGGTCATGAGGCCTGCAGATCCTCATCCTAGGGACATGGAACTTCTTCCCATAAGTTGAGGCTCTCTCAAGAGGAGGAAAGCATCAGCTCCATCTCTAAGCTTTACAACAAAAAGCAAGATTATCTACCCCATTTAGCCAAAGTGGCTAGAGAATGAGATATATGAGTAATCTGAATAGTCCGATTAATAGTAATAAGTTCACTCTTTCCCTGTTTAACCAACGTAAGTTTTTCCATTCTTAAAAAAATGAAAAAACGACTCGCTCCTTCTTTTCTCTTGAGTTGGTTTCTTCACTGTCTAGCTGTCCCCTTGCCAGAGCTGCCGTCACTCCTTGCCACCTGAACCCCATAACAGCTGGCTTCTGGACCTCAGCGCCAGCTTGAATGTCCTCTCTTGAAGTTCACCAGTGACTTTCTGGTGCTTTTCTCAGTCTTCAAGTTTATCTGGATCTCCCTACACTTATTACGTGGATGGCTCCCTGCCTCTGAAATACCCTCCTTTTATTTCCATGCTCTGTATCCTCAAGGTTCTTTTTCCTAATTCTCGAACACACTAAATGAGATTGTTGCCCAAGAATGTATCCACGGCCTCTTCTCTTTCTATTTGCCCATCCTTGTCAGTCCCGTGTAAGCCCATAGCTTTACCTTGCACCTTTGAGAAAAGACCTCAGAAGTTGGTTATCCTTCGCCCTGACTCTCTGCCCAGCTCCAGGCCAAAGGCCCACCATCTGCAGACCTCTCCCCGTAGAAATCGTGCCTGGACTGCCAACAAATGGACCAAAACGCTCCTTCATGCACCCTCTAAAATCCGGGTCCTGTGTCACCTTCCTCCCAATCCCTGTAGCTAAAACCCACCTGCAAGTATGTCCTCCTTTCTCTGAGCAGCTGTGGTCCTTGGCCTCACCTCTTATCCCAGGCCACCATTTCTGCAGTGCTGTCTAGTTATGTTTTCTGGGTTTCATTCTCCCAGGCTAACCTGTCAGCTCTCCTACGTACGTGCTAAAAGAATGAATGAAAATATCCTTAACAGCACACCTAGAATGAACAAGGCATGTTAACATTTTAGTAGACACTTCCCTTCAATATTCTCTTACCATCTTTCCCTTTGAGCAACTCTGTGCCAGGTACTTAACTAGACACTGCAGATGTTGCTACTACTGCCCCCACTACTTCCACTGCTTCTATTAATACTGATACTCCTGCTGCTACTATTAATAATAGCAATAGACATTCGGCACTTAACTATGTGTCAGGTACCGTGATAAGCATTTATGGGGATTACGGCATTTAATCTTAACAGCCGCCCTGTGAGAGAAGTAATAGTTTCTCCCCATTTCACACATGGGCAACTAAAGCAGAGAGGAAAACTGGGTAACTTCTTTGTCTTCAAGGAGCATTTAGTCCAGCAAAGAAAGACAGGCCTTGGACACACAATTACAATGTGCTGCATGCTATGAGGGAAAAGCGCAGGATCTCACAGGAATGCATAATAAGGGGGCCTCGCTCAGGCCAGCGACCAGGATGCTTAAGTGGGAATCGGAAGGAAAAAATGAGAATAAGCCAGCCAAAGAGGAAGGAAGGACAAGCCATATCGAGGGGCCAGGCTAGCCCTGGGAGCTCATGGTTCACAAGGTGCTAGGCACTGACAGTGGGAAAAGAGTGCCGTCCTAAATACAGCACCCATCCCCTGCAACTGTCCTGTTCACTGGAAAGGGAGAAAAGCTGCATCGCCCTGCCTGGGGGGCTGGGAACTGGACTCACCTACCAAGCAGAGCTCCTATTTTCCATTCACATTTTAAACGCAGGATGTGGAGATGCATTTATAATCAAATGCTTTGTGGAATGCATCCTGCTTTTAAAAATCCTTCATGGGGCCATACTTTTTAAGAGTTTCATCATCAAGTGTGAGCAAAATGTAATAATGATGATGGGTATAATAGATTCCAGTTTACCAAAAATGCAGAACCTCTCCCAGAATTCCATGGAAAGAGTTCTGTGCCGTCAAGTCAAAGGGGTTTTGTCTCAAAAAGAGACAATAGTAACAGTCCCATGGCAGTAAGCCCTTTAGACAGCTCATGCAATAGGGTTACCCAAAGTACTCTGGACCAATGAATTTCAAGAACAAGAAAAATATGAACTGCATTAATAGAGTGTAGGCTTGTGTGTGAAAGGCATAATATATCTTTTAGTATTTTAAGAAGAATTTCTAGCATAGTCCAAACAAGTGCAGATATGAGATGCAAATCTATGATTTATAGATATTAGTTGGCCTATTGGTTGAGATCCATCTTCCTGTCTCCTGTTTGCTGGAATCACGTGGAATAGAATATGGAAAATTCATTCTAACAACATGCTAATTGTGGGAAGATAAAATAGAGATATGGTTGGAAAAATAGTAATATGAAGGAGATCATTTTTTAATGCTTTTCAGAATGATTTTACTCATTCTGAAGAGTGCAGCTCAGCTTTAGCTGTGCAATTGTTGTATACAGTATAACACTAATTTTGCCTAATAATGTCTTCTAAGAAATCCATGATCATATTTTTGGATTTTGTTGCTGCTTTAAAGTTAGAGAAAAGCAACCTGTTTTCAGAACAATTAACAAGTTTTACAAATCACTGAAGTGAAAACTTGCGAAACTCCTATATATTTTAGAATAGTATATTAGCAGTATGTTTTTTTAAAAGGAGAAAAAAGAAATTTTGACATACATACATATTATAGATACAGAAAAAGTTACTATTTGGGACTTCACTAAGGAAACACATTAATCTCTTTTCTATTTTATTTCCACCTGTAGAGTTTTCAGATTGCTTTCCCCACAGGTCCATGGGCAGCAAATAAACCCACCCATGCTGAAGCGGCAGCTTAAAGTCCTAAATGGTTTGGTCAGTAGCAGTCAGGAGCCAAGAACGCTCTGTGCCAGGAGAGCCTGCGTGGCTAACAAAGCAATTAGTAGCCCTTCCCTGGTGCAGAATGTCATCGTCATGCTTTATCCAATTACTCAGAATATATCAGAAGCAAAGTGCCAGTGTTATTTTACAAAGAATTAGAATCCTAAACTGCAAGTTACAAGGCTGTTCTCTGGTTTACTCTCTCCCATGGGAGGGTTGGCTGAGGCCACGGAAGTGAATGTGGTCTGCTTGCCTGGTTTCAAAGGTAGCTTCAGACAAAAATAAAGATACTCATTTGTGGACAACATGAATGTTTATACCTTTCAGTGACTCATCTTTGCCATCCTTCCAAAAGCTCGATACATTTAAGAAATGTTAGCTACACTGTCATAGTTATATAAAAGGTAACTAAGATTAAGAGATCAGATGCAGGGTTGGTGTGGGGAGGAGTGATGCCTATGTATGTATGGCCACATTTTTAAGCGGAAGAATTAAAAAGGGGAACTATAACTTTCACGTCTTACCCAAGCAGAGGTTTCTGCGGACATCAACAGAACTCTTATTTTACTAGCAATGCAGTTGAGCACATATATTAACACTGAAAGGGTTGAAAGGAAAAAGGGGACAGCACTGCTTTGCACCCATTAACAATGTGATATCAAAATGGAAACATACGTCTTTTAGGATGAAATCTAATAAATAATTGAGAACCACTGTGATGCCTGACACTTTACTACCAAATACTCACATCTAACAGTTTTTAGATTGTCTAACAGAAGATAAACATATACCCAAAAATAGACCTGATTCACCTAGATTTGAGATACAAATTCATCTTCTCTTTGCTAATTAAAGGGAAGGAACAAGGTATTTCTTACCTGCACGTGATTTCGTGTGTGGGCAAGACTCGGCGCATCTCTGGGTTCTTGTCTTGGCCTTCATACGCTACGGCCTGTAAACAAAGGCACGATTTGAGCTAAGAATGGAACCAAGTAGCAGAGGACAAACTACCATAATCGAGTTCTTGACCATTCACCAGTGCTGCAAGGCCAACTAGCTTTCAGAGCCAAAGGCCTCACTGGGCTGATTGTTTTAAGACAGTTGTTAAGGATCAACCCAAATTGAGTGGAAGGGGATATGTTCCTCTCTGTCCCATCAACCACCTTATTATAATGCACATCTTTGGATCCTTGTAGGAAATGGGCTTCTGTCATCAAGACAACCACAGTTCTCTCTTCAATTCAGAATAAAAATAAATCTAATAATGGGGAAGGAAAAACCCCGAAGGCTTAGCAGACTGAGATACTAGTGATTTAAAATATAGAAAAGCACATGGATTTTATTTTTAAATGATTTGTATTTGTCGCCTCATTTTATTACTTCCAACTCCAACATGTAATATTCTAGAGGTAAGTAGCAGAAAACAAGTGAGGCTATGGTTATGAGTCCACTCACTGTCTTGTGATGATTCATCAATCCAGAAATCCTTCCTGCCTACAGGTTGAAAACGTGCTCTCTGGGGAGGATAACCACCCAAACAGTAATACTCGCCCGCGTATGCTGGGGGAAGGGCAGGGTTGGGCGGGGAGTTAAGCCATAGTTATCTCCCTCAACTAAGAAGAATTACATCTGACTCTCAAAATTTGGAGTCCCAAACCACCTCACCAGCCAAGATGTTTTTAGTAATATGTGTACAAACATGTTACTTAAGGTCGCTGGAAGTTTCCTTGAGACCTGTGCTTACTGGGAGATCTACATGTTAATACCTGGGCCAGAGAAAAGCTCACAGCTATGGGTAGAGCAGAGCTCTGCATGGGGATACATTTTAACTAACTTGACAATGTAGCACTGCGTAATACTAATATAACACAGCTTCAAATTCTTAATAAAATTACTTTCACACATTCAGATAACTCAGTTTCTCGGTGATGAAACTACTTAAATTAACCAGAGACTATCCTTTTTTTAGGACACACAAAAACTGCAGTAACTAACTTATAGTTGTCAGGAATGTGCTTGTTTATGAACCTGAGACTTCTAGAACTGTAAATGATGGAGGACAGCTTATGACACTCTGTGTGCAGACCCTCAGAGCAGGCTCTGGCTTTGTTACCTAACTCCAGTACAAAACAGAAATTGCAACACATTAAAAAATGAGAAAAAGTACCTGTATAAGGAGAAAACATTTCTCTACCATTGGCCCATCAAAAGCATTTTTTATGGTTAGCCTGTTATAACCCTATAGTTTTAATGTTTTATTTTGCCATAATTTTAGATGTATAGAATTTTAGATGTATAGAAAAGTTGTGAGGATATATAAAGAATTCCACGATACTCTACCCAGATGCCTCAAGTGTTTACATTTTAGTAAATTTGCTTTATTCTTCTTTCTTTCTCTATTTTCTTTTCCTGAACCATTTATTAGTTAACTGCAGACATGCCCTAAATACTTCAGAATGTATTTCCTTAAAACAAGGAATTCTCTTACATAACCATAGCACAATTATCTGAATCAGAAAATTAACATTGGTACAATACAATAGTCTAATCAACACCTGAGATTCACCAAATACCCAGTAATGTCCTTTATAGCAAACAACAACAAAACCAATACCAATCACAACATTCAGTTGTCATATCTCCTTAAAAAAGGAATATTCCTGAGTCTTTGTATTTCATGACACTGACAGTTTTGAAGAATACAGGCCATTTTGTAGAACATCCTCAATTTGGGTTTGTCTAATGTTCCCTCAGGCTTAGCCTGAAGTTATGTAATTCAGGCCCGGAATGCCACAGACAGGATGCTGAGTTCTCCTTGTATCACATCACACTGTCAACTGGTTCCACTAATGCAGTAAACTCTGACCATTTGGTTAAGGGGATGCCTGCCACCCACCAGAGAGCACAGCCGGATTTGTGTGCTGTAAAGTGACTACTTTAAGTAATTCATAGCTATCTTCTGGGGAAATCATCTAGATTATGTTAACATCATATTATGACTTAAATTTTCACCCATTAGTTTTAGCATGCACTGATGATGCATTCCTGCAATCTTAAAAGACCTTTTAAATACCCAAGAAGTTGCTTTACTCAAGAAAATGCATTAATTGAAAATATTTTAAAAACCAAAACTTACATCTGCCTGATCTACTGCAATCACTGCTTTAAAAAATCAAAGAAACACTGTAAATAACTGATGAGATCTCATACATGGTGCTAAAACATTCTATCATGCATTTCTGCGAAATCCTATTATCACTACATGTTTTGTACGTTCTCTTAATACCCCTGAAAACCTCTGGTTCAACTTTAGTTTTCTGTCATGCTAAACTAATACAAGTAACTTGGTAAATGAAATTCACAGGTATTAATGGGGTTTTCCTTCCTGTTTAAAAAAAAAATTGGTTTTGGGAGGAGAAAGGAGTATCAATTACATCAGACCTTCTCATTTTGAGTCTTTCTAGATAATACCAATATTATTTTTTACTGAGGCTGCTGGTTCCACTGAAATCAGTGGGCCCGTGATGATACTCAATTAAAGAGATGCTGCAGGGCGCTTCCCTGGTGGCGCAGTGGTTGCGAGTCCGCCTGCCGATGCAGGGATCGGGCACGGGTTCGAGCCCCGGTCCAGGAAGATCCCACATGCCGCGGAGCGGCTGGGCCCGTGGGCCGTGGCCGCTGAGCCTGCGCGTCCGGAGCCTGCGCGTCTGGAGCCTGTGCTCCGCAACAGGAGAGGCCACGACAGTGAGACGCCCGCGTACCACAAAAAAAAAAGATATGCTGCAGTGAAAATAGGTTGACGACCCCCCAAAACAGTAGATGATCCATGGTCTCCCAGGTATTCCATGTTTTTGTCTTTGGTGACTGAACATCATTCGTTGAAGGCCCAGGGCCTCCGTAATACATCTCTACCAATCTCAACCTGCCACTTCGCTTCTGGCAGCAGAGTCAAAATGGAGAATCTTTCTCTACGTCAAGCATAGAAAAATGAAAGCATGAGTTTGGATTTTTGCTCAGAAATAGTTAAACTCTGGGGACGGAAGGAAGCATGAAGTTTCTTCTGTCCCTTTCCTTGGGGCCTCAGCAGAACAATACTTCTCAGCACATAATCACAGACAAAGAAGTGCTTGCTGCTTCTGTGACTTCTGAAATAAAAACAAGTGAACCAGAGAGTCTTTTCTCTCTCCTAAGGAGTAGAACTAAAATCCTGGAAATAGAGTAATAATCTAGAACCTCAGTGTAATAGAGTTAGCTATACAGTGAAACTCCATCAAAGGCAGCTCCACCTCCAACCTCTCCTAAGGAGTTTTTGTTACTGAAAAAGCTTGTTAAAACACACACACACACACACACACCACACACATAGCACACTATCATATAAAAGTATGGTCCAAGAAATCGACATTCTGATGAGATCCAACATAGGAAAACAGGATAAGTCTATTGTGATGAATGTCTCCGATGTAGTGTCAACAATAAAACAGACTTTTTAAAAATGTCAACAAGTTCTCCCTCCAGCTTTCACACACATCAAATTCTACCGTGTACATTCAGTACACACGTCAAGACTGGTTCACAGTTCAGCAAACGCAGACTTCGAGCCTAAAAGGAAAAGGGTCCTCTAACACCAGTTTAGGGAGAAGTTTCTGCTTGTTTTCCCAATTTAATATGTGCCTCTGTGGGGTGTGAGTGAAGCTCGTTGAGGCCGGATCAGTTGGGAGATCACAGAAGCATATAAACAGCATTGACTACTTTAAGTGAAACCATTTTAACAGACAGCTGGTTTAGGAGGTAGACAATGAAACACCAAGAAGAAGGCTTATCTTCAACCTCCATAGTAAGTCATGTGTCTGCTCACTGGGAGGAAGGGAGGTCTGCCGTGAAAGCGACAAAAACAACAGCGGTTCAAAGAAATCAGTGTGTTCATCAGGAAGGAGTAAGGATGGGAGGCCTGTTCCAGAGATGGGCAGGAGGGGAGAGGAAGCATATCAAATATATTATTTAATTAAATGAATTGATGGTGAAGCAAGTTGAGGTTTAACCTAAGAAACAACAACAACAAAATACAATATCAAATAGAAAATGATGTTTACATTAATCCTGCCAATGCAAATAAATCCCTTAAGGTGGCAGGACTGCTTGTACAGGAAAAAAAGGAAAAGAATAAACAGCACGAACTTCATCTCAACTTTAAACACCTAGTGAAACTGATAAACGAGTTGTCAAAACTTGACATGTTTGGAGCAGATTTATTCTTCGGATATACTAGCCTCCCTTAATGTTCTCCTCTAATGAGAATAATGAAAATATCACAATTGTTTTAAATACTCTGTTGACTTTCTGATTGAGGGTTTTTTCAAGAATAATTTTTTTTTTTGCGGTACACAGGCCTACTCACTGTTGTGGCCTCTCCCGTTGCGGAGCACAGGCTCCGGACGCGCAGGCTCAGCGGCCGTGGCTCACGGGCCCAGCCGCTCCGCGGCATGTGGGATCCTCCCGGACCGGGGCACGAAGCCGTGTCGCCTGCATCGGCAGACGGACTCTCAACCACTGCGCCACCAGGGCAGCCCAAACTTTCACATTCTTACACAACAATAGTGCCAGAAGGTTTGCTGTGAGAGGATGAAATGCCATCAGTTTCAAATGCCCAATTACACATTAACCTATACCATCTTTGAAAAGAAATCAATCAATAGAAAAAATCTGCCTCTGTTGCCACTGTTTTAGAAGGCATCTTGTGAACTGTGGTTCATCTCCACCTTTCTAAAACATCACTGGGTCTTAAAAGTTAATTGAGATAAAGACCGCATAGTAAAACAGAAAATACACGGTGAACTTACACAGGGATCACACCTCAATGGCACGCGGAAAGAAATACAGGGAATTGAGCACAGTTTTCTTTGTTTACTTTTCAAATAATTTTAACTCTTTGTGTTCCATGCAAAAATAAAGTGGGCAAAGAGAATACTTTTGACTTTGGTTCATTAAAATCTGAAAGGTTTTTAGGAACAAAATGTTTTCATTAGGAGTCTTTCTTGGTTTACAAACCAACAATTGGAGACTTGTCATCATTAATTTAGAAAGACAGAAAGAGAGAATGAAAGGAAAGAAAGAAAGGAAGGAAGGAAGAAAGGGAGGGAAGAAGGAAGGAAGGAAGGGAGGAAAGAAGACAGGTAGATAGGTAACCTATAACTAACAAAAACTCCTAATTTTCCATTTAAATCAAAACAGTAACCTTGAAAATACATCACTCTTTTTTCCAAATACAGAATAAAACGCCAAACCTAATTTGTCACCTTAAAGAATACATTCATGAATGTACAAAGTATCTCCTTCAACCAGAAGTAAAGTGTCCTCTAAATACAGATTGTCAACACGACTTTGGCAGCAAATTACCAAGAATCAAAACTAATAAAAAAAATATGAACACCTGTTATCAACATGCTGTAATATTAATCATTACTTTCAACCACCAAGTTCCACTGCTTGTCATTAAAAAAAAAAAAAAAGTGTTAGCTAATGCGGTTTGAGAAATTTCCAGTAGGTGAGGGAGCCTTAGTTAAAAATTAACCTGTGCCAAAGAAAACACTACAAATTTGACGTTTCATAAACAACTGTATCAAACAGCAATCCAAAATTAATAGTGAAATAAAAAATTATTTTGCTTCACTTAGCAGCTTGGCTACTGGTGAACAAATTGCAAAGATGTAATTTAAGCTCAGCAGCTAAGCAGGCCTGTTTGCAGAACTGAATTAGGGAAGTTGCATAGGAATATCATATTCAGTATGCTGTTCAGTTACACCACAGCCCTGAACAAAAAGAGGACGTGCACCAAAAGCAGGTAGCTTCAGAATGCATCTTTTGTGTCTCAAATAAAATCTCTCATATTATTCAAACACCAAGATAAAAACTGAATCATTCTAACAATATCATGCAATATTTCTCTTTCTAGCAGTAATAAAAGATATTTCACTCATATGATAACTACATTTACAACTATATTAGTAGATACAACTGGCTTTGTCAACTCAATGGGGTAATAATAGTAATAATAATAAAATAATAAAAGCATCTAATTTATTAAGCACTTAATGTATGCTAGTCACTGTTCTAAGCATTTTCCATGTATGAATTCACTTAATTTTCACAACTGAGCTTCCAGGTAGGTGCTGCCATTACTTCAATTAGTTTCCAAATGCTTACATAGTTTAATCACTAAGACCAAATCATTCTTGCTCAACAACTGTATGAACAATTCACCAACATCCAGACACTTCTGCATTCCTCTCAGCAACATAAGACACAAGAACAGACTGTGTAGTCATACAAATTCGATAAATGCATCACTACTAATATGTTCGTTTTTAATGCTGTTCAAACATTCACATGGAAACAGCTCTAGCGTAAATATCCCCAAACAAATGGCTGTATATTATCCAGGAGGGAGCAGTTGGACCGCCAGACTGGGAAAGTACTAGGCCATCTGGCTCCGGCAATCTCTCCAAAACCATCAGCTTTGTTTTCACCCCCAGACTCCAAACAACACATTTTCCACTGTGATGAGTCTACATCTTCCCAAACACAGGTCCTGATCATGCATAAAAATTCCACACTTCTTCATTCCTCTATATGCAAGAAAATTCAAATCACCTGCATTTTTGACATGTTACCAAAGAAGAGAGACAGCTGCTAAAATACAGCTCCTACCTATAAACTTGCCGTGTCATTTTTTGTTTGTTTCCCCAAATATATGAAAGAACCTCTCTGCTGGCCTAGTTGAATTCCTTAGGAACATATTGATACACTAAAAATGTGCTTATCTACCAATGAAGAACCATGAACAGAAAGGGCTGTTAATCAAATCTATGTAGCTGTGGCAGGATATGATGAAACAATCAATAGGAAAAAATGCACTTGCATCAATAACTTAAAGTACCAGGAACATCAAAACAAATATATAAAGATTAGCTGGAAAGAGAACTATAACAGTAGTTCTGATTATTGTACCTTAGACTTCCCACTGCCCTGGGGTTTTTTAGGGGTCCCCTCACCATATCACCTACCTTCAAATCCATACACACAAGGATTATGTGACTTATTATTTTTCCCTTTCCAAAAAAGAGCTTTGGTTTGGGGGCAGGGAATGTTTTGTTTTTGATAACTTTATGGAATTTGGTACTCTCTAATTGAATTATAAAAATGTCCCTTTTTTCAAAGCAAGATGGTAAGAGGGCAGATAAGTTAAAGGTTTTTTTTTTTTTTTTTAAAAACTATTTAAAGATAACTCACTGAAGCAATCACAGAATGTAATTATATCTCAGATACTACAGGAAAATCTGAACTGAGGCGCATTAAAACTCAGACGTCTCCCACTGAGTTCATTTGAGTTTCTGCAGTAGATACTGCTTCCGGATGCAACAGCCATAAACTTCTGGATCCTACAGGCCTTTCTGCATGCTCACTAATGGAATACCAAAAACAGCAATGACAAAAAACAGAAGAACCCTATTTTTAGTCCAGCTAAACTTGGTTTTGAAAAACCCTTCCCAAAAGCAAGCTTCTTATTTTCTAGTTGGTGTACAAATATTTTATTTTTTTCAGAAATAGAACGCTTTTATTTTATTTATTTTTTACATCTTTATTGGAGTATAATTGCTTCACAATGGTGTGTTAGTTTCTGCTTTACAACAAAGTGAATCAGCTATACATATACCTATGTTCCCATATCTCCTCCCTCTTGCGTCTCCCTCCCTCCCACCCTCCCCATCCCACCCCTCTACGTGGTCACATAGCACCGAGCTGATTTCCCTGTGCTATGCGGCTGTGGACAAATATTTTAAATATAATTATATCCTTAGTGTTTTATAAGAAAAGCATAGGGATAAGAGGGCTCAGATCCTTACACATTCACTTCTAATAAAGCTTTCCCTTTCCTGGTTGAGTCCAAAATTAAGAGTCATTACCCCAAATAGCGTAATGAGACACTTTGAAAAGGTGTGAAATACTGTGTCCTACCAATACATCTTGGTTGATTGAGTACATTTCTGTTTGATCTCAATGCTGCTAACTCCACTCAAGATCACAAACATTCTATGAAAATATAAAGTGCACAGCTAGTTTTGAATTTTGCTTGCCAAAGATTCCAAGTTTTAACCCCAACTTGTGAGTCAAAGCTATGACATCACATACATAAAGCTGCATCTCTGACGTGAAAAATGTTATGATAAATAAGCAGCTAAGAGGAGACACTTGAACTATGCTTAGCTATTCCCACTGAAATTTATGATGTTACTAGAACTCATCAGTCACTGAAATTATTCCATTCTGCACTCTATCAAAATCCTGAGTCAATCTACCTGGAAGAATTTCACAGGGGGAAAAAAATAGTAACCGTTTAATCGGTCACCTTCTGTCAAGACTTACTTCTGATTGAAGGGGTCACTGCACACTTAGCTAAAATCAAAAATTTAAGAACTTAAAAATCCGACTTGGCATTTAATTATCACAGAATAATTTCAAGCTAGATGAGAATCCACTGTTTTACTCTTCGAAGCTAAAACATAGTAATTATGTCACAGCTGAGGAAAGTCATGCTGTCCACGCTGATCTGCTTTTTGAAGACTACTGTATTAGCTGTGTACACAAGAAGCTCACCTACTTCCCAAACTCTTACAGCACATAATCAAGGAAGAAGCAACCGGATAACGGGCAGGGACTGCCTTTCAAAGTAAAAGCTACAGAGAAGGCATTAGACAACTATTATGAAAGCAAACAGGTATGCCTGGAAAAATCTTTTTTCTTGATATTTTTAGACTAAATTCAGATAATTACTAAGCCTTTTTTTCAGGTCACTCCCCACCAAAATATATAATTGCCTACATTTATAATTTGATGATTTTAACTTTCAGTGAGATGTCACAGTATGGCAAGTAACCCTCTTATACCTGCTATTACTACACTGTATCTTATTCTGGTCCCATCCCCACCACGATAGAATTTATGAAGCCGTGCAAAGAATGCCTTAAGCTATAGTTTTCCCTAAGTTCTATGACCTTGTTAGTAAAATGATATTAGATGTATTGCTTTATAAGAATCAAGATTATTCTTCCTCCTTAGAAGAGTGTGTAAAGTCATTTCATCTCATAATGGGAAGATCAATTCTTGTGGCACTTTTGGTTTACGGGGCCTAAAATAAAGTTTTGAGAGAAGGTATCACGTCAAACATGTCCTAATTTTGTGTTCCTTACAACTGTCCACTTCGTAGAGTTGCCGATAATTTAATATTTAAGTGGCCAATGTTTCACAAGCAGACAGGTCTTACATACTGGTTTGTGGGGAGTTTTTATTCTTTAAAAAATAAACTGTAATAAGTACATAAGGAATATGTATTAGAAATCATACTTTCCCTCTCCCCCTCCCATCTTTTCTTTCCTCTGATGGGAATGGCAGGAAAAGATATCCAGGGTATCAAAGACAATTTTTTAAAAACAAAACTCCACTTAAGACACTTTTGTTTTGATATCATTTGTTTAAAAAGTTACTGAAATCAGGCTTTTGCATTTTTTTGCTTGGCAAAAAAAAAAATTTAACAAAATACAGAGCGTCCAAATCAAAGGGAATTATCCTACGTAATGATCAAAACCAGTAATAGTAATAATAATAAAAAACAATAATAATACCAAAAGTATAAATGTGCGTTTACTCTGAACAATCAACTAAGAAATAAAGCAGATCTTCAAGAAAGTCAAATATTTTAGGCTAATAACTTGAAATAGATTTCAAGAGATATGTATTTATCATTTTAAAAAATACATGTCGGGCTTCCCTGGTGGCGCAGTGGTTGGGAGTCCGCCTGCCGATGCAGGGGACGCGGGTTCGCGCCCCGGTCCGGGAGGATCCCACATGCCGCGGAGCGGCTGGACCCGTGAGCCATGGCCGCTGAGCCTGCGCGTCCGGAGGAGCCTGTGCTCCGCAACGGGAGAGGCCCGCGTACCCCAAAAAAAAAAAAAAAAAAAAAAAAAAAATACATGTCATACCCTCATGTTTTTCACTTGGTTCACAATGAAATATGAAGGTAATAATTACAATTAGCTGTTATTAAATTGGTTCTTGCTGAGTATATTTTAAAACTCCCAACAGGTTATTAACGTGCATTTTGTACAACATATTTAAGCCATGGGTATCTAAAAATAATTTTTAAATATGCATGTATACTCTAATTTGAAACCTTCCAAGTCAGCATTATGAAAACGTCCCTTATTTTAAAGGGAATCTTTTAAAACCGCCATCAAGCAAACCAGTCTTACCCTCTCACTGAACTGGTGGTTAGTACACAATGGGTAACTTTTCTGTCTTCGTTTTTGTCACGAAATCCTCCAACCACCTAACCAGATATTTAATTCCTAAACTTTTACTTAAAAAGAAAAAATGTCCCTGCGCCTCGTAAAAACGTCAGACCTCTTTTCTGACTCGTCTCATAATTGTATCTTTTAAACCATAACTCAACTTTAATGTATACCGCTCGGCACCCGCGTGCTGGGAATGTAAGAAAATGCCGTCTATGTACCTTTAAGACCACAAGCTCGCTCACGCTGCCTGGCTTCTTGCCAAACTTGGAGGCAAAAGCAGGGGGATTTTTGCAAGATATCTTCTGACAATTGTCGCTCCGTCTTCCAGCTCTACCACCACCACCATCTCTTCTTTAAAAACTGTGGGTCAAGCGCGCTCTCAGACTACCGCACCGTTCCTGGGGAAGCTGCCTTTGCCCCTCACCCGCTTCCTCTACCTCTGCCCCCGGCGGAGGCCCTGACGGTTTGGGTTTCACAAGTTCAGCCCGGTCTGCACCAGGGTCTCTGGGCACCTTTGCGCCCCGTGGGGCCCCCCGTCCGGGTCAAAGGAAGTTCAGCCCGTACTCTCCCCGCGCAGCACCCCGTAGTCTCAAATCGCAAGGTCTGAAGTTCCCTTGAGAAGAAGGGGCCGCCCAGCCATCTCCCGCGCGGCGAGTCAACGTGCTTTGGGGCGCTTGCAAGGCTGCGCTGAGAGCGCGGTCCGCCCTGGCATTGAGAGTTCGAGTCCCAGCCCTCCCGCTAAGGAGTAGCCGGCTTCTTGACTCTCCCAAATTTCGCGGCCGTAGAGTCACCCCCGCGGCGCGAATTTAAGAAACTCACTTGTTTTGTCATGGAGTCAATGAGGCGAACGTAGAAATCCCGCTGCGTCCTCATTCCTGGGGGAGGGGCGGGGGATAGGGGAACGGAGGAGAATTAAGTGAGATTGGATCTGCAGGAAACAAACAAACAAACAAAGAATGGGGCTCCGAGGCTGATGGAAGGCCGACTGTCCCGGAGAAGCACAGCCAGGACCCCTTTCCCCAGTTCCCGGCTGAGGGCCTCTGGTCCAGCCCGAGAGAGTTTGGAAGGCAGCCCCGCCCCCAAGCACAGCAGCTGGGAATCGGGCGGGCGGATCCCCCCCCGTCCCCCCCACCCCGGGTTCTCTCCCTTCCCACGGCTGGAGGAGTCCCTCTGCGTGCTCTCCGGGAGCCACCAAGGCCCTGACCGCTCTAGCCCGCTGAACGCAAGGGACCTGGGCATGAAGTCTATGCTAAGCGGAGGAACCCAGCCTTAGGACGGCGAAGAAGAAAGAAAGCGGCCCAGCGGGGCCGAGGCGCCACACCTGGGCCCAGGTACGCGCTCGCTAATGCGGCCGCCCTCGAGCCACTCAGGGCCTTCTCGGGTGAAGCCTCTTCGGGCGAAACTTAGCAGAGGCCGGTTTACCCCGAGGATGGCGGACGACTGAGCTTTGCTCCCTGCTGGCGTCCTAGGCCGCAAAGACACAAGAGACGCGGGAGGGAGGTCGGCGTGAGCTAGTGGACCGACTTCGAGGCAACTTTCCCCAAGCGGGGACCCCTGGCCTGGGAGCCGGACAGGCCCGGGAGCAGCAGAAATTGCGGCCAGCTGGGATCCCTCTGCCGCCCTCCCGACCCTTACTGCTCCAACTTTCCAAAAAGTTCCGTGGGGCGCGCACGGGCGATCCCGTTCCTAGGGCCTGGGGGCTCGAGCCCGCGCCAGCAGAGGCAGGAGCCGCGCGTGGTCGCGCGGTCGAGGGCGGGTTCGTCCCGGCGCCCTTGACTCCGGAGTGCGAAGCCGGGCTCGCCTCTCTCCATCTTTCGGGACTCAGCACGAACTTCTCTGGAGCAGAACTTCAGGAACGAGGAGCCCGCGTTCTCCCGGAACGGGAAGCGGCTTGGGGGACCCCGAGCGGGGCGTGTTACGGATGCTTTGTCCTCGCGGGGGAGCGCGCCTCCCGAGGGGCCTGGGCCTGCTCCCCGGCCGGAGGCGAGGGGCAGCGGCGCTGCGCCCACTTACTTTTTCCTTCTCCACGAACCCCGCAAAGGCTGTCCCCTCGATCTCCGCGGGCTGGCCCTGTCTGTCGTAGAGGGCCAGGACGAAGCGGAAGAAGTTGGATTTCCGCATATTGGAAGACGGCTGCTTCGGAAAGTGAGCCCGGGCCAGACCCACCCCGCTGCGGCCAAAGACGCAGAGTTAGACGGCTCAGCGGGACAACACCCGCGACCCCTTGTCACCCCTTACACACGCGCGAACCCTCAAACACCCGCCTCCTCTGCCCCCAAAACGCCCCGTGGACCCCCTACACGCTCCCTCAGGCGCCCCGGGCCCAGCCTGCGACGGGACATGCGTGCTGTCGCCCAGCCAGTCCTCCCCGCCGAGGACCTCCGCGCCCCCCGAGCCCGACGAAGAGGTGTGAAAGTTTTGTTTGGGTTTTGCGCAAGAGACAAAACGCTGTACGCGTTTACTCCGACCTGACGCGCGCTGCGTGGGGAGGAAGAAAAGTAGCGGTGGATGAGGGGACGCGCGATCGTGGAACAAAGCCGGTCGTTTACAACTTAGGGGGAGGGTGGGCATGGGAGTTGGTTCTCGACACCCCCTCGAATCTCCCTTGCGCAGGTGCGAATGGATGGGGAACATGCCCAGCTCCTCGCTGCAGCAGCCATCCTCCGGGAAACCTCATGCGCCCCCTGCCTCCCCTGCCCAGACGCGGGTGCCCGGCCTCGGGGAGCCGTCTGTCCCCCCCCCCCAAATAAAGCATGTGGAGAAAAAGGATCTGCGGGTGGAACTCAGAGCAGTCAGGAGTGGTCGCTGTGGGAAAGGGAATTGGGGATTTTTAAAAAAGACCTGTCCTGACAAAGGTTCGCTGTTCCGCAGACATCCTCACACCCTTTCCAGAAATCCTATGAATAAGGGCTGACGGTTGAGGGCGCCCTCCCGGGGGCTGGAGCCTGGGGCGCCGGGGGCGCAGGGCGGCCACTGACAGCCCAACCTGGCCAACACAAGGGTGCGCGCACACACACGCACGCACACACACACACACACACACCCTTTTGTTTCTAGCCCAGTTACCCAACTCACTCTCACTACCAACCACCCCCACCTTTATGATCATCGGGGATGGGAACAGTGTTGTGGACACTTGTCCCCAGCCCGGAGAAGATGAGGGTGATGTAGTTAGTCATCTTCATTCTTCCCCTTCCGCCCTCTCTGGGCCGGAGAGAGCGTGGAGCCACCAGATCTCCCATTCCCCCAAGCCCAGCTGGTGGCCTAAAAAAAGGGGGGGGGGACCATTTCTCACTTGGGACCAGGAGTCCCCAGAAAGGGTACTGAGGGTGCCCAGGAAAGTTCCCCCAGGTCCATCTCCAAAAGCAGTACCTCTAGGCCATACAGCCTAGCATCCAGGAGCTGAGAGTGGCAAAGGGGCTAGAAGGGGCCATGGTCCTAGACGGTGGGGAAGACTTTTAGGAGACATCAGAATTAAAGTTAAGAGTTGCTGTTCTTCAGGTGGACCAAGAAAAACTGAAAGCTAAAGGGAGAGAGAGGGAGAACCAGAGAGGAGAAATAAGAGATGATTCTAGGGGGACATGGAAAGAGAAAAGGGGAGAAAAAGGAGTTAAGAGAAGGAAAAAGAGGAAAGAGAAAGAAAGAGTGAAGAGGAAGGAAAGAAGGAAGAGGGAAGGAGAAGAAAGGGGGAAAGAAAGGGAGGAAAGGAAGGAGAAGGAAAGTTTTTTAAAGAGGGGGGGAAAGGAAAGAAAGAAGAAAGAAGAAAGAAAGGAGGAAGGAAAAGAAGAACGAAGAGAGAGGAAGGAGGAAGGAAAGAAATAGAGAAGAAAAGGCAAGGAAAAGAAAGAAAGAAAAAAATAGGAAAGGAAGGAAAGAAAGAAAAGACAGGCGGCCTGAAAAGAAACAGCAATCACATAGAAACACAGATATCCAACATCATACTGGTGAGACGCCTCTTCAGACTTAAAACAAAATGAAAACAGTCACAGACCAGGCAGGGAAAAGTGCCGGTAAAGCGCGGGCTCCTCGCAGGCAGGTCCCGGCTCTGCGGCCGCAGGCAACCAAGACAGAGCGGCCGGGGGGCGCGGAGTCCCGGAGACGAGCAGAGCCGAGCGGCAGACGCACGAGCGCGGCCCGGCCCCGGGGCGGCGGCTTCCGCTACCACCTCCGGGCTCTGCTGCTCGCCGCTTGCCTCCCCGGCCGCGGTCCCCACGCGGTACTCACCTCTGCGCCGCCGTGTTGGCGTCCAGCACCCCGGCGCCCTGCATCCACGTCCGCACCGCGTTCCTGCAGCTGCCCGGCGGCTCTTCCTTCATGCTGCTTCCACTCCATTCGATGCTTTGCTGAATCCCAAACATGAAAACAACCTTTTCTTGTGGAAAATCTCCTCCCCCTTGAAAATTTGAAAAAAAAAAAAAAGGAAAGAAAAACGCCAGCCAGAGATTTTTTTTTTTTTGAGTCGTTGAACTCGCGCTAGAAGATCAAGGGGGGCTGGATAGCAAATTTTTAAAAAATGTAAACCTTCGCTCAAAACTGAGCGATAACCCGAAGGAAAAAAAAAAAGAAAAAAGGAAGGGACAATCCAACAAAAAGACCAAAATTTAAAAAACAGAGATGTATGCTTGGCTGTTGGGGATTGTTTGGTTGGTTAATTTTTGGTTTGGGTGCTTTTTTTTTTCTTTTTCTTTTTGTAATGATCACAGGCCGGTGGAAGACAGGAGGGACTGGAGTTTCCTTTTGTAGGGGTACCGTTCACTTGAAGCAGGAAGAAAAAAAAAAAACCCTGAGGGCAACTTAAGAAACAATAGACTCAACTCGCGCTGCCGGCTTTGCTACTTCAAGTGTCATTTTCCACTACCAGGCAAGTTTTTCCTCTCTCTCCCTTTTTTTGTTTTTTTCCTCCTTCTCTCCCAACCAAAGATGTTTCTTTGGTGCGTATAGATGAGGAGGACGCTGGTTGCCCTAGACAGATAAACCAGAGAGGGAGAGTGGGGTGGGGAAAGGGGGAGGGGGGGTAGGGAAAGACAGAGAGGAAAGGAGAGGAGAGGGAGAGAGAGAGAGAGAGAGAGAGGTGGACCCTGTTGAACGGAGATTCTGTTTTCTCCTTGCTAAAATAGAAGTGATTTGCAGGCTTTCCCTATGGAATCCAGTTTGACTCTCCCCAGAGCTAAACACAAGCACACTAACCCCAAGGGGAGGAGGCGGGGCCCGCGCGGCAAGGACCCGCCCCTTCATTTGCATAACGCCATCCTTCCGCCTCGCCGCAGCCAATCGCGGCGCAGGAGCCTGCCGGCTCTTAGCGCAGGGTCACGCTCCCTCGTTAACATCCCTCTCCGGCTGGCGCAGGGGAGGCGGCCAAAGTTCCTCGCAAAGTGGCGCGCGAAGGATCGCTTAGTACCCGTGTCCGAGCTGGAGAGGAGCGGGGCTGAGCTGGGCAGAGCCGGGCAGGAGAAGGGAGCCAGAAGGAAGGGGAGGAGGATATTCTCCTCAGGGATTTGAGCTGGGGTCTGCATCCCGGCCATTGCAGTCAGCTAAGCATCCTCGCCGAGCCCTGAGCGCGCTCGAGGCGCGCAGGCTGCGCCCTCTCAGGGTCGTGTCCTGCTCCGCTGTCCTGGGACGTCGGGCGCAAAAGTGGAGAAGATGGGAGAGCCCGGGCAGAAGAAGCAGGACGCGCATGCCAGGCGCCCACCTCTTCGCTTTGAGGAGGGGTGGTGGCTGGAAAAATGGGTGCGTGAGATCGGCGCTGGGAGCTCGCAGATGGCACTGCCTCCACGCTGGGAGGGTGGGGTGGACCCTGGGTCCCGGCAAGCAAGGCGCCGTGGATCCCCAGGGAGTGGGGGACCCGCGCCCTGCCCCTAGTCAAGCCACTGAAACACCTCTCGCTCCGCCGCTAGCCTGGAGACCGCCGGCGTTAGGCACTGTCCTCACGTGCTCACTTCTCTGGAGTATTCCGCGGGATAGGTAAACCACCATTTACCTAACGATGCTCGCACTGGAGCTGTGCCAGGCTGCGTTTTAAAATTTGGTCGGGTTCAATCCCCAGCCCCTCATCCCCGCCCCCCCAAACAGTTTTTTCCTTAGAGTAGCTACCAAAGCAAAAACAACGTCTCTGATTAGTTATCTGGTGTAGAGTTTCTCTCTTCCTCATTCTGTTAAAATGGGGGGCTTGAACAAACCTTCCCCCCAACCTCGACCTCTGACACCTGTCAAGAAAGAGAGAGATGGGGAAGGAGGGAATGAAGGGAGGGAGAGAGGGAAGAAGGGAGGAAGGAAGGGAAGACGAAATGATCTCCTCCCTCAGACCTTTCAACTTATATGCTTGTGGCTGGCAAAGGAAATAGCTAGATGTTTCTGGGTAACGTGCCCCATCATTTTTTAGCAGGCTGTAACCTCTAATAAGCACATGGTGAACTTCTGTTTCATTGCCCTCAAAGGAACTCCCTGAATGCAGCCAAGTCTGCTAAGGGCTCCTTCGGGGAAAGTGCCAGAAATCCAGGTCCCCTTCCTGCCGGCCTTTCTTGGCCCTTTGAGTTAGGGACCTCATGGGATCGATGATGGAAAAGTACACATGCCCATGTTGAATGGAATGGAGACAGGCAGGAGTTAAACTTAGTACTGTTGGCAGAGCAGGAAAGCGGGAGCCACTTCCAGATTCGTAAACTAGTTGAAAGACTGTGTTTCAGGCCTGAGGATACATGGCCACTGTCTTCAACACTGCTTTATCTCTTGTGCACAAAGCCTGCCGAGTTTCATACCATTTAATTTGGACCATTTCATGTGCTAAGCTCTTCCCCCCGGTACCGTAATTAATGCCATTTCCTCCAAGATGCTCTCAAAGAGATCTGTTTGTTCCATCAGGATCCCCACACCACCCACCAGAGTTCCTGGCACACAGTATATGTTCAGGAGAGGTATGTTGGTGGAAACCCTGGAAGGATTATAGGTTTGTGAAGAGGGGAAAGGGGAAGCTGGACATTCTCCATCTCTACAAAATTTAAGTGCACAGTTGAATCTTGGCCTGCTGAAAATTTCCCAAAGCTCCAAGTTTAACCTCCAAGGCCCAAAGGGTCCCCAGAGCCCATCTCTTCCCCTTCCTGGACCATCCCCTGCCTTCTCTGAGGGGATCCTTCGGAGAAGGGGGACCAGAAAGCAGAGGCCACTCTCCTATCAAAGAGCCCCAGGTAGCACCGGCATGAGACCGAGACCTCCCTCTCTTTAATTGCCGGAGTCTCCATTTCACTCTCCAGTAAACAGTGTTAAGACTCCCAGGTTGAGTCTGGCGAGGTACACACCCCAGTGATGGGGAACACACAATGGGGCATCAGATCACTGCCAAAGGTGACAGAGAAAGGAGAGACACAGCCACTCTGATGACCAGGATCAGTGAGAGTAACACAACAGATGGATTTCTAGGGGGTCAGGCAAATCTAGAAGCACTCTGCAAATGATGCGTTTGTGGAGGGACCTGAAGCTGCATGATCCAAAAGAGAAACTGGCCCAGAGAAAGAAGCCTTCAGCCGCCCAGTTCCTGCCCCAGAGCCAGTAATCTCCAGGAACCAAATAGGAGGAAGGCAACCTGCACATCCACCAGGCCATGGGAGGAGAAGCAAAAGGGGGCAGGTATCTTCTGCTACGACCAAGTCCATTTGGCCATGCGGAGGCAGCAGGTACCTCACCTGGGATGCTGAGTGTACTTTATTTTAACCAAGCAGAGTGTATTCGTAGTTTTTCTTCTGGGCATCCTTGTGCTTTCAACCTTGCTCTCTTACCCAGTAAGAAATGTTTAAGTAGGAAGGAAGCTAAAGAGAAGGTGGAAAAGAGACGAAGAGGGTGATAGAAAACTGGGGACAACACCCAGGCCAGCAGAATGGTACCTTTTTGTGAATTTCCTCTGGTGAATCATGAAGTAGCACTGGCAGTTTTAAACTTTGAAAAATCCCTTAAAAGCTTTTCAGTCTTCCCTCATGTAAGGTTTGCACCACCTGCAGCGAGCAAAACGTGTGTGTACAGGGGTGACTGTAAAGTACGTACCGAGACTGTCTTCATCCTCTTTACGTTATAGTCACATCCTCTGTGGACAGACAAACTTGTATGCATAGCATTGCCCAGGCTTTATAGCAGGGGTGATATGACTTTAGGGTAACTTATAACGGTAATCAGTTATAAGGTAAACCCTGCTTATCAGCGTAATCAAATGGGGAAAGGAGGAATTTTGTTAGAAATGCAGATTTCCAGGCCTTGTTCAGACCTGCAGAATTAGGGAGGAAGAAAGTGAGGGGTAAAGGGCATGTACATGAGGAACACATACAGCAGAGTGAGTCTATATGTGGCAGGAGCAATTGGAAGGGCTTGATATTCCCCTGGAGTGAAGACTCCCTCGGGGCTTCTCAGAGTTTCCTCCGCCCGGCGGTGGGCGCGGTACAGCGTCCACCCTCTTCCTCTCCGTTGCTCCAGACAGCAGACAAGGCTGCCCAGACCTCAGGGTCTCCCCGCGCTGGGGGCAACTCAGGCCCTGTGCGCAAGCCCTTCTCCCCACCCCGACCTTGCAAACCCTCTCACTCGCGGCCATCCCAAGCCTCTTACGTCACAAAGAGATCAATTCCGTTTCCTGGAGAGCATCAGTCGCCGCGGTAACTTCCGGGGAGTGCAAACGGAAACACCCCCGCTCCCCAAAAGAGCGGAGACAAGATGAACACCGCCCAGCTAAGACTAGGGGGACGTCCCAGGGAAAGAGGGAATCTTCTCCGCGAGTCCGCCCCCAGGAGGCCAGACTTGGGACCTGTCATTTAGAAAATTCCCTCGTTTCGGTCCCCCTTAGGGAGACACGCTCCCAGAAGGGCCGCCTGTCGGGGAAAGGCCCCCTGCCTTTTGCCGCTAGCCAGGGACCAGAGTGAAACCGGAGGAAAGATGCCTCCTCCAAAGCTGGGAAGAAGGGAAAAGGGAAAGACGGGGCGATGAAGGCCAAAGTCTCCGAAGGCGGCCCTGCTGGAGTCACGGGCAGGGTTGGACAGAGGCCAAGGCACTGCCCCAGAGAGGAGAGGGATAGGTGGGTGCAGGGTGGTGGCCCGGGGCCCTGGGAAAGAGAGGACCTGAGCGGGACGCAGCTCCGCAGCGGCCCCTGATCAGCACCCAGACGCCGGCGGGGGTGGTCAAACAACGGGTCCCGGTCGCCCGCGGCAAAACCCTGCCCCTGCCCTCCTAACGCCTCTACGCGCAGCCCTGGCCACGGTTCCACCGGAAATCGTCTGTCCTCCCTCCTTGCTGTCAGTCCTCTCCGGCAAGCGGCAAAGGGAAGGGGGCATTTCCCTGGACCATGAACCCTGATTCCGACCCCCAGCGCTGCAGAGAAGCCCCGGTTTGCGCCCAGTCCGGCTGATACTTCCAGACCCTGGGAGCGTGCCTCTTCCCACAGCACGGACAGGGAAACTGAGGCCTAGAGAGGGACAGAGTCACCCACAGAGAGCTAGGAGGTAGAGGTCAGGCAAATAACACCGCTGGGGCTCTGGCTTTGGAGCGCTTAGTCTGCTGGGACGAGGGCTTGAGGCCAGGGGTTCTAACGAACCTTTCCCGGATAGAACCTGCAGACTCTCGGGTTTCCTCTGGGGTGGTCCCCAGATAAGAATAGATCCCATTTGTTGAAGGTTTTATGGGCATAAACTCACTGAAGCCCCACAACAGACAAACGAGGCAGGTAAGATCACCCCTATTTTACAGGTGAGAAAACTGACGCTCTGTGATTAAAATGAAGCTTGCCCACAGCTGCATTGCTAGTAAACTCGCCCACAGCTGCATTGCTAGTAAACTCGCCGAGCCGAAATTTCTCCAGAGCCTATATATGCTCTGAACCTTGAGTCCAAACCACTCACCCAGCTTCGGTGCTCATCTCCCGCATTCGCCTTGGTGCTTGACCCCATGGCTCGAAGATCCCTTTAGCTCTCGGGCCTGTAGCTATCCTGGATGACAAAGGAGCGTGGGCGCAAGCTGCCCCCCCGAAGGCAGGCAGCAGAGGGTAGACAGGAGGGTAAACGGTTCTGAAAAGCCGTAATACGCGGACTGCGTGCGCATTCCAGCGGTCGGATACAGATGCCCGCGTCTCTCCGGGCCGCCGGCGGCAGGGCGCGCTAGGGTCGTGCCAGGTCCAGCCCTGGCTCTGCCACATTTGTTATGTGACCTCCGGTTAGCCGCTTCTCCCCAGCCCTAGTTGAAGTTTTAGAGCTCCAGGCGGACGCAAAGTCGCCTAATTGAAATAGACTAAATAAAAGACTGCGGGGATGCCTGGGACGCCCATCAGAGGGCAAAAATCTGGACACCTGCGGATGTCCACCGCATGGACATCCATGTGATGGACACCACACACATGGTCTTGGAATGACCATAGCTAAAAGCTGAAGTTACTCTGTGCAGAGACAACACAGTTTCTGGCACTGCCAGAAAGGTCCCAGTCCAAGGCTGCCCCAGGGCGCGACCTTACCCCTCCCCTGACCCTTCCACACAGTCCTCCAGCCGGTGGGATTGGAGTCTGATCAGGCTGCTTGATTCTGGAGTCTGAATGGCCCTCGCTCCCCGCACGGAAGGAGACTCCAGGGTGGGAGAACAGGGCTGCCGGGCTGTTTGGAAATTAGCATCCCTTCAGTAGTGCAGATCTGAAAGAAGGAAACTGAGGCCTCCGAGGATTTGGAGCGGAAGGGAAGGAGGAGAAGGCGTGTTTGCTTAGAGGAAAGTAGTAGGAGGAGTTTAGCACACAAGTTCGAGATGTCCCAGTCACAAAAAGTTCTCGAGTGTGTTTTCTTTAAGGTACAATTCACTGGGTGTTTACGCACCACTCCGCGCTTGGAGGTCTTTGCTGGATGTGTGTGATGTGAGTGTGCAAATATGTTTGTACAAACGAAGAGTGGTTGCATACCGTGGGTCTGTGGAATACGAGTCTGTGGCAGGGAGTGACATCGCGCACTTGGGTGCATGTGTGCGCGTGTGCTTGAGGAGGATTGTTGCACACAAAAGTGAGTACACGAGTGCATGTGTATAGTGTGTGCATGTGTCACGTGTAGACATTCCTCCTTTATGTGAGCGGGTGTGCATGTAATATGTGTGCAGAAACATGGTACTCGTGTCTGAGCCTGAGCTCATATGTGATTCGTGTGTCCATATGTACATGTGAAATCCAGCGAAGTAGTCCTCCAAAGATCTCAGGTCCAGTCAGAGGAACGGTGCAGGCAGGCTGCAGACTGAGCGCCCCACGGCAGGCGTGGAAACTGTGGCTCCTTTGGCCTGCAGGTAGCAGGAGGTCGCCCACGGGGCGCAGGAGCCGCCCAGAGGCTACAGGTTAGCGCCCAGCTCGGCTCCAGGCGGGCGAGGCAGGTTCCGCCGGGGTCCGCAAATTATGCGGAATGCGCGCGCACTGATCCCTGGTGGACAGTTCCGCGCTTGCAATTGTTCCTCGCGCACAGTTTCTGATTATTGATGCAGTGTGTCCTAGAAGAGACTGCTTCGGGTTATCTGCATATTTATTATCTTTATCACCGTCATTATTTGGTGGCTGTATGAAGATGGTGCCAAGCCCACCAAGACCGCCGTGCCCCGCCTCCTCGAGGCTGCCCTGGGCGCGCAGTGACCCGCGGGTGCCCGAATCTTCCCTTTACGTGGAGCCACAGCGCCACCTCGCGACCACCCAGCCTCCCTCCCTCCCGTCACTGCCGCCCAAGGCAGAGCCTTGCCTGGTCCAGACCACCCAAGTTCCCACTACTGGCTTTCCATTCGCTTTTCATTCCTCTTGCCCTCACTAGAATGTTCCACTTCGCCGGAGCCTAGAGATTCCTCCAAACACACCTTTGCCGCCGCACCTTTGTACAGGGGCGGAACGCCTACACCCTTCTCCACCTGGAGAAGCTCCTCTCCTCTTGCAATCACCGGCTCAAGCTCACCTCTTCCGCGAAAACTTTCCAAACCCCTACTATAGGCAGTCACTCTGTGCCTTGCAAATTTATTCAGCTCTATATCCACAGGCTTTAAGACAGGACCAGGCACAGAGTGGGCATTCACATATTTATGAATAAAGGAACCACTGCCAATTTAAATTCTTTCCTCTTCAGGACAGCTGGATTAGAAAAACACTGCAATTATCAGATACCTTGCTTGAAATGTTACCACGATGATTTATCCCAAAATAGGATTCCGCTGTTAACTAGATAGGTGACTTTGTTGAAGTCATTTCATCCTCAATTTCCTTGTTTGTAAAAGTTTCCTTGTTTGTAAAAGTAAGTTTGCTGTGAGGAATAAGTGAGGGGAAAATGTAAAGTATTTGGTACAGGCCCTGGTACTGTAGTCCATATTCAATAAAAGTTTGCTATTTATATAATTAGTAATGATAGTTTAGAAAACTAAGGCAAAAAACACAAAATCGACTTACCCCAGTTCACAGAGAATTCATGGTGCCAGAAAGGTCCCAGTCCAAGGCTGCCCCAGGGCGCGACCTTACCCCTCCCCTGACCCTTCCACACAGTCCTCCAGCCGGTGGGATTGGAGTCTGATCAGGCTGCTTGATTCCGGAGTCTGAATGGCCCTCGCTGCCCACATGGAAGGAGACTCCAGACTGGGAGAACCAATGTTAAAAATGCAGTGAATGGACACAGGCACATTGCTGCTCTCATGCATTTGCACTGGAGGTCCTCCCTGCCTGGAAAGAACATCCCCCAGACATCCTCTTGAAAAATTCAGGTCCTTCAGTCTTTTCTCAAAGGTCACCTTCTCAATGAGGCCCACACTGACCACAACAGACATCTTCCCTCTCCCCACACACTTGTACTCTGAATCACCTTCTTTAAAGCATTTAGCAACTTCTAATATAAACACTTCCCTCATTTCCTATGCTTATAGTATACAGTCTGCCCCTTACCAGTAGAACATATGCTCCACGAAGACAGCAATGGTTGCTTGTTTGTAGTTCACTGAAGTTTCCTAGATGCATAAATACCGTGTAATATACCTGACACACAACAACTATCAGTTGAATGAAGGATCAGTGTAGAGCAGCCCCCATTTTAGAGACAATATCTTCATGAATGTAACCTCAGGCCCAGTGCTGTCGTGTGGCAGCTACAGCACGACAGCCACTCACGTTGACATCAGGGCCACCTGTACGTCATGTGCCGCCTTTCCCTCCCTCCACTCACCTCCCCACTCCCACACCAGCTCTCCCTCACGTTACAGCACACAATATATATTTCTCTCTTCAGAAAAGATGAGCCTAGGCTTATTGGTCCTATTTTCTAACCAACTGTGAGTCTAAATTAGACTGTATAAATCCATGAGTTTGCACTAGAGCCAGCACTCAGATTACTAGAGCTAAGGGCAGAAAGAGGTGGCAGGTTGCAGAGAAGATAAAAAAAATACAGTGAATGAGGGGCTTCCCTGGTGGTGCAGTGGTTAAGAATCTGCCTGCCAATGCAGGGGACACAGGTTTGAGACCTGGTCCGGGAAGATCCCAGAGGCTGCTGAGCAACTTAACCCGTGCACCACAACTACTGAGCCTGCGCTCTAGAGCCTGTAAGCCACAACTACTGAGGCCGCATGCCACAACTACTGAAGCCCGCGTGCCTGGAGCCCATGCTCTGCAACAAGAGAAGCCACCGCAATGAGAAGCCCACGCACCACAATGAAAAGTAGCCCCGGCTCACTGCAACTAGAGAAAGCCCACGCCCAGCAACAAAGACCCAATGCAGCCTAAATAAATAAATAAGTTTTTAAAAAAAGTACAGTGAATGAGATAAACACCAGATTGGATAAAATATAGGAAGAATTAATGAACTCATTAATTAGACATTTTTAGATATCAAACGACCTAATTTTATATGTTAATTATGTATACTATATAAATATATGTTAAACATAAATTAGAATTTATAAATTAGAATAAACTATCCAGCATGAAACATGGAGTAGAAACAAATTTAAAAGAGAGTAAGACACAAGGAGGGTACAGATCTAACGTGCATGTGATCAAGTCCTAGAAGGAGAGAATGAGGCAGAAGAAATGTTTGAAGAGAAAATGGCTGAGAATTTTCCAGAACTGAAGAAACACATTCATCTATGGATCAAAGAGATCCAAGGAATCCCATGCAAATAAATTTAAATAAATCTGCTAGGAAAGTAGACCCTGAAAGCTATCACAAGGTGAAAAAAAAATTGTAACTGTATGAGGTGATGGACTAAACATTATGGTAATCATTTTGCATCATATACGAATGTCAAGTCATTATGCTGTACGTCAATTAGATCTCAATAAAACTGGAAGGAATAGAACAAAAATCTGCAATTAGATGCATGATAGTAAAATGGCAAAAAACAAAGGTAAAGAGAAAAATGCTGAGAGTAAAAAAGACAATTACCTTTAAAGCCACGGCAGTTAGACTGACCTCTAAACAATAGTCAACTATCTTTCAATAGTAATGACGGAAGGCATTTTTCTGTTTTTCTCTGCCTGACTTATTTCACTAAGCATAATATTCCCTAGGTCCATCCACATTGTTGCAAATGGCAGAATTTCACTGTTTTTATGACGGAGTAATATTCCATTGTACTGACGTATATACATACCACATCTTCTCTATCCATTCATCTGTTGATGGACACTTAGGCTGCTTCCATATCTTGACTATTGTAAATAATGCTGGTATGAACATTGGAGTGCATGCATCTTTTCGAATTAGTGTTTTCGTTTGCTTTGGATATACACCCAGCAGTGGAATTGCTGGGTCACATGGTAGTTCTATTTTGAGTTTTTTGAGGAACCTCCATACTGTTTTCCATAGTGGCTGCACCAATTTAGAATCCCACCAACAGTGCAAGAGGATTCCCTTTTCTCCACATCCTCGCCAACATGTGGAATCTAAAAAATAAAACAAGTCAATGTATATAACAAAATAGAAGCAGAATCACAGATATAGAGAACTAGTTGTTACCAGTGGGGAGAGGGAAGAAGGGAGGGGAAAGGTAGGGGTATAGGATTAAGACAAACTACCATATATAAAATAAATAAACAACAAGGATATATTTTACACCACAGGGGAATATAGCCATTACTTTTTAATAACTTTAAATGGAGTATAATCTATAAAAATACTGAATCACTATGTGGTTGGTGGGCTGCACCCAGCAGGCCTGCAAGGCCTATACTTGCCCAGCTCTGACACCGAAAAGAGCCAGGAGATAGCAACAGAGACATCAATGATTTATTGGATAGAGGATCCTACTCTTGCAAGGCAAAAAGGTCCTGAAGCAACAGCGCACCACTTCAGGGCAAACGGCAGGTAGGACATGGGAGCCATCTTCGCTACTCAGGGGAAGAGGAGGCCACTGTTTATATGGGGAAGTGACGACAGGTTGGTTCATTGGTTACCAAGTAACCAGCAGTTGCATTACATCCCTCATAGCCCCTCAGATTAATAATCCGAGGGCAGATGTTTCACTTTAATAAACAAGCAGGTGGAACCATTCTGGCCAGCTTAAGGACCGTAAAAACTTATGGAAAAAACTGAAAGCCCTTCTTGGGCAACCAAATATTTGGGAAATACAAATCAACACTACAAAGAAGTATCGGGGGACTTCCCTGGTGGCGCAGTAGTTAAAAATCAGCCTGCCAAAGCAGGGGACCCAGGTTCCTTCCCTGATCCAGGAAGACCCCACATGCCACGGAGCAACTAAGCCCATGTGCCACAACTAATGAGCCTGCGCTCTAGAGTCTGCAAGCCACAACTACTGAGCCCACGTGCCACAACTACTGAAGCCTGCAGTCCTAGAGCCCGTGCTGCGAACAAGAGAAGCCACCACAATGAGAAGCCCACGCACCGCAATGAACAGTAGTCCCCGCTCGCTGCAAGTAGAGAAAGACCGCACGCAGCAATGAAGACCCAACGCAATGAAAAATAAAATAGATAAATAAATAAATTATATATTAAAAGAAGAAGTATCAGCTCACAACAGTCAGAATGGCCATCATCACAAAGTCTACAAACAAGAAATGCTGGAGAGTGCGTGGCGAAAAGAGAACCCTGCTACACTGATGGTGGGACTGTAAATTGCTAACAGCGCCACTCTGGAAAACAGAATGGAGTTTCCTTAAAAATCTAAAAAATGGAGCTACAGAGGATACTGCGATTCCACTGGTCGGCATATATCTTGGGAAAACCAAACATCCACAAAACAGAAGCACCCCAAAGTCTAGTGCAGCCCTGTTGACAAGAGCCTAGACATGGAGGCAACCTAAATGCCTTTGAAAGGAAGAATGGATAAAGAAGATGTGCTACATATGTACAATGGAATATTACTCAGCCACGAAATCAATGAAATAAGGCCAGTTGCAGCAACTCGGGTGGACTTAGATACAATCATTCTAAGTGACGTAAGTCATACAGAAAAAGAGACTTATCATAAGATAATCACTTAGAGATGGAATCTAAAAATGGATACATATGAACTAACTTACAAAACAGAAACAGAGTCACAGATATAGAAAACAAAATTATGGCTGCCAAAGGGGAAAGGTGGGAGGCGGGGGGAGGCATAAAACAGGAGGCTGAAATTAGCATGCAAACCCTTCCATAGACAGAAGCGATCATTGATAAGGAGTGACTGTATAGCACACAGAACTCGACTCAACACACTGTAGTCACAGGAAAACAATACACAAGACTGGTAAGAATCTGCAAAGGAGTATACTGATGTCTCTCTGTAAGTGAATCAAGTGGAGGTACAGCAGAAGGAAACACAGCATTGACATTCAGCTACACCCCATTATAAACATAAAGATAAATTACAAAATAAAAAATAAATAAATGAGAGAGAGAGAGAGAATTTCTTACGTAATTCGTTCGGGGGGGTGACCCACCTGGAGTCACATCATCTAGACCCACAGCTGGCTGGGGTCCTAAGGCTGGACACACGTGGGGCTGAGTGGCTTGGAGAGGATTTGCCAGCAAATGCAGTCCGACTGGAGTTGTACTTCCCCGTCCCCACTCCATGGGTTGCAAATCTCCAGGTGCAGGGGAGCCAATTTACAGCTAAAACATGCCTGGGACACCCAGAAGATGGTGGACCGTTTGGTCGGGAAGACTTTGGAAAAGTCTCCTGATGGCCACATCTCCTGGTGGTCGGGTTCCCCCCTCCAGCCTCTTTCCTAACAGTCTCCCCACTTGGGGAGGAAGCACCCTGAACAGCTGGTTTTGCAGGCTGGGAATTTGTCCAGGGAATGAAGGGGATGGGGGGTGGGACGGAATGAGACACAAACCCTAGGTGTTTAGACATGCACATGTCACTCTAATTTCTATTCAGGAAGTGGAATTTCCCGAAGAATCAGGTTGCCCCAGTAACCAGAAAGGGGCTTGAAGCAATCCTGCCTCTTTGGCTGGTTCCCAAAACAACAAGTTGAAAACTGGTGCTCAGAGACACTGCAATTCACAAAGCCTGCAGGGCTGTAAATGACACCTATCACAAAAAAAGTGTCTTAGAGTAAGTAAAGGAAAAGGACTTGAAAACAAGGCAGAGTTGCAGCAGCCAGTTTTAAAGAGGTAGATTGGACTTCGCATTAAAGCACATGAAAAGCTACTCAATATGGTCAGTGATTGGGTTGGCCAAAAAGGGCATACGGCTTTTTCCTTAACATATTAGGGAAAAAGCCATACACCCTTTTTTGGCCAACCAAACATGTATGAAATGCAAATCAACTACAAAGAGGTATCACTTCGCACCAGTCAGATTGGTCGTCCTCACTTGTCTAAAAACAAGAAATGCGGGAGAGGGTGTGGAGAAAGGGAAGCCTGCTAGGCTGATGAGGGGAATGTATATTGCTAACAGCCACTGTGGAGAAGTGTACGGTGTTTCCTAAAAGATCTTAAAAACAGAGCTACAGAGCATACAGCACTTCCGTTCATGGGCGTATACCTTGGGAAAATCATAAATAGACAGGACACAGGCACCCCAACGTTTAGTGCAGCCCTGTTGCCAAGCATTTCAACCTGGAAGCAACCTACATGCCCTTGGAAGGAAAGAATGGGTAAAAAAGATGTGGTATCTGGGTAAAATGGAATATTACTCAGCCGTGAAATGAGTGAAATAATGGCAGCTGCAGCAACTCGGATGGACCTAGATATGATCCTACTAACATAAGTCAGACAGAAAAAGAGACTTATCATATGATATCACTTGTAGGTAGAATCTAAAAATGGATACAAATAAACTAAATTACAAAACAGAAACAGAGTCACAGATACAGAAAACAAAATTATGGGTGCCAAGGGGAAGGGTGGGAGTGGGGAGGAATAACCCAGGAGGTTGAAATTAGCACGCATACCGTTCCATAGACAAAAGCAGTACTTGTTAAGGACTTACTGAACAGCACACAGACCTCGACTCAACACACTGTAATCGTGAGAATATACAAGACTGCTAAGAATCTGAAAAAGAATATATAAATGTCTCTCTGTAAGTGAAATAAGTTGATGTATACCAGAAAGAAATACAGCGTTGCAAATCAGGTATACTCCAGTATAAAAATAAAGATAAATTGCAAAAAGAGAGAGAAAGAGAGAGATACTAAATTCGTTCAGGGAGCTGACCCAACCTGGTGTCACATCATCTAGACCCAAAGCTGGATAGGTACCTAAGGGTGGACACTCATGGGGATGACCGAGCTAGTGAGGACGTGCAAACAAATGCAGCGCCATTGGAGTCGTACTGCCTTGTCGCCACACCAGGGCTCCCAAATCTCCAGGTGCAGAGGAGCCCACCTAGCAAAAGCATGCTGGGACACCGAGAGTACGGTGGACCGTCTGGGCAGAAGAGTTTGGAAAAGCCACCCCATCTCCACATCTCCTGGTGGTGGGGTTCCCCCTCCAGCCTCTTTCCTTAGAGCCTCCCCACCTAGAGAAGAGAGCCCCCTCAAAAGCTGGTTTTGCGCGGCTTGGAATTTGTCTGGGACATGAATGGAGAGGGGGAGAAGGAATGAGACACAAGCCCAAGGGTGTTTGGACAGGCACATGCCACTCTTATTTCCAATCAGGAAGATTTCCTAAGGCTCAGGTTGCCCCAGTAACCACAATGGGGCTTGAAGCAATCCTGCCATTTTGAGGCCATATCCCTAAACAAGTTGAAAACCCGTGCTGAGGGGCACTGCAATTCACAAAGCCTGCAGGTTTGTAAATGAAACCTATCATCAAAAAATGTCTTGGGGTAAGTAATCGAAAAGGACTTGAAAGCAAGGCAGAATTGCAGGAACGGGCTTTCAAGAGGTAGATGAACTCGCCGTTAAAGCACATGAAAACTGCTCAACATCGCAAACGACTCGGCTGGCCAAAAAAGGCAAATGAATTTTTCTTTGATATGTTGAAGAAAAACTGTATGCCCTTTTTGGCCAACCAATTAGGCAGGAAATGCAAATCAACACTACAAAGAGGTATCACTTTGCACCAGTCAGAATGGCCGTCCTCAGGAAGTCTAAAAGCCAGAAGTGCAGGAGAGGCGTGGAGAAAAGGGAACCATGCTGTGCCGACGGTGGGAATGTAAATTGTTAAAAGCCACTCTGGAGAAGTATGGATTTTCCTTAAAAAATCTAAAAAAAATAGAGCTACAGAGCATACGGCACTACCAACCCTGGGCGTATATCTTGGGAAAGTCATAAATCGACAGGAAACAGGCACCCCAACGTTTAGTGCAGCCCTATGTGCAAGAGCTTCGACTTGGAAGCAACCTAAATGTCCTTGGAAGGAAAAAATGGATAAAAAAGATGTGGTACTTACGTACAATGGAATATTACTCAGCCATGAAATGAAGGAAATAAGGTCAGTTGCAGCAAATTGCATGGACGTATGTACAATCATACTCAGTGACGTAAGTCAGACAGAGAAGGAGACTTAGCATATGATACCACTTACAGGGGACATCTAAAAATATTAGTTTCATCTGAAAATGTTGTACACCCCTGAGCTGTTCCTTCTCAGGCCTAAAAAGAGCTCCTATCCCAGGACGCCTAAATTAAAGAATCCTAATACTGACAGGACCAGGCCTATGTTGTGGACAAGAGAGCTTGTTTTCCTGAGTTCAAAGACAGGACAGAGGGATATGGCTGAGATATGGGGTGAATCTGGAGCCCATGGGGATGCACTCTCCAAGATCCATGATAGGAATGGGGCCTCTGGGGTCCCAGGCCACCCACCACGCCCTCCCGAGCAGCATCTTGGCAACATCCCCTGTCAGTGATGAGGCAGCCCTAGCACTTGTCATGCCCCAGTGCTGTGTCCTATGTGGGCCCCATGCTCTTGGGACCACACCCACACTCTGCAGGTCCATGCTGCAGGGTCCTTCGTGCCTCAGGAGTAGAGACCACACAGCAAGCAGCTCGCTCCCCAACCAGCAGGAGGAGGGGAGGAGAGCAGGGGCACCAGGGGAATCTCGCTCAGACAACACCCCAGGGGTGCCAGCGGGGCCAGTGATGATGCAGATGAGGCCCAGGACAAGAGATGGGACCAGAGGGCCCAAAAGGCAGCTGGTCAGGTCCTGGCTCACCTGCACGCCGGACACCTTTGTCCCTCATACACCCGCTTCCTCATACACCCTCTCCTTAAATGCAGATTCTTCAGATGCAAACAGGCAGAGCTTCAGACTGAAAGTCAGCTCTTCCAAAGTGACCGTCAGCAAACACTGCAGGATTCCACTCCAGGGGGTGCCCTGGGGTCGACAACTCAGGGACTGAAGTGGACGTCGGTGCCAGGGGCAGTGGGAGGGAACGGGAAGTGAGACTTTCATGGTTGTGGAATTTTGGTTTTGCAAGATGAAAAGTTCTAGGGATGGTGACGACGGCTCCACGAGAAAGTGAATAGATCTGATGCCTCAGAAACGTGCACTTAACATGGTGACGATGGTAAAGGGGTGTGACGTGTGTTTTATTTCACTTAAAATAAATTCCTAAAATAATGTCTTGTTAATTGAGATTCCATTTCGACTCCCCTTCATCACAATTGTCAGAGGCCCAGACATAGTCCCCTACCTTAGGGGCCATCACGGTACCCTCACGTGGCACAACGGAGACCATTCTTAGGGCGTGTAGTCTGTGCTCACCTGACCTCTGTCCAGGGGGACCCAGGCAGTGGTGACCCCCATAGATTAGACATATGATATGCTATGATGTTAATATGATACCACCAAGCGTTGTCACTCACCAGAACACAGAGCAGCAACCCACTCAAACATGCCTGACCTCATATGAATGTGACAAGATTAAGAGAAGAAAAGGAACCACAGGTTAATCAGGGCAACACCCTCAATGCAGAGGTTGGAAATCTCAGAGGGGACAGGACACACTTCAGACAAGAGCACATATGGGGTCTCCCCGTACATGTGATCCTGACCCATGCAGATGTGGTGAGACCCACACCCTGTACCTGGGGTCGCACATCCACACTCACCACGGTGACCCCACCTCCCCAGACCCTGCGCCTAAAGTCACACGTTCTCTCTCAACAGGTCACCCCTCCTACTCAGACCCCTCCACCTGGGTCACATGTCCACAGTCCCAGGGTGACCTCACCTCCCCAGACCCTGCATCAGGGGGTCACACCTCCCCTTGGTCAGGCCACCATGGCTCTGCTGGTGGCTCCCCTACTGTGGAAACAAGCTGTGTTCCTGGGACCTCCTGGGATGGGAAAAAGTGGCAGGTGGGTCTCCTCTCCCCACGCTTGTCCCAGAGAAGTCCTCCTCTTTTCCCTTTGGTTCTGTTGATTTTACCTGTGTTTAAAGCTTTCATGCTAGAGGTGAACACACTGCTTGGTTCTGGCAGGCTCAGTCCCTTCTTGTCTCACATACTTGTTGAGATAACTCACAGGACAGCAGGGCTGAAAGCCGAGGGGCAGCTCTGGACGCTGCTGAGTAGGGACGGGAGACTGGAAGGAGAGCTCAGCAGCAGCCTCGGCTGTTACCCATCGGCCTTTTGCCCGATCTGCCTGCCCTGCAGTCAATTCACCAGCTAAACCTGCCTCCCTACGCACCATGCACGTGCTGGTGAACTGGAATTATTGCCAGGTAGCCCTCCTGCGGATTCTCCACGAGCCCCAGGGAAGGTGAACCTTGCAGGGATTAAGACTGAGGCCCCGACCATAGCACTGACCCTTGGGAGGACCAGGTCACCACTCAAAAGAGAGGCTATTACGTAGACAAGCCCACCTCAGCTCCAGACCCCAGACATCTAAGCACTGACCTTCAGATGCAGGCACGGAGCTTCCCAGTACTGAGGCCAGGCCGGGTCTCTACCCAGGTCCCCATAGTCCTAGCGTACACAGAACATGGTCAGGTCTAAATCTTCTTATTATAGACAACACATGGTCAGCTCTAAACATAAGCAGTAGACAGGACAGGCAGAGGTCTAAATCTACCGTGTAGACAGAACTTGATCATGTTTAAACTAGTTTAGGGCTGATCTCATAGGAGGTACAGATCACACACATGGGTCTCTCATCTTTGGACACCCACATCAGGAAACTGAACAAAATCTTTGTCATTAAACATTTCAACAGGCAAAACAGAAATGTTACCGATTTCTCTGGCCACCTGATGGTCCAGATCCATGGGTGAGCCACGAACTTCTTAGAGTGCAGCCCAGTCTGCTGCCAGGACAGACAAGAAGGGGCCTGATTCCAGCCTCCCAGGCTTCCAGAAGGAGGCGGCCGCACTGGAAGCCCAGGCAGGACAGTCCCGCATGGTCCAGGCCGGGAGATCCGGTCTGTCCATTCCGCTGGCCGATTCCGGGCGGGGAGCTCAGGGCCGCTGAGAGCCCTGCAGTCAGGTCCTGCTTCCCTGCAGCGTGTGCGTGTGCGTGTGCGTGTGTGTGTGTGTGTGCGCGTGTGTGTGTGTGTAGAGGGGGCGGTGGCTGACGGCTCCCATGGCTCCCGTCCGGGGCACCGTGCTGTCTTCGAGGGGAGGCACGGGGAGAGGTAGGGGCACAGAAGCCTTTGGAGAGGAGAACCCACCGCGGAACTCCTTGCACACTGGCTCGCCCCACGCGGGGACCCGCCTGCCCATCGTGGGCCGCATGTCATCCCCCAGCCCCCACCCCCGAGGGCAGGGAGCCTGCTCTTTCAAAAGCACAGGGTCTCACATGAAGGAGACCCAGTGGGGGCGGTCACCCCCCTCCTGATGCTGAGTTTGGGAGAATGCACCCCCTTGACTGGGCGATGGGACCCCGTGAGGAAAGAGGTGGCGGCCCCAACCAACTCGGGGCCCGGCTGAGAGATGGGAACACGGGAGCCAAGTGCAGGGCCTGGAGGCCAGGCCAACAGGAGGGGCACCCCAGGCCCTGGCCGGGCTCTCCCATTGTGACATTGTAGCTTGAGGGGACCTGGGGCAGGTGACTGAATGTGATGGGGGTCTAAACTGGACCCTGAATGGGGCTTAAAGAAGGTGTGAAGGATGTTACTGAGACAGTGACAGTCATTGGAAGACAGACTCTGTGTCAGGACGTCCTGCTCCATCCATTTAAATCCCTGAGATCTGTGACCTTTGCGTGGCCACACAGGATTGTTAGAGCAGGTGCGTGCGGACATATCTGGGGCACGATTCAGTCTGCAACCAGCTTGCAAGTGGTTCCAGCAAACACACAGTGTGCGCACAGGCAAGCACAGCACACACACATGCAGGCGCACAGCACACATATATTCACACGCTAGCATGTGAACACACACGCACGCATATGCCCGTACATACACTAATGTGTGCCAGTGCACGTACCTATGCACTTGCACAGCACATGTATTCAAACAGACACGTGAACACGCATAGCGCACACACACGGAATAAAGTGAATACCGTAAAGCACTAGTTCCTGAGCACAAGTGAGGCTGACATGTATTCTTCCCTTTTTCTTAGCTTTGATGTTTTTCACGATAAAAAGTTTAAGAAAAAGTTAATGGTAAATGACTTTTGATTCATAGGACTTTCTGACATTATTCCACAAATATTATGACATGAGAAATGAATGTAGATATTACATGTGTCCACTAACGGATGAATGGAGAAGCAAAACACGGTCCATCAATAAAAGGGAATGTTATTCAGCCTAAAAAGGAAAGCAATTCTGACACAGGCTGCAGCAGGGATGAACCTTCAGGGCGTTATGCTCAGTGATGTAAGCTAGACACAAAGAAACAAACAGTGCTTGATCCACTCCTACAAGGCCCCTAGAGCCCTCGGAAACAGAGACAGAAAGTAGGGTGGTGGGTGCCAGGGGCTGAGGGAGGGACAATGGGGAGTGAGTGTTTAATGGGGTCTGTTTCAATTTTGCAAGATGAAAAAGTTCTGGAGGACGATGGCGGTCAGGTTTGCACAACAGTGGGAATTACTTCATGACCCTGAAATGTGCACTTAAACATGGTTAAGACAGTAAATTTTATGTTATGTGTATTTGACCACAACTTTTAAAACTTTTTAAAAAACAACAGGAAGTAGTCCACGAATACCACAAGATGCACAACTTCACTAACAACCGAGGGATTAAAACCATAAGAAAACTACTGTGCACACACCTACCGGAATAGCAGACATGAAGACACAGTATCAAATATAAGCAGGACGTGGAGCAATGGAAAGCCTGGTGTGCAGCAGGGGGGTGCAACCACTTCTGAAACAATCGGGCCTCAGAGAGCGCACTCCGTGCACACAGACCCACAGTGTTCCTCCCAGCTGAACACAAACCCCCCAGCCCTGCACCTGCAGGACACACGGACATGGACTCCGCAGCCACAGGAGCCAAACCTGAAAGCACCTGGAGGCCATCACAAGCGGATGCAGAAGTGAGCCATGCACGCTCCTGTGAAGGAATATTCCACAGCAATGGAGTACATTGTGTTTAAAGGTAGTAAAACTATAAAAATTATTTTTTAAAAAAACTATATTCACAAGATGAAAGAATCTCATGGACACAATGCTGAGCCATGAACAGCAATAGAGCAGCGAGCACGGTCCACCCACTTACGGACTTTGGAACTAGGCGAAGCTGGGCTGCGTTGTTTAGGGACGCGTGCTTGGGCGTAAGCTATGAGGACAAGTCACTGACACTACATGGGGAGAACAGCTACCTCATGGCGGGGGGGGGGCGGGGCTGGGACGAGGGAAGGGCACTCCTGGGTGTCCACTCATCAGGTTCTGTTTCTTGATGTTTATGATTATTCTTTACATGTATATAACCTAATCCTTAATATGTACTTACAGCTTATCATTTTTGTTTATTAAAAAGGGGGTCTCGGGCTTCCCAGGTGGCGCAGTGGTTGAGAGTCTGCCTGCTGATGCAGGGGACATGGGTTCGTGCCCCGGTCCGGGAAGATCCCACATGCCGCGGAGCGGCTGGGCCCGTGAGCCATGGCCGCTGAGCCTGCGCGTCCGGAGCCTGTGCTCCGCAACGGGAGAGGCCACAACAGTGAGAGGCCCACGTATCGCAAAAAAAAAAGGGGGATCTCCCCAACAAAGTAGAAGGAGACCTGCTTCTCCCAGGGAAGAAAAGGAATAGTTTCTACCAGTGAAATCTCAATACCATGGCTGCTTCAACCATCAAGTCTGACAACTACTCCCCTGAGAGGGGCACCAGGGCCACGACACTCAGAAGGAGGCTCTGGGGCCTCAGTCCTGGGTCACTGCCTCTGCAGAGCCCACGGCACCTGGTCAGAGTTCCCAGTCATTCCGTGCACGACCCTTTTGCCTTGGTTGCTCTGGCACAGCTCGGCTGGCACCATCGCTGGGAGAGAAAGAAGAAACGTGCAGAGGAGGGAACCGGGCTTCAAGATGACCCACCTCCTTCTACGGAGACGATGCCACAGTCCCTAAGAGAGGACAGCAAGGCCACGGAATCCAGCCTCTCTGCCTGAGGCCTGGCCACACTAGCGCCCCACACTTCTGATGCCACAGGGAGAATTTCGCAAGGTGCCGTCAGACCACCTGGTTTGACACCCGGGGCTTTCAGACACGCAGGTCCTGTCCGACCCGGCACCTCTGGGGTCACATTCTGGAGGTGCACCTGCAAGCCTCCAGGTTTTCGCTTTTGGTAACAGCTTTATTGAGACTGAATTTCTATACCACACAGTTAGTTCACCCACTTTAAGTATTCAGCTCAGTGGTGCTTTGCATATTCACAGGGTTGTGCAGCCACCAGCACAATGCATTTGACAACATTTCCATCATCTCCCCAAACCCCCACTCTTCAGAGGTCACCCCTCATTTCCCGCAGCCCCGGCATCCCCGGTCCACGTTCTGTCTCTGTGGGCTTGCCTGTTCTGGATGTCTCATGTAAGTGGAATCCACTAATTGTCTTTTTCTGTCTGGCTTCTCTCACTGAGCGTCATGTTTTCGAGGTTCATCCACATCATAGCCTGAGTCAGTGCTTCACTGCTTTTCCGTGGCTGAGTCACCCTTAGCCTCTCTGCTTTTAACTCTATAATTAATTGTGACTCCCTGCCTGCACCGCACCCGGCTGATGAGGACTTCACCTTCCGTCATTCTTGGGCTGTAAGCTGAACTTTAAACCAACACCAAGGGATCCTGTGCAGAGGCTGAAAGCCCAGCCCCACACGGTGCACAGTCGCCGTGTGTGACCAGAGCCCAGGAGGAAGGGTGACACATATTACGTGTGTCCATTAACAGATGAATGGAGAAGCAAAACATGGTCCATCCATACAAGGGAATGCACTGCCGAATGCTCCTAAAAATAGATGGCTGTGGGAATGTTTATTATAAGGAATCGACATATTCTCTAGGAAGGGCGGGGTGAATGGGGCTGCTACATTTTCTACATTGAAGCCAAATACAGGTTTTGATTCTACTTCTGTTTAATCAAGTGGGGCTTCATTGGATTTCTGCTACTGCAGAGATAATCAAACTCTGGGTAGGGGTCAGGAGAAAATTAGCCATAGGTGTTCTTGTGTAAAAATTACTGTTGAAAATGTAAATGACCCATTTATCAGTAAGGCTGAGCATAGAGTAACTGCTCCATTACTTCATCTGAGATTGTCTGCGCTACTGTCCCTAGAGCTCCAGTGAGTGAGTATTCTGAACGTGAAGCTCATCCAGATCTGAGGATGGAATAAATGGCTGGGTGTGATGTGGCTAATATAAATAGTATGCCTACATTTATGCTAATTAGTGGATAAGATACGGGAAGAGGAATTCATGTTGTGAGAGCCAGGGTTAAGGCTAGCATTGGGGCAATAATATATGAATTGATGATGTTGATGTACATAGTGGTTCTTTAATAAGTAATTTGAACGCCTCAGCAATGGGTTGTAATCATCCAGGGGGGCTGATGGTTTTTGGCCCTTTCTGGATTTGTATATAGCCTAGGATTTTCCGTTTAGTTAATATGAGGAATGCTATGGTGAATTAAATTGGGTCATTTGTGAAAGAATGTTGATTATAAACATATTCTCAGGAAGAGGACTTGAACCAGTGCAGATAAAGGTTTCAGTTTTACATAATTACCGGGCTCTGCCACCATAACAAACCCGGTTCTACAGTAGGGTATGTAAAAATTAATTGAATGCAGATTATATCATCATTTAGTTTGAAGACATTTTGTAAAGTAAGCCGTATTACTCTTGTCCTTTCATACTGGGAGACATCTGCAATAGACAGAAACCAGTGAGGATGAACTCCAGTCTGAACTCAGATCACGTGAGACTTTAATCGCTGAACAATTACTAGCAGTTATACCATTGAAATGTCCTGATCCAGCATCAAGGTCATAAACCATATTGCTGATATGAACTCCAGAATACAATTACACTGTTATCCCTAGTAAAACTTGTTCTGTTGATCAGTGTTTTAGAAGAACAGGTGATAAAGCATTTTGAGTAGCTGCTCTAAATTTTAATCACTCAGAGGTGGTTTTATTCCCCCAAAAATAAATGGCGCACGGACTCAAGGCGCAGCAGCTTCAGTAGTTGTGACCCACCGGCTTAGTTGCTTCATGGCACGTGGGATCTTCTTGGACCAGGGATCGAACCTGTGTCCCCTGCATTGGCAGGCGAATTCTTAACCACTGCATCATCAGGGAAGTCCCAGAATTGCAGTCTCCCTTTTAATATACCTTAAGCCCAAAGAATCCATGGAAAATCGTTACAGAAAATAAGACAATAAAATATTGTAAGGACGATAACAGAAGCATATAGTACACAGTTCATATAGACACATCCTAAGCAGTTACAAAGTATATTAAAAGGGAGGCTGCAATTTTAAAAGTATAAGATAAATTATACCCACAAACTCCCAATCTTTCCTGAAACGTTGCAATCTGAAACCCTATTGTAGGAAGCAGAAGATTCCAGGAGCCATTCTACAAATGAAGGACTCTAAACCCTGGGGGTGGATAAGGAATTCTGGAAGGAAGGTATCCCCACCCAAGGAGAGCAGATTCCCATACTTCTCTAACATCACATCCCTGTACAGTTCCCACTGATCTTGGGCCAGGCATTCCCAGTCCTCTTGAGAGAAATCTATGGGCACATCCTGGAATGTCAGCAGTCCCTGAAATTAAAGGTACACATGCCATGTGGCCACGGGAAGAGTTCATAATGTGACCCAAGAAGAAAACAGCAAGTTAAGAGAGCTGGTTTTAATTTAGAAGAGTGTCTTCAATTACCCACACACACACACACACACACACACACACACACACACATATATATATATATATATATATATATATATATATAGTTACAAAGTAACATTCTCCACCTTATTTCTAACTACCAGGAAAGAGTATGGCATGTGATCCACAAAACCAGTATAGAGACTGTTCTTATCTGGAAAAGAAATGATAAAATAATGGCTTCAACACAGGCATATGCATTTTTGAGTGTTTTATTTTATCAAACTGGATAAAATATGTGTATCTCTCAGACAGAAAAGACATGTCGAGGTAGAAATGTACCGTTCAACTATTCATGGGTACACAAGTACACTGGGGAGATTTTAAAAGTGCAGATTGTGATTCAGTAGGTCCGGTAGGCCTGAGTTCTATTTTTTTTTTTTGCGGTACGCGGGCCTCTCACTGTTGTGGCCTCTCCCGTTGCGGAGCACAGGCTCCGGACGCGCAGGCTCAGTGGCCATGGCTCACGGGCCCAGCCGCTCCGCGGCATGTGGGATCTTCCCGGACCGGGGCACGAACCCGCGTCCCCTGGATCGGCCGGCGGACCCTCAACCACTGCGCCACCAGGGAAGCCCTGAGTTCTATTTTTTTTAACAAGCTCATTTTTAACTAGTGATGCCACAGTCTCTGATTCTTCAACTACAATTGTGAATAGCAGAGACATAATTAGAAAGGTAAAAATTCATATTTAATTTTGAACTTAAAGTGTTTTATGGATTTTACACCTTTAATAGGATAGTAAGCACAGCAGCAACAATCTTTGTGAATATTTACTGTAGATCGTGTATCTTTCTAACTCTTTTGTGTAGGTTTCCAGGAAAAAGGCCTGGGCGGCGGTCACAGTGGGCGGGGCCCCCAGGCCGGGCCGCCCCTCCAGGAACCCCGACAAGGCCAGGCGCTCCTGGCGGCTCCCTCCCCCGGCGCCCCACTCCCTCCCGGAGGGCCTCGGGGCAGAGCGGTCCCACCCGCTGCGCCCAGAATGGAGCCCGCGTTTCCGCAGACCTGGAACTCCCGGCTCGGGGTTTCTTCCCTCCGCCGTCACGGAACTGCCCCGGAGCCCGAGGGGAGGGCGGCCTCACTGAGGCTGCCGGCTCTGGAGGGGCCCCGGCGGCGGAAGCCGCGACAGTCGTGCGGACGGCGGGCCGGGTAGGTGGGCGCCGACCCTCCGCCTGGTCCGGTGCCCGGGCGGCAGCGCAAGACCAGCTTCTGAGGGGCAGGGGTTCGCTGCCACCCGCCGCTGCTGTGCAGAAAGGGCGGCCCCCAGCGTCTGGTCCGGGGAACTTCGGTCCCTCCTCTCGCCCCTGCCCTCGGCCTGGCTCGCGGGGCCTGGGGGGCGTGGGGAGGGGGTCGGCCTGAGCGTCCTGAGGGGAAACAGGGCAAGGGAGGCTCAGGGTCCGGCTGCAGCGTCAGCGCCCCTCCTCCCGACTGCGGGGAAAGCGGCTGAAAACTCCTCCCGAGGCTCGCAGGCCCCTTATTCAGCCGAGCCCCTCTGGGCTCCTTCCCCCCCTGAGGTAAAGTACCGGGGGGAGGGGACAGGGTAGGGGACTGGCGCAGGTAATGGGGAACATAAAAGGTGATTGTTAACTAAGGAAAACCAGCTCTCCCGACGTGAGGAATGTAGCGCTTTTCTTTGTATGCGAAGATGCCAGAGTCTGGGCTCACTGAAATCCTTCCTTTGATGTGCACCTCAGCTCCCTGGGGCCGGCATTCTGTATTTGCATATCCTGAATTTCTCAGGGCCCGAGGCTCACACTGGAGGGCTGCAAGTGCTGATGACTGGGACATCCTTTGTTTACTGAGATGGCAAGAAATATTCCACTTCTCACAGGCTTGAGGGGCCGACAGTGAAAAAGAGTCGGAGAATCTCACTCAGCATCATCACCCCACGAGCAGACCAGGAAGTAATCCAGCCGGAAGCACAGCTGTGGGACCACGGAGTGGGGTCTGCACCCGCCGCCCGCCCAGGGGGACTGCCCACTCCCCGCAGCTTCCACGCCTGTTCCCTTCACCCCCTCCCCGGGCCAGCTCACAGAGCCTCCTCTTGGGGGGATTCACTTACCATCTTCTAACAGGATCCGTCTCACTATCCTGTTCTGGGATCACCCGGACGCTTGTCACCGAAGCACGATCAGCCTCACGTCACCAGGGCAGCTTTCCTGGATCACACTCACCACCTGCACGTCCACTCTCACCTCAGACCCAGAAAGGCCCCCTCGGCCCCGAGCCCCATGGCTCTGCCTGGGCTCCCACCTCCTCCTGCCTGGTCCGTCCCTCTCATGTCCACTGCAGCGTCACCAGGAGCTCCCACCTGCCCCAGGCAGGCTGTCTGCTCTGTCCTGGGGAGGCCTCCGTGGTGTCAGGTGGAAGACACAAGAGGTACCTGTGGGGTCTCCCTTACGCAGCACAGTGGCCAGCACCCGCCTACTGACCTCATCACTCTAGATGGACAGGGGTTCAGGGGGCCCGTGGCATCTCCCGGTTCTCATTTCATCCCAGCACTGACCACAGGGAAGTTGCTAAGCAACTCTGTGCCGGCTGCACAGAGAGGATGCTCATACACACGCCCTACTCCCAGCACACAGGGCTCTCGTGGTCAGGCCCCTTCCAGGATATGGAGCTCACCTGAGCAGGTACCCAGCAGCCCCCGGGGCTCTCGTGGTCAGGCCCCTCCCAATATGGAGCTCACCTGAGCAGGCACCCAGCAAGGCTGGGCACACAGGAACCGTGCACGTAGCCCTCGTTGCAGAGCACCGCCAGCCCACCTGTAGGTCAGAGCTGACACAGAGCACCTCAGAGCAGGATCTAAACTAACAAACAGCAGCTCCTGGACAGGTCTGTGACCCTGGGCGTCACTCTGTGCGGCCTCCTTCCACTGGGTGTTCCAGAGGCTTCCACTGCAGCTGGGGCACCAGGCCTCTGTCTCCAACCACCACCCCTCCTCTCCCTGACTCCTGGGTTCCTCTCATTAGGAGAGGGTCATTTTGAAGTTGTCTCCCACTCATGGACCAGACAAAATGTTGAGAAAACAAGCGGAGCTGCAGCCCCGTGTCTATCCTGACCCTCAGGACCCCACACTGGTTCCTTGGACCTGGCCGGTGCAGCAAGGCCCACTTTCTGCAGCTATGAGCCCCTGAGGGGTGAGGATTGGCTGACCTGGGCAGCCTGACCCGGCCGGCCAGCCCTCCCCAGGTGTGCCTGGGTTGAGGTCAATATAAACACCGCTCCAGGCAGCAAGAGCCCCTGCAGCTGTTCCTGACGCCATATTCTCTGCCCCGTCAGCAGTCTCGGGGCTGGGCTGGTGGGTGGAGTGAGGGGCTGCGGCTCTGTGGGTGGCCCGGTGTGAGTGGGGCTCTGCTGAACTTTCTGCAGGAGTTGCCAGGCTGCCACCTGCTAAAGAAGAGGATGTGTCACCCATACCTGCCGCTGGAATTTCTCCCTGGTAGAGGTGAGGAAGGAAAAAAGCAGTGGGGGCCGGGACAGGAGGGGTGCCTCAGGCAGGGAAATGGAAAGCTTCCAGAAGAGCACCCGGAACCAGGACCATCCTGGCTGGCCTGCAGGCACAAACTCGGCCGGCGTGCTGTGGCTGGGGTGACTCCAAGCCCTTTCCTGTAGGCTTTCAAGTCCTTGCACACATTCAGGTGTTTTACCTGGGAAGGGTGGGAACAGTTCAGCAGCAGCTGGCCTGGGGCTCAGCTCACGTTTACTCACAGACGCCTCAGCACCGTCCCCCAGCCTTGCAATGAGGACGCTCCTTGCGGGGGCGCTGCTGGCTGCATGGGAGACGATTCCCCGCCTCTGACCAACTTCAGAATGGTTTACCACTAGAGCAAGTGTCCTGATAGGGTTTTCATCTGTGTAACTAGTGGGTTCTTAACTAGCAATGTGAACGGTGACATCAGAAGTCCTGAATTAGGGTGAGAATACTTATCCCCAACAGGTTCAGGCGTAAAAACCTGGGGAGGCCGTGTGCAGCCGGCACCCTTAGGGATGGGCTTCTGACTGACCCCTCAACATACGGGTGTCCAGCCTCTGCTTTAGGATTTCTGGGGCCCGGTGCTGACTCTAAGGGTTCTGCAATCCAGCCTCTGTCTGCCTTTAATGAGACGCGCACTTCTGGGATCCTACAGAGCAGGGTCTGTGTGACCGTTCTGTGGCTTCTGTAACAAATGACCACAAGGTGGGTGGTTTAAAACAACAGGAATTCATCCTCCCCCAGTCCTGGAGACCAGACATCTGAGATCAAGGTGTTGCAGGATAGAAGTCCCTCCAGAGGCTCCAGGATAGGGTTCTTCCTGCCTTTTCCAGCTTTTGGGAGCTCCAGGCGTCCCCAGGCTTGCGGCTGCATCCCTCCCGTCTCTGCCTCTGTCTTCACGTGGCTTCTCCTCTGTGTCTGAGTCTCTCCGGTTTTGTCTCTCATAAGGACTCTCTCAATTGGATTGAGGGCCACCCTAACCCAGGATGACCTCACTTCGAGATCCTTAACTACATATAGAAAGACCCTTTTCCCAGATATGGTCCTGTTCACGTGTTCTGGGGGGCACATCTTTCGGGGCCAGCATTCAACCCATTGCCTGTATATAAAATAACCCTCATTTTAGGAGATTACCAAGGTCCCATATAGACTGGCACAGACAGCAGCCATGTGGGTGGGGTCTGGGCAGAGTGAGGACCCTGGAATCACCTGGAAAGGATGAAGTCCTGGCTGCATTAGGTGAACTCTTCCACCACGGGGCACGTGGAAACAGCCACTCCACTCTGTCCGTGGAAAGGGACCCAGTGCCGAGTCCAGAAATGGTTATATTGCAAAGCTGGCTCTCCTGGGATTTCATCATCAATAGCATCATGTAACCAATAACTACGGGCTTGGAGGAGTCACTCTCTGGCACATGATGACAGCACTGTCACTTTAGGCTTATCAAGCCTAGAATAGGAATGTTTGAAGGAGAAGAGTTTGGGAGATTGCGAAGCTTGGTTGTCAAGGAAACTGAGCAGGTTTGTCAAGGAAATTTCTCCCTTAAACTGAAGGCAGGGCTGGGAGAGCTGAACTCCAGGGATCTTTTAAAGGGGCTGCTCTGAAGCACCATCACCTAAGAGGAGGTCTCAGCGTGAGCTGGGGTTTGAGAAAAGTGTGATGAGATGAAGCCTGACTTTCTGTGACAGCTGGGGAGGGGTTTGTAAAGCACCTTGGCTTTTAAGGCAAATGTTTGTTGCTGAAACAAAGTGTCTCCCAAAACGGGGCTGGAGCTCAAGATGTCTCAGTCCCCTTCTTGCGAGAGTCCAGGGCAGGTGGGTGTGGGGGCCCAGGCTCTGTCCCCCTGGTTTCTCCTTCCTGCTTCCAGGTGAGGGCTCCAACAAGCAGGGTGGGGTGACCAGGTGGGCATCATGCCCTCCGTCCTAGGATGCAGGCTGGCCAAGGCCCTCACCACCTCCACCCCTTCCCCTTGGTAACACGAGGCACTACGCCCCAGCTGGGAAGGCTGGGAGGTGCAGGGTAGCTGTGAACAGGAAAAAGGGAAATGGTTTCTCACGGGCAGCTGCACGGCTCTCCTGTGAGGGTCACCTGGACGGTAGCGCACAGACTCTGGGTCCTGTGAAGCTTCAGTGCTTTGTGGTTCTGGAAATCCTATAGGAGACGGTCCACAGCAGGGAAGCTAATGCTCTCAGTGGAGCTGGTGAAGCCAAAGATCTGCAGTTGAGACTGAAGGTGCCGATGTACGTACAGGACAAAACCGTCTCGTGGGATTGGACTTCAGGCACGTTTAACGTGAATGCAGTCGTGTTATGCCGAAAAGCTTCTATCTTGTGCCTCCCCTCAGGGACCCCCTCCTCAGTTCCTGGGGTTCCTGTAACCCACGTACAGGGGGATGGAGAGTGGGCTGTGTCCAGTCTGAACCCTGAGTTACCCTGCGTGTGAGTCTGCTCAGGACCACCGTAACAAGTAGCACAGACAGGGCAGCTTGGGTAACAGACCTATCTCCCAGTCCTGGATGCTGAGATCAAGGTGTGTGCACGCTGGCTTCTCCTGAGGCCTCTCTCCTTGGTGCTCGGACAGCCATCTTCTCCCCAGGTCCGCACATGGTCTCCCCCTGTGCCTATCTGTGTCCTAATCTCTTCTTGTAGGACATCAATCCTATTGGATTAAGATCCACCCCAGTGACCTCATTTTTACCTTGATCACCTCTTTAAAAATCCCATCTCCAAATACAGCCACATCCTGGGGTCCTGGGGGTTAGGGATTCAGCATGTGAATTTGGAGGGACGTGACTGAGCCTATACCATCCTCCTTAGGAACCAGGTGTGCTTCAGTCCTTCCTTCCCTCAAGTCACACGAGGTGATGTAATGGCTCAAGGAGAGGCCACTCGTGCAGAGTTTGTGTCCCAGCCGGGGACCCCTCCTCTTCTCTCTTTGATGAGGCCGTGGCAGTGCCGGCCCCGTCCGGAGGTGAGCAGTTCTGGGGTTTCCTGCCATGTCTCCCGGCCTGCTGAGGTGCCCATTGTCAGGGATCTCAGGAGCCAGCAGCCTAGTGGGGATGCCGGGGACTCTCAGGGCCTTGGCAGATACCTCTCCCGGCAGATACCCTAGCGAAAGTGGGGAAACATTTGGGGGATTACAGGTGGGAGAGAGTCAGTCTCGTTTATGCTTCAGAAAGACCAGGTTGGGGTGGGATGTGAGACGCACCATGGGGCAGGGAGATTTGTCAGGCCTGATGGAGGAACCAGGCACCAGATCGGGCTTGGGCCAGGGCTGTGGGCGTAGAGGGGAATTAGTGTGGGGACTGGCCACAGACTGTTGTCGAAATCTCGGCTTCCCTGTGCACCAAGGCTGAACAGAAATACGGAGACGGGTTTTGGAGGAAGAGAGAGATGGCTTTATTTTTCTGTCAGGCAGAAGGGAAGACACAGCCGGCTAGTGCCTCAAGAACTGGGCACCCCCCCGCTCCTTGAGAATCAGGGAAGATTTTATATGTGGGGCTCTCGCAGTCCGGGGTATAGGATAAGAATCAAAGTAGTGAAGGTCTTGCATTCTTCCTTTCCTTTGCATTATTTCAAAACAGTCACAGTTGGCATCAGGCCGCCCGGTAATTGGGGTCCAGCAGTCTGGTAATTGCGTCCGTTTGCCTCTGGCTTATCGGCGGTGACCTCGTTTCTGAAATGCAAAAACCATAGGGGGTGATTTGTTAGGAGGGGCGTGTAGAATGTTAGTGCTGGACATAATAAGGTTAGGGAGTGAGAGGCAGGGGATGTAACTCACACAGAGTCAGGGGTGATGGGTGCCAAAGGTAAATTACATAGTGTCATGGAGTGAGGTTAGTCTTGTAAAGTACAAATCTAGTGACTACAAATGAGTGACAAAGTAAAACAACGAGTGATGAACTCTTTCAGGCCAGGTTATGTTTCTTCTCTAGCCAGTTCGCTGTTCCCTTTGTTTTCCTTGTTCCCAGGGCAGGGAAAACTTCATTTCTATTTTTGCTGCAACATGACTCTGGAGGAGCAGATGACAGTCAGTGGGGCTCAAGGAGGCTGTGAGCCTGGGAGACCCCAGTGTTACTGAACAAAACGTGGGTCCGCTTGCCCGAGTGCAGTAAAGCCAGTCTGACACCGGGTGTGGTGAATGAAAGTGCAGCCTTAATTGTACAAGCGCCAATACAAGGAGGCCAGGTGGCTTGTGCTCTAAAACCCCAAACTCCCTGAAGGATTTCAGCAAAGCAATTTTAAAGGCCAAGTTAAGGAGGGGTGTCTCAGGGTATGTGATCAGCTGGTGCACAATTCTCTGGTTGATGGTGAGGTAACAGGCGGTAAACATTATAAATTCTTAGACACCAGAAGCTCTGGGGATAGGGTTAGGGGTAGGGGTAGGGTCAGGGTACGGGTTAGGGTTAGGATCAGGGTACAGGTTAGGGTTAGGGTATGGGTTAGGGTATGGCTATGGGTTAGGGTACGGGTTAGGGTGTAGGGTAGGGTTAGGGTACGGGTAAGGGTTAGGGTACAGGTTAGGGTACGGGTTAGGGTATGGGTTAGGATTAGGGTATGGGTTAGGGTTAGGGTATGGGTTAGGGTTAGGGTACGGGTTAGGGTACGGGTTAGGGTATGGGTTAGGGTTAGGGTATGGGTTAGGGTTAGGGTATGGGTTAGGGTTAGGGTACGCTTTAGGGTTAGGGTACGCTTTAGGGTTAGGGTATTTATTAAACCTCTCCCACTCTCCAGATATCACTTAGCACGTAAAGGAATATTATTTGGGGTCCAGCCATGGAGAAGACTTTAGACACTAGGATAAGACAAAGAACGCACGCATTATAAATAAATCACATTAGGATTTTGTTTTTAACCTGTACATTAAAACACTAGTGCCTAGGAAATCTAATGCAGGCAGAAACATTAAAGGGTAGTTTTATGGGAATAACATCACAGTTTTCTGTGGAATACACAGATTTTGACTGGTTAGAAAGTCAAGGAGGAATGCTTTTGTTCTGAAGATATAAACTCTCTTCTAAATTGAGCTGTTATTGGAAGTTAGAAATTTTTTGTTGCTGTTGTATTGCTTTGTGTGTTCATGATTATTCTGCCTGCATCTCCCTTGTTAAACCTTTGATTTGGGGAAGAGTGCCGTTACTGGAAATGACTTTACAGAATTATTCTCAAAACAGAAGGAAATAGTTCTCACCTAAATATTAAGAAATAATCTCTATACTGGTGTACAAACAGAATTACGATTCAGGGATAATATTTCGATGAAATGTAATTAAACACACACAATATATTTTTTTCTTTCAAATTTCCATTGTTACTTTTTAAAAGTAAAATTAAAATTCAAGTTCTTTGTAACAAGTGAAATTTAAAAAGATTAAAGGGAAAGATAATATTTTACCACTTGCCATCCTTTCCCACTCCCTGAAACGACCAGCATAATGTGTAGCTTTCTCATTTTACCCAGGTGCTCCTTACATGTGGAACATCATGTTTCTCACTGTAGAAAAACAGATTTATCTCTAACACTTTTTATAGGCTACATAACAGTCAATAGAACAGAAGTACCAAGTATTTAAGACTTAGATTTTTGAGGGACACTCAGGTTAGTTTCTGTTTTATTTAGTTGTTGTGCTAACTTGTTTTAACCCCAGAAATATATTTTCTTTAATACAAAAAAAATTAAGTTAGGGGTAAGGATTAGGGTTTAGAGTTAGGGTAGGGTTTAGGGTTCAGGGTTAGGGTTGGGGTAAGGGTTAGGGTTTAGCGTTTAGGTTAGGGTTACTATCAGGGCTTAGGGTTTAGGGTTAGGTTTAGGGGTTAGGATTTAGGGTTAGGGTTCGGTTTAGGGTTTGGGTTAGGGTTAGGGGTCAGAGTTAAGGTTAGAGTTAGGGTTTAGGGGTAAGGGTTAGGCCTAGGGTTAGTTAGGGTCAGGGTAGGGTTAGGGTTAGGGGATAGAGTTAGGGCTAGGGTTAGGGTTAGGGTAGGGTTAGGGTTAGAGTTAGGGGTTAGGGTTAGGGTTGGGTTAGGGATAGGCTTGGGTTAGGGGTTAGGGTTAGGGTTAGAGGGTTAGGGTTAGGTGAGGGTGAGGGTTAGAGGGGTAGGGGTAAGGTAGGGTTAGTGTTGGGGTTAGGGGTAGGGAGGGTTAGGGTTGGGTTTGGGGTTAGGGGGTAGGGTGGGAGTGTGGATTAGGGGTAGAGTTAGGATTAGGGGACGGGTGAGGGTAAGGCTTCGGGGAAGGGTTAGGGTTAGGGTTCGGGTTAGGGTTAGGGTTAGGGGACGGGGACGGTTTAGGGTCCGGGTGAGGGTACGACAACGGTTTAGGGTGAGCGTACGTGTGACGGCACGGGATAGTGTTAGCGTACGGGTTAGGATTAGGGGACGGGTGAGGGTAAGGCTTCGGGGAACGGTTAGCGTTAGGGTTCCGGCTAGAGTTACGGTTAGGTTTAGGGGACGGGGACGGTTTAGGGTCCGGGTGAGGGTACGTCAACGGTTTAGGGTGAGCGTACGTGTGAGGGCACGGGTTAGTGTTAGCGTACGGGTTAGGATTAGGGGACGGGTGAGGGTAAGGCTTTGGGGAAGGGTTAGGGTTAGGGTTGGGGCTAGGGTTAGGGTTACGGGACGGGGACGGTTTAGGGTCCGGGTGAGGGTACGACAACGGTTTAGGGTGAGCGTACGTGTGAGGGCACGTGTTAGGGTTAGGGTTTGGGCTAGGTTTAGGGTTAGGGGACGGGGACGGTTTAGGGTTCGGGTGAGGGTACGACAACGGTTTAGGGTGAGCGTACGTGTGAGGGCACGGGTTAGTGTTAGCGAACGGGTTAGGATTAGGGGACGGGTGAGGGTAAGGTTTCGGGGAAGGGCTAGGGTTAGGGTTCGGGCTAGGGTTAGGGTTAGGGGACGGGGACAGTATTGGGTCCGGGTGAGGGTTCAACAACGTTTTAGAGTGAGCGTACGTGTGAGGGCACGGGGTAGTGTTAGCGTACGGGTTAGGATTAGGGGACGGGTGAGGGTAAGGCTTCGGGGAAGGGTTAGGGTTAGGGCTATGGTTAGAGTTAGGGTTACGGGACGGGGACGGTTTAGGGTCCGGGTGAGGGTACGACAACGGTTTAGGGTGAGCGTACGTGTGAGGGCACGGGTTAATGTTAGCGAATGGGTTAGGATTAGGGGACGGGTGAGGGTAAGGCTTTGGGGAAGGGTTAGGGTTAGGGCTAGGGTTAGGGGACGGGGACGGTTTAGGGTCCGGGAGAGGGTACGACAACGGTTTAGGGTGAGCGTACGTGTGAGCGCACGGGTTAGTGTTAGCGTACAGTTTAGGATTAGGGGACGGGTGAGGGTAAGGCTTCGGGGAAGGGTTAGGGTTAGGGTTTGGGCTAGGGTTAGGGTTCGGGGACGGGGACGGTTTAGGGTCCGGGTGAGGGTTCGACAACAGTTTAGGGGAAACGTACGTGTGAGGGCAAGGGTTAGTGTTAGCGTACGGGTTAGGATGGGGCACGGGTGAGGGTAAGGCTTCGGGGAAGGGTTAGGGTTAGGGTTCGGGCTAGGGTTAGGGTTAGGGGACGGGGACGGTTTAGGGTCCAGGTGAGGGTACGAAAACGGTTTAGGGTGAGCGTACGTGTGAGGGCACTGGTTAGGGTTAGCGTACGGGGTAGGATTAGGGGACGGGTGAGGGTAAGGCTTCGGAGAAGGGTTAGGGTTAGGGTTCGGGCTAGGGTTAGGGTTACGGGACGGGGACGGTTTAGGGTCCGGTTGAGGGTACGACAACGGCTTACGGTGAACGTACGTGTGCGGGCACGTGGTAGTGTTAGCGTACGCGTTAGGATTAAGGGACGGGTGAGGGTATGGCTTCGGGGAAGGGTTAGCGTTAGGGTTCGGGCTAGGGTTAGGGTTAGGTTTAGGGGACGGGGACGCTTTAGGGTCCGGGTGAGGGTACGACAACGCTTTAGGGGTAGCGTACGTGTGCGGGCACGGGTTAGTCTTAGCGTACGGGTTAGGATTACTGGACGGGTGAGGGTAAGGCTTTGGGGAAGGGTTAGGTTTAGGATTAGGGCTAGGGTTAGGGTTAGGGGACGGGGACGGTTCAAGGTCCGGGTCAGGTTACGACAATGGTTTAGGGGGAGCGTACGTGTAAGGGCACAGGTTAGTGTAACCGTACGGTTTAGGATTAGGGGACAGGTGAGCGTAAGGCTTCGGGGAAGGGTTAGGGTTAGGGTTCGGGCTAGGGTTAGGGTTAGGGGACGGGTTAGGATTAGGGGACGGGTGAGTGTCAGGCTTCGGGGAAGGGTTAGGGTTAGGGTTCGGGCTAGGGGACGGGTCGGTTTAGGGTCAAGGTGAGGGTACTACAACGCTTTAGGGGGAGCGTACGTGTGAGGGCGCGGGTTAGCGTTAGCGTACGGGTTAGGATTAGGGGACGTGTGAGGGTCAGGCTTCGGGGAAGGGTTAGGGTTAGGGTACGGGCTAGGGTTAGGGTTAGGGGACGGGGACAGTTTAGGGTAGGAGAGGGTACGACAACACTTTAGGGGGAGCGTACGTGTGAGGGCGCGGGTTAGCGTTAGTGTACGGGTTAGGATTAGGGGACGGGTGAGGGTCAGGCTTCGGGGAAGGGTTAGCGTTAGGGTTCGGGCTAGGGTTAGGGTTAGGGGACGGGGACGGTTTAGGGTCCAGGTGAGGGTACGACAACGCTTTATGGGCAGCGTACGTGTCAGGGCGCGGGTTAGTGTCAGCGTACGGGTTAGGATTAGGGGACGGGTGAGGGTCAGGCTTCGGGAAACGGTTAGGGTTAGGGTTCGGGCTAGGGTTAGGATTAGGGGACGGGGACGGTTTAGGGTCCAGGTGAGGGTACAACAACGCTTTAGGGGGAGCGTACGTGTGAGGGCGCGGGTTAGCGTTAGCGTACGGGTTAGGATTAGGGGATGGGTGAGTTTCAGTCTTCGGGGAAGGGTTAGGGTTAGGGTTCGGGATAGGGTTAGGGTTGGTGACGGGGATGGTTTAGGGTCCAGGTGAGTGTACGACAACGCTTTAGGGGGAGCGTACGTGTGAGGGCGCGGGTTAGCGTTAGCGTACGGGTTAGGATTAGGGGACGGGTGAGGCTCAGGCTTCGGGGAAGGGTTAGGGTTAGGGTTCGGGCTAGGGTTAGGGTTAGGGGACGGGGACGGTTTAGGGTGCAGGTGAGGGTACGACAACGCTTTAGGGGGAGCCTACATGAGGGCGCGTGTTAGCGCTAGCGTACGGGTTGGGATTAGGGGACAGGTGATGGTCACGCTTCGGGGAAGTGTTAAAGTTAGGGTTCGGGCTAGGGTTAGGGTTACGGGACAGAGACGGTTTAGGGTCCAGGTGAGGGTACGACCACGCTTTACGGGGAGCATACGTGTGAGGTCGCGGGTTAGCGTTAGCGTACGGGTTAGGATTATGTGACGGGTGAGGGTCAGGCATCGGGGAATGGTTAGGGTTAGGGTTCGGGCTAGGGTTAGGGTTAGGGGACAGGGACGGTTTAGGGTCAAGGTGAGGGTACGACAACGCTTTAGGGGGAGCGTACGTGTGAGGGCGTGGGTTAGCGTTAGCGTACGTGTTAGGATTAGGAGACGGGTGAGGGTCAGGCCTAGGAGAAGGGTTAGGGTTAGGGTTGGGGCTAGGGTTAGGGTTAGGAGACGGGGACGGTTTAGCGTCCAGGTGAGGGTACGACAACGCTTTAGGGGGAGCGTACGTGTGAGGGCGCGGGTTAGCGTTAGCGTACGGGTTATGATTAGGGGACGGGTGAGTGTCAGGCTTTGGGTAAGGGTTCGGGCTAGGGTTAGGTTTAGGGGACGGGGACGGTTTAGGGTCCAGGTGAGGGTACGACAACGCTTTAGGGGGAGCGTACGTGTGAGGGCGCGGGTTAGCGTTAGCGTACGGGTTAGGATTAGGGGACGGGTGAGGGTCAGGCCTCGGGGAAGGGTTAGGGTTAGGGTTGGGGCTAGGGTTAGGGTTAGGAGACGGGGACGGTTTAGCGTCCAGGTGAGGGTACGACAACGCTTTAGGGGGAGCGTACGTGTGAGGGCGCGGGTTAGCGTTAGCGTACGGGTTAGGATTAGGGGACGAGTGAGGGTCAGGCTTCGGGGAAGGGTTAGGGTTAGGGTTCGGGCTAGGGTTAGGGTTAGGGGTAGGGGACGGTTTAGGGTCCAGGTGAGGGTACGACAACGCTTTAGGGGGAGCGTACGTGTGAGGGCGCGGGTTAGCGTTAGCGTACGGGTTAGGATTAGGGGACGGGTGAGTGTCAGGCTTCGGGGAAGGGTTAGGGTTAGGGTTCGGGCTAGGGTTAGGGTTAGGGGACGGGGACGGTTTAGGGTCCATGTGAGGGTACGACAATGCTTTAGGGGGAGCGTACGTGTGAGGGCGCGGGTTAGCGTTAGTGTACGGGTTAGGATTAGGGGACGTGTGAGGGTGAGGCCTCGGGGAAGGGTTAGGGTTAGGGTTCGGGCTAGGGTTAGGGTTAGGGGACGGGGACAGTTTAGGGTACAGGTGAGGGTACGACAACGCTTTAGGGGGAGCGTACCTGTGAGGGAGTGTGTTAGCGTTAGCGTGCGGGTTAGGATTAGGGGACGGGTGAGGTTCAGGCCTCGGGGAAGTGTTAGGGTTAGGGTTGGTGCTAGGGTTAAGGTTAGGGGACGGGGATGGTTTAGGGTCCAGGTGAGGGTATGACAACGCTTTAGGGGGAGCCTACGTGTGAGGGCGTGGGTTAGCGTTAGCGAACGGGTTAGGATTAGGGGACAGGTGAGGGCCAGGCTTCGGGGAAGGGTTAGGGTTAGGGTTCGGGCTAGGGTTAGGGTTAGGGGATGGGGACGGTTTAGGGTCCAAGTGAGGGTACGATAACGCTTTAGGGGGAGCGTACGTGTGAGGGCGTGGGTTAGCGTTAGCGTACGGGTTAGGATTAGGGGATGGGTGAGGGTCAGGCTTCGGGGAAGGGTTAGGGTTCGGGCTCGGGTTAGGGTTAGGGGACGGGGACGGTTTAGGGTCCAGGTGAGGGTACGACAACGCTTTAGGGGGAGAGTACGTGTGAGGGCGCGGGTTAGCTTTATCGTTCGGGTAAGGATTAGGGGACGGGTGAGGGTCAGGCTTCGGCGAAGGGTTAGGGTTAAGGTTCTTGCTAGGGTTAGGGTTAGGGGATGGGGACGGTTTAGGGTCCAGGTGAGGGTACGATAACGCTTTAGGGGGAGTGTACGTGTGAGGTCGCGGGTTAACGTTAGCGTACGGGTTAGGATTAGGGGACGGGTGAGGGTCAGGCTTCGGGGAAGGGTTAGGGTTAGGGTTCGGGCTAGGGTTACGTTTAGGGGACGGGGACTGTTTAGGGTCCAGATGAGGGTACGACAACACTTTAGGGGAAGCGTACGTGTGAGGCCGTGGGTTAGCGTTAGCGTATGGGTTAGGATTAGGGGACGGGTGAGGGTCAGGCCTCGTGGAAGTGTTAGGGTTAGGGTTGGGCTAGGGTTAGGGTTGGGGACGGGGATGGTTTAGGGTCCAGGTGAGGGTACGACAACGCTTTAGGGGGAGCGTACGTGTGAGGGCGTGGGTTAGCGTTAGCGTACTGGTTAGGATTAGGGGATAGGTGAGGGTCAGGCTTCGGGGAAGGGTTAGGGTTAGGGTTCGGGCTAGGGTTAGGTTTAGGGGACGGGGACGGTTTAGGGTCCAGGTGAGGGTACGAGAACGCTTTATGGGGAGCGTACGTGTTAGGGTGCCGGTTAGCGTTAGCGTACGGGTTAGGATTAGGGGACGGGTGAGGGTCAGGCTTCGGGGAAGGGTTAGGGTTAGGGTTCGGGCTAGGGTTAGAGTCAGGGGACGGGGACGGATTAGGGTCCAGGTGAGGGTACGACAACGCTTTAGGCGGAGCGTACGTGTGAGGGCGCGGGTTAGCGTTAGCGTACGGGTTAGGATTAGGGGACAGGTGAGGGTCAGGCTTCGGGGAAGGGTTAGGGTTAGGGCTAGGGTTAGGGTTAGGGGACGGGGACGGTTTAGGGTCCAGGTGAGGGTACGACAACGCTTTAGGGGGAGCGTACGTGTGATGGCGCAGGTTAGCGTGAGCGTACGGGTTAGGATTAGGGAATGGGTGAGGGTCAGGCTTCGGGGAAGGGTTAGGGTTAGGGTTCGGGCTAGGGTTAGGTTTAGGGGACGCGGACGGTTTAGGATCCAGGTGAGGGTACGACAACGCTTTAGGGGGAGCGTACGTGTGAGGGCGCGGGTTAGCGTTAGCGTACGGGTTAGGATTAGGGGACGGGTGAGTGTCAGGCTTCGGGGAAGGGTTAGGGTTAGGGTTCGGGCTAGGGTTAGGGTTAGGGGATGGGGACGGTTTAGGGTCCAGGTGAGGGTACGACAATGCTTTAGGGGGAGCGTACGTGTGAGGGCGCGGGTTAGCGTTAGAGTACGGGTTAGGATTAGGGGACGGGTGAGTGTCAGGCTTCGGGGTAGGGTAGGGTTAGGGTTCGGGCTATGGTTAGGGATAGGGGACGGGGACGGTTTAGGGTCCAGGTGAGGGTACGACAACGCTTTAGGGGGAGCGTACGTGTGAGGGCGCGGGTTAGCGTTAGCATACGGTTTAGGATTAGGTGACGGGTGAGGGTCAGACTTCGGGGAAGGGGAAGGGTTAGGGTTCGGTTTAGGGTTAGGGGAAGGGGACGGTTGAGGGTCCACGTGAGGGTACGACAACGCTTTATGGGGAGCGTACGTGTGATTGCGCGGGTTAGCGTTAGCGTACGGGTTAGGATTAAGGGACGTGTGAGGGTCAGACCTCGGGGAAGTGTTAGGGTTAGGGTTGGGGCTAGGGTTAGGGTTAGGGGCCGGGGACGGTTTAGGGTCCAGGTGAGGGTACGGCAACGCTTTAGGGGGAGCGTACGTGTGAGGGCGCGGCTTAGCGTTAGCGTACGTGTTAGGACTAGGGGACGGGTGAGGGTCAGGCTTCGGGGATGGGTTAGGGTTAGGGTTCGGCTAGGGTTAGGGTTAGGGGACAGGGACGGTTTAGGGTCCAGGTGAGGGTACGACAACGCTTTAGGGGGAGCCTACATGAGGGCGCTTGTTAGCGCTAGCGTACGGGTTGGGATTAGGGGACGGGTGAGGGTCAGGCTTCGGGGAAGGGTTAGGGTTAGGGTTCGGGCTAGGGTTAGGGTTAGGGGACGGGGACGGTTTAGGGTCCAGGTGAGGGTACGACAACGCTTTAGGAGGAGCGTACGTGTGAGGGCGCGGGTTAGCGTTAGCGTACGGGTTAGGATTAGGGGACGGGTGAGTGTCAGGCTTCGGGGAAGGGTTAGGGTTAGGGTTCGGGCTAGGGTTAGGGTTAGGGGACGGGGATGGTTTAGGGTCCAGGTGAGGGTACGACAACGCATTAGGGGGAGCGTACGTGTGAGGGCGCGGGGTAGCGGTAGCGTACGGGTTAGGATTAGGGGACGGGTGAGGGTCTGGCTTCAGGAAGGGTTAGGGTTAGGGTTCGGGCTAGCGTTAGGGTTAGGGGACGGGGACGGTTTAGGGTGCAGGTGAGGGTACAACAACGCTTTAGGGGGAGCCTACGTGTAAGGGCGCGGGTTAGCGTTAGCGTACGGGTTAGGATTAGGGGACAGGTGATGGTCAAGCTTCGGGGAAGTGTTAAAGTTAGGGTTCGGACTAGGGTTAGGGTCACGGGACAGAGACGGTTTAGGGTCCAGGTGAGGGTACAACCACGCTTTACGGGGAGCGTACGTGTGAGGTCGCGGGTTAGCGTTAGCGTACGGGTTAGCATTAGGGGACGGGTGAGGGTCAGGTTATGGGGAAGGGTTAGGGTTAGGGTTCAGGCTAGGGTTAGGGTTAGGGGACGGGGACGATTTAGGGTCCAGGTGAGTGTACGAAAATGCTTCAGGGGGAGCGTACGTGTGAGGGCGCGGGTTAGCGTTAGCGTACGGGTTAGGATTATGTGACGGGTGAGGGTCAGGCATCGGGGAATGGTTAGGGTTAGGGTTCGGGCTAGGGTTAGGGTTAGGGGACAGGGACGGTTTAGGGTCAAGGTGAGCGTACGTCAACGCTTTAGGGGGAGCGTACGTGTGAGGGCGTGGGTTAGCGTTCGCGTACGTGTTAGGATTAGGGGACGGGTGAGGGTCAGGCCTAGGAGAAGGGTTAGGGTTACGGTTGGGGCTACGGTTAGGCTTAGGGGACGGGGACGGTTTAGGGTCCAGGTGAGGGTATGACAACGCTTTAGGGGGAGCGTACGTGTGAGGGCGCGGGTTAGTGTTAGCGTACGGGTTAGGATTAGGGGACGGGTGAGTGTCAGGCTTCGGGGAAGGGTTAGGGTTAGGGTTCGGGCTAGGGTTAGGGTTAGGGGACGGGGACGGTTTAGGGTCCAGGTGAGGGTACGACAACGCTTTAGGGGGAGCGTGCGTGTGAGGGCGCGGGTTAGCTGTTAGCGTACGGGTTAGGATTAGGGGACGGGTGAGGGTCAGGCTTCGGGGAAGGGTTAGGGTTAGGGTTCGGGCTAGGGTTAGGGTTAGGGGACGGGGACGGTTTAGGGTCCAGGTGAGGGTACGACAACGCTTTAGGGGGAGCGTACGTGTGAGGGCGAGGGTTAGCTGTTAGCGTACGGGTTAGGATTAGGGGACGGGTGAGTGTCAGGCTTCGGGGAAGGGTTAGGGTTAGGGTTCGGGCTAGGGTTAGGGTTAGGGGACGGGACGGTTTAGGGTCCAGGTGAGGGTACGAAACGCTTTAGGGGGAGCGTACGTGTGAGGGCGCGGGTTAGCGTTAGCGTACGGGTTAGGATTAGGGGACGGGTGAGGGTCAGGCTTCGGGGAAGGGTTAGGGTTAGGGTTCGGGCTAGGGTTAGGGTTAGGGGACGGGGACGGTTTAGGGTCCAGGTGAGGGTACGACAACGCTTTAGGGGGAGCGTACGTGTGAGGGCGCGGGTTAGCGTTAGCGTACGGGTTAGGATTAGGGGACGGTGAGGGTCAGGCTTCGGGGAAGGGTTAGGGTTAGGGTTCGGGCTAGGGTTAGGGTTAGGGGACGGGGACGGTTTAGGGTCCAGGTGAGGGTACGACAACGCTTTAGGGGGAGCGTACGTGTGAGGGCGCGGGTTAGCGTTAGCGTACGGGTTAGGATTAGGGGACGGGTGAGGGTCAGGCTTCGGGGAAGGGTTAGGGTTAGGGTTCGGGCTAGGGTTAGGGTTAGGGGACGGGGACGGTTTAGGGTCCAGGTGAGGGTACGACAACGCTTTAGGGGGAGCGTACGTGTGAGGGCGCGGGTTAGCGTTAGCGTACGGGTTAGGATTAGGGGACGGGTGAGGGTCAGGCTTCGGGGAAGGGTTAGGGTTAGGGTTCGGGCTAGGGTTAGGGTTAGGGGACGGGGACGGTTTAGGGTCCAGGTGAGGGTACGACAACGCTTTAGGGGGAGCGTACGTGTGAGGGCGCGGGTTAGCGTTAGCGTACGGGTTAGGATTAGGGGACGGGTGAGGGTCAGGCTTCGGGGAAGGGTTAGGGTTAGGGTTCGGGCTAGGGTTAGGGTTAGGGGACGGGGACGGTTTAGGGTCCAGGTGAGGGTACGACAACGCTTTAGGGGAGCGTACGTGTGAGGGCGCGGGTTACTGTTAGCGTACGGGTTAGGATTAGGGGACGGGTGAGGGTCAGGCTTCGGGGAAGGGTTAGGGTTAGGGTTCGGGCTAGGGTTAGGGTTAGGGGACGGGGACGGTTTAGGGTCCAGGTGAGGGTACGACAACGCTTTAGGGGGAGCGTACGTGTGAGGGCGCGGGTTAGCGTTTGCGTACGGGTTAGGATTAGGGGACGGGTGAGGGTCAGGCTTCGGGGAAGGGTTAGGGTTAGGGTTCGGGCTAGGGTTAGGGTTAGGGGACGGGGACGGTTTAGGGTCCAGGTGAGGGTACAGCAACGCTTTAGGGGGAGCGTACGTGTGAGGGCGCGGGTTAGCGTTAGCGTACGGGTTAGGATTAGGGGACGGGTGAGGGTCAGGCTTCGGGGAAGGGTTAGGGTTAGGGTTCGGGCTAGGGTTAGGGTTAGGGGACGGGGACGGTTTAGGGTCCAGGTGAGGGTACGACAACGCTTTAGGGGGAGCGTACGTGTGAGGGCGCGGGTTAGCGTTAGCGTACGGGTTAGGATTAGGGGACGGGTGAGGGTCAGGCTTCGGGGAAGGGTTAGGGTTAGGGTTCGGGCTAGGGTTAGGGTTAGGGGACGGGACGGTTTAGGGTCCAGGTGAGGGTACGACAACGCTTTAGGGGGAGCGTACGGTGTGAGGGCGCGGGTTAGCGTTAGCGTACGGGTTAGGATTAGGGGACGGGTGAGGGTCAGGCTTCGGGGAAGGGTTAGGGTTAGGGTTCGGGCTAGGGTTAGGGTTAGGGGACGGGGACGGTTTAGGGTCCAGGTGAGGGTACGACAACGCTTTAGGGGGAGCGTACGTGTGAGGGCGCGGGTTAGCTTTAGCGTACGGGTTAGGATTAGGGGACGGGTGAGGGTCAGGCTTCGGGGAAGGGTTAGGGTTAGGGTTCGGGCTAGGGTTAGGGTTAGGGGACGGGGACGGATTTAGGGTCCAGGTGAGGGTACGACAACGCTTTAGGGGGAGCGTACGTGTGAGGGCGCGGGTTAGCGTTAGCGTACGGGTTAGGATTAGGGGACTGGGTGAGGGTCAGGCTTCGGGGAAGGGTTAGGGTTAGGGTTCGGGCTAGGGTTAGGGTTAGGGGACGGGGACGGTTTAGGGTCCAGGTGAGGGTACGACAACGCTTTAGGGGGAGCGTACGTGTGAGGGCGCGGGTTAGCGTTAGCGTACGGGTTAGGATTAGGGGACGGGTGAGGGTCAGGCTTCGGGGAAGGGTTAGGGTTAGGGTTCGGGCTAGGGTTAGGGTTAGGGGACGGGGACGGTTTAGGGTCCAGGTGAGGGTACGACAACGCTTTAGGGGGAGCGTACGTGTGAGGGCGCGGGTTAGCGTTAGCGTACGGGTTGAGGATTAGGGGACGGGTGAGGGTCAGGCTTCGGGGAAGGGTTAGGGTTAGGGTTCGGGCTAGGGTTAGGGTTAGGGGACGGGGATGGTTTAGGGTCCAGGTGAGGGTACGACAATCGCTTTAGGGGGAGCGTACGTGTGAGGGCGCGGGATAGCGTTAGCGTACGGGTTAGGATTAGGGGACGGGTGAGGGTCAGGCTTCGGGGAAGGGTTAGGGTTAGGGTTCGGGCTAGGGTTAGGGTTAGGGGACGGGGACGGTTTAGGGTCCAGGTGAGGGTACGACAACGCTTTAGGGGGAGCGTACGTGTGAGGGCGCGGGTTAGTGTTAGCGTACGGGTTAGGATTAGGGGACGGGTGAGGGTCAGGCTTCGGGGAAGGGTTAGGGTTAGGGTTCGGGCTAGGGTTAGGGTTAGGGGACGGGGACGGTTTAGGGTCCAGGTGAGGGTACGACAACGCTTTAGGGGGAGCGTACGTGTGAGGGCGCGGGTTAGCTGTTAGCGTACGGGTTAGGATTAGGGGACGGGTGAGGGTCAGGCTTCGGGGAAGGGTTAGGGTTAGGGTTCGGGCTAGGGTTAGGGTTAGGGGACGGGGACGGTTTAGGGTCCAGGTGAGGGTACGACAACGCTTTAGGGGGAGCGTACGTGTGAGGGCGCGGGTTAGTGTTAGCGTACGGGTTAGGATTAGGGGACGGGTGAGGGTCAGGCTTCGGGGAAGGGTTAGGGTTAGGGTTCGGGCTAGGGTTAGGGTTAGGGGACGGGGACGGTTTAGGGTCCAGGTGAGGGTACGACAACGCTTTAGGGGGAGCGTACGTGTGAGGGCGCGGGTTAGCGTTAGCGTACGGGTTAGGATTAGGGGACGGGTGAGGGTCAGGCTTCGGGGAAGGGTTAGGGTTAGGGTTCGGGCTAGGGTTAGGGTTAGGGGACGGGGACGGTTTAGGGTCCAGGTGAGGGTACGACAATGCTTTAGGGGGAGCGTACGTGTGAGGGCGCGGGTTAGCGTTAGCGTACGGGTTAGGATTAGGGACGGGTGAGGGTCAGGCTTCGGGGAAGGGTTAGGGTTAGGGTTCGGGCTAGGGTTAGGGTTAGGGGACGGGGACGGTTTAGGGTCCAGGTGAGGGTACGACACTGCTTTAGGGGGAGCGTACGTGTGAGGGCGCGGGTTAGTGTTAGCGTACGGGTTAGGATTAGGGGACGGGTGAGGGTCAGGCTTCGGGGAAGGGTTAGGGTTAGGGTTCGGGCTAGGGTTAGGGTTAGGGGACGGGGACGGTTTAGGGTCCAGGTGAGGGTACGGCAACGCTTTAGGGGGCGTGCGTGTGAGGGCGCGGGTTAGTGTTAGCGTACGGGTTAGGATTAGGGGACGGGTGAGGGTCAGGCTTCGGGGAAGGGTTAGGGTTAGGGTTCGGGCTAGGGTTAGGGTTAGGGGACGGTTTAGGGTCCAGGTGAGGGTAATCAACGCTTTAGGGGGAGCGTACGTGTGAGGGCGCGGGTTAGCGTTAGCGTACGGGTTAGGATTAGGGGACGGGTGAGGGTCAGGCTTCGGGGAAGGGTTAGGGTTAGGGTTCGGGCTAGGGTTAGGGTTAGGGGACGGGGACGGTTTAGGGTCCAGGTGAGGGTACGACAACGCTTTAGGGGGAGCGTACGTGTGAGGGCGCGGGTTAGCGTTAGCGTACGGGTTAGGATTAGGGGACGGGTGAGGGTCAGGCTTCGGGGAAGGGTTAGGGTTAGGGTTCGGGCTAGGGTTAGGGTTAGGGGACGGGGACGGTTTAGGGTCCAGGTGAGGGTACGACAACGCTTTAGGGGAGCGTACGTGTGAGGGCGCGGGTTAGCGTTAGCGTACGGGTTAGGATTAGGGGACGGGTGAGGGTCAGGCTTCGGGGAAGGGTTAGGGTTAGGGTTCGGGCTAGGGTTAGGGTTAGGGGACGGGGACGGTTTAGGGTCCAGGTGAGGGTACGACAACGCTTTAGGGGAGCGTACGTGTGAGGGCGCGGGTTAGCGTTAGCGTACGGGTTAGGATTAGGGGACGGGTGAGGGTCAGGCTTCGGGGAAGGGTTAGGGTTAGGGTTCGGGCTAGGGTTAGGGTTAGGGGACGGGGACGGTTTAGGGTCCAGGTGAGGGTACGACAACGCTTTAGGGGGAGCGTACGTGTGAGGGCGCGGGTTACTGTTAGCGTACGGGTTAGGATTAGGGGACGGGTGAGGGTCAGGCTTCGGGGAAGGGTTAGGGTTAGGGTTCGGGCTAGGGTTAGGGTTAGGGGACGGGGACGGTTTAGGGTCCAGGTGAGGGTAAAGACAACGCTTTAGGGGAGCGTACGTGTGAGGGCGCGGGTTAGTGTTAGCGTACGGGTTAGGATTAGGGGACGGGTGAGGGTCAGGCTTCGGGGAAGGGTTAGGGTTAGGGTTCGGGCTAGGGTTAGGGTTAGGGGACGGGGACGGTTTAGGGTCCAGGTGAGGGTACGACAACGCTTTAGGGGGAGCGTACGTGTGAGGGCGCGGGTTAGTGTTAGCGTACGGGTTAGGATTAGGGGAGGGGTGAGGGTCAGGCTTCGGGAAGGGTTAGGGTTAGGGTTCGGGCTAGGGTTAGGGTTAGGGGACGGGGACGGTTTAGGGTCCAGGTGAGGGTACGACAACGCTTTAGGGGAGCGTACGTGTGAGGGCGCGGGTTAGCGTTAGCGTACGGGTTAGGATTAGGGGACGGGTGAGGGTCAGGCTTCGGGGAAGGGTTAGGGTTAGGGTTCGGGCTAGGGTTAGGGTTAGGGGACGGGGACGGTTTAGGGTCCAGGTGAGGGTACGACAACGCTTTAGGGGAGCGTACGTGTGAGGGCGCGGGTTAGCGTTAGCGTACGGGTTAGGATTAGGGGACGGGTGAGGGTCAGGCTTCGGGGAAGGGTTAGGGTTAGGGTTCGGGCTAGGGTTAGGGTTAGGGGACGGGGACGGTTTAGGGGGAGCGTACGTGTGAGGGCGCGGGTTAGCGTTAGCGTACGGGTTAGGATTAGGGGACGGGTGAGGGTCAGGCTTCGGGGAAGGGTTAGGGTTAGGGTTCGGGCTAGGGTTAGGGTTAGGGGACGGGGACGGTTTAGGGTCCAGGTGAGGGTACGACAACGCTTTAGGGGGAGCGTACGTGTGAGGGCGCGGGTTAGTGTTAGCGTACGGGTTAGGATTAGGGGACGGGTGAGGGTCAGGCTTCGGGGAAGGGTTAGGGTTAGGGTTCGGGCTAGGGTTAGGGTTAGGGGACGGGGACGGTTTAGGGTCCAGGTGAGGGTACGACAACGCTTTAGGGGGAGCGTACGTGTGAGGGCGCGGGTTAGTGTTAGCGTACGGGTTAGGATTAGGGGACGGGTGAGGGTCAGGCTTCGGGGAAGGGTTAGGGTTAGGGTTCGGGCTAGGGTTAGGGTTAGGGGACGGGGACGGTTTAGGGTCCAGGTGAGGGTACGACAACGCTTTAGGGGGAGCGTAGCGTGTGAGGGCGCGGGTTAGTGTTAGCGTACGGGTTAGGATTAGGGGACGGGTGAGGGTCAGGCTTCGGGGAAGGGTTAGGGTTAGGGTTCGGGCTAGGGTTAGGGTTAGGGGACGGGGACGGTTTAGGGTCCAGGTGAGGGTACGACAACGCTTTAGGGGGAGCGTACGTGTGAGGGCGCGGGTTAGTGTTAGCGTACGGGTTAGGATTAGGGGACGGGTGAGGGTCAGGCTTCGGGGAAGGGTTAGGGTTAGGGTTCGGGCTAGGGTTAGGGTTAGGGGACGGGGACGGTTTAGGGTCCAGGTGAGGGTACGACAACGCTTTAGGGGGAGCGTACGTGTGAGGGCGCGGGTTAGTGTTAGCGTACGGGTTAGGATTAGGGGACGGGTGAGGGTCAGGCTTCGGGGAAGGGTTAGGGTTAGGGTTCGGGCTAGGGTTAGGGTTAGGGGACGGGGACGGTTTAGGGTCCAGGTGAGGGTACGACAACGCTTTAGGGGGAGCGTAGTGTGAGGGCGCGGGTTAGTGTTAGCGTACGGGTTAGGATTAGGGGACGGGTGAGGGTCAGGCTTCGGGGAAGGGTTAGGGTTAGGGTTCGGGCTAGGGTTAGGGTTAGGGGACGGGGACGGTTTAGGGTCCAGGTGAGGGTACGACAACGCTTTAGGGGGAGCGTACGTGTGAGGGCGCGGGTTAGTGTTAGCGTACGGGTTAGGATTAGGGGACGGGTGAGGGTCAGGCTTCGGGGAAGGGTTAGGGTTAGGGTTCGGGCTAGGGTTAGGGTTAGGGGACGGGGACGGTTTAGGGTCCAGGTGAGGGTACGACAACGCTTTAGGGGGAGCGTGCGTGTGAGGGCGCGGGTTAGCGTTAGCGTACGGGTTAGGATTAGGGGACGGGTTGAGGGTCAGGCTTCGGGGAAGGGTTAGGGTTAGGGCTTCGGGCTAGGGTTAGGGGTTAGGGGACGGGGACGGTTTAGGGTCCAGGTGAGGGTACGACAACGCTTTAGGGGGAGCGTACGTGTGAGGGCGCGGGTTAGTGTTAGCGTACGGGTTAGGATTAGGGGACGGGTGAGGGTCAGGCTTCGGGGAAGGGTTAGGGTTAGGGTTCGGGCTAGGGTTAGGGTTAGGGGACGGGGACGGTTTAGGGTCCAGGTGAGGGTACGACAACGCTTTAGGGGGAGCGTACGTGTGAGGGCGCGGGTTTCTGTTAGCGTACGGGTTAGGATTAGGGGACGGGTGAGGGTCAGGCTTCGGGGAAGGGTTAGGGTTAGGGTTCGGGCTAGGGTTAGGGTTAGGGGACTGGGACGGTTTAGGGTCCAGGTGAGGGTACGACAACGCTTTAGGGGGAGCGTACGTGTGAGGGCGCGGGTTAGCGTTAGCGTACGGGTTAGGATTAGGGGACGGGTGAGGGTCAGGCTTCGGGGAAGGGTTAGGGTTAGGGTTCGGGCTAGGGTTAGGGTTAGGGGACGGGGACGGTTTAGGGTCCAGGTGAGGGTACGACAACGCTTTAGGGGGAGCGTACGTGTGAGGGCGCGGGTTAGTGTTAGCGTACGGGTTAGGATTAGGGGACGGGTGAGGGTCAGGCTTCGGGGAAGGGTTAGGGTTAGGGTTCGGGCTAGGGTTAGGGTTAGGGGACGGGGACGGTTTAGGGTCCAGGTGAGGGTACAGCAACGCTTTAGGGGGAGCGTACGTGTGAGGGCGCGGGTTAGTGTTAGCGTACGGGTTAGGATTAGGGGACGGGTGAGGGTCAGGCTTCGGGGAAGGGTTAGGGTTAGGGTTCGGGCTAGGGTTAGGGTTAGGGGACGGGGACGGTTTAGGGTCCAGGTGAGGGTACGACAACGCTTTAGGGGGAGCGTACGTGTGAGGGCGCGGGTTAGCTGTTAGCGTACGGGTTAGGATTAGGGACGGGTGAGGGTCAGGCTTCGGGGAAGGGTTAGGGTTAGGGTTCGGGCTAGGGTTAGGGTTAGGGGACGGGGACGGTTTAGGGTCCAGGTGAGGGTACGACAACGCTTTAGGGGGAGCGTAGGTGTGAGGGCGCGGGTTACTGTTAGCGTACGGGTTAGGATTAGGGGACGGGTGAGGGTCAGGCTTCGGGGAAGGGTTAGGGTTAGGGTTCGGGCTAGGGTTAGGGTTAGGGGACGGGGACGGTTTAGGGTCCAGGTGAGGGTACGAGCAACGCTTTAGGGGGAGCGTAGCGTGTGAGGGCGCGGGTTAGTGTTAGCGTACGGGTTAGGATTAGGGACGGGTGAGGGTCAGGCTTCGGGGAAGGGTTAGGGTTAGGGTTCGGGCTAGGGTTAGGGTTAGGGGACGGGGACGGTTTAGGGTCCAGGTGAGGGTACGGCAACGCTTTAGGGGGAGCGTGCGTGTGAGGGCGCGGGTTAGTGTTAGCGTACGGGTTAGGATTAGGGGACGGGTGAGGGTCAGGCTTCGGGGAAGGGTTAGGGTTAGGGTTCGGGCTAGGGTTAGGGTTAGGGGACGGGACGGTTTAGGGTCCAGGTGAGGGTACGGCAACGCTTTAGGGGGAGCGTGAGTGTGAGGGCGCGGGTTAGTGTTAGCGTACGGGTTAGGATTAGGGGACGGGTGAGGGTCAGGCTTCGGGGAAGGGTTAGGGTTAGGGTTCGGGCTAGGGTTAGGGTTAGGGTACGGGACGGTTTAGGGTCCAGGTGAGGGTACGGCAACGCTTTAGGGGGAGCGTGCGTGTGAGGGCGGGGTTAGTGTTAGCGTACGGGTTAGGATTAGGGGACGGGTGAGGGTCAGGCTTCGGGGAAGGGTTAGGGTTAGGGTTCGGGCTAGGGTTAGGGTTAGGGGACGGGGACGGTTTAGGGTCCAGGTGAGGGTACGGCAACGCTTTAGGGGGAGCGTGCGTGTGAGGGCGCGGGTTAGTGTTAGCGTACGGGTTAGGATTAGGGGACGGGTGAGGGTCAGGCTTCGGGGAAGGGTTAGGGTTAGGGTTCGGGCTAGGGTTAGGGTTAGGGGACGGGGACGGTTTAGGGTCCAGGTGAGGGTACGGCAACGCTTTAGGGGAGCGTAGCGTGTGAGGGCGCGGGTTAGTGTTAGCGTACGGGTTAGGATTAGGGGACGGGTGAGGGTCAGGCTTCGGGGAAGGGTTAGGGTTAGGGTTCGGGCTAGGGTTAGGGTTAGGGGACGGGGACGGTTTAGGGTCCAGGTGAGGGTACGGCAACGCTTTAGGGGGAGCGTAGCGTGTGAGGGCGCGGGTTAGTGTTAGCGTACGGGTTAGGATTAGGGGACGGGTGAGGGTCAGGCTTCGGGGAAGGTTAGGGTTAGGGTTCGGGCTAGGGTTAGGGTTAGGGGACGGGGACGGTTTAGGGTCCAGGTGAGGGTACGACAACGCTTTAGGGGGAGCGTACGTGTGAGGCGCGGGTTAGTGTTAGCGTACGGGTTAGGATTAGGGACGGGTGAGGGTCAGGCTTCGGGGAAGGGTTAGGGTTAGGGTTCGGGCTAGGGTTAGGGTTAGGGGACGGGGACGGTTTAGGGTCCAGGTGAGGGTACGACAACGCTTTAGGGGGAGCGTACGTGTGAGGGCGCGGGTTAGTGTTAGCGTACGGGTTAGGATTAGGGGACGGGTGAGGGTCAGGCTTCGGGGAAGGGTTAGGGTTAGGGTTCGGGCTAGGGTTAGGGTTAGGGGACGGGGACGGTTTAGGGTCCAGGTGAGGGTACGACAACGCTTTAGGGGGAGCGTACGTGTGAGGGCGCGGGTTAGTGTTAGCGTACGGGTTAGGATTAGGGGACGGGTGAGGGTCAGGCTTCGGGGAAGGGTTAGGGTTAGGGTTCGGGCTAGGGTTAGGGTTAGGGGACGGGGACGGTTTAGGGTCCAGGTGAGGGTACGACAACGCTTTAGGGGGAGCGTACGTGTGAGGGCGCGGGTTAGTGTTAGCGTACGGGTTAGGATTAGGGGACGGGTGAGGGTCAGGCTTCGGGGAAGGGTTAGGTTAGGGTTCGGGCTAGGGTTAGGGTTAGGGGACGGGGACGGTTTAGGGTCCAGGTGAGGGTACGACAACGCTTTAGGGGGAGCGTAGCGTGTGAGGGCGCGGGTTAGTGTTAGCGTACGGGTTAGGATTAGGGGACGGGTGAGGGTCAGGCTTCGGGGAAGGGTTAGGGTTAGGGTTCGGGCTAGGGTTAGGGTTAGGGGACGGGGACGGTTTAGGGTCCAGGTGAGGGTACGGCAACGCTTTAGGGGGAGCGTACGTGTGAGGGCGCGGGTTACTGTTAGCGTACGGGTTAGGATTAGGGGACGGGTGAGGGTCAGGCTTCGGGGAAGGGTTAGGGTTAGGGTTCGGGCTAGGGTTAGGGTTAGGGGACGGGGACGGTTTAGGGTCCAGGTGAGGGTACGACAACGCTTTAGGGGGAGCGTACGTGTGAGGGCGCGGGTTGCTGTTAGCGTACGGGTTAGGATTAGGGGACGGGTGAGGGTCAGGCTTCGGGGAAGGGTTAGGGTTAGGGTTCGGGCTAGGGTTAGGGTTAGGGGACGGGGACGGTTTAGGGTCCAGGTGAGGGTACGGACAACGCTTTAGGGGGAGCGTACGTGTGAGGGCGCGGGTTAGTGTTAGCGTACGGGTTAGGATTAGGGGACGGGTGAGGGTCAGGCTTCGGGAAGGGTTAGGGTTAGGGTTCGGGCTAGGGTTAGGGTTAGGGGACGGGTGAGGGTACGACAACGCTTTAGGGGGAGCGTACGTGTGAGGGCGCGGGTTAGTCGTTAGCGTACGGGTTAGGATTAGGGGACGGGTGAGGGTCAGGCTTCGGGGAAGGGTTAGGGTTAGGGTTCGGGCTAGGGTTAGGGTTAGGGGACGGGGACGGTTTAGGGTCCAGGTGAGGGTACGACAACGCTTTAGGGGGAGCGTACGTGTGAGGGCGCGGGTTAGCTGTAGCGTACGGGTTAGGATTAGGGGACGGGTGAGGGTCAGGCTTCGGGGAAGGGTTAGGGTTAGGGTTCGGGCTAGGGTTAGGGTTAGGGGACGGGGACGGTTTAGGGTCCAGGTGAGGGTACGGCAACGCTTTAGGGGGAGCGTGCGTGTGAGGGCGCGGGTTAGTGTTAGCGTACGGGTTAGGATTAGGGGACGGGTGAGGGTCAGGCTTCGGGGAAGGGTTAGGGTTAGGGTTCGGGCTAGGGTTAGGGTTAGGGGACGGGGACGGTTTAGGGTCCAGGTGAGGGTACGCAACGCTTTAGGGGGAGGGTGCGTGTGAGGGCGCGGGTTAGTGTTAGCGTACGGGTTAGGATTAGGGGACGGGTGAGGGTCAGGCTTCGGGGAAGGGTTAGGGTTAGGGTTCGGGCTAGGGTTAGGTTAGGGGACGGGGACGGTTTAGGGTCAGGTGAGGTTACGCAAACGCTTTAGGGGGAGCGTGCGTGTGAGGGCGCGGTTAGTGTTGCGTACGGGTTAGATTAGGGGACGGGTGAGGGTCAGGCTTCGGGGAAGTGTTAGGGTTAGGGTTCGGGCTAGGGTCCAGGGTTAGGGGACGGGACGGTTAGGTACAGGTGAGGGTACGGCAACGCTCTGGGGGAGCGTGGTGTGAGGGCGCGCGTTAGTGTTAGCGTACGGCTTAGGATAGGGGACGGTGTGAGTGTCAGGGCTTCTGGGAAGGGTTAGGTTAGGGTTCGGGCTAGGGTTAGGGGTAGGGGACGGGGCTGGTTTAGGGTCCAGGTGAGGGTACAGCAACGCTTTAGGTGGGAGGAGAGGATGTGGGAGGGCGGGGTGTGTTAGCGTAGGGGTGCAGGGTTTAGGGGACGGACGTGAGGGGAGGCTTCGGGGATGGGTTAGGGTCAGGGTCGGGGCTAGGGTAGGTTTAGGGGACAGTTAGGGTCCAGGTGAGGGTACGGCAACGCTTTAGGGGGAGCGTGCGTGTGAGGGCGCGGGTTAGTGTTAGCGTACGGGTTAGGATTAGGGACGGGTGAGGGTCAGGCTTCGGGGAAGGGTTAGGGTTAGGGTTTCGGGCTAGGGTTAGGTTAGGGGGACGGGGGACGGTTTAGGGTCCAGGTGAGGGTACGGCACGCTTTAGGGGGAGCGTGCGTGTGAGGGCGCGGGTTAGTGTTAGCGTACGGGTTAGGATTAGGGGATGGGATGAGGTCAGGCTTCGGGGAAGGGTTAGGGTTAGGGTTCGGGCTAGGGTTAGGGTTAGTGACCTGGACGGTTTAGGGTCCAGGTGAGGGTCAGGCAACGCTTTAGGGGGAGCGTGCGTGTGAGGGCGCGGGTTAGTGTTAGCGTACGGGTTAGGATTAGGGGACGGGTGAGGGTCAGGCTTCGGGGAAGGGTTAGGGTTAGGGTTCGGGCTAGGGTTAGGGTTAGGGGACGGGGACGGTTTAGGGTCCAGGTGAGGGTACGGCAACGCTTTTAGGGGAGCGTGCGTGTGAGGGCGCGGGTTAGTGTTCGGGCTAGGGTTAGGATTAGGGGACGGTCGAGGGTCAGGCTTCGGGGAAGTGTTAGGGTTAGGGTTCGGGCTAGGGTTAGGGTTAGGGGACGGGACGGTTTAGGGTCCAGGTGAGGTACGGCAACGCTTTAGGGGGAGCGTGCGTGTGAGGGCGCGGGTTAGTGTTAGCGTACGGGTTCAGGATTAGGGCAGGGTGAGGGTCAGGCTTCGGGGAAGGGTTAGGGTTAGGGTTCGGGCTAGGGTTAGGGTTAGGGGACGGGGACGGTTTAGGGTCCAGGTGAGGGTACGGCAACGCTTTAGGGGGAGCGTGCGTGTGAGGGCGCGGTTAGTGTGAGCGTACGGTTAGGATTAGGGGGACGGGTGAGGGTCAGGCTTCGGGGAAGGGTTAGGGTTAGGGTTCGGGCTAGGGTTAGGGTTAGGGGACGGGACGGTTTAGGGTCCAGGTGAGGGTACGGCAACGCTTTAGGGGGAGCGTGCGTGTGAGGGCGCTGGTTAGCGTTAGCGTACGGGTTAGGATTAGGGGACGGGTGAGGGTCAGGCTTCGGGAAGGGTTAGGGTTAGGGTTCGGGCTAGGGTTAGGGTTAGGGGACGGGGACGGTTTAGGGTCCAGGTGAGGGTACGACAACGCTTTAGGGGGAGCGTACGTGTGAGGGCGCGGTTAGTGTTAGCGTACGGGTTAGGATTAGGGGACGGGTGAGGGCAGGCTTCGGGGAAGGTTAGGGTAGGGTTCGGGCTAGGGTTAGGGTTAGGGACGGGACGGTTTAGGGTCCAGGTGAGGGTACGACAACGCTTTAGGGGAGCGTGCGTGTGAGGGCGGGGTTAGTGTTAGGTACGGGTTAGATTAGGGGAGGTGAGGGTCAGGCTTCGGGGAAGGGTTAGGGTTAGGTTCGGGCTAGGGTAGGGTTAGGGGACGGGAC